>NC_067407.1:124929705-126179705 GCF_009764475.1 Pristis pectinata | reverse complement strand
GTGAAAGGGATGAACAACCTGTAAAAACGATACTTTTGGAATGAGGTAAAATTTACAGAAGGCGTCAAAAGGAGACTTGGAGGTAACACAAGTTTCAAAGTTCAGCAAAGGTAACTTCAGAGATAACTGGATGTTAAAATAGTACAAGACATGTCCAAACCAGAGCTCAGTTTGGGTTAAAAAGCATAGCGAGCAGCTTGGCTTAACCCAAAGCATCAAAAAGGAACTGGGTGAAAAAAAATGCTGTCAGAATAAGGGAATTTGTGGCTTTGATGGTCTCATGTTTACTTGGAGGAAGTTATTGCTTATCCTGGCCTGAATGGTAAACATTCTGACAGCAACATGTACAGAGGTGTGCACATCAGCCATAATCCACAATGTTGTGGATCTGGGACAAGGGCCTGAACAGCCCACTCCTGTTCCCTCATTCTACTCATTCCAGAATTACGAATACAGAGTTAAATACAGTTGCTCAACTTTGATCTTTGCTGCAAGTCAAATGTTTTATCAACACACAGGTCATATTTTTCAATTCAGCAAAGCTCTTTCCTCTTAGGGGACCTTTTTCCTGCCTGTACCATCCACAGCTGAGCTCTCGATTTTCCCAGCAAACAGCTGTTAGGAGAGCAAGAACAATCCAGAGATTCACAGTCCACTTTTCCCTTTCTGCAGAGAAATGTGCCACTGGTGCATCCAATGTCACAGCACACGCTAGAAACCCATCCAAATGCACCACATGAAGCTTAAAGGTGCAATCATTTGCTGTGGCAAGTGAATTTGCATTCTATTTGTTAGGCCGTTATTTGCCAGTTTTTCCGTAAATATATAAATCACAATCCCAAAACATAATCACCTTGGTATTTTGCACAAGAATTCTCATTTTCTTGGAATAGGTGCAACCAAAACATTTATCGCTGAAGTGCAGAACTTGCAGGTTTATCTACAAGATCTACTCAAATTCAAATGTAAAGGATTAATATTTTCCCCTTTTCTGAGCTACATATTCTCAGGGGGTGGGGCGAGGAGAGGTAGAATACAGAGGAGAGGTTAGATGAATATTATTCCATCATTTTGGATATCATTCACCCAGACAGCACTAATAAGTGGTGAAAAGTTTCCACTGGGGCTATTCAATGCAGTTCTGAAATTGGACACCAGGATTTACACAAGCTTCTGTCACCAATATTTTCCTCCTTGGAGTGGGACTGCAGCTGACAAACCAGGTAAAACATTGCAGTAGGAAACTGAGATACTATTATTGCCTAAACAGCAGAGTGCTTCTACAAACAGAAGTAGAAAAATTGCAGTCAATTTATGTAAAGGGTGGAGATTGGGAGGGGAAAAGAGATGTGGGGAGAAGAAAACACAGTAAAATAGCTCAATCTTTTAATCAATATTTTCTACTGCACATTGTATACTTGTAAAGATTTGTGAATCAGTACTAATATAATCAAAGTGCACTTTCAATGACACAAGGGATTACATTGTTATCCAATGTCTCTGAATCAATTCACTCGAGCCCCATTTTGCAGTTACTGCACTAATCCATGCAAAATACATTATAGGAAGGGACAAAGCTATATTTATATTTGCACAAATCCAAAATTTTATCGCTTAGCAAGGCTGTCATTTGAAGCTGTTGTCAAACTGCGAAGTACTTAACTTTAAACCCAACAGCACTCCAATTTTGTTCAAATGTGCCGACAAATAATGGTACAGTATCAATTATCAATGTAAGCTTTGAAGTTCAACATGTGGCTACGTGTTGCATCTACACACAGTCGCATTAACCAGGAATAAAATGATGCTCAAATTGTGATCTGCATAACCTACTGATGGAAAGATGTTTAAACAGAAAGTATTGGAGCTCATGAAATTCTGGGGTGATTTAAATTGCATCTGATTTTTATCAAACGATCCTCCACAAAAATCATTCAGCAAATGTATAGAAACTGGAGTTTCTGGTTGTTCACATGAAATCACCCAAACCCAAGGATCAAGAAAATTTAATAACACCAAGTGCAGAGTTTCTGCAATATTTTCAGCTGGTCTGTAAAAACTGCACACAACATTGGGTAAGCCCAGATCAAATTAATCACCACTGGGAGGGTGTTCTAAATTTGTTCACTAAGAGGCCTTCAAAGAGATTCTTAAGTTGGTTCTTTTGATAGAAGTTCAGTAACGAATGCTTCTTTAATTTTTTTTTGGAGTCTAACAAGAACTCAACCAATGCACTAGAACATGACAAGCAAATGGCTTGTATAGGCTTTGTTTTTTAAATATCCTTTAACTATTTAAAATTAAGTTACTTGTAGATGATGGTCTAGACATTGGATTAGAGGTAGATTTTGAGTCTGCAGGCAACAAACCGATCACCTCTCATATTCGACATTCTTCTGTCCTGAGTATCTTTACTTCACTGGTAGCTGTCACTTTTATTTGGCTCAGATACTTGAATGCCATTTACCCAGTTTTATTTCACATCCAATCCAGACTGGGTTAATGTTGGAGAGTTCAAAGGGAACTATCTAGTCCCTACCAAAAATTCAAGGGATACTTTAGTAGAAGAGTAACATTAGTAGTAGTGGGTAGGTATTTTGGGGACTCAGTATTGGTAATTAGCAGTTAGTGGTTGGGTTCTCAGTTCAGGGTTAGCCAGTTATGGGATAGCCTAGGTTTAGGCTTTCTTGATGTCCCAGTCTACCTTGTCATGGCCCTTGCACTTTGTCTACCTGCACTGCACCTTCTCTGTAGCTGCAACACTATGTTCTGCATTTCTCTTTACTACCTCAATATAATCATTTATGGAATGACCTGCCTGGATAGCACACAAAAGCTTTTCACTGTATCTCAGTACGTGTGACAATAATAAACCAATACCTTCTACCATCAATCCATCTTCAGTGCTGTGTTGAAATGCACCAACTTAAATCACTTAAGCATATGCAGTCGAGCAGAATTAAAATGTTTAATTCTTCTCGACTGCATTAGTACATGGCAGATTTTAATTTGGCTGAATTACAAACAAATTTGAGGAGAATAAACACCTCAGAGTGGACATATATAGCAATACCTGACTACCTGTATCTTCATTTACAGTGCGGGATACTGTACAGTAAAGATACCTTATGGACAAAAGTTTAATATCGCAGCATGCTGTGAGAGAACCAAAGGCTCTGTGACATGTACCAGCTCTGGACACAGAGTGAAAGAGAAGGGGGGTGGGGTGAGGGTTGGGGTGGGCATGGATTCGACTCTGTGGCTTTTGACTGTGCAAAGAGCTGTCATATTCACGTGTTGTTAAACAGGCCCCTTCTGCTCACTCTCTACTCTCCAACCCTTTAGAAATGTTAAAAATCGAAAAGTTAATGCATCAGAAAAATGGCTGTATATATGCTTGCATACGTATGTTTAACGATAATATGGGGTTAGCTTAGTATGAACAGAGAACAAGTGTGGTAAGTTCTTAAAGATTTTACTTTCCCCACCTTACAACTACTAACATTAAAAATATGTAATTCCATTGAAGCTGGCTTCTCATCTGAAATCTTATTAAAGTGAACCTCATTGTAACTGCTGAATTGTGTTTGACCACTCGGAATGTAATTCAGAATTATAACTTAGTAACATTAAAAATCTATCAAACAGCCGACACACAGAATAGGGGAAAAGAGCTGAATCACTGCTTGCTCGGGCCAGAAGATGAAGGGCAGAGCAATATTTAGGTCAAAGGGAAAGCTGCAATTACAATTGATTATTGCAAGCAAGCTTTTGCCTTAAAGGGCACAAGTTCAGCCATCAGGGAAACTCCAGTTAGGGAAGATAACCTAGTTGGTCACCAGCAGATGTCAGCAGGTGATCCACTGAGACAGGAGCTGTAGTCGGGAAGGCTGGTCTGGTCAGAAACTAGAACTAGTGTCTCAGTGCATTGTTCCCCAGGATGGTCATGAGTATATGCAGCATGCTGCTTGAGGCATCGAGAGATAGAGAGAATAGAAAGGGTATCCTAGCATCAGCCAACAAGAATATTGTAATTGCTCAACTTCTAGTAATAAGGATTTTTTTTGTCATCATTATTATTTTCTAATCAGGACCACTGCACAACCAGCAGTAATTCAATTATTAGCCCATTGTAGACATAGGCAGGCCGGAGAAGATACAAGTCCTACACACAATTTTAGGCAGGAAGTTTGAATTTCAGTCTTAAACCCAAGGATCCACCCATTCCTTGGTACCATATAAATCTTCATTCACTAATTAAAATAGGAAATCCAAGTCAATAGTATGGGAAGAGTTAAAAGTTAATCATGTTTAATTCGATTCAACTACTCGAACGTTGGGTTCAAGACCACAATATTTTTCAACCAAGTATGAAATCAACTTCAGATGAGGAAACCAGGGACTTCAGGGAGAATCAATACCAATCTGACGGAAATTTTAAATAATGATGTAATTCAAAACAAATTTTAAAAAAATGTTTATTTGACTAACCCTTTATCTATTTATTAGTCACATGTACATTGAAACATACAGTGAAATGTGTCTTTTTGCATTACATAGGGGGCAGCCCGCAAGTGTCGCCACTCTTCCAGCACCAACATAGCACGTCCACAACTTCCTAACCCGTACGTCTTTGGAATGTGGGAGGAAACTGGAGTACCCCGAAGAAACCCATGTAGACACGGGGAGAACATACAAACTCCTTACAGACAGTGGCCGGAATTGAACACGGATCGCTGGCGCTGTAATAGCGTTACACCAACTGCTACACTACCGTGCCACCGTAATATTCCATTGAGTAATATTCCACAGTGATTGACCTTGTGCTCACAGCACATCCCCATGTGAGCCATGTCCATACAACCCATCATCTTCCATCTAGCTTTGCAGCGAGGCCTGCTTTATCAAGATCGTGACAACTGATGTGCAACAGTCACCCTACTCCATGCATCCGCATCACTCCTCAAACTGCAAATGGAAGAGGATGCTATAGTAGTAACAAAGAATGCTAAATAATGATCACGATGAATAGATGGTAACAGGGAGAACCAAAAGTAAAGAGTAACAGGTGAAAAGGGGAGATGGAAAACATCTCCAAATGTAACTTTCAAATGAGTTTTCAGAAGACTGGAAATGAACCAGGCCTTGAAACAAAAGAATGTCATTTTCAATCACCAACGCAAGCCATTAAACACTTACAGGGTATGATGCCCTGTCAAACAAATACCAAGGTGCTCTGTACATTCTGTCCTCATTGTTGATTTCTGGGAACCATACGTTTTGCAGTAGGGTCTGTACAATAAAGATATCAGCTTTAGTAAGCACAGAGTGAAACAATTAAAGAGAAAATCTGCATAATGTTGCCACAAGGCAAAAATACAATGGAAATATTGTTCCTTTACCATTTGGCATCAACATCTTAACAAAATAAGCATTAGTAGATGGATGACAACTGTTGGAGATGCTGCATTCATAAAAATGTGCATTTAAGAAGCCATTTACTTTTTCGAGAAGCCTTCAGTCCCATCCTCCATGTTGGAGAGAAGTAAATAAATGGGAAGTCAAAATTATGACACTTATTTTTGTTTTCTTATTTACAGCTTTATTACTGAAACATTAGTGATGAATTCATTGCTCTTTCCTGTCAACTACGAAAATGTAAACAAGCAGCATACCAAGGAGCAGACTTCCTGGACTCACTCCTAGTCTGAGCATTTTACAGTTATTGCCATAAAGTTATCACTCCTGAATTCAAAAGTAAATGTTTTTTTCCTTATTAACATTTGAAAATGATATTATTTTAAAATTAGATAAAGACATATACTAAAATCAGTCCTCACCCCAGGATGATGTTTCCCACTTTTGTCCGAACCACTTGAGCACCAAATAGGCTATGTGTTATCCTTATAGTATTTCAAACCAAAACCAAATGCTTATTCATGTTAAAGATCCAATAGTAATTGGTTTCTAACAGAACCTCACAGATAGCAGAGAGTGACAGTTTAACCTTTCAAGGATATGGGCTCTTACTCTCAGTAATCAAGTTTTATTGGCATCTGTGCTTTGAAAATGATGATGTTGTCCAAAACATTAAGCAAAAACTCCTTACGTAATATTGATTACTAACCTGAAACCTGTAAGTTGTAAGCACTGGTTTGAAACTCATGAAATCTGCTTCCAGACTCCTCCTGCTACAACATAATTCAAATAGGAAACTCTGGACAGAGTTTGTGCAAATCACATATCACAAGATCACAAGGCAAAGGAGCAGAAATAGGCCATTCGGCCCATCAAGTCTGCTCCACTACCTCAGCAGGAGCTAAACTATTCCTATCTAGCCCCAATTCCTGGCTTTTTCCCCATATCCCTTGATACTTTGACTAATTAGATACCTATCAATCTCCTCCTTAAACACCCCCAATGATCAGGCCTCCACAGCTGTATGTGGCAATGAATTCCATAAATCCATGAACCTCTGGCTAAAGAAATTTCTTCTCATTTCTGTTAAGTTTCTTTAACCCAGGGTGCCCACATTTATTTTTCTTGTCATCTCAGTTCCCCAAACCCAAAGAGCTAGTTTTCAGGATCACAGCTGATTTGAAAATGGGAAAATGCAGGTTCTCTATTAGCCAAATTCCAACAAACCAGAATCAGAAGTTTGGTTCTATTTTTATTATTCTGATTTACGTGCTTTACTTTATAACCCGTTACTTAAGTGCATCTACTGGATGAATAATGATCTTACTTTCATAGTGACTAATCAGCACTTCAATCCAGAGATACATTGCTTCCACAGGCTACATGCTACAAATGTTATTCTGGGCAACTATGTGGAAACTTGATACTTTTCTTCAAACTGTTTTCTAAAAATTGGCAAGGGCGCAATATCGGCATATTTTGCACCAAATGGCTTGGCAAATAGAAATATCAACCCCTATTTTCCCCCCCTCACTGACAAATAGTTGTCTTACTGCAATAATCTTTTTGATTGTCAAGTTTTTGTTTCTCCGAATCTACTTACATTTGGCTTCACTGGTAAAGGGACAGGCTGAATTAGTTCCAAACATAGCTCAGTGAGCCCATATAAACCTGATAAAAATAAACAAAGACTTAAGAATCATTCACCCTGTCAAACGTGTTCCAGAGGTCCACTTATAATTAATGAATCTCCTGTGTTATTCACAGTTAAAAATCTAACATTGTCCTCTGATAAAGTGGTGATAAAGGGAAAATAAATAGACCCAGACAAACAGAATACTTCAAACACCACACATTCTCCTCGTTCATTTCTAGTGCATCTTCTTCCTCAAATTTTTAGTAAAGCTTCTATGCTTATAGTGGATCTCACCCAGGTAAATTCATCACCTTGTAATTGTACCCTCTCACCAATGATGATGCAGTGCTTCCACTGGCTTGAAAGTCCAAGCATCACAGGTTTTTGTACGTTGAGTTACTCACCCCTCATTACCCTTGGGAAGGTTTGGTTGAATCACCTTCTCTAAGTGCTACTGCACCTCCAGTGAAGGTAACTTCTATCCAGTGACCATAATGGAAGAGCACTGCTTTTCCATGTTTGGATGACTATATTTTTAGAGACTAGGTAATCATTACAGACGTGGACATGATTTTGTCTTAACTGGAAAAAGGTGGTACGGTTAGTGATGACTGATGCTGCCTCATAGCTGCATCAGCCTGGATTCAATCCTGACCCCAGATGCTATGTTGAGTTTGCATGTTCTCGCCATAACTGGATTGGTTTCCCTCTGGTGCTCTGGGTTCCTGGCGCATCAAATAGGCACGGTGTTTGGCAGGTTAGGTTAATTGGCTACTGTAACCTACCCTTAGTGTAGGTGTGGTAGGAGAATCAGGGTGAAGCTGATGGGCAGATGAGATGGAAAAGGTTAGTGGGGGAATGGGATTACTCCAAGAGCTGATATAATCTCAATGGATTGAAATGGCTTCCTTCTTTCATGAGAAATGATAATACAAAATCAAGTGCCCACTGACAAATTATTTTTCATGTATTTTAGCTGATCCTCATGACTTTATGCAGAGTATTCGGAAAACACTGATTTTCTCTTACTCGTATCTACGGCACACCAGGGCAACATCTCTCATTCACTAGTCCCCATCTGGCGCTTGCTTGCTTTCTTCTTCTGATTACTTAAATTCATCAGCTTGCTCATCTCCTTCAGTTGGAGATATGGAAGACCAACCAGTATTTCTGCAATGAGATTTTCAGGAGAAAATCCAAGTTTCTTCCCTCCCTTTGCATGTGCTCTCTTTTCACCTTCCACCATCCAATCCTCTTTCTGCCACACCATCAATTTCACCTATAACCTGCCCAGCCTCTTTGTGCTCTCCTCTACCTATTGTTTGAAAGACAATGGTATTGGCTAATTTAATCCCAAACATAGCTCAGTGAGCACAAGTACAGTAAAATTCCAATAATCTGGCATCCAATTTTTTTGGAAATCCTGATAGTCTGGCACCTGGCTCTCTCATTGGTCTGGAACACGAGCTGAAGGTCCAGAGCGCAAGCAAGAGAGCCGCTGTCCAGAGTGTGGTCAGGCCCAGGGTCCAGACGACGAGCCAACTCTGCAACTAGAGGCAGGGTCAGGATCCACGGCACCAGCAGTCAGGAATGTCGATAGGTCTGCAGCTGGGGTCGGGGTCCAGAGTGCTTCTATTTTTGCCATTGTGGCGACCCACCTTCGACGCAAGCAAACCGGCTCCAAAGTCGGCGCGCATGTCGGCAGACAGGCCAGCCACAAAATGGCGCTGGGCCTTCTTCTTCAACAGCGAGGGGAGAAAGCCCGCGCACGGGAAGAGGTTCAGTTGGCGCACCTCTGACGTCATCACCGTGCGTCGAGCGCAGGAACTGCTTAAAAGCCAGCGCGGCAAGATTCGAATAAACCAGTCTCGAGTTCAACCCACCGACTACATGTCGTTATTCCTAGCTCAGAGCGTAGCCCATCGCTACACCATTCCCTTTAAATTCACTGGACGCACTGAAAAATTTATTGCACTACTGTGTAACATGATTAACAAATGTGAAATCAAAGTCTGTTTGGGTATTAATAAGAGGAACATCCAATAGTCTGGAAGATCTGCTGGTTTAACACCAAAGTCACAAGGGTGCCAGATTATTGGCATTTTACGATATAACACAATCTAATTAAAAAAATGTAATAAAACCTTGAGAAAGAAAGGATCATTCATTCCACGAAACCAACTCAAGGTCCAATATCCATTCCCCCCTCGTATAAACAGACGAGCCACAATGATCTTCACACTGAAACAATTTCCCTCTTATGCTTATTTATTTCTGTCAAAGGCTCTCTGTATCTTTTCAAAATGCAATTCAAAAGGAAATTAAACTGGAACTTTAGTTACCTTATTGTTTCTTTTAATGGTTTTTGTCTTTTCTCCCCCATAGATAATACAAATTAGAATATCTGTTCCACAGGTGTAAATCATTAGTGCAGAGTCTTCAAAATTTCAACACAGATGAGATACAAGTTTAATGTTGTTTTAATTAAATACACAAACATTTTCTTTCATGGTCATCTGGTACTGGTCTCTCTGTACCAAAGGGCCACATTGTTAGAAGCACACACATTTTCAACCTTAGTTCAATATGTCATTTAAACAAATCGTCTTCTCGCAATTTGTCAAATGGTTTTTGAAAAATGAGAACAGAAACTGCTGGAAGCCCAAGAGAAAAGATTTAGTGGAGCAGAGTGGATTTGTTTGCCGTGTGCTGGTAAATTAGGCACACCACACATTTGGCTAATTCAAGTTAACAGTTGACAATATGTTGGAATTCAGTGGCATCTTAATTCTCAATCCCTGTCAAGAAGGGCACTTTATATCAATTCCTGTGTTTGGTATGACTCTATTCTTGATTCCCCATCACTACTATCCCAGTATAGACTGAAATCCAATAAGCAATAACTATCATTTCTGTAATGACCTGTTAAAATAGAATTTAGAACACAGAACAGTAAAGGCCCTTTTGCCCACGACGTTGTGCCCAACTATATGAACATCTCCTTTATGATCAATCTAACCCTTCCCTCCTGCACAGCCCATAACCCTCCATTTTTTATTAAGACAAAGTATTAAGAGGAATAGATAGAGTAGACAGCCAGCACCTCTCTCCCAGGGCACCAATGCTCAATACAAGAGGGCATGGCTTTAGAGTAATGGGTGGGAAGTTCAAGGGAGATATCAGAGGGAGGTTTTTCACCCAGAGAGCAGTTGGTGCATGGAATGCGCTGCCTGGGGCGGTGATGGAGGCAGGTACACTGGTCAAGTTCAAGAGATTGTTAGGTAAGCATATGGAGGAATTTAAAATAGAGGGATATGTGGGAGGAAGAGGTTAGATATTCTTAAGCGAGGTTTAAAGGTCGGCACAACATGGTGGGCTGAAGGACCTGTATTGTGCTGTATTGTTCTATGGTTTTTCTCATTTCCATGTGACTATCTAAGAGCTTTTTAAATGTCCCTACTGTATCACCCTTTACAACCACCCCCGGCAGTGCATTTGAGGCACCCACCACTTTCTGTGTAAAGAACCAAACTCTGACATCTCCTCTGAATATTCCTCTTCTGATCTTAAATGGATGTCCTCTGGTATTGGCTATTATCGCCCTGGGGAAAAGGTGCTGGCTGTCTACTCTATCTATGGCCTTCATAATCTTATACACCTCTATCAAGTTGCCTCTCATCCTGCACTGCTCCAAACAGAAAAGCCCTAGCTCACTCAACATTTCCTCATAAGACATGTTCTCTAATCCAGCCACCATCCTGGTAAATCTTCTACATCCTTCCTATAATGAGGTGACCAGAAGTGAACACAATACTCTAAGTGTGGTCCAACCGGAGCTTTATAGAGCTGCAACATTACCTCGCGGCTCTTGAACTCAATCCGCCGTCTAATGAAGGCCAGCACACCATATGCCTTCTTAACCACCCTATCAACTTGTGCGGCAACTTTGAGGGATCTATGGATTTGGACCCCAAGATCCCTCTTGTTCCTGCACACTGCTCAGAGTTCTGCCATTAACCTTGTACTCCGCCTTCATGTTTGTTCTCCCAAAGTGTATCACTTCACATTTTTCTGGACTGAAATCTATCTGCCACCTCTCCACCCAACTCTGCATCCTGTCTATATCCTGCTGTAACCTGTGACAACCTTCTGCACTATCCACAACCCCTCCCACCTTCATGTCATCCACAAACTTACTAGCCTACCCCTCCACTTCCTCATCCAAGTCATTTATAAAAATCACAATGAGTAGGGGTACCAGAACAGATCCCTGTGGTATACCACCAGTCACCAGCCTCCAGACAGAATATTCTCCATCTACTACCACCCTCTGCCTTCTGTGAACAAGCCAATTCTGAATCCACACACCCAAGTCTGCATGGCTACCAGGCCTCCTGACTTTCTGCATGAGCCTACCATGGGGAACATTGTCAAACGTTTTACTAAAGTCCATGTACACCACATCCACCACTCTATCTGCATCTATTTAGTACAATATATATTTAGATTCTCTTTACAGTTCGTAAATTTGATAGCTTAAAGAGAATTCAATAATGCAGACAGATTGTTAATGCTCCTAGATTAAATTACAATATTGTCAACTGAGTTAAAGATTCACAGTTCAAGTTATTGAATATTTAATTGCTTCAGTTCTTAACTTGGTATACTGGTTTATCCATGTTTTGGCTACTTTCATAAAAATAAAAAATAATTTGGACAATCTTTTTTAATATCATATTCCAGACATCCCCAACCCACTAATTTTTGATTTCAACAAATAAAAGAAACATGCCTTGCCTGTTCCCTCTTTGCTATCAGACATCTGTGATTTACGCAGGGAAGAGTTTTGTGAGTAAAGCAGCTCTCCGGTACCCTATATTTCTTATGTAAGCCTTGGCAGATGAGCCATTTGCTCTTGAAAACATGACAGCAGGACCTAATCCTATCATTACTCCACACCCATCATTCCTGCATTGCCAGAAGTTACTCAGCAGAAGCAGAGAGTAAACAGCAGAAGGAAACTACCCACCTGCCCTTTCTCATCAGGCACCTCGTGTGCCACCTGTGGAAGAGTTGGCAAGTCCTATACTGGCCACATCAGTTACTCCAAACCAATAGAACTGAGTGTAAACAAGTCATCCGTGAATCAAGAGAACTGCCCAACACTCAAAACAGATCTGAAGCCAGTCACTCCCTCTCCTGCATATGCAATAACTTGGGAGACTCAGGAGACTACAGATGCTGGAATCTGGAGCAACAATCAGCTGGAGGAAATCAGCAGGTCGAGCAGCAACTGAGGGGAAAAGGAATTGTTGACGTTTCAGGTCGAAACCCTGCATCAGAACTGGCAGTGGAGAGAGAAGATAAGCCAGTATAAAGAGGCTTTATACATAGTAACCATTCTTAGCTTGGATAAGTCAGAGCAACTTAAAAATGCAACTACTTGGCCCAACAGTAAAATTTGGTTGTTGCCTTGTGACCATCTAAGTAATTTTTCATACCAGTGAGCCTGAAATCTCATTGCAGATAAATTTTGTACATTGCATCACCACTGACAATGTTTGGGAGCTTACAGCCAGAGAAAAGGTGCTAGGGAGAACAAAAATTCTGCCTGAAAAGGGGAGATTAAATTGTTTGAAGTGTGAGAAAGTGATCAGAAATGCGCACAAATTTGCTCTTCTCCTAACCAAGCCAATTTTCAGCAACATAACATTTTTTCCAGTGAATACATTTTTTTAGCCATCAGTCTTGCAAAGTAAGTTTGAGATTACTACAAACACTCCCTTCCTCATTAATTAATACAGACCAAGCATCCACAACAATTCCAGAGTAATGCCTTTGTCAGATACTAATATGAAACAGCTGGCAGTGGCAATAACACAGGAATGCAGGGTTGTGCTTTTTTATGTAGCTTGAAAATTGGCTACGATCTTAGGTCTTGGACAAAAAAGAATTTAAACAAAATGTTATGCCCCAAGTCTTTATAGACTTCTGGCTGCAGGAAACAGAAACATATCTGGTGACTCAGGTTTCAGGCAGCTTTACTACAGTCTCATTCCACCAGCTTGCAAATAACTAATCTTGCTACGTAGCTAACTTATAAATAAACCTTTGAAACATTTTACCACAGCTACTACACATCGATCCACAGTTTCACATCATAGCATAGGGCCTAAAATTGTCTTAAACTGAAGTGTTTTATTGTGTTACAAGATTAACAGTAAATATTAATACTCGTATAGTTAAAGGACAAACACTGCAGCTTCTTCACAAAACTTAGAAATTCTTCACACATGTAAATGTGGTTTAAACCAAAGTCAGGGCTATCTGAAAATGTACTTCCTAAAATTCTTGTGGAATTGTACAAGATAAGCTGTGCTATTTTCTCAGAGTGTATCGAATTTCTGTGAAAGAAACCTCGAAGGCAGACCAATCAAAAAGCTACTCTGCTGTACCAATGGGCTGGATTTTCACAAAACCCTTGTTCACAAATGTCCTAAATTTACCTTCTCCTGTTTCAGAAGGCCGATATTGCTGGCCCAGGTGACCAAGGATTGAATGACAAGTCCCTGACAAGAAACAAGGTCAAGAACAAATAAGGTGACATGGGCAAGAAGGCAGATCAGAACAAGCCATACCCATGAACCTCCATTGGAAATTATTGACTGAGGGCAAAGCCACACTCTTCAGCTTTGCCATCTTTCAAAGTTGTCAAAGTTTTCCACCATTCCCGAAAATCACTTTCAAAAGCATTGACAGTAAAATTCCTCTGTTCTGCTATCCGACTGGAACTTCTAAGGCAGTCATTTAATCTGACAATCTGATAGTAGCAGGATTCTCAAGTGAAGTTAAGAAGATTTAATCTTCTCAGAATTATGGGATTTAGTTACTGGTAAACTTCACAAAAAGTGTGTGTGGATTTAAAATACAGTCATGAAGGATAGTTTCTAACAAAGCCGAGTAAAGGAAGTGCACTTTCAGTGAAAAAGGAGTTGAAGTAATGGTAACTTAGAATCTGATTATTACCAGCTCCAATAAATACTGCTGGGTATATTATCACTGTTAATGTAACAGTGCCATGAACTTGTTCTGCTGTATGTTGAAGTACATTCCTAGGTCCTTAGAGTCCAGAGGCCCAAGGGTCTCCTGTACTTTACAGAGTTAATGGCCCCTCAACTTTCCAGCAGCAGGAGGTGGAACATTAGCATAGTGCCACTCATTTAAGTTACCTTCAGTAAAAAAAAAGTTTCATTAAATCTATTGTAAAATTAACCAAAATTTAATGTTTTTATTGTTTAGTTCAGTGTTCAACTAATTCTTTTTTAAAATAATCAATTAAATCAAGTCCAATTATTTTTAAATATCTCTCAGAACATTTGAAAAGAGTGAGCTTGACCTCTGACAGCCACACACATCCTCTCCTCTCACTCCCGCACAACTAAAACTGATACTTGCGAGTTTCTCGTTTTTCATCTTTTCTTTTAATTATTTTTACTTCAGAAATAAAACAAAACCCCACGTCTCGTGCCAAGAAATACCGCTTTCAAAATTAGATTAAGTACGGTTGTACTTATCCAAGGCCTCAAGTTGGTTGGAGGCCATGCAGCAAGCGAACAGTGTGCTGGGTGTGCGGTGATGAATGCGTGTAACAGGTTACGCAGTACAACAAATCAGTTCTCCTCCTTTCTACAGGATATATTTTAGTTATCACAGAGCAAACAGAGGCTGAAGAAATGAAAAAAAACAAAATCAGGTGATTTGATTTCCAATTATGAATGCTGCACAAAACTTGTGACGGCAAAGGAAATCGCATTTAACAAAGGGCTTTCTTTTGGGTGGGGTTCCAAAGGTCACGGGAAGGTACAGGACTGACTTTTGCTTTGCTGTCACTGTTTAACTGTGAAGGGGGAAGTGAAGTGGAGCCCATTAAACAGGAGCAAACATTTTCAAACAGCCTTCACCCACTTACTTGTGTGCTTACCACAATCATTCATTCATAGTTCAGCCCTAACTGGCCTAGCCATTGACCTGAAGCCATATTGATGACTGCCAAAGTCTTACTCACTACCGTGGTTAGTACCTTCCACATCAAAGTGGTTCTTGCATGACTTTCACTCAACTTCTCCTTGTAATTTGAGATTATCTTCATTCTCCATACACCAAATCATGGAAAAAAAAATTGTTCACCATTACCCTATGAAAATCTTTTGAAAAACCAGTTGGACCATTTTTAATCTTCATAATCCTGCGAAAAATAGCTCCAATTTATGAGAACCATAGAACCACAGAACAATACAGTACAATACAGGCCCTTCAGCCCACCATGTTGTACCACCCTTCAAACCACATCTAAACTCTATAACCCCTACCTCCCACATATCCCTCTATTTTAAATTCCTCCATATGCTTATCTAACAATCTCTTGAACTTGACCAACGTATCGGCCTCCACCACCACCCCAGGCAGCGCATTCCATGCACCAACCACTCTCTGGGTGAAAAACCTCCCTCTGACATCTCCCTTGAACTTCCCACCCATTACCTTAAAGCCATGTCCTCTTGTTTTGAGCATTGGTACCCTGGGAAAGAGGCGCTGGCTGTCCACTCTATCTATTCCTCTCAATATCTTGTATACCTCTATCATGTCTCCCTTCATCCTCCTCCTCTCCAATGAGAACAGCCCTAGCTCCTTTAGTCTCTCCTCATAATCTATACTCTCTAATCCAGGCAGCATCCTGATAAATCTCCTCTGCACCCTTTCCAACGCCTCCACATCCTTCCTATAATGAGGCAACCAGAACTGGACGAGAACTTCTTGATAAAGGTAACCTCTTATACTTCACTGCTTTTTAAATGGCTTTTTCTCTTACAGTGAGGTGTCACAATGTGCAGAAGAAACTTCAGCCAACATTATGCATAAATTCAACACTTTGCTTCCTTTGTTACGGACTCAGTGGAAAGTCCCTTTAAGATAGAGAGTGTGTGTGTATGTGTGTGTGGGGCGTGCTTACGTCAATAGAAGATAAAGGACGTAATGACGTTGTTGAAGAAGTCAGAAGAAGAAAGAGAGAGAGAGAAGGGAGAGAGACACCAGCCTGCTTGTTTTCTCTATCGATGGATGAGAAACAATAACTGTGTTTGCCACTGAAATCCATGTATGGAAGTTGGAAGTAATCCGGTGGAGTTTCACTTTGTTGCTGACCTGTAGAAGGAAACAGGTATTTGTGTGTGGACGACCACGTTCGGATGCTTTTCGGGGTGAGGAAGTCACTACCGAGTAAACACTGAAGTGTCTTTTGGGTTCCATCGTGGAACATTTGGATTTCGTATGTACTCTCTCTATGTTTTTCTACATCTACATCTTATCTTCAGACAACGGTGGTTGTTGAAGAAGCCCTTGCTCATGTTTCACCTTATGGCTTGCGGAACTGAACTTAAGAACCATTCCGGAACTGGGAGGTTTGGACTTTGTCACACACACACCACGAAGAGTTTAGTTTTGGGGTTAACGTTCGAGGTTTAACATTTTTGAATTCCTAACATACTAACATTTTTACTTTTATTTTACGTATTATCATAAGTAGTGATTATATAAAATCGTTTTAACACTAAATCATGCTCATTGTGTTTCTTTTGTTTGCTGGTTCGTGACAAATTGGGGGCTCGTCCGGGATTTGAACCCGGACCTCTCGCACCCCAAGCGAGAATCATACCCCTAGACCTTCACATTCACTGCCTCAGTATTATGGTATGCTTCAACTATTTCCTTTCCATTGTGGCTACACACTCATCTGATGGAGGTTGAAAGACACTCTGCGTCCTGACTGGCCTGCAAGTATCAGCCCAAGTTCTCCTGGCTCCCACGGCCATTACATCAGCATTTACCTGGTTTTCTCCAGATTGAGTGGCAGTGGACAAGCATCCTTCTCAAAACCGAACTATTCATCCACATCTCTGACTTTGCTGCATTTCCTTTCATCTATCAGGATGATTGGCAAGTCTAGCTGTATCTTTCTCGTCACGCTACATAACATTCTGCATCAGTTACAATGCAGGGTCAGGAAAGACTAATTTTTTCTTTACTATGAATAAAGAGGCATGCATCAAAGCAATCTAATTCCCATTGTAAGACATGCACAGTGCCTCTGACAATACAACAGCTGTACTACAGGTGTTAAGTTTTCACCTGTGATCATTTGTCATGACTACAGCTCTTAATTGGAATCATTGCCTCAAAGAGCCTCGCCTGAAAAGTCTTAACCAGGAGATGAGGATCAGAGATGAAGGAGGGCAGCGCACAAGTCTAATGCTTCATGGGGAGGTGGGTTGGGAGGGATAACATCAGAATGGTCAGGTAACACCCACAAAGAAATAATGATGGAGGTCAGATACATGGTCAAGGTATCATGGCTGGCTTCATTGAAGGACTCCCCTCTACAGCTAAACATGGTCCCTTTCACTTGACTCAAGTCTTCAACCTCAAGAACTGCTTTTCCAATCAAGGGCCTCTCAGTCTTTCAGCAGGTAAGCACAAATCCTGCAGCAGCAACATCAGACATGCATTAAAGTACTACTGTGCACCCAGCAGCCTCCAAGCAAAGACTTTTCACATGCATAGCAATTTGCTTTCATGTTGCATGGAAGTAGAATGCATTTTGGCAATTGATTTTATGCTTCAACTGCAAAACCTACTTAAAAATACTGCTTTGCAATTTGAATTTCTGAACCATTGTTTTAAACCCATGGCAGAAGTTGACAGTCAATCCACTGCTTAATTTGGAATGCTCTACTTGAATGGGTGGTTGAAAGCAATTCAATAGTAACTTTTAAAAGGGAATGAGAAGGAATTTTGCAGCGACATCTTTAACACATTTTAAGTGTCTGAGGCACAGAACTCTTAGGTCAAAAACATTACCAGCATGCAGCAAATGGTTCACAGTGGGCTCACCTAAATGAAACCAATTATGTTGTATTCAGTTAACTGCGCTGAGAAATAATGACTATAGTGTCACAGGCTGTCACAACACCCTCAGAAGGTTTTGTCACTACCCAAAAAGAACATCAATTTCTGAAAAAATATTTGGAAGCTATTTGTTTGGTATATCAAAATTGTTGAATTTCTAAATAAATGACAGGAATATTTTGGGAGAAATCTTAGAATGACACTACAACCACAAATCCCTCACATTAAAAGGCAATGTACAGTAATCTGGCAACAACAGAACCTTTGAAAACCTGCCTAGTGTCTCCATAGGACAAATTGAACAGTACAATCGCAAACAAGAAACAGATACCGAGGATTTACAGCACTGGATTTGACCTCATGATTCATCTAACTTGTCTGGGCTCTTCTTTACTACAAAAATTTATGGCATCATTTTGAATCTTTGAAGCAGACTGCTGTATCATAATCACTTGCAGGTACACTTTATTTCCACTAATGTTGTGCTTTGGAATGCATTTACTGTGACAATACAGATCCACAAAGAGCTGAACATGCATCTCCTATATGGAAGCTCAAACCATTTCAGCCGCCATTCAGTTCAGTCAACCGGAGAGGAGGAAAAAATAGCTGCACTCATTCCACCCCCGCTTCCATTTCAGCTTAACCTCTTGCCTTGAATGGCTGTGCTCTTCTGGAAAGATTTAAAACTATCCAGCATGCAAATGTTAAAAAAAAATTGCACTGCCACTCTTGTTCTAAAATGGTCAAAACAGATGGCAAATTTAAGGTACAACAATTAACACTAAGCCTTGAGTCAGAGAAAGGCAGGTGGTGGCTGTGTCTTTTTGCCAAAATAAATTCAGTGTTTGGCGCCCACCAGTATCCATGCTGGCAGGAGATCGAGATGTATTCTTTTTGGACCAATCCTTCATTATCACCGTGTTCCTGACAGCTGCATCTTACGTCCTGAATGTGGTAACATGAGTAATGGCCCAGTTCAAGAACACAAGAGGAGGAAAAAGAGTAGGCAGTTTCTTCCCCCACGTCCCCCCCCCCCCAAACACCTCTGAGGTCATGGCTGAACAGTGACCCAATTCTTTAACCCCCATTTTTTCCTCTATACCCCTCTTTCTTCTGGTTGACAGAGAAAAAAAAATTATCAACTTCAAATTTAAAGCCAACATCTGACTGCAAGAGGGTTCCAAATTTATACCACCCTCTGCGTTGTCTGAAAATAAGAGTCTGGCTTGTTGGGAGTGAAGTTTGTGCAAGTGTTTCCATGCTATAATTTATAGACAATTACACTGTATTTTCCCCAGAAAGCATGTGAACATATGAATTAGGAGCAAGAGTGAGACACTCAGCACCTTAAGTCTGCTCCTCCATTTAATAAGATCAAAAGATCATGGCTGATCCGAATGTAACCTCCACTCTGCATCCTCAGCTATGTGAAGTTGTCTTTCACCCCCTTTCTCTTCAAGAATCAATATCTCTTGATTTTCTTTTAAAAAAGGCAGGGGAATCTGAATCAGCTGCCCTTTGAGGAAGAGAGCTCTTGAGACCTACAACCCCCGGAGGAAAATTTTCAACTTATCTTTATTAAAACCCTTTTTTTAAAGAAAAGTGACCCCTAGTTCTAAATTCTCCAGCAGATGGAACTCTCCACATTTGTCCTGTCAAGAGTCTCCAGGCTCTTTCAATCAATCCCCTCTCACTCTTCTGACCTCCGGTGGATGCAAGCCTGGACTTCAGCATTTCATAGGTTCATACAGCACTGAAACAGGCTCTTCAGCCCAACTTGTCCATGCTAACCTATCCTTGCTAATCCCATTTGCCTGTATTTGGCCCATATTTCTCTATATCTTTTCTATCCATGTACCTGCCTCCATGCTTTTTAAACGCTGTGATTATACCTGCCTCCACTACCTCCCCTGGCAGTTTCTTCCACATACCCACCACCCCGTGTATGGAAAACTTAGCCCTCAGCTCCCCTTTAAATCTTTCCTCTCTGTATGCCCTGTCATTTTAGACTCCTCTACCTTGACTTTATCATCTTATAGAGGTTTTATAAAGTACCCCTCAGCCTCCTCCTCTCCAAGGGAAAACAGTCCCAGACTCAAGTCTTCCAGTCCAAGTCGTCTTTCCTCATGAGATGACTTGCCCAGTCCACATCCATCTCAAACCTTTGGCAAACTGCTTCCACTGCATTAACATCCATCCTTAATCAAGACCAATACAGTACAGAGCGCTCCAGATGCAGTCTCACCAATTCCTGTATCACTGAAGCATGTCTACTGTACTTGTGTATTCACCTCCCCTAGCAGTCACCAATAACTTTGTTAGATTTCTTAATTACTATGCTTGCCTGCATACCAGCCTTTCACGTACTATGGCACGAGGACATCCAGATCCCTCTATATTTCAGAGCTCCGCAATCTCTCACCATTAGATAATTTGCCTTTTCCCTCATCCACCCTGCTTGTTCCCCTTAAAAATCCTGAAAATGTCAATCAAATCACCCCTAATCTTCTGAATTCCATTCTAATTTGTGTAATATCACCACATAATTTAAGCTTTGGCCCCTCAGATCAATAAAAGGGAGCTTTAATTTGGAAGACATGAGCTTTCAGTTATTGACAACACATTCTCAGCAGTTAAAGTGCTCAGAAGTTTCTTTAAATAGAGTGAAACTGCCAAGGGCCTACAAAACACAGAGTACCCAGAGTCAATGGCAAATGACACAGAACAGCAGTATACCCAAAGAGTAATTTTATATGATTGCCATAAACCCTTCACCCAAATCCCAAGTTTGCAGTTAATACAAACGAGACTGCTCTCCCAGAATGGCCTCACTTTCACACAACAGGTTTGTGTTCTAAAGGCAGGTTTGAGAGGGGGAGGGCCACAGCAAAGAGCGACGCGGAACAACAATGTGTCACACAGGCCAATTTCCGAGAGTTCAGTTTTTCACCCACAACACATTAGCCCTTCACTAAAACTTGAAATAAAGCAGAAAAGACAATACGAATTAAATGCACAAGCATAAAGGGAACTTTATAAGACCAGTTTCTCATCAACATATTTATTTTATAAAATATGCAAGATGCACTGAGCAAATGTAAAAAGTTCAAGTTGGGCTGAAGGGCTTGTTTCCATGCTGGATTACTCCCGTGACTCTAACATTTCCGATTCATATCTTCAAATCTTCTTCTGATATTGGTTACCAGCAGCACTGTAACATGCAGCATCATTTATTTCAAAATTTGTGTTTTCTAGAGACTTGAATAAACTCTGCAATGAATATCAGTGAGTGTATCTCTTTTTGCATAGGTAAGCATACTAGAGAATGCACAAGGTAAGTGTATGATTAACACTTACGTGGTTTGGGCCATTATGTTTTTAAATAGCAAGGTTTCTTAATTAGAAGAAACAAGGACTGCAGATGCTGCAATCTAGATGAAAAACATGATGATGCTGGAGGAAAATTCTTAAATGTATACTTTGCCTTCCAGGAATAATTATAGCCAAGTGTAATGAAATGGACAGGTTCATTTTGAACATATTTATGGATGCCACTGTGCAAAGTCAATGAGACAAATTCTTCACATATAACAACCTTACCCTACCTTTAAGTCTTAGAAAGTGCATATATTATTTAGACTGTTCCTGACATTATATTATATTTCAGTAACAGCAGAGCACACAATGGAACCAACCCAAGATCCTATTGCTGCTTCACATTTACTTTAAACTTTTATTTTGATCTTCAATTAAGGTAAAAAAAAAACCTTTTAAAAATATGGCTGAAAATATCTTATACACTGCAACTAAAGATCTCCAAGTTTCATGGATACATAATAATACACAGCATTTCAGTTCATAATTAAATATCAATTAGGCATTTCAACTCTGACATTATTTAGTACAACATTATCGCTGCATAGTTATAAAAACTGTCCTTACTGTTTGATATTATTAATGACCCAAGGTTGTTGTAAGTTAATGGCCTGCTCAATACTGGTGATAGCTAAACACGAATCCTCATTGGTACATGGAGTATTGGGACTAGTGGTCTGTGTGGATATAACATTAAAACCCAGCCCCCAAGCTATCTGTACCTATAACAATCTCAGACATGCTACTGACCTGTGGAGGACAGAACACCAAATATTTATCCAGCACAGGTAATATTAAGATATCATCCTGACCTGGATAAAGTATGAGTCAGGCCATGAACATATACCCAACTGCACTTCAGTCAGTTCCTTTTGGGCTCACGTCACGTCGCCAGGCTCTTGTTGGGATGTCATAGATGTAGTAATCATGACAGTGTGGTTTTAGATGACATAAACTTAACATCTGGCGAGTAGACTCAAATAGATCTTAGAACAGTACAGCACAGGCCCTTCAGCCCACGATACTTGTGCTGACCATGATGCCAATATGAATTAATTCCATCTGCCTGCCCATGGTCGATATCCCTCCATTCCCTACTTGTTCAAGTGCCTGTCTAAGCACCTCTTAAATGTTGCTGTTGTATCTACTTCTACCATTTCCCTGGCAGCGTGTTCTAGACACCTAGCACTCAAAAATCTTGCCTTGTAAATGTCCTTTAAACATTCCCCCTCTCACCGTAAAGCCATGACCTGCAGTATTTCACATTTCCATGCTGGTAAAATGACTATCTTATCAATGTCTTTCATAATTTTACATACTTCTGACAGATCTCCCCTCAGCCCTCCTACACTCCAGAGGAAATAATCCAAGTTTGTCCACCTCTCCTTACAGGTAATACTCTCTAATCCAGGCAACACCTTGATGAACTCTTCTGCACCCTCTCCAAAGTCTCCACATTCTTCCTATAATGTGGCTACCAGAACTGCACACAATACTCCAGACGTGTTCAAAGTTTCACACAGCTGCAACTTAACTTCTCGACTTTTATACTCAATGCCCCAACCGATGTCGTAAGCCTTCTTTACCATCCTATCTACTTGTGTTGTCACTTTCTGTGCGCTATGGACTTGCACCCCAAGATCGCTCAGTACATCAATGCTAAGGGTCCTGCCATTTACTGCATACATTTGACCTCCCAAAGTGCAATACCTCATATGCTTGTCCGAAATTAAACTTCACCTGCCACTTCTCTCCCCAACATTTCCAACTGATCTATATCCTGCTGTTATCCTTTGACAACCCTTCCTCACTATCCATAAGTCCACCAATTTTTGTTGTCACCTGCAAACTTACTAATCAAGCCCCACCTGCATTTTCATCCAAATCATTCAGCAACTGATCTCTGCAGAACACCGATGTTCACAGACCTCCAATCACAAATACACTCCTCCACCACTACCCTCTGTCTTCTATGGCCAAACCAATTTTGAATCTAATCTACCAAATATTTCCAAAGGAAGCAAATGGTTAACTAAAAGTGACTTCAGAAACTAATCAACCTTTCAAATTGAGTAGTAATAAACTTTGCCTTTTTTTTAAAAGAACTGTGACAGTCATTTGTAAATTGGTTTATTATTGTCACATGTTCCGAGGAGGTACACTGAAAAACTTGTCTTGCATACCGTTCTACAGATCAATTCATTGTAACAGTGCATTGAGGTAGTACAAGGTAAAATAACAGAATGCAGAATAAAGTGTAACAGTTACAGAGAAAGTGCAGCACAGGTAGACAAAAAGGTGCAAGGTCATAAGAAGGTAGATTGTGAGGTCAAGAGTCCATCTCATCGTACTAGGGAACCGCTTAATAGCCTTATAACAGCAGGATAGAAGCTGTTCTTGAGCTCCTGGTGGTACGTGCTTTCAGGCTTTTGCATTCTTCTGCCCGATGGGAGGGGGAGAAGAGAACGTCTGGGGGGGTTGGGGTCTTTGATTTTGTTGCTTGCTTTACTGAGGCAGTGAGAAGTATAGACAGAGTCCATGGAGGGGAGGCTGATTTCTGTGATGTGCTGAGCAGTGTCCACAACTCTCTGCAGTTTCTTGCGTTCACGGGAAGAGCATTTGCCGTACCAAAGCCATGATACATAGGATAGGATGGTTCCCATGGTGCATAGATAAAATTTGGCGAGGATCAAAGGGGCCATGCCAAAATTTCTTTAGCTTCCTGAGGAAGTAGAGGTGCCTGGAGAGCTTTCTCGGCTTGTGGCATCAATGTGGTTGGACCAGGACAGGCTATTGGTGATCTTCACTCCTAGGAACTTGAAGATCTCAACCTCAGCACTGTTGATGTAAACAGTGCAGTTACTATCAAACCATTCAGTACAAAATAAATCCTACAAACCCCCAAAATGAAGAAATTTGTTCACTGCACACTTTAGCACTTATATTTATGCTAGTGATTTTTCAGAATGTCCTGGAGTGACAGCAAAATTATCAGTTTAATGCATCACAGTATAATTCTATACTTGTACAAGCAAGCACAGAGCTTGGATGCTCCTCCTGCCATGAACCCTTGTTCCTCTACATGAAAGGACTGTACTTTCAGATAATGTGCCACTTACAAGGCCTCAAGGGTACAATTCCAGCACAACTGAATCAAAATTCGTAGAAACAGAATAGGTTAGGCTTCATTTCCTTTCATCTATCTGTGAAAATCATGTGCTTCTAGCCCTACTTCTGCCCACACATTAATTCCTCTGGTCTTTTTCACTACCTTCACTTTAACTAACCAGCTTATTGGACAGGTCAGTGGTCCACCGAGCCGTTCAAAGCCATGGGCAGCATTCGTGAAGCAAAGGAAAGAAGAGGTAAAGTTTGCAGGATTGACAATTATTGCCAGTGGAGACGTTCACGGATGAAAACTAAAATTCTGCAAGGAGGCCTTGTGGGGGCTATTTTTAATCAATGGTTAAAAAAATAAAGTCTAAACATGACTTTTGCAATGTCTATTTACTAAGACACCTGAAACAGATTGCTCATAAGGCTATAATGGCTTCTACAGAAAATACCATCATCCAAACATTTCTGTGATGACACCTCACACAAATCTCCATCTCACACTCCAGACTATAGCACAAAACCCACATCATAAGGGTAGTGAGGGAAGTGACCGATCTTTGGTTGGGGCATTAAATTAAGCCCTACACACTCTCAGGTAGATGGAACAGATTTAAAGATCAAAAGAATTTCTCCCTGGATGTCCTGGACAAGTAACATCCCTAAACCATATGATCTGAAACCATCTTATCACATGACTGCAGGGGCTTGTAAAGTGGCTGCTGTGTTCCCTCTAGTACAAGTATTAGACATATTTGGCTGTAAAGTGCTTCAGATTGTGAAAGGCGCAATTAAGCATTGTACAAGTCTGAAGTACAAGAAAATCTTTTCCTGGGTTCGACAGTTCTGAACTTCAAGGAGATACGAAGCACTGAGAATCACTGTTGCAAGATGTTTCAGTCAAGCCTTACTTCACAAAATGCCCAACTATGTTTTATGCACTTATGTGCCTTATTAAAAAAAAGTTATAGATATGCCACAACCTCAAAAATCAACAGGCCAAGCTATCGCAGGAAAAAGTCATACCACAGCACTGAACGCCATCACCACTTCAGGCCACATACCAGTTCAGAGGTGCATAATCTAATGGGTTTTAGTGGTTTTTTAAGAGGAAGCATGAGGGAGTGGAAAGAGCAGTGATGCACATTGCAGAAAAAACTGATTGCTGAATGGTCACCCAGCATTATTGTGACTTGCCAGCAAACTGCTTTTGATATACCAATGTAATTGAGCTCGTCGTAAATCATGGAATACTTGAAATGCTGGTGGATTGGTTACCTCGGCAACCAACAGGGAATACTTTAAATTGGGCCCATTGTACTCACGGATTCCACTATCCAATTGTTTAAAGGCATGTAGAAGGGATGAGTCTACTATTGATCTGTGCGCATCAGTGGCATCCACGTGGGAGGCAGGAAGAGTTTATTGGTCCCCATGGACTGTACCCACTGATGCAGTCAAGGTTCCCTCACTTCAGGGACACATTACTGTAGCTTCAAAATATGCAAGCACAGATTCCAGGCAATCAGCAAAGAATTCAGAGATAGCTCACTGCAGTTAATGATCTACATTGGAGTGCAGCAGTGTAACCACCCACAGAGGGTTGTGGCCAGGACACATTAGCAGTCTCTTATGCACAGCTGAAAATAAGTGACAAACTACACCCCAAAAGCAAGCAGAGCTACATAACTGGAACAAGACAGCAATCTCAGCAACAGGGACAGCTATCTGGAGCCGGAATGCATCAGGTTAAAGGGGAAAGCTGAATCACAGGTAGATTCTTATCAAACCGCCTCCAGAAAATGCCAACCCTCTCCACACGGTGTACCTCGCAAAGTAGTAATTAGGATGAAGGACCACACTAGAGTGCACACTTTACAGGGAAAAGTCAAAGTGTGTCACATTAATACAGAACAATAGAGTCAAAATAATGTCAACTTTTCAATCACTTTTCAATCTTTTGAAGTTGTTATCTGCAAACTGCAGCAATTAATGACCAATTAAAGGCATAACCAATTTCAATTCCAGAGAAGATTTGGTCAATATTAGATTGATGGGGCTCAAGCAATATCCTGAACTAGTTGTTTTGTTCTTAAGACCTCTTTACAATGGTTATCACAATTGATTCTTTGTTTACACATCACTTTTCTGTAGATTGTTTAATGGGAGCTTCAGGGGATTACACAAAAGTACCCTTTAAGGTTAATAAACTTCACCTTTAATGAGCTAAACAATCCTGGAATAGCTCAGCAATACAGAATTCAAAATAACAGCATGTTTATAATAGCACCTGAAATACAAGAAAGGATTCCAGAGTATTTCACAGAATTGGACACCAGATAAGCAAAGTTTGATTGAAAGGGTAGGAGCTGGGAAGAAGAGGGAGAAAGGCAGAGATAATGGAGAGGGAGATTAGGATCTTGTCTGTTTAAGGCACAGCTGCCAATGGTGAACCAACAGCAGGGATGCACAACAGACTAAACTAGAAGTGTGTCAATTTCTTGAAGTGCTCTGGACTAAAGGAGGTAACTAAGAAATGAAGGGATTTGAAAACAGGGAGAATTTTTAAACTGAGCCAATGCTTAACCTGCAGCTCGTATGAACCAACAAGCACAGGTGACAGGCTCCTAGGACTCAATGAGAGTTAAGGCTCTGGTAGCAGAATTGGAATTGGTTTATTATTGTACTGAGGTACAGTGAAAAACTTGTCTTGCATACTGTTCATACAGATCAATTCATTACACAGTGCATTGAGGTAGTACAAGGTACTATGCAGAATAAAGTCTAACAGCTACAGAGAAAGTGCAGTGCAGGTAGACAATAAGGTGCAAGGTTGTAACGAGATAAATTGTGGGGTCAAGAGTCCATCTTATCGAATAAAGGAACCATTCAATAGTCTTATAACAGCAGGATAGAAGCTGTCCTTGAGCCTGGTTGTATGTGCTTTCAGGCTTTTGCATCTTCTGCCCGAGGGGAGAAGGGAGAATATCCGGGGTGGGTGGGGTCTTTGATTATGCTGACTGCTTTTACCGAAGAAGTGAGAAATATAGACCATGGAAGGGAGGCTGGTTTCTGTGATGTGCTGAGCTGTGTCCACAACTCTCTGCAGTTTCTTGTGGTCACGGGCCAGAGCAGTTGCCATACCAAGCCGTGATGCATCCAGGTAGGATGCTATGGTGCAAAAACTGGTGAGGGTCAACGGGGAAATGCCGAAATTTCTTTAGCCTCCTGAGGAAGTAGAGGTGCTGGTGAGCTTTCTTGGCCGTGGCATTTAAATGGTTGGACCAGGGCAGGCTATTGGTGATGTTCGCTCCAAGGTACTTGAAGCTCTCAACCCTCTCAATCTCAGCACCATTGATGTAGACAGGTGCATGTACACCACCCCCTTTCCTGAAGTCAATGACCAGCTCTTTTGTTTTGCTGACATTGAGGGGAAAGGTTGCATCATGACACCATGTCACTAAGCTCTCCATCTTCTCCTGTACTCCGACAACATTATTTGAGATATGGCCCCACTACGGTGGTATCATCCACAAACTTGCAGATGGAGTTAGAGCAGAATCTGGCCCGTAGTCGTGAGTACATAGGGAGCAGAGTAGGGGGCTGAGGATGCAGCATTGTGAGACACCAGTGTTGAGAATAATCGTGGTGGAGTATTGCTGCTTATCCTTACTGATTGTGAACTTTGGACAACCAAGTTAAGGAAGGTGAAAGATGGGAGGGTTGGTCAGGGATGTGGTGAAACAGCCATGTTAAAAAAGGTATTACAAGCTTGTTATTAGGATTTCAGATGATCATTGAAACAGTATTCAGTAAAGTATTTCCTGAACTAGAATTGATCAGAATCAGGTTTATTATCACTGACATATGTCGTGAAATTTGTCATTTTGCAGCTACAGCAGCACAGTGCAAGACATAAAGGACATAAAAATTGCTTTAAGTTACAAAAATAAATAAATAGTGAAGAGGAATAATGAGGTGGTGTTCATGGGCCATGATGGTGGAGGGGAAGAAGCTGTTTCTGAAACATTGAGTGTGGATCTTCAGGCTCCTGTACCTCCCCCCCCCCCCCCCCCCCCCCCCCCCGATGGTAGTAACATGAAGAGGGCATGTCCTGGGTGGTGAGGGGTCCTTAATGATGGATGCTGCTTTAATGAGGCACTGCCTCTTGAAAAATGTCCTCGATGGCAGGGACGGTTGTGCCTGTGATGGAGCTGGCTGAGTCTACAACCCTCAGCAGCCTCTTTCGATCCTGCACATTGGAGCCCCCATACCAAGCAGTGATGCAACCAGTCAGAATGTTCTCCACTGTACATCTGTAGAAATTTGCAAGATTCTTTGGTGACATACCAAATCTCTTCAAACTCCTAATGAAGTAGAGCCACTGGCGTGCCTTCTTCGTGATTGCATCAATGTGTTGGGCCCAAGATAGATCCTCTGAGATGTTGATGCCCAGGAACTTGTTAAAGATAATTTGAATGTAGAATAAGTAATATTCTGTCCACTTGAGAGTCTAAACAGATTTTCTGAAACCGCCTGAACAGTTATATGATAACCAGTAGCCTTACTTAAGACGACATCATTCACTGTTGCGAAAGGATACAGACACCAATTATAGTCAACAGAATATCTGTAGAGGACCATCAATGACCCACACAATGCAGTAGAGAACTTCAAATTGACTGAACCATGGCAAGTCTTTCCTTACCTCACTTGTGCAACAAAACTTACTAAATACCAAATCTCAACTTACTACTACATGTATCATGAAGTGTTATTCATTCAAATGTTTCCAGTACCGTTTCCACAATTCAGCTCTGGGCAAGCTCCTCCACATTACTCTTCAGAGAGATCAGGACTGCACCTTCATCTGTGACACAGAAATTCCCTGTGGAATCACATTTGCCCCTGGCCTTGGGTCTCCAAACCCTTTTAGCTGCTCACCCTCTTCCCCCCCTGCAGGTTTATTTATAGAGATAGGTAGCCACTTTCAGCAGTTTCCCTCCCAAGCTTGGTGTTGGACAACTGCCAGTTTGCTGCAATGCCAAATCTTCAGTTGATGTCATTACAAGCACGGTTGGTGTGTGAAAAAAAACAAATTGTGCAGTTTTTACTTGCTAATGGTGCTTGAGTAGAAGGACAAGTGTGTACTAGATACCACCGGCTGAACTTTAGATATCGCGGTAGAAAAACAATGCACTTCCCAAATGATTTTCAGCTCCAATACTTGAACTGGATTGCTTACCTGCAAACTTACCTGCAACTTTAGAATTAGCTTGTAAAGGGTTAAATCACAAGACTGCCTGCACTCCGCAACTTTTCTCAACATCAGTCCCACTGCGCCATTCTCACTTCAATAATGGTGCCATGGAATTTTAATAATACACAAACGGATACTGTTGTTACAATATCATCCATTCTCTGTTGCCCTTCTACCACCTGAAAGCATATTCACAAAGCCAGGTCCTTGGTTGAAGCAGGGCACTTGGGATACACTTTTTCTGCTCTTGATTGGAAGGTATTTCAATCAGGGTAGCTCCTGTGATTGGGGACCTCGTCCACCAATTTCTTAATCGCACAGATGCAAGGATCGTTTCCTCTTATTCTCCTCCTGCTCTTCTTCAGATTCATTCATTCTATCTAAGTGATCCAATCCTGACACAACACTGACAGGAACTCATATCTGGAAAATTCAAAGCTAGCTTGCATCAGTAATTTAAGTAGGAGAGGGTCCAAAGAGCACAGGGTGGGGTTAGTGGAGGACCTGCCAGCCCGACCTGCTGGGGATGACTTCCTGCTCTGCATTTCACAAATCCTGCATTCTTCTGTCTGTGTTCTCACTCTCTGCTTCCATTCATGAGTAGATAACTTGTATACAGTTCAGCTCCATGGTCCACCTTGGTTTTACCATATCAGAGGACCTGCCATCCCTCCCTGCAGCTTAACAAGGTTGTCTCCTTCCCAGTTCTGACAAAGGGTCCTACAACCTGAACATTAATTCTGTTACTCTTGCCACAGATGCGGCCTGACCTGCTGAGTATTCCCAGCATTTTCCTTTTATTTCAGGTTTCTGGCATCTGCAGGTTTTTTTTAAGATTTTTTTTCCCCCCCACCCCCGCCCCACTTGGTTTTCAGTTTGCCTGCCCTGAAGATATCAAAATGTACATGGTGGGCCATGTAATATTTCGGTTGCTGCTGTACTGAGAAAGGGTTCCTTAGACCAAAGTGTCACATACCCAGATACCAGGCAGTAAGATATGCAGGACGTTCAAGAGAGTAAACATGACACTGAACCAATCAAGAACAAGTTGCCTCTTCAAATGCATTAGAGCTTTACTTTCAAGTGCGACTTTGGACACAGACTGAGTAATCGGCAGCAGCCTGGTCTGGTGCCCTGACACAGTTGCTGCTGTGCAAGGAAGCAGACACATTTCAAAGGGAGAGGCATGAACAAGAAGCGGAAAGGGTGCGAGCAAGCAACACGATAATCTAAAACACAAACTAACCACTTGTAACTTAAGGTCAATCACACCAACGTGCTAAATTATACTTTAATTTCTAATTACAAATCACTAAAGACCACCACATGTCATTCGCAGCAAGCAGCTGCCAGAACCAATATTCATTGAATATTGAAAATTAGGAAATATCCTAAAAAGCTCCTCATTTTACACTCAATTAGAACTTTAAATGAAACATATAACCTGAAAATTTACTGAAAAAAAATACAAAAAATTGTTGTAAGGAATGATAGCCAGTGCTCTTAGAGTTAAATGTATTTCAATACTTACATAAACTCTGTAAAACTGCTTCTACTTCATCTCTTATTTCAAAAGATCAGCTGCAATTATCTGCAGCCGACATCTGAATTAGCAGCACATTGACAGCTAGGGCACCCATTAGCAAACTACTTTGGACTAGTTCCTTGGCCTCATAAATATGGTACACTACAAGATTTCACAAAAATGCATACACAATTATCACTGGCCGCACCAGCTTACTGCTTTCAGCCAAAGGAAGCAAGCCGTTCCAAAGTGAGCAATCAAATCTAGAGCAGCGAAGAGCTCAATGAGACAGGACCTCCTTGAGGAATGTGTTATCACAGAAAATTTATGACATGGAGGCCACTCAGCACATCTTAGCCAAAATGGTCTAAAAACAACTACTCATCCTAATTCTGCCTTCTAGCACTAGGTCAGTTGCCCTGCAGGTCACAGGTCTTCAAGTCACATATCTGGGCATTTCATACATATGAGGGGAGTTTTCACTTCCACTACCCTTTCTGGCAGCAAGTTCCGGACCCCAACCATCTTCTTGAGGAAAGAAAGTGACGAAGACCCCTCCGATCCTTCAACCAATTACCTTAAATCTATACCATCTAGCTTTTGACCCCCTACTATGAAAAATAGGGCCCTCATTATTTACTCAGTGATCTCTCAATTTGATACACAATCTAATCTTCTATTATATCCACCTCCCTCTCTGTCCCAAAGAAAACCACAGCTTTTCTGATCTTTCCCCACAGCTTTTCTGATCTTTCCCCACAGCTAACTTTCTGGTCCTGGAAACATCCTCATAAATCACATTTTCCCTGCAATGTGGTGATCAGAATTGCACACAGTACTCAAGCGATATGTACATATGATGTATACTGTTTTAATATAAGCTCCTTGTTTTTATATTCTATGCTAATAAAAGGCAGCATTCTGAAGGTCTTTTTACCCACATCATCTGTCTCTCCTGCTACCTTCAACGGTCTGTGGATATACACAAGTTCCTCAACACCACTCAATATCCTGCCTTTAATTGTGTATCCCTTTGCCTTCCTGCACCTTCCGAAATGTATTACCTCACACTTCTCTGGATTAAATTTAATTTGCCTTCTTTCTGCCCAACTCTATCCTCCTGAAGTCAAAACCTTTCCTTCTCCTTAGAAACGCCATGGGAAATATTTGGATCATTTTCAAACATATTTATTATGGCCCCCTAGTTAAAGCCCAAATTATTAATAGATACAAAAATAATAGGACTAAGTACCGAGTCTTGTGGAACCCAAGTGTTATTGATATTGGTTTACCATTGTCAGATGTACCGAGATAGAGTGAAAAGCTTTTGTGCATGCCATCCAGACAGATCATGACATACACAAGTACCTCAAAAGTAGAATGATTATAATAAATGCAATGAGAGGACCTGCTGAAGACAACTCGCAAAGAGTCCCCACCTTGGTTTTGGAGCACCAACATCTTGGTTGAGAAGACCGGCAACAGCTTTCCCATCACAATAACACATGGACACCATTACCCTCTGCTTGGTGACACTGAGCCAATTCCTGATCTAATGGGACTCTCTTCTTTGGATCTGTGCACTTTTATTTTTCCTTGCCATGCAAGACCTTCTCAAAAGTCTTGCTGGAATTCAGGTGGACAACATCAAACTCGTTCCTTTCACCATCATCTCTCATTATCATCTCAAATATTATCACCAAATTAGTGAGCTATGGCCTTCCTTGAACAAATCCACACCAATCATCCCCGATTAATTGCCACCTTTTAGAACTGATTTCAATAATACTTCCAACATCGACTTTAGACCAACTGCCCTGCTTTTGCTCAATTTATCCCAGCCTCCCTTTTTTAAACAGTGGTACCACATGACCAATTTTCCAATTCTCCAGCACCATTTCTTTGGCCAGGAATGATTGAAAATGGTCAGAGCATCTGCCGTTTCCACACTTGTTGTTTGAAAAAAGCAACCTGGAGTACAGCTATTCTGGATTTGGCGATTTGCCCAATTTCCTCAGTTAATAAACCCCTTAATGTTTCCTTTCACTATGCTTATCCTATCCAATATTTCACACATCCTTTATACAAAGTTGGTATTGTCTGGCTCATTTGTAAAGACAGCTGCAAAGTATTCATCAAGAATCCTAACCACATTTACCAGTTCTACATGGGACCATTTTGATCCCTAACAGGCCCCACTCTTTCCTTAGTTACCCTCATGCTAAGTACATAAAGCATTTTTGATTTTCTTTAAATTTATCTGCCAGTATTTTTTTCATGTTGTCACGAACCAGCAACAAAAGAAACACACTGAGCATGATTCAGTGTTAAAAACTATTTTATTAATTACTACTTATGATAATACGTAAAATAAAAGTAAAAATATTAGTATGTTAGAATTCAAAAATGTTAAACCTCGAACATTAACCCCAAAACTAAACTCGTCGTGTGTGTGTGACAAAGTCCCAAACTCCAAGTTCCGGAATGGTTCTTAAAGTTCAGTTCCGCAAGTCATAAGGTGAAACATGAGCAAGGGCTTCTTCAACAACCACCGTTGTCTGAAGATAAGACGTAGACGTAGAGAAACATAGAGAGAGTAAATACGAAATCCAAATGTTCCACGATGGAACCCAAACGACACTTCAGTGTTTACTCGGTAGTGACTTCCTCACCCCGAAAAGCATCCGAATCGTGGTCGTCCACACACAAATACCTGTTTCCTTCTACAGGTCAGCAACAAAGTGAACTCCACTGGATTACTTCCAATTTCCACACATGGATTTCTGTGGCAAACACAGTTATTGTTTCTCATCCATCGATAGAGAACACTAGCATGCTGGTGTCTCTCTCCCTTCTTCTCTCTCTCTCTATCACCTCTGACCTCTTCAAGAACGTCATTAGGTCCTTTATCTTCTGTTGACGTAAGCACGCCCCACACACACATACACACACACTCTCTATCTTAAAGGGACTTTCACTGAGTCCGTAACAATGTCCTCTCTTTAGTTTCCTAATATCTTTTTAATTTCACATGTATGCATTCAATATTCATCTCAGTTTTCTGCAGTACAAGGCTCTGCGTTTGATCTAAACTGCGTTTGATGCTACTCTCCAAAGATCTTGTAATCCAGGGGTCTCTAGATTAGACAGTTTCACCCTTTTTTGGTGAGATGTTTACCCTGAGCCTCTTGCATCTCATTCTTGAATGCCATCTGTTGGCCCCAAGACTGATTTACCATCAATTGGAAGATTTAAGACCACTTTGGCTAAATCATTTTCCAATCTAGTAAAACTGAGCTTGCCCCAATTTGGAACCATTCCTAATTTATGTACTTTTACATAACTACACTAAAATCATACTGAAGATGGAATTGATTGAACAAATTGCACAGGTAACATTTAATGGCAGCTGGGAGGGGAGAAAAGTTGCTGCTGACTGGTAGTATGGTGGTTAGGTTAGTGGATTTGTAGCCAGAAACCCTGAATATTGATCTGGAGACAGAAATTCAAATTCCACTGTGGCAGCTGAGAAATGAGTTAAGAAGTCTGGAACTTCAAACCCAAAGATTGATAATGAGATCAGTTCTATATTCCAGCAAAGTGAAACTTTCATAGAAAATTTATTTTGAATTGAAAACATTTTACTTAAAATTTCAATTTTACTATGCTCTTATCATGATATTTAAGACCTATTAGCTGCTTCACCAAGTTTGACAGGATTTATCCAGATTATCCTAGGATCATACCAAAGTAAAATGGATTAAGATCTCAAATCTCCGAAGGGCTATGGCACAACACTTGATAAATCCTGCTTTAATAGCAGATTTAATCTTTGACTTTTCCCAAGGAATACTGCAGAATGTACAAGGAGCAATGGCACTTTGAGCGAGATTCATAATTTAAGATTTTTCTTACTGATCATTCACAGTCATCTCCAACAAGGCTAATATGTATTGTCCTTTCTCTAAATGCCCCTTGAAACCTATTGATTGGTCATACCAAATGGAAGTTAAGGAGTCAATCACACTGGTAGGTCTGAGATCGGAGGAAAAATCACGTTACACAAGAGTGTCAAATTTCATGCCCTGAGCACAAAGTGAATCACATGGGTTTTTTTTTTATTAATGACAATTCAGTTATGTTGTGGCCTCTGTTATTGCCAATTTAATTATGTTAATCTAAACTTCCTAGCTGCCATGCCAAGATCCAAACTCATTGCTGAAACAATAATCTAGACGACTGGATAAGAGTCAAATAACTTCAAGCAGTATGCTACCATGTCACGTAAATTACAGTAGAAATGACAACCATTTCATCCGAATTTCCTGGTCAATACTGCATTCTATTTAGGCATCTCAAAGTGTTACCAAAATGTAGTAGAAACTAAACCAATACTGGACAGAAGGATGTGCAGGCACTAAAACATTGGTAAAGCTTACTGACATTGTTCAAACCTGCTTGAAGCTGATTATTATTTTTCCTCCAAACCATGAAAACAATTGCCTAATTACTTAAACAATCCACATCAGAGATTAATAATTTTTTTTCAAAGCCTAGGTTTAGCACTTATTTTTATTCAATATCTTTTCCAAAAATAAAACATTAACTAACCCCAGTCAGAAACTGTATAACACTGACATGAGACCAGTATCCTTTTCAAAAAGCACTATTTGAACTTGGATTTGGCATGGATGCTGCATTTTCTAATTAGTTTACATAGCATGAATGGGTGTGGTATTAAAATAGAGAAATCCCCCAGTGGGTCCCGATTAACCCAACAGGTTGAAATGTGTAGAACGTCGCAGAATAAAAACCAGCATAAGCCAGGGTTGATCAATAGTTTGTGTTGCCTTAGCTTGGCATCAGCAAGTACCAACCGTTTCTGATCATTCCCCTTCAAGCTTCACCGAAAGTGCCCAATGGCGGTTGAAGATTTGGACCAGGTTTGGCTTCATTGCCCCTTTCCCTGGTGATCAAATAGCCATCAGATTGCTTATGGGTAAGGCTCAATGTGAACAAATCCACTTAACAATGCATTGAGCTAAAATAACTCCTGCGAATTCCCAAAAGTAACCACTGTTTTCAGAATAATAGGCAGACTGTCCCATCTGTTCAGGGTATAGATTTCTAACCATTTGTTCAGGTTTGTGTAGGGTTTGAATACCATGCACCATGAAATCCCATTACTATCAAAATGTACTCTTCTTTGAAAAATTCTTTACATTCAGGGTTTATTCCATCTTCCAAAACGATACAGCTCTTCACAGAAAATAAATACATTTCACATATTTATTCACAGTCCCACATGGCTGTCCTGAACATTCAGAACACACAAAATATAAACTTATTCCAGATAGACATTTTTTTTAAAAAGTGGGAAGTATCAAACATGTTTTATTTGCTAGTCAAATAGTGCCTTTAGTAAAACAAAACATAACTAGCTTTGAAAATTCCCAAAGATAAAACCCCCAAGGACGTTAATAAAACAAAACAGCAGATTCTAAAATTATTTGTTTGAACTCAAATTTTACACAGAATATTTTATCACTAACCTGGTGGAAACTTAGATATTTGCCTGATGGTTCCATAGATGTCAGAACAGTACATTTAAATTTATACAAGTTCCAAATGATTTCACAACTTCTGATTATGGCTCCACTTGCAAAGATTGCAAATTATGAGTAAATTTTGTTCCATTTCATAGACATGCATAAAGGAAAAGATTAACCAAGGTTAATGCATGCCCTTACAAACTGAGACAGGAGAAATTATATTGGGGAATTAGGAAATGGCAGAGAAATTAAACAATTATTTTGAGTCTGCCTACACAGATAGCATCCCAGATACAGTGGAGAACAACAGGTTTAAAGTGAATGAGCAGCTGGAAGAAATTATTAGTTTAAAAAAAATATTGGAGGAAGTAATAGGATTGAAAGCTAATAAGTTCCCTGGATAGTGGAAATGATGACTCCATTCCAAGGTTTCAACAAGCTCAGTTAAACTTCACTTTCCACTACACTGATGCATCTCAAAAATGACATTATCTTGACACTAATCAATGAGTGACTAAGTTGAAATAAAGGCTTGAAATAAATGCAATAAAGGGGGAGGGGAACCAGAATGTTAGTGCAGATAGTGAGGTGGAGGAGGAAAAAGTGAGGACTGCAAGTATAAACAGAAATCAAAGGTTTGTACGTGATAGAAATGTTATCAGGTGCATCTATTTCAATGCAAGGAGTATTGTAGGTAAGGCAGATGAGTTTAGGGCATGGATTATGACATTATTGCTATTACTGAGACTTGGATGCAGGAGGGGCAGGACTGGCAGCTTAATGTTCCGGGCTTCCGTTGTTTCAGACGTGATAGAGGAGGAGGGATGAAAGGGGGAGGAGTGGCATTACTAGTCAGGGAAAGTATCACAGCTGTGCGGAGACAGGACAGCCCAGAGGGCTCGTCTACAGAGACCATATGGTGGAGCTGAGGAACAGGAAGGTGTGGCCACACTAATAGGGTTGTATTATAGACTGCCCAATAGTCAGAGAGAATTGGAGGAACAAATCAGTAGTGAGATAGCAGACAGATGTAAGAACAGAAAGTTGTGACAGTAGGGGATTTAACTTTCCACATATTGACTGGGACTCCCACACTGTGAAAGGGCTGGATGGCTTGGAATTTGTCAAATGTGTTCAGGAAAGTTTTCTAAATCCATATATAAAGGTACCAATGAGAGAGAATGCAATACTTGATCTCCTATAGGGAACCAGACAGGTCAGGTGACAGAAGTATGCGTAGGTGAGCATTTTGGGTCCAATGACCATAATGTCATTAGTTTCAAGTTACTTATGGATAAGGACAGGTCTGGTCCTCGAGTGGAGGTTCTAAATTGGAGAAAGGCCAATCTTGTGGAAATGAGAAAGGATTTAGGAAGAGTGGATTGGGATGAGTTGTTTTCTGGCAAGGATATGCTCAGTAAGTGGAAGGCCTTCAAAGGCGAAATTTTGAGAGTGCACAGTTTGCATGTTCCTGCCAGGATTAAAGGCAAAGTTAAAAAGCATTGGGAACCTTGGTTTTCAAGGGATATTGGCGATCTGCTTAAGAAAAAGAGAGAGGTGTATAGCAGGTATAGGCAACAAGGAACAAATGAGGTACTTGAAGAGTATAGAAAAAGTAAGAAAATACTAAAAAAGGAAATCAGGAAGGCAAGAAGAAGACATGAGGTTGCTTTGGCAGATAAGGTGAAGGTAAATCTGAAGGGTTTCTACAAGTACATGAAGAATAAAAGGATAGTAAGGGACAAAACTGGTCCCCCAGAAGATCAGAATGGTCGTCTACGTGTGGAGCCTCAGGAGATGGGGAAGATCTTAAACAATTTTTTTGCATCAGTATTTCTGCAGGAAATGGGCATAGTGGATATGGAAGGAAGGGAAACAAGCAACAGAATCATGGAACATACAGAGATTAAAGAGGAGGAGGTGCTTGCTGCCTTACAGTGAATAAAGGTAGATAAATCCCCTGAGCCAGATATTTCCTCAGACATTGAGGGAGACTAGTGTAGAAATTGCAGGGGCCCTGGCAGATATATTTAAAGTGTCCTTAGCCACGGGTGTGGTGCTGAAGGACTGGAGGGTAGCTCATGTTATTCTGTTGTTTAAAAAAGGATCTAAAAGTAAGCCAGGTAATTACAGGCCGGTGAACCTGACATCAGTAGTGGGTAAATTATTGGAAGGTGTTCTTAGAGATCGGATATACAAGTATTTGGACAGCCAAGGGCTGATTAAGGATAGTCAGCATGGCTTTGTGCATGGTAGATCGTGTTTAGCGAATCTTGTACAGTTTTTCCGAGGAGGTTACCAAGAAAGTAGATGAAGGAAAGGCTGTGGATGTTGTCTACATGGACTTTAGTAAGGCCTTTGACAAGGTCCCACATGGGAGATTAGTTCAGAAGGTTCAGACACTAGGTATCCATGGAGAGGTTGTAAAGTGGAATCGAAATTGGCTGTGTGGGAGAAGACAGAGAGTGGTAGTGGATGATTGTTCTCAGACTGGAGGCCTGTGACTAGTGGTGTGCCTCAGGGATCTGTGCTGGGGCCATTGTTGTTTGTTGTCTATATCAATGATCTAGATGATAATGTAGTAAATTGATCAGCAAGTTTGCTGATGACACTAAGATGGGAGGCGTTGTGGACAGCGAGGAAGGCTTTCAAGCTTGCAGAGGGATCTGAAACAAATGGAAGAATGGGCCAGAAATGGCAGATGGAATTTAATGCAGATAAGTGGAAGGTGTTGCATTTTGGAAGGACAAATCAAGGTAGGACATACACAGTAAATGGTAGGGCTCTGAGGAGTGCAGAGGAACAAAGGGATCTGGGAGTTCAGATACATAATTCCCTGAAAGTGGCGTCACAGGTAGACAGGGTTGTAAAAAAGGCTTTCAGCATCCTGGCATTCATAAATCAAAGTATTGAGTACAGGAGTTGGGATGTTATGGTGAGATTGTATAAGACATTGGTGAGGCCAAATTTGGAGTATTGCGTGCAGTTCTGGTCACCTAACTATAGGAAGGATATCAGTAAGATTGAAAGAGTGCAGAGGAGATTTACTAGAACGGGGCTTCAGGAGTGGAGTTACAGGGAAAGATTGAACAGGTTAGGACTTTATTCTTTGCAGCGCGAAGAATGAGGGGAGATTTGATAGAGGTTTACAAAATTATGAGGGGTATAGACAGAGTTAATGCGAGTAGACTAGATTAGGAGAGATAAGTATGAGAGGACATGGCTTTAGGGTGAAAGGGGAAAGGTTTAGGGGGAACATTAGGGGGAACATTAGGGGGAACTTCTTCACTCAAAGAGTGGTGGGAGTATGGAACGGGCTGCCATCTGATGTAGTAAATGCGGGCTCACTCTTGAGTTTTAAGAATAAATTGGATAGATACATGGACGGGAGAGGTCTGGAGGGTTATGGACTGGGTGCAGGTAAATGGGACTAGCGGAATAACGTTTCGGCACAGACTAGAAGGGCCGAATGGCCTGTTTTGCTGTGCTGTAGTGTTCTATGGTTCTATGGTTTTCTTGCCACCTTTCCATAAGTATTTCTGAATTGGGCCGTGAAATACAGGCAGCCGCATGGCATGTTCTATAAACGGCAAGGGAATTCAGAAATCACCAACAGCGATTTCTTGCTTCTCCCTGGACTGCACTGTATTGCAATCTTCTCAAAAGTAATCTTCGGAAATCAGTGACCATCAGGTACTCACGAACTATTCTCATTATGCAAGACTCAAAATGTTTTTTCTTTCTTGCTGGAGGGCCAAGCTTTTAACAGCACACAAAACCAGTATTATCACTTAACAATTTCTCCAGCTTCAGACACAAATTTTGAATTTAGTTTGTCATTCCCTGAATGTTTAAAATGTATTATTTTTGAAACGTGTCTTGTTTGGTTTTGCTGTTTCAACTTGTTGTGACCTTGTGCATATTCCAGTCTTCATTTCTCATCCTGTGAAACATTTGTCAAAAACTGCATTTTTTTTTTACTTCCTGCTTTGCTGGTCAGAATTTTCCAAATGCACTTCACAACTCAGCCAGCTTGATTACATCTCCGATACGGATGCCAGGAGCCGCACTGAACTGCATCTAACAGCAAATGTTGGAAAAGGAGACATCTAGGCCTGGGTGTATGTTAGAGCTTTATGACCAGATCTGTAAGCAGTACAAACTTTGCTGCTGGTAGAGAAAAAAAATCTGACCCACTGCAGCTGTACTAGGTGGGGGTTACGGCAAGAGAGAAAATGCCCGACAGAGAGAACCACAATGTATAGAGGCACATACAAAGATAGAACAGGCACAACACACACACACACATATGGACTGTGTGCATCCCTGCTCATCTGCACGTGTGCATGCCTGCAAGAGGGCAGGGGGAGGTGGGGAGAAAAGAGAGCAATGCAAATACATGAGAGTGCCTGATTTGAGAGACAGCACAAGATCAAGTGAGGGAATGAGAAACACAAGAGGCCAAAAAGGAAGACAGACAGACAGACAGAAGATTCACTCAAATACTTCCAATGTTCAAAAGGCATCACTTCAACCGCACATCAACCCCACCTCCATCAAATATGAAGTTATTGGAAGAGCCATATTTTGCAGTTGATCTTGCATTCTGCATTTGAAACGAGTTAACATTTGGCACAGTGGATAAATGGAAACATCAGACTTGAGACACTGCAGTCTTTACTGGAATGACAACAAAAATTTATTATAGATGAGGAGCTTAGGCTTCCTTGATCCCAGCTTTTATTGCATCCGCCAGTTCATTTCATCCTTTTATTGTCTTCGATATGAAGGAATAGAAAGAAAATCAGTAAAGGCTTCACATGTTGACTTTGGCATGGATAACTAGTTTCTTCATTTATAAAAGCCTGAAGCTCAATTTTAGCTAAGTATGAATAATAACGCATGACAGAAGGGTACAAATTCTCAATTAAAAAAAAATTTGCTGCCATTTATTAATGTTTAATATCTACTTACTAAACATTACAATTTATTTTTTTTTTAATTAAATAAAGTTTGTTAGGGAGCCAGGTTTCAGTTGCAGCTTGCAAAAACTACTTAAATTGGCACCAGTAAATCTGAAGTACTGCTTTCAACTAAAATTCACTAAAAGTCAGAAAATAATCTTGTACTATCAAAATACAGCACTGATGTGTCTTTAGCCCAAGCATTTTTGTTTTCACAATTAGCATTGCTGGTTATCATAAAACCTTGAGTGGATGAACAAGATGTGATGTAATTTCTGCTGAATGTGTCTGTCAATCATATGTAGCCTTCCAGACAATCTGCAATACATGCCATCCCTCAAATGTAAAAAAAGGATTTGCAGTTGTTCAGAGTCATAATCTCAGGACTTCGCAAAACACTTACAGCCAAAATGTTTTTGAAGTAATCAATGTAATGCCAAGAAATATTTTCTTCATTCAACAGAAAGAGATGACTGGGCACACTGGATACAGCAAAAGTTGTGGGCCTCAAAGTATTCCAGTTGCAGCCATTCCAGCTACTCACATCTCCAGCAAAGCTTTGCAGTCCAGCTACAATACGAATATTTACCAGGCCAAGTGAAAATCTGATCAGGTGTCCTCAATAAGCCTGTCCAATTCAATCCAGTTGACTACTGCCCCATCAGTGTACTTCAATCAAAATGACAGAAAGGATGATTACTGTTTCCAGTATTGCCTAATCCATTACCTCCTCTCCCATGCTTACATCAAACGAGGTGTAGAAGCTTGGAGCAGATCAGCCATGATCATATTGAATGGTGGTTCAGGCTTGTGGAGCCAGTTGGCCTACCTCTCTTTTCTGGGGTGCATTGAGGCCTTGCTTAACATCTCATTCAAAAGGCAGCACTTCTGACGAATCAGCATAGCCTCAGTGCTGTCCTGGAGTGGCAGTCTAGGTTTTTTGTGTTCAACTCTCTGAAGTGAACATGAACACTTTATCCTTGGAATCTAAGACGGGAGTGCCAACAACCAACCCACAGCAGGCAATACCCCAAATTGAATCGAGCAATGAATATCAACACAACAATGTACATTTAAGGCTGTTTCAAAAAAAATATTCACAGGAGACCAACAAATTGCAAATGAATTCCCACAGTTCTCCAAGACAAAATCCATTTTAGTTATGACAATGGATTAGAAGATTACTGCCTTACCAACTGGAATAATAAAATGGTTCTTAGCAATTAATATGTAAACTGTAGGTCACGGGCCAGAGATCAGTTAATCTCTTGTAATCCACCCCTTCTGTCCTCAGTTTGAAGCTTCAATCTTGGAAACAACTTCTCATACATTTCTACCAGTAACTTAAAATCAAGACACAAGCATGCTTATCGAACTGGTGCAGAAGAACACATACCTTGAGCAGTACCTGCCAAATGTGCAAATTTTATGAATCATTGAACCGAAGGTGGCACTGATTCTCATGTCAGTATTTTTAAGCAATTTTCCAATGTTCTGCCAGTTTATGAATAATTGAATGACCCAACAGTTCCTCATTCCGTATCATGAAATATATTATGATGAACATACTATCATTCATATATGTTTGGTTGCTTCGTACTCTTACAATTACTATTTCACTATGAAATTGATTTAATCAATTTCCAAATTCAATGCTTTGATCGAGCACAAAATTGGTGATAATGGAAACTGCAAACATGAATTAGTAGTCATTCAAGGTATAGGGATCAATCTCAACATGATGCAACTCAGTTGATCTATCATTGTCTGCGAACCCCACCAGTGCGGTGCAGCTGTGTAGTATTTGACTGAAGCAAAAATGGACTAGAGCCAGATCATACAAGAGGTCTTGCATACATTTGCATTTCTCAGCTCACCCTCGCCTTCTCTCACATGATGAAAACACACAGCACTTCTATGTTATACTATTTTTCTCAAGAAATTTCATATCATCTTAACGTATTCCTCAATAAAAATTACATTGGCAATTTTTGACAGGAAATGTTTTGAATTAGTAACAATCATCATTTTTTAACATTACTTGCATTCCTGAGTGAGTTCTCAGGTATCATTTGGGAGATCTTAGATTGGGCCACTAAACACCCAACCATTTAACCACTGTCAACCATTTCATGCTCTCAAAAACCAACTTGTGCTTGCATTGTACCTTAATGAACTAAAATATCCTCAGGCATTTCACAGGAATTATTATCCATCCTAGAGTCTTAAGCACAAGATTTTAGAACAGATGAGCAAAAGGCTGGCCAAAGGGACAGATGAAAGCAGAACATTTCTCAGAAAGCAATGCCAGGAGATCAAGCTAAAGTTCATTGAAGGCACAACAGCCAATGATTCCAGGCATCTGGGCAGAGGCACAAGGGGGAAAAGTGCACAGTTCAAAGTCATGACACAAATAAATAGTTCCACAATTCATTTGGCACATCATTGCGAACCAAAGCAGACCATGAGTGACAAGGATAGTTAATTTTTTTGAGAGAAATGATACCGAAATAGAGCTATTCATTAAAGAAAATGATTAAAATGTTAACTCTGCTTCTCTCTCCACTGACACTGCCTGTCCCGAGTATTTTCATCATTTTATCTTTCCGTTTCAGATTTTTATCACCTTCTGTTGTTTTCAGATCTCCATCATTCTCTGCTTTTATTTCAGTTTTCCAACAACTGTTGCATTTTACTTCCGTCAAAGAAACGAGACAGAAATAGAAAGACCAAGGGTGTAGAGGGGAATTCCAGAGACATTTTTGATTGTACACATTCTTCAAACTAATGCATTACATTCAACCTGTGACTTATGATTGCTTTTAACTGGCTGCACATCCCAAAGTAAAACATCTGCACAAATTTAGAACTGACTTTCTCATACAATTCAAAAAGCACACAGATAACAGAAGTCCCAGAATCCCTTTACAGCCAAACTGTGCATAACTCTGGAAAACACTCCAAGAAATAACATGCTTTTTGGCAAATTGTGCATGGAGACAATTTAATTAAAGGACGAGTTCCAATTTGTTTCCCTCCAGTGATATATTTGTTGTGTTTATTACTTATCTACAGCTCTGAGCAAACACTACAGGAAGTCTTTTGGTGGTAAACGCTGCTTGTGCTTAGGACAAGATAAGAATTTGTGCCTCGGAAGTCAGTAGATCTCATCACCTTGAGTACTGAAAGTAACAGCCTATATAAGCGAGTTATCAGCAGCACAATGCTCAAATGATCAACTGCAAAATTAAATGCTCTGCTCTTTCATAAGCATATGCAGTTAAATTTAACCTGAAAGAAACACATGATAAAATGGGCACACAAGTCTTAACAAAAGTACCTAACATATGATTAATAGTGCAGCACAATTCTCTCAAGGCAGAACTAAATCCATTCTAAAGAATTTCCCATTTTGTAATATCTACTTGCTCATATTCAAAATCTTCCGTAGTTTTCTTTAAAGTATGCTTTTATTCTATTCAAAAAAACAAGAGTGTAGAAAAAAAATCAGCACATTGTCCAATCAGCACCTGGGTGCAACAAGAGTTTAATCAACGTCTTTTAATGTTGCAGGAGAGAGATTCCAGGAGACATCTTGCCAGTGGATGCCAGAGTTACCACACAAGGACCACAGGGCCATTTTCCCCAAATACACATCTTTAGTATTAAACACATTAAAATTATTCAAGACTTGAATTTGCATTGCAGCTTTTGCAAACCTGGGAATCACAAAGTGCTTCATGGCCAATTATTATGGTTTGCCAGATATCATACTGCTGTAGCGGAAAAGGTAACTGTAAGGTATCAATGGTGCTAATGGGGAGGGGGGGGGGGGGGAAGGCTGTCAGCCATAGCTCAGTCATTGCATTTTAATCAGAGCACTGAGATTAAGCCCCTGTAGAGAGACTCAACTACAAAATCTCAAGCAATTCCTGGTTGCAAGTCAATTCAACGCTCCATCTCATTCTACAATGGCCCATCTTGATCTCCTGTTTACAAATCATTTCAACTCCCCATTCCCACGCTGACCTATCTGTCCTCGGCCTTCTCCACTGCCAGGGTGAGGCCAAATACAATTTAGAAGTATGGCACGAACAATGAATCCTCAATTTCAGGCAACCTGCACCACTTTTGTTCTTCTCTTTCTTTCTGATCCACTCAGGTCCTCTCATCTACACCCTTCTTTCCAATCCCTGTCCCCAACTATAGAGTTTCTTGTGCTCCCCCATCTGGTTCCCATTTGGCTATCAGCCACACACGAGCTACCCACTCGATTCCCTCTCCTCCCCCCACTGTTCCCGTCCACCAGCATCCCTCCCTTATCTGATTTCACTCATCATCTTCCCTTCTTGTCAGATTCCATAATCTGCAGCCCTGTGTTGTCACCACCAATCAACTCCCAGCCTCTGTCGCTACTTCCACCCCTCCCTCCCCCACCCCAGCTGGATCCACCTATCCCTTGCCAACTCCTGCTCATCCCTCCCCCTCACCTCTTTATACTGGCCATCTCCCCTTCACACTCTCAGTGTTGATGCTTAGTCTCGACCTGAAACGTCAACTATCCCTTTGTTCCCAGAGATGCTGCCTGGTCCGCTGAGTTTCCTCCAGCCGTTTGTTTTTTGCGTAAAATCCAGCCTTGTACTCCAGGCGCAGTACTGAAGGAAACGTTGATGGAGGTGCCATTTTTTCAGCTGCAGGCTAAACTAAAACCCTGTATACCCTTGACATAAAAGCTGGCAGGTATGTTCTAGACAATGTTTGTACTTCAAGCAACACCACTAAAACAGATGATTTGCTCACTTTCACCCATAGACTGTGGTCCTGTGCATGCAAAGTGACCATCATTTTTCCTCACCAATGACAGCATTTCAAATTATTTGTTTGCGAAGCTCATTGGGATATCCAGAGGTTGTGAACAGCATTAAATAAAAATACCCTTCCTTGCGCAAAAACTTTCAGTTGCTCTTCAGAAATGGAAAAATGCAACAAAATACTGCTATGACCGTTCTGTGGACATCACTTCAAACCTCACTTATGGCCAAATTCATTGACACAAGATTAAAATTCAGTCTAATGTTTTGGATCACAATTTGGGCCACTGTCTACAAGGGAACAAGAAATTGCCCTGAGTAATTCACATTACGATATCCAGTCTGTCAGGGATGTAATAATTAGTCTGGTCCAGTTCTGCTGTTTCCAATGTGTTGGAATTCACAACAACAACTCAGCTTTTTTTAATTTCCTGTTTAGGTGAAAGACAAGTTGTTCATGTGGTCAACACTTAAATACACTGTGCGCACGTAGCTGAACAGGGCCAGATTTCCAACGAAAGTTCAGTAGAGGGCTACGTAAATATGCATACATTAACGAAAAAAATAGACCGACTCGGTCCCTTGTATTTATTGTTCCAAATTAGATCCCTACAGATTAAAGTGATTCACATGTACAGCACACTCCTTGTTGGGATCAGATTTCAGCAAATCAACGTGACACATCTGTGGAACCACGACAATATTACTTTGTCACTCATCTGGTTTGCATTTGTCATTGGAGTGGTGCAAGGTTTTGCATTTGATTGCAAGATCAGGCATCAAGCCAGAAAAATCTTTAAGATTCCAACAAACAGAAACCCCACACAGAGATGGTCGATATTCCCCAAAGGTGCTGACATCAGCTGTAAAACAATCACAATGCGGTGAATACTGCAAAATCAGTTATGAAATCTAGAAATCCTCAAACAGCAGTCTTTTTTCCCCCCTAAGTTTCCACCATCTCAGCTCATCAAGGCTCTCACATAATGCTGGTTATCAAAGAACGGGTATTTTCTGACAGTGCATCAGTGAGGAACAGTGTATAATTGGCAAGCAGCAGTCTGGCTTCCAAAGAAATATTCTGAACATACCTTATGCTAACAGAGACATGCAGCTAAACGTTTTCAAGATCAACATCCGAAGTTATTTAAGTGCTACCAACTTAGAGCTAAACTTAAAAACAATTGAAAATTTTCCCATATGCTGAAAGGGTCACTGTATATTTTCAGACGTAATTTTCCGTCATAATTTATTGCATTTCAACCTTTTGATGGTTCCATTGATATGAAACACATACATCATAATAAGAGCTTACAAAGGCAGTATGAAGCTAGTTCTGGTGGATGATCCTCTATTTCACAGATGTGGCAGCTGTAATTGGGCCTCATTTACAGGAACAAGAAATTGGTGGCAAACCATTTCATTAAGACAAAGCTGCATCATCTGTACGTGCATTAAGAAATATTATTTGAAAACAAAATTGTGTTTATTGCTTTACTTTTTCTTCCACCTTAAATTCTGAGGGCTATTTTTATTCCACATCTCAAACTTTTGGGTAGTGATTTGAAAATTATGCAAGGGCAAATTTACGTTACCCAAATGGTCATAGCACAGTGGCCATCTGTATACATATTATTGACAAGTTTACTGTGCTCCTAACGAAACAATTCGGCTAGGGTATAAAGAGAAATGTTTCCTACATCCTCCATCACCCAATGGTAGCAGAGCAAGTCAAGCAAAGGATGCACTCATTCACATCAGCTGGAAGAACGATGTTCTCCACAGCGAATAAGCTCTACAATTAATTCTGTACCTACTTTCTTTACAAATCATTTCCTTCATTATTCTGAACTTTCTCCAATCATTTTATTAACTATTACAATCTCCTAAGTGCTTTTGGTTGATGTTGACTTACAAATAAAAGAGAGGTCAGTTAAATAGGGCTACAATCAAGAGCTCATTTTATACACACCTTCATGATTTACCCCTTTTCAGATATGCTATATCCATTCAACCTTGTTTCTTTGACTGCTCAGTTTTTTTTTACAAAATTAACTATTCCATTCCCACATCTTCAAGATATTTCATTCCTCAATTTTATGCAATTTTCTTATTTTTTTTCCTGTCATATTTGTAGCATTTCACACAGTTCTCCTGGGTTATTACTTATAGACCAATCTCATTTTCCTTGCCTTATTTTAAGGCAATGGTTCTTCAAACTGTAGTCCCAGAGATCTGAGTTGGTTGCCCATGGCCTACCACTGACATTCTAAAAGCTTATTTCTGTTGTTCAAGCCTATTAACATTTGGAAACAAGAGCATCACAAGGAACACTGTCTTCCCAAATGGGGATAGGGCATCCCTGGATGACTTTACAACTACAATGAAGCTTGAAAAGAATTGTTCTCATCATGCTTCCATCGTGTCCAGCCGATCTTCCTCAAGCAGTTGACTTAACATTAACAAAAAAAAATGTACATTGATATAGTTTATTTATTTTAGTAAAACATCTCAAGGCACCTTACAAGAGCATTATCCAACAAAATGTGTGATACCAAGCCACACAAAGATGTTAAGTCAGCTTCATCCAGAGTTAAATGTTAAGACAGAAGTCTGAAAGGGCACAAGCTAGCACGAGAGGAGGGTGCTGGTGTGACAATTATAGCGAGGGTATGTCTAACTTTAAGGCCTTGTCATCTGAAGGCAAATACGCCAATGGTGGAGCAATTAAATTTGAGGAAGGGATGAGGGAGTGGTCTTCAAGGTGCATAGACATTGCAAGGTCAAAAGCCAGAAACTGGAGAAATGCAAAGTTCTCAGGGAGTTCCAACTTAGTGGAAGTAAGTTTAGAAGCTTCTGCCATGATTACACCCTCCCCTCCTCAATGAAATATAAGTGACAGCAGTAGCATATATTGCCTGGGCCCGGAGATGTTCTAGACACCTGAGCCAGGGGAACCAAGGGGTCACACAGTCTCAGGTTACAGGACAGGAGGTTCAGGGTTGAGACAAGAAGGAACTTCTTCACTCTGAAGGTGGTGAACTGGCGGAATTCACTGCCACCGAGGGCTGTGGAGGCCAAGCTCCTCACTATTTTTAAGGAGGGAGCTAAATTATAGGTGCAGAATGCATCAGAGTATTGAAAGAGATAGGAATATGGAATAGACAGATGATCAGCTATAATCCAAGAAAGCTCACCAGCACCTCTACTTCCTCAGGATGCTAAAGGAATTTGGTTTGTCCCCTTTGACTGTCACCAACTTTTACCGATGCACCATAGAAAGCATCCTATCTGGATGTATCACAGCTTGGTGTGGCAACTGCTCTGCCCAGGACCGCAAGAAGCTGCAGAGAGTTGTGGACACAGCCCAGCGTATCTCGGACACCAGCCTCCCCTCTTTGGACTCTGTCTTTACCTCTCGCTGTCTTGGTGTAGCAGCCAGCATAATCAAAGACCCCACCCACCTGGGACATTCTCTCTTCTCTCCTCTTCCATCGGGTAGAAGATACAGGAGCCTGAGGGCACGTACCACCAGACTTAAGGACAGCTTCTACCGCACTGTGATAAGACTATTAAATGGTTCCCTTATACAATAAGATGGACTATGACCTCACGATCTACCTTGTTGTGACCTTGCACCTTATTGCACTGCACTTTCTCTGTAGCTGTGACACTTTACTCTGTACTGTTATTGTTTTTACCTGTACTACATCAATGCACTCTGTACTAACTCAATGTAACTGCACTGTGTAATGAATTGACCTGTACAATTGGTTTGTAAGACAAGCTTTCCACTGCACCTTGGTACAAGTGACAATAGTATACCAATACTACCTTGTTATTCCTCTCTTGCACTATTTATTTAATTTTGTCACTTATAGTAATTTTTATGTCTTTATGTCTTGCACTGTACTGCTGCAGTAAAATAACTAATTTCACGACATATGTCAGTGTTAATAAACCTGATTCTGATTCTGACAAAATCAGAGGGGTCAGGAGAGAACCAGCAGATGAAACGGAGAGCAAAAAAACAAACTGCCGGAGGAACTCAGCAGGCCAGGCAGCATCTGTGTAGGCAAAGGGATGGTTGACATTTCTGGTTGAGACTCTGTGTCAGGACTAAGAGTGTAAGGGGAGATAAAGGTGAGGGAGAGGGGCGAGGCAGGAGCTGGCAAGTTGTTTCCCTTGGTGGGTGAGTCCAGGACTAGAGGGCACAGTCTTAGAATTAGAGGGTACCCATTTAGAACAGAAATGAGAAGAAATTTCTTTAGCCAGAGGGTCATGGATTTATGGAATTCGTTGCCACATACAGCTGTGGAGGCCCGATCATTGGGGGTATTTAAGGAGGAGATTGATAGGTATCTAATTAGTCAAGGTAAGGAAGGGATATGGGGAAAAGGCCGGGAATTGGGGCTAGATGGGAGAATAGTTTAGCTCATGGTGAGATAGCAGAGCAGACTCGATGGGCTGAATGGTCTACTTCTGCTCCTTTGTCTTGTGATCTTCTCTTGTGAGGTGGACAAAGATGAGGAGGGGTTACACACAAAAAGTGCCGGAGGAACTCAGCAACTCAGGCAGCATCCATGGAGGGAAATAAACAGTTGACGTTTCGGGCCGAGACCCTCTGGTGGGTTTCAGCCCTAAACGTCGACTGTTCATTTCCCTCCATGGATGCTGCCTGACCTGCTGAGTTCCTCCAGCACTTGTGTATTGCTCCAGATTCCAGCATCTGCAGAATCTCGTGTCTCCGTGGTGAGGAGGGGTCGATGGGGAGATGGAGTCAGGTGGGGGAAGGGAAGATGGAAATAGCGATAGAGGCTGGGAGGTGATTGATGGAGATAACAAAGGGCTACAGATTGTGGAATCTGATAAGAAGGGCAGGTGCTGAGTGAAACCAGGTAAGGGAGAGATGGTGGCAGATGGGAACAGTGAGGGGAGGGAAGAGAGTGAGCGAGAGGACCTGGGTCGATCAGCAGGAAAGGGAAAGGAATGAAGGGGCAGTGGGTTATCTGAAACTGTAGAATTCGGTGTTCATGCTGTTGGGTTGTAGACTACCCAGGCAGAATACAAGGTGCTGTTTCTCTCGTCTGTAATTGGCCTCACCCTAGCAGTGTGGGAATGAGGAGTTGACATAGTTTGCAAACAGGAGCTCAAGATGGCTATAAACAAATATAACAGATATGATAGAATTTGGGTACCTTAGTGTACAGGTCCAAGGATCCTTGAAAGTGGCAGCAAAGGGTAGTGAAGAAAACATTCTAGGATACTTAGTTGGGGCATGAAATATAAAAACAAGGAGGTTATAGTACAGCTTTATCCAACATTGGTTAGGCCACAGCCGGAGTACTGTGTACAGTTCTGGTTACCACACTACAGGGAGGATGTGAATGCGCTGAAGGAGCTGCAGAACAGGTTTGCCATGATGTCGACTGGCACAGTGCACTTCAGTTATGAGGAGAGCCTTACTTTATCCGGGTTTGTTTTCCTTGGCAGGATCTGATAGAGGTAGAGAAGATCTTGGACCAAAAACTTTGTTTCTCTTTCCATAGAGATATATAAAAATCACATGGAGCATTGATCAGGTGGATAGTAGGAAACTTTTCCGCATGGCCAGAAATGTCTGAAATAGAGGGCATATAGGTCTAAGGTAAGGAGTGAAAGATTGAGGGAATCTGAGGAAGGTTGTTCTCATGCAGAGGTTGGCTGGAATCTGGAATGCGTTGCCTGAGGTAGCAGTGGAGGCAGAGACTCGTACAATATTTAAGTATCCAGGTGAGCCTTGAATCACCAAGGCGTAAAAGTGAGGGGCCAAGTGAAAGTCAATGGGCTATTGTTGGATATCTGATCATTAGCATGGACAGGGTGGGCTGAATGGCCTATTTCTGTATTGTATGGATATGACCAACTATGATAAGATACTGTATCTTTATTAGTCACATGTACATTGAAACACACAGTGAAATGCATCTTTTTGCATTGAGTGTTCTGGGGGCAGCCCACAAGTGTCACCACGCTTCCGGTGTCAACATAGCATGCCCACAACTTCCTAACCCGTACGTCTTTGGGGTGTGGGAGGAAACTGGAGCACCCGAAGGAAACCCACGCAGACACAGAAAGAACATACAAAATCCTTATAGACAGCGGCCGGAATTGAACCTGGTTTGCTGGCACTGCAATAGCATTATGCTAACCGCTGCACTACCACGCCGGTGGTAATATTGCAGCTAATATTACAAAGGAATTATGGCAGGTAAGAGAGACCTCAGGACATCAGCATAGTTCTGCTCTAGAACTGCTAATTGGTGAAGAACTTATTTGAAGTAGATTTATTTGTTGTGGTTTTCAACTGATGTAAAACTTTGATTTAATTGAGTTGAGTTCCATTTAGAATATTTGTCACTGACGAAGTAATTAAGTTAAAGTCATCCAGGAACACAAGTTACTCCGCTATTATAAATCTATCAAGAGTACGTAACAACTGAAAGAACTTTCTGAGAGTCATGAAATTGTCTAGTTGCTTCCAACAATTAGGTGATGAAACATGGAGTAAAATCAGAAAAGTTTTGCCTTGAGGATATTGTACTTGGGAGAACTCTTGATCTTTATTGTGATGGGGCCAGTGAACATTTTATCGTTATTTCTGATAGAAAGGAGGAAAGTGGTTAGAGCAAACAAAATGAAAGTGAAATGATTTTTAAAAAAAGCTGCAGTGTATTTTCAGTAACCAGTTGTGTTCCTTTGTGTTTTGCTTCCACTAACAATCCATGTGTTATGATGGATGCCCAGTGAAATGACTATCAGAGTGATTGTAAGTCAGTCTGATGATCTGGTTTGCTTGTTATAGTATCTCTCAGGAGTAGAATCTTCCTGTGCATACTTTTTTTAAACAAGGGTTGACTATTGCATGCCAGCTGCCACATGGGCTTCACAGAGTGAGATCTAGATCAGAGATGAGAGGAGACATTACTTGGTCTTCCTGTTCGGCCATGCTTTTGACCTCGTGTCCTAAAATTGTTTTGTGGCTTCCCATCAAGTATTGCTTGGTGGTGCTCCTGTGAAGCCCCTTAAGATTTTTTTTGACAATAGAGCCATGATATGAATAAAGATTTTGTTGAAACTTGGTCGTTCACAGGTGGTTTCTTTTTAATGCTAGTAAAGTTGCAAAGTAACTTCTGTGATGATGCTAGAATAAGGATATTGCATATTTAGAAAGTTATTAAGAATATTTGGTGAAAGGGCTCTCTACTGCAGCCTATTTCTGAACTTCAGATCTGATGAATGTCAATTGATATAGAACATAGAACAATTACAGCACAATTCAGGCCCTTCGGCCCACAAAGCTGTGCCGAACATGTCCCTACCCTAGAAATTACTCGGCTTAAATATTTGATTTCTTTGCTCTCACTACAGGTGCTGCCTCACCTATTGAATGTCTCCAACTTTTCTATTTTTGTTTTGGACTTACAGCATTTGCAGTTCGTGGATTTGCTTTTCAATCTTTTGGCCTTCTCTGACCAAACTACTTGTTACGGGAGAACCAAATAAAAGTTCCATACGGGCATCTATCTTTTTTATGCCTGTAGATCCAAATGTGTTTGAAAGTAAGTGATAGTATTGTGAATCAGCAACTGTAATAGGAATTTGCTTGTCCTTCTAGTCTCTCATTTTTGCTCTGCTTCCACATAATTGCAGTTTTGCTGTGCATACTCCATTTCCCTGGTTTGAAAAGGATCTCAAAACTCCCTCCTGTTGTCTAGCAGCCTAGAAGAATAAAATGTAAAATAGGAAATGAATCATTCTTTGTTACAACCACAATGACCATAAGAAAAAGATAAACCATCCTGTCAGGTGCTCATCTATACCTATGTGTCTTTGGTCCAAATGTCACCAACCTCCCTTCCTATGCTTGGTCAGTGCACGTTCTCAGCATTCTGCCTGCTCTTTGATTTACGGTTGGCCCCATTCTGACTTGGATCTCTTCCATTTCTGCGTTTCCCAGCTGTCATTACTATTTTTCCAGTTTCTCCTTGCAGTTTGAATTCTGCCTTGCATGCCCATTGACTTTTACCCTTCGTTATGCCCTCAGAGATCAACTTCAGGATTTGTTTTTTCACTTTTTTCCAAATTGCTCCATGCATCAGAGCAAGTATTTCCTATTCCACTGCTGTCACAGCTTATCCTCTGGCTTGCAGCTGCCACCATCAGAGATCAAGCCTCCAGCTGTGACGCTGCAGCTTCCAGCTTTCGTTTTCTTGCACCATTTCTTTCTATCTTGCACAAACTTACGTCTTTAAAAAAAATCACCAGCTGTGCATTAAGTTTGATCCTTACAACTCCTCCTCCAAATTCCTTATTTCCTAATCTTTTCTCGACACCCCACCCTGACACACGCATTTTCAGGATGTTTTGTGGATGTGTGTGCTTTGAAACACATTCTGATTAACTCCAAGTCTCAAACATACCAAATTAAATTGTAACTTGAAGACTTGTAATAACCTAGCTGGAAGACTTCTAATTACATTCAAAGTAATATCCATCTATGTTGAGCCGAAACAAAACTTATGCTGCTGTGCTGTTCTTACAGTTACTGCATTTTTTTTCTCTGCTTTCCCAAAAGTGTTGAGGTTTGCTCATTTTTTAATAATGTTTGATCAGAATAATTTGGTTTAAACAACTTGCAACTCTCTATAGTGTGCTTACTGCATAGAATATTCAAAAGCACGACAATGAAACAATGAAAATAATGGACCCTGCATTAAATGAAAATATGAGGAACAGATGTCAAAAGACTGGCTGGTTAGTGAGCTTCTGGTAGATTGTGGATTGGACAGAGCAAAATTAATGGGTGCAGGGAGGACATTTTGGAGGTTGGACCAAGGTGGGTAAATGAAACATAGTCAATGGAATTTTGGGAAGTGCGTGTGGTGACAAACCAACTTGGAGACTAAAGTGGAACTCAAGTGTTAATGTGGTATCAAGTAAATTGAATAACGCAAATAGAGCAGATCAATTTGTATTTACAGTAAAACTCTAATAATCTGGCATCTGATTGTGTTGAGACTGGATTGGAAGGCTGGAGAGATTGGATAGGCGATGTCTGTTTTCCCTGGATCAAAGGAGGCTGAGAGGTAACATGATAGAGGTATAAAAAATTGAGTGGCACAGATACAGTAGATGGTCTGTTTCCCATGGTAGGGGTGTCTAAAACTAGAGGGCATAGGTTTAAGTTGAGGGGGAGGAATTTATAGGGGACCTGAGGGTTTTCCACACAAGAGTAGTTGGTATCTGTAATGAGCTGCCAGAGGAGGAGGAGGAGGTGGAGGCAGAAATGTAACAATGTTTAAGAGGTACCTAGAGAGGTACTTGAATAAGCAAGTCATAGAGGGATATGGAATTTAATGCAGGCAAGTGGGATTATAGATAAGGCATGAAGGTTGTATGGACATGGTGGGCTGCAGGGCCTGTTTCAATGCTGTACTGCTCTATAACTCTACAGATGTGGCAGAACTAGATCTGAAAACAATATGTATCTCAACAGTAGCGCTGGATTTGAAAAGTTTTGGATTTCAAATAATTTCCCATTTTTAATATTTTTTAAGGGTTTGTGTTATTTTTCCTGAAGTTAATATTTTAACGAGTAGTTTGAAAGTTTGCTGGGCTGGGAAGAAGCCTTGTTTTCATCAGTGTATCATTTCATGGTATGGGGTGAACAAGTGAAAGCAGTTCTCCTCTCAACAGATTCAGGACATTTGTAGCCAGTTCATATTTTATAGCTGTGCTGTTAAAATTTTCAGGTAGCTTGTATATTAGAAAAATACTGTCTTTTAGAGAATGGAATCAAAATTCTCAGGAAAGACTCTGCAGTTTATTTAACATCCTTATGCATAGATATTACTGTAGTTTCTCTTGTGCCCTGAATTTATTAGGTAAACCTGTTATCAGCGAAGTTTATAAAACCCTTGAGCCTTCATTTTCCAATGCACCAAAAAAAGCTTCATTGGGTCACTCTTGTCCTTGCGTTACAACAATATAATTTTTGTTTTTGTACAGTGTAATAATACAGCCACAGTAATTGGCACTTACCCCTCCCTATTCTCAAACTGCTCATTATAATTTCTACTTCGATGGCTTCTGTCCTTAAATGAAAGTTGTTCTGAGAATGTAACTTGTTCTGAGAATGTAACTTGTTCTTAGTATGTATAAATAGTTCCAAGGTGCCCAATGGAAGCAAGTTACGCATATTTGGGAAAACTTTATTTAAAAAGAAGTCAATATGCCATTGAAACATAGAAATGTGAGAAGGCTTTTGAGCCTGCTCCATGATACATTTGGATCATAGGTATTGGTTTATTATTGTCACTTGTACCGAGGTAGAGTGAAAAGCTTGTCTTACAAACTGATCATACAGGTCAATTCAATACACAGTGCAGTTACATTGAGTTAGTCCAGAGTGCATTGATGTAGTGCAGGTAAAAAACAATAACAGTATAGAGTAAATGGGTGGAGTCTTTGATTATGCTGGCTGCTTCACCAAGACAGTGAGAAGTAAAGACGGAGTCCAAGGAGGGGAGGCTGGTGTCCGTAATGCACTGGGCTGTGTCCACAACTCTCAAGTGTTCATGGGCTGTTCACAAATCTGATGGCGGAGGGGAAGAAGCTGTTCCTCAAATGCTGAGTACCTCCTCCCTGATTGTAGATGTCCTCAATGGCAGGGAGGGTTGTGCCCCGTGATGGAGCTGGCTGAGTCTACTCCCCTCTGCAGCCTCTTTTGATCCTGCACATTGGATCTTCCATATCAGGTGATGATGCAACCAGTCAGAATGCTCTCCACCATACATCTGTAGAAATTTGCAAGAGTCTTTGGTGACATACCAAATCTCTTCAAACTCCTAATGAAGTAGAGCTGCTGGCACACTTTCTTCGTGATTATATCAATGTGTTGGATCCAAGATAGATCCTCTGAGATGTTGACACCCAAGAATTGAAGCTGCTCAGCCTTTCCACTGCTGACCCCTCAATGAAGACTGGTGGGTGTTCTCCCGACTTCCGTTTCCTAAAGTCCACAATCAATTCCCTGGTTTTGCTGACGTTGAGTGCGAGGTTGTTGTTGTTGTGACATCACTCAACCAGCCATTCTATCTCACTCCTGTACACCACCTCATCACCATCTGGGATTCTGCCAACAGTGGTGTCATTGGCAAATTTATAGATGGTGTTTGAGCCGTGCCTAGCCACACAGTCATGAGTGTAGAGAGAATAGAGCAGTGGGCTAAGCATACATCCTTGAGGTGCACCTGTGTTGACTGTCAGCAAGGAGGTGATGTTACTACCGATCTGCACTAACTGTGGTCACCCTATAAGAAAGTCAAGAATCCAATTGCAGGGGGAGGTACAGGGGCCCAGGTTTTGGAAGCTCGTTGATTAGTACTGAGGGGATGATGGTGTCGCATGCCGAGCTATAATCGATAAACAGCAGCCTAACATATATTTTGCTACTGTCTAGGTACTCCAAAGCTGAGTGGAGAGCCAGTGAGACTCCATCACTGTAGACCCCTTACAATCCATCTCTCTTCACAGATGTTGACAGGTGCATTTCCAATATTTTTATAAAATAAATTTAACTGCGTAAAATATGATGCTGTGCACAATTTCTTTATCCTAGGAAATTGCACAAGTTAAAGTGAGTAAAAATTGTACCTAAAACTCTGCTGTCCATATCCTGACTTGCATCAAGTCTGTTGACCTACATTAAGCCACGGTTCAATTTTAAAAATCTTAAAAATCATATTCGTAATTTTAAAAGACTTCCGTGTCACAGAGGGCTTCCTGCTCCACGATTTCCTGTGCAGTCTCTCAAAATGTGTAGTTTACTTTCTCTTTAATGACAATATTTGTAGCTTCACTTGAATGCCCACTGGCACCTACTTGAGCGGAAGTATATCTCCTCTCTTTGAGGCGCTGGCCAGCTTTAAACCACATGGCCTAGCTCAAACTGGTGTTGGTCAACCATTAATTAGCCCTCCATTGAAGCTTAAAACACAGGCTGGGCACTCATCAAGCAGTCCAATGTTGGGGTGTCTCTACATACTGGATGTGAGCGATCCATTCATGGAGATCCCTACACTCATGTTCCCAGGCTGTCAAATTTAGCTCCCATTTTCCTTTATGGTTCTGGCTCCACTATTTCCCAGCAGAGCAATGGTGGAAGACCATAAGATATAGGAGCAGAATTAGACCATTTGGCCCATTGAGCCTGCTCCATTTTTCAATTGGCTGATTTTTTTCCCCTCATTCTTCCTATAACCCTTAAACCCCTTACCAGTCAAGAACCTATCAATTTCTGCCTTAAATACACCCAATGACTTGGCCTGCATAGCAATGAATTCCATAGATTCACCACCCTCTGGCTGAAGAAATTCCTCCTCAAATCCATTCTAAAAGGGACAACCCTTTATTCTAAGGCCGTGCCCGTGAATCCTTGACTCTCCTACTATTGGAGACATCCTCTCCATGTCCACTCTATCCAGGCCTTTCAACATTCAGTAGGTTTCAGTGAGATTCCCCCTCCTTCATCCTTCTGAACTCCATCGAGTACAGGCCCAGTACAGTGTCAACTGCTGGAGACAGTGCAAAGGCCAGATCATCCTGGATCTGGTCTGTAACCCTCCACCTTTTCTGCCAAAGTGGATAACTATTCCCCTCCATCTGCCACATTCTTGCTCATTTGCTTACCTACATCTATTCCACCCACCAACCCACCCACACCCCACTCCCACCCCAAGATTTCTGAAGCCTAAACACCCACCCAACTTTGTATCATCAGCAAAATTAGATGTATTCTGCTCAATATCATCCAAATCACTGTTAATAAATTTTGAGCAGCTGGGGCCCCCAACACCATTTCCTGCAGCACCCCACTGACAACTAAAAGATGACCTGATTAATCTGAATCTATTTTCTGCATGGAGAAAGAGCTACACCGCACAGAAACCAATACTTCAGCCCACCACGTCTATGCTGACCAAGTGTCCATCTGCACTCGTTAACCAATCCTCATTTTGTATGTTACCCCAAATACTGCGTTCTCTAATTTTTTTTTTAAACGACCTACTGTCTGGCACTTTCGAAGGCCTTCCAAATGTCCAATGTGCCACATCCACTGGCTAACCTTATCTATTCTGCTAGTTACGATCTCGGATTAGTCAAACGCGATTTCCCTTTCATAATATCTGAAAAGGGAGGTGGTGATCAGGTTTGTCAGTGCCTGCCAGCAGCTTGTCACAAACCTCCACATTTCAATGCCCAGATACAGAGGTCAGAGTCAAGCTGAGCAACAAAGCACAGAAGCACTTCTTTATAGAGATGGTTCTCTAAAATATACCATCTCACTCAATGTTACAGCAGCAGCTTACAAAATGACACAAGTCATTCTTTGACTATTACAATTACAACAAATTGGATTGACGATTTGGCCTTATTATTGAAGCACGTCAAGGTATAAGACAACTAAAAGCTTGCCCAGAAAAGCAGGGTTTCAGGAATGTTTAGAAGAGGAGATAGAACAGCTATAACATTCAATGAAGGAATTCAAAGTTACAGCAAGAATCTACAGATGCTTTAAACCTGAAACAAAAACAGAAAATACCAAAAAAAAATCAGCAGTTCAGGTAGAATAAAGGTTTCAGGTCAACAACCCTCCTAAGTTAGGTGGCCTAGCTGCTGAAATTATGCCACAGGCAAGGCAAATGATGCACAGGAAGCCAAAAGAGAGTTGTAGAAGAAATCCTCTCTTTAGGGCTTGAAGATCTTTGAGGTGAAGAGTGCAGACCTCAAGTTTGCAAATTCTAAACTTGAGATCCACCAGTGTAGTCTTTGAAAACTTAAAAACAAATGAGATGACCAGTCAGTCCATCATGTCAGTGACATTCAACTAAGGTCTACCCGACATTCATGCCATTGCCCAGCACAAGGTCCCAAATCCTGGTGGTTGCAGCTCTTATAAGCCCTATTTCAAGCTGATAATTTTTGCACCTGTCACCCTTCCAAGCAGTGAGATCCAGATCCCTACCACCACGGAATCAAAAAAAAATTCCTCTTCAACTTCCATGCTTCTGATTCCCTCTGCTGCAGGAAATTGGTCTTTCCTATTTATTTGAGCAGCATACAGGAAGCAGAGAATGTTATAAATAGGAGTTTCAGGGAGGTGGTCACGCCAAAGGTTCAGCCAGATAGATGGTGACAGCCAGGAGAGGTTGGCAGGTAGTGCAGGAGTCTTCTGCAGCTGTTCCCATCTCAGACAAGTATTCCCTTCAGGATACAGTTTGGGGGAGGGGGAGTAGAATAATATAGCCCCACAGGAGAAAATGGCACCATGACTGTCTCTGGTGTACAGCACGGCAGGTCAAAAACTCAGCGAGCAAAAGCGATAGGGGATTTTACTGAGGGGCACAAAGAAGCTTTTCTGTAACCACGAAAAAGACCCCAAGATGATGTGTTGCCTCCCTGGTGCAAGGGTCAAAGATGTTTCTGAGCGGGCACAGAACATTTTGAAATGGGAAGATGAGCAGCCAGAGGTTTAGTCCACCTTGGTGTTAATTGTATAGGTAGGAAGAGGGTTGAGGTTCTGCAAAGAGAATTTAGGGAGTTGGGTGGAAAGTTATATTAAAAAAAACACCACCTCTAGGTTTGTAACCTCAGGATTACTCCCTGTGCCACGTGGAAGAGAGGTGAGAAATATGAAGATAGTGCAGTTAAACACATGGCTAAGGAACTGGTGCAGGGGAAGAGCTTCAGGTACATGGATCATTGAGCTCTCTTCCAGGGTGGGTGAAATTGGTACAAAAAGGACAGGTTGCAGCTAAACTGGAAGGGCACCAATATGCTGGCAGAAATGTTTGCTCGTGCCACACAGGTTTGGCAGGGGGTTGGTAACCAGAACAATACGTCAGCAAGTGGTGGGATCGAGGGGAAGGAAGAGGTTCGGTCAAGCAAGTCTGAAGGAAGGGCCAGGTTAATGAACACAGTGATGTTGATGGGTATTTAGTTCAGTTCAAGGAGTATTACTATAAAGCAGATGAACTTAGAGCATGGATTAGTTCATGAAACTACAATGTTGTAGCCATTACTGAAACTTGATTGAGAGAAGGGCAGGACTGAGAACTCAATGTTCCAGGGTTCAGATATTTCAGATGCAATAGAGAGGGATGTAGGAGAGGTGGGGAAGTTCCACGACTGATCAGGGAGAATGTCACATCTGCACATAAAGAGGACATCCTGGAGGGCTCATCCAGTGAAGCAATATGGGTGGAGCTCAGGAGCAGGAAAGGTGCAATCATTATGAAGGGATTATTCTCTAGTTAGCAGGAAATAGAGGAACAGGTATGTTGGCAGATGTAAAAGCAACAGGATTGTTGTAGTGCATGACTTTTAATTTCCCCAATATTGACTGGGACTCCCTTAGTGCCAGAGGATTAGATGGGACAGAATTTGTGCAGAAGAGTTTCCTGAAACAATATGTAGATAGCCCCAACCAGGAAAGAAACCATACTAGATCTTGTATTGGGAAAAGAGCCTGGATAAGACTGGGGGGAGGGGGTGCTAAATTGGGGAAAAGCTAATTATAACAGTATGGGCAGGAGCTGGGGAGAATGGATTAGGAACATCTGTTATTAGGCAAGTCCACATCTGACATGTGGGATTCATTTAAAGGCCATCTGGTCATATTAATGCAGCTGGTTTCAGCTCCACTGCAAGGTGAAGGACCAAAATGTATTGTGGCTGATTTTGAAGACCCTTCAATACCTGGTTACAGGAAGGCACAACACCTTCACAAATTTGGAAAAACTCTTTCCTCACCCAGGAAAGTATGGCTAAATTTAAACAAAAATGAAGAAATGTGAACTCCAAATGCGCATCTTTTCCACTTGGATTGTGCAGATTGAAGATATGATTGCAGTGACTGTGTGCGCCAGGAAAATGTGCAATTGTGTTATGATTTTAGAAAGCGGGTTGCTTTCATTATAAGTCTTGCCAGGTAGCAGCTGTAGCACTAGAAAATGCAATCTTTCTCCTAATTTACATGACTAATATTTATTAGTTACATATCAACTTTCTTACAAAAGATTGTTGCTGATAAAAGGTAATTTGTACTAATTTGACACTGAGAAGCTATTATCCAAGTTAAGATCTGAGGCTCAAAGTTTGCTCTTGTAACATAGCGAATCTGTCAGAGTTTGTCGCCATTACACAGCAAGACCTGATAACTGTAGCCGTGTTTTAAAAGGCAAAATGTAGAACTCGTCCCTTCTCAATACATTGAAGTCTTTCCAATGGAAGCCATTTGAAATCAAAGTGAGGTGCAATATTTTAGACACAGATTTCACTCTTTAAGCCTTTGTAAATGAGATTGAACTTTGTTTTTAAACAGGTTAGCACCTCATGATTAATGAACCACCCGACTCTGGTAAAAGTAATTTTAACTTATGTGGAATGTCATGTTACTCCATTTCATCCAAAAAATATTCCATGAACTTTTAAAGTAATGAACAAATCCAGAGAAATATTTAGGGTATTTGAACTTCTCTCTTAACCCCAGGTGTATATATTCCAGTCTTTAACAAAAACAGGAACTGCTGGAAACATTCATCAGGTCAGGCAGAATCTATGGAAAGAGACACAGTTGATGTTTCAGGTCCAAGGCCCTTCCAAGTTATCCACTGAGCTTTTCCAACGTATTCTCTTTTTATTTCAGATTTCCATCATCTGCAGGTTTATTTTTATACATTAGATTTTCATTTACTGCTCCAGTCTTTATTTTGTTTTCTTCAAAATTAAAATAAACAAATGATAAAATTGGTTGTCAGTTCCTGGCTTGCTGTGAAAATTTTTCAGTGTGCTTAGCAACTCAGCCTGCTTAATATCATTAATGAAATCTGGAATAGAATTCACAATGGGAAAGGGAATTCCATATCAGAAAACAGTGTCTGTGAGCAGTTTTCTTCAAGGTTAGTAGTGAACAATGTCATTTCACAACAGACTACTAATTCCAGAACAAGAAACTTGATTGACTGCAACAAAACTATCCAGTCTGAACTTCACCCTTTTGCTCCATCAAACCACCCACCTCAACTCCTCTTGTTTCTCTATCTCCAGTTACCATTAGAATCCATATTTGATTTGCTCATAGAACAAAATCCAGATTAACTGGATTTGTGAAAAGGATATCATGTTCAACAAACCTACTGTTTTTTTTGAGGATGTAACTGGTCGGATAAATAAGGAAGAATCAGTGGATGTGGTGTATTCGGATTTTCAGAAGGCCTTTGATGAAATCCTACATTAAAAGGTTAGAGTACAAAGTTAAAGCACATGGGGCTGGGGATAAAACCCTGATAAGGATTAAATTGGTTGAAAAGGCAAGAAACAGAAACTAGGAATAAATGGGACTTTCTCAAGGTACCAGACAATGATTAACGGATGAGTGCTTGAGCACTCCACAGGGATGAGTGCTCAAGCCCCAGCTATTCACAACATACCTCAATGATTTGGATGAGGAAACTGAATGTAATATGCTTAACTTTGCCAACATCATGAAACTAGGTTGGATTGAGAGTTTTGGCAAATAGATGGCAGACACAGTAATATAGTTAAAACCTAAAGTTATCCACTTTGGTAAAAACTTGCCATAGCAGGAGTGCTCCAAAAGTTCACCAAGTCTAATTTCAATAATGGTGAGACTGTTGTATGGAGGGATTGGGTGGACTAGACTGGTTTTGACTGGAGATTAGAAGAATTGGGGGGGGGGGGGGGGGCAGAGGAGAGGAGGAGGAGTCCACTTGAAGCACACTAAACACAGAATTCCAATGTACTAGGTAGACTGCTTGCAGAAAGGATATTTCTCCCAGCAAGAGGTTCTAGAACAAGGGGTCAGAGTCTCAGGATACGGGGCAAGAGATTTATGACAGATGAAACAAAATTTTTCCATTCAAGGATGAATCTGTAGAATTCACTACCACAAAAAACTGGAGGCAAAGTCAATGAATATATTTGAGGAGGAGGTTGATAGATTTCTAAACAAATGGTATCAAGGAGTATAGGGAGAGAGCATGAACATAGTACTGACGCACAGGATCACCCATGATGGCACTGATTGGTGGAATAAGCTCAAAGAGCCAAACAGCCTATTCCTGCTTCTATTTTCTATGAAGTGACATGCATAAGTATTCTCACTTTACTAAAATAATTTTTAAAACAACCCAATTATCCAATAACACATTTACTTTACCGGCATGTTTAAGGTGAAAACAACAGCAGAGTTTTAATTCCATTTGGTCAAAAAAATTGAAGACAGGACATAATCAAACGTCATCATGAGTTCTATGCCATATTACTAGCCTGTGGCTGTCCTTCTCAAACTATAGACCACGGTGACACATTGTCATCTATACAACTGAAGAGCGATATTACAGAGATGCAATCCCTCTCCTCAGCAGCATTACATTGGTCAACTGAACTTAAACCGTTTTTTTAATTATTGTTCCAAGTTAGCCATATGAAAGAATATCAAACCATAGAGTAAAGCTGAATACCTACAGGTCAGTTTCTGATATATTAGCCCATCTTTCCAAACTAGAATCCTGCAAAAACGGGACACTAGTTCGGGAGACAACAACAAGCCCAAGAGCCTTGGAGAGGAGAGGTTAGAATTGGGTCCATTGTTTTTGTTCCGCAAGGGGAGGTTGAACTTGGGTTAATGCTTGCTATTTTGAGAGGTGTGGTTCCATCCCCGAGGAAAGAGAACTGTAGTTAGTATTAGCTCTCAGCAATGAGAAAGGGAATCTGCACGTTCAGGCAAATTAGTGGGAAAATGACTGAGGGACCAATGGGTGGGTCATATTGAAAATGTGAGTTTAAAGAGGATACTGTGGAAAAGCAGAAGAGAAACTCAAGAAAGCAGCAAGTTCACAACTAGGGTACAGGGAAAGATTAGAGCAAGTCTATCTTGTGGGTTAGAGGTAAGGAGAGGAGCAGCAGTGGAAGATACGGGCTTCATCCTGCTGTCAAAGTCCATGTAGGTCTCACACGCTGCTGGATGGGAGCATGGTGGAGACTGGGGAAAACAGGCTGTTTTGCAGCAGAGAAAGTAGTTTGGAGTCATTTTTGCATTGCAGGACAAGCCTGGAGTAGTGAACAGCAGATATACAGAAGGACCAGACAGTGCTCTGTGGTCTAGCCAAATATGACAGAACATTCAAGTTCGCATTACATCATCTCCCTTCACAACTACAACATCTGTACTTCAGGGAGGAGAGATGAGGGCTACATCAGGCAATAGCCAGGGCAAGGGTCAACAGTGGTGGTAATGGGCATTAAAGGCACAGGTAAGGGTGTATTTAAACAGTAAATAAAAAAATCAAAAAACTGCAGATGCTGGAAATCTAAAATAATAAATGTGATTTCTGATGAAGGGTTCCAGACCTGAAATGTTAACTGTTTCTCTTTCCATAGGCGCTGCCTGACCTGCTGAGCAATTCAGCAGTTTGGTTATGTGCATGTTCAAAACAAGCTGGTCAAGGTAGAAATGCCCTGATAAATAGAGGGTCAAAGACTGAAATAGTTGTTTTAAAAAGAACAGTTTCATAGGCATCAAGAGACTTTTATCAAGGGAACTGTTAGGGTTGGGAAGGGAGGTGTGAATGAAGAGCAATACAAGGAAGTAATTGACATATCTACTGCATTTGGTGCTCCAAGTGTGGCCATCCTCAACATTGGTGAGACAAACGCAGACTAGGTGACCATTTCGCAGAACACCTCGCGCTCCATCCATAACCGTGATCTGCATCTCCCCCTCCCACACTATCACTGATATGTCAGTCCTCCAACCTCCTCCACTGCCAGGAGAATTCCCAATGCGAACTGGAGGAACAGCTACCTTATTTTCCAATCTCAGAACCTTGCAGCCTAACGGACATGAACGTTGAAATTCTCCCACTTTAAGTAATTCCCACACCATCACCCCCCCCCCCCCCAACCATGCCTCTTCTTTTCTTCCCTTTCCTAGCCTCTCTCTTTTTTTCTACCCCCTCTTTATTTCCACCTTACCTTTGACCCCAATCCCAGTGGATCTGCTCTCCCCCTCCCTCCCCTGCACCCTATCACTATCTCTTAGCTGCGTCTACCTATCACCACCTTGTGCCCCACACCACCTCCCTCTTTTGTCCACCCTGACACTGCTCCTGCTTTTTCCCTTCTACATATTGGGCTTCCTCTTTCCTAGCTTCAGTCCTGAAGAAGGGTTCCTGACCCGAAATGTTGGCCGCTGCTTTTCTCCACAGATGCTGCATGACCTGCTGAGTTCCTCCAGCATCAGTGTTTTCATCTAGATTCCAGCATCCTTTGTTTCACTACAAACTGTCTAAAAACGTGCTCTGATTACATCTCAGTTCTCCAAAGGGCTTGCACTGGGGACAAAGGCCTGTGCTATTTTGTAGTTCATACCATCATCTCATTGTATTATCAAGCTTACATCTGCCATTCATTTCATTAAAAAGTTCAAATGTCAACTTTAATTTCAATACCAATGAGGATTTCTATAGCCTAAAAATCTGATTACATGTTACTATTAAATCTCCCTTTTTTGAAATCAGGTCATTAGGTATTCTGAAACAAAACCACCATGGAAGAGAATGGAATTGTTCCCATTTTGCTCAGGACAGATGAGAAACAGATGTCCATTCATCACAGAATTAGCAGCACTGAAACAGTGCATTTGGTCCAACAGATGTTTGAGCCTTTGCGCAACAACCAAGATACCCCAATCCCTTCTCTCTTGTATGCTTACCTTCCCCCTTAAATACATCAGATTCCTTAACGACCCATATGGGAATGAGCTCTTCTCCATTTACCAAGTAGATGAAATGGCAGCAGTTTAGGCACATGTTGCAAGAGACAGCTGTTAATATTTGCTCTGCTCTATGCTGCTATTTTCACAAACAGTTTCGAAACAAGTGCTTAGTAGCACTTTTAGAAAGGTGTAGAATGCTGAATCCATACTGCCAATTTGATGCCTTTCTTACTATTCTATTGAAGTACCAGCAAATACTAAATGAGCTAAATTTTCAACTATGTTTCTAAGAAAGCCGGATTTACACCAACAGCATTTCACTACTTCCATCCAATATACTTCCACAGATTTTTGCAGGTTTGCAAGCAACTAGACCAGGAAAAGTATCTCAGGATCAGGAATGGGCCAGTCAGCTCATTAAGCCCGGACTGCCAATAAAACAATTGCTGATGTGTATCTTTACTCTCCCCATCTCCATTGGTTCAATGACTGATAATATCCTCCAAACCAAAACCCAAGCTCAAGTTATAAAATTTGTAACTGACCGGGAGAGGGAAATAAACTGAACCAATATCACAGATGGATGACGAGTTATTGGAATTGTATCAAGCCTGTCCCTCATGCTTTCATCGTGCCTTTTGTAACAGCCCTCTCAAATCATCAGCAAAGTGATGGAAGCTGTCATCAGTGATGCAATACAGCATTGACTTACCACGAACAAACTCATCAATTTCCAGTATATTCTTTGCCCTTGTTTTGTCAAACCGCTGTTCAAGGTGAAACACTGATACCTCAGTTGAGGTAATCCAGAATATGGGGGTTGGGGTGGGGTTCCCTTCCCCAATATTTGAACCAATGGCATGAAACTTCATAGGGTCTGGCATAAAGGGCGAAGACTCCAAGGGCTTTTCTCTTCCGCCTATACATCACTGTGCTATCACCTCTGCTGGGTCTGCACTGCCTGTGGGGCAAGACTTACTCAAGGAATGTGATAGATCTGTCTAGCAAATTGTCTGCAAGCTGTGATTCAGTGAGCAATATGACATCAGGGTGCTTTATATTTTATATTTATACAGCACAGCAACATGCCCTTCCAGCCCAATGAGCCCGCGCTGCCCAATTACACCCATGAAAATCATGTTCCTGCCCAGGATCAAACTGGGAGCCTTTCACGTGCGAGGCGAACGTGCTGCTTGGCTTGTCCGTGGGAGAGCTCTCCGAATTTAGACACCAATCCCCCAACATTAGTGAGGACTTTGCACAATTTTCTTGGCTGGGACTGCTAAGTCAATGGCCAGTTTTTAATCCTTTTCTGTTGAAGTACATCAGTGGCTTGTTTGGTGAATTCAGAGGGCATATGAGCCAATCACATAGGGTGGGTCTGGAGTCACACATAGACCAGACCAGGTAAGGCTATTAGGAAGGAACAAACTAGCCCATCTTCAGAGGATGGAGAAAAGGCCGTTCATAGATACTGTACTCAAAAAGGTCATGACGATTGGAAGTTATTTATTGCAATGCAAGGAGGAAGGGTTAATATGAAACATACTGACAGCAAATTCTCATTCAAACATTAGTCACCGTCTGCTGTCCTTTTGTATTTTGTTTTACAGCTTCACTTTGGTATGTTTATACATTAAAGTACGAAGCAAAATTAGCTTTTATCCTCCTGTATTTAAAAGGCAGATGATCATTGATGATGTATGCAAAAGGATTCAATGGGATAGAAATAGAATCCATTTTCTCTGTTAGAAGAATTCAAAATAAGGGAAGAGAAGTTTAAAATTAGAACTTGGCCATCCAAGAGAAATAATTGGGAAGCACTTTCTCCCTCACTTATCTGAGATTTCCATCTATGATTATTAATGATTTAGCATATTATTTCACATCGATGTTTCCTTCAGAAGATGGTTGCTCCTTCCATTTGCAGTTCATTCAAGGACCGGTGGACACAGACTCAAAGTGATGGATTCATGGAAAGACTTGTTTAAAAAGTTAAAAGAAAAAGTAGAAGTGATCTGGAACACAATGATTGCAAGTAGAGGAGCAGTTGTCTCTCAGGGTTTACAAAAGGAACTTACATATCCTCTTCCAACTCTTCAAGCCTTACTCTTCAATTTCTCTCTTCCTTTTCCTCTGGTCTTGTGCTTTAATTTCTCTCAACCTACCACAGGCAGTCAATTCTTCAATCCCATGGGATCCCAGTTCTAAAACTTCCTCCCCAAATTTTCATTCAATATCCTCAAGACCAATCTCTTTAAGTATGTATCCAAATATCTAATGTATTCTTCCTGGCTACAGATGGCAGAAACTGAAAATAAGAAGAAACAACGAAGTACTGGGAATACTCAGCAACTCAAGCAACGTCTGTGAGGAGAGGAAAAAAAGGTTGCAGAATATTTCCAGTACTTCCTACTTTTAAAGCCTTTCCTCTGGCTCAGACTCATTTTTGAGTGCATTCCAGGAGCTCTTCCTAATTAAAAGGTACTATTTAACTGGAGTGCTGTTGTTGATGGAAGGGAGGACCAAAATAAAAAGGAGAAGCATACATCAACAACAAATACTGCAGTCAAATATCCTCATCGTACTTTTTTGCCACTCCAGGTTTGAACGAAGGCTTGACAACCTGAACAGATCACCATGGGACCCCATTATGCGTGTAGGGTTCAGGTTGGATCGGGTATATATTCTGAAAGAATATTCAGATTTGGATCTGATATGGTTTTGCCTGTCCAGCTCAGTTATTTATCAAGATTGCCATAATTTGCTTGGGACTACAAGCACCCACTAGTCTCGATGAATAGCAATATACATACAGCACATTAAGACTTCTTCCACTTTACTATGAACACCTCTGGGTCGGATATGGAAGTACCGGAGCTCACATTGGGTTTGGAACAGCCGAGGTCGTGCCAGGTTTGTACTAGGCGTGGGTCAAGTTCTCCAGCAAACCTCATACGTGAATAAATGATCTGAAGTCACATAGAGACTGCAGATGCTGGGTCTGGAGCAACACACTGGACCTGAAATGTTGACTGTCCATTTCTTTCCATAGATGCTGCCTGACCTACTGAGTTCCTCCAGCACTTCGTGTGTTGTGCCAAATGGAGTCTTCAGCTTGACGTGACACATTCATGATATCAACAGCGCAACTTCACATTCCTTTCTGCACAAGAGTTTGCTGCTTTTTTTTCTTCACACTGTTGAGGAGTGGGGGAGGAGCAGGGGAAAGGGAATGTGACGACAGAAAAAGCCAAATCTTCAAAGTCAAATTTTGTTGCAACCCAGGAAAGGTTTTTCCCCTGCTGGCTTGCATAATGTCATTAACAGAACACATCAGATTTAGTAACTCATTTGTGCACCTCTGGATCTGAAAATGCTCAACCTCAAGCACTCAAAAGTATTAATCAAATCGGATCAATGCATTCCCCTGGGGTTGTAAGCAGTTCAAGCATCATTAATGGGGATTAGAAATGATCAGACACCTGTTGCCAACAGGAATTATTCAAAATCCTTAACTATGGAGCCATATTTCACTTCTTATATAGTACCAAGTCTATGAGGACAAATTAGACCAGGGTGGCACATATCAGGTTGCACAAGGAATATTTGTGGTACATGCATAAATGTTACACAATTGGCTGTTGTTTCAAACATTAATTAAAGCCAATGCACATAGTAAGCATGCTCCTCCATTTACTAATGTATGTTACTATAGATGTTACTTACCACATTACTGCATTAAAGAACACAAGATAACATACATTAGCTGTGGTTTCAATGGTAGATTTCACAAGTCAGTTTTCAGTTCAAAAACCCTGTCCAGCACTAAAATCTAGGCCAACACTCCACTACATTAACAGCAATAGCGACCTTATTTCACCTTGCATTAAGCTGCTGTCAGAACTGCAAAGCCTAATATGAATTAACCCAACAAATATTAAATATTAATCAAATATTCCACTGGCACATTGTTGGATTGCTATAGTCTCATTTTTGAAAGATAAGAGGAATCAGCCTTTAACCATTTGCTTAATAGTTATTAAATAATGAATGTTGTGTTTTTTTAAAATAATGGACAATTTTACAGAAATAGAAATGCAAGTTTTTCAAACCTTCCTCTGATGTTGCCTTTCCCATCTCCTTCATCACCTCCACCTCAGATTTCTGTGACTTTCAATTCTGACCTCTTGTGCATTCCAAACTTTCAACGAACAGTACAGTGGCCTTTATTGATTTTCATTTATTGTTTAAATATGCCCTCATCTCTGCCTTTTAATGTCCATTATCAACATGGCTCTCCTTCCCCCTAGCTATTTCCCTGACATAGCCTTCATCTTTGCTCCCTTAGGAACAAGTGTCATAGTTGTGAAGGGAGATGATATAACAAAGATTAAAACATTTTTTTTAATTTCTGGCTAGACCACAAAGCACAGACTGGTCTTTCTGTATATGCATCATTGTTATTTGCTTCCCAGGGTTGTCCTGAAATGCAGAAATGATTGACTATAAGAGTAAAGACATCTTACTGCAATTATATAGCATCCTAGTACACCAAGACTCTGGCAGACTTTTTAAACCACCACCATGCCCAATGGCTCGCAGGAGCTGAGGAGATGTCTAGGTGACCTTGTTCAAGTTTGCAGGGAGCTTAGCGAGTGCAGCTTGAAGAGTCTCACTTAGAAGTGACTGGTCCCGAGAGAGTTCATTGGAACAGGCTGATTTCTGGAATGGCAAGCTTGTTGTATAAGATGAGGTGCAGCAGATTGGACCTAAACTCTTGTATTTAGAAGAATGAGAGGTGATCTCATTGAAACATAGAAAACTGACATGGGGTTTAACAGGGTGATGATTCCCTGGCTGGGGATTTTGGGGATCAGAGTCTTAAAGTAAGGGGCGGTCTATTCAGAACCTACCAGAGAATGGTTAACGTTTGGAATTCTCTACCCAAGTGAAGGCTCAAGTGTTGAAGTAAAATGTTCAGCCATGACCTTATTGAATGGGGAGCAGTCACAAGGGTGCTAATGGCCTGCACCTGTTCTTTAACACTTCTTGGCTGTTGTTACTGGGAGGCTCTTCCTACATTTTCTGGCTACAAATTTCTCCACAGCACCATTTTACCCACAGTCTCACTGTATACATCCACTCTGGCATTCAAGGGGAAGCAAGAGATTTTGTACCTCACAGCAGTATATTAATTCACTGAGAACGAAGGTGGAGGGAAATCTCAAAAACCAAAATAACACAAAGTAAGACTTTCAAGGCCACCATAATTTTCAAGGCAGGGAGCTCCCAGTAGTTAAAAACTCCACCAGGATTCAAAAATTCAACAGTGAAGTTAACTGTTGCAATTTAGTGGTGGCAAAGCCAAGCACCTGAAAGAATCTTTCGGGCATGAAATGGGAGGGGGTTTGCAGAACACATACTTATTCAAGTTTAGATGCATGAAAAACCACTGGAGATAAAGTTATACTGAAATGAATTTTATGGAATTTTTCAAAATTTTTGACCTGTTAACTGTGCATTGTGTGGCAGCTATGTTACTAGATATAGGATTTATTTTGTGAATGGCTTCACACAATCCATCAATAACAAAAGGTATTTGAATATAAAATATCAATTTGATGAATAAAAAATTCTTTGGTGCAACAGAGCTTGCTTATTGTACCAACATTCATGAGATTGTGACCTTTTAAGTAACTAGCTCTTCAAAAAGCCTTTTTAATCAAGAAATGACTCAGGTTCAACTGTTAAATTGTGCTGAGCTATCTGATCAGAGCTGAGGTAGCACATTTGGCTTGTGTTTCTGGAAAAATTAGTCAAGGTTCCCACTGATTCCACAGAATACAAAATATACTCTCTCCCTGACTCAACTTTCAAATGTATGAATTGTTTCACAAACCCAGCATTCTCACAAGATCCCATCATAATTAAGACGGAGAAAAGCAAGATACACAGGTGGGTTTTATCACAGATCAATGAGGGTGTGTTATTTTCTAGCCGATACTACTTGTTGTGACAGAGCAAGCATCCTAACTGCATGGCAGTAAACCACATTAAAGGGACTTCATGAATACATTCTCACAAGCAACAGCTGTCAGAATCAACGGTTAGTTTCCTTTTTACAAAAACAACAATCAGACTTCTTTAGGCATAAAGATAAAATGTTTGAGGATGTGTACGGCATAAATATTATCTGTAGAGGAGGAGGGAAACAACAGCCCACCAAATCACAACCATGACATTGAACCATCCCTTATTAAATATCTAACGTCACATCTACATTAAAGTCACTGTCAGAATTCATGACGTTTTAAAAGACAGTGAAAGAGACCAAGTACAGGAGACATAGTTAACATGTATATCCAGCCATATCTAATTTACAAGTTAAAAAACTATGATTGGTAAAGACCACGGTGAATGACTATTGGTGATAACACTATCTTCACAATTAACTTTTCTTGTTTATTGTTTCAATGGGAAGAATGTTTAAATGAAAAACAGAGAATGTCAGCTCACTCCCTTCTGTTAACTTTTAGCCCACAAAGTGCACACTGAACTATTTGCAGTCATTAGTTCGTAAAAGCTGTGTTTTAGTGTTATTTTCCCTTCTCCTTGCCAATTTAGCTCATTTCTTTAGAAACCAAGTTCTCACTTGCAAAATCTAATTCCTACTGTAGTCTCTTGAAGAGCAATGATCAATCTCTTCCACGCCACCTATGAGGATGTATACTCTTTACTTGCAACCTCTCAGTCCAACTCTAGCACAGTCACACAATTCAAAAAGGTGGTTTAACTTTTCTCCCAACACTTTATAAAATTGCTTTTTTTTTAAAAAAGATACAAAATCTATTTTTTCAAGAGCATAAGTTTTATCCCATTAAGGAGTACTTATAGGCTGAAGAATGCCCAGTGTCTTTTAGTTCAAACACCATCAGGAGTTTCACCATAATCAGCCACACCTCTTGCACTCACGACAGCTTTGAAAAATAAGTGAATGAAACAAAGGCTTTTCATAAATATGTACAAATGTAATTCAATTCACTGTGAATATTATAAGATTTAATCAGATTTTACCATGGGAATTTACTATTTCTATGGAAGCCAAGGACATATTTGCTCCCTTCTATCTGAAGGCCAGGTAGACATGTTTCTCTTGAAGTATTACGTATTAAATACGAGTTGCTGCAAACACAGACCTTCCTTTATTTCAGTATTTGCTGCCTTCAACTTCGCTCTCCCCCACACACTTGGACCACAGTCATGTTAAAATTCCATTTTCAGACAGTCAACATGCCCGTGAGGCACTGAGCACTATTTTGAACCTAATAGGAAGAGAAATGGTTGCAAAACAGAACTAGAGGCACAATGATTCAAAATGTTTGACTATAGACACAGCATTTGCAAAAAAAAGTCAATTAAATGTACCACCTTCAGTGCAGTTTTCCAAATAACCAAGGCCTCCAATGTGACCCGTGCTCTGCTATGCCACCTTCCATCCACTGCCACCCCAACCTCCAATGTATAGAAGCAAGGGACAAAAGCAAAATTTGTAGCAGTGAACAAACATATCCAGTACAACTCTAAAAGTCTTTCCACTGTTCTCACACAACTTAATTGTAAATGGCTGTTAATCCACTTATGGCTTTGCTGGCTGGAATAACCAGATGCCAACTAATGCACCATTAAATCGAGCGAGGATCTCCAAAACAACCTAACCTTTTCAGAACAACAATTAAATCTCATTTCCTGAACATAGTTACATAAGGGGAGCCACACAAGGTTTAAACCAGGAGCCTGTGCAGCTCAATTCATTCCACTCGCTGGTCTCCTAAATTCACCTTAAATCTTCTACACCGTATTTCAGCTTCAGTTATCCAAACAAGGTTCCTTAGTTGCTTCTGCCATGCAATGAACAGTAGTCCAGCTAGCAGCAATTTGAATATGCAAATAAAATATTCAATTCTATGACTCACAACACAGGCATAATCCCAATAAGTATTACTGAAGTTAACCAAGTTCTTGAAATACTGCCCATCTGATAAGCAGTTAAAATAGGGGTGACGAATAGGTCATTCATTCCAAAAAAGAAAGTTCAATTGGACGGGATAAACACAGATGAAAAGACAAGAAGAAAAGGACAACTTGCAAGTGCCCACATTGGGCTTGCACATTACCCGGTCCACCAGTAAATCTGGAGGAACACTAGTAGCAATATCCACCAAGTGGCCATTTCCCACTCACCCACCCTCAGAGTGGATGGAGATGTATACATTTAATAATGGAGGTAATCACAGACCCCACTTTCACTTGGCATGCACAAGCACCTTCCAGTAAGGGCCACTGCATAGCAACTGGGAATAGGAGTTCTGGCAGGTTTTTCTTTCACTCGCTTCAGTTCTTGAACTCGGTTGGAGTCTGCTAATCCAGCTGAGGCGAGTAGACAGAGGCACTGGCCAGAAATCAAAGCTGGGTTATTATTGTTTGAATAGCTTCATATTATCTTCCAACGCTAGGTCCCATGCCAACACAATTTTCCTGCAAAAAGGAAACACAAAATCAAAACACCTCTCCGTCAGAAGGTTGGGGTTCAAATCTGACTCCAGAGAGTTGAGTTCAAAAACCTAAACAGTGCAGTGCTAAGGGAGTACTGCACTGTGAAGCTCCCATTTATTGGATGCTCTCTCAGGAGTGCATAAAAGACCCCAATGCAAAGCAAGTGAGGTCTTCCCTGTGCCATGGCCACTACTATCCTCACCCACCATCACTAAAACAGATTAGCTCATCACCATCACATTGCTGTCAGTGGAAGTTTGAAGTGTGAATATTGGCTGCCACCTTTTCACATTACAACTGTGACTACATTTTAAATTTATTCAATATGCTGTATGTACTTTGGGACATCTGGAGATCATAAGGGTAAACACAAGTCTCTCTTTTCTTGTAGGGATGCAAAATATTATCCCTTTACTGAACAGAATAATTATACATATATTTCAAATTACCAACATGTTATCAAGGTAATAAGTTACATTTTTTTTTGAATAGAAAAACTGCATTAAAGGCTGATGTGGCTTTAATAACAATGAGACAATTTACCAAGAAAGTTCACAAAAAATATACTGGTCAGTCCAGCTGTCCTGCCCATACAGTTCCCTAAGAATCCCTTGAAAGCCTAAATGCATTAAAGGTAGTTCATGATACCATACACATAGAGGCTGCTGCAGGTAGTTGGTGGCATTGTCATGTATTTTATGCTTTGTCATGTATTTTACTGAATGTGAATGTGGTGCTTTCATAAATATTTAGAACCACGACAATAACCAAATACAACAGCCTAATGATGCTGTTTATCCTCATTATTAAATCACTTCAGCAGGAAAAGAGGACTAATTCATTGATAATTCTGAATGTTAAGATCAGGTGAAGGCCTATTTGTATTATCAAATAGGACTGATTTTGTGTATGGCGTACTTTCGGATTTTCCATTTCTAGATTGAACCATATTTGAGTGAGAGCCAGAAACTACATTTTAAAATTGAGTCACTTTGTCAAAGCAGTTTCTGGACCATTGCACTCACTGGGGCCCCAGTTTCCCAAGCTCCCTTGAAACTCGCCTTGTTCTGTTTCCCCACACTCCCTTGAAACTTAGTGGGTTTCTGAAGAAAGTTTATTATTTTACTGTGTAACATCAAAAGAAAGTGAGTTAAAAGTACATTGGAATATTAATGGAATAGCATCCCTTAGCGTGGAATAACTTCGCTTGGCACAACCAAAATTCCATATTAAAGGAGTTTGACTTTCTGTGCATTGACATCATATTCACCATAGTTTACTCATTCATTTTACAATGGTAATATAGGAACTCTAACAAATGGTCATTTCCAATTCTCACCTCTAGGATTGCCAGGGTAAATTAACAAAAAACCAGGAAGGAATTTCCTCATCCTGTATGCCCTGGCATCCAACTTTGGTGACCTTACAGGCCCTTCCAATAGTTTAGGAAAAAAGGACCTCATCAAATGTCCTCAACAAGGAATATGGAGGACAGTGGACTAGAAAACCCTCAATGGTTCATCCAAAGCCGCTTCTGTTTGCTTGCTGGAATGGACTACACTTGGGGCAGGAGGAAGCAGAGACTCAAACAACATTTTAGTAGTATCTAGATGATCACTTGAATTGCCAAGACACAAAAGACCAAGGCCAAGTGCTGGAAAATGGGACAAGTATAGACAGCTCCTGTATGGTTGGCATGGACATGGTGGGCCAGAGGGACCTGTTCTGTGCTCTATGGCTATAACTAAATATGTACAAAAGAAATGATTGGAGAGGCCTGGTCATGGGGAGATGCCTCAAATGAGACTCAAGTGATTCTTTGTGAGGAGTTTTAAAATGAATATTCATCCATTGAATTTTTGATGTTACATGAAAAAATACTTTGCTCAATCTGGTGATATCTAATTAGCAGGTGATAGGCGCAAGCATTCACTGCCATGAATGTGAAAAATTTGTAAAATCAATCACAATAAACTGAGGGTCACGCAATGATTTACATGCTAACTGCTCAATGGTAACAAAGGAACAAAAGTAAACTGGAAATTATGGTACACATGGTTTGGAAAAAAAAGGTTTTTAAAATATTGGTTAAAAATATAATTTTCTACACACTTTCCATGACTTATGGCCATATTTCATTTACTATACATCACATCTGGATTTTATTTGACATCAAGATGCCTACTCTGTTACACATTACACACCATAGAGCCAACACAAATCCATTTATGCATTACGACAGAAGATCTGTAATCTCTGTAATTTTTCCAAAAGGTCCTCAATCACCAAGCTTGTGGGAAAGAAAATCACTGACCATTATTAAGGGAAATCAGTAACAACATGCACCTTCATAACCATGAAAACACAGGGAAGCGTTAATGAAGGATTACAAATCTGGCCAACATTCACAACAGTTATACAGCCCTATCGCCTGCAGGGCTCTGAACATGTGTCTAACAGATCAAATGAGCTTTGCACTGCCACCAACTTGTTATTTTTTTCAATAGTTAAACAGGGTGGCTTGTAGATGTCATGCATTTGAATTTCCAGAAGGAATTTGTTAAAGTGCCACATGAAAGTTGACTGCATAGGATAAGTACACACAGAGCTGGTGTAACATATTGGCAAGGATAAGGGATTGACTAAATAACAGAAAACTGAAAGTTGGTATGAATGGGAAACTTCTGGAATTGCAATCATTATCTAGTGGACAATGCACAGAGATCAGTGCTGGGCCCTCAACTATTTGCAATCAATACTAATGACTTGGATAAGGGGATAAAATGTACTGTAACCAAATTTGCCGATGATACAAAAATAGATGGGTTAGCAAAGTGAGGGCACAAGGAGCCTGCAAAGGGATATGGACAGGTTAAGTGAGTGAGAAAGTTGGCAAATGCAACATAGTGGTACAAAGGAATTTGTGAATCCTGGTACGTGAAATGCAAAAAGGTAGACTGTAGCTACAGCAAGTAATTAGGAAGGCACATGGTATTTGGCCTTGACTACAAGTGGTATAGAATATAAAAGTAGGTAGGTTTTGATGCAAGTTTACAGGATGGAATAGCATCTTGACTAATTCATAAATTTTAATTCCAATATTTAAGGATTGATGGAGAAACAAAGGACTGCAGATGCTGGAATCTAGATGAAAAACAGGATGATGCTGGAGGAATTCAGCAGGCCAGGCGCATCCGAGGAGAAAAGCAGGTGGTCAACCTTTCAGGTCAGGACCTTTCTTCAGGACTGAAGATAGGAAAAAGGGAAGCCCAATATATAGGAGGGAAAAGTAGAGCAGTGATAGGTGGACAAAAGAGGGGAGGTGGGGTGGGCACAAGGTGGCGATAGGTAGATGCAGGTAAGAGATAGTGATAGGCAGGTGCAGGGGAGGAGGGGAGAGCAGATCCACCTGGGGATGGGTCAAAGGTAAGGAGAGAGAGGGAAAAAAGGGGAGAAAAAAAGAGGTAGGCTAGGAAAGGGAAGAAAAGAAGCATGGTGGGGGGGGGGTTGTGGGCAAGGGGGGTGTGGGGATGACTTAAAGTGGGAGAATTCCATGTTCATGCTATTAGGCTACAAGGTTCCAAGACCCCCTTTTCTCAATTTCTCTGCCTCCAACACAACTGTTCCCATGATGAGGCTTTCCACTCCAGAACATCAGAGATGTCCAACTTCTTTTCTAACTGGGGCTTCCCCCGACTGTGGTCGAGAGAGCTCACACACACCTCTGCCATTTCCCACACTTGCACTCCCACCGCCCACCAGACGCAACAGGGATAGGGACCCCTTGTCCTCACATTTCATCCCACCAGCCTACATATCCAACACATCATTCTCCGCCACTTCCGCCATCTCCAATGGGACCCCACTACCAAGCACATTCTCCCCTCCCCACCCCTTTCTGCCTTTCGCATGGACCGCTCTCTCCGCAACTCCCTAGTTCACTCCTTAGTATTTAACCGAGCTAACTTTTACAATAGCAAGGAGTCATAGGATCCATTTAGCCTCCTGAGGCTCAGTTTGATTGAAAAATAAACCTCTAACTCCATAACATGAGCCAAGAGCAGACATTCACCTCCATCACTGGCTAAAGGTTACCCAGAGACTTCTGCGCCCACCATTCCCTTCCCTCCCTGCACCATGCATAGCATCTCAGCAGCACTGTCATGGGCAGTGGCTCGTCACCATGATCGAAAAACAGTCCTGGTAAATTGTCAAAGCTCAACCCTAGTCAGTCCTGCCATTCCCATTTCCTTGTAATCAGTTGCAAGCATTCACCACTCAAGGGTGAAAAATTCTTCAAGTTAATGGTTGCACTTGTAACCCATTCATTTAAAACCATGTTCCCTCATTCTTTGCTTAATTTCTCAATCAAATAACATTCTCACCTCTCACCATTTTAAAGACCTTCCTGATTTTCATGGACAACACATTGCAGGAAAAATATTCTTTGCAATAGCAGTAAGGGATGTGCTGGATTAAGCAAAATTTGCTGATTTATTCTGGTCAAAGGGAAGGCACACTTGCAGCAGAAAAGATAAAATCATTGCCATCACTGAAACCAACTATCTGAAGGAGGTGAATTGGACTATTAATACACACTTTCCCTGCTTTGCCATCTGATAAGATACAGTGTTCAGAACAGTTTACATTTATGAAAATGCATAATATATGCAGGGCAAAAATCTGTATTAATCACTGATTAACTGTTGGATGTGCTTCTGCATGAAAGACAAAGCTAAAATGCAGATGCAGCAAGCAATTAGGAAGGCAAATAGCATGTTGGCCTTATTGCAAGAGCATTTGAATAAGATAGTAAAAATGTCTTTACAATTATTTTGGGCTTTGGTGAGATAACATCTGGAGTATTTGTCTACTTACCTAGAGGATGTACTTGCTATAAATAGAGTCATAGAGGTGTACAGCATGGAAACAGACCATTCAGCTCTCCACATGCATGCCAACCAATGGGTACCCATCCACACTAATTCCATCTCCCAGCACTTGGCCTCTACGCTTCTATGCCTAAACAATTCAACTGCTCATCTAGAGATTTCTTAAATGTCATCAATAACCCTGCTTCAACTACTGCTTTGGACAGTGCATTCCAGGTAATGGTGCAGCAAAGATTCACCAGACTGGTTCCTGGGATGGCAGCTCTGTCATACGAGGAGATCAACTAGGCTGTGCCTTGAGTTTCGAAGATTGAGAGCTGACCTCATTAAGACATACAAGATAAGAGAGCTCAAAAGAGTGAATGCAGGTAAATGTTTCCTTTGGCTGAATCATCCAGAACTAGAAGGCCACACTCTAAATGTAAAGTGACTTTCTATGGAGAGAGTGGTGAATCTTTGGAATTCTCTACCTGGAGTCTCAGTCATCGAGAACATTCCAAACAGAGACTGATGGATTTCTGCATATTAGCGAAGAGATATGTATTGTTTTGACCAGGAACACAATTCTATTTTAAGATCTTTTGATGTTGGACTGTGTAACTATCTGTTGTGTTGGTATTGAATTATTTTCTGAAGTAGTTAGCTAAAGGAATGGAATTATTATTCTGAAATGGTGAGAAAACAATAAAATAGCTAACTTCAGTACAGTGCATATTCACACCGGTATGGCACACACATTAGCTGCATACTCAAACACAACTGTTTAGTAGTTTAGACCTTCATGACAAACTGTTATAAACCCCACCTGTCCCACTAAGTCCAAGCCAAACTATTATATGAGAGCAGAAAACATTGGAAGTACTCAGCTGGTCAGTCAAAACAGTTGAGAGAAATGAATGATGATGAAATACTGCTGATAATTTCCGTCATTTTTTTTATTCCTATTTCAGAGTTCCAGCATCTTTCGCATTTTGCTCCTTACAGCATCATTAAACTTCTGCAATACTAAGGCTATTAAATAACAAGAGCAAATTATAGTCATATTCACTTGAATCTAAAAATTTAAAGAGTGACCTTCAATAAATGCAGTGTATATATCCATTGTACACATGACATTATACAGTATACATAACATGTTTACACTTGCCCTCTCCCCTCCTGCTACCAAATATTCAACTGCTTACCAAGTCACAGAGCATGAAAACAGACCCTTCATCCTACCAAGTCCTCATTGAACATCAGGCTCCCATTTTACACCAATCCTATTTCATTCTTGCCATGCTCCCCATCATCTCCCTCTCAATTCTACCACTCACCTATATATTAGCAGCAAGTTTACAGTGGATATTAAACTAGGCCTTTGGGATATCAGAGGTAACTACAGCAACTGTAGGAAAGCATTGAAGGGTCTGCAGTGGAAAGGTGAGCAGCTTCAAGTTCCTGGGTGTCAACATCGGAGGACCCATCCTGGGCCCAGCACACAGATGCAACCATGAAGACAATGGACCAGCATCTGTAATTCCTTGGAAGTTTAAGGAGATTCAGCATGTCGTTGAAGCCTCTGCCAAACTTCTACAGATGTATAGTGGAAAGCATCATGGCCTGGTATGGAAACTCTAATGCACAGGAGCACAAGAAGCTACACAGAGTGGTGGACTTAGCCAGTTCCATCACAGGTACAGCTCTCCCCACCATCGAGGACATCTTCAAGAACCAACATCTCAGGTAGGCAACATCCATCATCAGGGACACCCACCATCTGGGCCATGCCCTCTTCTCGATGCTGCCATCAGGCAGGAGGTACAGGAACCTGAAAACTCGCACCTCAAGGTTTAACAAGCTTCTTCCCCACTGCCATCAGGTTCTTGAATTAATCTGAAAAACCCTAACACTACCTCAGTGAAGCGGTTAGTGTAACGCTATTACAGCACCAACGACCTGGGTTCAATTTCTGCCGCTGTAAGGAGTTTGTACGTTCTCCCCGTGTCTGCGTGGGTTTCCTCTGGGTGCTCCAGTTTCCTCCCACATTCCAAAGACGTCCAGGTTAGGAGCTGCAGGCATGCCATGTTGGCGCCAGAAGAGTGGCGACACTTGCAGGCTGCCCCCAGCACATTCTCAGTAACATAAAAAGACGCATTTCACTGTGTGCTTCGATGTAAATGTGACCAATAAATATCTTATATCTTTTTCTCTCTAAACTTGCACTAATGTCGTTATGTTTATTTTGTCGTACAGGTTATGTATAATTTGATAATTTATGTTAACTTATGTTTGTCATGTCTGTAATGCACTGGGTTGCTGATACAAAAAGCTAATTTAATGGCATTTATACCCTGTGAATGTATGCCTATGACAATAAACTTGAACTTGCAAACCCATGCAGTGAGAGGGAGGACATACAAAACACATAGACACACCAGAGGTCACCACCGGGGGTGGGGGGGGGGGCGGGGGGGGGATGTGTGGTTTACTGGAACTACAAGGAAGCAGCTTTACTAGCTGTGCCTTTTATTGTCTCACCCCTACCTGTCTGGCCTTTCCAAAACCACCAAAAATTGAAGATCTGGGAAGGGTTCAATTCGACTTGGGTGCACCATGTCCATTTATTTTTAATCGCATAATTGTTTTTCAGATGATCCAAGGAATTGACAAAATAGAGAACAAGAAATTATTTCCACTGGTTGTGGAGTGCAGAACAAGGGGATATAACCTTAAAGTTAGAGCTAGGCCTTTCTGGGGCGGTGTCAGAAAGGATGCTCTGACGGTTGGCAATGGTGACATTTGGGGTTGGGGGGAGAGCTGCAGGGAAGGGTCAATTGAAAATTTCAAAACAGACAGATAGCTTTTTTGTTAGGCAAGAGAATTAGAGAACCAAGGTGGATTGATGCCATTAAGCTAGAGATCAGCCATTAACTAAATGAAAGGTAGAACAGGCTTGAGGGGGTTAATGACCTTCTGCTGTCTTCTTCCACTAACTTGACACACAAGCACTTAATGTCAAGAACTGGGCTATGTGGGAGAACTGATGAGTCTTTTTATGGGGGGTGGGTGTGGAAAGAGGTGGGCGAAGACGACAAATTCCCACAAAAGGTGAGTGATGAAAGAAAAATATTAACGAGAAAGGAAATGTCACTGAGGCATTTGGTAGAACAGTGAATAAATGGTGTACTATATAGGTCATTGCCTGTAAATGCTTTTCAATTTTCTTCATTACCTTGATATCCTTTTTTCCAGAAGGCTGAGGATAAAGATTTGATTTAATTTTTATTCCCTCCTGTTAAATATTTCATTTGATTTTCTTTTGTCTCGTCTGTTCTCTACCACAAACTTTAATGTCAATTAAGTTCTGGGCTAAAGCATCAACTCCCCATTGTACTGAATGATCGATCTCCTCTGGATTTTCTGTCAGATTTCTAAATAGTTACAATGCAGCAGGTTGAATTTAACAGAAGCATGTCATCCCAGTAACTCAGAGCTGATCTCATGTTATAAAAATATCTGATGAGTATTACTTTCTGCTTCAACCAAGTTAAGTGGTTTCAGCTGACTAATGCTAAGCCAATGCATTATTGTTCTGCACATCCTGTACAAAGATTTCCAGGGCTGTGTTCTGCTCTTAATACCTGGTCAGCACGAGAAATCTTTAACCCTCACCAAAACTAATGAATGGCCCACTCCATTAAATGCCTATATGTCTGGTCTCTCTGCAGCATTTTTTTTTGTTAGGTAAACTGTTGTCCCAAGTTTTCATTTGTAAGCTCCTAGTGAATGTATAAACACAAGAGGCCATTTGGCCCATCATGTTCATGCCAGTCAAAAGCTATTACGCCTTATTCTACTTTCTAGTACTTGGCCTGTAGCTCTGTAGGTCATGACCCTTCACATAGACAGCCAAGTAATTTTTATGTGTGATGAGCATTTCCACCACCACCACTCTTAGGTTATGAGTTCCACATTCCTACCATCGACTGGGTGAAAAACCTTTTCCTCATCTCTCGAATCCTTCTACCAATTACTTTAAATCTATGCTGCTTGGTTGTAGGTGCCTCTAATGAGGCAAATAGGTCCCTTCCTCATTATCTAGACCCTCAAATTTTATACAGCTCAACAATACGAGTCTCCCTGAAGGATGGACCCCTAGCTTGTTCAATCTTTCCTGTCAGTTACCATTTTCCAGTTCTGGCAATACTCTCTCAAAAGCCTCTGCAGCCCCACAATCATATTTTTTCTGCATTGTGCTGAAGCGGACTCCGTACTCAAGCTGTGGTTTTACTAGTCTTACATTCAGTTGAAGCATAACATGCCTGCTCTTGTATTTGAAGTTGCAGCAAAGAAAACAAAGCATCCATAGTCTTTTTAATGACCTTACTGATGTCCTGCTACCTTTAAATCATCTGGGCAGATATACTCCAAGGTTCCTTTGGTTCTCCACACCACTAAGTATTTCCTGGTCTTGTTGCACCTTCCCCAAGTGCAATTTCTCACACTTCTCTGGATTAAATTCCACTTGTCACTCTTCTGGCCAACTGACCAGATCATCTTTACTTTCTTGCCATCCTACACTTCCCTCACTTGCACTTGGTATCAAGCACACACCTAATTTCTCAACCATCTGCATACTGCTTTATTATCCTTTCCACTGCCCCCACATTAAATTAATAGACATCTCAAAAATCAAGGGACTGATTCTGAGCCCAGTGGCAACAGCCTTACAATCACAAACATACCCAATCATTACCCTCTGTTCTGCTCCCTGCTGCTTACCCACTTTAGGATCCAATCTGTTACCTTACATTGGATCCTATGGGCTTTTAATTTTTTTTTGACTACTCTGTCAGGCAGAACCTTGCCAAAATCCGCAGAGGCTCCATCAAATGCATTGCCCACATCAACCCTCCTTGTTCAATTGTCCCTTCAACCTTCCCTTTAAAAGCCCATGCTGACTGTCCTTGTTTAATCCGCCTCCTTCTAAATGAAGGTTCACACCATTCATCACAATTGATTTCAATCATTTCACCAATCAAGTTATATCAGCCTCTAACTGTACAGTTTATTCCTTCTTTTCTAAACAGTACAAGGTTAACAGCCTCTATCATCTGGCACCATTTCTGGAGCCAAACAGAATAGAAAAGTTATTCAGAGCCTCTGCAATTCCCTCTCTCGCTTCTTTGAATCTGGGCCTGGTGATTTATCTATTTTCACCAGATGTTAAAACCTCTTAATGCTTCCTCTTCTACTGAGTATATCCTTTCCTTTCCAATATTTCCCATTCATTCCCACTTAACAGGAATTCATTTGTGATGATAACTGCAAAATATTCATTGAGAACCCTACCCACATCTATCACCTCCACGTGAAGTTTACCTTTTCAGCACCTCAGAAATTCACTGAATTATGAATACTGCAACAAAAAAAAGTTCTCGCAGTGACACTACTTCCACCTGCCCAGGTTCTTCCTTAAAACCAAATTCCAAATTGCCCTCCTTTCCTTTTTTTTTAAGGTGTTGCTACATATTGGTTAAAAAAAAAGCCCTTAAACAATTCAGAAGCTCCATGCCCTCTGTACATTTTTTTTAATATATATACTAATTCCATCCTAGATAAGTTTAGAAATTTTGCAAAAGTGTTGTGCTAGTTCTTTTGCACATAATAATTTTGCATACGAATTTGTTCTTCTACCTTCCTCTTACTGTCGGAGGTCTCTAATACACTCCCAACAGCAGAAGCTTTTGGTTGTTTAGTCCGAACTATATAGCTTCAAATTGATGCAGCTACTTTCTTCAATAATGCCAACTCCCTTATTTATCACCTCTCCCTCTATCTATCTCAGCTGAAAACCCTGCAACCAGGAATGTTAAGCTGTCAGTGCTGCCTTCCCACATTATGATTCAGTAATAGTTAAAATCCCAAACTTCAACCTCCATTAAACTTTTGGACATCTCACATTATGGACACAATACACAAATTTTAATTGCAGTTACTTTATTGGAGTATTTAACTGCAGTTATCTGAAGTGCAGCAGAAATTTGAAATAATTTATTTGGTGGATTAAATCTAGGTTAACTAAAGCAGGACTAGTTATAAACAGTCACCATGCACTGTGTCAAATTTCCAACTCTATCACAGCCCATATTATCACATGCACTGCATTCACACCATTAATTACACTCCAGACATGTAACGTTAATGCAAAGCCACATTAATTTGATACCAACATTAAACTTATGAAGGAATGATTCAATTGCCAGGACTCAACTCCAAAGGGCAGGATGTCCAACATTTTGACTCAGTCAAACCCTGCATTCAGGTTCCACTATAACCGTGTACCAAAGCTGCTGCCATAGTGAGCACTCAGTTCACTGTGTGAATTGAATGCCAAAACTGATTCTCATGAAAGTGTCCACCGTGCCATTTGTTTCAGATTCATTTTGTAAGCCAAGAGTACTTATACCAGGGAAAACTGAAGACAAGTTAAAATTACAACAGGACCAAAGGGAAAACTGAAGACAAGTTAAAATTACAACAGGACCAAAGAATGAACTGAGATTGAGACCTGGAACTGTGCAATGAACTCCCTTTAATGGTCTGTTTACAAATTTAGATTTGGTGCAAAGCGACTTCAGCACCACGCAGCACAGAAATGGGCCCTTTGGTCCACCACATCCACACCAACCTTTTTGCCCTTCTACATTATTGCCTATTCAAGTGTATGTTCCAAATGTCAATCAATATGTGTAAAAAAACTTTCCCCTTAAGATCCCTTTCAAAACTCCTCCCTCTCACTTTAAACCAATAACCTTTTGATTTTGACACACCTACCATGGGAAAAAAAATTCTGATCATCTATGCCTCTTATAACTTTAGCCCCAACACCACACCCCCCTTTGCTCCAGAGCAAACAAACCCAGCCTATCCAGTCCAGGGCAACATCCTGGTGAATCTCCTTTGCACTGTTTCCAGCATGCTCACATCCTAACTTTATGTTATATGCCACAACCCATGAAGGCAAGCATGCCTTATGCCTTCTTCACCACCCCATCTACCTGTGTTGAAGGTTATAGGAAATTGAACCCTTCCCTCACACTCCCCTTTCTGTTCAGCAACATCCCTTGTCCTTTCCATTTACTGCACATGTCCTACCTCTAAATGACCTCACAAAAAAGTATTATTTGCACTCAATGACAATTCTTTATTTTTACCAACATAGTCCATGCTGATGACAAGCAGCAAGGTGTTTTTTCCCTAGAGCACTTCTCAGCTTGCCCACAAGTGCTGTTGTTCCCTCCCTCTTCCATTTACAATTTGCAGATTTTGGTTCTACTCAGCAAAACTGTGTTAAGATCAGTTTAGGTGCTATACATCCCTGCCTGACATCATCAGCGAGATACAAGCCTAAAGAACACCAGAACCTGGTTTTACCATTTTTAATAATCAAATGAGAATGCATTGCAAATTGCTTTTTTAAACTGGTCTTTAGCTATCAAACCAGATGAGAATGACACAGGTTCAGCTTCCACTACACAACTTGAGCAGACAATCAAGGTTTAACAGTTCACAGAAATGAAGCAATGTTGCACTGGTAGGGGCCTTGTTATTTTGTTATTTTCAGACAAACTAATATCTAGCTGTCTTGTCAGATGGCATTAAAAATTGCTGCACAATTGGGACAGGAAGAGTTAGAAAAATATTCTTCCAATGTCCGAGCCAACACAGATTCCTTATCCACAACCATCAAAATCAGATTAACTGTTTGCCAGACCTTGTGGAGTGCAATGGACTATGCTGGTTGCCAATAAGAAAACATGACTACATTTCAACAATTACCAGTCTGTGAAGACCTTTGGGATGTCCAGAGGATGTAAAAGGCATTATGCAAAAAAAAACACTGACAAATGAACTAAAAAAGCAGCTCAAAACAAATGCATAAGCAAGCTGTCAAATGCATCAATTTTGCGACCACATTGCTATCAAAGAATAACATAGATCCATCAGGTTTTGCAAAGTACATTTGGAAGGCATGAAAAACCAACAAGATGCTGGAGGAACTCAGCTTGCCCCAACTGAGCTCATATCATTTGTACCTGGACAGTATTCTGTCCCCCCGGTCCAATCCCTTCCCACCTATGTCAGTGACACCTCACACACTCTACAACTCTTCCATATGTTTAAGTTCTCTGGCATGCGCAACCTCATCTTCACCGTGGATGTCCAGTCCCCATATACCTCCACTCCCCATCATGATGGCCTCACCGCCCTCCGCTTCTTTTTCGACCAGAGACAGAACCATCCCCTTCCACTAACACTCTCCTCTGCCTGGCTGAACTTGTCCTCACCCTAAACAACTTCTCTTTCAATTCCTCTCACTTTCTACAGACCAAGGGTGTAGCCATGGGCACTCGCATGGGCCCCAGCTATGCCTGCCTTTTCGTTGGCTATGTTGAACAGTCTCTGTTCCAAGCCTACTCTGGCCCCATTCCTCAACCCTTTCTCCGCTATATCGACGACTGCATTGGTGCCACCTCTTATACCCATGCGGAACTCAACAGTTTCATAAATTTCGCCACTAATTTTCACCTGGCTCTCCAATTCACTTGGACTATCTCTGACACCTCTCTCTCCTTTTTCTCTCTCTCCATCTCAGGAGATTCTTTATCCACCGACATCTTCTACAAACCCACTGACGCCCACAGCTACCTCGATTACAGCTCCTCTCACCCTGTCTCCTACAAGGACGCTATCCCTTTCTCTCAATTTCTCTGCCTTCGCCACATCTGCTCCCATGATAAGGCTTTCCACCCCAGGACATCTGAGATGTCCAACTCTTTTTTTTACTAACCATGGCTTCCCCGCTACTGTGGTTGAGAGAGCTCGCACCCGCATCTCTGCCATTTCCCACACCTCTGCTCTCACCCCCACCTCTCCCAGACCCAACAAGGACAGGGTCCCCCTTGTCCTCATATTTCATCCCACCAGCCTACGTATCCAACACATCATTCTCCGCCACTTCCGCAATCTCCAACTGGACTCCACCACCAAGCATATCTTCCCCTCCCCACCCCTTTCAGCCTTTTGCAGGGACCACTCTCTCCACAACTACCCAGTTCACTCCTCCCTCCCCACCCATCCTGCTCCCACCCCGGGGACTTTCCATTGTCCCCGCCATAGGTGTAACACCTTCCCCTACACCACCTCCATCCAGGGACCCAAACAGTCCTTTCAGGTGAGGCAGAGATTTACCTGCACCTCCCCTAATATCATCGATTGCATTCGGTGCTCCAAGTGTAGCCTCCTCTACAGTGGTGAGGCCAAATGCAGATGAGGTGACCATTTCGTAGAACACCTGCGCTCTGTCTGTAACCATGATCTGCATCTCCTCATTGCCAAGTCACTTTGACACCCCCTCCATCACTGATACATCAGTCCTCAGCCTCTTCCACTGCCAAGAGAAGTCCAAATGCAGACTGGAGGAACAAGGCTTCATTTTCCATCTTGGGAATTTAAGCCTAATGGCATAAAGATCGAATTCTCCCACTTTAGGTAAACCAATCCCCACACCCACTGCCTCTTCTTTTCTTCCCTTTCCTAGCCTCTCTCTCTTTTTTCTCTTCACCAATTTTTTTTCCTCTCTCCTTTTCCTCCCTTCCCCCCATGCCGCCTGCCTCCATACCTTTAGCCCATCCCTGGTGGATCTGTTCTCACCTCCTCCCCTGCACCTGCCTATCACTATCTCATACCTGCATCTACCTATTGCCACCTTGTGACCATCCCACCTCCCCTCTTTTGTCCACCTATCACTGCTCTGTTTCTCCCCCCTATACACTGGGCTTCCCCTTTTCCTATCTTCAGTCCTGAACCGAAACATTGACCATTTGTTTTTCTCCACAGATGCTGCCTGGCCTGCTGAGTTCCTCCAGCATCCTGTTTTTTCATCTAGATTCCAGCATCTGCAATCTTTTGCTTCTCCCGTGTTAAACCTTGAACATTAACCCCAAAACTAAACTCGTCATGTGTGTGGGGCAAAGTCCCAAACTTTAAGTCCAGGAATGGTTCTTAAAGTTCAGTTCAGTAAGCCATAAGGTGAAACATGAGCAAACATGGGCTTCTTCAACAACCACCGTTGTCTGAAGATAAAACGTAGATGTAGAAAGAACAGAGAGAGTAATTACGAAATCCAAATGTTCCATGATGGAACCCAAATGACACCTCAGTGTTTACTCGGTAGTGACTTCCTCACCCCGAAAAGCATCCGAACCATGGTCGTCCACAGAAATACCTGTTTCCCTCTACAGGTCAGCAACAAAGTGAACTCCACCGGATTACTCCCAATTTCCACACGTGGATTATAGTGACAGACACAGTTATTGTTTCTGATCCATCGATAGAAAAAACTAGCAGGCTGGTGTCTCTCTCTCTTCTGACTGACTTCTTCAACAACGTCATTCTGTCCTTTATCTTCTGTTGATGTAAGCACGCCACACACACACCACTATGCTCTATCTTAAAGGGACATTCACCAATAGTAACCTAGTCTGTAACACTAGTATATTTGCAAGGCATAATCTGCCACCGAGGACAGAAACCAATACATTAAATGTGCTGCCATCATTTTGAAATTGCAAGGAGCATTCAATTGTGTAGAAAATGCCTTAATTCTCATGATTTGAATTATAAATATTGTTTTTCATGTCTTAAGTGGAAATTATATTAAGATACTCACTTTATTTGGGTACTTTTAGACAAGCACTTTGAATAGCTCTTTAAATAGAAAGAAATTAAATCATGAAAGCATCAACTTGTACTTACACAGCTGGCCCCACACACAATGCACTGACAAGCTTGGGGGCTGTAAGCCAGCTCATCCTTTGTATTTCCCTTACCCTGACAATATTTACTCTAATGGCAATTTCAGGTAAACTTTACTTTTATATGCAGCCCTCAATCCATTTTCTAGCACCTACCATTTTCTTGTGCATATGAAGGAAAATACTTTGTCAACTAAAACTTCTAATACCAGTCCTTTGCCACTTAATCTCAGGTTTTGACCTAAATAATAGGATTAGACCATAAAATAGAGTTAACGAGAATCTTGTGGAGCCAATAGATTTATGCACTTTATGAGCTAGCAAAATTGTAGCAATGTTATATTCTCAATACTGGTAGTCATAACTTTCCATTCATACTTTAAGAAAATTGGCTAATTGATTATAATTAAGAGTACATGTGGAACAGAAAATCTTAACGTGCGATACAACGATAGCCAGTTTAGATAAAGTGAGGTCCCAACATCTAAAATGGATGCAGATTTTTTTTGAAAACCATTTTTATTTTTTTTCTTTTACACACAAAATGTCAACTTCATTTTCCAAACTGAAATGTAGTAATAATTTACATTTACATCAGGCAACATCTTCGGATGGAAGGTAAACATTGCATTCATTTATATAAAACTAGTCTAGGTAATTGGCCTAAAATGTTAACCCCACCTTTCCACAAATGTGGCCTCATTGGTTTTTGTTTCAGATTTCCAGCATCTGCAGTATCATATCTCTGTGACAATTCATGGACCACTAAACAAAACTCTTCGCCTCGTTTATAACATATTTGGATTAAGTTTATAAATTAATTCTTAACGCAACATTTACATGGTATATTGGTTATTACCTGTTCTTGTCTATACCATGCAAGTAGAATGGAAAAATTGAAACAATGTCCCCACCAGATTGCCATTTAACAATGAAGTCCCAATTATAAGATATCCAAAATGTCCTCATTCATGGATTAAAACAGAACCAAATCAATCCCAATATCAAAAAATCATATTTCAATGTGCTAATTCTAGATTAATTAAATGAAACTGATGCATGTCTGCCTCATCGCTTAAGCACTTTGATTTTCATTTTTAGTTAACATACCAATACTGAATAACTCCCAATCGTAAAATAACCATTTCAATTGAACAGATTATAAATGATAATTCTGCTATTGAACCAAGCAGCGTGAAATTCTATTATAGTTGACAGGATGACAGATGATGATATTGAATAATGCCACAGCAAGTATGGTAGTGGACTATACACTAGACTTTATTAACAATTACCATTTTATAGGAAAGCAGGCAATGTGCAAAACCACAATTGATAGTCAGTTTTCTTTAAATTCCAGAACTCCAGATGAAGTGCCAACATTTATCAGAGCTATCGATGCATGAGAGAGCAAGGCCTTTGACAAAGTTTGACACTGTCATTGCCAGAACTTAACATCCTACAGGAAATAAGTTTGGGACTGAAAATCTCAAATAACAACTACTTACACGTGCAGTAGATCAAAACTTCAATAAAAGCCTTCAGTCAGTAGAATATCACTGGAAAGATTCGCATTTTTTCATGAAAATTAAACTTCAAGGTCCATTTGCACAAAATATTTGAATACTTTGGTGTTGGTGTACTGTAAATGATCAGTTCAAACACACTAATGTAAGCATCACTCTCCGTCACAATCCATTTAATTTTCACAATCTATTCAGCTTAGGATGCAACTATTAGGTGTTCCTCTTGAAGACGTTTCCTCTGTGCCGCTTCAAGTCAGGAGAACATGGATCTAGATCATGAGATAATCATTGATATAATTTGAGCTTGCCACAAACATTGTGACTCATTACTGTACAACTTGTCCCTAATAGCATTTGATATCATTTAGAAGTAAATTAAAATTCAGTAAAGTGATCCTTCAAAACTCTAAACAAAATAGGGGCAGGGGAATGCAACATCAGCGAAAAACACATATTGTAGCATTGTTCATCTTAGAGTGACCAATATTCAGCCTAATTGCTCCAAAGGTGAAATCCTTCATTTCGTGTGTATAACCAGGGCAGATTGGAATACAACCCAAATTCACTTTCACATTATTCCACAGCTCTCAGTTGTCAATAAAAAATTTAAGAACCTAACAAATTTGTGCAGACCACATGGCCCTTCAAGCTGTTCTGCCACTTAGTGTCACAGTTGATACTTTTCCCACATCAACTCCTTGCACAATACCCCCGATCCCAGCCTTCCAGGGTTCCTTTAGGATCCAAAAATCACAGCTTTTAGTCAATGCCCGAGCAGCTCCTGCCTCAGGTAGAGAATTTCTAAACACTTGCCCTTCAAAGTAAAAATGATCTATCACTTCATTAGTGACTATTTTTTCAACGAAGCCACCTGTAACTAAGCTATATATTTCCTTTGAAAGTAGCTATATTCTCCTGGAGGGGGTTTGTGGCAGGGAAACAATGTTCCAGACAGACCATCAACAAATACTTTCCAACTTCTGTTACGAACTCCCTTGTGCAAATAGACGGCTTCTCTAATTGAATGTTGCCAGTCACAATAATCGCATTTGATTTGATGCAATTTGATTCACACTGCCTCAGCCATTATTACAGCTGCTAGACTCGCAAGTAACAAGAGAAGCCCCTTGTGGCCTAAACAAGAAACTGTATTTGCTGGGGGCACTCAACCCTTACTCAATCTCTCCAAATCCCGATCAAATTAACAGTGGATCAAGAGGGAGTCGTTAATCTACATGATTGCAAGGTTGGACTTAAGCAATCAACATGATCAGAGTCACTTTGTTCAGATGGTACAACCTGCATCATGCCATGACACAAAATGGAGAACACAACAGCTCTACATCCCTATTGGTTATTTTAGTTAACCTTAAACTAAAAAAAAATCAACAGGCTAGTTGAAACCCAACATTTTGAAAGGACCTAGGTTAGGATATTCGAAACCCCAAAAGACTTCAAAGGAACATGCAGGTAAACTGTCAACTCAAGACAATCTGCTCCTTTTCCTCAAGACTGGCATATCCTTATCAGTTCTTAATTAAAGTCTCCCAACACAAAATGCAAAGATTTTAATGCAGCAAATTCAGTTGGAATGAAGGCATGATCAGTTCAAAAAGTGAACCAATACACTGAAAAAATACACTTCCTCATCAAAACAATTATGAACAAGTCTAAGTAAGTCTGTAACAGCTCCTCTTCACAACTTGTTTCATCCACAACTCTTTCTCATTCTGATAAAATTGACCTGACACATTAGCTCATTTCTCTTTTCACACTGCCATCTGAACTGCAGCATTTTCTGTTTAATTTCCTCCTTAGACACGATTTCTTCTCTCCAGCATGCCAGTACATTTCAATTATTGTTGTCAAAAGGTCAGGATAAGTCAGAATCATTCACGTTCAAGTGTATTTCCATAGTGAGGTAGGACTTGAACAACTGTCAGAAGTCTATTGACACTTAAGGCAGTGTTTATTATTTGTAAGGGATCTAAACTCACTAGTAGAAAGCAAAAGCTTCCTTTGAGCAGATCAACCTTCTGTATCATTGGCCTAGAAGGGCAGAGACCTCATAAAAGACCAAAGCTAGTGTTACATTTAAAGTGCATAGTTGCCCAACTAAAACTTTGGGAAGGTAGCATAACCTCGGCAATGAGGTTTAGCCAACTGCACAAGTGTGATTTAGAACTGCAGAGAAAACAAAATAGAAAATGCTCAGCAGGTCAGGCAGTATTAATGGAGAGAAAAAAAGTTAACATTTCAGAGGATGACGACTTTCCATGAGAATGATTTTTGAAGCTTTTCAATACCCAGCTAATTAAGATGATCTGCTCATCACATGACCATGCATCTCAAGTCAAAGCTTTAGAATGTACCAATAACCCTAAAAGCATGAATTGCTATATATTTGGACAGAAAATGAAATTAATGTGCTGAACCACACATCTCAAACACTGGAAATCTAGTCCCTCCTGATAATACAACTTTTCATTGTAAGTGCAAAAACGTGACTCAGGTGAGTGGCTATTGGACTGACCTTTTTCTGGCTCTTTACTGGAGTAATGGACAAACTTGACTTGCAGCAGTTCATTATGCTCTTTAATTGCCAAACTAGTCTCCTATGCCCTGCTCAGAGGAACCTGGGATTTTGTGTGAAGTTCTAGTGTTTGGTCTGATCCCACTCTGCAATCCAGAATAGATCAGTCTTGGAGAACACAGAAAGCAGCCGAATAAGGTGGTAGGATTCTGAATGACAGAATTAAAAAGGAGCAAGAATTAGCAAATTGTAATAGCAGCCATTCTGAAAATTTCTTGCCAAAGGGATCAAGTTTGAAATTCCTCGTAACCATGCTGACTGAAGGAGTTCTGAACACCCTGGACGTTGACTGCTGGGGGCAACACTTAGCTGGCTGCTTTGGTGGGTGATACTTGTTCTGGTCCAGCCATATGCTACCAGGAATCCCTATTGCAGTATAGAGCCTCATCAAATGGGCTAGAGCTACCTTCACAAGGACATTGGTGCCAGAGGCATATGTGGATTTACCTGGTAGGCAAGTGGTAACGCAAAAGGTAGATGTGGGAGAAACTTTAATTTCCAACACTGGTCACTTTTAGGAGCAAAGTTATGTTATAGATGAAAGAAATGCTTCATTTCTTTATAAGAAACAGAAGCAGATCATTTAGCCTCTCATGCCTGTTCTCCCATTCAATATCATGGCTGGTCTTTCATATAAAAAATAATTTTACAAACAAGATCTAAAAAACTGATCAATGACTGGTTAGTGATTTCAACTGATAATGATCATCCAGAGAGAAAAAATACATCACATTGATGTTTAATTTTGTGTCCATCATCATCGTACTTGGGTTACAAAATACTATTTATAAAAGATATTGTGTACAATATTAAGCTTTCAGATGAAGTCAGCATGAAACATATTGGTAAGAACACAGCTGTGTTTCATTAATATAGCCTCAAGAGACCATTGACATTCAACTGAGGGGGCAAGTGGGGCTTCTGTTTGACATCTCAAGCAAAGCCAGCACTTTGAACAATGCAGTCCTACTGCAGTCTTGTTCTACAGTGTCAGCCTAAGTTTTGTCCTCAAGTCTCAGGAAGGAGACTTGAACAAACTTTTGAATCAGAAGAGAATGTTGCCTTTGCACTGTAGCTGGTTGATTGGAATTATACAAGGTCATATAAGTAGCTTAGAAAAGAAAATCAGATTTCGTCGTAAAGTGATAGCATTTGGTTCTGACTCAGAAAAGTTGGCCACAATGGCCTGGATTTCTCATCTATGACATGAAACATTCTGGGATCCAGCCACAGGAAGTTATCAAGCAGGATGTGCAACTAATCATACAGAAGAATTCTCACCATCAGCAAACCAGGTGGTGACAAGCAGGTTGTATTATTCCTTTTCAAGAAAGAAAATAAAGATTCTGCCATTTCCAAAGGCTGGACTGACAAATTTTCTCAAAAGTTTTAATTTTCTTTTTAAAAAAAGATGTATTTTTATCATTAAAATTTGACATCTTACACACTTAAAAGGGTTTTCCAGGGCTACAGATATGGTTCAGCATTAACTGTGACAGTAAAACTCCCTGACATTTAGCATAGCCATGGATAGGAGCAGATGATATGGGAAAGTTTTTAATTGGGGGAGGGCTAATTACGACAGTAGTAGGCCGGATTTTCGGAGCGTAAATTGGGAACAGATGTTCTCAGGGAAATGCACAGAAGAAATGTGGAGGCTGTTTGGGGAAAACTTGCATGAGGTTCTGGATAGGTTTGTCCCACTGAGACAGGGAAAGGATGGCAGGGTAAAGGAACCATGATTGATAAGAGAGGTGAAACATTCAGTTAAGAGGAAGAAAGAAGCATACTTAAGCTTTAGGAAGCAAAAGCCAGACAGGGCCCTTGAGAATTATAAGGTAGCCAGGAAGGAGCTTAAGAAGGGATTTAGGAGAGCTAGAAAGGGACATGAAAAGGCCTTGGTGAGTAGAATTAAGGAAAACCCCAAGGCATTCTACGTGTACGTGAGGAACAGGAGGATGACAAGAATGAGGGTAGGACTACTCAGGGATAAAAGAGGAAACATGCGCCTGGAGGCGGAGAAGGTAGGGGAGGTCCTTAATGAATGCGAGGTCAGCACAGAACAGGCTAATGTGCTGGAGCATATTGGGGTGAAGAAAGAGTTAGTGTTGGAACTTCTTAAAAACACAAGGATAGATAAGTCCCTTGGACTAGACGGGATGTACACCAGGTTACTGTGGGAGGCAAGGAAAGAGATTGCTGGGGTGTTGATGATGATATTTGCATCCTCATTGGCCACAGGAATGGTAACAGAGGATTGGAGGATGGCAAATGTTGTTCCCTTGTTCAAGAAAGGTAATAGGGATCATCCTGGGAATTATAGACCAGTGAGTCTTACGTCCATGGTGGGCAAGCTATCGGAGAGGATTCTTAGGGACAGGATTTACGAGCACCTGGAGAGGCATAGTCTTATTAGGGATAGTCAGCATAGCCTTGTGAGGGGCAGGTCATGCCTCATGAGTCTAATTGAGTTTCTAGAGGAGGTGACAAAACATATAGATGGCAGAGCAGTGGATGTGGTGTATATGGACTTTAGTAAGGTGTTTGACAAGGTTCCCCATGGTAGGCTCATCCAGAAAGTCACAAGGCATGGGATCCATGGAGACTTGGCTGCATGGCTTTGGAATTGGCTTGTCCACAGAAGGCAGAGGGTGGTAGTAGATGGAGAATATTCTGCCTGGAGGTTGGTGACCAGTGATGTTCCGCAGGGATCTGTTCTGGAATCCCTGCTCTTTGTGATTTTTAAAAGTGACGGATGAGGAAGTGGGGGGATAGGTTAGTAAGTTTGCGGATAACATGAAGGTTGGAGGGTTTGTGGATAGTGTAGAAGGTTGTCGTAGTTACAACAGGATGTAGACAGGATGCAGAGTTGGGCGGAGAAGTGGCAGATGGAGTTTAATCCGGAAAAGTATGAAGTGATACACTTTGGAAGAACGAACATGAAGGCAGAGTACAAGGTCAATGGCAAGATTCTGAGAAGTGTGCAGGAACAGAAGGATCTTGGGGTCCAAGTGCATAGATCCCTCAAAGTTGCTGCACAAGTTGATAGCATGCTTAAGGCAGCATAAGGTGTGCTGGCCTTCATTAGTCAGAGGATTGAGTTCAAGAGCCACAAGGTAACATTGCAGCTCTACAAAACTCTAATTAGACCACACCTAGAGTACTGTGTTCAGTTCTGGTCACCTCATTATAGGAAGGATGTGGAAGCTTCAGGGAGGGTGCAAAGAAGATTTACCAGGATGCTGCTTGGATTAGAGAACATGTCTTATGAGGAAAGGTTGAGCGAACTAGGGTTTTTCTCTTTGGAGCAACGCAGAATGAGAGGCGACTTGACAGAGGTGTATAAGATTATGTAAGATCATGAGAGGCATAGATAGAGTGGACAGCCAGCACCTTTTCCCCAGGGTGGCAATAGTCAATACTAGAGGACATCAGTTTAAGGTCAGAGGAGGATTGTTCAGAGGATGTTGTTTCTTTACTCAGAGAGTAGTGGGTGCCTGGAATGTACTGCCGGGGGTGGTTGTAGAGGCTGATACAATAGGGACATTTAAAAGGCTCTTAGATAGGCACATGAAAGTAAGAAAAATGGAGGGTTATGGCTGTGCAGGAGGGAAGGGTTAGGTTCTTCATGGAGTCGGCACATTGTGGCCAAAGGGCCCGTACTGTGCTGTACTGTTCTATGTATACTATTCAAAGTCTATGTTACACTCTATTAAAAGCCATAGAGTTAGACAGCGTGGAAATGGTCCCCTTGGCTCAACTCGTCTCTGCTGACCAAGTTAAGTAGGTCCCACTTGTCTTTGTTTGGCCCAGATCCCTCTAACCCTTTCCTATCCACGTACCTGTCCAAATATCTTTTAAACATTGTAATTGTACCTGCCTCTACCACCTCCTCCAGCAGCTCGTTCCATATACCCACTACCATCTGTGTGGAAAAACTTGCTCCTCATATCCCCTTCAAACCTTTCACCCCTCACGTTAAAGCTATGGCCTCTAGTTTTAGACTCCCATACCCTAGGAAAAAGACTGACCATCTAACCCTAGCTATGACCCTCATAATTTTATAAACCTCTGTAAGGTCAACCCTCCGCCTCCTTCGCTCCAGGGAAAAGTCCCAGCCTATCTAATCTCTCTTTATATCTCAAGTCCTCCTTTCGAGGCAACTTCCTTTTGAACCTTTTCTGCACCCTCTCGAGCTTAATCACATTCTTCCAAGAGCATGTTGACCAGAACTGCACACAATACTCCAGGTATGGTCTAACCAACATTTTGAACAACGTAACATGATGCCCCAACACTTGCATTCGGTGTCACAGCCGATGAAGGCTTTCCTCCTCCTCCCTCCCCCGCCACCACCAAGTGTTTCAGTGAGAATAGTATGGATAAAGTTGAAGGTCTCAACACTTCAGCAATTTCATTAAGATGCCAACCCACAAAAACTTCAACAACACAAAGCACTATAAGTAATTGCTGAACTTCTACATTTGACTACATCTATAAATCCTCAGTTTCTCAGGGTAAAAACAGTCAATGCTGACAGTTTTGCTGTCATTATAAAAGCAAAGATCAGGACATTATAATTTTAAAATAAGGCAGAGGGATAAAATACCAGAGCTCATAAATATTAACTGGGGTATAACAAAATTGAAGTGCATAACAGAAGTTGATCCTGACTGTTGCAGCGACAAGCTTTGGACCCATTTCATGCTTCCAAAAATTAACACTGTTGACACCTGCTTTGCTAACATTTAATCTTTCAGATCAGAAAAGATGCCACTTGCATCAGCTCAGTATGAAGTCTAAGGAAAATTAAAATTTGACCTGAAACAAATTCATAGTTTGTGGCAGAACTGGTGAGTTCTGATGCAAGATCATTACGCTGGAAAATTAACTCAGTTTTACCTGTTCCCATGGATGTTGTCCGATCTGGCACTTACAGCATTCTCATTTATTTCAGATTTTCAGCAACTGGTGTTGTTCTATATCTCACAGTTTCAGAATTGTTCACCCCTCTCTCCTTTGTTCTCATTCATCTCTATTTACATCCTCTGCAGGTAGATCAGTAGAAATTAACAAGCTGTCATCACCCTCTCAGCCAGCACCTACAACTTTGTGTCAGTCAGTTTCTCCAAGTCTCCACTCTATTACTGACATTTCCTTTGTTCTCCCCACCACTCACTTCTGTTTCCATTTATGCTAGTTCTGATGAAAGGTCAAAGTGGAACATTAACAGTTTCCATCACCATAGATACTGCCTGACCAGCACTTGTTCTTAGTTCAGAATTGACAGATTGCTTGCCAAGAATAAAAATGTGCAGTAAGTCCTTGGTTTACCTTCAACCCAACTTGTCAGTCAAACCTGTCACTCCCAAACTTCACGTACTGATTTTGAAGACTAATTCAGTAAAGTGATTGCCAACAATTTAAAAAATCCTCATCAAAAAATTGTTCCCGCTCGTACTCCTTAACTGAAGTTTTACACTCTTGAAGATACACAACTATTATTTTTGGCTTTTAGCTAATATCCTGAACTCAGTCAAATTTATTCTGCAATGCAAACTTCATATACAAAATTATGAAGTTTGCGTTGCAGAAGAAATTCCAGACTCATTTAGAACAATTCCCCGAAGAATTCCCATAGAATATATGCTTTTTGTTTAAGCTGTTTCAACATAATGAAGAGGATAACTTTTATTAAATTGCTATCAAACTCATACCCATGACAAAGTAATGATTACATTCCCACGTAATATATGGCCACTAATTGAGGGAGAAAAGAAGAGATAAGGAATAAATTGGCCTCCAGATTCCAATCTATGGCATCAGCACTTATTCACAAGTGCAAATATTTGTTGCTAATCAAGTTTTCAAATAAAATTGTTTACTGCTGAAAAGTGTATAAAATTCAGCACTGTGTTACAGTATTGCCCATCATTCTGCGGATACTAACAGTTCAAAGCTCACCAAGCTACTTACTTGGTTCCCCCCACCCCTTCCCTTGAATACAGACAACTCCTACGTTACGACTGTTCAGTTTACAGAAATTCACCCTCAGTATTCACAAATCACTACCCAAAAATTTGATACACAGAATAAAGTTTGTACTTATACAGGAAAATAAGTACATACATGAACATAATTTTGTTTCCAAACACGCATTTGTGGAAGCATGCACAGATGACATGGCTTCATGTTATGGTAAATCATGATACTGGCTGCTTTCGAGGAATGCAGTCTCACCACCAGAACACAGTGGTCACCCATGTCTATTTAGAAAACCCCAATTCATCATCGTAACCAAAGTGATTTTAATAGTCACACTTGATAATGAATTCCTTCTAACAACTCTTTGGATGGACAGGTCCTCTAACCTATTCTCACTTTACAATCTTTACAACCCTGTCAACAAGTTTCTAACCAAAGAAGTTAATTTATTTTCAATATCCCTATCACTCCCCAAATTCTGCATAAGCATGGCATTATTTCAAAGTAATGACCTTAACAGCAACCATTTCAAGTTCACCATTAACATCATGGGATACACCACTGACCAGAAGTTATGGACCAGCAGTATCAATACTGCATCTGCAAATGCCGAGTATCTGCAGTGAATTATTTACATTCCAACTCCCCAAGACCTTTCCAACATTCACAAGGGCTGTGAAGGATTACTCTCCACTTGCTTTAAGGCACAACATCAATAATGCTCAAGGAGTTCAAAACCATCAACTCAAATCAGCTCTTCGATTGGCACTCAACCCACTATCCTAAACTTTCACTCACTCCACCACCAACGCAATGTGGTTGTACCATCTCCAAGCCACACCAATTTGCCAAGACTTAACAGCACCTCCCAAACCCAGGTACAAGGGTAGCAGGCACATGAGAATGCCCCCAGCTGCAAGTTCCCCTCCAAATCACGCAGAGAAATATAATTGCCACTTGGTCTAACTGATGGAAGTGAAAGTACATTCACCACGAGGACTTCAGTGGTTCAAGAACGCAACTCAACACAAGGGCAAATATGGAAATGAAAGCACTGCAGACCTGCATACATCCCTTTAATAAAAATAATATTCAAGAAACATTGCTTTGAACAGACTATGACCATGCTAGTATGGGCCTATGATTTTATCATCTTGTTTTATTCAATTCTTGGTACAGTTTCTCAAGATCTCAATAAGAACAGAAGAAAAAGAACCAGGAGCAGGCTATCCAACCCATCAACCCTGTTCTACCATTTATCAAGATCACAGCTGATCTTCTACCTTAGCATCATTCTCAAAAAATATTTCTATAACCTTTGATTCTCTTAATATTCAGAGAGCTAGCATTCTGTGTTTTGGATGAACCCAACAACTGTTCCTCCACAGCACTGTGCGAAGGTTTTGGAAGAGTGGCAGAACATAACACTAACTTTGGATTTTTATCATTACGGGCAAAGGCATCCAATTTATCAGTACACTTTTAGTCTGCACTATTTTCATCTAATTAAGCATTTTCAAGCAAAACCTGCAACAGACCTCAGTAGATCCTCTGCATGCAGGATTACTAAATCTGCCCCAACATTCTGCCACAACTTGCACAAGACAGACTTTCAAAAATCACCACGTGGTATCACTGGGTCAACTGTTGATAGCAAAATGAAAAAATGTTTGATCAACTTAAGCTGTTCATCAATAAGTCTCAAATCAAACACACATTTTCCATGAGTTGTACAACAGTTTCCAATGAAATACAACTAATTATGATCAGTTTCATTTATACGTTACTTAAGCACAAGCCCGTGTGTGGTCACCTTGAAGTCCAGCACAGAAATTTTTACAAATCTTATTGCATAAAACAGCAAATTCATTTCAAGAACTTCTTAACAAACAAAATCAATCAGGAAGCCAGCTCCTAGGTCATAGCCTAGAATACAACTGTGCACCTTCCTTGCAGAAAACCCTTTGCCAACATCATGAGAGGTAATCACTGAATGCAGACTGAAATTACTCATGTATAGTTGATGACAACAATATAAGTGCAGAGATAACTTAACTAAGACAATCATCCAGTGATGGCTAATCTTCTCTCTTTTTTGGTGCACGTCAGTGAAGACAGCAGTTGCAAAAGCTGTCGTAAAAAGCAAAGGCTTCCCCTATTGAAAAAGTCATCAGATCACCTTTTTCTTTAAAATAAACATGTCCCCCTTTTAATCTGCCTGAACTTCTTCACATCACAACCAGATAATTCTGCAGCTCAGCTTTCTAAATTCCCTCCACATATGCCCTTGACTCTTTCCCACATAGTACACCTATCCTATCATTCTGTGATATTGTATACCCATCTGCATTCTTCCCAACAGACCCACAGCTCTTTCCCAAAGCTCCCAGCAAAACCCCTGCAGTTTGCCACAATAACCATCCCATACCTCTCTGCTCCAAAATGCAAAATTTCTCATCCTAAGTCCATCTCTTTCTGAATGAACACTCTGCAACTACGACACCAGTATACTTTCCCCATCCACAGGCGTTCGCAGGTATCTAAGTGTGTGTTCTGGAGGCGCACATTAAGCACACTCATAACAGACAAAGGCACAAACATACAGCATCTTAACAAGCTTAACAATTATTGACCCCAATGACCCTGCCCCCATCTCATCATCCCTTCCCCAATAGGTTGACATCCTTTTCCTTCTACTTCATTCCGAAAAGGCCTGACCCGCTGAGTTCCTCCAGCAGTTTCGTTTCCTTACTCCAGATTACAGTATCTACAGCCTTGCCTCTCCTATATTTGCAGATCCAGTCAAATACAAGTTCCATGATTTGCTGGTCATATAATTCTCCATTTCACTGAAAGGTTTTCACATCACGATTAGGCAGCAGTGACTCATCAAGTCCATTTGGTTAACTTCTCACTGCAGGATTGTCAAGCAACAATTTTAGTGCACTTCAATCAGAGCTTTATGCACTTTCATAACCCCATATAATCTCTTCAATCCATTCTGCAACCCCTAGTCTCACTTCTCATACGCCGACAGTGGGGAAAATGAGTTGAGAGGTGGATGCAAATAGTCTGCAAACAGTTAAATAGATAGGTTAAGAAAGTGTGCAAGATTGATTACAATATGAAGAATACAACGCTTTAGTAGCAGGAATTGCACAACGGGTAGTTGCTTTTCCTAGATGGAGGCACAAGAGAATGCAGATGCCTTAACCTGGAGCAAAAAAAAACTGCTGGAGGAACTCAGTGGGTCAAGCAGCATCTGTGAAGTCAGAGAGATGTTTGACATTTCAGGTCGCGACCCTACATCAGGACATCATCTTCTTAAAAGGTGAGAAACTTTTACGTGTTGGTGTTAAGGACCAGGGTGTGTTCTTGCACACACCAGGTTCAATAAGCAATTGCAAAGGCAAAAGATACTGGACTTCATTGCAAGAAGGTTGGATGATAATAAGGAAGGTTTACTGCAACTATACCAGGCTTTGGTGAGGCTATACTTTTGGGCTCCATTCCAAAAGATCAATTGCTTTAGAGAAGGTACAGAGCAGATTCATTAGATTAATGGTTGAATTAAGGGGATTATCCCTTGAGAAAAGAGTGAGCAAGATCCACCTAGACTGAAAGACGATCTCACTGAAACATACAAGATTCTGAGGGGGTCTGATGTCACTGACGCTGAGAGGTCATTTCCTCTGGCTCAAGAGGATACAACTTAGAGGCATAGATGGGTTAGGAATGAGCCTTTTTCCAGAGGGTTGCAAATATCAGGAATCATCTACCCCACAGAGCTGTGAATTCTCAGCCACTATGCATGCTTAAGGCCAAGATTCTTAGATATTCGGATTTTCAACTTGTGGAGATTGTGAGGAAAGTGGACAAGGTGAAGGACCAGTCATAACCTTACGGAACAGCACAGCATGTTTGAGAGATCCCGTAGCTTTCTCTGCTCCTAATTCTTGGGCAGCATTACGCTGGTCCTGCCTACTCTACACTGCCAGTGGGACTGCTCACACCAATATTTGCCTAAACTACATGCAGAGGGTTTAATTTTGCTAGATCTCCACATTCTGCAGTTCATTAGCATAGTCTGGATGATAACAACTGATGCAATCAGAAAGCTTCACCCCAAATCACACACAACAGCTGGCAAAGCCAGGGAGAGACCTTTGCCGGCTGTGAAACGTATCACAGATTTTAACTTTTTGTTTAGATACTTCTGACATCCAGTCAATTAAAAAATAAAAATTTAAATATTTTTTAAAAAATTAAAAAACACAAAACAAAAATAAACCAAAGCAAAAGCAAGAATAATTTATCTTCTCATTTGTCCCCTAACCACCACAACCATCAACAGGGTCTTTGACCCTGTGCTGGGTCTAAGAGACACCAGAATCCAGTGGGGGAGTGCACAAGCAGATTCGGCCTTTTCAATCTATCAAGTCCCAGACTTTCACACTTCACAGTAGGTTGGATGCAATTTCAGTTTCAGGCAGGAATGAAAGTAACTTAAATTTCTTACTGGTACAGTCATATCACTAACATTGCCAATTTAACCCATTTATACCGAATTATGTCAGCCATTTCCATACTGCTATGCTGTACTAGCTTTTTTTCACCTCTGGCTTCAAAAGCTGAAAGCCAGATGTTTCCATCCAAACCACCTGCAAAAATCAGCATAAACCAATCCACCTCATTAATCCTCCAGGACAGCCCCAAAAGCTCCAGGAAGTAAAAACAAACCTTCAGGATTCTGCTACCAAAACACAGAAGGTGAACCACTGGGGCCTCCAAGAACTTATTTTTCCCACATCGAAAAATACTGTTATGTTGGGATTAAAGGCCGTTGCTGCCAGCCAAGAATCATCCTCATGGGTAACAAGGAGTCTCTACTTTCCAAGTGGTGTGAGAAGGCAGCACAGATGTATATGGGTTGGCCACCTCATGGAAGGAGTGTGGCATGGGGAGTGGGGTGCTTGGAGGTAACACATCTAGGAATGAAAAACAAACTGCTGGAGGACCTCAGCGGGTCAGGCAGCATCTGTAGAGGGAAATAGACAGTGGACGTTTTGGATGAAGGGTCTCAACCTGAAATGTCAACTGCCCATTTCCCACCACAGACGCTGCTCAACCCACTGAGTTCCTCCAGTAGTTTGCTTTTTGCTCCAAATTCCAGCATCTGCAGTCTCTTGCATCTCCAGCACATCCAGGAATATGTGCAACCAAGTTGGCCATGTTCAACCTCAGTTCCTTCTGCACGCATGGCAGTAACCACTTACTATTTGCAACTCTCTCAGGCTCCTTCTGGATCGGCCATGCACATACCATAGAACACTACAGCACAGAAAACAGGCCATTTGGCCCCTCTAGTCTGTGCCGAAACTTTATTCCGCTAGTCCCATTTACCTGCACCCAGTCCATACACCTCCAGACCTCTCCTGTCCATGTATCAAATTTATTCTTAAAGCTTAAGAGTGAGCCCACATTTACCACATCAGATGGCAGCCCATTCCACACTCCCACCACTCTCTGAGTGAAGATGTTCCCCCTTTCACCCTAAAGCCATGTCCTCTCGTACTTATCTCTCCTAATCTAGTCTACTCGCATTAACTGTCTATACCCCTCAATTTTGTAAACCTCTATTAAATCTCCCCTCATTCTTCTACGTTCCAAGGAATAAAGTCCTAACCTGTTCAATCTTTCCCTGTAACTCAACTCCTGAAGACCCAGCAACATTCTAGTAAATCTCCTCTGCACTCTTTCAATCTTACTGATATCCTTCCTATGGTTAGGTGACCAGAACTGCACACAATACTCCAAATTTGGCCTCACCAATGTCTTATACAACCTCACCATAACATCCCATGGAAAATAAATGAATAAGCAGATAAATGAAGAACAAGCTGCCCTTTAGTCACAAAAACAAGCTGCTTCCAACCACTAAAGTTGGCTCAGGGGGAGATTGACACAGGAGATAAAATCTGTATACATGGCAAATAATCACACCTTTGTGAGGCAATACTGGCACAGTAGTCTGGTATTCACAAGTGGAGATCTCAAAGTACTCCAGCAGAAACTAAATGAGAAACGCACTGTATTCTGTCACAATTATTTGCACAATGTGTTTTTACAAGCTCCAACTTAAGTGATTTCATGTGATATTCGCAAACTGGATTTAGAATCTGTATCCAAAATTTGATGCAGACCACCCTTTTGGTTGTGCTTCATGTACCGTCGAGTGGAGCATGGATGTTATTCACACCTACTTGTGTGGTCTTCAGAGGAACAACAAATGTTTAACCAATATTGATCCACATATGGATTAGTTTATCCAGAGGGTTCAGATCTATGAATGTTACTTCCACTAGCGCCCGATAGACTTTTGAACTGCATGCCTTCCAAAGAGTTCGCATTTTAGTTTGATCAAAATAAATTTCATCTGTTAGTCACGCAAAGGAACAAGTATGTGTCAAATAAATTGCCACTCACATCGTGACACATCACAGGAAACGGTAGCTAAAAATATGGAAATTTTACAATATGTCTTTTTAAAACAGATACAGATTTTGTGCTGTTTTCTGTAATCGGAGAATGGGCATGCAAGCTGGTTTCATGCTGGAAGAGAAAATGGAGAGAGAAATGAAATGCAAGGTTTACACTATGTTCCAACAAATAAAAGCAAACTAACTAAACAAGCCAAAACAGCTTCCGCCAAACTTACAAATGTTAACAGAGGTTTCAAGTTAAAATGACTTTACAACAAACATCAGTGCTAAACAGTTATTAGCTAGTGAACCTTTACAGGGCCACATCCTTTGCAAATGGCAGAGTCAAAGTCTTGGATTTTGCGTAGGAAACTTCTAACGCCCTGGTAATCACTGCTTATCCGTTTTCATTACAGCTCAAGTTTTTATTAAAATCTCAACTACTATAATCAACGGGACCCGAGAACAGCAACATGGTGCTACTTCTCCACGTCCCCTCCAGCTCCCAACCCAATGTTTCAGTTCAGTGATTAGAAAGTTGCAGAATCCAAACAGAATTGCCTGGAGTTGCCACAAAACTTGCCCAAAATAGTCTGGACACCAAGCCAATTTTGCTGAGATGATGCTTTGTACTTGCTTATTAGCATTAATTTAAACACATTTTCCACAAATTCATGTGCAATGGGGCAAAGGGATCAATTTTTGACTGGAACAGGACCAATGGGTGAGGTTGTACAAGAGGTGAGCAAAAGGAAACTTATAAACTAATTGATATTCCAGCAGCAGTAAAAGCAAATCCAGTCAATAGTTTCAATTGACTGCTGGTCACTGGTGTTCAACTGACTAATTGATATTTTTGCAGCAGCAGGATCAATCAATTTAATGCTCTTGGCCTTACTTTTGAAGCCAAATGCCATAGCAAGAGAACCTGGAGTGACTTCAGTCAAGCAATTGCTGGCCTGGGGATTAATGCTGCATTCATATGACCATTTTCTCTTCTCTCCTCTTCCATCAGGTAGAAGATACAGGTGCCTGAGGGCACGTGCCACCAGACTTAAGGACAGCTTCTACCCCACTGTGATAAGACTATTGAATGGTTTCCTTATACAATGAGATGGACAATGACCTCACGATGTACCTTGTTGTGACCTTGCACCTTATTGCACTGCACTTTCTCTGTAGCTGTGACACTTTACTCTGTACTGGTACTGTTTTTACCTGTACTACATCAATGCACTCTGTACTAACTCAATGTAACTGCACTGTGTAATGAATTGACCTGTACGATCAGTATGCAAGACAAGTTTTTCACTGTACCTCGGTACAAGTGACAATAATAAACCAATACCAATAGGGGTCCAGCACCTGACCATCTGGAAACAGCAAACTGATTTCAACCCCTTAGTGAAGTCAACCAACGGAAGCTCACCTTGCTGACCTGTAGGTGTGAGAGGATAGCACCAAACTTGCGTAAAAGCTTGTTGATAGCAAAGCATAAAGCAGTCGGGGGCAAAACTCATGCTCAAAATACCATGATTTTTGATGACCACTCAGATTAAGCAGTGCGTCAGACTTTGGATAGAAAGTGCTTGCAAGTGCTTACAGCAATTTAAAATTGGAAGGAACAGACAAATGTGCAGATGCACATTCTAGTTCAGGTAAAAAAAATATTTTTCACCAGTCAGTGAGCCGACTTGCTTTGCTGCTTGCCAAAAAGGCTCAGTCCCACATTAGATCACAATATAAAATGGGGAAAGCTCTGCACAAAGACCATTTGCACATCCCTCGCCTGGGTTGTAATTACTACAATTAAAACATGAAAATCCAGTGGAATGATAATTAAAGAGTGTAATTAATGAAACACTGGAATTTTAAGATAAATTAGTGGCAGGAGGTTGTCACTCTTCAACATTAATCCAACTCTGCCCAGAATTTTATGTACCATCCACAGGCTTGCTATTCACCATGACAAGGAGGGAGCAACCAACTACTGAAGGTAGTCAATGCTGAACCACGAGTAACAGCTGATTCTAGAGGGTATCAAAGTCAGACCACACAGTGCAGAGTTCTCAGAACTACTCAAAGCTACACTTCATACAATAACCCAGGAAATGTTCAGAGATTTCTAGCTCCCATATTTTACGGAAGTCTGCTCAATAGAATACATAGCTGCAATTAGGGCAAGATACACATCTGATCACCCCACCCAAAATAAATTATTTAAGTTTTACAGTATTTTTACCCGATAAATGTCAGAGAGTCAGAGCAATATAGCACGAATACAGGCTCTTTGGCCCAATGAGTCTATGCGAACCACGTTGTCCACATAGCTACTCCTAAGTCTTCCATACAAAAGCTGCCAAACTTAATCTCTGACAATGCTGGTAGTTCCCATACACTTCTGGGAAAATATGGAGTTTTAAAATATCAATTATGCCATCTCAGAATGCTTGAAAATAACCACTTACTAAACACAATAGTGTTTATGCAAGACCGCTGTATTTTGTACCATTATGTCCTTAAAGAACCTTAGCATTGTATCCATCACCCAAGGTTCATGGCTTACAGCAAGGCATTTTAAAATTGCATGTCATCCAAAGAAATACAAAATTCTAAATTCTATATGCATCCTCAAATGCTATAATCTCCACATACTTTCATTGTCACAGATCTACAAGAGTTTATTACAAATTTACATGCAAGTCCACATTTCTCACTTCGCGAAAACACAATGAAAATAGTTTTTAAAATACTTTGCTTGGCAACACTTCTATATCTGGCTGACATGCTGCAAGAGAAAAATACTTCTACCATTTATGTAAATACTCCAGCACACCACTACATTCAGCACTGCAATATTCCCTAGATCATTCTGAAAGCTTTTAATGACTCTGTCAACTCACTTCAGGGCAACTAAAAGCAAGCAATGTAAACACTTTCAACAATGCAGTTAATGTTTCTGCTGATTTACCAACCATACCAGCCTTTGCAAAGCAGCACTAGGAACTGTTTAAGCTTTGGTACATCACAAACTTTATCTTTTCTGAAATGAATAAACCCTCTTGTAGAATCATGGCATAGAAGATTCAGCTCAATGTCCAAAGCAGTTCTACTAAACCAATATTTGTGAGGGAAAAAAATCTTTTTTGAAAGGAAACTTCACCAATTAGCCATTCACAAAGAACAAAATTACTATCTAGAATGGACAGGTCACCTTTACCAGAAAGGCTGGAAAGTCTATGCTTCTGTCAGCTGGATTTTAGAAAAGAGAGGGGACTTGATTGAAGCACAAGGTCCTGAAGGATCTTGAAAGGCTCTACATCTCTTGAATTTGAGATAACCATTTAAAAATAAAAGGGTTGCCCATTTGACAGAAATGAGGTAAAATTTCTTCTCTCAGGTGGTCATAAGTCTTGGGAGGTCTCTTCCTCAAAGGGCAGTGGAAGCAGTGTTTGAATATTTTAAAGCAGAGGCAGATGCATTTGTGATAAGCAAGGAGGTGAAAGGGCTCTTGAGGTAGGCAGGAATGGGAGGTTGGTTACAATCAATTAGGTGATCTTATTAAATAACAGACCAAGCTCAAGGGGCAAAAAAAAAACAAACTGCTGGAGGAACTCAATGGGTCAGGCAACATCTGGAGTTCAGGCGAAGGGTCTTGGCCCAAAATATCAACTATCCATTTCCCACTACAGATGCTGCCTGACCCACTGAGTTCCTCCAGCAGCTCATTTTTTGCTCCAGATTCCAGAATCTGCAGTATCTTGCATCTCCAAACTCAAGGATTTGAGTGGCCTGCTCCTAATTTGTATTTTAAGAGCTGCAACTAGATTTATGACAGTTAGTAATTAACAGAAAATTGTTATCATAATAAATACTGAATGATAAACAAGTGCATTTCTATATGAAGCACAAGAGCTGTGGGGGGGGGGGGGGGGGGGGGGGGGGGGGGAAGCAGGGGTTTCTTGGGCTATTTACAATGAATTAATTCCCATCGAGAGTGGAGATGGCAGGGTAACTCTCCTGTAGATCAACCTTGGTGATTGCACTGCTGTTGGGACTGCGACTGAAATCATTTGCTTAGAATTCTGGATTTATTTCCTCCAATAACTGATAGTTTCTACCCCTCATTTCCTCACTGCTACAAGAAGAGCAAGCCAAGGTGTTGTGCTAAATAGGGGCTTGATCCCACAAATGTACTCGTGCAGACGTACCAGCATTGGGCCATACCCGTGCATGCAACATTCAGTTTTCTCTCAGCATGTTCATCCTGATTCAGCCATTACCCTAATCCCTCCCTGACCCCACCTGCAGTTTTTCCTGACCTTAGTCTTGCTTCTATACCTCTCTCCTGATTACAAAGAGTCAGAGTCGCAAAGCACAGAAATGGGCCCTTTAGCCCACTGAGTCTGCGCCAAACATCAAGCACCCATTCACACTAATCCTGTACACTTCTCATTTTATTTCCCCACAATATCACAATACAGGTTTCTGCTTTTCTCCCCCAGATTGTGAAATTTCAAGGGAAAAGTCTACCTCAGCCACTCACTTGACTAATTTAGAATTTATACCCATCCCTGAAAATCCAAGAAAACATTTATGTTACACAATACAAATGGATTTTTTCCTTAAATTCACTCATGAGAATTTTTTTTATATATAAGGTTGGCAAGGCCCATACTTATTGGCCATCTTTGGTCAGTAACCCAAGGTCATTTTCAAGTGAATGGCAGAAGAACAAGAATGGAGGGAAAAAAATTCTTTACAGTGCAAGTTGGCAAGATCCCAAACACAGAGGTGTGGTGAAATCAGATTTCAGTGCAACCTCCAGCAGCCTACCGGACACATGCACCAAGATGACTAACTTGCAATGCTATGTAGGGTAGAAAAAATGGAAAGCACTCTTCTAATGAAGTTGAATGCTAAGATTTAGAACATTCAAGGCAGAACGAATTGTCTCATCTTATGTTTTTTAGATTCCTATCATAATTGTCCGGTAAATGTTACTGAACTCTTAGAATTACTTTGATATGAATTTAAGTGGCAAATCTGTATTGCAATTCCAGCATTGCTCCACACCCTTCCCCCCACCCCCCCCATAGATTTCTTCCAGACAGACAAGCCATGATTAACAAACCCTCATCACCCTCTCAGCCAGTACCAACACTACGTCATTCAGTCTCTCCTGAACTCCACCCAATCACAAGTATTCCTTTTGCTCTCACGACCCCTCCACCTTCCCTGCAACTTTGATTTTTTGACCAAAAGCCGTGAACTCGGAGACTCTTTTTCAGATGCTGCCTGACCTGCCGTGTTTCCTGCATTTTCTGTTTAAATTTCAGAATTCCTGCATCTGCATGTCTTTTTTTACTTCTCAATGGCATCAGGTTCATTTAGACAACAATATCACTTGACCTCTCTCAACTCCTCTAACCATGTCTCTTCTGACTTTCAGACTGACTTATTGACCATCTAGCTTGGTTATTTATGTATGTGTCAAATTTAGTTTGGAGCACATTGGGATAAACAAAATACATATTGTTGTTCTTTGCTGAAATATATTACTGGCACTTTAGGAACCAGAGTTCAAATCCATGTCAGCCTAATGGAGTAAACATAGTGTCAATTGCGCAGGTTCTTTGCAAATTAGTTTTGCTAATCTCAAGCCTGGAGGCCTAGTTCAAAAGAACACAATCTGACCATAACCCATCATTCTCAATCAACTGGGTTGTTGGGTGTGCCACAGAAAACAGAACTTCTTATAATCTGCATCATTAAATGCACATTGTTGGCTCTGAATATAAGACACCTCAATACCACTGGATCCAAAAATGAATAATGCTACTATTCTTCAATATCACCAGCAACTCTGAAACAGCTTTATGTCAAATATTTAAAACAAGAAAAAGAACACAATGTACATTACATCTGAGAAGCTGTACATCGTTCAGGGAGGACACATGATTACAAATAATTATTCAGATGATAAAAGTGGTGAAAACGTGACTTACCAACTTGTGTTGCAATTTTAATTTTTATAAGCTTAAACAGAAATAAAATGTGCTATCATTTAGACTTAAAATATTAAAGAGTAAATCTGGTATCTGCCCTTAACTTAGAAGTGAAATGGGCAGACCAAGAGGTGCACTGACATTGTATGGGATGGCTTCTCATCACCAAACATCAATGTGGCTTCCCCCCCAACAAAGATCTCAGCTTCCAACCAGTAGCACAAAGGAAGGAGCAGAACCTCCAGAGAAGAATCTCCATCCAATTTCATACCTACAACTTCTGAGTTCTCAAATACTAAAAGTGGAACATATCATTAAAGCAGCATCTTTTTCTCTCAAAGCTGACCCATATAACACAGGGCAGTAACAGTGCCCTGTAATATTTTCAAAAGGAGTCAATTCCCTTACAGAACTGGAAGATAACTGCCTGGAATTCCAAGACAATAGGAAATTCACCTGTTGAACTGAGTATTGTGAAAATGTGGTACTTGAGCCTTTTAAATAATGTCATAAAGCCATTATCCCTGGATCAAGTTAATAGAGGAATTACTAAGTCATAAACAGGGTGTGTGTGTGTGTGTGTGTGTGTGTGTGTGTGTGTGTGTGTGTGTGTGTGTGTGTGTGTGTGTGTGTCTATACACGTACGCGCACGCAGAATTTTTGTTAAAATTAAAGCTTCAGGGTATGTGGAATGGAGACTGGAGAAAGCTGCAAAAGTGGAGTTCATCTTGAGATCGATATTTCAGCAGAGCCTTAATCAGGACGACACATACAAAGCAACAAGGCCTTCCGACTGCTGGGTCACTTGAGAAGTAAAGTTTTTCTTTGCTTTTATTACTGTGTATTATTTTCATTCCGCAAGTTCTTCTATCAACACCTTCAATTAGAAGGCAAAAATAACCTTCCCATCCTTCAGTATAGGAAGCATTTTCTATCCATTAATTTCTATCCTTAATCCAAGCCAACAATGATTCTCCTATTCCACGACCTCAATTGTGTTAGCCAGGCTTTTGTGGTATTTTGTCAAATTCTCTTAAAATCCATACATCCAACATCCATTGCATTCCCTTCAACCTCCTCTGTTACTTCATTGAAAACATCAATCAGGTTAGTCAAATATGGTCTGCTTTGTACAAATCCATGCCAACTCTCCTTAACTCGCTCAAATCTTTCCAGTAACCTGTTAATTTCACTTCCTCCCCAATTTCTAAAACCTTACCCATCAGTGACGTAACTACAGGCTAGTCAGTCTAACATGGAATATTATTATATCCTTTCTTGAACAAGGGTGTCAAATGTGCCACTTACCAATCCTATGGCATCTTTCCTCTGTCTCAGAAGAATGAAAGACGACAGCGAACTCTTCTGTTAGCTCCATGTCCACTTGCCTTCACAATCTGGGTTAAAAGCTATCCAGACCTAGGGATTATCCACACTAATCAGCCAGCTTTCCAATAGGTCTTAACATCTATTACCTCTGCTATCTTCAGTTTTATTGACACTGTGTAAGCATTTTCTTCCTCAGCATTCCAGCCCTGTGCTCCACAGCTTGTATCACCTTCTTTGTCATTAATAAGCCCAACTCCACCTTTTACTGGTGCCTTCTTATAATAAGTACTTATACACAAGAAATAATTTCAAATTCTGCAGTGTTTATATCTCGTGTAAACCAAGGATGAGAAACTCAAATGCAGTGAAGAAGGACAATTGCAACAGACCTCAAAAGTAAAAATGAGGCAATGGAAGTGATATACTAGTTTCAGAGATGTGCAGTAACAGAGAAACCTGGGTGTAAATCTTTGAAGGCGACAGGTTAATTGCAAAAGATAGAGCTTCTCCTTGTCCTTACCTTCGTCCTCACCATTCTCCACATCTAACTGATCCTCCTCCATAATTTGGTATTGGTTTATTATTGTCACTTGTACTGAGGTACAGTGAAAAACTTGTCTTGCATATTGTTCATACCGATCAATTCATTACACAGTGCATTGAGTTAGTACAGCGTGCATTGAGGTAGTACAGGGTAAAAACAATAACAGAATACAGAGTAAAGTGTCACAGCATGACCATCTTTAATGAGACTATATCTCCAGATACATCTTCCCCTCCCCTTTCTCTGAAGGGATAATCCCCTCTGTGACTCCCTGGTCTGCCCATCCATCTCCACCTACCACTCCCCAGAATTCTTTCCCATTCAACCTCCAGAAATGGAACATCTGCCCTTTTACCTCTTCCCTTCTCTTCATCCAGGGACCCAAAGAGCCCTTCCAAGTGAGGCAGCAATTCACTTGCACTTCTTTCAGTTTAGTGCATTGCATTTGGTCCTCAGAAGGTGGCCCCCTCTACACTGAAAAAAACAAATCTAAAGCTGGAGACACAGCCCCGACAAAGGGTCTCCACCCGCAACGTCGGCTGTCCGTTTCCCACCATCGATGCTGCCTGACTCGCCGAGTTCCTCCAGCTCCTTTGTGTGTTGTCCCAGACCTGGTGGCCACTTTGCAGAAGACATCTGTTCTCTTTTGAAGAGCAACCCCGAATTTCCAGTTGCCTATCATTTTAATTCTCCATCACTCTGACCTCACTGTATTCAGCTTCCTACATTGCACTAACTGTACACAATGTAACTGAGGAACAACTTATGTGGAATTTTTGCAGTCTTGATTTCCTGAATTCAACAGGACTCCCTGAATTCAACCATATCAGGCGATCACACTTACTCTCCACAGATGTGGCTGCACCCTTCAGTTTGTTTCTTTACAAAAAACTGTCTTTTTCTTTAAAAAATTGCTACCTTGATAGCCTTGGTCTGCACTCAGTCCCAGATCTCCTTTGTTCTCTCCACTCCTCCTCCTCTGAAATGCAGAACATGCTTATTTTCTCACATTTCTGATGAGAAGTCCTTGACCTGAAACACCCAATTCAGATCCTCTCCCTACAGAAGCTGCTAAACCACTGAGTGCTTCCAACATTCTCTGCTGTTGTTTCAGATTTCACCATCTGTTGTGTTTTACTATAAAGAAGCAAAAAATGGTTACACCTCAGCTGGGGTAGAGAGTCCAGTTTTGGGCACTGGTTTTCAGGAAGACGAGAGGACTTAATGCAGTGAAGATTGACTGGAATGATACCAGGGATGAAGGACTTCAGGTTGGGCAGTGTGGAGAACAGGGATTGTTCTCCTAAAACCAAATAACTTTAAGATGAAATATGATAGGGAACCACAAACAAAGCATGCAGATACCAGAAATCCAAAACAAAAGCAGAAAATGCTGGTAGTACTCAGCAACATCCATTTTAAACATGAAAGAATCTGATACACTAAATGAGAAACTGCTTCTGTTGCCAGTTACAGAAAAAAAATCAGTAACCAAAAGATACAAATTTAATACAGGGGTCAGGGATACAAATATTTAATGTGAGGATATTATGTATGGAATGAGTTCAGAGGAGGTTCACAACAATGATCCCAGGAATGAAAGGCTTAACCTGTGAGAAGAGTTTGATGCCTCTGGGCCTGTACTCGATGGAGTTCAGAAGGATGAGGGGAGGAATCTCATTGAAACCTGCCGAATACTGAAAGGCCTGGATAGAGTGGAGGTGGAGAGGATGTTTCCATTAATAGGAGAGCCTAGGATCCAAGAGAACAGCCTCAAAATAAAGGTTGTCCATTTAAAAGTGGGATAAGGAGGTATTTCTTCAGCCAGAGGGTGATGAATCTGTGGAATTAGTTGCCACAGAGGGCTGTGGAGGCCAAGTTATTGGGTGCATTTAAGGCAGAGGTTGATAGGTTCTTGGTTGGTAACGGGGTTAAGGGTTACAGGGAGAGGGCAGAAGAATGGGGTTAAAAAAAAAATCAGCCATGATTGAATGGTGGAGCAGACTCGATGGCCTAATTCTGCTCCTGCATCTTATGGGCTTAAGGGCAAAAGAATCAAATGCGACAGAAAAGGCTTATGCAACTACTGGTCTAGATTACACTGTCTGAAAGGGTAGTGGATGTAGACTCAATAACAGCATTCAAAAAAAGAAACAGTTAAACATTAAAGTGGAAGTATTTTCAGAGATGTGGACAAAGAACTGGGAGCTGAGATGACATGGATGGATTTTTTCCAGAAATTACGCTGGTACATGAGCCAAGTAGCATCTTTCTGTGACACATGATTAAGTAATTGGTTTATTATTGTCACATTCACTGAGATACTGTGAAAGGCTTTGTTTGCATGCCATCCAGAAGATCATTCCATACATAAACACATTGAGGTAGTACAAAATGAAAAACAATAACAGAATAAAGGAATAGTGTTGCAGTTACAGAGTAAGTGCATTACAGGTAGTCAAAATAAGTTGCAAGGGCCATGACGAGGTTGATCGAGAGATCAGGAGTTCTTTATCACAGAAGAGATCTGTTCAGAAGTCTTATTACAGTGGGATAGAAGCTGTCCTTGCGCCTGGTGGTACACGTTCAAACTTTTGTATCTTCTGTCCAAGGGAAGGTGGGAGGAGACAATGATCAGGGTGGGAGGGGTCTTTGATAATCATATAACCCAGGGTGTGGCTTCATGTTCGGTGATTTGTCAAACTTCAATTCACTAAACCTGCAATTTCAGGGTAACTTGAGAGGATTCCTTCTGAATCTTCTGGAACAATTATAGAACAGTTTGGGGAACTGAACCACATCCAGTAATCTCTAGACCACACCCCTTCAGAGCAAAATCCGAGACAGTTTAAAAACACAGCAGAGTATTAAGGATTCATTTCATCTCTCAGCAAATAATCAGATTTTTTAAAGAAAAACCTTGTCTCCAATTATTGGCACTAATTTATAAAATTAAGTTTTCACTGCTGCAGATGCTAAGTTCTTATTTCTCTTCCACGCTGCATTACAGAAACAACCCACGTGGCCAGATCTCTTTTGCACAAGGATGCAAAATGATTTTGATTAACTCAACATTTTCCAAACCAACCTGGACCTGATCCAGTCAAGGTTCCAAACAAGAAAACTAGATGAGTTTGCACAATGCAGAGCCCAATTCTAAACAGAACATTTTGAATCAATCAGGTTAAAACCAAACTGGACACAACAGGGAGAGACCAAAGTTTTCACCTTTACTTCAGTCTACAAATCAGAGTGTGTAGAGAGGAGGCTGGAGGGATCCCAATTATACAATGTACCAAATAAAAATTAATGTAATCTTCCCAATTAATATTAGTACATACCCAAATTAGTTTTTTTTAATTTCAGCATAGCCGCAACACAACTTCAAATTGCATTCCAGTTACAACATTTATGATCCTCAAAATATTCAGTTCATAACAAGTCAATGCATTTGGGATCCAATGCACAATTTACCTCCCCTGCTGGGGATTATAAATGAATTCACAGTGGAGTGGAGCATGTGGAACATTGTCCCTTGGCAAGTTCCTGCCTTATCACACCATTCTCAATTAAGTTAAGAAACAGAAGAACAAAAACATGGTGTCCATCATTTCTTATTTTAAATTATCCGTAATCCATCACACTCAGCTCAGATACAAGATGTTAGCAATGCAACTGGAATGGCAACATTTTAGTGCACAGACATTTTGGGTGCATTCACTTTAATACTTTAATGACTACAATCAAAGTATTAGCATGTTAAGGACACTCTCATTTAATATAATCAAGACTGCCTCATTACTCCAGGTGTAATCAAATTGTATCAGGCTAATTGCATTGGCAGAGTTATTAAAAGATGTCTTCCATGAATGATATTATCCATCATCTGAAGTGATTGAGTACAGGATCTCAGACATCATGTTATAGCTGTACAAGTCATTGGTGAGAATACACTGAGTATCATATGCAGCTCTGGTTGCCCACCTATAGGAAGGATATCATCAAGCTGGAAAGGGTACAGAAAAGATTCATGGGATGTTGCCAGGACTGGAGAGCTTGAGTTATGAGAGGCTGGGACTTTTTTCCCTGAAGCATAGGAGGCTGAGAGGTGACCTTATAGAGCTATATAAAATCACGAAGGACATTGGTGGATGGTCGCCAGTCTACCTGGGGGGGGGGGGGGGGGGGGACTCATGCTTGGGGACATAGATTTAAGATGAGAGGGGAAAGATTTAAAAGGGACTGAGGAGAAACTTTTTTCCAGGCAGTGGGTGGTGGATATATGCAGCAAGCTGCCAGAGGAAGCTATAGAGGCAGGTTCACTTACAATGTTTAAAAGACATTTAGGCAGGTGCATGGATAGAAAAGGTTTAGAGGGCTATGGGCCAAATGCAGGCAAATGGGACTCGACATCTTGGTCAGCATGGATGAGTTGGGCTGATGGGCCTATTGTTATGCTGTATAACTCTATGATTCAAAACATGTGAAATCACTAGAAACTCTCCATTAGCAATAAAAGACTCCATTGTTTATCCCAAATGCACTCCACCTTAAATGCTTTGTGCACTAGATGATGAGGGGCATGGGCTCACATGTGAAAGCTGATACAAGTCAAGCAAAAGAATCCAGTTCATAATATGGAGAATATACATCTTATGCACCAATATAATCAAGAAATTGGCACTGTACAGCACAAGTAGTCAAATAGAGCAATAACTGCTTTGAATAAAGGAATGAGAAACATTTACAGTCATTAAAGAAAATCCTCAACACAAGAATTACTTCACCCAGCTTTAGGTTAATTTAACATTGATGAAAGTTAAGCTTGTATCCACTGGAGCTTAGAAGAATGACAGAGCTCAGAGGTGAAGCCTACTAGATCCTGAATGGTTTCAACAGAGTGGATGTGGACGCTTCCTCTTGCGATAGAGCCAGGGGTTAATTTTTTTTTAAAATGAGGTCACCCATTTAAGACAGACAAGATGAATTTTACCTCTCCAAGGACCAGAATATTTGAAACTCTCTTCTCAAAGGGCAATGGAAGCAAAGGCTTTGAATATTTTACGGTAGAGGTAGATAGATACTTGATCAGCAGGGGTGAAAAGTTACCACAGGTCAAGATTACAAAATGCAGAGTCAAAATTACAATCACATCAGCCATAATCCTATTAAATGGTAGAGCATGTTTGAGAGGCTGAGTGGCCTACTCCTAATTTGCATGTTAAATTTTAATTTCTAAATGATTCCTTGTTTACAATTACAGGAGGGAGGGAGGGAGGAACAGTGAAAATAGAATATGTAATACATTCTCAGCATGAACTTAACATTTCTGGTAAATAAAATTTACAAAGCTAGAGTTCAGATGAATGAACGTGTCAAAGAAAACCTTGGTGATTTATATTAGCTCACTTGAGGGTCTAAAAGACCAAAGGCTCCAAGAACTCTCGACTGCTGGCTTTAAATACACTCTGTGACTTGTTTTGATGGAAGTGAGAAACAGGAGTAGACCATTCAGGTTCTCAAGCCTATTCCAACATTACCAACTCTATTAACTCACCACTGGTCCACATTCTTTGATGTCCTTACCCAACAAAATGTATTGATATCAAAATTCCACAACCCAATGTCCCCAAGAGGTTGAGGGATAGAATTCCCCAAAAGTTCAGAAGAGCTTCAATATGCCAAAGTGTTTTATAGCCAGAGGTTGTCAAAGGTGGTATAAAAGTCTTTCCTTTCTCCTAAAGACTTTGTACGCTTGTTCTGACTTCCTTTGATTAAAATCTCTTCACATTTCAAGCAGCCCAATGCAAGATCAATAGTCAGATTAACATTCAAAGTAGACAAGTTCATTCAACTACCTTTTCAATGCAACTTGTAAATCACTCTTTCTCTTTACAACCCTTGAGCTGAAGACTAAAATTCTAACAGCTTTTAATTTTTCTGTACCCATGCAAAAACCAAAGATTCTTTAAAATGCTCTGAATTTATTATTCATCTCTGCACGATACCTTACTCACAAGGCACATCATCTCAATATTTCTTGCACTAACTGAAACATATGGCTAGCTTTGCAGTGCTTTAGAAGGCAGCTTTAAAAACAAAAGTCAAAAGAAAACTGCATATGCTGGAAATAAAAACAGTGCCAGAAAAACTCAGGTCAAACAGCATCTGTGGAAAGAGAAACAGTTAACGTTTCAGTTCAAAGACTTTTCATCAGTTCTGAGCTCTTCCAGCACTTTTTTTTAATTTCAACTTTTAAAAAATACAATTCCTGACATAGTAGGGGAAAAAATTGAAACAAAGAGTAAATCAGTATAAAAATTCTCACCCTTTACATAATGACACAACAGAAAGCTATGTGGCCCTATGGATCCATGCCAGCTGCTAGGCAGCAATCCCATTAGTCCCAGTCCCCTGTAGCACTGCAACTTGTTCCCTCTCACAGATCCCCATTAATTCTTTTTTGCCATTAACTTACACTGAGGGGTAATTTACAGTAGCCAATTAATTTACCAACACAAGAAGGAACTGGAACACCCAGAGGAATCCCACATGGTCACAGAGAGAAACAACATGCAGACAGCACTTAAGGTCAGGATTGAACCTGGGTCCCGAGATGCGAGGAAGCAGCATTGACTGCTGCACAAGTTATCAATTGAAGATTTTTTGGAAAAAACAAATGTCTCCTTTCAGCAAGATGTCAAATTCAAAGGTCTGAAGATCCACAGACCTTAGGCTATGGATGTTCAAGGTTCACTTGCAACAAAAATATTTACAAAAGTCATCAAATTTACTTCATGTACAGCTTACTATACCACAGAAGAAGTTTGTGCTCTTGATACTTCACTGTCTTTCAAGCCAAGGTGGAGACAGAAAGCCTCATATTCAAACTCTCATCTGCCAGCATTCATGTCTAATTGTGGGCAATCCTATCCTTTCTACTTTTGCCTGTCAAGTGATTCTCAATCCACCCATATTCAATCACCCTTGTTCACCCATCTTTTACATATTTTAAAATATTAAAACAATGTAAATTAATGAAAAACAACAGATTCTGTACAATTGCAGAATGTAAGCAATCACTGAATCAGAAATTTACAGCACACAAGGTGGTCTTTCAGCTCAATGTGTCTATGCCATAAAAAAACTGAGCTGTTTCTCCCATTTGAGTCTCAGTCCAAAGTATCATGCACTACAACTACCTTTCAAGTGTGATAAGTGTTTCTTCCCCCATCATTGTGAAAACCATTTTGTGTGATTGTAATGTTATGAATGTGTTTATCTGAGCAAAACTATGTACAAAACTAGTTAGTTACTACATACCTGATACTTCAGAGAATTCAGGAGCAACCTATAATGGAAATGAGCCAATTATGACTTTTTAAATTCTCATGAGATTGTAATGACAATTTAGAAAATTATTTCAATAAGGAGTAAAAAAAAAGCTGACCATGGGACAATTCACATTCAACATGTTTATGAAAACCACTGCAGACCAGACTAGGTTCTATTGGAATGAGCCGAGAATAATACCTTTAGTAAAATAAGCAGCCAGATTTCCAAAAAGACAAATTGTGGTTCAGCCCTAGTCTGGTAGAGTAATGTTATGGTAATCAGTAATTCATTTCATCATCTGAGACTAATTTTAGATCTTTCATCTAGACATTCAAATTAGGTGAACTATTATGGCACAATTCACCTCTTAGCTGTAAGAAATGTTGCAAACTATAGTAACGTAAGGGTGAAGTATCCAGTCACCTCAACTCAGTCTTACTGAAAGTGGCCTCTTTCTTCTGACTACAAAGGACCTTAGGTGACTTGTAGTTAGAATAGTCTGCTTTCAGCAAGGCGGAGTTGAGGTGACAAATCGAATCTGCCTTACCCACAGAAAGATTCATACAGTGCGGAAACAGGCTCTTTGGCTCAAAGAGTAGCACTAACCATCAAACACCCATCCACTCTAATACACAATACCATCAAGTCCCCCCAGATTCTACCACACTAGGCTCAATTTACGGTATCCAATTAATCTCCCAAACCGCATGTCTTTGGGATGTGGGAGGAAACCGGAGAAAGCCAGAGGAAACCCATGCAGACACATGGAGAACATGCAAACTCCACACAGACAGGAGCCAGGGTCAGGGTTGAACTGGGGTTGCTGATATTGTGAGGCAACCAGTACACTTTTCTCTAGATTAACCTTAAGCGAATTAGAGCAGAACAATCCAATATCTTAGGGTACAGTGATGGTGCAATGATTAAGTAGGCCAGAGTTCAAGTCCAACCACAGCAGCTGTTGAACTTGAATTCAATTAATAATTTGGAACTTAATAAAAGCAAACAAGTAATGGCAACAAAACTACTAGACTGTTGTAAAAGCGCATTTGGCTCACTTATGCCCTCAAGGGAAGAAAGCTGCCATCCTTATTCAGTCTAACCTGCATGTTAATCCAGATCCATCTATGCATTTAAATGCCCACTGAACTGGCCAAGCGAACCACTCGGCTTTACCATTACTATACTTGTACTGCAGCGGTTCGAGAAGGCAACTCAGCACAACTTTTGGTGGGTCACACAGTGGGACTGCAGGTAATGCAGATGCTTCATTGTTCCAATGAGCCGAGTTCAATTTGGGTGTTGTCTATGTGTCCTCCCCATCACTGTGTGGATTTCCCCCCACATCCCAAAGATGTGCAGGGTGGTAGGTCAATTGACCACTGTATATTGCCCCTAGTGGTGTAGGTGAGCGGTAGAATATGATAGAAACAGGAAGACTAAAACAGGAATAGTGTAGTATTAACATAAATGGGTGCCTGATGGCTGGTGCGGACTCAGTGGGCCAAAAGCCCATCTCTGTGCTCATTTGCCTCCATGACTCATCCAAAGGGCAATCAGGAAAGGGCAATAGATGAATTCACTCTCCCAATCTACCTCGTGGTAGCTCTTGCACTTTATCTGTCAACCTGCACCGCACTTTCTCTGTAACTGTAATACTATATTCTGCATTCTGTTTTCTTTCTACTACCTCGATGTACTTATGTATGGCATGATTTGTCTGGATTGCAAGCAAAACGAATGCTTTTCAGTGTATCTCAATACACAGAACAATTAACAAACCAATACCAATTTTCCATCAATGGACAGCATTGGATTGTGGCACTGCGCACAGTTCCTGTAATCTAGGTTTAAGCTTGATCTCAGCTGCTGCCCATGCAAGGTTTGTATGCCCTTCCTGTGATTGGATGGGTTACCCCCCCCCCCAAATTCTCCGGTTTCCTCCCACATCCCAAAGACAGGCAGGTGGTTCAGTTTATTGACTACTATAAGTCCTCAGAGTGTTGGTAGGTGAGAATCAGGAGGAATTGGTGGGCATGAGAGAGCACATAAGCTACAGCAAAATAAGTGAGGAAATCAGATTGGTAGGATTGCTCTGAGAGCTGGCATGGAATCAAGGGGCCAAAAAGACTCCGTCTAGGTCACGAGAAAGTTTGAGAATGCCCATATCTCCGAAAATAAAAAAAAAAGTCACACAAACTGATGTCACTGACAGTTAAAGGACTGTGGGCGTTAGATCAATGTATGAAGGATTACTCTTGACAAGCAGGTTTATGGCAATTTATTTTCATTCTAGCATGCTAGAACCAGTGATTCAGAGTGTTGCACTCAATTTCCCCACAACATAAGTATGCTTTACCCAAATTCAAGGATATGCAATGCATCCCATACTGAAACAAGTACATCTCCTCTTCCATGAGGAGCAACTCACAGCACTATTCATGTTTGAGGTCCCCCGATAATAAGGGCATAATTGGCCTATTTGAACAGCCTGTCCTGCATCAGTAGCCGCAAGCATTTAGTTTTATGTGTAGGTGCACATGCTACAGAGTACCTTTTTGCAATTTCTGAGATGAAAACCAATTTTAATTTCAAGAAAACTGTAGGTGAAATAGAGAGTACAGCCTAAAAGGTCAAGTGAAAGTTCACGAATCCCATCTGGCAAATATGTAATCCAGCCCACCCAAGTGGGTAAAATATCAAATTTTGTTTCTTCAGAATGATAAGGCAATAAAATGAGTATTTAGAATTTTCAAGACAAGTTAATTCACAACCCCATTACATCATAAATATCACAGCAAATAATTGCCACAACCAACAACACAAAACAATCAGACCAGGAGGAGTGCAACCAAACTACTGGAGTTTCCTTTAGAAAATGTAGATGATTATAAAAACAAGAAACACAAATGTCTGTACAATACTTTGCACAGACTAACACTAAAGTACTGTTCGAATTTCTAGTCTCCATATAAAAATAGAAAAGATCAAGGTACTGTAGAAAATAGAGACTTAAGAATTTTACAGAACTGAAAGCCTGCAACTAGTTTAAGTGGTTACAATCCTTTCCTGCAAAACAGAAAGATAGAATGAATGCTTTATTACATTATGAAGAGATTAAATTGGGTGGTTGTGGAGAAATTGTTTCCAGAACAAGATAGCCTCTATAACAGATCAACTTTTTTAAAATTGAGAAGGAACTTCTCTATATCATGCTACCAAAGACTGATTGAAACAGAATTAATAAATGGTTATTATAACCTAACTCAAGAGGCAGGAATGGATGAAATGCAGATTTTACAACTCACCCAAAAATGTTTTCCATATTGTTACGGACTAGGTTACTATTGGTGAATGTCCTTTTAAGATAAGAGCATAGTGGTGTGTGTGTGGCGTGCTTATGTCAACAGAAGATAAAGGACGTAATGACGTTTTGGAGCAGTCAGTCGAGAGAGAGAGAGCGAGAGAGAGAGCGACCAGCCTGCTAGTTTCTCTATCAATGGATGAGAAACAATAACTGTGTCTGTCACTACAATCCACATATGGATTATTTGGAGTAATCCGGTGGAGTCCACTTTGTCTTTAACCTGTGGAGGGAAACAGGTATTTGTGTGTGGACGGCCACGATTCGGATGCTTTTCGGGGTGAGGAAGTCACTACCGAATAAACACTGAGGTGTTGTTTGGGTTCCATCGTGGAACATTTGGATTTCGTAATTACTATGTCTTATCTTCAGTCAACGGTGGTTGTTGAAGAAGCCGTTGCTCATGTTTCACCTTACGGCTTGCTGAACTGAACTTTAAGAACCATTCCTGGACGTGGAGTTTGGGAATTTGCCACACACACACTTCGAGTTTAGTTTTTGGGGTTAATGTTTAAGATTGAACATTTTTACTTCTAACATTCTAACATTTTTACTTTTATTTTTCTTATTATCATAAGTAGCTATTAATAAAGCAGTTTTTAAACACTGAATCATGACCCAGTGTGTTTCTTTTGTTGCTGGTTCGTAACAATGTATTTAGATTTGGAGTAAAATCATGGTGGGTTGGAAAATATAGAAATACACCCAATCTAAGTAGTTTTCCAATGAGCAGATTGAGTTAAAGAATTCCTTGATGTACCAAAGGGGATTTGAAACAAGAACTAAATTTTTTTACGCTTCAGATTTTCTCTAAAATTCTCTTATTGTGCCAGCAGGGAAAGGAGAACCAAGAAATTTAGGGAAGACAAAATATTGGAGTCAATATAGACCAATTTTGCCAGATGTTTTTTTCCAAACTGCTGGTTGTATCTAATTCTGTTTGTTTTTTTTTACTGTGCAACCACTGCACGACGTGTCCTCAACCTAAAAAGATTAGAATAATCCAATAACACATGATAAAAAGTTAACTAACCTTTCATTCAACAATCAATTTAAATCAGGTGTATTATGAAAAATTAAATACTCCCAGAACACAAGGTTCAATGCTGGCTAAATTATTAACTCAGTCATTAACAGCTGAGATGTTTTCATATGTAAAGATTTTGAAAATACATTGAAGAGGATGCAATGTACAGAGCTAAGATTTAATGCAATTTTAATTAGATATCCTTAACACCAATGTGTTTACTTGTAAGCATTGTGTGGATGATCCAAAAACCCACATTAGCATCATACAAAGTTAATTCCCCAATTTTTAAAATATTCCAGTAAAAATTGAAAATTGCGTATCACAAGCTTGTGCCACTGTTTTATCAAAGCAGTACAATGGATCCTCTGTACAGAACACTGATTCAGTAACAATTTAAATCAATTACATAATAACCAACATTTTATGCATACTTGAAGCAGTTGAACCAGCCAGAAAAAAAAGTTAAGGGTGTAAGAGATTGTTGTGCAGTTGCCAGCCTGTACTGAGTTAGTGCCTAAGAAACCTACAAGTTATAATAGCTGAGCAGCTCGTCAAAATTGTGGATATTTACATATTTCACCAGCGTTATAAATGTTCTACAAAGTAATTAGCCACTTGAATTGGTTTACTGGTTTGGTCAACTCTGACACAGGAATGAATGGTAACAAAACAGGACAAAACCTTGTATCAAACTCAAGCAAATAATCCTCCTGCCCGTTTAAAGGTACATGATTTCATCTTCTGCAGCTGAATGCAGCAATGCTCAACCTTCTGTACGGCAGGTTGGCCGAGGTTTCTTTTTAAAAAGTGGAGGGGGTTGGGGAGGAGGTCGAGGGGGAAATTGCTACCTTCTTGTTCTGGGAATTGATCAAGGAACTACTTAAAAGATTACATCACGCCTTGACAGGTCGCGTCTCTCCAGTTCAAACCATACAAAAAGAACCGTTAGGTCTGCGAGGCGAAACGGCACACCTCGGCACAAGTACGTTTCAAGAGTTCAGAAATAGAAACAAGAAGCTTTTGGCAACACCTTTTGATCATTGGTTTCTTTAACTTGATAGAAAGCACTGCCTTTCCCTCAGCACCGTCCCCACACCCCAACAAACAAAAAGTTTTGTTTTGCTGGTTAAGCTATCAATATTCGATCTTTAGGCTATAACAACAGTACCTTTTGGTCCACGATAGAGCAGACGAGATCCTTGACGGCAGAGAGGGAGATGTCCTGTGCCTCGATGGTCACCGGTTCGCGTGTGAGGCCGATCTGCAGAAGGAAGGAGACGCCGTTGAAGGATCCTCGGGAATTGGTGGGACTCGGGGCGCTGAGGCTCCCATTGGAAACCCGGCCCGAGAGCACAGCGGTGGCCGGCGGAGACAGCGACGGCGTGGGCGAAGAGGCGGGCAGCGGCAGCGCGGACGGCAGCAATCTCTGGGACACGGGAGGAGACGAGTTGCTGTTGCTTGACATCTGGCTGGCTCCCCGGCGATGAATTTCCACTCTGAAACTTCCAGCGTTGCAACAATAAAACAACAACCAAAAAAAACAAGAAAAAGAAACAATGCAGCAAGTCCCAACAGTCCACTCTCCCGAAGGTTCACTGAAACGGGAATGCACTCTGGCGGCCTGGCATTTGCCGTCAAGTTTGGTCAGCGGTAGCACTCTCTTGATATCCCACTCATGTTCCCCACTCCCCTCTTCTCTCCCTGTACTTTCAATCCGCCGTCACAGACGCTCAGTCCGTCACCGGAAATACTCTGCAAGAGAGGAAAAAAAAGAGAGGGGGCGGCTCGTTGAACAGATGATTTTTAAATATGTTACCAACTTTCCGACATGTGCATCAAAAGCGACAAAAAGAACCCGAGAATGTGCAAATGTATCTTTTTTTTCAGGGCGCTTGCATTCACCGACTGGGGGGGGATGTTGATGTTTCCTACCGATGTAAGTTTGTGTGTTGAGAATCTTAAGCTTTCTACTCAAATGTCCAGCATCGGTAACCGCCACAAAACGACGGGGGGAGGGGGGGCTGCCCCTGGTTGTGATCAGGCTGCTCCCGATGGACTGGCGAGAAGGGAAATTCGGACGGTGTTGCTCGGGCCAATTGGGCCGGATGGTTCTAAATCTCTAATATCCGTTCATCTCCATTCACATTATTGGCTATTGGTGTGTTTCCGACTATTTTTTTTCCAAGGGCTCGGTGATTTAGGGAGGCTCTCTGAGTTTGCCCGGAAACATTTATCGCTAAATGCGCAAGGATCTGATGACACCAATCGTGAAATAAATCATCAGTGAGCAAACCACAGGGGTCCCCATTGCGCCTGACACACACAAACTGCTGCTTTCAACTGGAGATCCGTAACTGCGGTACTGGGAAGCTAGTCGATTACTTGTACAGCACACTGGACTCTAATACTTCCTATCTCCATTCAGATAGACACAGGTTGCCAATCGCTGGTCTGGTGTGCTACAAGGAAAATGAAGATGTACGTCCATAGGTACATATCTTGGCTCACGTGATCTTAAAGGCGATTCCAATCCCAATGTAAACTCTGCTTTGTAAAGTTCATAAACTGGATGGTACTCTGCAGATACCATCGACAATTTACAATACAGTGGCGGTCACGCGTAACAGGTAACGCCATGTATTAACGTGTGCACTTACACACTCATAATGCCCTCAAATTAGGGCAAGGAAATCAGATTATTAGTTCAAAATAAACAGTTATTACTGGCATGGGCACGATGTGATCATTGGTCTTTTGTTTACCTCCACAGATGCACTTTACATGATTCCATGAAAACAGAATTTAAGAGATGTTTAACTGCTCTCATTTTGTTACAACAACTTTAGAAATTGCATTTTCAGTAAGCAATGTCAAGTTATCACAGGCTAGTATTGATTACTGAAAATACTTTTTGTGTTAATGCGGTTGGGCTACTGACTCTAGAGCACAACAATCACCTGTGTACTCTTCTATAACCCACGCACCTGGGTTGGGACGATAAGTACAAATAAAATATAGCAAGTTCATCATATTGATAGGGATCATGTACCTCTCGCTAATGATGAGGAGAGATTCAGCGCGGGTCACAACCCTTCCTTATTGCGCCAGTCTTGTGTATAGAGAGGAGAGTCTGCTAGCGCGATAAAACTCGGTGGGTTATAAGCAGCACTTCTGTGAGCTGATTTCTGAATTCCATAGCAATTTTTGCAATACATGCACCACTTTACAGAAATACGAATCACACCCTAAACTATACAACTGCAATTATTCACATAGCCGTAAAACTTCCAATACAAATAAGATTTTAATTAGCAAGTGCATCCTAGCATAACATTGATTAGGAATAAAAGATTCATATTATGGAAATCTGAAAATAAGAAAATAAAATTACATTGAAGATTTTGGAAGAAATAATGGCATGGGCCCTTGGGGCAACTCCTATTTGGAAACCCCTCCAAATTTCTCTTCTTTGTAAAGACGCACAGTGAATAGTCATTAATCGCCGCATTAGGTCCAATACAACTAGAATATCACGAAATAAATTAAAACACTCTCGTAATGATATTCCAATAATTCCCCACCAGTGATCCCACCTAGTTTTAATGATTTATATTAAAGTATGAATAAAATGTTTTATATTGTCAATAAATTTGCCTTTATTTTTGTGTTGAGCTGGGCCGTCGTGGCGCAAGTAACTTTGTTTTCATAATTTAAATTAGTTCCACCGATCATGATCTGGACGAGTCAAGAAGCATTCAATTTTCTCTAAAAGGTAGATGATAAGTATATCTGGATATTTAGGATGGAGCTCTTGCCAGAACTATGCCTAGACCATATTTTTTCCTGATGTAAAAGTTACATCGATTAAAATATTTTAATTTCTAGCGTATAATATTGTGGAACTACATTATTTCATGATAACATGTTACAACTGTTGTACGATGGACTTGGTGTAACATTTGTAAGGGCAGGACGACGCGTTTCCTTTTGGTGTCATAAACAAACCGGCGTGAATTGATTGAGAAAACGGTAAAAGTGACGAAGAATGTACCATGGAATTTCTCATTGCCAATATCTAAATACTGGTATGAGAAATTGATTTTTAAAAAGGGTGAAAGGTACTCGGATACACCCACTTCCAACTATTTAACAATAACCACTCCGTTATTCCACTGGGATTCCCCAGATGGGTCAATCTCGTCACACCACTAAAAAGCAACAAGTCAAAATAGAATCTCAGCTCTGTTCAACTTGGTTCAGTGAAGGGCAAAGTCTAATGAACTCCTGCACATCAGTTATGCGAGGAAGAAGGAGAATGGTGTTCTCTTAAATTCAACTCGCCCACCCTCTCCGCGTCTAGCCGGAGAATGATGTGTCGTGGACATTTCACACACTGCACCTTTTTAATTCAACGACACACCGGACGGAAAAGTTGCTACAGATCATCACTATTGGTTAAAATAACCGAGCTGTGATCGATTCTATCAGAAAACTTAACTGCACAAACGATAACGCAAAACTCCAGTGATTTCACGACCTTGCTCCTTGCGAAAACCAAAAACCAGGAAAGCAAAGCCAACGTCTGCATTACCTACAGAGGGGAAACCGGATTCAATTGTCCTTACACTAGAACACTGCCCATCAACTAAGCGATAAGCACTAATGCTTTACTCTGAATGAGTTTTCCCAGCTTCTAAAGTTTATCCCGTCCATTTTACCAGCTGCAATTAGTTTCTGATTCCCAAGTACTCACTCTTTACGCGAGTTGCTTAAGTTTTCCTCACACCACTCTGTGTACTCCACAATCCTGGTTCATTGCATCCTGCAACTGCGTAACCACAGGACTAGTGGAGACTGAGGGGCAGCGGGCGTAGGTCTCGCAGTGCATTCTGGGACTTGTAGTCCAGTAAGGGGGACGGAAAAGAAATCCCCTTCCCATACAAGCAGGAAATAAGGCATGAAGAAAACTACAACTCCCAGCGCCCCTTTCACTCCGTCACGCAGGCGGGCGCAACCGGAGACCCGCCACGGTGGAGCGGTGGAGATGGAGGTGAGGGGGAGGCGCGACCTCTAACGGTTCACGGTCCGGGATCGGGACCGTGCGGCCGGCGCGTCCTGTTTGCAATCACAAGGGCAAACGACCAGGGGAAGGGGGCCGATTCCGGCCCAATAGTGAGGCTGTTTCCATGGAAACCACGAACGTAGCCGGCCCGTTGAATTGCCAATCACCGCTCGGGGAGGGTGTCCGCCCGGGCAGCAAGCGCTGGGGCTGCAGTAACTTCGACCCGGGACGTCTCCGGACATTATACTTTAAATAATCGTTAAGAGTTGGAAAGATCTGAAACGTGAATACATTTTTATTTTCTCTACAGAGGACCTGCCCAGTTTTCTAACTTTTTTTTTGCTCTTCAGGTTTGCAGCAACACCTTCATTCCCACTTCTCCTGCTCTTTGAAGAAGTTCTGCTGTGCTTTACTGTGGGATTTCCTTTCTTTTACCTCTTCCTCCTTGCTCTTAGTTCCCCTTCTTTGATCAGGTTTCCATTGGAACTGGCTTTCTCAGCCTCAGCGAATTTCTCGGGCTCTGCCTTATTCCACATGGATTTCCAGTGAAATTCCACCCTTCCCATTTAGGGTCCACCCACTATAACAGATATTTCCAACATGTTCTGCCTGCTCTTAAGCTCCCTCTTCAGCAACGCCGTCTCACTCTATCAAAACTGTTCTGGCCAGCGGTTCCATTTCATCTTTCACCTCCTCTGGCACTCTAATTGACGGAGATATTTCTTCCTTTTATATGTGAAGGATGAAGAGCGGCCAACGGCCTGAAAAATCAATCCGTTTTTCTCTCCACAGAACCTGACTTCATGGTTGATTATTTCCAGCATATTCTGCTTTTATTAAATGACAAACGTTTGGATTGACATTTAATACAAACCATACGGGCAGAACCTGAGCCAGAGAAAAAATCTTCAGCTTATCACAATAGCAAAAATAAAATGCAGGGGACACTCAACTACTTTGAACAAAGGAAGATAAGTGTTAATGATGGAAGCCCATAAACTATTGTATGAACTATCAAACTTTAATATTTTTATTATTCTGCTGTCACAATTATGTGACCTGTTGGTATTTATGCAATTTATGTTACTGGAGTTTGAAGACAAGTATTTGCTGAGCATTTCTGTTCCACTTTATTTCAAAAGACTTGCTCAGAAAATGTGTGCATGAATAATGTGTAAATTAGGAGCAAGAGTCGAGCACTCACCCCAACAACCTGCACACTGTTCAATAAAATCATGAATGATCTGACTGTAATCTCAACTCTGCATTGCATTGCCAGTGTCAGTAATCTTTCATCCACTCTTATATAGATGCCTTAAAAAATCCAGACTCTGCTTCTGCTAACCTTTGACAAAGAGAACTCCAAAAGTTCATGACCTTCAGAGAAAAGATAATTCAGATGCTCCCACAAGAGGTATCATCATCTCCACATTCATCCTGTCAAGACCTCCCAGGACCTTATTTATTTCAATGAAATCACTCTCCTAAACACCAACAATTACAAGCCCAGCATGTCCAACGTTTCCTCATTTAAGACAACCTGCCCATTCCACATATCAGTCCGGTAAACCATCTCTGAACTGCTTCCAACTTACGTATCTACATCCTGCTTTCACAATACTCCAGCTGATGTCTCACCAATACCCTATATACCTGAAACATAATCTCCCTACATTTGTATTCAATTCCTCTCAAATGAAAACACTCTGTTAGCTTCCTAATTATTTGCTGTCTCTGCATACTAGCCTTTTGTGAATCATGTACAAGGACCATAGATCCCTCCGCATCTACATTTTACTCACCATTTAAACATTTTCTTATTTTTCCAGACAAATGAATAATTTAACATTTTCCTACATTATAGTCCATTTGCTTGATCTTTGCCCACCCACTTAAGCTATCTATAATCCCACTGTACCCTGCTTATGTCCTCTTCACAACTTAATTTCCTATCTACCCTTGTGTCATCAGAAAAGTCAGCAACCTTTACCTTCTGTGTCTTCATCCAAGTCATTTATATAAATTGTATGATATATAGAGGCCCTTGCACAGATCCTGTGGCACACTACTCATTACACCTTGCAGGCAGGAACTGACACATTCATGTCTACTATCTGTTTTCTGTTAGCCAGCCAATCTTCTGTCCACAGCAATATGTTACCTCCTACATAATGAGTTCTTATTTTCCACAATGACCTTTGAGATGGCACCTATCAAATACCTACTGGAAATCTAAGCACATTCACCATTTCCCCTTTGTTAAAGAGATAGCATAATTTGGTAAGAAGCAGAGAGCTGTGGCAAATTGATGTCATTCTTCTTGGAGCAGATTATTCAGTGAGGTCCCCCAGAAGTCAGTATTAGGACCATGTTTTTTTCAAATATAATGAATGACCTGGAATTATACCTGGTAAGTATAATTTATATTTTGCAGAGGACACTAAGCTTGGCAACATGGTAAACATAACAAGAACATGAAATGAAGCTGACAGGCAGATGCAAATTCATGTAGAGAAGTGATACATAACATGGAAAATCAGTACTTTCTAACTAGTACTATTCAGAGGCATTGGAGGTATGCAAGAACTCATTACAGCCTTTGTCCAAACATGAACAGAGGTGCTGAACTCTAAAAGTGAGGTGATGCCCTTGATACCAAAGGAGCACTTGACTAAGGACAACAATAAACTTAACATCAGCAAGACCAAGGAACTGATTGTGGACTTCAGGAAGGGGAAGTTGGGAGAACACATACCTGTCTTCAGTGGTGGAAAGGGTGAACAGCTTCAAGTTCCTGGGCGTCAACATCTCAGAGGATTTATCTTGGGCCCAACACATTGATGCAATCATAAAGAAGGCATGCTGGCGGCTCTACTTCATTAGGAGAGGGTTGTAGACTCATCCAGCTCCATCACAGCACAACCCTCCCCACCATCGAGGACATCTCCAAGAGGCGGTGTCTCAAGAAGGCAGCATCCATCATTAAGGACACTCACCATCCCAGACATGCCCTCTTCATGCTACTACCATCAGGGAGGAGGTACAGGAGCCTGAAGACACACACTCAATGTTTCAGGAACAGCTTCTTCCCATCTGCCATCAGATTTCTGAACAGTCCATAAACCCATGAACACTACCTTGTTATTCCTCTTTTGCACTATTTATTTAGTTTTGTAATTTATAGTAATTTTTATGTGTTTATGTCTTGCACTGTACTGCTGCCACAAAACAATAAATTTCACAACATACATCAGTGATTCTGATTCTGGTAAATTTGGTCAAGCAAATGCAGGGGCATTTTTTTCAACAGGCTGGAGTCATACCTTGGAAAAAGGAAGATGATTTTAGTTGTTGATCATCACAGCACCAGGACATGATTGCAAGAGATCCTCAGGACAATGTCTCAGGTCCAACTATATTCTGTTCCATCAAAACAGAAAATAATAACACCCAGCAGGTCAGCCAGTATTTTGAATGAGAAAGAAAGAATTGATGCCTTTCAGGTCACTGACCTATTATCTTAAGGTCAGAGGTTGTATTATTTACAAAGATCGATGGTATTTGCTTCTCCTCAGAAAATGATGCAGATCTTGTCTGCGTGCAGCAAGACTTCAACAACATTCAGGCAGGGGTTGATATACAGTCTGCCAAGTAACATTCAAGTCAGACAATAGTCATCTTCAACAAGAGACAGTCTAACCATTTACCATTAGCATTCAATGGTATTACAATTGCCAAGACCAATATCATCAACATCCTAGTGGTCATTATTGGCCAGAAAGTTATCTGGAGCAGTCACAATATGTGCACTGGCTACAAGAACAGGTAAGAGGTGGTATATCCTGAGGTTAGTGACTTGTCTCCTGGCTCTCCAAAGCTTTTCAACCAACTGAAAAGAGGCAGGTCAGGAGTGTAATGAAATACTCTCCACTTGCTTGGATGGATGCAGTCCAGTCAAAACTCAAGATAATCCAGAAGAAAACAGTATGCAATCTATCGCCCTAAACGATCATACCCTCCATCAATAGCACATCACAGCTGCAGTGTGTCCAATCTACCAAGTACATTCTAGCTACTCACCAAGGCTTTCCAGACAACAACTCCCAACCCATAATCTCTACCACCAGGAAGGACAAGGGCAGCAGGCACATAGGGACAGACCACCTGCAGGTTCCCTCTCAGTCACATAGAATTCATTGCATAGCTTCATTGTCATTGGGTCTAACTCCTTTGCATCCTCACAGCTTACTTTCTCATCTTGCTTTGTTGTTCCAACAAACCTGGATACATTAAATAATTAATATAAAAATGTGATTAGCTCAAGGCCCAATGGGCAGGCATGCTTTTACAGCACCAGCGACCCAGGTTCAATTCCGGCCACTGTCTGTAAGGAGTCTGTACGTTCTCCCCGAGTCTGCGTGGGTTTCCTCCGGGCACTCCGGTTTCCTCCCACATTCCAAAAGATGTACAGGTTAGGAAGCTGTGGGCATGCTATGTTGGTGCCAGAAGCATGGTGACACTTGCGGGCTGCCCCCAGAACACTCTACGCAAAAGATGCATTTCACTGTGTACATGTGACTAATAAAGATATCATGTTATATTGATCTGTGGAACACCATTAAGATTCTGCCAATCTGAAAATGACCTCTTCATCTCTATTCCATTTTCTGTCAAACCAATCCCTCAATGTTACCTTCAGCCATCTGAGTCTTGTATGTCATTTCTATTAGATATCTTTTTGTGCAGTTATATTACATCCACTGGTTCCCTTAATCTACCCTCCTCGTTACCTCTTCAAGAAACAGCTGGACAGCTAGCCAGCAGCATCCATACAGAACCTCTGGCTTGTGGCAGTGATGTGTTAGCAGATTCTGGGTCTGTGCTGCACAGTGCAGTAGTACGGGACATGCTGGAGAACAGATGCAGGCGCATCTAAACTCCTCCCACCCTCCCCGCCCCACCCCTGTCCTGGATTAAGTGCACGTATATCTGAGCTGAGAAGCGGGACACATTTCATACTTGGTCAATCCACTGCATCTGGAAATGCCCCATTATATTAAGTGGGTCTGCTAACCTTCAATTAAATGTTATTTTAATATTAATGCTTTAATTAATTTACATCAGCTGTTATTTGAATTTGTTGTTTAAGTTACTATTTTTAGTTAGTTAGAACTATGAATCAGAGCTGTGGATACAGCTGAAGGACTGGTTACTGGTTGCTGCTCACTCCTCAGAACGATTGCAATTGTGTGGCCTCGATTGTTGGAAACCACAAAGTCACCAAAGGTTAGCATAATAGTGTAGCCACGGGCCTCGTGCAACAAGGACTGGGAGGGATAATGGAGGTGTCTGTGAAACACAGGCCAGCAGATTCCAGTCCTTTATGATCGTGTTGTCATGTTCTTAATGATGGTTCCAGCATTCTGCCTACAGCTGCCAGTCTAATTGATCTCCATTTTCCCTCCCAGTTCTTGAATAGAGGTGTAGCATTTGCTACTTTTCCAGTTCTACCAGAACCATTCCAGTATCTTGGGAATTTTGGAAAGCCAACAATAATACACTATCTCTGCAGCTGCCACCTTTAGAATGCTGGGATGCAGACCAAGGTCTAGAAGTGGCAGATTTTAGTTCCCTTAATATTTTCCATTATTTTCCCTTTAATGATATTAATTATCCTGAGTTCCTCACAGTCATTAGCCCCTTGTTTATTTTCCTTTTTTACACAGTTATTGCGTTTTCTGCAGTGAAAACAAAATGTGAATGTGGTGTAGTCTCTTCAATGGGGAGACCTAACACAGACTAGGTAAATTTTTCGTAAAGCATATCTATTCGGTGCATAAAGAAGACCCCAAGCTTGCTGTCAGATTCTTCATCCTTGCTTGTAAATTCTTCTTTGGATTTGCCTCCCTCCACCTTCTGCAATCTATTCTCAACCTTTGTCCTCACCAGCACTCTTTGATCCTGACTTTGCTCCCTCATGCAAAATCCCACATTTGGTGTTCCACTTCTAATGGCAGAATCTTTAACCTGTTCCTGGGTCACTAGAAATATAAACTTCTCTACATCAGTTTTATAAAACTATCTTTTTGACCATATAATAATAATCTAAGTATGAAAGCTAAAGGTATCTAGTTATCTCTCATTGTTTGATTAATGTAGCTGTACATTATCTATCATGTTCACCGCACTTTGAAACAAAGTAATTGGCTGAAGCATTTTAAAATGCACTATATTATTGCATCTGATATCATAAAGATGTATCCCTTAACCTAATATGCTACAAGTAATCAGCTTTTAATATGATAAAGTAAATATCCATTTACATTTTCTTGGCATAGGTTTCTGTCTCTTACTTGGGGATTAATCCTCCTGCTAGAAATTTGGAAGCAGAGGAAAGAACATTCTCCAGAATTAGAAAATACCAAAAGCATGTTTTCAGTATTTTAATTGATTTTCTCTGACTGAGGGAGTATTGCATTGAAAGGGTACAAACCTTTGAATGATTCATTATACCACCTCACTTACAGAAGACCAGTAACTGGTTATAGTTGCATTTTGAAGAGCAGGAAGATGTGAATTGGTTTACTTTACCCCCATAATAAAAACAGTAGTTACTTTTCATACAGTTTGTTGTTTGTGAGACCTTGCTGTACATATTATCTACTGTACATTTCTATTTAACAATTGACTTCAAACATATTTCAAACACAAAATCTGAAATAAAAAATACTGGAAATATACAGTAAGTTTGTGGATAACGTCAACGTCAAGGATATTGTTTCAGGTTGATGCCCAAAACTGGAAGAACCTTAGGTTGGAATATGTAGGAGAGAGGCACTTGAATAAGAGCCTCAGGAGGCAAGTTCAGGACTGTGCTTCAAAACTTATTGGTATTGGTTTATTATTATCACTTGTACTGAGGTACAGCGGAAAGCTTGTCTTACAAAGCGATCGTACAGGTCAATTCATTACACAGTGCAGTTACATTGAGTCAGTACAGAGTGCATTGATGTAGTACAGGTAAAAACAATAACAGTTCAGAGTAAAGTGTTACAGCCACAGAGAAAGTGCAGTGCAATAAGGTGCAAGGTCACAACAAGGTAGATCGTGAGGTCATAGTCCATCTCATTGTATAAGGGAACTGTTCAATAGTCTTATCACAGTGGGGTAGAAGCTATCCTTGTCTGGTGGTACGTGCCCTCAGGCTCCTGTATCTTCTACCCGATGGAAGAGGAGAGAAGAGAGAATGTCCCAGGTGGGTGGGGTCTTTGATTATGCTGGCTGCTTCACCAAGACAGTGAGAGGTAAAGACAAGAGTCCAAGGAGGGGAGACTGGTGTCCATAATGCTCTGGGCTGTGTCCACAACTCTCTGCAGTTTCTTGCGGTCCTGGGCAGAGCAGTTGCCGTACCAAGCCATGATACATCCAGATAGGATGCTTTCTATGGTGCATCTGTAAAAGTTGGTGAGAGTCAAAGGGAAGATGCCAAATTTCTTTAGCCTCCTGAGGAAGTAGAGGCGCTGGTGAGCTTTCTCAGCCATGGCTTCTACGTGATTTGAGCAGGACAGACTGTTGGTGATATTCACTCCCAGGAACTTGAAGCTGTCAACCCTCTCACCCTCAGCACCATTGATGTAGACAGGTGCGTGTACACCACCCCCTTTCCTGAAGTCAATGACCAGCTCTTTTCTTTTGTTGACATTTTGTTGTCATGACACCATTCCACTAAGCTCCCTATCTTCTTCCTATACTCCGACTCATCGCTGTTTGAGATATGGCCTACAACGGTGGTATCATCTGCAAACTTGTAAATGGAGTTAGAGCAGAATCTGACCACACAGTCATGAGTGTATAGGGAGTAGAGGGCTGAGGACGCAGCCTCATAGGGCACCAGTGTTGAGAATAATCGTGCTGGAGGTATTGCTGCCTATATCCTCACTGATTGCGGTCTGTTTGTTATCTTGATCCTTTCAATTAAAATTATTTAAAAATTAATGGGTATTTTGCTTTAGTAGGTTGAAGAAAGCAAGACAATTAAAGGAAGGGCTGATTAAAGTCTACAGTGTCATTTTAATTTCCAAAACCAGTCGTGATAGGACTAATCAAAGATCTGAGTGACAAAAAAAAATGTACATTTTATACAGATAATATAAATGGAAACTTCTCTTCAAATATCAGCATCATCTGCAGGTATAGAAAATGTGTGTGGGAAATCAATAGATGTTGCAAGGCAGCCTGATAGAATCATGTTACATTAGGCTGCCTAGCCTGCATCCACAATTCACACCACAAAAGATCGTACAACTGATTTCCAAACGTTATTAATCTGGTGTCAATCACACGTATCAGTAATGAGATTCATGGTCTGCGTTACAAAGTTACTTATTTTTGTATATAAAAATTCAACACTCAGTAGGTTTCATGAATGATCCATCTCATGCCATTAAAAGGTGAATGTGCTTTGTAAGTGGCTTTGCCAGTGTGATAAAAAGATGGTGGAAATAGCCTTTCTGCATTTCGATATACAAAAAGTGTGTACATTTTAAAAAAAGTCATTCAGTGTAACTGGGTGATTTGAAGCACAATGGTACCTCAGGAGACAAAATACTAAGTGAGTATTGTCACTGCTTGCATTAATGATACAAATTATTTTGATTTTATGGGGTACCAAAAGACAGTACTTAGATTATACACCGACATAAACATAACCAATAAAATGACCAATTGCAAAAAACAAAAAACATACTGTTATATCAAGTATCTCAGTATCAGGAGAACTGCCGTACATTTACTCATGATTGTTAAATGATACAAATGCATCAGGAAGTAGATAACAAACTTCTCTTGCCAGAATTTCTGCATGGGTCATTTGTCCGTGATACCATATCAATTGCCACTCAACAGTTAACCTTTTGGTTTTCATAATATACCACTATTATTAATTTAGTAGCAGAGTATCTGTAACAAAAGACACTTAATAAAATGAATCATCACAATAACCAGAGTTTCCATGTACTTGTATTTAGTTACTAATTGCTTGTGCCCTTATTAAGCAGTTCAAATGTATGTAATACAAAAATTACCAACCACATTACCTGGTCTTATTGCTAACACTTGCATTTAAACACTGCAAGTTTTCTTTCCAGTTACAGAGCATTCCCAACAATATACTTTTCCACACGCATTTTCTGAAATACAAATAAGTTGCAGCACATTTTAAAATTATTATACTTTCATTATTATACTTCTGAAAACAAGGTTACGTAATTTCGCTCCCTTCCCCTTCCCAGCAATCAATACTGTGGGAAGGCTGGATCAATCATACGAGCCCAGGCCATTAATCCACCCCGAATATCCTTCACTGACAATGAGCAGAGCTCGTTGTTTAGCATCTCCTGCAGGATTCTGACAGCCTTCTGCGAATCATTTCCTTGTTTACAGATAACATACACTAGAGGTGGAGAAAAAGAAACAAGAATTAAATTAGGTTGTTTTACCTGTTGTATCATTCTTCTTAATGATTACAGAGTGTCACAATGAGTGCTTATTCAAGATTTAGGATGCATAATTTGAAACAAAGCACTAACTTATCGTCAGGGCTATAAATGAGCACTGTTACAAATACCACAGAATTTGCAAGGAACCAGAATTGTTTCTTGAATGGACAAGTGTCAACAGTTTTCTAAAAACAAAGTATTGATGTTATGTTTTATCATAAAATAAAAGAGATATTTTTCCTTGTTTTTATTACTGTTCCTGGTAGGCTGAAATTCCACCAAAAAGATAAATCAAGAGCCCCCCCTGGTGATGAAAGCTCAAACTGATTTACCAAAGACAGTAAGACATGGTACATATCTAGAAACAAACCACATTTTGATAGTCCATTTAATACCTCAAGATCTTTCAATAAAGTGGTATCACACAACATTTTCTCCTTGGCCATATAGGTATTAGGACAACATAGGCAAAAGCTCAGAGAGGTAGGTTTTAAAGAATGAATTAAAGGAGTAGTTAAGGGTTAGAATTCCAAAGCTTGAGCACAAGCAGGTGAAAGGCTGTCCACCAATACTGGAAATTTGGGATAAGGAAGAAGCTATTAGAGGAATAAAGATTACAGAAGTTTATAGGGCTGAAAGAAGGTTGTGGAGGTGCCTAATTTAAAGCCAAGGATGAGAATTATAAAATTGCAGGATTGCTTGTGCGGGAGCCAATGTCAGCAAACAGACGGATATTGGGTAAAGGGGAACTGGTATGTTTTTTTAAAAACTTCTTCATTCAAGGGATGTGGCTGGACCTGCAGTTACTTTCTGTCCCCAATTTGCCTGTGAAATAAGTGACATACAAAGCCATTTCTTTATTAGTCACATGTACATCGAAACACAGTGAAGTGCGTCTTTTTGCATTACTGAGAACGTGCTGGGGGCAGCCTGCAAGTGTCGCCACTCTTCCGGCACCAACATAGCATGCCCACAACTCCTAGCCTGTATGCCTTTTGGAATATGGGAGGAAATCAGAGTACCCAGAGGAAACCCACGCAGACACATTTCAGGGAGTAATTGCAAGTCAACTCTTATTGCTGGGAGTTTAGATCTATGTATATGGCGAGGGTAGCCAACTTCTAAAGGACAGGAATAACTTGGTCGTTTCATAATCATCATACTTGCTTTCTATTCAATGCATCTAATAATACGAATTTAAATCCTACAGCTATGGGGTTAAGATTCACACTCAGGGTTTCCAGAACAATAGTCATCTCTATAGAACTCTGGTTAGGCCGTGTTTAGAATATTGCATACAATTCTGGTCACCTCACTACAGGAAATATGTCGAGGCTTTAGAGCGGGTGCAGAGGAGGTTTACTAGGATGCTGCCTGGATTAGAGGGCATGTGCTATCAGGAGAGGCTGGACAAACTTGGGCTCTTTTGTCTGGAGCGGCGGAGGCTGCGGGGTGATCTGTTGGAAGTGTATAAAATTATGAGGGGCATAGATAGGGTGGACAAGCAATATCTTTTTCCCCATTATTGAGCAATCCAATACCAGAGGGCATGCATTTAAGGTGAGAGGGGGTAGGATCAGAACAGACATGAGGGGTAGATTGCGTTGCCTGATAGGGTGGTGGAGGCAAATTCAATGGGGACTTTTAAGAAGGGCTTGGATGGCCACATGAATGAGGGGAAAATAGAGGGATATGGGTATTCTGTAGGTAGAAGGGATTAGCTATGTTGGCACAACATTGTGGGCTGAAGGGCCTGTTCTGTGCTGTACTGTTCTATGTTCTAATAGTCCAGTTTACTCATCCAATAATTTAATAATAATTATGCATAATACTCTGAATACAGGTATAAGGTATTGGATGAGCTGAAGCCAACAGAGGTAGACAGGTGGTGGGCCAACAAGGCAAGCATTGTAAGAGGTGAGGCTGGCATGGATGAGAGTTTTAGCAACTAAGGTAGTGAAAGAGACAGGGATTGTTTCAGAATTGTAAAGAGCCAGGCTTGGTAATGGAAAGGACACTGAAAAAGGAGTTCAGCTCAGGTTCAATAAGGTTGCCAAGCTTTTAAATTGTTCAGCCTCAGATCTTAGGCAACAAAAAAAGTGGAGTCACCAGATAGACACTAGATACTTGCAAGTTAATGTAGGCATTTCTTTACCTGTTGTAAAATAGCACTTTTATTTATGCATAATTTACCACTGTCAGAAAGGTGGTAAATTAGTATATGTTACAATGTTGCTTTCTCTTGCTTTTATTTCAGAGTTCAAATTATCGAAAAACCAATTCACTCTGACCATCCAAGTAAGAGGTATTTAGCCACAGAGTTTAAAATTAATTTAATCAATTTTAATGCTCAGGTTACCCATAAATATGGTCTAAAGAAAATTTTATTATACCAACTATTATAACATTGCCAATCAAACAGAAGTGTTCTGTTTATTCAAAAATCATTGTATTGTTGTGTTATAAAGTCACATAGATTTGAAAGAGCACTTATATTGAAACACTTGTAAATGATTGTACTGACCTCCATGCATTATAGAATGAAACACCCATCTCAGAAAAAAAGCTTTCAAAATAGTTATGGTTCTGCAATAATTTGTTGAGGTGGGTACTGTATACCCAAAGGAGTTTTGCTGTCATCAGCTGCAGCATAAACAGCATTTAAATCTGTTATACAGTGGACTAAAAATCATTCTTGCACATGGTGTTACGACTGTGGTCTTACTAAGGCTTTATATCAGTTTGCCATTTATATTCTCCATAGTTTTTGCCATAAAGCCCAGGATGCTTTCAGAATTTTTACACCCTTATCCATTGAAGTGCTGCTTTCACTCTCAACCAGTCACTCCTGTCACTGCTCTAGCAAATCACTGCAAAGTTTTATTGAAACAAATGCTTAAATAGTGGAGGAAAACTTAAAGGAAGACAGAAATGTTTCATATGCATTTGCATTATCTTGAATACTGAAAGTGCACAACTTATATTCATTACACTATTATATTCATTGCAAGGTGATACAATGGACGTGTATCTGCAACAGGAGAAAGGAAAAACAAATGCTATATTTAAAGCAAAACTTGCCTTCAAAATATAATTATATCATGCTTTATCATACAATGCTACTTAAAATTACAAAGCATTTCATGTTCTGTTGCACTGCAGTGAATACATTTAACACAACTTCCTTCTCTGTCCTTATGATGAAAATTCCCAGACTGCTTCAATACCACTTTACAAATAATAGGAAACAATCTTTCACTAGTTCCCCACAAAAAAACTTCCAATTTTAAAAATCTCTATGAAATCACCCATTAACATTCCGTTCCAACACAGAAGGAAAATGTTTCTTAACTATAATCCCTCAATCCTGGTAATAAAGCTAATTAAGCTTTACTATATCCTTTACAGCTTTCCAACTCATCTCCCTGAAATGCCCAATGGACAATTTTGTTTCAGTAACAGCACTGTTGTCCACATTTCACCAAAACATCTATCATATTTGTGAGACCTTGCCACACAAAAAACTGACTGGTACATTCACCTACAAAACAGCTGCCTCATATAAGTAGTAATTAATTGGCAATAAGGCATTTTGTAAATGCAAATTATATTCTTTACACTCTATGGCTAATCAGTTCCTTGAACAACTTCAATATTCTAGTTTTTTTTATTAATCCATAATCACATTTTCCCAAATGCATAAACTCACCTTTAAGAATATTATCTGCACCCTTAGATATCTCCATTTCACTTGATTTTAAGAAAATAATAGAGGCAGAATAGGGCTTTCAGCCTCTGTGCCTACTATACCATTCAATAAGATCATTGCTGATCTTATAACAATGTTATGCTGATCTTATAACAATGTTATACTGATCACCACACCAGTCACAGTGAGAGCATGCAAACTCCACTCAGGCAACACTGAGGTCATGACTGAACCTGTATCTCTGGAGCTGTGAGACAGCAATGCCAAATGCTGCATCACTGTGCTACCTTTTTTTAAAGAATAGCTGGGAGAGACCATCACAACATCAACAACTAAATATATGAGCCATGCAATAATAATGTACCTGGGAAGGTAACTTTATCAGCAGCTGCTTTATATCTCCTCTCATTGATGTTATTCTGTAAATGCTTCATGTATTCAACACTCCTTTCCTCTAACTCAGTCAGAGGAATATCTGGTAATAGTGCATAGGAAACAATAGTGAAGACCTTCAATTTGAAAACATGATTATGAATTATTAATACAAAATAATTACAAATCAGATATGGGTAAATGTAGAGAACACAGATATGGGTAAATGTAGAGAACACAGTAGATGTCTAGCTGGGAGGGGTGGCTAATCCAGAAACCTAGGCTAATGACTTAGGGACATGAGGGATAGGAAACTGGCTTAAAAGGCAGTAGTGGTAAATGGAGTATGACAATGGAGTCCTCAGGGATCAATGCTGGGACCATTGCTTTTTCAATTAATGACTCAGACATGATTATGTAAGCTAAAATTTCCACATGCTGATTGTCACGAAGCTTGAAAGTGTGGCAAACAGCAAAGAGGACAGTAATATTCTACAAGACAAGGTAGATAGGCTGGTAAAACAGGTGAAAAACTGGAAGATGAAGAAAGATGAATAATGAAGAGCGAAGTGACCCACTTTGGCAGAAAGGAGATAACATTGTCTAAATGGTACCATTCTAAAGAGTGTGTAGGAACAGAGGCACCCAAGTGAAGATGTGCATAAATACTTGAAACTGCTGAGGCATGTTGACAGAATGGTTATTAAAGTATATGGGATCCTAGGTTTCATTATTTGAAGACTAAAATACAAAAACAGGAAAGTTATTTTGAAAATCAATACGTGCAGATGCTGGAAATCTAAAATAACAACAGAAAATGCTGTAAATACTCAGCCTGTCAGCCCACATCTGTGGGAAGAGGAACAGTGCTAAGATGCTCTGTTTCTACTGAGAAATGTTAGCCCAGTTTTGTTTTCTATTTTTTGTTGTTTGTTTTTTTTAAAAAAGTTTTTTTTTGTTTAGTTTATATTGTTTGTAATTTTTCTTATTGATTTGGGTTTTTAAAATTTATATAATAAATCTTTTTCTTTCCTTTCTTTTATATTATATTCATTTACTAAGAGATCGTTGGATCTACAGTTTTTTAAATATTTTATTGTTCTTTATGATTATCTATGCTATGATTGTTATCCTGATCTCTTTGTATTACATGTATAAATATTGATGCTATATATCAATCTGTATTAATTTGAAAACTAATAAAATAGATTGAAAAAGAAAGGAACAGTGCTAAGGTTTCAGGTCAAAGGCTTTTCGTCAGAATGGAGTTGTTTATCTGTTCTTATGAAAGGTCTTCAACCTGAAACGTTAGCTGTGGTTCTCTTCCCGCAGATTTGGCCTGACTCGCTGAGTATTTACAGCAATTTCTGTTTTTGTACAAGTTCCTTTGAACCTGTACTCCAGCACTGTTAAGACCAAGGGTCCTATTACTAACTTCGGTACACTGCACACAGCCTACCAGTCACTACAACTCTTCTTAACCTCTTGCTTTCTTCCCAGAGAGTCAACTTGGAATTCAGTATGGGTTCGATCCCACCCCCATCTTCTCTACAACTTATTTTCTCTTTCTTAATTCTGACAAATGGTCTTCGACCTAAAACATTAACTCTGTTGCTCTTTCCACAGATGTGGCCTGACCTACACAAGTATTTCCAGTATTTTGGTTTTAATCACAGGCTAAGGTTTCAGTGCCCTAATTCATACACAGAACATAGTGACTTAATCAGTTCTGAAGTAACTTGCTACAAAGTAAGTCAAATATTTATATTAGTAGTTTGAAAAAGAATAGGGCTGCTCACTTAGATAATTTAACTGCAGAGTTGTTGAAGATAGATGAGAAACAATTGTGAAAGTAATGCAAAAGCTCTCAAATGAAATTTGAGAAACAAGTACATGAAGACTGGGGAAAGCAATAATACCAAACTTCAATCAAAGAAAACAAGAGAAAATACAACAATTAAAAAGGAATCAGCTTACTGAGTACACCCAGTAAAGCATTTTCTTAGACACTGCTAAGGAGTATAGAAATACGCACAGAATTTGTAATACATGATGAATGAGTTGCTTTTGCACCAAGGTGAAGCATAATAGATCAACAGTTTATGTTAAGACAGATTTCAGAGAAATTTATGGAACATGACATCCATTGTTGCAGTAACTTCATAAATTTTAAGCATACTTTTGACAAGACATGGCAAGAAGTGTTATGGTATTCCTGAGAGACTTGTCACCCTGAAAGAAAACAGCTACAAGAAGTCCTTGAGCAGTGTTAAAGTGGATGGTAAATGCAAGAAATGGGTTCGATCAATATTTGAGACAGCAAGGATGTACGTTGTCCCCTGATTTTTTTTAATCTACTACTGGAAGCAGTAATAAATACAGGAAGTCCCTGACTTACGAACGCCCGACTTACGAGCGCCCGCACTTACGAACTGACCTTCATGGTCGGTTCGTAAGTGGGCCCGGCCCCTGATCCTACTACGGCGGCGGTACACCTTCTTTGGCCCAACCGGGCATATACGGCTGGGGAACCCTGGGCCAAATGCATATGTGCGGCTGGGGCCATGCATGGCCGCGATCCCCGGCCCAAGTGCACATGCGCAGACACTGTTCCGAGTTACATACAAAATCAGGTTATGAACAGTCTCAAAAACGGAACTCGTTCATAACCCGGGGACTTCCTGTATTCAACTGGAAGTTGATATTGCTTCACACTCTTTGCTTGACATCACTTGAAATCAGGAATGAAATGATTGTTTCAAAATCGAGTAAGTTCTTTCTCCAAATTTAGAATGCTTGCCACCAGATTTAAGATGTTCAATTATGATAACAAACAAAACTGAAAAACCAGCTGAAGAATCACTGCAAGATCAAAGATCAGATATATTTTAAAACATGAATGCATAGAAAATGCAAATATTAAGTATTTCTATTTCTGGTTTTATTTTCAAATACATTAACCTCCACAATCAAATGAGAAGTTTATAAAATGGATTACATTATTGAATTCTCACAAATTATCTCTTGTTCACATGAATATTGCTGTCCCAACAACTCACCAAATGAAAGAAAAAAAGAACACATATTCCCTGCATTTTATCATGTGAAAATTTTGTAAATCTAGTCTAATTTGCAAAATAGAACTGTCAGGTACAGGATTAATGCAAGTAGTGATAAATTGTACAAAGACAGACAGATCAGGATGAAATAGAATATTGAAATTTAACACAGTGAAAGGATGTTTTATTTAATCACACTTTTAATCAACAATCTGAGAAATGCCTAAAAAGTGCCATTGGAGAGCAAAGTTTTGAAAGGATAATATAGATGTGAAACCCAAATTGAATAGATATGTATTTCTTTTTTTCAGTTTTTCTTTTCCCATGTATATATATTTAATTTCAACAAATTAGATAAAAAAGAAACATTGACAAATGACAGGCAAAGAGAGAGAACACTCTGGCCTATGAATTAGATTTACAGAAATATTGATTTCACAACCTGCAAATGAAAATGTACTCACCATGGAGTGAAACACAATGAGAAACATTTCCAGCTCATTTCACATCATTCTGGAATTTTGACCAGACACTTACTGGTTTGCATAGGACAGAAAATTATATCTGACTACCCTGCGTGTGACCCAGAATAATTAGGTCTCTGAAGTGCAATGAAACCTCAGTAAGGCAAATCGTTTACTCAGCTTTCGTCCTTAAGACATCCCTAGCCCACATATTAACCCATAACCTCTCCCACCCGAAACCCACCATCAATCTCACCTTCCAGTCCTCCAATACCACCTCCACTACTCAAAGCTTCTATTTCCACTCACCCCCTCACTGCTAATTTCTAGCCACCTCCTCCTCCACAATCACTTAGCTCATTCCAGGATTTGAATAATTAGGCCTCAGTACTGAAAATTCTGAGCACCACAACTCTTCTAATACAGAATGAAGACAGTGGAGCTGGAGATGCTTACAAATTACACTCATTCTCTCCCACCAGTGTAAAAATGATCAAAATGAAAATAAATTAAAGGATACAAATAGAATTAGGTAGATGGCATATGTCAACCTCCACCTGTGGGCGAACATCCACCAAGACATGAGGAACATCTTCATCCAAAAGACGTTTATATTCCTAAAGTTATGAAGAAGAAAATTATAAGTGTTAGCATTTCTGAGCAACTTAAGGGTCTTGCAAATAATTTGGATTTATGAATATTTAAAATAAACTGCAAAATAAAACATTACTCTCTACCACAATACAAATGGATTCAATTTTCAGGCACATAAAATGTAGTGTATCAACAAAGCTACTACATTTCTAGTGCTAAGTGTATGTAAAACAACACTTATCCTTGATATGAAAGTGAATGGAAAGCGGCTTACCTGAACAGTTATTCTTTGTTCTCCATTTAACAAATTAAGTGTCCTACACTAAAATTGGAATGCACAAATGGTGGAAAAGGGTCAGGTGTCAGAATAATAAACAGTAACTGGGCATCTTAAGTATAAACTATGAAATGATAATCATTAATCTCTGCTTTCTAAAAGGGTATGCAACTTAATCATGGATCATTAACACCATAATCAACAGAAGAACCAACTAAAACTGGGCATGGTTATGCTGTCATCTCCATAAAGTGCTAACTGGGGCCACAGCATTGCATTCAACCCAATGTTTATATCCCAAAGCTTTAGAAAAAGTAAACCTTACTTTATCTCCATCACATCTGTTCTGACAATACCACCTTTCCTATCAGTGCTTCCCTTCCCCTGTAATTGGGAGAGACCTCAGCCAGGCCTGCGCTCATCTCTCCGCCATCTGAGAACTAAGATGTGAACCAACTTGCATCACACCAACCTCCATACTTAATAGTTCCTTTTACCCCATTATGGATACCTCCAGATGGATGTCAGCATTAAATATTCCTACCCTTGCCTTCCCCTTTCAGCATTTTATAGTGTTTGTTCCCTCCATGTGGTCTGCTTCTCAATCACCACCACCTGCTCACAAAACGCCTTCAAGTGCAGAAGATGGCATACCTGCCTTTTATTTCCTCATTCCCCATGCAAAGAGCCCTAAGCTTTCCTCCCGCATGAAATAACTATCTAATTTTATTTCTTTCAATTTGGTATATCATATTCACTGCATACAATGGAATCTTTTCTCCATTAGTGTGACCACAGTTCAGGTAAACTTATTGTGAAATAAATAGCAATTCTGGCAAACAGCCCTTCTGCAGTCAATGTCTTCTTTCGTTTTTAAACTCTGTTTTCTATGATCTAACAAAACAGTGTTCTTGACCTGATCTGTTGCTGCTGAGCCACAGAATATCTCATAGTCGATCAAATCCTTCACTGTTGGATTCTCACTACATACGGCACACGTCGGCTGTTTTTGCCTAAGCTTAATCGTGCGAAATCGAGCTTCCAGAGCATCAAATACCAACATCTGTTGGCTGTACGATGCTGAAGAGGTTATCGTTAAGGACCATACCAGGAAAACGTATTTCTGTCACAGGAAGTGGGTTAGCATTGCTAATGAAAGACTCCAGCTGTGCAGGCAGCTGGTGGCTGATCAAATACATCTCTCAGCTTTTTAAACAGGAAAGCTTTTTGATTTAGCAATAAACTCATGCTCTTATGAGATCAAGTCTTATCTGCTCGGGAATCTTTTGTCCTCAGACAGGATTTTATCATCATGTATAACGACTGGGTAGTGAGCTAGGATATTTCCCTTCACTCTGGATTTGGTTTGGCTGGGCCATCTCACCCTCGTTCACTGTTAGTGAATGCAGATCCATATCACAAACCTTAGTATAATTTTACATCAATACACCATCTGGCTTAGATACTGTGGGGTGGTTGCTGGAGGGAACGGTACATGATTGTATGATAAAAGCTTTTGGTTCATGATATGCTATTCTTAACCTACAACTTATCGATTTTGAAGGCATTCTCTTCCTTAGCATTAATATCTTTCATCTTGATCAAATCCAAACAATATCACACAAGAACAGCACCATGTGCAGTTGCTGTTAGTCAAGAGCTGCAAAATATAGATTTGGCTCACAATGCACCCAAACCACTAAGTCAGACAATGGCTGTGCCCAGGGAAAAGAAACGTAGAGAAATACAAAGCATAAATGTTAACCCCATAGACCTCAGTAGGTGGAAGTGAAAGATTTTCAAAGTGTATTTGCCCGTAGACTTCCTGCAGTCTCAAGGAAATCCCAGGCTCTCCATGCTAACAATTTTAATGCAATACCTCACTCATTTACAGAAATTTAAATTATTCAAATATCAGAGGCAGAATTCACTTTTTTTAAATTAGCCTTTATGCTTTACTTTATTTTATCTTATCTTAATACAATTTATGTAGCTAACTTTAAAAGAATGCAGACAATTTGTATTAAGCCTTCACACAATGGCCAATTGGCAAGGGAGTTGAGGATAACTCAACACTGTGCATTTGTATGGCAGAAGTGACAAAAAACAACAGAAAAATTGCTATTAAAGAATTTTACTTTCCTGGCTGAAATAACCTTCTGTGGCCATTCAAGTGTCACAATTGAAAGATCATTATTATGTTCTTGTCTCCATTAATACTACCTGATCTGACAGAGTATTTCTATTATTTTCTGTTTCAGATTCTAGCATCTGTAATATTTTGCTTTTTAATCACAAATCTAGCACATATCCAAATGTAATAAGGTGAATGACTGAAAGCTTTTTCATTGATCAAATCAGGAGTTTAGAAAGAGAGTGGGAGGAATTTAAGAAGAAAAAAATCAGTAAGTGGTTAGTTCTTCCTTCTCAATCTATTAGTGTTTTAAGATCCTTTTCATGGACCTCTTGTACGGTGAACAACTCCTGATCTCTCAATCTACCTCATTATGGCACTTGCACCTAATTTGACTACCTTCACTGCGCTCTCAGTAACTGTAATACAAAATTTTGCATTCTGTTATTGTTTTTCCTTCTCTACTACCTTGATATATTTATGTGTGGAATGATCTGTCTGGATGGCATGCAAACAAACCCCCTCACTGTGTCTTGGTACACGTGACAATAATAAACCAATTACCAAAAGCTAACCAGTTATAGCCAAAAGCTGATAACCACCATGTGGCGACAATACTGTCCTAGTTCATCCTCTTGTTGTTCTTGTATTCTCAGTGTAATTTAACTTACAATACTAAATTTTCAAGATCAACTAAAATTCATTTGCAATCCATGAAGACTACAACCAGCATTTTCAGTTTACGAGCTGTCATTTACTGGAGTCTCCCTGCTCAAGAATATTTAGACTTGCAACGGGGCAGCTAATATTTGGCTCAAGTTTCTCAATAATAAAATCAAACAAACATGTAACAATATAAAAAGATACATCCCATTCCTGATGCAATCTTCAGAACCTCCAGGGCCTGAATACATCCCAGAATTCCAGGCACTGTAAAAAGAAAAATATGCTTAAATTTAATTAGTTGTTTATTCTTCGAAGGGAAAAGATTCACATATATATGGTTATTTACAATGCATTCAGAGATCCAAACCAATTTACTGCCAATAAGGTACCTTTGAAGTGCATTCACTATTGTAATATAGGAAGTGTTCACCAAGTTTCACAAACAGCCATGTGAAAATGACCAGGTAAGCAGTTAGCATAACACTATTACAGCGCCAGCGACCCGGGTTCAATTCTGGCTGCTGTCTGTAAGGAGTTTGTACATTCGCCCCATGGCTGCATGGACTTCCTCCGAGTGCTCCGGTTTCCTCCCACATTCCAAAGATGTACAGGTTAGGAAGTTGTGGGCATGGTATGTTGGCGCCGGAAGCGTGGCGACACTTGCGGGCTGCCCCCAGAACACTCTACGCAAAAGATGCATTTCACTGTGTGTTTCGATGTACATGTGACTTATCTTAATATTTTGGTGATTCTATTGGAGGGAGACATATTGACCTGAACATTGCCAATAACTGCTCTACTCTTCAAAGATGTTTCTTGGGATCTTTCATCTTCAGCTCAGAAGTCAAAAGCTGGAATGTCTCAAATGATGGAAAGCACTTCCTACAATGCAGTACTTCCTCAATTTGTGCTTCAGGATTTGACTTGAAGCATTAGGTTTAGGTGGTGATGAGTCATGTTCTAGAACTGTGCAGTCCACATACAAAGATGGTGCCAGGTAAGGAATTACAGGACTTTGACCCAGTAATCATGAAGGAACACTGATTAAGGATGGTGTGAGAGTGGAATTTGAAGGAGGTGGCATTCTTATTTTTCTAGTGAAAGAGATCATGGATTTAGAAGATGAAGTTGAAGCCTTGACAAATTCCTACACTACAAATTTCTACCATCTTGCAGAAGGCACAGTGTAGCCATTTGCAGTCACATCACAAAAGCGGTGAAGGATGTTGACATTCAAGGTAGAGGATAGATGCCCTGTAGTTTAATTCCAAGTGTTTTGGAACTGTACTCATCCAGATAGTCGGATGAGCTTCAGCTTCCTGATGAAAACCAGGTCTATCAAGTACATGCACAACAGATTTAGAAGTCAAATCGTTGTACAATAAGCATTGTAGGCAAGAGTTCAAATATCGTCTCACTGCCATTTCACAAGGTAGAAAACAACTCACAAATGACTGTGCACCCTGACCAATAAAAATGCTATTGTGTTAATAATGCTGCATGACAAAACTGTTGCTTTGTTACACTGTCCCAAAGCATTCTTCAAAATCTTCAAAAATTTGATAAATACTTGAAATAAGAACAAATTGTTGCAAGGTTATGGGGAATTTTCTTTAGTTTGACCTAACCATCAGAAGATATGATAATAATAGAGGCATCTTGTTTAAAAAAACTTAGCTTGTCAGTGATTTTACCTTGCAACCAAGTGATCGTTCTTCTACTAAAGTGCAACTTTGACACTTTGGACATTGTTGTTCTTGGACTATAATATTTAAATTATGAAGGCCTCCTGGGAGTAAATAAATCAATGATTTCTTTTTGAGCTGAAGATTAAGATTGATGCTCATCCAAACTTTCACATGTTTCCATCTTGGAATAAGAGCTCTGACACTTCTCTAACCCAAGAATAACATTGTAAGATTTTGGTCAAAAAAAATTCCCCAAACAATGTATAATTAAAAAATGAATAACATTCAAAATCAACTTCAAAACTTCTCATCCTAATAAAAAACCTAATCCATTACTGAAAGGCAGGTGTCACTAACTCCCCAAATAGACCTATTCATTATAGACAAAAGATTCTACTGTGATGGTATTCACTTTCCAGGCCCCAAAAGGGCTTATTGCTAACCTCAGCTTTTTAAAATGACAGCAGCATGACCTGTCCAAAGGTCAAGAAGTGGTTGCTCATTAAGCTAAAATCCCTTTTGCAAAAACAGCAGAAATTGTCCCAGGCTCAAGATGTTTGTTGTTTGTCAATTTAAACTTCTAACCAATATTCCCTGCTCAGCCTTGTAACATAAACAAGAGAACAATGGGATCCAGGTTTACTTAATTAAACACTCCAGTCACCTGGCCTGAAAATGTGATTGAAAAAAACATCACATGCCAATGATGTCAACTAAGTGTAAAAACAGTATAAATGTTAGAAAGCAGTGAGGGTAGAAAAAAAGTGACAGAGAAAACAGGTTACAGAAAGAAGACCTAGAATTCATTCCTCAGCCTTTTGTTTTTGCAACGGACAACTTGTTTGTCTGCAACTTATTGGTATGACTTTTTAGCCTGTAAGAATTGTACTTGTGTTTGGAAATCCTTTGTAAGTTACAAGTCATTGTTAAGAATTACTTATTAGAATTAAATGTGTCTCACTTAAAATAAAATAAACTGTGTTTAAACTGCTTTGTTAACTGGAAATATCTCCTTGGTTGGGAGAAGGGACCCACTGCTCGAAATAGTGATTATTGACAGCTAGACCTTTCTGTAGAGACTAAAGTACTGAAGTAAACTATTCCTTGAAGTGTAGGTTGATACAGTATAATCTCCCTATAGTGAGGGTACTTGTAGATACTTATGCCAGATAGAACTTAAAGTCTTGACTTAAGTTTAGAGCTCTCGGACAGTACACTTAATATCATCACACTCTTATCTTGGTAGTTGATCTGATTGTACTCAAATCCAGGAAAATACATTAACAGATTCATGAAAAATGTACGGCATGAAAGTAAGAAGCTGTTCTTAGTCACCGGAATAGTTTGGAAAGATTTACTCTGGTGATAAAATAGAAAATTTCTTTCAAGAAGAGAAAACAATTTTAAAATATTAAATTTTGTATGAAGGACATGCTGCCTTTGACATGATTAATCCTATCTCTATAAAAATAGTATATACTCTGACTCAGCATTACATGTGCTATGGTGATCTGCTTGTTTCTATGTATGTTAAATTGACCTCAGGGAGTAATTAGAACATTAAGTACACATACTGTACTCAAAATCAGTACACATATTGAACTTCTTTCTGTTTCCCTGCTTGATTTGATGATAGAACAAAAACTCAGTTTGTCAAAATGAGCAATGTTTAACCATCCAAAGAAAAGGACAAGCTGTGGTTTACACCTCAACTAGGGTACAATATGCTTTCATTCTGTAAGGGGTGACAGCAGAAGAATGCATAGAAGAGAACTACACATTTGTACCAAAATAATTTACTTTGTGGTATCAAATCAGCAGCATGTTGTTATGCAAATAGTTGAAGTAAATAAGAAACAGGAACAAGAGTGGGCCTTTTGGGTCCTCAGTCCTGCTCCTCAATTGAGTAAGTTCATGGTTGATTTTTGAACTTAATACTTTTCTGCCTTATTGGTATTGGTTTATTATTATCACTTGTACTGAGGTACGGCGAAAAGCTTGTCTTACAAACCGATCGTACAGGTCAATTCATTACACAGTGCAGTTACACTGAGTCAGTACAGAGTGCATTGATGTAGTACCCGTAAAAACAATAACAGTTCAGAGTAAAGTGTCACAGCTACAGAGAAAGTGCAGTGCAATAAGCTGCAAGGTCACAACAAGGTAGATTGTGAGGTCATAGTCCATCTCATTGTACATGGGAACTGTTCAGTAGTCTTATCACAGTGGCGTAGAAGCTGTCCTTAAGTCTGGTGGTACGTGCCATATCTCTGATTCTACCAGCATCCAAAAATCTAATGATTTCAATCTTGAATGCCAATCAATGATTGAGCTTCCACAATCTTCCAGGAAAGAGAATTCCTAAGCAAATCCATGCATCCTTTGATTGAAGGAATTTCCCTTTATTTCAGTTTTAAATGGTCTACCCTTGTTTTGACACCCCCAATTCTAAACTCCTAAGCCAGGAGAAACACCTTCCCCACGTCTACTCTGTCAAGCCCTCTAGGTGTTTGTATTTTCAATGGGGTCATTTCTTATTCTTCCAAAATCTAAAGAATAGAGGCCAAATCTACTCAAGCTTACATGTGACAGGATGCCATCCCAGGAACCAGTATGGTGAATCTTCACTGTACACCCTCTTAAGGAAACTAACGAAAGGTAGGAATCTATCAATGGCCAGAGCAGTTGATTGACTATTTTCCTTTATTACTGTCACATACAAAAATATAGAGAATTCAAGTATTATATTTATCACATGCATGCATAAATGGAAGATAACAGGGAAGGAAGGAGAGCTGAGAGTGTTCTTTAAACTAGTCAAAGGAAATTTAAGTTCCGCGTATGCTCTCTGAGAATGGGTGGGGGGAGAATGGAATAAAAGGGATTATAATGAACTATTTATACAAGGCATTGATGAGATCTCATCTGAGGTATTGCAGTAGTCTTTTAGTACCACCCACACCCCACAAGATCAAGGCATTTGTTCTAGAGAAAACGACAAAATGATCCCAACCTAAACTACAGAGATCAGTTTGGATTTTCTGGAGATGCACAGCCTCAAAGTTAGGGGTCTCACGGAATGGAACTGAGTTCAGTTAAGATTACTAGAGAGAAGGTGCTAGGAAAACTAAGTGGGCTAAAGACTGATAAGTCTCCCGGACCGGATGAGGTCCATCCCCGGGTTCTGAAGGAGGTGGCTTTAGAGATAGCGGAGGCATTGGTGAGAATTTTCCAGGAATCGATAGACTCCGGCATGGTTCCGGAGGACTGGAGGGTCGCAAATGTAGTTCCGCTGTATAAGAAAGGTGGAAGGCAGCATAAAGGAAATTACAGACCTATTAGTCTGACGTCAGTGGTGGGAAAGTTATTGGAATCGATCCTCAAGTATGGGGTTATGGAATACCTAGAGGTGCAAGGCAAGATAGGTCCTAGCCAACATGGTTTTGGGAAGGGAAGATCCTGCCTGACCAACCTATTGGAGTTTTTTGAAGAAATCACAGGTAGGGTGGATAAGGGAGAGGCGGTAGATGTTGTGTATTTAGACTTTCAAAAGGCCTTCGACAAGGTGCTGCATAAGAGACTGATTAATAAGATGAGGGGTCATGGAATTACAGGTAGGATAACAGAATGGGTGGACCATTGGCTGGTTGGCAGGAAGCAAAGGGTGGGAATAAAAGGATCTTGTTCTGGTTGGCTACCGGTTATTATTGATGTTCCACAGGGGTCAGTGTTGGGGCTGCTTCTTTTTACCTTGTACATTAACGATTTGGATGATGGAGTAAATGGTTTTGTGGCTAAGTTTGCAGATGACACCAAGATAGGTGGAGGAGTAGGGAGTATTGAGGAGACAGGAAGGTTGCAGAGAGACCTAGATAGTTTAGGAGAATGGGCAAGGAAATGGCAAATGAGATTCAATGTTGAGAAATGTACAGTTGTACACTTTGGAAACAGAAATAAACGGGCAATTATCTAGAAGAAGAGAAAATTCAAAGTACAGAAGTACAAAGGGACTTGGGGGTACTCGTGCAGGATACCTTAAAGGTTAACCACCAGGTCGGATTGGTGGTAAAGAAAGCGAATGCTATGTTGGCATTCATTTGGAGAGGTATAGTGTATAAAAGTAAGGAAGTGTTGATGAGGCTCCATGGGGCACTAGTGAGGCCTCATTTGGAATACTGTGCACAGTTTTGGGCCCCATATCTTAGGAAGGATGTGCTGGTGTTGCAGAGGGTTCAGAGGAGATTTAAGAGGATGATTCCCGGAACGAAAGGGCTTACGTATGATGAGCGTTTGTCAGCTCTTGGACTGCACTCACTGGAGTACAGAAGAATGAGAGGGGACCTCATAGAAACATTTTGCATGTTGAAAGGACTGGACAGAGTAGATGTGGCTAGGCTGTTTCCCTTGGTGGGTGAATCCAGGACCAGAGGGCACCATGTTAGAATTAGAGGGTACAGGTTTAAAACAGAGATGAGGAGAAATTTCTTGAGCCAGAGGGTGGTGAGTTTGTGGAATTCCTTGCCAGGTACAGCAGTGGAGGCCAGATCATTGGAGGAAGAGATAGATAGATACCTAAATAGTTGGGGTATCAAGGGATATGGGGATAAGGTTGGAAATTGGGGTTAGCGCACCCCCTGGGACTTACTCATAGAACCATAGAAAACTACAGCACAGAAAACAGGCCATTTGGCCCTTCTAGTCTGTGCCAAAACATTATTCTGCTAGTCCCATTTACCTGCCCCCAGCCCATACCCCTCCAGACCTCTCTCGTCCATGTATCTATCCAATTTACTCTTAAAAGAGTGAGCCTGCATTTACCACATCAGATGGCAGCCCATTCCACACTCCCACCACTCTTTGAGTGAAGAAGTTCCCCCTAATGTTCCCCTTAAACCTTTCTCCTTTCACCCTAAAGCCATGTCCTCTCGTACTTATCTCTCCTAATCTAGGTGGAAAGAGCCTACTTGCAATAACTCTGTCTATGCCCCTCATCATTTTGTAAACCTCTATCATATCTCCCCTCATTCTTCTCAGCTCCAAGGAATAAAGTCCTAACATGCTCAGTCTTTCCCTGTAACTCAACTCCTGAAGACCTGGCAACATTCTAGTAAATCTCCTCTGCACTCTTTCAATCTTACTGACATCCTTCCTATAGTTCGGCGACCAGAACTGCACACAATATTCCAAATTGGTCTCACCAACGACTTATACAACCTCACTAAAACATTCCAACTCCTATACTCAATACTTTGATTTATAAATGCCAGGATGCTGAAAGCCTTTTTTTACAACCCTGTCTACCTGTGACTCTACTTTCAGGGAATTATGTATCTGAACTCCCAGATCCCTTTGTTCCTCCACACTCCTCAGTGCCCTACCATTTACTGCGTATGTCCTCCCTTGATTTGTCCTTCCAAAATGCAACACCTCACACTTGTCTGCATTAAATTCCATTTGCCATTTTCTGGACCATTTTTCCATTTGGTCCAGATCCCTCTGCAAACTTTGAAAGCCTTCCTCGCTGTCCACTGCACCTCCAATCTTAGTGTCATCCGCAAACTTACTAATCCAATATACCACATTATTGTCTAGATCATTGATATAGACAACAAACAACAATGGCCCCAACACATATCCCTGAGGCACACCACTAGTCACAGGCCTCCAATCTGAGAAACAACCATCCACAACCACTCTCTGTCTTCTCCCACTCAGCCAATTTTAAATCCAGTTTACAACCTTTCCAATGGAAACCCATTGAGTGAACCTTCTGAACTAATCTCCCATGTGGGACCTTGTCAAAGGCCTTACTAAAGTCCATGTAGACAACATCCACAGCCTTACCGTCATCTACTTTCTCAGGGACCTCCTCAAAAAAACTCCACAAGATTCGTTAAACACGATCTACCACACACAAAGCTATGCTGACTATCCTTAATCAACCCTTGGCTGTCCAAATACTTATACGTCCTATCTCTCAGAACACCTTCCAATAATTTACCCACTACTGACGTCAGGCTCACTGGCCTGTAATTATCTGGTTTACTCTTCGAGCCTTTCTTAAACAATGGAACAACATGAGCTATCCTCCAGTCCTCTGGCACCAGCACCCGTGGCTAGGACGTTTTAAATATATCTGCCAGGGGCCCCTGCAATTTCTACACTAGTCTCCTCAAGGTCCGAGGAAATATCTTGTCAGGGCCCTGGGATTTATCTACTTTTATTCGCTGTAAGCATCAAGTACCTCCTTTTTAATCTCTATATGTTCCATGACACTAGTGCTTGTTTCCCTTCCTTCCATATCCACGATGCCAGCTTCCTGAGTAAACACTGATGCAAAAAAACTGTTTCAGACCTCCCCCATCTCCTGAGACTCCACACATAGACGACCACTCTGATCTTCTAGGGGACCAATTCTGTCTCTTACTATCCTTTTGCTCTTAATATACCTGTAGAAACCCTTTGGGTTTACCTTCACATTATCTGCCAAAGCAGCCTCATGTCTTCTTTTTGCCTTCCTGATTTCCTCTTTTAGTATTTTCTTACATTTCCTATACTCTTCAAGTACCTCATCCATTCCTAGTTGCCTATACCTGCTATACACCTCTCTCTTTTTCTTAATCAGCTCACCAATATCCCTTGAAAACCAAGGTTCCCTATGCTTGTTACCTTTGCCTTTAATCCTGGCAGGAACATACAAACTCTGCACTCTCAAAATTTCGTCTTTGAAGGCTTTCCATTTACTGAGCACATCCTTGCCAGAAAATAACTTATCCCAATCCACCCTACCTAGATCCTTTCTCATTTCCACAAAATTGGCCTTTCTCCAATTTAGAACCTCCACTCGAGGACCAGACCTATCCTTACCCATAATTATCTTGAAACTAATTGCATTATGGTCACTACAAAATGCTCACCTACACATACTTCTGTCACCTGACCTGTCTGGTTCCCTAATAGGAGATCAAGTATTGCATTCTCTCTCGTTGGTACCTCTATATATTGATTTAGAAAACTTTCCTGAACACATTTGACAAATTCCAAGCCATCCAACCCTTTCGCAGTGTGGGAGTCCCAGTCAATATGTGGAAAGTTAAAATCCCCTACTATTACAACTTTCTGTTTCTTACATCAGTCTGCTATCTCCCTACAGATTTATTCCTCCAATTCCCTTTGACTATTGGGCAGTCTAATAATACAACCTATATAGTGTGGCCACACCTTTCCTGTTCCTCAGTTCCACCCATATGGCCTCTGCAGACGAGCCCTCCGGGCTGTCCTGTCTACGCACAGCTGTGATCTGTTCCCTGACCAGTAATGCCACTCCTCCCCCTTTCATCCTCCCCCCTCTATCACGTCTGAAACAACGGAAGCCCGGAACATTAAGCTGCCAGTCCTGCCCCTCCTGCAACCATGTCTCACTAATAGCAATAACATTGTAATCCCACGTGCCAATCCACGCCCTAAACTCATCTGCCTTACCTACAATACTCCTTGCATTGAAATAGATGCACCTGAGAACATTACTATCACGTACAAACCTTTGATTTCTGTCCATACCTGCAGACCTCGCATGATCATTTTCCTCCTCACTTTCTTCTCTAACACTCTAATTCCCCTCCCCCTGCAAATCTAGTTTAAAGCCACCGGAGCAGCACTAGCAAACCTACCCACAAGTATGTTAGTCCCCTTCCAGTTCAGGTGTAAACCGTCCCTTCGGAACAGATCCCACCTTCGCCCAATTATCCAGAAACCTGAAGCCCTCCCTCCTGCACCAACTCCTTAGCCACGTATTTAGCTGCATGATCCTCCTATTTCTAGCCTCACTAGCACGTGGCACTGGTAGCAATCCTGAGATAGCAACCTTGGAGGTCCTGTCCTTTAACTTTGCACCTAATTCCCTAAACTCTCTTTGCAGGACCTCCTCCTTCTTCCTATCCACATCATTGGTCCCTACATGGACCACGACATCTGGCTGCCCACCCTCCCTCCTGAGAATATCAAGAACTCGATCTGAGATATCACGGACCCTGGCACCAGGGAGGCAATAGACCATCCGGGATTCTCGATCTCTCCCACAGAATCTCCGATCTGTCCCCCTAACTATTGAATCCCCTATCACTACTGCTCTCCTTTTTACCCTCCCTCCTATCTGAGATGAGGGTCCTGCCTCGGTGCCAGAGACTTGACCACTACAACTTGTCCCTGGTAGGTCATCCCCTTGAGAACGTGAGGTGTTAGGAGTTTTTTTTTCTCCAGATTTCCATATATGCTTACAGGACTTTTTTTATTTCCCTCCACTCAGATACAAAATCAAGGCATGATTTTGAATACATAACAGTGAATTTATGTAGTTAAAATCAACTGTTAGTAGAAAACTCACCTACACCCAACACTCCTCCATCTGAACAGTTGGTTACGGTCTCTGCTGGAGGTGGTTTTGGGAAGAGACATCTGTAACAAGGGCCACCATTGTAATTATACACAGTGAGCTGAGAAGTTAACCAAAACAAAAACACCATTTAACCAGAAATGAAAGTTATTAGGATTTTTAATCCCACTCTACCCACCCATGAACTGCCCACACCCATACCTCCAACCAGTAGACAGTATTTTCACTTAATTTTATTTCCCTTGCTTCCTTCAAGATGACGTTCTGTGCTAGTTTCGTACATCACCCAGCACCTCAGTTTCTCTTTTAATAGGATCTTGGTTTTTCTCTTAAAGAGAAGCAGAGACCCTCCAGCTGTTAACAAACATGTTAGCCAATAATGGACCCTTTAAATTTGGCACTATTGGAAAAGCACTGCAAGAAAAATTTAACTGTTGTTCTTTAGTCAAGTTACATGGAACTTTTTACTGAGTGCACTGCATATCCTGAAAGCCCTCAAGGCATATTAAAAACTGAACAAAGTAGAACCAGTCACAAGCCCCATCTCAGCCCAGCCAAAGTCATCAAATGATTCCTCTTCAAATACAAAGACATTTTAATTCCATGGGTTTGTATCCATCGCTATAAAAGTACCATCAGCAAAACAAAAATCAATCTCTTATTTCTAATTGTAAATGTAAAATCTGTCAGCTAGTGTCCTTTAAAAGATATAACATGCATTTAAATGATATTAATAACACTGTGATTGCTTGAGGTTTATCTTCTAACACAATGAAATCCTATATTCAAAATCTGAATGATACAGCAGAGAAAGACCACCTGCCTTGCCCTGTCGCTGCCAACTTTGGTAGAATTATCTAATTACTCACACTCCCTTGCACTTTCTCCATAACCCTGTAATAATTTGTTTTCCTTTCAAATATTTAACAAATTTCCCAAATAGTTTATCTGCTTATACCACTTGGAACAGCTTCAGACAGGACAATCTATATTACTAAATGTGTGGAAGAAAATTCCCTCATGTCACCTCCAAGTCTTCTGCCAATCGTATTAAATCTGACTCCTCTGTTTATTGACCCTTCCAGCATCAGAAATTTCTCCCTTCTTAACTCCTTTAAAACCAATTAAGAAACTTCTCCCCCACAATGGTAGAGTGGTGTTCTTTGAAAGGACTCAAACTTCTGGGTAAACACCATATGCAGTGCAATAACAGATACATCGTATTTTTAATGCATATTAGTTGCAACAAGCCTTGTGAGAATAATAAAAAAGTTAGATATCCTTTTAAATTGATGTATTTCTTGAGTTTGTTATCAAATAGTGCGGAGGAATGCCACTCTGGTTCTTTTGCTGCTAAATAAATGACACTCTTACCACTAAATTGTTTTCCATTTGCTACTTTGATATGAGGAAAAATATACTTATAGGTCAGGCTAAAAAAACTCTGAAGTTTATTATAAAAAAGCTAATATATAAAAGGCTGTTAAATCAGCAGATGAAATAGCAATTCCTACAGAAGTGCTTAACCATGCCTAATAGTTTAAACCATCTTCAGAGACCAAAATAGTTTAGTGCTGTGAATTCTCAGAATCATTCAAAGAATCTTATGAGATTCCTAAATGAGTATCTGCCCCTTGAACTTCTACCTTGCCTAATACAGCTGAAGAGGTTGTGCTAAATTTAAAATTGGTACAGCAACTTTACCTTGTTCAGGTAGCTTTGCATTCAGATAAAAAATCTCTCTCATCTGGAAGAAAAGCTCTAGATATTTTCTAACAAGCAGTTAAACAAATTTATGAAGCCATTATATCTTCCAAGCATGCAGGAAAAGATTGAGCTGCACTACACAATAACTGCTCTCTTAGCAACTGACTATTACTATACAAGTTCCCGGCAGCCATCAAATTCTAGATGACTTTCAATATATTAAAACACATCATCAAAATTAAACGTATCCCACTCAGCTCAAACTGGACTAAAATTCCTCCAGCAGTCTTCCTGGCTAATCTGAGTCTAGTGTTGCACAATCCTCCTGTTTTGTTTGACCATGAGCTAAGTGTTCTCTCACATATTTAAGTATTAACTACTTCCATTCATATTTTTAATGTGAGGGATACTAGTCAAATGTAAACTGTCCATGTTACACACTCACTCACTCCATGTTACTGTTCAGGTTGTGCATACAGAGGGTGGTGCCAGAAGAGATGGTAGATGCTGGTACAATTATAACATTAAAAAGATATTTGGAGAGGTACATGGATAGGAAAGGTTTAGAGGGATGTGGCCCAAATGCAGGCAAATGGGATGAGCTCAGCTTGGATGAGTTAGGCTAAAGGGGCTGCTTCCGTGCTGTATGACTCCATGACTCAAAAAGGGTAGTGATTATTGTACTAGAAGGGCTACCAAAGGACACGTTTAACCCTCAAAGGTAAACTGGTTTGAATAGATTCTGTAATTTTGTTCTCCCACTGTTACATAAAGAAGGGAGAACTCCCAGGATGATGTGCACTTCCAGTCTCACTACATGAATGACTTGTGGTGTTCTTTAAACTGACTGAAGCTCAGGGAAATGAGATGTGCATTAAATGCAATCTCACAAAGCAACATATCTCAAATACAAAATTACAAACAGAACAATTCTCTCTTACACCGGAGATTCATTTGCAGGTGTAACCTAATAAAGTGATTTAATTCCTCAATCAAATTCCCTTTTTATAATTTACCTCTAGTATCCATTATCTCATTTGCCAAAAGTTACTTTGGAACTTGTACAGATTTTCAATGGAGAAATACATTGATGAGCTACCTCTTTTTTTGTTATTTACCTGTCCCTCCATTCTGAGAGCACTGGCTGATACAAGTGGCTTCCCATTCAGAACACAGGCATCGTTGACAAGATATCGTGTGGGAACATTGTCAGAACAATCTACTACAATATCATACTTGAAATTAGTTAAGAAAAGTATAGATGATTTAACTCCTAATCAGATGGATAGTTTAATCAAGTAGATAGTTTGTATTAATCATAAAAAACACAAAGGATATTGTTGAATAAGCTGCTTTGCATTCTTGAAGTTCAATTGAAAGTGGTATGGTAGACATTCAACATTTGAATTTAGCCTGTAGACCAGAAAGAGTTCCAAGTTAAAACATGGTAGTTTAAAAAAAATCATTGATCTGATATCTATCTAAATTGACAGTTTTCCAGATCTGTAACAACGATACAAGAAGACAAACTGGTCATTGCTAAAATGGTACAAGTTGATACTTATAAGTACTTAGCTCAGTTGTCACCTGCACAACTATTAATGGTCTAGCCATACTAGTATGGGGCAACAAACAGGTCAGTTGTGAGCCCAGAGTGAAAGGCAGTAAAAAGAAACAGAAAAACACTGATGCTGGAGGAACTCAGCAGGCCAGGAAGCATCCGTGGAGAGAAGCAGGCGGTCAATGTTTTGGTCAGGACCCTTCTTCAGGACTGAAGATAGGAAAAAGGGAAGCCCAATATATACCACCCTGCGCCCACCCCGCCTCCCCTCTTTTGTCCACCTATCACTGCTCTGCTTTTCCCTCCTATATATTGGGTTAAATGTTGGGGATTATGTGCATGTGAAAAAGTCAGTTCAGAAAAAACTGGCTACAATAGATTTTATTGGCCAGATATTTATTACCAGATAAGAATTACGTTACAGTCATTTGCCATTCATTATGTCCATTGCACAAAGGACCCCCATTTGCCATAACGATTAAGAAAATAAAATATACTCGTAAACTTGCAGTGAAGCGGGAGGGGGTATGAAAAAAATAACTGCAGAGCATAGCATGATGGATATGTGGAGTTAAAAACAATGGGCTTTTAAAAAAAAAATCCCAAATGGAATCTCTTTTGCACATGCAAAATGAATGAAAAACTCCAATTGAAATGTCTTTATAAAAATGGAGATCTGCCACACTACAAATTGAGGAACTGGATAATCTGGTCAGAGAATGGTTTTTTAACAAAAGGGGGAAGAGTCACATCGTAAATAGAAGGCTACTTAAGGATACCATAGTTACATTAAACCAGGACAAGCACTTCCAAAGGCATGCCTAAGGAGGTTCCCTACCAAGAAGGCATAGCACTGGAGGGCGTTGAGTGGCCACAGGATTCTAAACCAATAAGTAGTCGACATTAATGAAGAGGAGTCGGGGAAAATTGACAAAGAAACAGGAGGAAGACATAAATAAAGCACTTGATTTTAAGGCAGATCTATTTAAAATTTCAAAGTCTATTACTTTGATTACAAATATATCTGAATGCAGAGCAAGTTTAAGTTATTAGTTCTATCTAATCAGACTGATTAAATTATGTATCTCATCCATGGCATCCCTTTTGGAAATCATCCATGCAAACTTTCCGGTCTGGTCAGCAAAAAGATTTTTGGAAGAGATTATTTTTAACTAGAATTTATTCCATGTTACATTAATATCAAACCATTGGAATTTAAAGTACTCAGCAATTTTACTGTTTTAAAGTTACATTTTTTAATAAATTCATGAAATCAGAGTATCATTACAGCACAGAGGCTGCCATTCAATCCACGCAGTCTGTGTCATCTCTTTGCAAAGGAGTCCACAGTCCATTTCCCCACTCTTTCCCCTTAGTCCAAGGTTTTTTTCATAGTAAAATCAAGGTATTAACAACATTAACCACAGTTCAATGGAAAGAACTCTCGAAATGAGATGTTGTTCGTGTATGTTGGTAGACACACCTCAATTCGAAAATTGTTCCATTGAAGTCTGTTAAGATTGGTATTCTAGCTTGTCTGCTCATTTAATTAAGACTGACAATGGGGAAACCACCGTCACAGAATCCCACTGAGATGTCTTAATGAGATAGTGCAACACCCAAGAAAAGTCTCATCCTTTTGAACTCTCAAAGAAAAAGAACAGATGTAAAGAACTTTACATACCGATTTATTGCAGTTGCTGCAGACAATGCTTTTGATATGCCCACCTTATCCTCTGCATGGAGAACCTGTCTCTGTAGGTTACTAAGCTCCACATCATCATAATCAAGAAGTCCCAGTCGACCTAAATTGACATTCAAATATTACAATACATTCTCATCTTTGGCTCTTGTCCCCTATAACGTAGATTTATTTAATTATGTTGCTGAACAATTTACTTTAACATAACCAAAATGCAAAAAGTAAGAGTCAGCTTATCACTGGCTTCTATAGAACTTTACCAGGTTTTGGTGGGGGTCGGGGGCGTGCTGTTGCCACTGTTGAAATAAAATATTTACTACTTTGAAAAAGTATGAATATACAGTTGTTTCTCTATGAAACAGAATGTGAAATCAACCCCACAAGACCAGAACTTTGAGCATATTAATACTGCTTAGTTTTGTTGTAGCTCAGCAAATAACAACAGAATAACTTGTTACTAGACATTATGACAACTTAGGTAATCTACTCCCAGATGTTAATATGGTCAGCAATTTATAAATCCAAATACTCATCATGCATGAAAAACAGAAACAGGAGCAAGCTATTCAGCACCTACCGCTCGCTCCTTTGTTCAATTCCCCATAACATCAACCCCATTTAATTGAAAACAAGAAGAGAATTTTAAAATCAAGGCATCAGTTAAGAGGGATCCAATTTTCAGTCAGCAAGTATGAGGGTAATTGGTAGACAGGTAATGTTCTAGAGCACGTAGATATCAAGAGAGAGGATGTGTTGGAGCTGTTAGAAAATATTAGGACAGATAAGTCCCCGGGGCCTGATGGAATATTCCCCAGGCTGCTCCGCGAGGCGAGGAAGGAGATTGCTGAACCATTGGCTAGTATCTTTGAATCCTCGTAGTCCACGGGAATGGTACTGGAGGATTGGAGGGTGGCAAATGTTGTCCCCTTATTCAAAAAAGGAAGTAGGAATAGTCCAGGGAATTACAGACCGGTGAGCCTTACGTCTGTGGTGGGTAAGCTGTTAGAAAGGATTCTAAGAGATAGGATCTGTGAGCATTTAGAGAATCATGGACTAATTAGGGACAGCCAGCATGGATTTGTGAAGGGAAGATCTTGCCTCACAAGCCTGATAGGGTTCTTTGAGGAGGTGACCAGGAAGATTGATGAGGGTAGTGCAGTGGATGTGGTCTACATGGATTTTAGTAAGGCGCTTGACAAGGTTCCGCATGGTAGGCTTCTTCAGAAGGTCAGAGGCCAAGGGATCCAGGGAGGCTTGGCCGTGTGAATTCAGAATTGGCTTGCCTGTAGAAAACAGAGGGTTCTGGTGGAGGGAGTGCATTCAGGTTGGAGGGCTGTGACTAGTGGTGTCCCACAGGGATCCGCTCTGGGACCTCTACTTTTCGTGATATTTATTAATGACTTGGATGAGGGGGTGGAAGAGTGGGTTAGCAAGTTTGCAGATGACACAAAGGTCGGTGGTGCTGTGGATAGTGTGGAGGGCTGTCGAAGCTTACAGAGGGATATTGATAGGATGCAGAGCTGGGCTGACAAGTGGCAGATGGAGTTCAATCTGGAGAAGTGTGAGATGGTACACTTTGGAAGGACTAACTCCAAGGCGGAGTACAAGATTAATGGCAGGATTCAGGGGAGTGTAGAGGAGCAGAGGGATCTGGGGGTTCATGTCCACAGATCACTGAAAGTTGCCTCACAGGTAGATAGGGTAGTTAAGAAAGCTTATGGGATGTTAGCTTTCATAAGTCGTGGGATCGCGAGGTAATGATGCAGCTCTACAAAACACTGGTTCGACCACACTTGGAGTACTGTGTCCAATTCTGGTCGCCTCATTATAGGAAGGATGTGGAGGCATTGGAAAGGGTGCAGAGGAGATTTACCAGGATGCTGCCTGGATTAGAGAGTATGGGTTATGAGGAGAGACTAAAGGAGCTAGGGCTTTACTCACTGGAGAGAGGAGGATGAGGGGAGACATGATAAAGGTATACAAAATATTAAGAGGAATGGATAGAGTGGACAGACAGCACCTCTGTCCCAGGGCACCAATGCTCAATACAAGAGGGCATGGCTTTAAGGTAATGGGTGGGAAGTTCAAGGGAGGTTTTTCATCCAGAGAGTGGTTGGGGCATGGAATGCACTGCCTGGGGTGGTGGTGGAGGCTGGTACGTTGGTCAAGTTCAAGAGATTGTTAGATAAGCATATGGAGGAATTTAAAATAGGGGGATATGTGGGAGGAAGGGGTTAGATAGTCTTAGGCGTAGTTTAAAAGTTGGCACAACATGGTGGGCCCAAGGGCCTGTACTGTGCTGTATTGTTCTACTACGGTTTTATGGACTTGATGCAAGTTAGGATACAGGCAGCTGAGGTTTGAATTACCTCAATTTGCAAGGGCAAAACAAGGGAGGCTACCCAAGTGCAAGTTGCAATAACTAAGTCTGGTAGTATCAGAGGACAGAGGCATAAATGGAGTCAGGCAATGCTATTAGACGGTCTTAGTGATGGCATAGAAATCTGGTCAGAAACTCAACATGACAGCAAAACGTTTGAACAGTCTGTCAATTTCAGACAGTCACCAGGAGAGGAATGGAGATTGTTACACGAAATGAAGACAAAAGCTTTGGTCTACCGAGTGTTGGGGAAATTTCTGCTCACCAAATAATGAATGTTAGACAATTTAGGGACAGCTGAGGGGTCCAGAAAGGCAAAAGTGAGGTAAAGCCGGTGTCATCAAGCATCACATGGAAAGTGATGTGTTTTCAGATGCCGCTGCTGAAAGTACGCATACAGATCAAAAAGAAGGAACTAGAATAAGCACTTGGGAATGAGCAGAGTTGATGGTGGGGCTGTGGGAAGTGAAGCCATTGCCTGCAATTTATAAGATATCTTTATTAGCCACATGTACATCGAAACACACAGTGAAATGCATCTTTTGCGTAGAGTGTTCTGGGGGCAGCCCGCAAGTGTCACCATGCTTCCGGTGCCAACATAACATGCCCACAACTTCCTGACCCGTACGTCTTTGGAACGTAGGAGGAAACTGGAGCACCCGGAGGAAACCCACGCAGACACGGGGAGAACTCCGTACTATAATTGAACAGACAAAAAAACTATACCAGGCAACATGTAAAGTGTTCCACTCTATTATTGCTTCTACTTTCCCACCATTGTTAAAACATTCCAATTTATCTTTCACAGACGGTCATGCTCTTCCCCACCATTAAATCCATTCACCACAGTTATGCTCTCTCATCTAGCCTATGTGATTTTGTATCTTTCTTCTTCCATCCATACAATATACTATGTCTTACAACTTAACTGTTAGCCTCAAACTTGGATATGCAACAGCCAAAGTTATTAATACAGATGGTTAAAAAGCTGAGGGTCCAGTTCTGATCCCTGCAAAACATCATTTGCCACAGCCTATTAGTCAGAAAATTGAGTACACAAGAGCATTATTTGACCAAAGTTTCTTGATAAAATAAAGATGAAACTTGGATCACTTTCCCGAGGCCACTTTAGCAGGCTTTTGGAGAAAAAAGGCCAAAGGAAATGAAATTTACAATTCTAATCTTACCAATGCCTGCAGCTGCCAGGTACTGCGCAGCAGGGCAGCCCAGCCCTCCACAGCCCACAATTAGAACAGCTTTCTTGGAGAGATTCAGTTGACCTGTTAACATAAAATGAATATTTAAAGTCTTTTAAATTTGAAGTAAAATTATACAGTGCAGAATATAGAGTCAACAGATTTGTGCAAAATGACAAACTAAGTTTCTTTTCACAAAGTGTGTGAGAGTGATATGCTATTAACACTGATGACTAGAATAGTGACTATACCAAAAATTTAGGTTAAATAGGTGATAAAACAACAATAAACAGCAACAGGGACTGGTTACATCAAAGAGCCTTCTAATTTCTATAATAATAGGATGTAATTATGAAATTTTCAATTTGAAGGTTTGCATCGCAATTGCTATCTACAACACTTGTGGCTTTCCGAAGGCGTAATACGCAGTGTCACACAGTATCTGCAATCTTGTAGTGTTAATATCATTGTATATTTTTCTGAAACTGCTTCCAGTCTGAATACAGGGATTGGCCACTTGGTGGAACTGTTGAGAACTCTGCATTTCTTTCCACAAGATTGGTATATATGTTTTAAGTATAAGGTACATAAAGTTTAAAGTTGTCATCTTGCACCATGACTAAACCCAGATTATTTTTATGCACCTCCGTGCAGTTGGTTAAAAAAAAAGTTCATGCAGACCTAAAACTAGATTGCATTTCTAATATTAAATATGCAAAATAGTACATCACTACTGTACAAATGGTAATTGGTTTATTATTGTCACATGTACCCAGAGACAGTGAAAAACTTTGTTTTGCATGCTATCCATACAGATCATTCCAAAAATACAAGGAGAGTGAAAGGAATTTCTCTTCTGGTAAAAAATTTCTTTTAATTACTTGCTCACGGGATTAGGTATAATTAACTAGCTTTTGGTTCTCATTCCTTTTTGTTCTTGAACTAAGTGCTTTGTTATGCCATTTGAAATTTAGTTAAAAGTCACATATAAACAAACTAAATTAGGTTGGCACATTTCCATACACAAACCAATCTCACAGTTTCTACAACATTCCGATACTTTTGTGATCATCTTTACTGATTCTTGCTTTTTTATTTCTAGATTCTTTTATTCAGATATATTTAATTACTTGTTTGCAAATTTCCCAAATGCCATAATGGTATTCAGATGTGTCATAGACCCATAGCCATGCAGCACAGGAGCAGACTCTTCAACCCATCACATCCATGCTGAGCTTCAAGTACCCAACTATACTATTCCCGTTTACCAGCACTTGGTCTATCACCTTCTATGTGATTCATGTACTCGTCCAGATACTATTTAAATTTTGTGAGAGTACCTGTCTCCACCATCATCTCAGGTGTTCCAGACTGCAATCATCCTCTCAGAGTGCTAAAACTTTTCCTCTTGTGCCCTCTAACACTTCACCTGAAATCTATACCCTCTGGTGTGTCACGAACCAGCAACAAAAGAAACACACTGAGCATGATTCAGTGTTAAAAACTATTTTATTAATCACTACTTATGATAATACGTAAAATAAAAGTAAAAATGTTAGTATGTTAGAATTCAAAAATGTTAAACCTCGAACGTTAACCCCAAAACTAAACTCGTCGTGTGTGTGTGTGTGACAAAGTCCAAAACTCCCAGTTCCGGAATGGTTCTTAAAGTTCAGTTCCGCAAGTCATAAGGTGAAACATGAGCAAGGGCTTCTTCAACAACCACCGTTGTCTGAAGATAAGACGTAGATGTAGAAAAACAGAGAGAGAGTACATACGAAATCCAAATGTTCCACGAGGGATCCCAAACGACACTCCAGTGTTTACTCGGTAGTGACTTCCTCACCCCGAAAAGCATCCGAATCGTGGTCGTCCACACACAAATACCTGTTTCCTTCTACAGGTCAGCAACAAAGTGAACTCCACCGGATTACTTCCAACTTCCATACATGGATTTCAGTGGCAGACACAGTTATTGTTTCTCATCCATCGATAGAGAACACTAGCAGGCTGGTGTCTCTCTCCCTTCTCTCTCTCTCTCTCTCTCTTTCTTCTTCTTCTTCTAACTTCAACAACGTCATTACGTCCTTTATCTTCTATTGACGTAAGCACGCCCCACACACACATACACACAGTCTCTATCTTAAAGGGACTTTCACTGAGTCCGTAACAGGTGTTAGACATCTCTGTTGTGGGGAAAAGTTTCTTATTATCCACCCTACCTGTGACATCATAATTTTTCATATCACTATCGGTTCCCCTTCAGTCTCCTCTGCTCCTAGAGAAAACAAACCCAGCTTATTCAGTCTCTCCTCGTAACTGAAACACTTCATCCCAGGCAACATCCTGATGAATCTCCTTTGTACACGCTCCGTACAATCACATCCTCCCTCTAGTGCACAAACCAGAACTGCACACAGTTCTCCAGCCGGGGCTTAACCAAAGTCTTATGAAATTGTACCAGGTCCTCCATGCACTTGTGTTCTATGGCCCGGCTAATGAAGGCCAGCATTCTGTATGCCTTCCTAACCACATTATCTACCTGTGCTGTCACCCAGAGGGATCTTTGGACTTGTACACCAACATCCTTCTGGTCCTCAATCCATCTTTGGGCCCTTCGAATCATGGTGCAAGTCCTACCATCAATCTCCAGAGCACGAGTTCAAGCCCTTAACTCTAATGTATATCAACAGTGACTTAATATATGCATAATTTGACCAATCATTTGACTTCTACAACAACAGAAATATGGTTACGCAATCAGTCCTGCAGAGGGATATTGGTCATTGCTTTATCAAAATCTCTAGTCCATCCTCATTGGAAAGAAGCTCAGTATTTTGGCTGAACAGGGTTGTACATTCAGCCAGCTCCATTATGGGTGCAATGCTCCCCACCATCAAGGCCATCTTCAAGAGGCGGTGCCTCAAGAAGGCAGCATCCATCATTAAGCACCCTCGCCATCCAGGACATGCCCTCTTCTTGTTACTACCATCGGGGAGGAGGTACAGGAGCCTGAAGACCCAAACTCAATGACTTAGGAGCAGCTTCTTCCCCTCCACTTCATTATTCCTTTTTGCACTATTTACTTATTTTATAATTTATGGTAATTTTCATGTCATGCACTGTACTGCTGCCGCAAAGCAACAAGTTTCATGACATGTTAGTGACAATGAAACTGATTCTGATTCAACAAAAAAGTAAACAACAAAGAAAAGCGGCAATGCTACATTTGTCTCTTTTGCCATGTAACTTATTCCCGAGTTTAGGCATAAACAAGGAGTCTACCCTTACATGCAGAAATTCAAATGCACTTTCTGAAAAGAAATATGCATGAGAGTCCATTAAAGAATTATAACCTGACAGATTTAACATAATTCTATCCTAAGACTTGCTACTGCACCTGCTACATAATCCACCATTGAAAGTTAATTGAAATATAATTTCAGCAGAAGAGAAACTAAATTACAACACGACTGTCAACAGAGAAAAGAAAACAATTGTTCTAAATAGTAAGGGAACAACTTTGACGTGGTCGATATACTACACAAATTTAAATAGTTAACAAACAGCAACAACCTATGAAAGAATACCAGTGTGCTGTTCCAGAATTATAGGATAATGTTTTAAGTCTGCAGTACTCCCAAAAGTGAATTCCAATCTCACTTCCCAGTCTTGATTTACTGAATTCAATTTCAGAACTTGCCATTGTGGGATTTGAACTTCCAGTCTCTGCAGTTGCTGCTCCAATTCAATGACCACTACACTATTATAGTCTTTATGTTTTATATGAAACCATACAATTTACATTTATTCTATTTTTTCTCTCAATACCTTTGACTCCAATTTCTGGAATGATAAGCTGTCTGCTGTACCTCATGATTTCTTCTTTTGAGAGAGATTTTTCTTCCAGCGTCGGGATCTCTGTAACTTGCTTAATTAATGTAAACATACTTCCAGAAAGAGAATTCTGAAAAAAAAGCATGATCAATCTGAGAGAATTAAAAAGGTGCCTACATTAGCACAACAGTCTTTAAAACTCCACAGAAGTATATAATACAGAAATTGAAATGACCAAAGCTAGCCACTGTACAATTTCTAAACCTACTTGATCTGATGTTTTTAGTCATGGTAAAAATAGGACAAGTAAAAAAAAATCTTTAAACTGAGCATTCCCTGGCAATGTTTTGCCAATAGCCGAGAGGGAACCAGAAGAAGGTTAGAGAAACAAATATACCAGAATACCCAGCAAAATTAAGTTATACGAGTGAAGAACTGCAGGACCATGTAGGAATTGCTAGTCATGAGTTTTAAGGGGGAGGTGAGTCACTGAAGATTTCAGGGCACAGAGTACACACAAATTCAACACTTATTTGTGTGCCCATCCTCACAGAAGACACAAAGAAACTCACAGAAATAGTGAATGACTATAGGTCTAGAGTTAACGAAGACCACAACAAAATTAGACTTAGCAAAAAGTTTACATTGGAGAAATTTGAGAGATAATTAATCCCCAGGACCTGATAACCTGCATCCTACAATTGTAAACAAGATGGCTATGTGTATAGTGGATGCACTTGTCACCACTTTGCAAAATACCAAAGATGATTGAACAATTCCCAAAGACTGGAAGGTAGCACATGTAATCTCACTATTTACAAAAAGAGATAAAACAGGGAACCATAGACCCATGGGCCTGACATCAGTTATAGGGAAAATACTGGAATCCAATATTAAAGAAGTTCAGTCTGCAGGGTGACCCTGAACTCCCTGTTGCCTGAATCTTTTGTTCTCTATACCATTCCCAGTCTGACCTATCCATGCTGCCCTGCATGTTTTTAAGAGGCTCAACATAAGGTTGAAGAACAGCATCTGATCACGCATCTGGGTACATTCTACTTCAGGTAACTTGGTGTCTTTGTCTGTATCAGAATTGGCCCTTCTGTGACATTGACTTGGCTGTTCTCCAGTACCACAACCTGACCTGCTGGGAAGGTCCTACAGCTCTGCATTTATCAACCTTCATCTTCCTTTTCTCTATTCTCTACTCTCAAATTGCCATAATTTTACAGCTTTTGTTTACGTTCTCTCTGTCTCCCCCCCCCCCCCTCTCTCAATCAGAAGGCCTTGTGTACAACTTATACCCATGGCAATCCTGGCCCCTCACCCTTTGGAGGTAAAAATTCACTTCATCTCTGCCTTAAATTGGCAACCTCTTATTTTTAAACAGTAGTATATTCACTTTATCAGAATGTCTACGACAAAACACAACCCATTAAAATACATCTCTGGGCTCCATTCAAAAGCACTTTTCCAAAGATTCACTTGTTACTGGTTGGATTTGCTTGTTTGTCTGAAATAGTCAATTTATTAGAGAAAAAAGTTAACCATGTGGACAGCTCCAACTCTTCAGGAGCTGGGGGCTTTTGCACGATGAGTTGAAGCATTTATAGAGTTGGGCAAATAGGGACACCAAAGTCTGCAGATATTACAGACACAAGAAACTGCAGATACTGGAATCTGGAAAGAAAAAACAAACTGCCGGAGGAACTGGAGCAACATCTGTGGAGACGGAGGGATGGTTGACATATCGGGTCAAAAACCTGCATCATGAATGATGAATGTAGAGGAAAGATAGCCAGTATAACAACGGTAAGAGGGAAGGGTGAGACAGGGCCTGGCAGGTGGAACCTGGTGAGAAGGAGGAGGAAGAGGAGGATGGACAGATGGAGCAAGGTGGTGGAGGGGAAGGAGTGGAGTTGGAAGATAGAGGCTGTTTGGTGAAAGGTGGAAACAGATAAGGAGAATAAAAGGGGGCAGATGGGCGTACATAGAGGCTGGAAGGTGATAAGTGGTGACATAAAAGGCTACAAATGCTCTAATTTGATGAGAAAGGGGGGTATTAACGAGATGAGAGAGGGATGATGGGCAGATGGAACCAGGTGGGGAAGGGGATAGGAGACCAACAAGGTTATGATTCTGGGTGATAGGCAGATAGAACTGGGTGGGGGAAGGGAATGAAATTGAAAACGTGGGGGTGCTACAGTGGGTAAAGAGAGTGTAGGTGGCAGAACCCAATGCCACTGCCACCTAATAAACTGATATAAAATCAGGGAAAATAGACATGCTCAGAAGTTCTGATGTGTGGAGAAAAGGCTGTTGTTTCGGGAGGATGACCTTTCAGAGCTACAAGCTTGTTCTGTGAGGAAGAGAGCGAATGAATGAAGGTGAGCGAGGCAAGGGGCAGGGTGGATGAAGAGTGAGATGAGTGAAGGCCGTGAGAGGGCTGCCACGGTGCTCCCGGGTGGGTCTGCACCACTTGATACCTGATGCAGACAGGCGGCCGCTGCCCTCAGCCTCTCCACCTCCTGCTCCTTCTTGGCCAATTCATTCCTCAGCCTGGCCACCTCCGCCTCCATGTTGGGCTTCTGCGTCGGTCAGCAATCGCCTTGACTCACGCCGCCAGCTCCGGCTCGAGTCCAGAAATAAACCGAAACCGAGCGACGCGTCAAGCAGCGTGTACCGCCAACAGTCAATGCAGGGAAGCCGGTCTCCTGCCGCTCTGCCCCACCATTCGCTAATATGGCCGAACTCCGCCGGCCCGACTCCTTCACAAAGATGGCGGGCGGCCTGCGCACAACTCGCTCATCTACCACCATGGCCGCTCCGCAGCCCGAGGTTCCTTTACCAGTATGGCCGCCCCGCCATCCCTTCACGATAAGGCTGCCCTTCAAGATATGGCCGCCCCGCCATCCCTTCACGATATGGCTGCCCTTCAAGATATGGCCGCCCTTCCATCCCTTCACGATATGGCTGCCCTTCAAGATATGGCCGCCCTTCCATCCCTTCACGATATGGCTGCCCTTCAAGATATGGCCGCCCTTCCATCCCTTCACGATATGGCTGCCCTTCAAGATATGGCCGCCCTTCCATCCCTTCACGATATGGCTGCCCTTCAAGATATGGCCGCCCTTCCATCCCTTCACGATATGGCTGCCCTTCAAGATATGGCCGCCCTTCCATCCCTTCACGATATGGCTGCCCTTCAAGATATGGCCGCCCTTCCATCCCTTCACGATATGGCTGCCCTTCAAGATATGGCCGCCCTGCCATGCTGGCGCTTTAATTCCCTTGCCAATGTGGCTGTGCTGGGCTGATGAGATTACTAACATTAAAGGCTCACCACATTACCTATCGTTTTTCTCTCTTCAAGTAACATAACTTTATTTTATCTTTGTGAGCAATGCACATTGATTTTCTACATTACAGCACTGCAAGTGAACTTAAATCCCAAGCTTCAAGTATGGAAAGAAGTGAGGTGCCCCCTTGGAAACTTCCCACAGTCCGGATGCTCATGGAAGAAGCTGCTAATTAAAATTATAATTTCTAGTCCTGAGTGCGCTTATTTAATTAAGTCAATTTATTTATTAATTTAATTAATTTAGTTAAGAAGTAATTCCCCAGATAATGCTGTGAGCAACTCAGATGAAAATTTTAGTTGAAAAATACCATGTTGTATATTTAATAAAAAAATAATTTCCTTTGGACTTTCGTTCTAAGAAGTGGAGATGGGAAGGTGAAGGCAGCTGTTTTATTCTAATTGGCGTACAAAGTCACTACAATGTGATGCTGGATATTTTGGCACGTGAGTGTAATCTTTGGAGGTAACTAGGTCATTTGGGAAACCTCTAAGAGGGCTTTCAGCTGGACTATACTACACTGGAGGTCTAGCAAAGAGAACCCTTAGCCATTCTTGTATCTTTTAGGGGTATTAGCATAGCTTTTCTTTCAAAGTAGCACTATTTATTTGAACAGAAAGGAAAAGCAAAAAAACTGCTGATGCTGGAAATCGGAAATAAAGACATAAACTGCTGGGTATACTCAACTGGTTGAGCAGCATCTGCGGAGAAGCTTGAGACAGAAATTAAAAAATTTAATTCAAGTCTGGTAAAGGCCATTCATCCAAACCTTTAATTCTATTTCTATCTCCACAAAAGCTACTTGATCTGCTGAGTTAAGGAATAAAACTGCTTCTAGACATCCTGGAATCATGAATGGTGCAATATAAATGCATGCCTTTTTTAAAAAATGTTTCCCTGAAATCTTTTTCAAAGAACAATACTGCTTATAGTTCTGCAGCTCCCAATAATACGTTTCTATTCTTGCACTCCTGTGAACTTGATTATTTGCCCTTAATCTATTTTTTGCTTCTCCAATCTTTTGAGATTGATGGACTCCTGGGATGATGGATATGTCATTAGGAAGAGAGGTTAAGAAGATTGGGACCTGGGTTCGATCCTGGCCTTGGGTGTTGTCTGTCCAGAGTTTGCACATTCTTTCAGGATTCAAAACCAAAAGACTGGTTTTTGAATGAGACATTAATCTGAACTCCTGTCTGCCTTTTAAAGTGTCACAAACCAGCAACAAAAGAAACACACTGAGCATGATTCAGTGTTAAAAACTATTTTATTAATCACTACTTATGATAATACGTAAAATAAAAGTAAAAATGTTAGTATGTTAGAATTCAAAAATGTTAAACCTCGAACGTTAACCCCAAAACTAAACTCTTCGTGTGTGTGTGTGACAAAGTCCAAAACTTCCAGTTCCGGAATGGTTCTTAAAGTTCAGTTCCGCAAGCCATAAGGTGAAACATGAGCAAGGGCTTCTTCAACAACCACCGTTGTCTGAAGATAAGATGTAGATGTAGAAAAACATAGAGAGAGTACATACGAAATCCAAATGTTCCACGATGGAACCCAAACGACACTTCAGTGTTTACTCGGTAGTGACTTGCTCACCCTGAAAAGCATCCGAACCGTGGTCGTCCACACACAAATACCTGTTTCCTTCTACAGGTCAGCAACAAAGTGAACTCCACCGGATTACTTCCAACTTCCATACATGGATTTCAGTGGCAAACACAGTTATTGTTTCTCATCCATCGATAGAGAAAAACAAGCAGGCTGGTGTCTCTCTCCCTTCTCTCTCTCTCTTCTTCTTCTTCTTCAACAACGTCATTACGTCCTTTATCTTCTATTGACGTAAGCACGCCCCACACACACATACACACACACTCTCTATCTTAAAGGGACTTTCACTGAGTCCGTAACACCTCCCACCTAAAAAAAAATTTTCCCAAGAAAATTTTAACCGCGCATAGAGTTAGTAATGTTAATAATTATCATGCTACACAACTACAGACTATCAGATTAGTACAGATACATGTTTCTCATTTAACATCGGGAAAGACAATCAGCAATCACATTATCTTTGCCTTTAATGTGAGTTATCATGAGATCAAACTCTTGCAAAATTAAACTCCAGTTTAACAGCCTTCTGTTCTTGTTTTTGACTCGGCTCAGAAACACCAATGGGTTATGATCGGTATACACAGTCAATGGTTTCTGAGCGGTGCAAACATATACACTGAAATGTTGCAAGGCTAAAACAAGCGACAGTAATTCTTTCTCTATGGTGGAATAATTCTTTTGATGCTCATTAAATTTCTTTGAAAAGTAAGCTACAGGATGGTCAATATCATCAAGGTCACCCTTCTGCAACAACACAGCTCCTGCAGCTTCATCACTGGCATCTACTGCTAATGAAAATGGCTTTTCAAAGTCAGGTGTTTTGAGCACAGGATGGTAGCATAAAATGGCTTTCAACTTCTCAAATGCTTCTTGACAAGAATCTGTCCAAACAAACTTTACTCCCTTCTTCAGAAGATTAGTTAGGGGAAGAGCAATATCAGCAAAATTTTTACAAAATTTTCGGTAATATCCAACCATTCCCAAAAAATCTTCTAACAGTCCTCGTACCTGTGGGAATAGGGAACTCAGATATTGCTTGAACATTTGCCTGAACAGGAGCTTGCTTGCCTTGACCTACAACATAACCAAAATACGTCACAGTGGCATGGCCAAATTCACTTTTAGCCAAGTTAACTGTAAGGTTAGCCTTGGAAAGTCTTTCAAACAACCTTTCTAACGCAGAGATGTGATCTTCCCAAGTATCATTCCCAGTCACTAAGTCGTCAATGTAGGCATCTGTATGTTTTAACCCATGAATCACTGAATTAATCATTCTTTGAAATGTTGCCGGAGCATTTTTCATTCCAAATGGCAAAACATTGTATTCATACAATCCAGAAGGGGTTACAAAGGCTGAAATCTCCCTTCCTCTATCTGTTAATGGAACACACCAGTACCCTTTTAATAGGTCAATCTTTGTAAGAAATTTTGCCTTTCCCACTCTGTCTATGCAATCATCCACTCTAGGAATAGGGTAAGCATCTGACTTTGTTACAGCATTCACTTTCCTGTAATCTGTGCAAAATCTAACAGTTCCATCAGGTTTAGGTACAATAACACAGGGCGAACTCCAATTTGAAGTAGAATGTCTAATAATATCATTTTCCAACATGTATTTGATTTCCTGATCAACAAGTTTACTTTTTTCCACATTCATTCGATATGGGTGTTGTTTGATTGGTTTTGCATCCCCAACATCAACATCATGGGTAATTATCGATGTTCTGTTTGGAACATCTGGGAACAGATTTTTAAATTTTAAAATTAATTCTCTCATCTGTTGTTTTTGTGAAACTTGTAAATGGTCCAACTTCGTTTCAAGGTTCTCCATGATATTTTGGTTTTTCAGTTTCGATGGAACAATATTTGGTCTAAATTGGCCTTCCTCAACATCAACATCAGGCATTCTAGAAACAACCTTTTCACCATCCACCAAGGCCACAACTGAATCCCTCTCATAATAAGGTTTTAGCATGTTTACGTGACAGAGTTGTGTTTTCTTGCGTCTATCTGGTGTTTTGATTATATATGTTAGATCAGTCACTCGAGATTCAATAACATAGGGTCCAGAAAAACGAGCTTGCAAGGGATTATTTTGGCTAGGGAAAAATATCAACACCTTTTGCCCCACTGCGAATGTCCTAGGCCGAGCACGTCTATCAAAATATGTCTTCATTCTTATCTGGCTTGTTTTCAAATTCTCTCTCGCTAGCTGGCAGACTCTCTCCAACCGAGTTTTAAATTTTTGGACATAGTCCAACAGACTCAAGTGAACTTCCTCATTAACCCATTGCTCTCTCAACAACTCCAAAGGTCCTCTCACCCTATGTCCAAACACAAGCTCAAAAGGACTAAATCCGATTGACTCCTGGATCGATTCTCTAACGGCAAACAAAAGTAAATGGATCCCTTCGTCCCAATCCTTGGTGTTTTCAAAGCAATAAGTCTTCAGCATATTTTTGAGAGTAGAATGAAATCTCTCCAGAGCTCCTTGAGATTCTGGGTGATATGCAGATGATACAATCTGCTTTGCTCCCAGCTCATAGACTATTTGTTGAAAAATTTTTGACATAAAATTACTACCTTGATCAGATTGGATTTCTTTTGGCAAACCAAACAAGGTAAAAAATTTTACAAGAGCCTTTGACACCGTCTTGGCCTTAATATTTCTAAGGGGTATTGCCTCTGGAAATCTAGAAGTGGCACACATGATGGTTAACAAATACTGATTTCCAGTCTTAGACTTTGGTAAGGGGCCAACACAGTCCACAATCACCTTCGAAAAGGGCTCCCCAAAAGCAGGAATTGGTTTCAAAGGAGCCACAGGGGGTTTTTGATTTGGTTTACCTACCATCTGACATGTGTGGCAGGTTCGACAAAACATCACCACATCTTTTCTCAAACCAGGCCAATAGAATTGTTTCAAGATCTTCCCTACAGTTTTATTCACCCCAAAATGACCACCCAAAGGCATACTGTGGGCCAGGTTTAAAATCTCATCCCTATAAACCTTTGGAACAACAACCTGATGAATAACTTCCCATTCCTCAGTAACAGGAACATGAGGAGGTCTCCATTTCCTCATTAACACTCCATTTTTGACATAGTATCCAGTTGGCACCTTTTCAATCTCCTCACATGAGAGAGCTTTTTCTTTCAATTCTGTCAACTCAGGGTCCTTTGTCTGTTCCACCATAAAATCCTTCCTCGACAAAGACAAATCTTTAAATTCAGGCTCACTGTAAGGATGTTGATCCTCCAGTGAAGACAGAAAAGTCTCAGATAAGGCATCAAAATTTTCTTCCTGTTTAGGACTGTCACAAGGAACTACATCAGACTGCACCGGACTGTCTGTCTTGGCTAATTCTTTAGCTCTAGCTCGAGTCACCGCACATGATGGGTAAACATCTGAATCATCCTCAGACTCATCAATCCTTGGTTTGGTCGTTAACCGTACCACAGGAACAATTTCTCCATCTGCAAGGTCATTTCCCAATAACAAAGAAACTCCTTCCACTGGCAAACTAGGTCTTATCCCTATCTCGACTGGTCCTTCTACGAACTTTGACTTTAAAATCACCCTGTGAAAAGGGACAGACATGGTCTCACCTGTAATGCCTCGTACTAGATTTACTTCACCAGTGTCACTTTCTTCACCAAAATTTAAAACACTGTCCAGCAAGAGAGATTGACTAGCCCCAGTATCTCTAAGAATTTTCACTGGCACCTGGGGTGACTCATCATTCAGTGAAACAAAACCCTCTGATACATACGAACGGAATTCTTTTCTCACCTCTTCCAACTTTTCCGCTTTTACCTCTTGCAAGGACTGATCTTTAACAGCATCTCCTAAACCTTTTTGATTTTTAATTGCCTGAAAGCAAGCATTGGGCCCAGCTTCCTTCCTTTTCTTCAAAAGGGCACAATTAGATATCACATGGCCAGGTTTCTTACAGTAATAACAAGTACGCTCAACAGGTTTCTCCAGCCCTGGCTTCTTTTCATCTTTTCCTTTTTGATTACCTCCCAATTTAATCTCCGGTTTACCTGGATTGTCTTTGTAACTCTTTTGAAAGGTTTTAGGTTGTCCCCATTTGGATTTATGGGTTAAAGCATAATCATCTGCCAACCTAGCAGTTTCTTGTAAAGTTTCCACTGCCTTTTCATTTAAATATGTTGTTAATTCAGCTGGAACACATCTTTTAAAGTCTTCCACCAGTATCAATTCTTTCAATTTATCAAAATCCCCATCTACATTTTTAGCCATGTACCATCGTTCAAAACATATTCTCTTTCCATTGGCAAATTCCATATAAGTCTGATCTGCAGATTTCCTCAAGTCTCTGAATTTTTGTCTATAAGCTTCAGGTACCAATTCATAGGCCTTCAATATAGCTTGTTTTACCTTGGTTCAAATCAGCTGCATCCTCAGCAGACAAAGCAGAATAAGCTTTTTGAGCTTTACCTTTAATCACACTCTGTACCATAAGAGCCCATCCTTTCCTTGGCCAGTTTGAACTCACAGCAACCTTTTCAAAATTTTGGAAATACTGATCAACCTGATCTTCTTCAAACGGAGGGACTAATCGAACCTCCCTGCTGGCTGAAAAACCATCATCAGAATCAGATTCCGAACTCCTACGCTTCATTTGTAACTCATGCTGCCTCTGTTTTTCCTTCTCCTCACTATCCAGCTCCATCCTCTTCAATTCCATCTGCTTCATTGCTAGATCAGCCTCTATCTTCATCTGAGTTAGCTTTTGTTCAGTCTCTAATTTCTTTTCCTCTTGTTCGGCCTCTAATTTCTTTTGTTCTCGTTCAGCCTCTATCTTTAACTGGGTTTGCTCTCGTTCAGCCTCTAATCTCTTTTGTTCTCGTTCAGCTTCTAATTTATTTTGCTCTCGTTCAGCCTCTATCTTTGCCAGCTGCACCTGTGCCTCAGAAATTGCTATTTCACTGCCAGGAAACTGTTTTAACACTTCCTTCTCAAACACTTTCTTTTCCACATAATGGCCAGCTATCAGTCTCTGAATATCTGCCTTTCTCATAGACTGCTTTACTTCTGTAAGGTTTAGCCTTGTAGCAATCTTTATCAAATCATCCTTTTTCGCCACCTCCAATCCCTTTTGGGTTGGTGACTCCAAAAATGCCTTAATATCCATTGCTGCTGGTTTCCACACACACAAGCCAATTAAAAAGAATTTATCAGACCTCCCTCAAAAATCTTTGGATTGAATCTCGAACAAATTTCGTCAATCTGGGGTACAATCCCAGACGACACTCGTTAACCTTGGGAACTATCCCGGACGAGCCCCCAATTTTGTCACAAACCAGCAACAAAAGAAACACACTGAGCATGATTCAGTGTTAAAAACTATTTTATTAATCACTACTTATGATAATACGTAAAATAAAAGTAAAAATGTTAGTATGTTAGAATTCAAAAATGTTAAACCTCGAACGTTAACCCCAAAACTAAACTCTTCGTGTGTGTGTGTGACAAAGTCCAAAACTTCCAGTTCCGGAATGGTTCTTAAAGTTCAGTTCCGCAAGCCATAAGGTGAAACATGAGCAAGGGCTTCTTCAACAACCACCGTTGTCTGAAGATAAGATGTAGATGTAGAAAAACATAGAGAGAGTACATACGAAATCCAAATGTTCCACGATGGAACCCAAACGACACTTCAGTGTTTACTCGGTAGTGACTTGCTCACCCTGAAAAGCATCCGAACCGTGGTCGTCCACACACAAATACCTGTTTCCTTCTACAGGTCAGCAACAAAGTGAACTCCACCGGATTACTTCCAACTTCCATACATGGATTTCAGTGGCAAACACAGTTATTGTTTCTCATCCATCGATAGAGAAAAACAAGCAGGCTGGTGTCTCTCTCCCTTCTCTCTCTCTCTTCTTCTTCTTCTTCAACAACGTCATTACGTCCTTTATCTTCTATTGACGTAAGCACGCCCCACACACACATACACACACACTCTCTATCTTAAAGGGACTTTCACTGAGTCCGTAACAAAAGTAATGGCAATGATTGTATGGCATTATTGAAAAATTGGCAGGGAGCTTCCAGGTCAACATTTACTTTCAACCAAACCACCAAAATCAAATTAATCTCTTTAATTATTTGTATACTGTGCACAATTTGTCTACATAAAAATTTGATATTTATTTACTAACTTTGGAACTAATCTTTTGGCTGTGGTTTGGAAATCTCTCAAAGATCTTGAACAGAATTTCAAAGGGAAACAGCAGCACATCATATAAAACATACATTTATGCTTATCTACGGAAAAACACAACAGTAACTCTGAATCAAGTGTCTGATAGATCTTAAAATGTCCACATCTGAATCAGCACAAGTAGCACTGATTTGTTTCCAGATTCATTAGGCAGAAAGATTACTTTGAAACTATGCAGTCAATGTTCTAATTTTGCATTTATCTTTGTAACGTGAACAGTGCAGAACTTATGACGAACATTTTTCCAATTTTGACCGGTGCTGAACGTTATCTGTTTTAACCAGAATTTTCTGTTTCTCCCTTGGATTCTTTGTCATTACAGAATGTCCCTAAAACTATTAAATAGTAACAGTGCATAAAACTCTGACATCATTGACAATGTTCACAAATTTCCCTATGAACTAGAACTTCATCAACTGGTCCAACAATTACTTAGATTCTGAAGCCCTCATCTCCCTTCATTATCTTCCTGAGGAGCATGCTCATCAGGCTCCCTGTTTGTATCCAAGGTAGTCAGTATTTGAATGGGAGACCATTTGGGAATTCTTGGTGCATGAGGTTCGCTGCTTGGTGAAAGAAATGATTCAACCACCAGACTTAATTCAATAAGAATGCAAGTTACATTGCATTGAACAAAACCCACCTCACAGAACTCTTCCAATGCTTCTTTGTTTCTGAATTGCTTGCTTGACATGCAATCCTGCATGACCAACAACTTCCTTCGAGTCGAGACAAGTCAAATCGAGTTTGTTGTCATGTGCACAAGTATGGTAAGGTACAGGTATAATGAAAAACTTGTTTGCAGCAACATCACAAGCACATAGGTTCAGACTACACACAGAATATAAATTATACAAGACAGTGAAGAGAAGAAAAGACTGTACACAACAAGACCTTGGTGCAAAAAGAGAAAATTCACAATCAGAGACAAGTCCATGGCAGTGCAAGAGGCTGTCCGTAGTGTTCCATTGCTAAGGTAGGATTAGGGTTGTGCAGGTCACTTCAAGAACCCGATGTTCCGAATCAGAATCAGGTTTATTATCACTGTCTTATATGACATGAAATTTGTCGTTTTGTGACAGCTGTACAGTGCAAAGACATAGAAAATTATAAATTACAAAATAAATAAATAGTGCAAAAAAAAGGAACAATGAGGTAGTGTTCGTAGGTTCATGGACCATTCAGAAATCTGATGGTGGAGGGGAAGAAGCTGTTCCTGAATTGTTGAGTGTGGGTCTTCAGGCTCTCTTACCTCCTCCATAAGGGTAGTAACAAGAAGAGGGCACGTGCTGGATGGTGAGAGTCCTTAATGATGGATGCCGCCTTCTCGAGGAACCGCCTCTTGAATATATCCTCGATGGTGGGGTTGTTTGTAGGGACATAGCAGTGAAACCCAGGGATTCAACTCTATTACTTTCTTAGATGAACCAGACAGCTCACAACCATGATATGCCATTTGAATTTGTCTTTTTTTATTCATTTTTCGGGATCTGGGTATTGCTGGCAAGCCAGCAATTATTCCCATCACTAATCACCCTAGAGGAGGTAACCTGCTTTCTTGAACCATACTCATCCCCACTTCTGATCTTTTGATGGAAAGAAGGTTATTGATGAAACAGCTGCCAATGGTTGAGCCTTGGACTCTGTCCAGAGGATCTCCTGCAGTGATGTGCTGTGACTGGGATGACTGAGCTCGACAACTACAACCCTTTTCCTTTGTGCAAAGAATGGGTCCAACCATTGGAGTGTTTCCTTTTGATGCCCATTGACTTACGTTTTACCAGCGTTCATTAATGCCAGACCTAGTCAATCACTGCTGTAACGTCAAGGGCACTCACTCTCAGCTGGAAACTAACTTCTGTGATGCTGGGAATCCCAGAAGAAACTGAGATCTATCACCCCTTTGGCATTTGTGGGTAGACGTGGTTACAAATGCTTCAGTCTTGTCTTTAGCATAGACATGAGGATGGGAAGAAACTGGAAGCCTCCGCCTCCCTTTAACTGTTTAATTGTCCACCACCATCCATTACTAGATGTGACAAGCTTCAATCTGATCCATTGGTTGTGGGATGGAGCATAGAACAGTACAGCACAGCACCAGGCCCTTTGGCCCACAATATCTGTGTCGAACATGATGCCAAATTGCTAAATTTCTTCTGCCTGCACATGAGCCATGTCCCTCCAGTCCCTGCATATTCATGAGCCTGTCTAAAAAGTTCCACTATCATATCTGCTTCCACCACTGCCCCTGGCAGCACATTCCAGGTACCTACCACTCTTGGTGTAAAAAAAAATTGCCCCGCACATCTCCTCTAAACATTCCCCCTTCTCACCATGAACACATGTCCTCTAGTATTTGACACTTCTATCCTGGGAAAAAGATTCCGATCGTCTGCCCTATCTATGCCTCTGGTAATTTTATAAACTTCTGTCAGATTTCCCCTCAGCCTCTGACACTCCAGGGAAAGCAACCCAAGTTTGTCCAACTTCTCCTCATAGCACATACTCTCTAATTGAGACAGCATCCTTGTAAGTCTCTTATGTACCCTTTGCAAAGCCTCCACTTGCTTCCTATGATGGGGTGACCAGAACTGCAGACATAGCTCTATTTATTACATGCTATTTTAGCTGATTAGCATGCATGTGGTCCTGTGTTGCTGCTTCACTCGCCTGGCACCTCATTGTTAGGTATGCCTGGTGCCTCGCTTAGCATGCCCTTCTGCATTCCTGATGAAACAGGCTTGATTACCTGGTTTGATAACAATGATAGAGCAAGGAGCATGTTAGCCATGAGTCTGCAGATTATTAGTGATGTTCTTTCCTGCTGCTGTTAGTCCAACCACATTTCCCTTCATCATGAATCTCCATAACATCACCAACCTCAGTGTAGGTGTTGCTGTAAACATCATGGTTAACTTCCAACTTGAAATGCTAAGTCTGTTCTCTCTCCACAGCTGCAGCTGACCTACTGAGAACTTCCAACATTTTCTGCTTTTATTTATGTCTAACTTTCAACGTGGAACAAATCCTTTCCTGGCTAACCTCCCATCCTCTGTAAACTTCAGCCCACTAAAGTTGTGCTTTCCATATCCCATCAGCACCTTTTCATGTATCACCCCTAACCCAATGTTTCTATAAAGCTCAGTGGTATGTTCTTCTACATTAAAGGTGCAATATAAAAGTGATTGATGTTGTTATAAAACAGGATTGGTTTGTTCTATAATTACTAAAATATTGTCTTAGAACATTAAACAGTGAGTTCAAAAGGAAATAGAGTGCTTATATATTGGGAATAATGTCCAGTAGAAACACTTTCCAAATCTTAATACTTAGCAAAACATCAAATCTCGAAGGGATTGTTAAATCTTAAAGCAAAGTAGGGACAATAATCTGATCGTTCAAATTTTCCTGTGAACTCAAAGGCTAGTAAATAAAAATGAACATCTTTTTGAAGCAGCCAGGAACGACTCAATGAGCTCAACAATAATCAACGATCAACAAACAATAGGCAATCAAAAAAAAACTTGTTTTTATTTACTAACATTCTCCACATGCAGAAAGGTGTCTCAAGACACTAACATTATCAAGTGATAGACAAGGAAACAAGAAATGATTCAAGGAACGGACCAAAGGCAGATCAAAGAAAACAATTCCGAGAAAAGGGAGAAGGATGGTAAGGCAGGAGGAAGGGGTAGGTGGCTCCAGTGGAAAGCAGCGCAGTTACTCCATCAGTAATCGAGTACAGAGAATGGGAGCGAGGGGAGGAATGAAGAGTGCAGGTGAGGATGAAATTATGATGTCGTGCAATGTTTCATGGTGAAGGGAAACCAACCAATCACATCAATTAAAAAAAATGGTGCTTCTTTGCTCCAGTCACCACATAAACTTAAAACAAACAAAAGATACAACACTTTTGAGAAAAAAAAATTATGGATCCTTTCCCAGCATTAAAATGTTCGAAATAACTGTAGGAGACTTGATCTGAGGGAAATTCCACTTGGCCCTTGGGTGTTGTGTATTTCTAGCTCTGGCTGAAAGCACTTTTGGCATCATCAGAGGCGTAATTTTCATCCTTGTTTTGTGGAGCTGCACTGGACAGGAATTTGTCTCAACTCCACTTGTCAATGATCAACAAGACATGATTTACAAGGAAAAAATAGGAAGTGAGGGGAATTGTTGTTAAATCCATTCCCTTTCCCCCAAAAAATATTTCAGTGATTCTTTGTAATATTTAAGCTATTACATAATTCTAAGTCAACATTAAATGAGATTCGTGTTAGAAATAGCTGTAAGGGATTTACCTCACATCAACTTGTTTGAGATGGAGATAAACATATTTTGGAACCGCTAAGTATACCTGAGTGTAAGTGACCTTCTGGTGCCAAGTTTGATGCTGAGTTTTGAAGTACTACATTTTACCAGCACTCCAACTTGCTCGTCATTGCATAATAAATGTGAGACTAAACCTTCCTGGTGCAGCATAACACAGAAGGTATCCATGAGGAGAAACAATGTGGGAAGAAAGAAAGAGGAAAATAAATTACTTACTCAGGAAATTAAAGAAAGGTTTTGTGGAGAAAGGAAGGAAGATAAATAAATGAAGTATTTTTTTAAAGCAGTAACTTTTGGGACAATTTGCTTCAATAAAACCATCGCAAAAATCTTGGTTCTGTGTGAAGTAAATAGACAAAATCCAATGGCAACACTGACTGCTCGATTGGTGTTGCCCTTTGTTCCTGATTATTTTCGCCTTCCTCCCCATTCTTCAACTGCGTGCACACTGCAAACAGCCTGGGAATGTCTGGTAGTCATCTGAAGTACACCAGCCTCAAATATTGAGTGTGCTTCAGGTCCACTTCTTCCAGTGCATGCACCATTTCAATCAATTTTTAGTGCTTTATCTTTTACAGTTGAGCTCTTCCGTGTATCTGTCTTTGCTGCCCCCTTTCCTTTAATTCCTAGTTTCCTCAATCCCTCATTCCTGCTTTTGACAATTTTCCAGCTGTACAGTTTACAGTCTTAAGTCCAACCCCACTGCCATCCCATCCCAATTCCATCAAAGTCATGAATTATATTGGCCACCTATAAAGTCCTCTCAGCTACCCATCTGAACTCCCAATATGCCCTTCCAGCAAGCCATAACACGGCAAATTCATATAATCTACTCTCAGACAAACCAGAACTGTGGGCCCTTTGTGGTGTTTCAGAACTGGCTGGTTAAAACTGCTTAAGTCCTCTGTGTATGAAATGGTTTGTTCAGTGCTGACATGTTCAAAATGCACATATGGTTTCAATCACACAACATCTGTAAAACTAGTCTACTGTAAACAGCTGAGGCAGAATACTGTAATGATCAGGAAAGTGTGGAGCAGACCAGCATTTATTAAAGGGACAGTAACTTTATGAAAGGGGAAGCTTGACTATTTTTTAGGGAATGAAAAAGAGTAAAAATAGTCACTATTTGGGGGAATGTCAGTGTAGCGGTTATGTCACTGGAATAGTAATCCACTCGGCTGCATTAATAATATACAAAATGCAAGTTCAAAGTTCGACCTGAGAATTTTAAGTTGGTTTTTCAAAAATCCAGAACAGAACAGATGTTATCCAAAATGTGACCATGAAGCTACTGGATTGTTGTAAATCCCCAAATGACCCACTGATGCCTTTTCAGGAAGAAAACCTGCCCTCACTACTTGACCTATCCTGTTTGTAACTCCAGATCCACCCAATGCAGTGGGTTCTGAAGCAGGTCAGAAAGGCACTTAAATGATTTCACAGCAGTTCAAGATCCATCTACCCTTCTCAGGGCTGCTGGGGATGAGTAATAAATGCCAACTTTTCCTAGAATGAATACAAAGAATAATATTGTTCATGAAAACATTGCACATAATTCAGTTGATGATGCACTTCATGTTACGTTGTGTGCTAGCAAACAAATACAAAGTAGACTGGCAATCAGTCCTCCACAAAAATTCTTTTTTAAAATTCTAACTATTTCAACATTTAACAACACATTGTCATACGAATGGGAAAGTTTTGAAAGTGGAAATCTGCTACATTTTCAGGATATGTGAAATATCTTAGAATGGAGCAACATGGTTGAAAAACAAAATGACTAAAACTTGTGCCAAACCTGTTGCTTTGTACCTTTTCTGTTTGTTGAAAAGAATTAAATTCCTTCCCCCTGCAGTTTAAAGTTTCTAATAAGCTGATCCTAAATTTGATTTGATTCAAATATTTTAAATAAAACCTGATGACAGATGAAAATGTTAGCCAGAGCATTATTCTGTACAGAATATTATTTTAGTACAAATATGCTTAATGGGATTTATTCATTTTAAAAACCGTTAGTTGTAGCCCTGAAATTCTAACAAGATGCCTCCTGCAAGATCTACTAATTCTTAGAATTTTCTCTCTAGGTTCTTGCATCTCGATCAGAAGCTGGCATACATTGGATGCCATCAAATACAGCTTGTGTTAAGTGGTTTGGTGAGTTTTTGCCACAGTAAAGGTGCTAAATAAATTCTGTGGTTGAATGAGGCATGCGAGCTTTGGGCAGCACACTATTTGAGGAGTCCATGTCCCTGATAATGCTCTGGATCTTCAAAGAATGAGATTAGCTCATATTCTCAGATGGTGATTTCCCCCTGCACTTGCAGTTCCCTCTCAGTGACTTCTGACACTTCAACTGAGCCTATATTGGAAAGCACTATCAAGTGTGGATCCAGTATTATGACTGGAATGACAACCCAAGCACATTGGAGGTGATGTGTTGGGCATCTAGATGGCAAAGTATTAGAATCACCATCTCTCAGGTATATGTAAAACTCAAACACAATTAATCTGATCCATTGCCAGTGCTAGGAAGAGAACATGAGCATCATAAGTGGCCCCTATTAAGAGTACCAGTGGGCAACAGGTGACCATAGGATCACAGGCTCAGCAGTCAATTCTTCCATGAAATACTGGCATTTATGTTGTCACGTGGATCATTCACGATGGGACAGTACCCACTGAGGTTGTCAACAGCTTGATGAGGAGGTACTAAAAAAAATTAGAGGACAAGGATAGCCCTTAAATTTGCACAAGAATCACTTATTATCCCACTAATCACAGTATGTGTGATAAATACGTTGCTATTGCATCTGGGTTTTTTGCTGTATGTTCTTAAAATAGCCTTATTTGTTTTGGTTCTGAAACAGCAACAGCCCGTTCATAATTTTTCAGTGATCTTCAGAGCTTTTTATTATTATTGCCCATTATGAAGCTTTCGTTTAATGCCATTTGAGTTTGGGAAAATCATATTGATTTTACTACAGTTAACTGTTTCTCCATCAGAGACTGAAGCAGCTTTAACATGTCTAAGAGCTCTTTTTGCTCAGTCAGGATTGGATATTTTTTTTTTAAAAAAAGCCTGCACAAAAGCATAGCCAATAATCACAACGAATCTTGGTAAAGATAGTCTCATTCCTTATTTGCCAATCAGACAGAGTCTGGAATGACGTAAGTGAAAAATCAAAGCTTTTTAAGTGCCCTGTAGGTTCTGATTAGACTCACAAGAATGCACACTAATCTGTGACAAGAGAGAGGGAGAGAGAGAGAGCAAGCAAGCAAAAGTCGTGTGTATGCTTGCTACAACAGCGAGAGATGGCTAGCAACAAGAGCTTGATTTTTCTTCTATTTGTGGTTTTAGTTCATTTGCCAGCAATTTTCTGCCAAACCCCTATGCAAGGAGAATACAGAGCACCATGGACAGAAGAAAAGGTAGGTTTAACAGATTGACGTTTCACTATGAAGCAAATATTGTGCACAAAGGTTATGCTTTATGTTTTAAAATGGAGAAAAACAGAGGAGTTCTCAGCTGAGCTTCTCCTTTCCAGAGTGTTCTTATTAGAAGGTTACAAGGTATAGCATCACTAAAAAAAATCACCTCCTGTATTTTGGGAGCAGTGGTAAGAAGGTTTAGAATACAGCTAATTTGTAATCTATTGTTTTTCTGTCACCTAACTGTAAAAAAACACAGAAACAAACATGAGTGGGACTTTGGTGACAGGAATTCATCACCATCAGAAATCAGCATATGCAGCATATGGGAAGTGGTGAAGGGCATCCAGAGACCATGGGAGGTGGATATAGAATCCAGGAATGAGCTTCCTTGTGTCACTTGGATCTGCATTCATACTTCACCTGATCGACAAAGAAATTTCAAATATTCTAACTTATTTCATCTACTTCTGTCCGTGGTTATACGAAGCTTCATGAGCAGGTCCAGCACTAAGCCTGACATACTTGGTCTCATCTATTAAAATGATGAGTACTGATGATACAATTTAACTCAACTTTCAAATATTGTTAACATTATTTAGTGAATAGCTGCCAGAGCTGCCACAATCCTGGGTGGTTAAACTAACTTGTGATACTTAAAGTAATTTTCATTTAGTACCTAAAGCATTGAGTTAAGTTGTTTCATAGAATCAAGACAAATTATGAGACATGAGGAAAACATTCAGCCCAACTAAAAGATCACAGCTCTTCATTGAATTGGTTTGAATTGGTTTATTATTGTCACATGTACTGAGGTACAGTGAAAAACTTGTATTGCATACCATTCGTAGAGATCAATTCATTACACAGTACATTGAGGTAGTACAAGGTAAAACAATAATAGAATGCAGAATAAAGTGTAACAACTACAACTACAAAGTGTAGTAACAACTACAAAGTGTAGTAACAACGACAAAGAACGTGCAGTGCAGGTAGACAATAATGTGCAAGGTCGTAACGAGGTAGATTATGAGGTTAAGAGTACATCTTATTGTACTAGGAAATGGTTCAATAGTCTTATAACAGTGGGATAGAACCTGTCCTTGACTTTGATGGTACGTGCATTAAGGCTTTTGTATCTTCTGCCTGATGGGAGAGGGGAGAAGAGAGAATGTGCAATTAATTTCCCAATAATCATTCTAAAATATGTATTTGCTTTAAAGTTACAACTGTGAATTTAATTTTTTCGGGTGCAGAATTTTCCCTCAAGAATGTGGAACTAATAAAGCTTCAAAGTTTGCAAAACACTGCTTCTCTCCATTTAACACTAAAATAGAACATAGAACATCGAACATTACAGCACAGTACAGGCCCTTCAGCCTATGATGTTGTGCCGACATTTTATCCTGCTCTAAGATCTATCTAACCCTTCCCTCCCACAGACCCCTCCATTTCTCTATCATTCATGTGTCTATTTAAGAGTCTCTTAAATGTCCCTAATGTATCTGCCCCCACAACCTCTGCCAACAGTGCGTTCCACGTACCCACCACTCTCTGTGTAAAAAACTTACCTCTGACATCCCTCTTATATCTCCCTCCAATCACTTTAAAATTAAGCCCCCTCTTGTTAGCCATATTCCCATTCTTACCTTATAAACCTGAAATCTGCAGTAACAAATGATATTTTATGATGTATAATTTATGTTAATTTGTTTATGTTAACTTATGTTTGTCCTTGTCTTGTAATGCACTGTGCTGCTGCTGCAAAAAGTTAATTTTTATGGCATTTACACCCTGTGTATGTATGCCTATGACAATAAACATGAACTTGAACTTCAACTATGGGAAAATAATGAGATCAGATACTCTACTGCCTCAAGAGGAATCTTCACGTAGTTTTCCTCTCATTCAGTTTTCTTGACATTACTACAATGTCTCAAAAATTGGGCTGCAGGGCATCTCTGGAAACTGTCATAAAATATCTTGCACTGACAGAGGGAGGTAACGGGTCCCATAATGTATGATATCACAATTATAAAGCAAGAGTAAACAGTGGATTTGTTAGCCTATTTCAGATATCACAGTTTCAATGTTATATACAATTGTGTTTTTCAGTTCCTCAATGCATTTTAAAACCACTGGAGAAACAAATTAATTTACCCATCTGGAACTGTAGTAATACACTAATTATGCAGTATTCTGCTTTTCTAATCAATGGTTGACTTTACTGAGACTTGCCGTTTAGTAATGCTTAGGAGAACTGATTTTAAAATCTAATTTTATGATTGTGCTATCAAGGTCAGCGACCCTGGTTCAACTCCCGCTCCTGTCTGTAAGGAGTTTGTACATTCTCCCCGTGTCTGTGTGGGTTTCCTCCGGGTGCTCCGGTTTCCTCCCACATTCCAAAGACGTACGGGTTAGGAAGTTGTGGACATGCTATGCTGGCACCGAAATTATGGCAACACTTGCGGGCTGCCCCCAGAACACTTTACGCAAAGATGTATTTCACTGTGTGTTTCGATGTACATGTGACTAATAAAGAAATCTTATCTTAAAAGTACTGTAAACTTGTAGGGGTGACATATAGACCTTACATTTTCTCACATTCTCAACGGTTTTAAATCTCCAGCTATTCCATAAACCCAAATATCTGACAGCAAACGATGTCCGTAACATGACTTCACAGAGCAACATTTCCCACATGTGGTATAATTACCTGAGACCAATGCTTCGGGAGAGATACCCAGGATCTGTTGGGAATATCGCAGTGCACCAGGTGAGTAGAGTCTGTAAAACAATGGTCCAATCAAATTTCATTTATCTTGGAAGGTTACTGTGAAAATGAAGCAAATTATTTATCTGAATCTCATTTGACTAATGAGAGGGCTAATGAGAAGGAAATGTCTTAGCATAACATTTTAAACATTGAGAATTCATCTGTTTATAAAGTGCTGTGAAAGTTTCTAACCATAATAGTTGGGTAAAACTATTGCCACTAAGGCTCAAATAATAATTAACTTTCTCTGTTATTTGACTACACCACAGATGTCAATTCTTGTCCAATTTAGTTAATGTTTTTCAGCATGCAAATAATAAATAACTAATGCAATGTTCTCACTTTGCCAGCTGTGGTTCAGTGGACAGTGGTCCTATATCCAACTCAGATGGTGGTGGGTGCAAGACACATTCCAAGAGAATAAGTATCTGTGGTGATGCCCACTGGACTGTTGCACTGTTTGAGGTGGTGATTTTAGGATGATAATATAGAGGCCACATCTGCCTTCTCAAAAGTGAACATAGCAGCTTTTGTGACATGATTTTGAAAATCATGTCACAGGAATTTCAAGGAAAGACTCTATATTACAACAGTCACTATGTTATATAGGCATGTCATTGGTGTAAAGGGCTTTTGGGCATTCTGGAAAGGATATGAACCATAGAACCATAGAACCATGGAACCATACAGCACAAAACAGGCCCTTCGGCCCACCATGTTGTGCTGTCCATCAAACCACCCTCACACTACCTAACCCCTTCCTCCCGCATATCCCCCCATCCCACACTCCTCCATATGCCTATCCAACAAACTCTTGAACCTGTTCAATGTATCTGCCTCCACCACCACCCCAGGCAGTGCATTCCATGCACCAACCACTCTCTGGGTGAAAAACCTCCCTCTGGCATCTCCCCTGAACCTCCCACCCATAACCTTAAAGCTATGCCCTCTTGTCTTGAGCATTGGTGCACTGGGAAGGAGGCGCTGACTGTCTACTCTATCTATTCCTCTCAATATTTTATATACCTCTATCATGTCTCCTCTCATCCTCCTCCTTTCCAGTGAATAAAGCCCTAGCACCTTAAGCCTCTCCTCATATTCCATACGCTCTAATCCAGGCAGCATCCTGGTAAATCTCCTCTGCACCCTCTCCAACGCCTCCACATCCTTCCTATAATGTGGCGACCAAAACTGAACACAGTACTCTAAGTGTGGTCTAGCTAGAGTTTTGTAAAGCTGCATCATCACTTCGCGGCTCTTAAACTCAATCCCACGATTTATGAAAGCTAACATCCCATAGGCCTTCTTAACTGCTCTATCCACCTGTGAGGCAACTTTCAGTGAACTGTGAATATGAACCCCCAGATCCTTCTGCTCCTCTATACTGCCAAGTACTTTACCATTAACCTGTACTCTGCCCTGGAGTTTGTCCTTCCAAAGTGTACCACCTCACACTTCTCTGGATTGAACTCCATCTGCCACTTGTCAGCCCAGCTCTGCATCCTATCAATATCCCTCTGTAAGCTCCGACAGCCCTCCACACTATCCACAACACCACCGATCTTAGTGTCGTCCGCAAACTTACTAACCCAGCCTTCCACCCCCTCATCTAAGTCATCTATAAATATCACAAAAAGTAGAGGTCCCAGAACCAATCACTATAGGACACCACTAGTCACTGCCCTCCAATCTGAGGGCTCTCCCTCCACCACAACCCCCTGCTTTCTACAGGCAAGCCAATTCCTAATCCACACAGCCAAGCTTCCCTGGATCCCTTGGCCTCTGACCTTCTGAAGAAGCCTACCATGAGGTACCTTATCAAACGCCTTACTAAAATCCATATAGACCACATCCACCGCACTACCCTCATCAATCTTCCTCGTCACCTCCTCAAAGAACCCTATCAGGCTTGTGAGGCAAGATCTTCCCTTCACAAAGCCATGCTGGCTGTCCCTAATCAGTCCATGATTCTCTTGGTGTTCATAGATCCTATCCCTTAGAATCCTTTCTAACAGCTTACCCACCACAGACATGAGACTCACCGGTCTGTAATTCCCTGGACTATCCCCATTACCTTTTTTGAACAAGAGGACAACATTCGCCACCATCCAATCCTCCGGCACCATCCCCGTGGACAACGAGGACTCAAAGATCCTTACCAGCGGTTCAACAATCTCCTCCCTTGCCTCTTGAAGCAGCCTGGGGAAAATCCCATCAGGCCCTGGAGATTTATCTGTCTTGCTATTATTTAACAACTTCAACACATCCTCTCTCTTGATTACAACCTCGAGAACATTACCCTTCCCAGCACTCCCTTCCGCATCATCAAGACCCCTCTCCTTGGTGAATACCGAAGAGAAGTATTCATTGAGAACTTCTCCCACTTCTGCTACCTCCAGGAACATTCTCCCACCTTTACCCTAGCCATCCTCCTACCCTTCACGTATGTGAAAAAGGCCTTGGGATTTTCCTTAACCCTACTAGCGAATGCCTTTTCATGTCCCCTTCTAGCTCTCCTCAGCCCTTTCTTAAGTTCCTTCCTCGCTACTCTATATTCCTCACGGGCCCTGTCTGAACCTTGCTGCTTATACCTTATGTATGCTACCTTCTTCTCCCTAACTAGTCGTTCCACCTCTCTCATCACCCACGGTTCCTTCACCCTGCCATTCCTTCTCTGCCTCACCGGGACATATTTATCCCTAACATCCTGCATAAGATCCCTGAACATCGACCACATCTCCATGGTACATTTCCCTTCAAAAAGGACATCCCAATTTACACTCCCAAGTTCTCTCCTTATAGCCTCATAGTTCGCCCTTCCCCAATTAAACATCTTCTTGTCCTCTCTGCACCTGTCCCTGTCCATGACAATTTTAAAGGTTATGGAGCAATGGTCACTGTCCCCCAAATGCTCACCCACCAATAGATCCTTCACCTGTCCCGGCTCATTTCCTAAAACTAGATCTAACATGGCATTCCCTCTAGTCGGCCTGTCGACATACTGCGTCAGGAATCCCTCCTGGACACATTTAACAAATTCCGTCCCATCTAAACCTTTGGCACTAAGCAGGTTCCAGTCTATATTTGGGAAGTTGAAGTCTCCCATTATAACAACCCTGTTATTTTTGCTTCGCTCCAAACACTGCCTGCCAATCTGCTCCTCTATATCTCCACTGCTACCAGGGGGCCTATAGAATACTCCTAGTAGAGTAACTGCTCCTTTCTTGTTCCTTACTTCCACCAATACGGACTCTAGAGATGATCCTTCTACAACATCCATCCTTTCCGCAGCCGTAACAGTGTCCCTAACCAGTATCGCCACACCTCCTCCTCTTCTCCCCCCCTCCCTATCCCTCTTAGAACACCGAAAACCAGGAATATTCAATATCCACTCTGAGCCACGTCTCAGTAATAGCCACAATATCATAGCCCCCACGCTTATCCAAGCCCTCAGTTCATCTCCCTTATTCCTGACGCTTCTTGCATTTAAGTAAACACACTTCAGTCCATCTACCTTACTACTTTTATAGCCTGTATTCTTCTTCTCCTTCCCCAAAGCCTCTCTACCTGTTTGATCTAACTTTTCCCCATTCCCTTCTTCCTCTGACCTACTCCTCCGGCTCCCCTCCCCCTCACAAACTAGTTTAAACCCTCCCGAACCACCCTAGCAAACCTAGCCGCAAGGATATTGGCCCCCTTCTGGTTCGGGTGTAACCTGTCCTCTCTGTACAGGTCCCACCTTCCCGAGAAGAGATCCCAATGATCCAGAAATCTAAAACCCTCACTCCTGCACCAACTTCTCAGCCACGCATTTATCTGCCACCTCCTCCTGTTCCTGCCTTCACTATCGCGTGGCACCGGCAGCAATCCCAAGGTTGCCACCCTTGAGGTCCTGTTCCTCGGTCTTCTGCCTAGCTCCCTGAACTCGCTCTTCAGGACCTCATCCCCCTTCCTACCTATGTCATTGGTGCCAACATGGACCACAACTTCTGGCTGCTCTCCCTCCCGCTCAAGAATCCTGTGGACCCGATCAGTGACATCCGGGACCCTGGCACCTGGGAGGCAACATACCATCCAGGATTCATGCTCACTGCCACAGAACCTCCTATCTGTTTCCCTGACTATCGAGTCCCCTATCATTACCACATGTCTCTTTCCCACACTTCCCTTCTGAGCAGCAGTACCAGTCCCAGTGCCAGAGACCTGGTTAATGCAGCTAGGCCCCTGCAGGTCATCCCCCTCAACAGCCTCCAAGGTGGAAAACCTGTTACTGAGGAGAACAGCCTCCGGGGTTTCCTGCTCTGTCTGCCTGCCTGACTTCTTCTTCCTCTTCCCTCCCCTGACAGTCACCATTCTATCTGCATCCTGAACCTCAGATGTACCCTAGAGGGGGGTGACTGTCACCTGATGCACCATGTCTACATAACTTTAATATGAAGGCCATCATAGAAATTAAAGTCTTTTTTTCAGTATCTTGTCCGTCAATTAAGCTGATCAGCTGAAAGGTTTAAGCGCATGCTACTTCAATCACCAAAAGTTTTAATTAAAAATGATACTTTAAAAGTGAAATTTCAGGTAAGGTCTTTTTTTTCAAAAGGATAAAGCCTGTTGCCCTTGCTATTAAATGAAGTGAGGACAAGTAATATTCTGCCTGGCTTCTACAATTGTGCTATCAGATGTAAAAGGCTGCCAGCTGAAGCATGAAAGCAGCCTGACGACAAGGCCATTTCAATTTCCCTGGACATTCACTCCCAGAATTTTATATAGTGACTCTATTTAAGAAAGTCAACAGAAATTTCAGAATAAGATGCCTGTTAACCAATATTCTTTTTTACTTTGATTACTTAATACTTGTTTCATTGTTTTTTCTCCACAGCTCATCATAAGTCAGTTAAGTGAACTCCAGGCTGGCTGGGTAATTGAACAGGACACTTTTCAAGAGGCAATACCCTATGGAACAGTTACATTTTCCAATATCATCAGTACACTGAATCCCTTAGCCAAGCGAAGGCTGGTGCTGGCTTGCCATTATGATTCAAAATACTACAATGAGTGGTGGTATAGCAGAGTCTACGTGGGTGCCACAGATGCTGCTGTGCCCTGTGCTATGATTTTGGAACTGGCTCGGGCACTGGACAATCTGCTACTTCAGTTAAAGGTACTTCTTAATACATGATACATCACTAACCACCAATGCAAATAATTAGCTTGGTAAATTATAACATAAAATTCCAAAGTTTGGTGTCTGGGTTGTTTGTGATTTCAAATTTTCGTTTAATGCTTGAAAATATCTTAGCGGAAATATCATTCCACTCTGTCACTTACTAGATGTTCCATTTTTAGTGTGGATATATTTATTTTGGGTTATTTTAAACTTATTTTTCTTTTGTTTAGAGTACCAGTGACAGGCCAGATCTTACACTTCAGCTCATTTTCTTTGATGGAGAAGAAGCATTTCAATATTGGTCAGAGAATGACTCACTGTATGGTTCTCGACATTTGGCACAGAAGATGGAGAGGATTGCTCATCCACTGGATGCAACTGAAACCAACCAGCTGCATGCAATTGTAGGTACTGACTAGGCTGCAGGAACTGATTCTAACTTTGACAACTGAGAAACTACATGTTGAAGAATAACAATGCAGATGTCTCAAGCACAAACTACAGTTTACGTTCATAAAGATCTAATAAACATCTTCCCACTGTGACTTTCTAGAAAGCGATACAATAATGTAATGGTTAAGCTCCTGGACAAGTAGCCAGAGTTTTGGGCCACTGATCCTAATGCATAATTTTGAATGCTACCACTGCACCTGAGAAATTAACATTAATATCATATTAAATAAATCTGAATTTTGATTTAAAGGTTCAGCTTAACAAAGTAACAATGAAACTACCAGACTGTTGTTATAAACCATCTGGTTCACTGACAACCTTCAGGGTAGAGATTGGGATGTTTTCATGAGTGGGAGAGTCTTGAATAAGGGGGCATAACAACAAACTAAGAGGCCAGTCATTTAAATTGAACTACATAGGAATGTTTTCTCCAAGGTTGGTGAATCTCTGGAATTTTCTGCCCAGTGGGTGGTGGAAGGTGGATCAATACAAGTATTTAAAAGTGGAGGTGGATAAGTATTTGATAGATCAAGCACATGGAGAAATGGCACAGAAGAGGAGTTGAGGCCAGTATAGATCAGCCATGATCATATTGAATGACAAGGTAGGCTTGAAGGGCCTAATTACCTACTCCTGCTCCTATTTTCTTGTCTTCTTGTGCCCTTTTGGGAATAAAGCCTTAGCTGGTCTAGCCTCTATATGATCTAGGCTCACAAATGTGCTTGACTCAGTACAGGGACAGTTGGGGCTAGGCAGAAAACGTTGACATTGCCAGAGAAATAAAAATGTGAAGCTGGACTGTATTTACTAATGGTCTTGTGGAGTGCCTGGTTAATGGCTGTCAGAAACCAGAGTGTCCTGTTAATGCCAAAATGTGATCAACATGCCTGGCCAAAAGCATTGTGAGATACAGCTCTGCAAGGCTATAAGGTTTCCAGTTCATGACCTGGTGAGGTTAGAGGGTCTTTTTGTTGGATTTGGGGTGCCTGGTTAATGGCAAGTTAGAATTGGTATTGGTATATTATTGTCACTTGTACCGAGGTACAGTGAAAAGCTTGTCTTACAAACCAATTATACAGGTCAATTCATTACACAGTGCAGTTACATTGAGTCAGTACACAGTGCACTGATGTAGTACAGGTAAAAACAATAATAGTACAGAGTCAAGTGTCACAGCTACAGAGTAAGTGCAGTCCAATAAGGTGCGAGGTCACAACAAGGTAGATTGTGAGGCCATAGTCCATCTCATTGTATAAGGGAACTGTTCAATAGTCATCACAGTGGGGTAGAAGCTGTCCTTAAGTCTGGTAGTACATGCCTTCAGGCTCCTGTATCTTCTACCTGATGGAAGAGGAGAGAAGAGAGAATGTCCCGGGTGGGTGGGGTCTTTGATTATACTGGCTGCTTCCCAAGACAGTGAGAGGTAAAGACCAAGGTGGGGAGGCTGGTGTCCGTAATGCACTGGACTGTCTCTTTTGGTGTGGTCAGAGGCCTTTTGCTATTTGTAATCTGACTCTGGAGTTGCTAATAAATAAGAAGTGACTTATAAATCCAATAGAGTAATGAACAGAAACTTCTTAACATTGATAGTGTTTAGAAGTAGGAAATGACTATCATAAAGAGTGGTTGACACGACTGGTATAGATGTATTTATGAGAACACAAGGCAAAGATGATAAAAGGTTGAAGGAGGCTTATGTAGGTATAAGCGTTGGTATGATTCAATGAAATGAATAATCTACTTGTAAATGTTATAAGGTTTGAAATTTTCAATATTATACATTAAATAAGCTCCAGTATCTTCAGGAAGAAACAATGTTAATGAGAAGAAAACAATTTAATGACACTTAAGGAAAGAAAGACAGATTTGTATAGTGGCTTTCATGTCACAGCTTGATTTTCCCATTGTGCTTCATAGCCATTGTAAAAGTTTTGAAGAACAGACACTGTTGTAATGACAGGAAATGTGACTATCATTGTGTGCACAGCAAATTCACACAAGGATTCATATGATAATGATCAGATAAGCTACTTTGAACTGTGCATAAATGTTGGCAATGGGCACTCACTTTCTCTTCTGCACCTGAGGAAGCAGATAGGACTCCAGTTTAATACCTTATCTCAAAGACAACATCTCCGACTTGTTCCACTGGAATTCCAGCCCAGATTTTTGTGCTGGAATCCCTGGGAGTGGGATTCAGTCTTGGAGGCAATGTGTTACTAACTGAGGTACCACTGACACTAAATGATGGATATTTTAGTCATGAAATATACACCAGGTGGGACCCCATTATTTATTCTACAAGATCTATTGGGTAATCGCTGGGAACTGAAATGTACTCATTTTCTAATATGACAAATCGGTTGCATTCCTTTTAGGATTTATTTGTGCTATTGGATCTCCTTGGTGCACCAAATCCAAGATTTCCAAGTTACTTTCCAAATACAGCTCGGTGGCACAGAAGACTACAGCTAATAGGTAATTCAAATTAACAAGCATTAGTCATATTGATAATTACATAGTTGGTGGCTTTTATATATCTCAACAAGTGTGGATGCTCCCTTGCATTTTGCTGTCTTGGTTTTTCTGCATTGTATTTCCTGTCTAATTACTAACTCCGTGAGCTTCAACCGTGACACTGGAAAACCCTGCACAACAAAGTTCAGTGACCATAATAAATGTCATTTTTAAAGAGTTCTAGGAAACTGTATGTTAGACTAACTTCAAACAATTTTAAGTGAGAAGGGGTTAGATGACTGAACTGGGACATTAACTTGTTCCCAAAAGACTAAGAGGTGCTTCTGAGACACGAGTGACTGCAGAAGCTGGAATATGCAGCAAGAAGCAGATTTCTAGAGGAACTCAGCGGGTCAAGCAGCATTTGTGAGGGGGAAAGGAACTGTCGATGTTTAGAGTTGAGACCCTGCACTAAGACTGAGATACTTTCGAGAACTTGAGGGAAAAGTTTTGAAATTACTCAGCTTTCCAAAACAAAACTTCCCCTACCACTTCTCCATACAGAAGCAAATATACAAATCAGTTCACACAATGCAATGAGCTCTGTTGGAAACAAATAAATGCAAAATATCTAATTGATTGTTTGTTGCAAAATATCTAAACTAGGAATACTTAAAATATTTAAGTGTTGCTGTCAGCTTGCAGTGTGAAGGTTTAATATGAGAAGCATTGAAAATGTAAATCTTTGGAATCTTACACTTTTAGGGATTTTTATTCAGAGCTCTTTCTCAGAATATTAAATAATAAGTTCAACACAAACTGAAGAAAGTGTAGAGGATAGAGCATAGGGCCTTTTTTTTCATTCCATCTGTTGGGAAATGCTAAAGAAATGTATCTAAGAACAGGTTAGTTTTGATATCAGTCGCAGACTCAGTGCAAGATGGATTGTTTTGTTTCAAGTAAATTCTCCTTTTGTTACTTCAGTTGTAGCCTGTGATTCTACTTTCTGGCACTGAAAGTCTTAAAGTGATTTACAGCCACTGGAAGAAAAAGACATTCAGACCATTTACAAAAAATGTAAAATACTTGTTATCAATAAGCTTGGCTATCATATCACTTTCAACAGAAGAGAAACCTTAGGGCAAGGAGAGAGATCACAGATAATCTTAGTACAAACAAAATAATAAATAGATAACACTGAATAAACTGAAAACTGGATTTACACAACAACGGGAATATCAAAGAATAGATTAAAGCAGTATTTTCTTTCTTCAGGTTTCTCTTCGATAATTTTCCAGCTCTCTAAAAATAACCATTGAAATTTTAGGCAGACCTGAATTTTCCCATAAATGTGATTTTGCTGTCATTTATGTAGACTACCCGTAATTCTAGAAAAGCTTCACAGTGTTAATATTTCAGTGTTATGATAGATCAAAGTGGCAAAACATTAATGTTTGATCAAACATGCAGAGTTACTGAGCCAACTATAAAAAGTAACATAACTAACATGTTTAATGTTATCCAACAGAACAACGCCTTCATCGTCTGGGTTTACTGAGTGACCATCCAAATGAGGTGAAATATTTCTGGAACAAGAGGCAAGCTGCGCACATTGAAGATGATCATGTACCATTTCTGCAGCGAGGTAGAATATAATCATGAATCAGAATAGATGTGTTTATATTTTGTGCAACTTCAATGCTCTTGTATTTTGCTCCTCAATATTGTCCTACAGAATGGAACTAATTGGATAGCTGGTTCAAAGAACCTGAAGGACACAAATGTGCCAAATGGCCCTTTCTGCCCTCTTACTCTCTGTCACATTTGAAAATAAGTCAAAAGCAGCTTTCTGGCTTAAACCTGGTGTAGAAAACAGTCTAAATGTTAGATCAATGCAGAAGCCACTGGAAGCAGAATGTTCTTCTTACAGATTATTTAAAAATATAACTAATGCATTCTGTTAAAATTCCTACTGCCTTATAGGAAATATTATTCCATTTCATAGAGTGACAAATAGTGAAATAAAGAGTTTCATCAGAGTTTGTCAATAAAATCAGATTTCTGAATGGTCCATAAACCCATGAACATTACCTTGTTATTCCTTTTTTTTGCACTATTTATTTATTTTGTAATGTATAGTAACTTCTATGTCTTTGCACTGTACTGCTACCGCAAAACAACAAATTTCATGACAGATAAGTCAGTGATAATAAACCTGATTTTGATTCTGATTTTGATTCTTATGTTTGCCTGTACCAACTTACAAAACTGAGTGGAGCATTCCTGGACAGCTAGAGCCAGGCATACAGACCTAGAGGTTTCACTCTTAAAATTATATATTTTGGTTTATTTCAGATTTTTATTGAATTATTGGACTTCAATACAATTGTCTTGTTAAAGCTAAGTAATTTTAAGTTGATCTGATCTTATACAGCATACCTACCAACTACCACTTCTCACCTTTCTCTGGCTATGCTCTCGCTTCTCCTCCTCCTTTCCTCTTCCTGTTCATTAACCTCTCTCCTGTTGTCCACAGTGAAATTATTTTTCCTGTCCAGTTCCTGTTCAGCACCAGGTTCATAAAAGCACTGCCTTGGTGATCACAATTATCCTGAAATTATAGTCCCTGAAGCAGTTCACCCTCCACACTAATACTTCATCCTGCGATTAGACTACTTGAGCCACAGAAGATGTTTTAAATTGCTTTTACTTTTTTTTCTTTTTTTTCAAATGTGGCCTATAGAAGCTGAGGTTTTTGAAAGTAAGTTGTCATGATCAACACCATGACATTATTCAATTGTCATTGGCTTTTCTTCATGAGCAACAATGTACTGTATTTTATGTGCATGATACACTCCACTCTCACATCCTGTCCATTTGCTGCAGTGGAACCTTGTTTATTGAAAGGTGTCCTTTTTCATCTCCTAACAGATAAATGTCAGTTCCTTCTCAACTGATTGTTAATGTTGGGGTTGAAACAGGGGAAAACATGGTGAACTGCCAACAGCATTTTGCTCTACAACCATTTTCTCTATGTCTTGGTAAAATTTGACAATAGTGAAGAGTTGCACACCATAATGTGCAGTATCACTCCGGTTCATTCCCACTTCTAGCCACCACCCCCACTCCCATACTAGGGCAAGTTCACTGGAAAGGTTCACTGCAAAGCAAGGCCAATCTCTGCATGGATATATTTACAATATTTTACAATGTTTTTTTGCGTTCAAAAGTTTACATTTTAAAATTAACAACAATTAATTCTTTGGATTCAGACTCTACACTTGTGATAGTTAATTTTCAATACCAAAGAAATGGATTGAAGTAATTAGCACATTGCAACGTTAAAGGGTACTAAGAGTTGAAATGGATAAGACTTAACTTTTAGTGGTAAGTTTAGTTTGTATTTACTGCACAAATATTATAATGTCATATCATTCAAAACATTTCAAAGGTGAGGCACAGGAAGCTGTCAGTTTTGCAGAGATAATGACAGAGTAATACAAACTTCTGGATTTCTGTGTTGAACCTCATCTGCCCATCACTTGAAGATGCACACCCATTACCTTGACAGCAAATTCCAGCTCACTCTAGAATGTGATATTGATAGGAATTAACCCCAGTAAAGGTCAAGTAATTTTTCATTGTTTTGGTTTCACAGGTGTTCCCATTCTGCATATCATACCTACACCTTTCCCTCAAGTGTGGCACAGCATGGAAGATAATGAGATTAACCTTGATCCAACAACAATTGAAAATCTCAATAAAATACTGCAACTGTTTGTTTTGGAGTATCTTAGATTGTAAGTTAGATCTAGTGTTAAGAATAATGGTCATGACAAAATAATGGTCATGACAAATCATATGGATTTCAAGAAATTCGAACAGCAGCCACTTCGTGTTGCCTTAATATAATTTGGAAACTCTTATTAGAATCATACAAACTTACTCACCCAATTAATATCTGTTTGTACTTAATGAGTTGAATTAATTAATATTGATTGTTACTAACCAATTAATGTTTCATTTTGTGCAATTTTGGTGAACAATGCATATCGGTTTTAATTTCTTAGGTAATGTTGTTGTAGTAGAGATTCACAACCTTTTTGGTGAATTTTGCATTTGTCTATCATGTGGGTAGCATTTAGCAGTAGTAGACATTTTGTGTGAGCAAAAAGTTTCAACACGAAAGAATATTCAGTTCTGTACTTTGTGTCCTAAATTATGTACCTGGAACAAGTGCTTGTATTAAAGTGTTACAACATACGGTGTGAAGTCAATTTAATAAAATATTTTTGAAGTTAGTGGGTGACAATTTTGTCTTTTGTCTCTGCTTCAAGACATTTGGTTCTCCTCAATAGAATCAAATATGCAGAAGTGAGTATAACCACCAGTTGACACTTTGGCACTCATTTAGTGCGTGATCAAAGATGAGCTTCTACCCAAAACTATAGAAGGATTCCATCTTTCCAAGTTGAAAATAAAGGATTAAAAATATGTATTGAGTTTCTAACAATAGAATGGCATAGACAGCATTTTCATAACAGTATCAGTTTAAGTGCTTGGAGAGCTTTGCCTTCTCTAACAGGACTGTCACCAACAGAAGTGAAAATATGTGTTGCTGTTCACACTCTTCTTTAACAATCTAATTACACCAAAAAGAATGGCTTGCAAATTAATGCCATGTTATTTTATACTGTACATGGTGCAGAACTTTACCCTTGTTTGCTTATGCCAAATGTTAATATAGCACCTGGGGCTGAACTGAATTTCTGAAGAGGGGATAATGCACAGTTAGCATTATATACATAAAAGTGACTAAGTGTGAGTTTCTTATCAAGGAAGAGTTTTGTATTTAATTGCATGCATAAATATGGTTCTATGTCTGTTTTAATTTCTTGCATTAAAAAAATGAGAACAAAGGATTTCTGTTTCTAGTTCTTTTAGTGTTCCTAATTCAATGGGACTTAGTGTTAATTCAAGGGACCATCCTTTTACCCTGCCCCTGAGGTCCAATAATATTGCCAGCCAAATTTTAAGACTTTGCTGAGAGCCAAGACAGCTTACTAGTGAATTGTTTCATTTTTTATTCAATTGTGTGATGTTGGAGTCACTGGCAAAACCAGCGTTTATTACCCATCAGTATTTGCCCTTGCGAAGCTAATAGTGAGCCATCATCTTGAACTGCTGCAGTTTGTGTGGTGAAAGCACTCCCACAGTGTCTTTGAGAATGCAGTTCCAGTATCTAGACCCAGGGACAATAAAGCAATATCTTTACAAGTCAGGATAGTGTGTAAACTGAAGAGAAAGCTGAAGGTAATGGTGTTCCCAAATGCCTACTGCCCTGATCCTTCGAGGTGATAGGGTTTGTGATAGGGTTTGGGAAGTGCTGGTAAAGAAATTTTGGTGATTTGCATTTTGTAGATGGATGTTGCTGACGGCTAAAATAATGTTCCATCCAATATTTAACCTTCAACTAGCACATTTAAATTGAGCAAAATTGCACTTTTCACTGAAAATATACTCCTTTATGAGTTATTTGCAACTTGGTATTCAAACAGATTGCTTTGCAATGTATGATCACGTCTCTAAATTAGAGGAGGAGGAGGATGCAACTTGCCATTGTTAACCTACTTCCAATGTAATTTGGTGCTTCTTGTGTAAAACTTTCTCTTAGATTAACAATTTGCAATAAAGGAACTCAATAAATGCTATATTCCAGACACTGAGCGGTCACATGAGGTAGCAGAAAATATGTTTGGAGATGTAGGCTCTAGAAGGCTTCAGGTGGAAAGCAGTGGTAAAGAAGAAGACTAGAAAAGAAACACAAGTCTACTTGCAACAACACACACGTGGAGCATCTCAGGCCAGGCAGCATCTATGGAGGGAAATAAATAGTCGATGTTTCGGGTCGAGATCCTTCATCTTTTACTAAGTACTAATATCTCCAAATGTCTCACTCCCACAATGGCTCATTCACCTAGATTTTCCTTTCTATCTGTCTCCTGACTGCCTATTCATCACATTCATCTTCCTTTGTGAAAAACTAGTCTATCGTCATGTTCCCTCTCAAGAACATAAGAAACTGGCACAGGAATGGGCTAGTTAGCCCCCAGAGCCTGCTTCATCATTCATCTTGATCATGGCTGATCTTCTACCTCAATGTGATTTACCTGCACTATCCCCATATCCCTTGATCTCTTGAATGTACAGAGATCTACTGTTTTCTATTTCAAATGGGCTTGGTGACTTGAGCCTGAATAGCTTGGGCCAGCGTAAACATCATCCTGCACCTAGCCTGCTGAGCCCTTCAAAAATTTTTGTATGTTTTCATTCTTTTAAACTCTGCAAATTGCACGCCTGGTAGATTCAGTGTCTCCTCATATGGCAGACCCATCATCCCTGGAGTCTTAGCTAAATGACGTCCATGGAAAGTATATCCGTTTATGTAAAGAGACTGAAAGAGTATATAACACACTAGATGCATTCTTACCAACTCCCTACATATTTGCTGTAAGACAATTTTACTCTTGTACTTAAATCCTTTTATTTTAAGAACATTCCATTTGCCTTGCTAATCACATGCCACACCTGCATGTTGGCTTTTAGTGGGCTGTGTACAAGACACCTAGGTTCCTTTGAACATCAACGTTACCTCATCTCTCACCTTTAAAACAAAATACTCTGCTTTTCTGTTCTGTACGTCAAAATGGATTACTTTACATTTTTCTACATTATATTGCATCTGCATTTTCTTGCCCACTTACTAAGCTTGTCCATATCCACGATGCCTTTTTACATCCTCCTCCCTACTCCCAATCCTACCTCGCTTGGTAGCTTCAGCAAACTTGGAAATGTGAGCTTTGATCCCCTCAGCCAAACCTTTTTGATTAAAGCATCAGTTTTAGAGTTTTTAAGCAGATTAATTTACAAATAAGGGTATCACTTAATGCCCATGCCAATCTCTACAATTGGCCCTTGAACTAAGTGACCTGCAAAGATTTAGAGGATAGTTAAAAGTCTGGTTCTGCAGTCACATGAGGCCATATCTGACAAGGATGGCAGCTTTCCATCTCCTAAATACATTAGTGACAATCCAATAGTTTCTTCACTACTATTTTTGGTATTAATATTTCATTCAGATTTTATTTGTTCATCCCCTATTGATGGGACAATATGCACTATATAGACACATCAGTATAGTAAATTAAGTAGAGTGAATATTGGAGGCACTGACATGACTAAATAGTACATTAGTTCCCTGTTGCCATGTTGGAACTTGAACTTTCATCATCAGATTGCAGTAATTTAACCACTATGTTACCGCACATAATGATGTAATTGGTGGCAAGCTTTAATGTATTATGGAGATTCAATCTTTTTATTAACTTCAGAATTTTGAATATTTTGTGTTTTCTTCAGCCTTCTCATCTCCAGAATGGATAATCAGAAGCTTTTTAATCCTTCACCAGAAATTGTGCATTTTAAACTAGGTATTATTTTCAATGATTTAAAAAAAATTTTCTCCAGTGTTCAGATATCGTTTCCATAATACAGTAACCAGAATTGAACACCATTTCCACCGAGTTTCATCTCTATATGTATCACTTTCATAAGGTTCCAGGGTCAATGAGGTTGGTTATATTCTCAGTAAATCTCAAATAATTAGTCCTCCTGTATCTGTGTATTATATCATTGCATTTCTAACAAACCTTTGCATTCCCTTTTTTAAACTACTTTCTGTTAACATTAACTAAAGTCTTACTGGCCTGTTACTTTGATGGATTGTTACTTAGATACTTTGTTATCTGACTGAACCTAATTTTGCTATTCACTTATTTTAAGAGCATCCAGCTCTGCACCATGCTTTAACAAACATTTCTAATCCTTTCACTATTCTCTCTCTCTCTCTCTCTCTCCCCCCCCCCCCTCATATACCTTTCATATTCAGCATCTATGGCAGAAAGACTACTCAATTAACACTGAAGAGGTACCAACTTACTGTTATTGCTATTTTTACTCAGCTAATATAATTATTTTGGGATCTTTCAATGCCACAAACATTTCCTTTTTTTATCCATTTCCTGTAAGTTAACTTATAAATTGACATTTCTTTTCATGATCCCTGCTTTCATAGTTTCATATCTCAGTAGTTTTTTCCCCATTATCTGCATCTGTTTCCTCAATAAACCTCCTTCTGTAATAAGTATCTGCTTGTTTTACTGTTTTGAGAATGATCTACTTGTTTTTTTTCCTGCCCATTCCTTCTCAAAGCACTGACTAGTGCTAATTCCTTTGCTCCCAGCATCTCCCTTCAAAATCCCCTTTTCTATATGTTTCCATTGTACTCATTCTGTTTCTATCATAACAGATATAGCTGTTGAATGTAGAGTCTGACTACCCGACCCAAGCTCAACAGGACACCACAATTCCTGTCAGGTTTGATTGCAGTTGGGTCGATGTTTTACCAACACTTTCATTGTTGGATCACACCATGCCATACCAGCTCAGCTCAGTGCTTTTTTCCTGGTCAACAGGTGAAGGCTGTGTTTTTGACATTAGGCCTGGGAACTAACGAGGGACTTGACTCAGAATGGGAGGGTTATTTTTGGGTGTCAATTTCAAGTTCGACCTAGTGCCAGCAGCAGGTGTGATACTTGGGAAATAAGTGGACATTGAAAGCGCTTGGGACCAAGGGATGCTTTTCTGTGTGCTGGCTTCAAGTTCATATGGTAACACTTACCCATGATGGGTGGGAGATGGACTTCACGCAAGCTTAAGTGCCTTCTCTCGATTTGAATATCAGGTCTGATTTGGTGTCAATGTTCAGGCATGATATTCTGCAACAACTAACAACCTGCTGGAGGAACTCAGTGGGTTGAGCAGTATCTGTGGAAGGAAAGGAATTGTTGATGTTTTGGCTTGAAACTTGGCACACATTGACAATTCATTTGCTCCCACTGATGCTGCTCAACCTGCTGAGTCCCTCCAGCAGATTGTTTGTTGCTCCAGATTCCAGCATCTGCAGTCCCTTGTGTCTCCATGATAAATGCCTCCAGGTTGGATTGTTGGGTAAGGAAAAAATATATAAGTGCTCGGTTTGGCTTCAGATAACCCATGGTCATGTAAGGTTTGGATCCAGTTTTTACATAAAGCAGTCCTCAGGCTGGATGTCCTTTGTTGAAGACTACTTCATTGATAATGTGATTGTAACATATTTCCACAAAATGACATATTGAGAAAAGAAATGAGCTTGTGATACTTCATCATGCAGTTGGATAAGAGCTATCTTGTTGCAGAGTTGCACTGTGCATTTTGTTGGATTTTATCACATCCGTTATTCAAGCATAGATTTCCACTATAATATTGGTATTGGTATCGGTATTGGTTTATTATTGTCACATGTACCAAGGTAAAGTGAAAAACTTGTCTTGCATACCATTTGTACAGATCAATTCATTACACAGTGCATTGAGGTAGTACACGGTAAAAACAATAACAGAATACAGAGTAAAGTGTCACAGCTACAGAGGAAGTGCAGTGCAGTTAGCAAGGTCATAACAAGGTAGATTGTGAGGTCAGGAGTCCACCTCATCGTATAAGGGAACCATTCAATAGTCTTATATCAGTGGGATAGAAGCTGTCCTTGAGCCTGGCGGTATGTGCCCTCAGGCTCCTGTATCTTCTACCCGATAGGAGAGGGGAGAAGAGAGAATGGCCCAGGTGGGTGGGGTCTTTGATTCTGCTGGCTGCTTCACCAAGGCAGCGAGAGGTAGAGACAGAGTCCATGAAGGTGAAGCTGGTTTCTGTGATGTGCTGGGCTGTGTCCACAACTCTCTGCAGTTTCTTGCAGTCACAGGAAGAACAGTTACCACACCAAGTCATGATGCATCCAGATAGGATGCTTTCTATGCGGCATCGATAAAAGTTGGTGAGAGTCAAAGGGGACATGCCAAATTTCCTTAGCCTCCTGATGAAGCAGAGGCGCTGGTGAGCTTTCTTGGCTGTGGCGTCTCTGTGGTTAGACTAGGAGAGGCCATTGGTGATGGTCACGCCAAGGAACTTGAAGCTCTCAACCCTCTCAACCTCAGTACCATTGATGCAGACAGGTGCATGTACACCGATCCCTTTTCTGAAGTCAATGACCAGCTCTTTTGTTTCGCTAACATTAAGGGAAAGGTTGTTGTCATGACACCATGTCACTAAGCTTTCTATCTCCTTCCTGTACTCTGAGTATTCATTATTTGAGATATGGCCCACTACGGTGGCATCATCTGAAAACTTGTAAATGGAATTAGAGCAGAATCTGACCACGCAGTCATGAGTATATAGGGAGTAGATGCTGAGAACACAGCCTCGTGGGGCACAAGCGTTGAGAATAATCATGCTGGAGGTGTTGCTGTCTATCCTCACTGATTGTGGTCTGTTGGTCAGAAAGTCAAGGATCCAGTTACAGAGGGAAGTGTTGAGACCCAGATCTCAGAGTTTGGTGATAAGTTTGCTTGGAATTATAGTATTGAAGGCGGAGCTGTAAGTCAATAAACATTAGTCTAACATGGGTGCCTTTACTGTCCAGATGCTCCAGAGATGAGTGTAGCACCAGAGAGATAGTGTCCACTGTAGACCTGTTTTGGCAGTAGGCGAATTGCAGTAGGTTGAGGTTTTCCGGTAGGCTGGAGTTACTGTGTGCCATGACCAGCTTCTCAAAGCACTTCATGACAGTGGATATCAGAGCCATTAAGGCATGTTACCTTGTTTTTCTTAGGTACCAGAATGATAGTGGTCTTCTTAAAACAGGTGGGAACCTCAGAATAAGCAGGGAGAGTTTAAATATGTCTGTAAATACCCCTGCCAGCTGATCAGCACAATATCTGAGCTCTCGGCCAGGGACACCATCTGGGCCAGACGCTTTCCTCGGGTTCACCCTCCGGAAGACTTATCTTACGTCCTCATCGGTGACCACGAGTTCAGTTGCATTGGAGGCTGTCAGAGTGGGTGGTGACAAACCAATCCCACCAATTCCAATTCCAATTGTAGGGATTGTAGGTATAAATATGTCAAAGATCATTTCCCATTTGCCTTGCTATCTGTTCTGAATGTATCGCATGAATTAGAGCTGCAGAAGGCAGGACTGACATCCTAGGAGAACCTGAGGAAAGAGGGGAAGGAGGTATCACATGCACGTTATCCCCCACAAGCATTCAGGGAAACATGTTTATACCTCCAGCTTTTCAAAGACCAATGCGCTTGGAGGCTATGCTTTTGTAATCAATGTTGACAGAAATCTCTGAATGGTTAAATTCCAAGACAAAGTTACAGAAATTTGCTGTGTCAAAAGATATTAAAGGGCAAGTGCAAGTTGAACAAACATCAGTAGTTTGTTAACCACATGCAGCAAAATAAGGGGTAATGTTACAGATTTGGCAGCAGCAGTAATACACACACACACACACACACACACACACACACACACACACGCACATAAAATGTGTGTGTATGTGTATATTATATCAATCAACAAAAGTTAGAGTTAATCATTGAAATGGGCAGATCCTTGCGTTCTGTGTGTGGAGGAGCACTGCATTGCCACAGACATTGACAGAACACCCGGGAAAGGAGAGAGAGCATGCAATGGGAAATCTGATGGGTTTTGAAGCAGCTGAAATAGGAAAGATTGATAGGAATGCTAATCACAAATTAGTCAAAATCCTTTCTTTAAAAGGACTCCAACAGCCCCCAAGCAGCATATCTCCAACAGGGTGATAAACCAATGAAGGTGGTAATTCCCATCATTACTGGAACACTTGGTGCATTATTTTGCACCATCTGTGTTGCTGTAATGAGGAGGGCTAAAGAACGTGCTCTTAAATCCTAAAACAGTATCCGCCATGATAAAAAAACTCTGGCCACAAAATTATTTGTTCACAGCTATATAACTCTCATGAAAGAGACGCAAGACATAACTAGTCCATAAACCGTTGGAAAGAAGCTTCTGTTTTTACTTCAACAACGTGATGACCAGATTTATTTCAGATAGCAGAGATTCAGCCAGGGGACAGCAGAGATCATGAACTGCCCTTAAATTGTCACAATGTTGGCTGTAAAGCTATTACATTCAAACAGAGAAAAGTACAAAATGATGAAGCACTAGATTAGAACATAAAACATTACAGCACAGTACAGGCCCTTCGGCTCATGATGTTGTGCCGACATTTTATCCTGCTCTAAGATCTATCTAATCCTTCCCTCCCACATAGCCCTCCATTTCTCTATCATGCATGTGGCTATCTAAGAGTCTCTTAAATGCTCCTAATGTATCCGCCCCCACAACCTCTGCAGGCAGTGCGTTCCACACACCCACCACGCTCTGTGTGAAAAACTTACCTCTGACATCCCCCCTATATCTTCCTCCAATCACCTTAAAATTATGCCCCTCATGTTAGCCATTTTTGCCCTGGGAGAATGTCTCTGACTTATGCCTCTTATCATCTTGTACACCTCAATCAAGTCACCTCTCATCCTCCTCTCCAAAGAGAAAAGCCCTAGCTCACGCAACCTATCCTCATAAGACATGCTCTCCAATCCAGGCAGCATCCTGGTAAATCTCCTCTGCACCCTCTCTAAAGCTTCCATGTCCTTCCTATGATGGGGCAACCAGAACTGAACACAATACTCCAAGTGTGGTCTAACCAGAGTTCTATACAGCTGCAACATTACCTTGCAGCTCTTGAACTCAATACCCCAACTAATGAAGGCCAACACACCAGAGCCCTATCAACCTGCGTGGCAAACTTGAGGGATCTATGGACGTGAACCTCAAGATCCCTCTGTTCCTTCATACTGTTAAGAGTTCTGCCATTAACCTTGTATTCTGCCTTCAATTTTGATCTTCTAAAGTGCATCACTTCACACTTTTCCAGGTTGAACTCCATCTGCCACTTCTCAGCCCAGCTCTGCATTCTATCAATGTCCTGTTGTATACTATCCACAGCACCACCAACCTTCATATCATCAGCAAACTTACCAAACCACCCTTCCACATCTTCATCCAAGTCATTTATAAAAATCACAAAGAGCAGGGGTCCCAGAATAGATCCCTGCAGAACACCACTGGTCACCGACCTCCAGGTAGAATAAGCTTCATCTACAATCACCTTCTGTCTTCTATGGTGAGCTAATTCTGAATCCATACGGCCAGGTTTCCCTGGATCCCATGCCTCCTGACTTTCTGAATGAGCCTTCCATGAGGAACCTTATCAAATGCCTTACTAAAATCCATGTACACCACATCCACTGCTCTACCTTCATCAACGTGCTTTGTCACATCCTCAAAGAATTCAATCAGGCTCATGAGGCATGACCTGCCCCTCACAAAGCCATGCCGACTGTTCCTAATCAGCCTATGCTTCTCCAAGTGCCCATAAATCCTGTCTCTAAGAACATTCTCCAGTAATTTGCCCACCACTGGTCTGTAATTCCCTGGGTTATTCCTGCTCCCTTTCTTAAACAAAGGAACAACATTTGCCACCCTCCAATCATCTGGCACTACTCCTGTCGCCAGTAATGACACAAAGATCATTGCCAAAGGCGCAGCAATCTCTTCCCTTGCTTCCTGTAACAACTTTGGATATATCCCGTCTGGCCCCGGTGACTTATTTATCTTAATGTTTTTCAAAAGTTCCAGCACATACTCTTTCCTCAAGCCAACATGCCCTAGCATATCAGCCTGTTGTACACCCTCCTCACAAACGTCAAGGTCTCTCTCACTGGTGAATACTGAAGCAAAGTATTTATTAAGGACCTTCTGACTCCAGGCACATGTTTCCTCTTTTATCCCTGATCGGTCCTATCCTCACTCTAGTCATCCTCCTATTCTTCACATAAGTGTAGAACACCTTGGGGTTTTCCTTAATCCTACTTGCCAAGGCCTTCTCATGCCCCCTTCTAGCTCTCCTAAGCCCATTCTCAAGCTCCTCCCGGCTACCTTGTGACTCTCCAGAGCCCTGTCTGAACCATGCTTTCTAAACCTTAGGTAAGCTTCTTTCTTTCTCTTGACAAGATATTCTATGTATCTTGTCAACCATGGTTCCTTCACTCTACCATTCCTACCCTGCCTCAATGGGACAAACTTATCCAGAAGCCCATGCAAGTACTCCCTAAACAACCTCCACATTTCTGCTGTGCACTTCCCCAAGAACATCTGTTCCCAATTTACACTCCCAAGTTCCTGCCTAATAGCATCATAATTCCCCCTCCCCCAATTAAATACTTCTCCATATGGTCTGCTCCTATCCCTCTCCAAGGCTATGGTAAAGGTCAAGGAGTTATGATCACTTGTCTCCAAAATGCTCTCCCACTGAGAGATCTGAAACCTGATCAGGCTTTTGAATTAGTGCCCTTAACTGACATTTTTACCTTTTCTATTCTGCTGTTAGGATATCTATCTATATTTTAAATAAACGAAGTAAGCATATTCCAAGACATTGTGAAATATCATGTCAAATTGCAGCTTTACAAAATATTGCATAGGTCTAGTTTGGACAGGGTCATTTAGGGTGATTAGTGTGGCTTCCTGCCTCTCACTCAAAGCAAAATCCATATCTGTTTGCCCCAAGCAGAAGGATCATGTGATATCCATCAGTTCACGCGGTTTTTTGTCATCAGTAAACTTTGTCATCAGTAAACTTTTTGTCATCAGTAAACTTTGTGGTGATTGGTGTTTGATCAGCACACAATAATATCATTTGTTTCTTTTGCTGATTTTCCATTTTTTATGCTCCTTTCAAAAGGAAGATTTGTTCTTTGTTTGATAATACTGGAGCAACCCAATGCTTCCTAATAATTGTTATAATAATGTTAATGAAGAAAAAGCATTTCACAACCTCAAAGTGGAATTGAAAGAAATTCCACTCCCTCAACACCCAGCTGGTCAATGATCAAATGTCATGCATCAAACAGGTTAATGGCAAATATTCCGGTAGGAGTCATCATACCTTCATTCTGCAGCAGTTTACTGTGCCAGCTGAACCTCAGCCACCTCTGCAAACAAAAGAGAAGCCAATGCACAACAAAACATTTGATTTAGCTGATACTGACTTCCATGATGGTGGAAAACTCAGGAAAAAGTCAAGGTAGATCATTCACCGACCAAACATGGATCATATCATTGGATTACAACCAAACTCCCATAATGTAGTGCATATGTATACGGTGAGGTGATAGAATAGATCTTTAGTCTGATCTGCTATGGAGTTAGTTGGCTGATCAGGTCTCATTATTTGTGATAATATTTTCCATGCTGCATCAATGCACCATCCTGTGGAACAGGCCTTGTGGCCTGTCACCAGGTTAAAAAACCTAAGAGCAGAACCTTCAAATCATTCAATCCACTGCACTCTTCAATTCCTTCACCCACTCCACACCACCTCTTCAAGGTACTGTTGACCACTATGAACGTACACAGATTTTTGATTGGATTTCTACGGGTGCAAAAGATGAAGCTCAAGAAGTTGCAACCATCTTTGGTAGGTAGATGAATTAACCTGGAAACTCCATATGCACTGCATCAAGCAAGTCAATGCCAAATGAACTCCTCACCATCACAAAAGCAAGTATCAGCCAGTTCAAATTATTTTTTGTGCTATCAAGAAACAGCTAAGAGCACTGGCCAACACAAGGACTAGGGGAACTGATAAATCAGGAACCTGATACAGCCAAGCTATTTCAGTGCATCCACAATACTGTCATATATCTGACAATGTAGGAAAATGCCCAAATATGTCTGCAAGATAAAAACAGGAACAAAATTAATCTATTTAATTAATTTTCCATTAGTCCATTTTCAATCAACAGTATAGTGATGGAAGATATTATGTACAGTGCTTTTACTGGCATTTACACAACAAGCAGTTAAGAAAACAAATGGCATGTTGGCTTTCATAGAAAGTGAATATGAGTATAGGATCAAGGATATCTTGCTATAATTTTGCAGGACATTTTGATGAGAGCACATTTGGAGTATTGTTTTCGGTTTTGGTCTCTTTAGCAGAGAAAAGATATACTTGCTATAGAGGGATAGAAACAAAAGTTCACCTGATTGATTCCTGGGATGGTGGCAATGTGGTATGAGGAGAGATAAGGTCAATTAGACTTGCATCATTATAGCTTAGAAGAATGAGAGAGGAACTAATTGAACCTTAGAAAATTCTGATAGTACTGACAGACTGGATATGGAGAAGATGTTTCCCTTTGTTGCAATGTCTAGGCAAAGAAGTTATGGGGAAAGAAATTTAGTACTGAGGCAAGGAGAAATTTCTTCACCCAGTGGTGAACCTGTGGAATTCACTACCAGAGAGGGCTGTGGGGACAGTCATTGAATATATTTAAGAAGGAAATAGATAGATTTTCTTGACATAAAAGAGATCAAGAGGTGTGGCGAGAGAATGGGGATATGGTGTTGAGATAAATGATCAGCCATGATTGTATTGAATGGCAGAGCAGGCTTGAAGGCCAAATGGCCTACTCCAGTTCCTATTTTTTGTTTATTAATTTTTAGTTTGCATTCTCCCAAGACCTTTCATTTCCATACCTCATTATAGTTATGGTCCAAATATTTCCCTTGACATCAAGGCCAAATTTGTCAAGGTGTGATATCAAGGAGCTTTGCCAAAACTTAAGTCAATGGAAATTAAGGGGAAAACTTTTAATAATTACTCTTCAACTAGCCTAGCAATAAAATACCCTGAAAATTTTACATTTGGTTAAGAAACCTCTCCACTGGCTGAGATGTACTTAGAACAAAGGAGGGTGGATGTCAATCCTTTCAGACGTAGGACATCACTGAAGTAGTTTCTCAGGGCAGTGGTTTAAGGCCAGGTATCTTTGGCTGCTTCTTCGATAATCTTCCTTACAGGATGCCAGAGGTGGGACTGATAGTTAATGAGTCCATTGTGTTTAGGTCCACTCAAACTCCTCAAATAATGTAGCAGTGCATGCTTGGATGTGGTAAGAGCTGGAAAATGCACTTGCAATGACCATTTCTAACAAGAGAGATTCTAAGCACCTACCCTCGATATTCAATGGCATTATCATCAAATCTCCCACTTTTGTAGCAGTCATCAATGACTAGAACCTCAAATGGATCATCCATGTATTGGTATTGGTTTATTATTGTCACTTGTACAGTGAAAAACTTGTCTTGCATACCGATCGTACAGATCAATTCATAACACAGTGCAGTTACGTTGAGTCAGTGCAGAGTGCATTGATGTAGTACAGGTAAAAACAGTAACAGTACAGAGCAAAGTGTCACAGCTACAGAGAAAGTGCAATGCAATAAGGTGCAAGGTCACAACAAGGTAGATTGTGAGGTCAGAGTCCATCTCATCGTATAAGGGAACTGTTCAATAGTCTTATCACAGTGGGGTAGAAGATGTCCTTAAGTCTGGTGGTACATGCCCTCAGGCTCCTGTATCTTCTACCCAATGGAAGAGAAGAGAGAATGACCTGGGTGGGTGGGGTCTTTGATCATGCTGGCTGCTTCACCAAGACAGTGAGAGGTAAAGACAGAGCCCAAGGAGGGGAGGCTGGTGTCTGTGATTCGCTGGGCAGTTTCTTGCGGTCCCAGACAGAGCAGTTGCCGTACCAAGCCGTGATACATCCAGATAGGATGCTTTCTATAGTGCATCGATAAAAGTTGGTGAGTGTCAAAGGCTACATGCCAAATTTCTTTAGCCTCCTGAGGAAGTAGAGGCACTGGTGAGCTTTCTTGGCTGGGGCATCCACATGACTTGACCAGGACAGGCTATTGGTGGTTCATTCTAAGGAACTTTAAGCTCTCAACCCTCTCGACCTCAGCACCATTGATGTAGACAGGTGCATGTACACCGCCCCCTTTTCTGAAGTCAATGACCAGCTCTTTCATTTTGTTGTAAATACTGTAAATACTGTACCTGCAAGAATATGTCAGAATTGGGTACTCCACAACAAATATCTCATCTTCTGACTCTGCAAAGCATTTACTAAACACATCAGGTGTGTGATGGACTACTCTCCACTCGAGTAGATGATTTAGAAGCCTGACACCATCTTGGAGAAAGTAGTCTGTTTGACTGATACCGCATCCCTCATCCACCACCCTAAACATTAATTTGTTCCACAAGTACACAGTTGCTGAAATGTATAAAACTTACAAATACACTATAGTTCTGTACCAAGGCCTCTTTGACTGCATTTCCTGAATTGCGACCTTACCTAGGTAAGGAAAGCAAGCATGTCAGAACCACCTTTAGGTTCCCCTTCAAGTCATACACCATCTTGACTTGGAAATACATTGACATTTCTTCACCATCACTAGATCTAAATCCTGGAATGCCTTACATAAAACATTGTTGGAGTACCTTCTACACCAGTTCAAATAAAGTGACTCTCCAGTACCTCCACAGGTGCAATTTGGCTGGGAGTTAAATGCCAGCCTTGCCATAGAACCATAGAACACTACAGCACAGAAAACAGGCCATTCAGCCCTTCTAGTCTGTGCCGAAACTTTATTCCGCTAGTCCTATTGACCTGCACCCAGTCCATAACCCTCCAGACCTCTCCCATCCATGTATCTATCCAATTGATTCTTAAAACTTGAGTGAGCCCCCATTTTCCATGTCAGATGGCAGCTCGTTCCACACTCCCACCACTCTCTGAGTGAAGGTTCCCCCTAATGTTCCCCCTAAACCTTTCCCCTTTCACTCTAAAGCCATGCCCTCTTGTAATTATCTCTCCTAATCTAAGTGGAAAGAGCTTAATCACATTTACTCTGTCTATACCCCTCATAACTTTGTAAACCTCTATCAAATCTCCCCTCCTTCTTCTATGTTCCAAGGAATAAAATCCTAACCTGTTCAATCTTTCCCTGTAACTCAACTCCTGAAGACCCGGCAACATTCTAGTAAATGTTCTCTGCACTCTTTCAATCTTACTGATATCCTTCCTATAGTTAGGTGACCAGAACTGCACACAATACTCCAAATTTGGCCTCACCAATGTCTTATACAACCTCACCATAACATCCCAACTGCTATACTCAATACGTTGATTTATAAATGCCAGGATGCCAAAAGCCTTCTTTACAACCCTGTCTACTTGTGACACCACTTTCAGGGAATTATGTATCTGAACTTCCAGATCCCTTTGTTCCTCGGCACTCCTCAGTGTCCTACCATTTACTGTGTATGTCCTACCTTCACTTGTCCTTCCAAAATGCAACACATCACACTTGTCTGCATTAAATTCCATCTGCAATTTTCTGGCCCATTTTTCCAGTTGGTCCAGATCCGTCTGCAAGCTTTGAAATCCTTCCTCGCTGTCCGCAACACCTCCAATCTTAGTGTCATCAGAAAACTTGCTGATCCAATTTACCACATTATCATCTAGATCATTGATATAGACAACAAACAACAATGGTTCCAGCACAGATCCCTGAGGCACACCACTAGTCACAGGCCTCCAGTCTGAGAAACAATCATCCACTACCACTCTCTGTCTTCTCCCACACAGCCAATTTCAAATCCAATTTACAACCTCTCCATGGATACCTAGTGTCTGAACCTTCTGAACTAACCTCCCATGTGGGACCTTGTCAAAGGCCTTACTAAAGTCCATGTAGACAACATCCACAGCCTTTCCTTCATCTACTTTCTTGGTAACTTCACAAAAAACCATGCTGACTATCCTTAATCAGCCCTTGGCTGTCCAACTACTTGTATATCCAATCTCTCAGAATACCTTCCAATAATTTACCTACTACTTGATGTCAGGCTCACCAGCCTGTAATTACTTGGTTTACTTTTAGATCCTTTTTTAAACAATGGAACAACATGTGCTACCCTCCAGTCCTCCGACACCGCACCTGTGGCTAAGGACATTTTAAATATATCTGCCAGGGCCCCTGCAAGTACAAATATATCTGTCAAGGGCCCCTTGAGAGCCTCTCTCAAGGTCCGAGGAAATATCATGTCATGCCCGGGGGATTTATCTACCTTTATTTGCTGTAAGGCAGCAAGCACCTCCTCCTGTTTAATCTCTATATGTTCCATGACACTATTGCCTGTTTCCCTTCCTTACATATCCACTATGCCAGTTTCCTGAGTAAATACTGATGCAAAAAAACTGTTTAAGATCTCCCCCATCTCCTGAGGCTCCACACATAGACGACCACTCTGATCTTCTAGGGGACCAATTTTGTCCCTTACTATCCTTTTACTCTTGTAGAAACCCTTCGGGTTTACCTTCACATTATTTAGCAAAGCAACCTCACGTCTTCTCTTTGCCTTCCTGATTTCCTTCTTCAGTATTTTCTTACATTTTCTATACTCTTCAAGTTCCTCATTTGTTCCTAGTTGCCTATACCTGTTATACACATCTCTCTTTTTCTTAAGCAGATCGCCAATATCCCTTGAAAACCAAGGTTCCCTATGCTTGTTAACCTTGCCTTTAATCCTGGCAGGAACATGCAAACTCTGCACTCTCAAAATTTCGTCTTTGAAGGCCTTCCACTTACTGAACACATCCTTCCAGAAAACAACTTATCCCGATCCAATTTTCCTCGATCCTTTCTCATTTCCACAAAATTGGCCTTTCTCCAATTTAGATCCTCAATTCGAGGACCAGTCCTATCCTTATCCATAATTAACTTGAAACTAATGACATTATGGTCATTGGACCCAAAATGTTTGCCTACACATACTTCTGTCACTTGACCTGTCTGGTTCCCTAATAGGAAATCAAGTATTGCATTCTCTCTCGTTGGTACCTCTACATATTGATTTAGAAAACTTTCCTGAACACATTTGACAAACTACAAGCCATCCAGCCATTTCACAGTGTGGGAGTCCCAGTCAATGTGTGGAAAGTTAAAATCCCCTACTATTACAACTTTCTGTTTCTTACATCAGTCTGCTATCTCACTACAGATTTGCTCCTCCAATTCTCTCTTACTATTGGGCAGTCTATAATACAACCCTATTACTGTGGTCACACCTTTCCCGTTCCTCAGCTCCACCCATATGGCCTCTGTAGACGAGCCAGTGATGTCAAAGCTCAAGTGTTATTAAAAACACAAAATAGAAAACGTGGCAATTATTTTTAAATCCCCTAGATAATGAACCAATAAACAACCCCAGAATTTTCAGAGTATTTTATGCTGAGGTTAGTTCAAAAGTTCCTGTCAGTTTATGTGATTTGTCTTGATTGCAGTTGAGAAAGCCATAAAAAATGCAGCTAGTGAAGTTGCACTAATTCACTAGCCCTTGATAACCCAGAGTTGCTATCAGTTCCATCGGCCATTGTTCTGTCTACTGATATGGATTATCAACTCAACTCTCTTCAGCTCAGCTCTCCAACTCTGCAATTACCCCAAGCTCTTGCAATTTCAATGTCAAATGCATCAGCCAGGTATGTAACAAAGAACCCTAGGCAGGAGCAGGTTATCTCTGACAGTAACCTCAGGATTTCAGCATTTCACTGCACATATGTGGAAGCTCACAATTACTGTCAGTTTTACTCTGTTGCAATGCTGAGGGCCTTTATTACTGCAGCAAAATTCACACATTATTTGACCTAAAAGCTGAGAGACTGCTACATATTCAGAGGTGCTGTCTTTTCAAAGAATTGTGAAATTAGAGGTCTGCCTGTCTGTGCAGGTGGATGTGGAAGATCCATTACCATAATAGGAAGAAGGACAAACATAGAACATGGAACATTACAGCACAGTACAGGCCCTTCAGCCCATGATGTTCTGCCGATATTTTATCCTGCTCTAAGATCTATCTAACCCTTCCCTCCCACATAGCCCTCCATTTCTCGATCATTCATGTGGCTATCTAAGAGTCTCTTACACGTCCCTAATGTACCTGCCTCCACCACCTCTGCCAGCAGTACGTTCCATGCACCCACCAGTCTCTGTGTAAAAAACCTACCTCTGACAACCCCCCATACCTTAACACTCAATGCAAAAGATGCATTTCACTGTGTGTTTCAATGTACATGTGACTAATAAAGATATCTTATACACTCCTCCAATCATCTTAAAATTATGCCCCCTCGTGTTTGCCATTTTTGCCCTGGGAAAAAGTCTCTGACTGTCCACTCGATCTATGCCCCTTATCATCTTGTACACCTCTCATCCTCCTTCACTCCAAATAGAAAAGCCCGAGCTCACTCAACCTATCCTCATAAGACATGCTCTCCAATCCAGGCAGCATCCTGGTAAATCTCCTCTGCACCCTTTCTAAAGCTTCCACATCCTTCCTATAATGAGACGACCAGAACTGAACACAATGCTCCAAAGTGTGGTCTAAGCAGAGTTCTATAGAGCTGCTCTTGAACTCAAAACCACGACTAATGAAGGTCAACACTCCATACGCCTTCTTAACAACCCTATCAACCTGTGCAGCAACCTTGAGGGATCTATGGACATGGACCCCAAGATCCCTCTGTTCCTCCACACTGCTAAAAGTCCTGCCATTAACCCTGTATTCTGCCTTGAAATTCGACCTTCCAAAGTGTATCAATTCACACTTTTCCAGGTTGAACTCCATCTCCCACTTCTCAGCCCAGTTCTGCATCCTATCAATGTCCTGTTGTAACCAACAGCAACAAGATGAATAATATTTCAACTAAATATAAGTTTGATTGGATTTGCTGTGGAAAAATTGGCTGTGCATTTTCGACATAATTACCATGATTATACTTCGAAATAAATCCTTTATGAAAGGTTTTATGATATCAGGAAGATATTAATGTGAGATTATTTTGTTGGAAGTGAATTGGGACTTGTTTTTTTTTGCAGTTCCAGCGGCCAGAGCAGCAGAGGGGAGGAGCCAGCAGTTCTTTTATTAAAGTTGTTTCTGATAGGCTAAGTGCGTGGCAACTCAGCCAATAAAAGGCAGGTAGGGTAAAGCAGAGTGGCCATTTTGTGAGTGAGTCAGTGTAAGAGTCGGGGAGCCCCTGCCCCTGCCCCTGCCCCTGCCCCTGCCCCTAAGAGGTGGAGGCTAAGGTGAGGTTCTGTTAAGTTCTCTTTCTTTATTATTGCACAGGTAGAGCAGTGGGAATGATGCCTGGTGCAGTGGTGTGTTCCTCTTGCATGATGTGGGAAGTCAGGGAGACCTCCAGTGTCTCTGATGACTACATCTGTGAGAAGTGCATCTAGCTGCAGCTCCTTACAGACTGTTAGGGAGCTGAATGGCCTTTGGATGATTTGGGAGACTGGGGGGTTGATAGACAGGAGTTACAGGAAAGCAGTCACACCTAAGCTGTAGGAAGCAGGTAGCAAGGTGACTGTCAGGAGAGAGAAAGGGAATAGGCAGTCAGGGCAGGGTACCTCTGTGGCTGTTCCCCTCAATAACAAGTATATTGTTTTAGATACCGTTGAGGGGGGGGATGACCTACCAAGGGAAAGCCACAGCGGTCAGGTCTCGAGCACTGAGTCTGGCTCTTTGACTCAGAAGGGAAGGGGGGGAGAAGAGGCAAGCAGTAGTGATAGATGATTCATTGGTTAGGGGAGCAGACAGGAGGTTCTGTGGATGAGAATGAGTCTCTTGGATGGTATGTTGGCTCCCAGGTGCCAGGGTCAGATGTCTCGGATTGAGCCCATAGCATTCTTAAGGGGGAGGGGGAGCAGCCAGAGGTCATGGTACATGTTGGTACCAATGACATAGGCAGGAAAAATGATGAGGTTCTGCAGAGTGAATTCAGGGAGTTAAGTGCTAAGTTAAAAGACAGGACCTCCAGGGTGGTGATCTCAGGTTTACTACCTGTGCATTGTTCTAGTGAGGAAGATAGTGCAGTTTAACATGTAGCTAAGCAGATGGTGCAGGAGGGAGGGCTTCAGATTTTTAGATCATTGGGCTCTTTTCCACAGCAGGTGGGATCTGTACAAACAGGATGGTTTCCACCTGAACTGGAGGGGGACCAATGTCCTTGCAGGAAGGTTTGCTCGTGCTACGGGGTGGGGGGGGTGGTTTAAACTAGAGTTGCAGTGGGGTGGGAACTAGAGTGGCAGGGCAGCAAGTGGAGGGGCTGTGGGGAAACTAGATGTTAAGGCTACAAGTAAAGATGGAAACCGAAAGGTTGAGCATGGTGGTAGTAATGTTCTGAGTTGCATCTATTTCAATGCAAGAGTATTGTAGGTAAGGCAGATGAACTTAGTTCCACATACAGATCCATGCTCTATGATGTTGTAGCCATTAGTGAGACTTGGTTGCAGGAGGGGCAGGACTGGCAGCTCAATGCTCTGGGGTTCTGTTGTTTTAGACTTTATAGAGGAGGGAGGTATTATAGGGGGAAGGGTGGCATTACTCATCAGGGAAAATCTCATAGCAGTGCTCAGATGACGTACTGGAAGGCTCGACTACCGAGGCAATTTGGGTGGAACTGAGGAATAAAAAAGGGATGACCACGTTAATGGGACTATATTATAGACCTCCCAATAGTCAGTGGGATCTAGAGGAGCAAATTTATAGATAGCAGAATAGTTGCAGGAAATGTAATGCTGTGATAGTAGGTGATTTTAACTTTCCACACATTGACTGGGACTCCCATACTGTAAAAGGACTGGATGGGATAGTTTGTCAAATGTGTTCAGGAAAGTTTCCTTAATCAGTATGTAGAGGTCCCAACTAGAGAGAATGTGATACTGGATCTCCTCTTAGTGGATGAGACAGGGCGGGTGACGGAAGGGAGTGTAGGGAAACACTTTGGATCCAGTGATCATAATTCCATTAGTTTCAAGATAATTAGGAAAAGGATAGGACTGGTCCTAGGGTTAAGATTCCACACTGGAGGAAGGCCAATTTTGATGGCATCAGAAGGGATCTGGCAGGTGTTGATTGGGATAAGTTGTTTTCAGGCAGAGATGCTTGGTAAGCGGGAGGCCTTCAAGAGTGAAATATTGACAGTACAGAATCTGTACGTTCCTGTCAGAATAAAAGGCAAGGCTAACAGGTTTAGGGAAACTTGGTTATCGAGGGATAGTGAGGCCTTGGTAAAGAAAAAGGAGGTGCATATCCAGTATAGGCAGTTGGGATCAAATGATCAAATCCCAAGGGTTTCTATCACTATATTAAGAGCAAAAAGAGAGCAAGGGACAAAATTGAAGATCAATGTGGGCATCTATATGTGGAACTGAAAGAGATGGGGGAAATTTTAAATGGATTTTTTGCATCTGTGTTTACTCAGGAGACAGACAGTCTATAGAACTGAGGAAAAAGAACAGCAAGGTCGTGGACTATATCTGGATTACGGAAGAGGAAGTGCTTGCTGTCTTGAGGCATATTAGGGGAGATAAATCCTCAGAGCCTGACAAGGTGTCCCCCCTGACCTTTTGGGAGGCTAGTGCAGAAATTGCAGGGGTCCTGGCAGAGATATTTAAAACATCCTTAGCCACAGGTGAGATGCCAGAGGACTGGAGGATAGCTAATATTGCTCCGTTGTTTAAGAAAGTCTCTAAGAATAAACCGGGAAATTATAGGCTGGTGAGCCTGATGTCAGTCAAGGGTAAATTATTGGGAGGTATTCTGAGGGACAGGATATACAAGTACTTGGATAGACAGGGCCTGATTGGGGATAGTCAACATGGCTTTGTGTGTGGTAGGTCATGTCTAACCAATCTAATAGTTTTTTGAGGAGGTTACCAAGAAGGTTGATGAAGGGAAGGCAGTGGATATTGTCTACGTGAACTTCAGCAAAGCCTTTGACAAAGTGCCTCATGGGAGGCTGTTCCAGAAGGTCAAGTTGCTTGGCATGCAGGATGAAGTAGTCAATTGGATTCAACGTTGGCTTAGCGGGAGAAGCCAGAGAGTGGTAGTAGATGGTTGTATCTCTGATTGGAGGCCTGTGACTAGTGGTGTGCTGCAGGGATTGGTGCTGGGTCTGTTGTTCATCATCTGTATTAATGATTTAGATGTGGTAAACTGGATCAGCAAATTTGTGGATGACACCAAGATTGGGATCATAGTGGACAGCGAGGAAGGCTATCAAAGCTTGTAAAGTGATCTGGACCAGCTGGGAAAATGGGCTGAAAAATGGCAGGTGGAGCTTGATGCAGACAAGTGTGAGGTGATGCACTTTGGAAGGACAAACCAGGGTAAGACTTGCACAGTGAATGGTAGGGCTCTGAGGTGTGCGGTAGAACAAAGGGACCTGGGAATACAGATCCATAATTCCTTGAAAATGGCATCACAGGTAGATAGGGTTGTAAAGAGAACTTTTGGCACTTTGGCCTTCATAAATCAAGGCATTTGAGTACAGGAGTCGGGATGTTATGTTCAAGTTATATATGATGTTGGTGAGGCCAAATTTAGAGTATTGTGTGTAGTTCTGGTCATCTACCTACAGGAAAGATATCAATAAACTTGAAAGAGTGCAGAGAAAATTTACACGGATGTTGCCAGGACTTGAGGACCTGAGTTACAGGGATAGGTTGAATAGGTTAAGACTTCATTCCCTGGAGCGCAGGAGAATGAGGGGAGATCTGATAGAGGCATACAAAATGATGAGGGGTATAGATAGGGTGAAAGCATGCAGGCTTTTCCCCTCAGGTTGGGTGAGACTAGAACTAGAGGTCATAGGTTTAGGATGAAATATTTAAGGGGAATCCGAGGGGGAACTACTTCACTGAGGGTGGTGCGAGTGTGGAACAAGCTGCTAGCGGAAGTGGTGGGTGCAGGTTCAGTTCAAACATTTAAGAGAAGTTTGGATAGGTGCATGGATGGGAGAGGTATGGAAGGCTATGGTCTGGGTGCAGGTAGATGGGACTAGACAGAAAACTAGGCTGGCATGGACTAGATGGGTTGAAGGGCCTGGTTCTGTGCTGTAGTCCTCTGAGTTATTTAAATACAAGCTTATTTCCTTTTATTTTTGCAGATTTCACAAAGGGAAACATGGTAACACATCACTTTAAAATGTATACTCTCAATTACATCATTTAGTATGTAACATAGTAACTGAAGCTATGAAATCAGACCAACTTGCGCAGTTATCTTTGCAAAGTGAACAACTTGCATCACTTTACTACCATTCTCATAGTTTTGTCAGGTTATGAATATTATCTGTTGTGATGGAGGCTTCTGTTTGCTCTTGGTATTCTTTAGCAGTGATCCAAAATGTATCACAAAGCAATATTGTTTAACATTGTGGCATGATTGGCATCTTCTTAACAGCTAGAATAAGATTAATGTGTTTAACAATAATCGATCTTTATCCCATTCTCTTCCTTAATCACACACTACTACTTGATGACAACACCTTAAGATATGGGTCAACTTCTTCCAAATCAAATTCAAACCTCCTTTGGCAGACTTAAATAAGGTGCAGTTTCCACCATTAAACATAAGGATTTCTTTTCCAATGTTTGATTACTGTCAAAGACTGAGCCAAGGTGTTCAAAAACCATTTTACTTTATCTAATCTTAAAATGACCATGTGCCCTCTCGCCCTGTTGCCCTCTCGCCACACCTCAGTGTCAACTCCAGGCCCTGATTCAGTACTTAACTGGCTAGCCTGATATTCCTTACTCTCTGCAGTCTTTAGCTAATCAAAACTGTGCCTGCCATAACTTATCCTGGACAAGTTTTTACTCACCACTCATCTTCACTGATCTCTACTGATTGCTGATTCTCTAATGCCTCAGATTTCAAATTCTCATGATTGTAAGTCTCTTCACACTGTTCCAATCTCTGTAACTTGCATTCAGCCATTAATTCCTTATCCTTCAATTCTCCCCGAAATCCCTTCACTTTCGACTCTGCTAACCTATTTTAAGACCATCCTGAAATCTATTTTTGACCAATATTTTGATCATTCCACCAATATTTGCTTGATAGGCTCAGTACACCTTTTCTCTGAATACATCTTGATCTATCTTTCCTTAAAGTTTCCAGGTAAAAGCTGCCTTTTGTACAACAGAAAGAACAATAACCTTGCATGTTAACTGAGTAAGCAGAAAATGAAGGAGAGTTCTTAGATTGAGAAGAATGTCAGGCACAAGTAGTTCATTTTTCAGTGTACTTGAACAAGTTCAAACATTTTAGTGCATATATTTTTGAAGTGAATGTCAAATTGCGATACAGAGAGAAGAATAACCATTATTTTCTAAAAATAGGAGACATGAGATTCTGCAGATGCTGGAATCTGGAGCAACACACAAGGTGCTGGAGGAACTCAGCAGGTCAGGCAGCATCTATGGAGAGAAATAAACAGTCGACATTTTGGGTTGAGGCATCAGGATGAAGGGTCTTGACCCAAAATGTTGACTGTTTATTTCTCTCCATAGATGCTGCCTGAACTGAGTTCTTCTAGCACTTTTTGTTTTTCCTAAAAGATATATAGGCTCTATATATCAAATTAACTCAAAAGCCAAGAAATAAAAATTCATCTCCCTCTATGAACAATGAGCAAGTCAGGAACAACATTGTTATACTGAAGAACCAGTCAAAAGCTACTTCAGTTATTAAGATATTTGAGCCAGTATTTTAAAGGACTAGGCCAAAACTGGAATCTTCTTCACCACTTGGCTGTTTGCAAATATCAGCAATTCATCCTCCTATGAATGATGCCAAATACTGGGTGTGTCACAAGCCAATTTACTTCAGTTCGTGGAACATTCAAACCAATTTCTAAACTTTTAAGCTTGCGAACATCCATATGTCTGACTCTGTCAGCTCTTCACCATTTCCACATTCCTCCTGCTAGATGTTCACTACCCCCTTCATTATCACCTTGTCCCTCGCCCACTGTGTTTACAAAGTCATACATAGTTATAAAACATTGTAAATTATCAAGAAACCTGTGGCACAACAATCTTTGAGGCCTACTCATCGAAATGAGTTCCCAATGTGCAGGCCCAGCAAGAGAAACTTCTTGCCCGTTGTCCAAATTAACCAAATCTGTTTTCACAACAAACGGAACTGGGGCAGTTGAGGATTCAAGACTGACTGATAAAACATTTCTGGAATAAACGCTTTCAATAAAAATGATTTACTGTTTTCATAACACAGGTTTTAGATCATATTAAAATAAAGGTAATTTTTCATCAACTGTTACTGCTGAATATTATAAAGATGAGAAGTGTACAAACCGAAGAAGCATTCCTTAAAAGGGCAATAACATACGAAGGAAAGGGTTTTGCTTATTTATTTTTCCTCTGGAAAGGAAGAACTGAAAAAGTCAGTATGTATCTTTGATCGTGATGACATTGGCTGCAATAAAATCAGTGATGTATTTCATATCATTACATTGTGGCAAACAAGCACAGCAGAATGTCAATCATTCCTTCACAACAATGCTTTCCCTTCCATTCCTGACATTTTGACGAACAAAAACGTGTAATTTTTTCCGCTGAAGTCTGCGGAACAAAAGTATAACTTTCCTGCATTTTCAAGATTTTGGAAAGTTTTGAGATGGCACAACATGGATAAAAAATAAGGCAATCAAAGATGGTGTGAAATCTGATGCTTCAGGGCATTGTTATTTGTTGGAATAATTACACTCCATACCTCTCTATTTAAATTTCCCAGTGGAACTGCCTGCATTCAACTGCTTTATAAAGGAGCCCGACAGCATATTAAAATGTCGGCCTCATCTTCTGTGAAGCACTATTTTGCATAAATTAGATGAAAACAGTTTTTAGTGTCTTGATCTGACTGGAAATTCTATCAATGTTACTTTGGCAGAAGATATTTTGTTTGCAAGTTTCTAAGAACTCTGTCAGGGGTAAAACCTTTTCAAGGCAAATTATGGTTGAGGAGCTGTGGGGTGGGGTAGAGGGTGGTGAAGTCAGTGGATGTAGACGGAAGTGGAACTTAAGCTAGATGTTCTTGCTGACATAATCTGGGTTTTGAGTTGTGGTGGTGAAAGAAGTGAGGCATTCACACTTCTAAAAGCATACATGTAAGCTTCAAGTTCCTGGCCGTCAACATCTCAGAGGCTCTATCCTGGACCTACACATTGATGCAATCATGAAGAAGGCATGCCAATGGCTCTACTTCATTAGGAGTTTGAGGAGAGTTGGTATGTCACTAAACACTCTTGCAAATTTCTACGTATGTACAGTGGAGAGCATTCTGACTGGTTGCATCATCACCTGGTGTGGAGGCTCCAATGCACAGGATCGAAAGAGGCTGCAGAGGGTTGTGGACTCAGCCAGCTCCATCAAGGACACAACCCTCCCTGCCGTCAAGGGCATCTTCAAGAGTGGTGCCTCAAGAAGGCGGCATCCATCATTAAGGACCCTCATCACCTGGGTCATGACCTCTTCACGTTGCTACCATCGGTGAGGAGGTACAGGAGACTGAAGACCCACACTCAATGTTTCAGGAACAGCTTCTTCCCCTCCGCCATCAGATTTCTGAATGGTCCATGAACACTGCCTCATTATTCCTCTTTTGCACTATTTATTTATTTTTGTAACTTATAGTAATTTATATGTCTTTCTGTCTTGCATTGTGCTACTGCCACAAAACAAATTTTACATGTGTCAGTGATAATAAATCTGATTTCTGATTCACTAGTAGAGCTAAGACCAGTCTGGCATCCTGACTAATTAAGTTGGTTACCTTATGAGGGGCTGATAAAATATTGGTGGAATCACTGAGTTGGTGGATGGATAAACCACAACTTTGCTTGCCCATCATGATCGATCAATAACTGATGTTTTAGTGGCATTGGCTGACATGCACGAAGTGTATTCATAATGGTCCTCCACCCATTTGCCTGATGAATTTGACTTCATAATTGGAAATTGGTAATTGGTTTATTACTGTCACATGCACCAAGGTACAGTGAAATACCTTGTTTTGCATGCCATCTATACAGATCATTTCACCACATCAGTACATCAAGGTAATACATGGGAAAAGCAGTAACAAAATGCAGAATATTGTGTTATGGTTACAGAGAAAGTGCAGTAGACAAATAAGGTGCAAGCCCATGACAAAGCAGATTGTGAGGTCAAGAGTCCCTCCTATCGTACAAGAGCTGAGTTGAGAAGTGGCAGATGAACCCGGATAAGTGTGAAGTGATACACTTTGGGAGATCGAATTTGAAGGCAGAATACAAGGTTAATGGCAGGACTCTTAGCAGTGTGGAGGAACAGAGGGATCTTGGGGTCCACGTCCATAAATCCCTCAAGGTTGCCACGCAGGTTGATAGGGTTGTTAAGAAGGCGTATGGAGTGTTGGCCTTCACTAGTTGGGGTATTGAGTTCAAGAACTGTGAGGTGATGTTGCAGCTCTATAGAACTCTGGTCAGACCACACAGGGAGTATTGTGTTCAGTTCTGGTTGCCTCATTATAGAAAGGATGTGGAAGCTTTAGAGAGGGTGTGGAGGAGATTTACCAGGATGTTGCCTGGATTGGCGAGTATGTCTTATGAGGTTAGCTTGAGCAAGTTAGGGCTTTTCTCTTTGGCGAGAAGGAGGATGAGAGGTGACTTGATAGAGGTGTACAAGATGATAAGAGGCATAGATCAAGTGGACAGTCAGAGACTTTTTCCCAGGGCGACAATGGCTAACACGAGGGGACATAACTTTAAGGTGATTGGAGGAAGGTATAAGGGAGATGTCAGGGGTAAATTTTTTACACAGAGAGTGACGGGTGCATGGAACGCACTGCCAGCAGGGGTTGTGGGGGCAGATGCATTAGGGACATTTAAGAGACTCTCAGATAGACACATGAATGATAGAAAAATAGGGGGCTATGTGGGAGGGAAGGGTTAGCTAGAACTTAGAGCAGGATAAAAATGTCGGCACAACATTGTGGGCCGAAGGACCTGTACTGTGCTGTAGTGTTCTATGTTCTAAGAGGTCAGTCTTCTAACAGCGGGATAGAAGCTGTTCTTGAGCCTGGTGGAGCGTGTTTTCAGGCTTTTGTATCTTCTGCCTGATGGGAGGGGAGGAATGTCTGGGGTGGGACGTGTCTTTGATTATGTTGGCTGCTTTTCCCGAGGCAGCGAGAAGTGTAGACAGAATCCATGGAAGGGAGACTGGTTTTCATGATGTAGCTGAGCTTCAGTAGCTGAGTGCTGAGGATTTTGATGGTAAATTCAGGTCAAAAAGGCAACAGGATTGATGTGCTGGAAAGGAATATCAGCCATGGGGCATGTCAAGCATGAACCTACTGACAGCAGGAGAGCACAAGGTCAGGCTCAGCTGTGACTAGACATAGATGTGCCATGTAAAACTTACAAGTGTGTGGATAACAAGAGCTTCAAAATATAGTAACTTGTGAGAAAGATAATAATAGACTTGAAAGGATGTACAGGTAGATGGGGCTAACAAGTGACAGATGAAATTTAACGCAGAGATACTGTTTTTCAGGAGGCACAAGGCGAGATTGTATAGACTAAATATACACTTCTGAAGGGGGGTGTGGCAACAGAGAGATCTGGGTATATAAGTACGTCAATCTTTGAAGATGGCAGGGAAGGTTGAAAAAATGGATAATAAGACAAATGCAACAACCTAAGAGGTTAGGTTTAACCCTTTATAAACCACAACTCGAGTATTGCATCCAATTTCAGACACTGCATTTCAGGAAGGAAATAAAGACCCAGTAGATGATGCAGTAAAGATTTACTATAAAGGTTCCAAGGATGAGGATTTTATTTTGTGAGGATTGCCTATAGAAAGTGAGATTGCTCTCCTTGGTAAGGAGATATGACATAACATGTTTAGATAGATTAAATAGAGAGAAGCTGCTCCCTTGCAGGTAGAGTCACAGACAACAATACACTAATTTAAAATGTATTAAATTAAAATTTAATACACTAATACAAGAAGTAGATGAGTGATGTAAGGAAACACCTCTTTAAGCAGCAAGTGGCTGTGATCAGGAATGAACAGCCCAAAATTGTGCAGAATCAATTGTGGTTTTCAAATGAGAATTGAGATTAATATTTGAAGGTAAAAGATTGATGGAAATGGGGGGTGGGGGGGGGTGGGGCAAGCAAATGACTGGATTGTACTACAAACAGTAGCACAGATTTAATGGGCAGAGTGACCATGCTTCCCCCACCCCCAGCACATTCCCTGCCTTCACTGTTGTAATGACTCTCTGTTTCTGTGTGATTTCTTACATAATCTGTGCCACTTACTGTCAAGGCTAACATGTGAACGAAAGCCACTTGGGAGAATACTGATGCTAATTGTCATTCATGGAACCATATGCCATGTGAGAATCAGTAACTTGAAATGGGTGATTAAATGTTGAAATAAAGAAGCAATGATAATTTCACTACCCAACAGATGGCAATAACTCTTCATTTAAATGTTACTATATCCTGACTTTTTCTTTTCCTGTTTTTGCTGCATGATCCTAAAGTGACTGTATTTATTTTACTTATCCTCCTTCCTGAAAAAGCGACAACAAATAATCATTTTGGTAATTTGTGAGACAGAGAAACAGTAGATATTAATGGCCAATATCCAGCTTTGTTGTAGCGCTACAATTTAAGGAAAATCTTTAAAGTTTTATTTGAATGATTCTTTGCTCCAATATTGCATTGAATCTTTAAGATTGCGTTATGCTTAATTTGGGTTTATTACATTTCAAAGAAAGAAGGAGAGAGGTAAATGATCTTTTCCAATGTCAGAACATCCTATATGATTTACAGCCAACGTAATATCTATGAAGTGTAAACATGGTGACAGCCTATTTGCACAGGAGGCTCCTACAAACAGCAATGTAATAAATTACCAGATATTGTGTTTCAGTAATGCTGATTAAGGGCTGAATATTGTCTAGCTTTACTCTGAATGGCTGCAATAGCACCATGAGCTATTTTTCTGAACATCTGTGAGATGGCTTATCATCTCATCTGTACTTTGCATCTCTTACAATGTAGCACTCATTCAGTACTGTACTGCAGCGTCAGCCTACAATTTTGTGCTCAAGTGAGGCTTGAACTTAAGAGTTCCTTATCATGGCCCTTATCATGGTGTAGATATTCTCTTGCTCCTTATTTGCTAATTAAAGGCAGTCTGGAAATGACATAGCTTAAAAAAAGGTTTACAAAAGCTCTGGGTTCTGATTGGACTTGCAAGATTGCAATTTAGTTTGTTTGTCCATTGCGTGAGAGGAAAAAAGAGCAAGCAAACTCGTGTGATTGCTGCAACAGCTGGAGATGTCTAGTAGTAAGAGCTTGATTTATTTTCTATTTGTGGTTTTATTACAACTGACAATGATTTTTGGTCAAACCCACGAACAGGGAGAATACAAGGTATTCTGGACGGAAGAAAAGGTAGGTTTTAAGGACAAAGTTTTCGCTATGAAGCAATCACATTGGTTGAGATTATAGTTTGCATTTTAAAGTAGAACAGATTGTTTTTGCCATTAGAAGGTTGTTGCCACTCGACGGTCATGAATCACAGTATTACTAATGCAGTAGTTATGAGGTGGGAGAAGATTTACAGTATTTAAGATGGCTTCTTATCTTTTTGACTGTTCCTGTTCCTGTTGAGCTGCTCCTGTTGAGCTTTCTGCAGAACATGATACAGTCACAGAATACTGAATATGTAATTATTCAGTCAAAACATATATTGCAATAATGAGGTAATGGGATTAGGCTAAGAAATTACAGGGAACACTCACACCACTCAAGTGACAGGTAATGATCATCTTGAAATACAAGAAGCCTAACCATCTCCTGTTCTCCTCCTAGTTGATTACTTTTTTGAGATTTTGGGGATTACTAATCACGTAAAGTTTAACTAGACCACCCCTGTCAAAACTTAAAAAAACAGTAGGACAGGCTCAACCCACACACACGCACCAAGTACAAAGCTCAATTCAAGAATCTGATTGAATAGGCAGCATTTGTCTGAATGACTGTTGTCATAAAGGGTTTAGGAAGGCAGATTTGTCCAGGAATGAACAATTTTCTTGTATCAGCTTCTGCTCATCACCCTTCCAACACCTAGCTGACTCCCCTATCTGCCTGACGGGGAGAGATCGAAGAGCACATGAGCACATCTGCTGGGACGGAGGGTTAGGAGAGGGCAGAAGGACTGCAATCATTAAGGATGATAAGAGCGAAAAGAACCAACCTTGAGGAAGAATTGTCTTGGCCTCAGATTCCTCAGCAACAGTCCAGGTAGAATTAGGCCCTCTAAATAGCACCGAGAATTACAAGAAACATTCACACCACATAATTAGATAATTATCACCTTGAACACGAGAGAGCCTTAGACACACTCACCTCAAAATTGAGAAAAAGAGAAAACAAGTTAGTGCAGGTGGCAGAGAGGTTGGGGGACAGCAATAGGTGGAACAAAGGGAATTTCTGTGATAGGATGAACTAACTGTCCTGGTCAAATCACATAGATGCCACGGCCAAGAAAGCTCACCAGTGCCTCTACTTCCTCAGGACGCTAAAGAAATTTGGCATCTCCCCTTTGACACTCACCAACTTTTATTGATGCACCGTAGAAAGCATCCTATCTGGACGCATAAAGGCTTGGTGTGGCAACTGCTCTGCCTGGGACCGCAAGGAACTGCAGAGAGTTGTGGACACAGCTCACCACATCACAAAAAACAGCCTCCCTTCCATGGACTCTGTCTATACTTCTTGCTGCCTTGGTAAAGCAGCCAGCATAATCAAAGACCCCACCCACCCAGGACATTCTCGCTTCTCCCATTCGGCAGAAGATACAAAAGCCTTAAAGCACGTACCACCAGGCTCAAGGACAGCTTCTATCCTGCTGTTATAAGACTATTGAGTGGTTCCCTAGCATGTTAAGATGGACTCTTGACCTCACAATCTACCTCATTATGACCTTACACCTTATTGTCTACCTGCAATACACTTCCTTTGTAGTTGTGATTCTACTCTGCATTCTGTATCATTTTGCCTTGTACTACCTTAATGCACTGTGTAATGAATTTATCCGTATGAACAGTATACAAAACAAGTTTTTCAGTGTATCTTGGTGTAAGTAACAATAAACCAATTCCAATTCCAACATAGGCTTTAAGGAGCAGTTAAACTCTTTTGTGTAATCTTAGATAACATTCCATCATGCTACATGAAAGAATTTAGTCATAAGCCCAGCAAGACCATCAAGCATCCATTTATACCAATCCTACACTAATCCCATTTTGTTCTCCCCACATCCCATCAGCTCCCTCCTCTACCCTGGATCCTACCACTCACATCCACATGAGGGACAATTTATAGTGGCCTGTTAATCTTCCAACCTGCATTTCTTTGCGATGTGGAGGAAACCGGAACACCCAAAGGAAAATCACATGGTCATAGGGAGAAAGTGCAATCTCCACTAAGACAGTGCCCAAGGTCAGGATTGAAACCAGGCTGCTGGCAATGTGAGGCAGTGGCACTACTAGCTGTGCACAGTAACTTGTTGTAACGTTATTGGGAAGATGGCTGGCAGCTAGCCTCAGGTGCTTATACATCTCCAAAGGCAGAGCCTTTAGCATTTTGTTGCCTTCCTTCCACACTCTCTATCATTCAGTGGAGAATTAATTACGTCTCTTCAGATGGCTTTGCACAAATGGTGAACAGTGTAGGGAGATCATAAATGAACATATTGGTATTGGTTTATTATTGTTACTTGTACCGAGGTACAGTGAAAAGCTTGTCTTACAAACCAATCGTACAGGTCAATTCATTACACAGTGCAGTTACATTGAGTTAGTACAGAGTGCATTGATGTAGTACAGATAAAAACAATAACAGTACGGAGTAAAGTGTCACAGCTACAGAGAAAGTGCAGTGCAATAAGGTGCAATGTCACAACGAGGTAGATCATGAGGTCATAGTCCATCTCATTGTATAAGGGAACCGTTCAATAGTCTTACAGCTGTCCTTAAGTCTGGTAGTACGTGCCCTCAGGCTCCTGTATCTTCTACCCGATGGAAGAGGAGAGAAGAGAGAATGTCCCGGGTGGGTGGGGTCTTTGATTATGCTGGCTGCTACACCAAGACAACGAGAGGTAAAGACCAAGGAGGGGAGGCTGGTGTCCGTGATGTGCTGGGCTGTGTCCACAAATCTCTGCAGCTTCTTGCGGTCTTGGGCAGAGCAGTTGCCGTTATTATGTATATTTTATTACATATAAATAAATACGATTATAAATGAACTAAAATTATGGAAACTTCATACTGTTATACTAATAGATAGCATTACATATTTTTAATTTCTTTTTGTGTAATCATCAAATCATCAGCTATACCATGAGCCCAAGTACATTACACTGGCTGATATCCAAAGCATTACGTCATTGACTAACATTTCTCTGATGTGGCATCAATATCTGAGACCAATGCTGAGGGAGAGATATCCAGGCTCCTCTGGAAATGCTGCAGTGCGTCAGGTGAGTACAGATCGTTTATAAAACAATGAATTTCAGTGTCAGAATTAAATAATTTTAATATTGCTTAAACTTGCTTTGTATTAATTCTCTTAAGTATTGAAGTGATCCAAACAAGACAATTAAAATGTTAAGAAAATTCAACAGGATAGTTACAGTGAAACTGTTAGAGGAAGAAAGGCAAGGGGTACTTAATACCATAGAACAATACAGCACAATACAGGCCCTTCGGCCCACCATGTTGTGCCACCCTTCAAACCACATCTAGACTCTATAACCCCTACCTCCCACATATCCCTCTATCTTAAATTCCTCCATATGCTTATCTAATAATCTCTTGAACTTGTCCAATGTATCAGCCTCCACCACCACCCCAGGCAGTGCATTCCATGCACCAACCACTCTCTGGGTGAAAAACCTCCCTCTGACATCTCCCTTGAACTTCCCACCCATTACCTTAAAGCCAAGTCCTCATGTTTTGATCATTGGTGCCCTGGGAAAGAGGCGCTGGCTGTCCACTCTATCTATTCCTCTCAATATCTTGTATAGCTCTATCAAGTCTCTCCTCATCCTCCTTCTCTCCAGTGAGAATAGCCCTAGCTCCTTTTAGTCTCTCCTCATAATCCATACCCTCTAATCCAGGCAGCATCCTGGTAAATCTCCTCTGCACCCTTTCCAATGCCTCCACATCCTTCCTATAATGAGGTGACCAGAACTGGACACAGTACTCTACGTGTGGCCTAACCAGAGTTTTGTAAAGCTGCATCATCACTTCGCGGCTCTTAAACTCGATCCCCCGACTTATGAAAGCTAACATCCCATAAGCTTTCTTAACTACTCTATTTGCCTGTGAGGCGACTTTCAGTGATCTGTGGATATGAACCCCCAGATCCCTCTGCTCCTCCACACTGCCCAGAATCCTGCCATTTACCTTGTACTCCGCCTTGGAGTTTGTCCTTTCAAAGTGTGCGACCTCACACTTCTCTGGATTGAACTCCATCTGCCACTTGTCAGCCCAGCTCTGCATCCTATCAATATCCCTCTGCAAGCTTCGACAGCCCTCCACACAATCCACAACACCACCGATCTTTGTGTCATCTGCAAACTTGCTAACCCAGCCTCCCACACCCTCATCTAACTCGTTAATAAATATCACAAAAAGTAGAGGTCCCTGAACTGATCCCTGTGGGACACCACTAGTCACAGCCCTCTAATCTGAATGCACTCCCTCCACCACAACCCTCTGCTTTCTACAGGCAAGCCAATTCTGAATCCACACAGCCAAGCTTCCCTGGATCCCTTAGCCTCTGACCTTCTGAAGAAGCCTACCATGCAGAACCTTGTCAAATGCCTTACTAAAATCCATGTAGACCACATCCACTGCACTACCCTCATCAATCTTCCTGGTCACCTCCTCAAAGAACCCTATCAGGCTTGTGAGGCAAGATCTTCCCTTCACAAAACCATGCTGGCTGTCCCTAATCAGTCTATGATTCTCTAAATGCTCATAGATCCTATCTCTTAGAATGCTTTCTAACAGCTTACTCACCACAGATGTAAGGCTCACCGGCCTGTAATTCCCTGGACTATCCCGATTACCTTTCTTGAATAAGGGGACAACATTCGCCACCCTCCAATCCTCCGGTACCATCCCCGTGGACAACGAGGACTCAAAGACCCTAACCAATGGTTCAGGAATCTCCTCCCTTGCCTCACAAAGCAGCCTGGGGAATACTCCCTCAGGCCTGGGGACTTATCTGTCCTAATATTTTCTAACAACTCCAACATAGAGGAAATCTACATACTCTAGAACATAACCCTCACCAACACTGTCCTCAGCATCCTCAAGACCCTTCTTCCTGGTGAATACTGAAGAGAAGTATTCATTGAGAACCTCACCCATTTCCACAGCTTCCAGGCACATCCTCCCACCTTTATCTTTAATCTGACCTACCTTTACCCTAGCCATCCTTATGCTCTTCACGTATGAGAAAAAAGCCTTAACCCTACTTACCAAAGCCTTTTCATGTCCCCTTCTCGCTTTGCTCAGCCCTTTCTTAAGATCCTTCCTTGCTACTCTATATTCCTCATGAGCCCCGTCTGATCCTTGCTGCTTACACCTTATGTATGCTGCCTTCTTCTTCCTAACTAGTTGTTCCACCTCTCTCGTCACCCACGGTTCCTTCACCCTACCATTCCTTCTCTGCCTCACTGGGACAAATTTATCCCTAACATCCTGCAAAAGATCCCTGAACATTGACCACATCTCCATAGTACATTTCCCTTCAAAAATGTCACCCCAATTTACAATCCCAAGTTCTCACCTTATAGCCTCATAATTTGCCTTTCCCCAATTAAATATCTTCCCGTCCTCTTTGCTCCTATCCCTGTCCATGACAATTCTAAAGGTTATGGAGCAATGGTCACTGTCCCCCAAATGCTCACCCACCAACAGATCTGTCACCTGTCCCAGTTCATTACCTAAAACTAGATCTATTATGGCATTCCCTCTAGTCAGCCTGTCAACATACTGTGTCAGGAATCTGTCCTGGACACACCTAACAAACTGTGCCCTGTCTAAACCCTTGGCACTAAGTAGGTGCCAATCAATATTTGGAAAATGGAGATCTCCCATTATAATAACCCTGTTATTTTCGCATCTTTCCAAAAACTGCCTCCCAATCTGCCCTCAGTATCCCTACTGCTACCGGGGGGCCTATAGAATACTCCCAGGAGGGTAACTGCCCCTTTCTTGTTCCACCCATATTGACTCTAGAGAGGATCCTTCTACATTATCTACCCTTTCTGCATCTGTAACCGACCAGTATTGCCACCCCTCCTCCTCTTCTCCCCCCCACCATCCCTTTTAAAACACTGTAAACCAGGAATATTCAATATCCATTCCTACCCCGATGTCAGCCATGTCTCTGTAATAGCCACAATACTAATCCAAACTCTCAGTTCATCTCCTTTATTCCTGATGCTTCTCGCATTTAAGTAAATGCACTTTAGCCCATCCACCTTACTACTTTTATAGCATGTACTCTGCTTCTCCTTCCTCAAAGCCTCTCTACCTGTCAGATCTGACTTTTCCCCATCCCCTTCTTCCTCTGACCTACTCCTCCAGTTCCCTTCCCCCTCGCAATCTAGTTTAAACCCTCCTGAACCACCCTAGCAAACCTGGCCGCAAGGATATTGGTCCCCCTCAGGTTCGGGTGTAACCCGTCCTCTCTGTACAGGTCCCACCTTCCCCAGAAGAGATCCCAATGATCCAAAAATCTAAAACCCTCCCTCCTGCACCAACTTCTCAGCCACGCATTTATTTGCCATCTCCTCCTATTCCTCCCTTCACTATCGCGTGACACTGGCCACAATCCTGAGATCGCTACCCTCGAGGTCCTGTTCTGTAGCCTTCTGCCTAGCTCGCTAAACTCACTTTTCAGGACCTCATCCCTCTCCCCATCTATGTCATTGGTACCAACATGAACCACGACTTCTGTCTGTTCTCCCTCCCACTCCAGAATCCTGTGGATCCGATCAGTGACATCCCGGACCCTGGCACCTGGGAGGCAACATACCATCAGGGATTCATGCTCACTGCCACAGAACCTATCTGTTTCCCTGACTATCGAGTCCCCTATCACTACTGCCTTCGTTCCCTTCTGAGCAGCAGGACTGGTCCCAGTGCCATAGACCTGGCTACTGCTGCTAGGCCCCAGCAGGTCATCTCCCTCAACAGTCTCCAAAGCGGAAAACCTGTTACTGAGGGGAACATCTTAAATTTAAACATTAGGCATACTTCCAAATAAAGGTCAAAACATACAAAGGTTGAATCTGAAATATCATAAATAAATTGTTAACAAAATAGAAAAAACATGAAAACCCTAATATTTTGAAATATTGACATGAGAGATTACAATGCACTTTAATAAAGCTACTTTGTTTTAGGTCCACATAGTTTGCCAACCAGTAATTACAGCTAGGAAACTTCCAGATATTAGAAACTTCCAGATCTTGAGTACAAAACAGTAAAAATTATAGGGTGCTTTATGATGGGATTCCTTGCAGAGGATTACATGCAGCACAGCCTGCTTAATCACTGGTGGTACCTTCTGGATTCTCTCCTTAGACCACAAATTACAATTCCAAATCTGCTTTGAAATATGCTGATGATGGGAAACACTCTTGGTTTCATCATCATTACTCCTGCAAAATCTGGGTCATAAATCAAAAGATAATTGTTCCCTTTGAACACACAATGTTTCAAAGCAACCCACTAACCCGCACAGAGGTACAGGTCCCTTTACTGTCATGAACTCAACTATAGTGGGGGGAGTAAATGAGAATGTGCGGAGATTTGGTTATGGGAACAAAATTACTGGGCAATGAGATTGCTCTGTGAGTCCACGTAGCCTTGATGGGCTGAAATGGCTTCCTTCAATGACATATAGGAAAATGGAAAATGAATTCATGATTTCGATCAATGAGTTATAGCCATACTTTTGCTGAAAAGTCATTGATTTGAGGCATTATTACTTCACACCTTTTAGCATTTTCTGTTTTTTTTTCAAATTCTCAGCCTCAGCCATGTTTGCTTTTGTGTTGTGATTATAAGGTATAAAATAATATAGTTATCAAAGAAGAGAACTGAAAGGAGATGAGTGACGTGAATTAATTGAAAATATTTGCTTAATCTGATTATGGCTGAGCCTTTCTATCCAGCATCAAAATGGGAATGTGTATCTAATCTTGATGTTACATATGACTACAATAGCTATCAGAAAATTGTAATTTCAATTCAAAATAATAAAGTAATCATAATCCAATTGATGTTGCCCCATCAATCATCCCCCTCCCTCTCAGCTTCCTCCTTCTTTGTTTAATTCCTTTCCTTTTAACCCCTTCCCTCTGGTCACAGAGATAGGGAGAGTGAAGTGGGAGGACTGAAGGACAAAGGTGATCAGGGTGAGGGGGAGCTATGGGGACAGCAAGATCATGTGGTCCATCTGTACATATGTTCAGAGTGCATCTGTGTGAACATAAAGTGTGTGTGTCTGTGTCTACAGTTGTTTGTGTGATAAGTCTGCACTACATTTGGATCATCAATTGTTTTTGCCTTTGGACCAAGAACCTGCTCTATCAAGCCCATGTGATAGCTGGTGTGCAACGGACATGCCAATTTTAAAGAATTCATGTGCCATCATCTTCCATTCCTTAGAAATGGGATATAAATAAGACATCCTTGGTCCCAAGGGACTGTCCATAAAGATGTCACATAAAATCATTGATGCGTTCTGAAAATGGCAAAATCTAGCACCAGCTCAAGTAGCTGAATGGCTAAATTATGATTCTCCTCACTCATCTAAACTTTCTGAATCTAGGTTTATGATTCAGTTTTATTAAATTGTTTTTTCTCCACAGCACATCAAAAGTTGTTTAGGTGAACTCCAAGCTGGCTGGATTACCGAAGAGGACACTTTCCAGGAATCAATACCTTATGGAACAATTACATTTTCAAATATTATCAGTACTCTGAATATCACAGCCAAGCGAAGGCTGGTGCTGGCTTGTCACCATGATTCAAAATACTTCAACAAGTGGTGGTATAACAGAGTCTACACAGGTGCCACAGATTCTGCTGTGCCCTGTTCTATGTTGCTTGAACTGGCTCGTGCACTGGACAATTTTCTACTTGAGATGAAGGTATGACCTAAGATATGTTGAATCAAAGGACTGGCACCTTAGATAATTAACCTGTTAAAATATTGTGTTCCAGAAACTTTACTGGACCAGCCACATACACACTGCGACTACAACAGCAGGTCAGACGCAGGGCAGCCTGCAACAAGCCTGCAACAAGTGACTCACTTCCTGACACTCCAAGGCTTTTCCACATCTGCGCAGCACAAATCAGGAGCATGTTACAACTCTCTCTTGTTGTCTGGATGAGTGAACTTCGGTAACTCTGAAGAAATTTGACATTATCCACTTGATTGGTATCCTATACATCAGTTCAAACATTCATTCCTCACACCACTGGCACATAACGATTGCAATATGTACCATTTCAGTTACTCACTCACAATACTTTGTCAGCACCTCTCAAACTCACAATTTCTACCATCAAGAAGGACAAAAGCAGCTGGTGTATGGGAGCACCATCACCTGCAGGGTCCTCTCCAAGCCATGAACTATCCTGATTTGGAAATCCATCAGCCATCCTTTGTCATCACTGGGTCTAAATTCTGAAATTCCCTCCACAAGAACCTCACCAGAAGGACTGCTACATACAGTTCAAGTAGGTGGCTTACTGCCGTCTTCTTAAGGGCAATTAGGAATGGGCGATAAATACCGCTTTGCAAGCAATCCCCATGTGCTAAAGGAGTGAATAAATAAAAAATCTTCATGCTTGTATCAAGCCTTCAAAAATGTGATTGTTAAGAGAATCTTAAATATTCATATGTTTTATCTTAACATTTTAAAAATATTTACTTTTCATCAGAGCACACAAAAGAATACCAGCACTGAAAGTCAATAAGAATTTTAATAATCATTATAATAATATACTAGTTATTGTCTATGCAATTATTTTGACCAAGTATTAATCCTTCACATAAATTCCTTACTGGTGGCTTTGGCATCAAAGCGTTATAACGAATATATGATAAACACACATCAGGTAACCAATTTAAGACCTCAACATGATGTACTGATTTATTTTAAGGGAGATATCTCCGCACATTTGCCAATAAATAATCATTTATATTATTAGCATAGTTCAATGCCTCACTTTCTATATCTGGGAGAGTCACTGTTTATTGGAAACTCATTTGTGTCACATAAAGGCTTTGGCTACAAGACTAGTTTGGAATCTAGTCATTCAGTGGTAAATAGTTACGGGCTTACATTTAAATTATTCTGCTTGTTTAGAATACTCAGAGAAGTCCAGATCTTACCCTGCAGCTCATTTTTTTTGATGGCCAAGAAGCACTGGAATATTGGCCTGAGGATGTCTCACTTTATGGTTCCCGACATTTGGCACATAAGATGGAGAGGACTGCACACCCACCTGGTTCAACAAAAACCAACCAACTGCATGCAATTGTAAGTACTGGCCATCTTTGAGACAGCGGAAATATGACGTGCAATTGTCATCACAATATTTATCCCTTTATTAAATCTGGTCACTATCTATTGCTGTTTGATGGAGTTAGTTGTAAATAAAATGACCACTGTTTCCTATATTACAAAAATGATAAAAGTTTCAAAAGTAATTTATTTCTCTAAAGTTCTCTGGAGTATCCTGAAAGAGATGCAAAAGTCACTACGTGTAGTTTTATTTTGATGAAATCAATGCGTCTAGCCTATGCCATTGTGATGTCAGCAAGGCTAGTTAACGATGTTGTGAGATTGATTTGTCTGGTTACTGGTTAAGTGAGTTCAGTTAATAACCAGGTGAGATTGGAATATCATTTAAATAGCTAGGTAGGTTTGGAATGTTTGGCTAATGGCTGGATGAGTTTGGAGTTCATTTACATCAATTTAATTAGAGCATGACATTGCATTTCTTATGTTGTTATTTGGGTGAGATGGTGCAAGATTAGAATGCCTGTATTAACAATTGCATGCAGACGTAATAGCAATGTGAGACTGAATTTCCTATGTTGCTATTATATTGTTTGGCTGCACGGATGTGTCATGGTACAATCTGCAAATTTGCAGTTGATACCATATTATGCGAGTGTTAGCATTGTGGCCATGGTCATCTGCTTCAGGCAGATCTTAATGTAAGGGATGATTAGACTCATAAATGGTAAATAATGTTTTGTCTGGATAAATGTGGAGTTACACAAACTGGCAAGGCAAATAATTATTGTACAATTTTAAAGGAAAAGCAGAATGAAGGTGGAAAAAGAGATACCTAAGCATTCTAGTGCATTAAACATTGAGTTTAAGAGTAATTAGATTACTTTAACCTTGTACAAACTTGTTCAGGTCTCACTTTCAAAACTGTGTCTACTTTTGCACTGATGCTTGATGAAATTGTGGTTTGGCAATGATGTAAATGATGGCTAGACTAATTTCCATAATAAGGACCCTTGATTATAAGGATTTTTTCACACTTTAGAGAATCATAGAATTAAAGGTGATCTAATTAAACTGATAAAAGGAAGTCATTGTGTTCCCTTTGAGAGTTGTTCCGATTCCAGTAACCACAATTTTAATATATGCAAGGCCAGGTCTGGGTTAGATTTCAGGAGATGGATCACATCCCCGAAAATGGTGGACCACTCCAACTGATTGTCATCTTATATATTCCTTCAAGTGAGTGCTGGACCTATTCAGATGAGAAGTTACTGACCTGAAATATTTGCCATATTCCTCTCTCTACAGGTGTGAGAATTTCCAGCATTTTCTGTATTTATTTCAGATTTCCCACATTTGTACTATGTTGTTTTAAGACCAGACAGTTATGTTTCCTTCATACTTTGTAAATTAATTGTAAAGATATGAATCCCTATTGCCACCAGGGTTTGTGGTTCAGTTTCCTTTGCCTTATATTGTTCCCACTTTTGTATTCTACCAAAATAGATGTGACAATAACCTTCAGCAACTCATTTCAGCAGCATGATTAGTAAATAGACAAAAAATCTAGTTAAATAAAATGACAACCACATTTTTGGGAAAGTGACTGAGAGATTAAGAAATGTCCAGGACAATAAGGATAACACCCTTGTTCCTTTTCAAAAAAGGTGCCTTCTGATCTTTTTACTCCACTAGCTCTGTTTAACTTTTCAAAGGAAAGACAGGATTTCCAACAACACACCACTCCTCAGTACTCCATTGAGATATCAACCTTTAATTGAGTACTAAAGTTTTTGAATTAGGACTTGAACACACAACCTCATGACACATAGGCAAGGGTGCTCTGAAAACTGTGGCTCACTCCATGGCACTGGGTGTTGAGGTTGGTTAACCTGCTGCTCTATGAATTTTCTAATTTAACAATCTCCTTGTATTACAATTAGGACCTATTTGTCTTGTTGGATTTAATTGGTGCACCAAAGCCAAGATTTCCAATTTATTTTCCAAATACAGCGCGATGGCATAAACGATTGCAACTAATAGGTAATTAAAGTTAACAGATATATTAGTTATCAATACGCTGGTGGCTTTTATATGTTACAAGTTGTTTTGCACTTTGCTTCTTCTGCTATTTTCCTTGTAAATTATGTAACCCTTTAATTGCTGGCCTCTGGGAGGTTTCTCTCTTCAATCCTTCCCTCAGCTGGGATAATGGTACAATGTGGATGGGGCAGACTTTTCTAGGACTAAAATAAACATAATTTTATAAAGGGATCTAAGGAACTGCAGATCAGCCTGTCTTAAAACAAAGCTCATTGAAAGATCACTGAAGTGGTCCATTAACCTGCTTATAAAATACTGAAGATTTACATACAAGAAAAAGTTAGTTTAAACTATGGAATTTCAAATCAAATCTGCCTTCCAGGAGACAACATTAAGTATCTTTGTTCCCTATCACTTCTAGACACAGAATTGGATATAAAGAGCAGCCCATCAGAGCTAATAATATACCATCAAAAGTTTCCAAGGGGTAAAAGTAGCTGACATATCTATACCAAGACATAAGAAGATAAGGAACGTGTAGGTACTTGGAATTTCTTACTTAAGTATTTTTATATAAAGTTTTTTCTTAGAAGATCAAATAGAACATAGAAGAGCACAGCACAGGAACAGGCCTTTTGACTCAGCATGTCCATGCTGCCCATGATGCCGGTCTAAACTAATCCTATCTGCCTGTACATGGTCTGTACCCCTCCTTTCCCTGCCTGCACAGGTGTCTGTCTAAATGCCTCTTAAATGCTTCCACACATTGGATCTGCTTCCACCACCTTCCAGCCACCTACCACTTTCTGTTCAAAAAAAACGCCTCACACATCTCTCCTTAAACCTTCTAGTACTTAACATTTTTACCTATCTACCCTGTCTACGCCTCTCATAGTTTTATATACTTCTCTCAGGTTGCCCCTCAGTCTCTAACACTCCAGAAAAAACAATTCAAATTTGTCCAACCTCTCTACAGTAGGTAGTGTAGAGGGCAGGCACGGTAGTGTAGCAGTTAGCGTAACGCTATTACAGCGCCAGCGAACCGGGTTCAATTCCTGCCGCTGTCTGTAAGGAGTTTGTACGTTCTCCCCATGTTTGCGTGGGTTTCCTCCGGGTGCTCCGGTTTCCTCCCACATTCCAAAGACGTACGGGTTAGGAAGTTGTGGGCATGCTATGTTGGCGCCGGAATCATGGCAACACTTGCGGGCTGCCCCCAGCATATTCTATGCAAAAGATGTATTTCACTGTGTGTTTCGATGTACATGTGACTAATAAAGATATCTTATCTTATAGCAAATGCACTCAATCCGGGCAAAACCCTGGTTAACCTTTTCTAAACCCTCTCCACAACCTCCACATCCTTCCTATATTGTGGTGACCAGAACTGCAGACAATACTCCAAATGTGGCCTAACTAAAGTTTTGTACAGCTGCAACAGGACTTCCCAAATTTTACATTCTGTGCCCTGACCGATGAAGGCAAGCATGCTATATGCCTTCTTTACCACTCTATCCACTTAGCGTTGCTGTTTTCAGGGAGCTACAAACTTGCCCTCCAACATCGCCCTGTACATCAATGCTCCCAAGGGTCCTGCCATTTACTGTATACTTCACTCAAGCATTTGACCTCCCAAAATGCTTTGCCTCACACTGGTCCAGATTAAACGCCATCTGTCATTTCTCTGCCCACATTTCCAACTGGTCTATATCCTGCTTTGACAACCTTCTCATTATCCACAGCTCCACCAGTTTTTGTGTCATCTGCAAACTTACCAATCAGAGCACCTTCATTTTCAACCAAATTATTAATACATAATGACAAACAACAGAGGTCCCGGCACACATTCTTGCAGAATACCACTGGTCACAGACCTCCATTTAGTAAAACACACTTCTGCCATGATCCTTTGTCTTCGATGACCAAGACAAGTTTGGATCCAGTTTACCAATTCACCGCAGCTCCCATGTGACTTGATCTTCTGGACCACGCTACCATGAAGGACCTGGTCAAAGCTTTACTAAAGTCTATGCAGACAACATCCACTGCCCTACCCTCATCAATCACCTCTGTGACTTCCTCAGATACCTCAATCAAATTTGTGAGACTGGACCTCACCCGCACAAAGCCATGCTGACTGTCCCCAACAAGTCCATGCTTTTCCAAATGCAAGTAAATCCTGTCCCTAAGAACCTTCTCCAATAATTTCCCTACCACTGATGTAAGGCTCACCGGTCTATAGTTTCCTGGTTTGTCCCTGTTGCCCTTATTGAACAAAGGAACAAAATTGGCTATTCTCCAGTCTTCTGGCACCTTACCTGTGGTTAAAGAGGAGACAAAGATCTCTGTCAAGACCATAAGACATAGGAGCAGAATTAGGCCATTCGGCCCATCAAGTCTGCTCCACCATTCACTCATGGTTGATTTATTTTTCCCTCTCAACCCCATTCTCCCGCCTTCTTCCTGTAATCTTTGACGCCCTTACTAATCAAGAACCTATCAACCTCCACTTTAAATGTACCCAATGACTTGGCCTCCACAGCTGTCTGTGGCAACAAATTCCACACATTCACCACCCTCTGGCTAAAGAAATTCTTCCTCATCTCTGTTCTAAAGGTACATCCTTCTATTTTGAGGCTGTGACCTCTGGTCCTAGACTCTCCCCACTACTGGAAACATCCTCTCCATGTCCACTCTATCCAGGCCTTTCAATATTCGGCAGGTTTCAGTGAGACCCCCCCCCCCCGCCCCCCCCCATCATTCTTCTAAACTCCAGCGAGTACAGGCCCAGAGCCATCAAATGCTCCTCATATGTTAACCCTTTTATTCATGGGATCATTCTTGTAAACTGCCTCTGGACACTATCCAATGCCAGCACATCCTTCCTTAGATATGGGGCCCAAAACTGCTCACAATACTCCACATGTGGTCTGACGAACGCCTTATAAAGCCTCAGCATTATATCTGTGCTTTTATATTCTAGTCCTCCCGAAATGAATGCTAACATTGCATTTGCCTTCCTTACTACCGACTCAACCTGCAAGTTAACCTTCAGGAAATCCTGCACTAGGACTCTCAAGTCCCTTTGCATGTCCAATTTCTGAATTTTCTCCCTTTAGAAAATAGTCTACGCCTTTATTCCTTCTACCAAAGTGCATGACCATACACTTCCCTGCGCTTTATTCCATCTGCCACTTCTTTGCCCATTCTCCCAACCTGTCCAAGTCCTTCTGCAGACACCCTGCTTCCTCAACACCACCTGCCCCTCCACCTATCTTTGTATCATTTGCAAAAACTTGGCCACAAAGCCAGCAGTTCTGTCATCCAATCATATAACGTGAAAAGTAGCGGACCCAACTCTGTGGAACACCACTAGTCACTGGCAGCCAACAAGAAATGGCCGCCTTTATTCCCACTCTTTGCCTCCGCCAGTCAGCCAATCTTTTATCCATGCTAGTACCTTTCCTGTAATATCATGGGCTCCTACCTTGTTTAGCAGCCTCATGTGCAGCAAGGCCTTCTGAAAATCCAAGTAAACAACATCCACCGACTTTCCATTGTCTATCCTGCCTGTTACTTCCTCAAAGAATTCCAACAGATTTGTTAGGCTAGATTTCCCCTTAAGGAAACCATGTTGACTTTGACCTATTTTATCATGTGCTTCCAAGTACCCCAAAACCTCATCCTTAAACGGACTCTAACATCTTACCATCCGCTTAAGTCAGACTAACTGGCCTATAATATCTTGTCTTTTGCCTCCCTCCCTTCTTAAAGAATGGAGTGACATTTGCAATTTTCCAGTCCTGTGGAACCATTGCTGACTCCAGTGATTCTTGAAAGATCACTATTAATGCCTCCACATCTCTTCAGCTACCTCTTTCAGAACCCTGGCTGTAGTCCATCTGGTCCAGGTGACTTATCCACCTTCAGACCTTTCAGCTTCCCAAGCACCTTCTCCTTGGTAATAGCAACTACACTCACTTCTGCCCCGACTCTCTCGAATTTCTGGCATGTTGCTGGTGTCTTCCACAGTGAAGACTGACACAAAATACTAATTCAGTTCATCTGCGATTTCTTTGTTCCCCATTACTACCTCTCAAGCATCATTTTCCAGTGGTCCAATGTCCACTCTTGCCTTTTTTTTACTCTTTATATATCTGAAAAAACTTTTGGTATCCTCTTTTATATTATTGACTAGCTTCCCTTCATATTTCATCTTTTCTCCCTTTATTGCTTTTTTAGTTGCCTTCTGTTGGTTTTTAAATGCCTCCCAATCCTCTAGCTTCCCACTAATTTTTGCAATATTGAATGCCCTCTCTTTTCCTTTTATGCTGTCTTTGACTTCCCTTGTCAGCCACAGTTGCCTCATCCTCTCTTTAGAATGCTTCTCCTTCTTTGGGATGAACTGATCCTGCGTCTTTGGAATTACTCCCAGACACTCCTGCCAATTGCTGCTAGCTTCCCCTTCCAATCAACTTTGGCCAGCTCCTCTCTCTTGCCTCTATTACCTTTACTCAACTGTAATACCAATATATCTGAATTTAGCTTCTCCCTCTCAAACTGCAGGGTGAATTCTGTCATATTATGATCACTGCCTCCTAAGGGTTCCTTTACCTTAAGCTCCCAAATCAAATCTGGTTCATTGCACAACACCAAATCCAGAATTGCCTTTTCCCTCGTGGGTCAAGGCCCCAGCAATCTCCTCCTGACTTCCCTCAGTATCCTGTGATAGATCTCATCAGGTCCTGGGGACCTATCCACCTTTATGTTTTTCAAGAAACCCAACACCCCCTCCTTCCTAATATCCACATGCCATAGAATATCATTGTAACCCTCCTTTATCTCACCATCATCCGTGTCCTTCTCCTTGGTGGATACAATGCAAAGTACTCATGATGAACCTCACCCACTTCCTCTGGTGCCAGACAAAAATCCCATCCTTTGTCCTTGAATGGACCTGCCCTTTCCCCAGCTACCCTCCTGCTTTCAATAAATGTATAAAATACTGGGGAAATAATAGTATAAATTCTACATTAGCTGAGTTGGATCATAATTGACACCCTGATAGGTTAAACGGCTTTTTAAATTTTCATATATTGTCATCAAGGAATAATGGAAAAAATGGGGAATTGTGTTCATGGACAGGTTTGTCATAATACAGTACATAAAACAGAACAGGAACAGGCCTTTCAGCCCACAATGTCTGTGTTGATGATGATGCCAAATTAAACTAATCCCATCTGCCTGCACAAGATCCATATCCCTTCATTCCCTGCCAGTTCATGTGCCTATTCAAATGCCTCTTAAATGTCGCTATCATATCTGGTTCCACCCCCCTCCCCCCCTCCCCAGCAGTTCATTCTAGGCACCCACCGCTCTTTGAGTAAAGGAAAAACTTGCCTTGCACTCTAAACTTTCCCCCTCTCACCTTAAAGCTATGCCTTCTAGTATTTGACATCTCCACCCTGAGGAAAAAGACCCTGACTATCTACCCTATATACACTTTTCATAATTTTATGAACATATCAGATCGCCCCTCAGACTCTGGTACAGAGAAAACAATCCAGGTTTGTCCAACCTCTCCTTATAGCTAATACTCTCTAATCCAGGCAATATCTTCTGCATCCTCTCAAAAGCCTCCATATCCTTCCTGTAATGAATCAGAATCAGGTTTATTATCACCAACTTATTTCACGTGAAATTTGTTGTTTTGTGGCAGCAGTACAGTGCAAATATATAAAAATTACTATAAATTACAAAATAAATTAATAATGCAAAAAAAAGGAATAATGTATTGTTCATGGGTTCATGGACCGTTCAGAAATCTGATGGCAGAAGGGAAGAAGCTGCCCCTAAATTGTTGAGTGTGGCTTCAGGCTCCTGTACCTCCTTCCGAATGATAGTAATGAGAGAAGGGCATGTCCCGAATGGTGAGGGTCCTTACTGATGGATGCTGCCTTCTTGAGGCACCGCCTCTTGAAGATTTCCTCAATGGTGGGGAGAGTGGTGCCCATGATGGATCTGGCTGAGTCTACAATTCTATGCAGCCTCTTGTGATCCTATGCATTGGAACCTCTGTACAAGGCTGTGATGCAGCCAGTCAGAACGCTCTCCACCATACATCTATAGAAATTTGCAAGAGTCTTTGGTGGCATACCAAATCTCCTCAAATTCCTAACAAAGCAGAGCCATTGCTGTGCCTTTTTCATGATTGCATCAATGTGTTGGGCCCAAGATAGATCCTGTTCACCCTTTCCACCACTGACCCCTCAATGAGGACTGGTGTGTGTTCTCTTAACTTCCCCTTCCTGAAGTCCACAATCAATTCCTTAGTCTTTCTATGTTGATTGTGAGGTTGTTGTTGTGACACCACCAGAACTACACATACTATTCCAAATTTCGCCTAACCAAACTTTTATACAGTTGCAACATAACTTCCCAACTTTTATAATCAATGCCCTGACCAATGAAAGCAAGCATGCAATATGCCTCCCTTATCACTGTATTTACTTGCGTTGCCACTTTGAGGGAGCTATGGACTGGGACCCCAAGATCCCTCTGTACATCAGTGCTCCTCAAGGTCCTTCCATTTACTGTATACTTTCCCCTTACCTTTGACTTCCCAAAGTGCAACACCTCACACTTGTCTGGATTAAACACCATCTGCCATTTCTCTGCCCATATCTCCAAATGATCTATATCCTGCTGTATCCTTTGACAACCATCTCTACTATCCAGAAAGCCAACAAATTTTGTGTCATCTGCAAACTTACTAATCAGATCATACCACAAACAGAAGTTCCAGCACTGATCCCTGTGTTTCTGTAATTCTTGATATTTCATGAACAGTACCAAGCAATAATGGAATTTATGTATGAATGGGAAACATTGAACAAACTGAAATTTGTGCTCATTAAAAAACAAAAAAGTCAAAAAATGAGTTAGAACATATTTTCCTTTCTTTATTGTTTCCTTAATTAATTTTTCACCATTCTAGCGATAACCAGTGAAATTTCAGGGTTTCAGAGTGGTCTGAAGTGTTACTAAGAGTAAAAATAGCGGCTTAACTAAAAAATGGGAGAACTGGATAAAAGATGACGCTAGTTTGCAAGTCATTAATCAGGGTATGAATTTATCAACCATTAGGTGGCTCACTCCAATGCATTAACATGAATTTCAGAATAAATTTGATTTTGGTGTCATTCATATAGATTACCTCTGTTCTTAGAAAATATTAACTATGTGCATCTTTCAATGTTTAACTGCAGCAGGACAAACTAACTATGTATTTATATTGCAAGAAATAAAAACTGTAAATTCCAACAAACCAACTTGCTTAACGTTGTCTAATAGAAGAGCAGCTGCATCAACTGGGGATACTGAATGAACATCCCAAAGAGGTGAAATATTTCTGGATGAAAATGCCATTGGTGCATATTAATGATGACCATATTCCATTTTCACAACGAGGTATGTTATAGCGTAGGACAACAAGGGAGGAAGCTTTTCCTTTATTACATGTAGTAAAACTGTTGATCTATTTATGAACATCATAATTAGTTCTAAAATGGTTTCTTGCTGGTCATTGCCATGACATCGCATCGTTCTGAGTACCAATGCCTACTTGCTCCATGACTATTCTTATGCTAGGAAGTTTTTGCTTCTGAGGATACAAACTGGTTCTGTATCCCATTAACTGCCTTTCTGAACAGTTCCCAATGAGGCACATTCTTTTATCCATTTACAGTTTACTACGCATTGTCTCATTGCATGGACATCGGCCAGAACAAAATCTATCATCTCAATATCTGTTTTGCATTTCTCTCTTTTAAAACTTAGATTAAACTCAGTCAAAAGAACATAAACAGAACCAAAGGTAATCCATATGGCCACTCAAGCCTGCTCCATGATTCATTAAGCTGAATCTGCACCTCAAGCCAACTTTGCTGCTGATTCCCATTTCTTCTGATTGCCTTGATATCCAAAAACCTATTGATCTCAGCCTTGAGTTTATTCAACTGTGGAACATGTCAAGATTTACAGCCTGCCATGTAGAGCATTTTCTCCTCATCTCAGTCCTTAATGGACAATCCCTTATCCTAAGACTATATGCCATGACTCCAGATTCCTTAGCTGAAGGAAACAGCCTGTCAGCATCTATTCTGTGGCTCCCTCTCAGAGCCTTTCATCTCCTTTCTCTTCCTTCTAAACTCTTCTGAAGTCAGCCTCCATCAATCTTTTTTTCTCTCACCCCATTAATTAATCTCCTGAATCTGCAGTGTACTATTATCAAAGTGCATAACCTCTTTTCCCACATTATATTCCATTTGCCAGCTTCTTATCCACTCACTTAGCCTCATTATATTACTTTACCTACTTGACTTATAAGTATCAAATTTCTTTTCCTCTCTCCTTTCTTAAATAGTACTGCTACATTTGCTGCCTGGAATGCAGGTCATCAAATCTAGGGGGGATTTCTTTGGTTTTCCTCCCCATCTTTCTTTGGTACATTCTCTTTCATGATATTAAGTTCTTCACTATCATTAAGTGTCATTAAGTATCATTTGTTTAATGTCTTAGCCATTTCTTCATTCCTAATTATAACTTTGCTTGGTATTATTTCTTTGGGAACTGCATTTATTTTTATATTATTGGAGAAAGTCTTAGATTTTTATAATCATAGAACATCTTAGATAGAGAAGGAGACAAATCTATATGGTTGGTCAAAAAAGAACTACACAGACTAATCCCACCTTTAGTTACTAGGTCCATAGTCCCTTCTTAACAGCAGTAGAAGCTCCTTCATTTTATCTAATATTATCATTAACCTCTTTCGTTAACATAAATGGTTCACTTTTCTCATAAAGGATTAAATCACGATGAAATGTAACACTTGTTGAGAATTTTGAATTGACGTTGTTTATCTACTGTCAATTCTTTTAATACCATTTTCCAATTTTTTAATCAATGTCCTCCCCAAAAACCACATAATTTGTTCAAGACTTTTGAGATAGAGATACAGATCAGTTAGAAACTAATTGTACAGAAAATTCTACTGTGTGTGATCACTTTTGCATAGAATATTCTTAACTACAAGATTACTAATTAATCTTGACTCAATACACAAAAACGTTTAAGAGCTTGTTGCCAGATTGGTTTCAGGATGTACTGTTCTAGAACACAGTCATTACCATATTGTTATTATTAGATACGTCTTCAAATTGAAAGTCTACATGTTCCCTCTTAGGGGAATCAACTGCATAATAAAAGTTGATGCTGGAATTTTTGGAATATGCAAGGGGGAAAATTATGTGGTGATTAGTTATGTAATTCAGAAGATGAATTATTGAGGCAAAGTAGATTCCACAGGGACCTGCAGCAGTGAAATGGTCAGGGATTCAGATCCATGGCAAAACCAAAAAATAACTGAAAAATAAATGCCTTTTAGCAATTTGTTGTAGTTGGTATATTTCATGATCAGAATACTATACAAGCGACACTGAAAGGAATGAGTCAATGTAAACCTTCACTGTTCTGCTTTCACAGGTGTTCCCATTCTGCAAATCACACCGACACCTTTCCCTCAAGTGTGGCACAGCACAGAGGATAATGAAGTCAATCTAGATTCAACAACAATTGATAACCTTAACAAAATACTGCAGCTATTTGTTTTTGAGTATCTCAGACTGTAATTTATATCTAGTACATAAAAAATTAATATTATGATTATTTAAGTACTTCAAGCTAAGTAGATGTTTGCAGTAGTCCCAGCAGCCTAATGAAAGTAACAAAATTTACTCACTCCATTAATACTAGTTCACATTTAATTTGTTGATTGATTCAATACTGAATGTTACTAACTAATGAAAGTGTAGTATAGTGGTTAGTGTAACGCTATTACAGTGCCAGTGACCCAGGTTCAATTCCGGCCACTGTCAGTATGGAGTTTGTTATGTTCTCCCCGTGTCTGCATGGGTTTCCTCTGGGTGTGCCGGTTTCCTCCCACATTCCAAAGACGTACGGGTTAGGAAGTTGTGGGCATGCTAGGTTAGCGGCAGAAGCGTGGTGACACTTGTGGACTGCCCCCAGAACACTCTACGCGAAAAGATGCATTTCACTGTGTGTTTCGATGTACATGTGACTAATAAAGATATCTTATATTCATGGTAAAAATGGATATCTATTGATGCTAACTAATGAAAGCTTCAGTCCTTACATTTTTGGGAGACAAGGCACACATTGGTATTAGTTTCTTTGGTGATTTTGTTTTAGCATACATTTAAAATATTTTTTGGTGAAATTTATTTAAAATACATTTAAAGTTCACTGCATTTAAAATATATCTTTTTGCCATCATTTTTATATTTGACCATGTCAGTAACATTCAGTAGTATAAAAGTAAAATGGGCATTCAATGTTTGTTGTTTGAAGTTATAAATCTGGAAGAATTGATCTTACATAGGTTGTGCAAAGCATAAGTACAAAACGTGGTACCTTTTCAAAAAAAAAGGTAGAATTAAATTTTTGGATTAACTTTATATTTCAAACCTGAGAAATAAATATTAAAAAAAAACATCTTTTTAATTGCTAATGATAATGAAGAAGGACATTGCAGACCAGAACCAGCAACCTTGCATACTGTGAGATGGCAGCATATTCAGCTGCCTTGTGATAGGCTGGCATACTCTGAGGTGCCTGAGTTAACAGAACAGAGCAAGAGATAAATAACAATGGCTTCCACTAATGGTGTTTGGATTAATAAGACCTCAAAACACCAGAATCAACGGAAGTGCCGCCACAAGAAGATCAACATCAAAGCTTTCAAGGACCCCTCAAATCTCGTACAGAGCCTGAAATGTCAACTCCCAGCCAACTGGAACTGCAAAGCTGCCCTGAGTTTTCAAGAAAGGAGATATCCTGTAACAAAGGGATCTCCCTGCTGCCTGCCACGGGGATAGTCATTGCCAAAGTCCTCCTCAACTATCTCCTCCCTGCAGCTGAAGAGCAGCTCCTTGATTCACATGTGAATTTTATGCTGCCAGAGGCACAGATGGTGTGATCTTCAATGCACGATAACTTCAAGAAAAACACAAGGAGCAGCACCAGCCACTACATATGGTCTTCCTTGACCTCGCCAAAGCCCTTGACTCCATCAATTGTGGGGGTCTGTGGAAGCCTCTCCTCAAATTCTCCTACCACAGAAATTCATCTCCATCTTGTACTTGCTCTACAATAGCATCTAAGCTGTGATATTAACCAATGAGTCTATGACAGAATCCTCCTCAGTGAAGACTGGTGTCAAACAAGGCTGTGTTATTGTCCCAATATTTTCTCAATCTTTCTTGAAACAATATTGCATTTCATCTCTAACAAACTTCATAATTAAGCTGCTTAAGCAATGGCAGTTGCACTCCAGAACTGAGGTTACCCAAGTCTTAGTATGTGGGTGATGCTTGCATTTGCACACACTCAGAGGACAAGCCATCATCAAAGTTTACGCTAAAGTACATGAGAGGATAGCCCTGTTATTCAACATCTGCAAGACAGAGGTCTCTACCAAACTACTCTGCTGCACTATATTGCCTTCTGACAATAAAGGTTCACAGCAAGAGCTGGAAAATGTCGACCACTTCCCATATCTGAGAAGCCACCTCCCAGTGAAGGCAGACATTAATGGTGAAATTCACCACTACCCTCACTGTGTCAGCAGAGCCTTTGGTTGATTCAGGAAAAGTTTATTTGAAGATCAGGACCTCAGACCTGGGTCAAAACTAATGGTCAATCATACCGCAGTGATCCAAAGTCAAAGTCGGGTTTATTGTCATATGCATGAGTACATGTATGCACAGGTGCAATGAAAAACTTACCTGCAGCAGCATCACAAGCACATGTTCTCCTATATGCCTAAGAGACCTGGGCTACCTACAGCAGGCATCTCAAAACACAGAATATAGAACAGTACAGTACAGAACAGGCCAACATAGCTATTGTCTCCTACCTACAGAATGCCCATATCCCTCTATTTTCCTCTCATTCATGTGCCCATCCAAGCACCTCTTAAAAACCTCCAATGAATTTGCCTCCATCACCCTATCAGGCAATGCATTCTAGGCATAAAGCATTGGCAAAATACCAACAAAACTGTCCCTGCAAAATTCTCAATGCATTGGAAGGATGTGAACCAGTATCAATGTTTTCTCCCAGGCCAATGTCACAGTATTGAGGTCCTAGTTGCATTCAGTTTTGTATGCTGGGCAAGCCCTGTCTCTTGCATGTCCAACATCATATTACTGAAACCTACATTCATTTTCAACCTCTATTATGGGAAAAGATTACTAGACAAACTGAGGAAAAGATTCAAGGATGTGCTCAAAGCCTTCCTGAAGAAATGCAACATCCACACTGACTTCTGGGAACCTCTGTCACATGACCACTAAAAGTAAAGGAGCATTCAGAATGGTATTATAGCTCTTGAGGCCATGCATTGGAAGCACACAGAGACCCTGAATAAGTGACAGAAGGGGCAGTCCACTTCACAAACTACCTTCCTGCCTGTCCCTATAGCCACCGCCATCCTTATTTGCAGGAAAGCCCATGTTTCCTACATTGGCCTCATTAGCCACATCAAAACCCGTCAAACTGGAGTGGAGGTAAATCATCTCAATCTTGACAGAATGCCTAAGAAGAGGTTAGTAGATGATGAAGTTGTCTCCACCAAATTAAAAGGTTGCATTCCAAGAACCTCTATGAGACTTGTATTAGAGATAACAAGCTGGAACAAAGAAATACCAATGCCATGAGACCCTCTGACACTATCTAGAGATCATGATCCCAATAGATATGCTGATCACTCAGGGAGAGTGGTGTCACCCCAGGGTGGCTCCTGTGTGACAATGAAACCTTTGTACATTGGTAATTGTCTTATCTTTAAGTACATATAAAAATGTTGAGTTTCATACATTGGGTAGAGTGCGAGGACTGCACCCTGAACAAGCCCTGTCTCCTGAAAGTTAAAGATCAATTGAATAAATATATATCTGTTCTTGGGTGAAACAGAAATGTGTGAGTAATTCTTTGCTTCACAGCAAAACTGATTAGTTTCGCACTTTTCTAGCTACAGAAATATAGATAGAAAAGTACAATACATTGCCTTTCCTAACCTGTAACTCATGAACAGATGGTATGTGATGCTAATACCCATTTATTTAAAGCAGGTACCAATGATATAGCTACGACTGAGAAGATTATTAAATTCTGTTATCTAATACTGATTTTAACCCTGACCCTACTTACTGCTTGAGACCTTTCCCATGGGTCTTTAAGCGTGGCCTCCTGCGGGGAGATCTTGGGAACAAATATTAAAATAAATCCCTTCTGTTAAGAATAGCAGTGTCTTCACATTCCCACATGTGCTGCTTGCTTTGGAATTCATGAGTACCTTTCTGGTTCTCCATTTAAAAATGGGACCAAACATGTTATTTTGAAACATGTTTAGAAAGAGATTTGCTCTGGCTGCACAAATTTTACATGTATAAAATTAAGTAGCACAAGAAACGTGATCTATTCCTAACTTCTGTGTAACTTAGTATTATTTCAGTTCTCTCAATTCCTATGAAACTATTATTTCAGTTCTCTCACTTTCTGTGAAACTTATTTTGAACAGGCACCTGTTGAATAACATTTTTAATAATTCATGTTTTAAAAACATTATTGCCCTTCAATAAGTGGCATCATCAAATTTTTCCATTCTGCAGTCAAGAGAGGTAGTTTGAATAAGAGATATGGGTACAAAACAGAGAAAAATTAACTGAAGTGAATGTCAGAGTGCCAAGAATATTGTTTATATTGAAAATCTGTATCATAAATTAGTAAACTAATTCCATTTTGCTGATAACATTGATTCTGTACTATATGTGGTTTCATTTTTGTTGCCGAGAAAACCCTTAAATTCTACTGGATAATAAAACTAATTCAAAGATCTGACTTAGCTTCTTCTTACATTTTGAGCAGTTCTGCCAATTTTCCTGTTTTTTTTAGCACAACCACAAATCACATGCCAAACTGTCATTTCAAAACACTCCAATTGTTTTTTTTTCCTTACTGGCTCTCATTCAAGAGAAAGCAGAGGTTGAAAGAAGAGTAGCATGTAACAATAATGATTCAGCCTTGTTCACCAATGGATTACTCACCTTTTCTTCCCAAGCTAAATCTAGACATGGTCAACTGAAATGAATGCATGGGATGATATTTCTTATAATGCCACAGATCATTTGGCCCATCAGGTCCATGCTAGCTCTCAGAAGACCAACCCCTTTAGTCCCACTCCCCCTCTCCTTATTTCCCTGTACCAATGCAACTAATTTTCTCTCATACATGGCCATCGGGTCCTCATTGATTCTTTTGCCATTAATCTAAAAGCATAATGTAAGATGTCAGCACACCTGGCTTTGAAAAGTTGGTAAATGTTATTTACCAGAGGGTCCTTTACCTGAGGGTGTTGGGACAGAAATCTCAGGAGCCTATCGGTAAGGAAGCTGAGGTACATCATATCAGAGCTGGTCAACCAGAGTGGATAGTAGATGATGAATTTGTTGGGGGAGTGCATCACCTGCATCTATAGTGTAGGACACAAGATATTATACGGCACAGAGAAATTTACACTGTAGTGGCTGACACCTCCAGAAGCTTGTGCAGTTATTGCCCTATGCTAACCCATTCCTACTGCCTATGCTACATTAGAGACCATGAGTGCTCAAGCAGAAAGAATGGGCATATTCAGATTGGTTTATTGCCATATACACCAGGGTGTAATGAAATTCCTTGCTTGCGTGTAGCTCACAGAGTAAACTGTATAAATGCCAATAATAAATACAACAAAAAATACAGTGACGAGTGCAAAACAACAGAATGGTACAACGATAGTATTGCAATCTATAACAGCGCAAAAAGAAATTCTTAAGTGACAATAACAGAATAACCAAGAGAAATAGAATTAAAAGTCCGAGAATGCAGCAGCACCACCGGGAAGGAGGTGTGAAAGAGGTCACTAACTAGAATGGAAAGCATTATTTTCCAGCCTGCAATGATCTGGTTGGTACTCAGTGACATTTCAAAGAGTACGCCATTGCCTGTGAATTATTTTGGATCATCCTGAAAGGGATTTGAAAGCATTGTCTTTCTTTCATTTTTGACCAACCATATCTGATGTCCAGTAGCAATGGCCTGGTCAGTATGGTCTCTCATGATGATAACATCTCTCAGGATGGCAGCATTCATGTTCTTCCTACCAGCTCCTTTAAGTCTATGGTTGTGGCAGAAAACATATAAGGATCATATTGCTTTTGCAGCGGCAAAGATGCAACTTGAAAATGCTCTGCTTGGAATCCAGCTGCCCCAAGAAGGGACATGGTGCAGTTTTCAAAGATTCCTGAAACAGCACACATGGGGCTAAGAGTTTGAGAAAAGTGATTTGGCATCCTCAAGGAGGAACTTTATTACATGATCATTAATATGGTGAACAGAACTGCAATTCAGGAAAGGTTCCTCTGAATATCCAAAACTCTCTCGTATGTATCAACGGATTTGATGGAAGTCAACACAGGCATCTTTTGCCTTACCTCCAGGATCCCTTGACAATCTTTCACTTCCCTCTCCAAAGACTTCATGAAGAATCTCCTTGATAAAACTGTGACATATTACATCTTTGAGATTATATGAGATTGAAGACACCATCAGACTCTTATGAGTACTTAGACCAGATCTTAGGAATCCTAATGGTTGCTATGTGATAAGCGTATTGTAGTAGTAGTAATCAGTTGGTAACTGGAGGAGGTGGATAGATGTCATTAGTCATTGATCTGCAAGGGTTATCTTTGATATTTCCTTAATATTCCTGAATTGTGATGTTATGGTGAAATGATAACTGCTGGGAAAGTTAGTACTACCGATATACTCATGGCATGCTTATATATTGTAAGCATGAATGAGATTAATGGGTGGCCGTATGAGGACAATCAAAGGTCACTTACGAGGTGGGGAATCATCCCACTATTAAAGTCTATGTCCCCACCATGTTTTTGGTAGATGCTGAGCAATAAACTGCCACCATAGTAACTACTTCCATTTTCATGGCATGTTTGACATTCCAAAAAAAAGGTCCTAAGACACTTCACAGGAGCATTATTAAAGAACTAGTAAATATAGCTGCTACCCCTATTTTATATGGCACAATTGTGCACTGCTCCTGCATCAGCTGGAGGTAGAAATTCCTTATTCTATATATGATTTAATTAGCATACCAGAGGTGGACGTTGCATGTCTCATGTGCTGTTGAGTGCATACCCTCTATCAGTAGGTCTGTCTAACTGACTGTTATGTAGGATAATGGCACCCTGAAATTGTTGTGCTGTGTCTTTCATGCCTGGGCAAGTAAGAGGTAGGTACATCTTTCTTGCCATTCACATCCAGGGACAGTGGAGCTGTCATTGCCATATACTGAACAATATTGACAAGTTACTCAAATACGATTCTGAGCTATCATGCTGAAACTAGTCAGGCTTGCCTTAAAGCGTTTTCAGTTCTGCCACCAATCCACGATTTCTGAAGACAAGTATAAAGAAAGGCCACAAGATCAGTACCCTAGTCAATAAAAAATGAACATTATAGAAGGAACAAAAACCAGAACAGAAAATGTGAATCTGGAACATCATTTAAATGAGGGAAAATTGATTCCTCAATATCAGATCTACTTACTATCTGTTTATTGTAATTGATTTTTGGATATTAGAGAAATTTAAGGTATGGACACGGCAGGAAAATGGTGATGGTGAACAATAATCTAGCATCGCCCCCGCCCCCCCCCCCCCCATGGACACAAAACACTGGAGGAACTCAGCAGGTCAGGCAGCATCTATGGAGAGAAATAAACAGTCGATGTTTCGGGTCAAGACTGTCCTGATGAAGGGTCTTGACCTGAAATGCCAACTGTTTATTTCCTTCCATAGGTGCTGCCTGACCTGCTGAGTTCCTCCAGCATTTTGTGTGTGTTGCTCCAGATTCCAGCATCTGCGGAATCTCTTGTGTCCCCTCCATGGACTCCAGAACAGAAAATGTGAATCTCTTTAGAACCATTCTTGCTGCTTCAGTAAGGTAGCCAACATAATCAAAGACCCCTACCACCCTGGACATTCTCTCTTCTCCTCTCTCCCATCGGGAAGAATTTACAAAAGCCTGAAAGCACGTACCACCAAGCTTAAGGGCAGCTTCTTTTCTTTTTCAATCCTTCTATTAATTTTCAAATTAATACAGATTAATACATATAACATCGGTAATTATACATGTAATACAAAGAGATCGGGAGGACAATCATGACATATATAGTCATAAAGAATAAAAAATACATTCTAGGCCCCACGGTTTCTTGGTAAACGAATATATTACAAAAAAAATCAAAAGGAGAAAGAAAATGATTTATTATATAAAAAAAACAAATCGAAAAAAAATTGTAAGTAATAAAATGAAACAAACTAAAAAAAATTTCAAAAGAAAAAAACTGGACTGATATTTCTCGATGAACAAAGAGCATTATTATCTCGTCAACTCTGCTCCTCTAAATTCAAAGATTATTGAAAAGGGATCTATATCATATGAAAATATTGAATAAATGGACTCCAATCTTCCTCAAATTTAAGCGAAGGATCAACAGTGCCACTCCTAATTTTTTCTAGGTTTAAACATGATATAGTTTGAGAAAACTATTGAAAAGTGGTGGGAAGTATTGGATCCTTCCATTTAAACAAAATGGATCGCTTGGCCATTAATGTAACAAAGGCAATCATACGACAAGCAGCAGCAGATAGGTGGCCAGATTCCATCATTGGTAACCCAAAAATTGCAGATTGGGTGAGGTTGTAAATCAATATTCAATACAGTTGAAATAATCTTAAAAATGTCCTACCAATATTTTTCCAAAAGAGGACAGGACCAAAACATATGGCTTATCACAGCTTCTATCCCGCTGTTATAAGACTACTGAATGGTCCCCTAGTACGATAAAATAGACTCTTGACCTCACTATCTACCTCATTATGGCCTTGCACCTTATTGTCTACCTGCACTGCACTTTCTCTGTAACTATAACACTTTATTCTGCATTCTGTTATTGTTTTCCCTTATACCACCTCAATGCACTGTTGTAATGAAATGATCTGTATGGACAGCATTCAAAACAAGTTTTTCACTGTACCTCGGTACATATGACAATAAATCAATTTACCAATTTAAATGGTAGTTCAGGCTCAAGCAGCTTGCTTCTTGTGTTCTTATCTTCTTATGTACTTGGAATTTCAAGGTATGAGATCCAAAAGTAGACAGATCAAACATGTGCTACATAACAGAATTTCTCAGCTTTTTATCTATAATAGAAATTTGTTCCAAGTCTATAACCATACGTGCATGGAGGTATATTCAGGGACATCAACCACATGAAACTCAAAGCTGCAAATGGGGAACTTAGGCCCAATTCAGCATAAATTAATGGCAGCCTGATCTTTCCTGGTCTGCTGCAGTTCGCTCCAATGTGCTCCCGCCCATTCTCAAAGCTAATATACACAGGGCTTCCAGTCATTGACATCCTGCGCTCATTGCCCAACTTTTGTCACACAAGCTCTGATTGCCTGAAGCTGACAATATTGATCACCTGTCAAACTGTCCAACAGCCTCCAATTCCTTGTCCAAATTATCAGCAACTTCCAATCATGTCCATTGACCACTTCCTTCTAAGTTCCATGCCAAACCACACTGGCCAAATAAACCACCATCTGAACACCAGATTGTCTGCACAATTGTCTCACCTTCGAATTGCCTTTTCCTCAATCAGCTTCTGACCCTTCTTGCCTATCTGACCAAGCCTCATCCTTAACCTGATCCTTTCTAATTATACCTCATGATACTGTTTTTATTCTACCCTTCCTTTCATGCAACAGCAGCCCAACTGATTTCCTTGGCTAGCTTTACACAGCAGAGCTAACAGAAGAAACCTCTCTGGGTATGCAAAATTCCTAACCCTTGATTTATATTACATTATGAAGGAATAGAGCTGTGAGGAGTCTGGCACAAAAATGTTGCAAATTCCCTGCTTTAATGCACCTTTTTAGGAGCCAACTAATTATTACCCTTTAGATTTTAGCTTGCAGTGACTCTGAAGTTTCACAATCTCAATTTTTGATTAAATTTGATATACTTATTTACAGGAAACAAAGGAAAATCAGGAGGCAAGTTTCTCAAGAATCTCCCAATCCTTGGATAAAAAGTGGCATATATAATTCACTTTGATGGAGAAGCTCCAAAATGGCAAAAATAATGCAATGTAGAGATATAGCTTTCAAACAATTGATGTCTTATAAAAAAGCTACAGCATTCGTTTCTTCAGATACAGAACTGAATAGATAATTTTCCTCTTTTTTGCTGAAGGGATATTGTTTTATAATTTGTATTTGGCTGGGATTTGCACTTAGATTTGCTTTTAATCATGGCTATTACATTTGAGTAATAACAGCTTTTGAAAATAAAATCTGTGGAGAAGGGAGAGATGTGCCAGTTTGAAAAGTGGTTACCATGACAACAAATGCAATCCAGAATTTTACCAGAAAGTGAAAGCTTACTCCTGCAGTCTGTCTTTCATTTACCATACCATATTGTCTATCTTCCCAAAAGATTTAGTAAGTATGAAAATTACTGCCAATAAATACTTCTAATACAAAATATTTCATTCCAGAATGCAGATTGAAAATAATAAGTAAAAGAGTTAGAGAGAAGTTATGGATGGGGTCTTGATAGCCTAAAAGGGTGTTAGAGACAGATATCCTCCTAGTTTTATTATTATCAAATTACACATTTGTGGTAAGATTTACTTCCACTACTAGGAAAATGTCTAAAAGGATCATGAGGGATGTAGTTCGAGATAACCTTGATAGTCAGGATCTAATCTGAGATCGGTTTCAAGATGGAGAGGTCATGGAATATTGGATTTATTGAAGAAATAACATAGCTGAAAGTGTGATAGATTTACCAAAGTAGCAAAGAAATGGGTTTTTTTTTAGTTTGGGCGTAGTTGGTCATTTGTTTATTAATGTCACATGTACCAAGATACAGTGAAAAACTTTGTTTTGCCTGCCATCCATACAGATCATTTCAAAACATGAGTACATCAAGGTAGTACAAAGGAAAAAGCAATAACAGAATGCAGTATACAGTGCTATAGTTACAGAGAAAGTGCAGTGCAGGTAGACAATTAGGTGCAAGTGTCATGAAGCGATAGATTGTGAGGTCGAGAATCCATCTTATGATACAAGAGGTCCATTCAAGAGTCTTCTAACAGTGGGATGGAAGCTGTTCTTGAGCCTGGTGGTGTGTGTTTACAAGCTTTTGTATCTTCTGCCCAATGGAAGGGGGGTGGGGGGAAAGAAGAGAGAATGCCAGGGGTGGGAGGGGTCTTGGATTATGCTGGCTGCTTTATTACTTTGGATACTTGCAGTGAAGCAATTTGAAGTGCTGAGATGATTTTAAAGGAAATTCTTAAACTCTGGAGAGCAACCACTGTTCTTACATCGAAACTAATGGAAAACTGTTTTTTTTATTTATGCAGACATTTTCCTCAAACATAACCTGTTCATAAATCATTGGAAATCTGTAGCTGAGGATGCAGTTTCAAGACCACCACCAAATGAACCATGATTTTTTTTCAACATTCACAGAATCATAGAAAATTTATGACACTTCTAGAGCTACTCTTCAGGTATCACTTGTGCATTAAGGGGCTGCAGTGACCATGCCTGGTTCAGATCTATTCAGCCCATCGTGTCCATATCAGTCAAAAAAAGACTATCCAGCCTCATCCCACAATCCTAAACATGATCGTTAGCCCTGCAAGTCATGGCTCTTCGAGCACATTTTAATTGTAATGAGAGCAACACAGAAAATGATGGAGGAACTCAGCAAGTCAGGGACCACAGCATTTTGTGTGTTGCTCCAGATTTGCAGCATCTGCAGTCTCTCTTGTGTCTTAATTGTGATGAGAAATTCTACTTTTACCACCCTTTTAAGCAGTGAATTCCAGGTTCCTGTTACTACCTGGGTGAATTAGTTTTTCCTGATCTCCTTTCTAATCCTTTTACCAATTTAAACCTTTGCCACCTGGTTTTTGAGAAGAAGGTCCTTCATATTTATTCTACATAGGCTCTTCATGATTGTATACACTTTATTTGACTCTATCCTCGGCCTTCAAGGAAAACCCTATCCTTTTCTCATAGCTACAATTTTCTGCCCTGGTAACATCCTCATTAATCTGCTCTGCTGTCTCTCCAGTGAAATTATATCTTTCCTGTAATGTAATTACCAGAATTGTGTGCCGTACTCAAGCTGTGGTCCAGCAAGTGTTGTGTATAGTTTAAACATAATCTCTCAGCTCTTATTTTCTCTGCCTCTGCTAATAAAGGAAAAGCATCTTGCATGCTTTTTTAACCACCTGATTCACCTGTCATGTTACCTTAGGGGATCTTTGAATGTACACTCCAATATCCTTGTTCCTCCTCACCACGCATTATCGTCCCATTTATCATATGTCCCTTTGTTTTTATGCATTCCCCAAATACATTTCCTCACACTTCTCTAGATTAAGTTCCATTTGCATGTTTTCTGCCTAAATGACTAGATTATTCTTATCTTCCTGCAGTATAAAGTTTTCCTCTTCACTTTCAACCACATGGCCAATTTTTGCATCATGCTCCCTGTGGTTAAGTTTAAATCATTTATATTATAAAAAGCAAGAGTCCAAATACTGTGTCCTGTGGAACCTCACCAATAATAGGTTTCCCAGTCACAAAATCACCCAAGAAGCATTATGTTTTGCTTCTTGCTACTGATCCAATTTTGGATTCAATGTGCTTTTACTTTTTGACCAGCCTACCAGGTGGGACCATGTCCGAAGCCTTGGTAAAATCCACATAGATCACATCAAGTGCATTGTCCTCTTCAATGGTCCCTGTTACCTCCTCAGGGAATTCCATCAAGTTAGTCAAATAGAATCAGAATCAGGTTTATTATCAATGACTTATATGTCATGAAATTTGTTGTTTTGCAGCAGCAGTACAGTGCAAAGACATAAAAATTACTATCAACTAGAAAATAAATAAATAGTGCAAAAAAAAGGAATAATGCAAAAGTGTTCATGGACCGTTCAGAAATCTGATGGCGGAGGCGAAGAAGCTGTTCCTCAATCGTTGAGTGTGGGTCTTCAGGCTCCTGTACCTCCTCCCCGATGGTAATAATGAGAAGGGGGGATGTCCTGGATGGTGGGGGTCCTTAGTGATGGATGATGCCTTCTTGAGGCACTGCCTCTTGAAGGTGTCCTTGAATGTGGAGAGGTTGTGGCCGTGATGGAGCTGGCTGAGCCTACAACCCTTTGCACCCTCTCGTGATCCTGTGCATTGGAGGCTCCATACCAGGCTGTGATGCAACCAGTCAGAATGCTCTCCACCATACATCTATAGAAATTTGCAAGAATCTTTAGTGACATACCAAATCTCTTCAAACTCCTAACCAAGGAGAGCTGCCAGCATGCCTTCTTCATGATTGCATCAATGAGTTGAGCCGAGGATAGATCCTCCGAGATGCTGACGCCCAGGGACTTGAAGCTGCTCACCCTTTCCACCACTGACCCCTCAATAAGGACTGGTGTGTGTTCTCCCAACTTCCCCTTCCTGAAGTCCACAATCAATTCCTTGGTCTTACTGACATTGAGTGTGAGGTTGTTGTTGTGACACCACTCAACCAGCCAATCTAGCTCACTTCTGTATGCCTCCTCATCCCCATCTGAGATTTTACCAACAACAGTGGTGTCACTGGTGAATTTGTAGATGGTGTTTGGCTGTGCTTAGCCACACAGTCATGAGTGTAGAGAGATTAGAGCATTGGGCTAAGCACGCAACCTTGAGGTGTGCCTTCTGTTTTGATTGTCAGCGAGAAGGAGATGTTATTACCGATCCGCACTGACTGTGGTCTCCTGATGAGGAAGTTTGAGGATCTAGTTGCAGAGGGAGGTACAGGGGCCCAGGTTTTGAAGCTTGTTGATTAAAACTGAGGGGATGATGGTGTTGAACGCCAAGCTGTAATCGATAAACAGCAGCCTGATGTATGTTTTGCTGTTGTCTTGATGCTCAAAGCAGAGTGGAGAGCCAGTGAGATTGTGTCTGCTGTAGACCTGTTGTGGCAGTTGGCAAACTGCAGTGTGTCCAGGTCCTTACTCAGGCAAGAGTTAATTCCAGCCAAAACCAACCTCTCAAAGCACTTCATCACAGTAGATGTGAGTGCTTCCGGGCGATAGTTGTTGAGGCAGCTCACCCTGCTGTCTTTGGGCACTGGTAAGATTGTTGTCCTTTTGAAGCAGGTGGGAACCTCGGCCCACAACAGTGAGAGGCTGAAGATGTCCTTGAACACTCCAGCTAGTTGATTGGCATAGATTTTTGTACCCGGCCAGGTACACTGTCTGGGCCTGACGCCTTGTGAGGGTTTACTGTCTTGAAGGATGTTCTGATGTCGGCCTCTAAGACAGAGATCACAGGGTCACTGGATGGTGTGGGGATTTGCACAGGTGTAGTATTATTCTCCCTTTCAAAGTGTGCATGAAAGGCATTGAGCTCATTGGGGAGTGAAACATCACTGCCATTTATGCTGTTAGGTTTCGCCTTATAGGAAGCAATGGCATGCAAACACTGCCACAGCTGTAGTGCATCTGATTGTGTCTCTAACTTCACACGGAATTGCCTTTTTGCTCTCACGATGGCCTTCCCTAGGTCGTACCTGGACTTCTTGTAGGACTCTGGATTGCCAGTCTTGAACGCTACAGATCTAACCTTCAATAGACTGCGAATCTCCTGGTTCATCCGGGGCTTCTGGTTTGGGAAAACTTGGTATGTTCTCGAAAGTACACACTCATCCATGCAGGTCATACAGTAATACAGCATAGAAACAGGCCCTTTGGCCCAACTGGTCCATGCCGACCACAGCATCCTCTCCGCTAGTCCCAGTTGCCTGCGTTCGGCCCATAACCTGCCAAGCCCCTCCCCTCCATGTACCTATCCAAATGCCTCTTAAATGTTGCAATTGTACCTGCCTCGACCACTCCCTCTGGCAGCTCATTCCTGGTACTCACTACCCTTTGTGTAAAGAAGTTACCTCTCAGGTCTCTTTTAAATCTCACCCCTTTTATCTTGTATCTGTGCCCTCTGGTTTTGGACTCCCCAACCCTGGAGAAAAGACTATGACCGTACACCCTATACATACCCCTCATGATTTTATAAACTTCTATGAGGTCACCCCTCATTCTCCTACACGCCAAGGAATAAAGATCCAGCATGGCCAACTTCTCCCTATAATTCAGGCCTTCTAGTCCAGGTCTTGACGAAGTCACTTACAGTCATGGCATATTCATTCAGATCTGAAGATGAAGCCCTGAATCTGGTCCAGTCCACCGATTCAAAGCAGTCCTGTAAACACTCCTCTGCCTCCCTTGACCACACCTTTGCAGTCCTCACCACAATACAACCTTCCTTCAATAAATCCACACTAACTGTTCCTAATTAACCATTTTCTTTTCTAAATGAAGTTTTATCGTCAGTTTTAATTGATTCCAATAATTTACCCACAGCCAATTACAAAGGATTACATAGGCTATACAGACTATTTGAATCAATCTGTTCATTCCGGCATTTGCATTCCACTTGTGACTCCTCCTGTCTTTCCTCCTCTAAATCTAACACTGTCAAAGTCAAACTTATCGTCACATGCACAAGTACATGTATGCACAGGTGCAATGAAGAACTTACTTGCAGTGTAACCCTCTGTCCCTTCTTCATGAGTAGATCCTTAAAGTGTTTCAATAATATTTACTTCAACCACTTCTGCAATAGTGACTTCTGCAATCTCACCACTGTTGGGAGTAAACAAGTCTCTTTTGAATCCTTGGTAATTCTTGGTATTTTTTTGGTGATTTGTTACATTAATAGCCTCCACATGATTTTCCCTCAAGTGGAAACATTCTCTTTACAACCACCTTCATAATTTTAACAATCTCTCAAGAAAAAGACACTGCCTTTACACCCTTTCCTCATATACGTTCGTATAATCTTCCAAATGGATCTTTTCTGCAGCTTCTCCAATGCCTCTACATCTTTTTTTAATAACAAGCTAACCAAAAACTAAATGCAGTACTCTCCAATCTAACCAATGTTCATTGCATGCTTCGCATAACCTTCATTTTTTAAAATATACTAAATAAATAATAAAATAAACCCAACAGCGTGTTCGTTTTTTCATGGTTTTCCTAACCTGTAGCACTATTTTTTCGATGATTTGCATATTTGTACTCCAAGATTCCCTCGTTTCTCACCCATTCATTGAGGTAAGTGATATATCCACTTCCAAAAATGCTAAATCCCCCTTTTATTACGCCTATCCCCTCCGATATTTAACACTCGTCCTCCCTCACCACAGTCATGGCATTAGCCCCCCCCTCCCCTCAGTCATCAATGATATCAGTGGGAAGGAACATTGGGCAATGCCAATAGAGTAGAACTAACTGGATAACTCCACCAAAGAATCACCACATGTACATCAGCATGAACAGTCTCTTCCCAAGCTGTCTTAATCATTGATCCAAAACAACTCCACCGGTCGCCACGTTGAACTGACACGTCAAATTGCGCAACGTGGAGATACTCGCAGCCCCCGGGCAGTTGTATATCACTCGGCCATCTGATTGGGCAGCCGCACTGCCAATCACTCACACTTCCCCCCCCCACCCCCAGGGTGAGGTACTCGCCCCTCCCCCTTCGAGGTCCAACTGACTTCTTCAAAGTTCTCAACCAAACCTCACGACGCGGCCCCGCCTCCAGCCGGAATCTTATTGGACCAACGGGACTTCCCGCTCCTTCTTTTATTGGTGGGAAGAGCGGTCAATCTTAGCATTAACCGCCTCCGAGGTTAATGTGGTGTTAGGGAAAAAACATATCCGTATTTTCTATTAACTCCGTTGATCAGGAGGATGGTGATACCAACTCTTACTTAGATTACTTTGTTTCCCTGTTAATCACTCACATCCACTCAGCTCGGACGTAAGGGTCGGGGTTGGCGTCGCCCGTGTGTTACTGTGGTAACGCTCCCCTTCCCCCCCCCCCCCCCGAGAGGAGCTTGTGGCTCGCGCGCACGAGCTCCATCGCCGTGGTGACACCGGCCAGCGTTCTGTTGCCGTGGTGGCCGGTCGGGCCGGTGTACCCGCTGGCGGTAGCGGCAGGGGTTGCCGGTTGTTGCGTGGCCTCCGCCTCCCCACGGCCTCCGCCATGGGCCACGGACTGAAGTGCGGGGTGGCCATCTCCTTCTGCGCCGTCTTCATGGCTTATTGGTACCGGCAGCAGGTCGACCACGAGCTGGACTCGCGGCTGGAGATGGTGCTGTCGTCGCTGCTGAAAGCCGAAAGGAAAGTGGACCTGCACCAGCGGCCTCGAGTGGCAGTAGGTGAGGAAACGGAGGCGACGGCTTCCGACTGCTAGGTTTTGTGAACGAGGCATCTTGTCAGTATATCGCATCAGCGATTAATTTCTCCAAGACATAGGATTTCTTTAAAAATCCTGCCCTGGTGGCATCTTTAAGCGTTCTCCAGCTGCTGAGTTGTAGTTGCTGTTGAGAAAAACGATACTCAATAGGTCAGGCAGCAACTGTAGAGGGAGCTGAAAGAAAATCTTTTTTTAAAAAAAACAGAAAATATTGCAAGTACTCACTCAGCAGATGTTTGTTATCAGTCCTGTTTTTTATCTTGTGTTGTGCAGCGAAGACAGAATTTGGCAATAGTTCTGAGAAATTTGGAAGAACGTTTACAGATGATATTAAACCAGAGACCCTGAGTGAAAATAGCATTTTCGAAGGCAAAATAACGCAGGTGCTGGAGACACGAAGTAAAACCTGAAACTATTCAGACGGCCAGCACCTGAGAAGAGGAACAGTTAATATTTTGTCTCAGTGATAAAAGAATTGGAGGTAAAACTAGAGCTGTGATGCAGTGAGGGGAGGAGGAAATAAAAGGGAAATAAGGAGACCTAATGTGGATCATCAAGAAGTGTAAATAGCAACAATTATTACTTGTTGAACTCAGTGTTGAATCCAAAAGGCTGTAACACACCTTGTCGGAAGAAGAGGTATTGTTCTTTGAGCTTGCTTCGTTGGAACAGTTTGGGAGGCAGAGATCGAAGTGGGAATAGGACCCAGAATTGATCTGCCATCCCTCTGGATCCTTGGGATCAGGCTTTTGGACTGTAATGAAATGACATGTAGATCAGTAACCCAATTGGATTTAGGCTCCCCTCTTTAGAGCAGACTATCTCAAGAGGAGCAAACAAAATATGCTAACTAAAAAGAAGTTAATTACTGATTCAGCTGGAAATAATGTTTGGGGCCCTGGATTGGGGCCGGGAAGTGATTGCGTGGGAAGATCCTGAAGGAAGGACAAAGGGTCTTGTCTTTCTATATTGTATATTTGGCAGTATATATATAGGCCATATAGAAAAAAGGAACTGGGATTATGACTGCATGTCCTCCTTTAGGACAGAAAATTGCAAAATGTGATTTTCTTTGTACCACGAAGAGGATAAGGAGAGATTTAAGCAGTTCACTCATTAACAAGTTATTAATGGTAGCTGAAAGGGAAATAGGCAGGAAGCTGGAAAATATAAACTTGCATAGCGTGCACTTCCTGCTTAATGCCATGACTACCAGAATTGGTATTGCTCTATGTAAGCTGTAGGCTACATGTGAACCTAGAAAAATAGGAGCAGGAGAAGGCCTTGTAGCCTGCTTTGCCATTCAAGATGGCTGATCTTTCAAATTAAATACCTTGAGTGAGTTTTCTCACCACATTTCTTGACCCTTTTGAAAAATATCCAACTCTTTCTTAAATACATTTAGTTTTATGTGCTTTCTGTGGTAGAGAATTTTACAAGTTCATCACCCCCAAGGAAGAAATTTCTCCTCATGGATTACCTTAATTTGTGACCCCCTAGTCCTGGACTCCCTGTCAATTGGAAATAACCTTATTGCATCTAATCTATCTGAGTCTGTTAGAATTTTGGAGGTTTCTATGAGAACCCTCTCAATCTTCTAAACTGTAGTGAACATGGGTATAGTGACACAATCTCTTTTTATATGTCGGTCCTGATCAATGTGGTGAACCTTCAGTGAACTTTCCTCAAGGCAATAACATCCTTCCCCTAATGAGACCAAAACTGCAGCTAGTACTTGAGGTGTGGTCTCACCAAGGGCATGTACAATTGCAGCATAACATCCCTGCTCCAAAACTCTAATCCTCTTGCTATGAAAGCCAGCATGCCATTTGTCGTCTTAATTGCCTGCTGAACCAACATGCTGCTGTGACCAATCTATTGCCATTCAGGTAACAATTTGCCTTCATGCTTTTGCCACCAGAGTGAATAATCACACACTTTTCTACATTATCATGGATCTTCCCACTCCCGTAACCTGTCCAAATCAACCTGGAGCTTCTGCACATCTTCGAGGCTTCCCTCCCACCCAGCTTTGTGTTGTCTGCAAATATGGAAATGTATTTAATTCCCTCTTCAAAATTATTAATGTATATTGTGAATATATGGGGTTCCAGTACTAATGATTGTGATACCTCATTATTCACAGTCTGCCACTCAGGAAAGACCTGTTTATTCCTACTCTTTGCTTCCTGTCAGCCATCTACTTAAAGTCCAAACTCCCTGAAAGTAGCAACACAAGTGGATAGGATGGTAAAGAAGGTGTACACCATGCTTGTCTTCATTAGTTGGGGTATTGAGCATGAAAGTTGGCAAGTCATGTTGCAGCTGTATAAAACTTTGGTTAGGTCACATTTGCAATAATGTGTGCAGTTCTGGTCCCCACACTATAGAAAAGATGCAGGGACTTTGGAGAAGGTGCAGAAGAGGTTCATCAAGATGTTGCCTGGATTGGAGTGCATTGGCTAAAAGAGAGTGGTCAAATTTGGATTGTTTTCTCTGGAGCATCAGAGGCTGAGGGTTGACCTGAGAGAAGTATAATTGGTAAATTGATTATTTTCACATGTACAGAGGTACAGTGAGAAACATCGTTTTGTATGCCATCCAGATCATTCCAACACATTAGTACATTGAAGTAGCACAAGGGAAAAGCAATAACAGAATGCAGAATAAAGTGTTACATTTGCAGAGAGTGCATTGCAGGCAGACAATAAGGTGCAAGGCCATGACGAGGTAGATTGTGAGGTTAAGAGTCCATCTTGTCGTACAAGGGGACTGTTCAGTAGTCTTATAACTGGGGGATAGAGCCTGGATGTACCTGCTTTCAGGCTTTTGTACCTTCTGCTTGTTTGGGGGGGGGGGGGGAGGAGGAGAAGATAGAATGTCTGGTGTGAGTGGGGTATTTGATTATATTGGCTCCTTTACCGAGGCACAGAAGTGTGGACAGTGTCTATGGAGGAGAGGCTGTTTTTAGTGATGTGCTGAGATAATTATAAAAGGCATAGATCGGGGGGAGAGTTTTTTCCCCCAAGGTGGAAATGTCAAATGCTAGAGGGCATAGGTTTAAGGTGAGGGGGAGGTGGGGGGGGGGGGGAAGCTCACTGGAGATTTGAGGCAAGTTTTCTTTTTACACAGAGTGGTAGTTACCTGGAAGGTGCTGTCATGGAAACTGATAGAAGCAGATTTAAATGCATGAATGAAAAGGCAGAGAATGGAGGGATATGGATCATGTGCAGGCAGATGGGATTAGTTTAATTTGGCATCACGCTCAGCACACACATGGTGGGGCAAAGGGTCTATTCCTATGCTGTACTGTCCAATGTTCTCTATCCATCTCTGCACCTTACCCACAATCCCATATGATGTTAATCTATTATATGATTGTAGCTTTCTGAAAGTCCAAATACGTCACATCCACTGCCAATTATATCCACAAAAAAATTCCACAGGGTTTGTCGAGCATGATTATGCTTTCATGAATCCATATTGACTTCATCTGATCCTGTCACTCTTTTGCAAGTGCTCTGCTGTTGCATCTTTTCTAATGGACTCTGGTATTTTCTCCACCACCAACATCCAGCTAACTGGACAATAATTCCCCGTTTTTCTCTCAACCTTTTTAAAATATTGGGGTTACATTGGTTACTCTCCAGAGCAGGGATGCTAGACTAAGATTATAATATTAACCAAGGATATGGGCATGAGCATTTAGAGGCAGCTCTTAGATTGCTGTGAGAAAAGAGCCATGGAGTGTGGAAGAGCTGATCTCTGGCTTTGGCTGAATTTTCAGAGTTCAGTTTTTGGAACATTGAAGGTGGTGCTTTTTGGAACACTAGAACCGGTCTTGGGAGCATTGTGAATAGTCATATTTTAAGCTTGGTTGAAATTCTGTTTATACTATTGTTTGCCGAACTCTATTTCTCTCTCCATGTGCTGCCTGAATTGCTGAATATTTACAGCATCTGCAGTTTTGTTTTGCTTTTTGATTTCTTCAAACACTGTCTTGGATGGGGGCTACCAATAAATTACTGGATAACATTTTCAAAACAAAATTACAATAATAAAAAAATTGGTGTCTGTATATAAAACTTAATCATTTTGAGGCTATATTCTCCTGTTTGATTTGCTTTATAGCTGTCATCTCTAGGTGCCTTTGTGTTCTGAAAAGCTTCAAACAAATATGGTTGTGTTCCAACAGTCCACCACAGTCAGCACATTTTGGACATATTAACAATGTATATTTGAGTTCTCTAGGTCCAGGTGGAAAATGCTTCACTGCATCTCCATTAAAAAAAATCTCCAGCCAGGCATCAGAAAGCAGTGGGAGTGGATGTAGATCTAGAAGTTGGGGCTGGATGACACAAGTTTGAAGGAAGGTGTTTCAGAGTATTAGAGGGGCCAGACTCTGGAAGTATGGGGGTTGTTTTGGGATTAGTGGAGGGGGACTGTGGGGAAAAATTTAACAACCTGGTAGCCTATGTCTCTTTAAAATTGCTGGATCCCTCTCCTTGCTTTGCTTCAATGCACTTCCAATTGTCTCTATTACTTTTATTTTTCAATATTGATGGTTGATTATATCATAAGCCTATTTGTATCATAAAATGGGCAGCATAATTTCTTGCTGTGGACCAGTAGTGCAGAAGTTTTGTTTTTATCTGAGTATGTTGTGCAAGCTTGCCAATTTTATGCACTTTGATAATTGTATTTAATAAGTTCTGTAAACATACTCTAATGGCCAATTTGTTAAAGTAAATTAGAGAATAGAATCTTAATGAGAAAGATGTACGTTGCACATGAATAGAGTATAAACTCTGGATGTGTGTGTTTTAAAATTACAAGGAAAATGAATGAACAAAGTTTAGATAGATGAAGCTGTGGCAAAAAGGGAGGAAAAAACAAACCCATGTTCCTATGGTACAGATAGACCAAACTTTGGAGTTTAGGAGACTGTAGTATTGTGTAAAAGACAAGTTAAATGGTTTTTGTTAATTTACAAATTACTTGTTTCATCTCATTTAGATTTCATATACTCCTGTCAGGTGTGAAATTGAGAAGGCAGCTAGACCGACTTCAAAAAATGCTGATTGAGTAATGATAATTTAAATTACTGGATTTTAATTAGTTTTTATGTGCGATTAATCCCAAAATACTTGTTCAACTAATTCAGATCATTAATCTGCTTGTTTACTTTATTTCTATTGCATACTGGATATATAAGCTGCCACAATCAACATTTTTATGCTGACTGGCAACATTAGGGCCAGCATCGTTGTAAGTTGAGAATAGAGGTGAAGCGTACAAGCTCAGGTCGTGATAGTTCTCAATAAAATGTATTAGTAGTTTGGTTATTTACAGGGAGAATAATTCTGACCATGAGGTAAAGGAATTTAATTTATCATAGCTTGAACTATTGTCATTAAAAAGAACTGAACCTTTGTAGCTATGTTGGTTTAAAAAGAGTAAATTTCAGTTATATCAATCATCTGAGTTGTAAGCTGTCTATGATGATAGATTGCTACTTCAGCCGGGAAATAATTTGTTTCTTTTTTTGGCATAAGGTAATTTTGAAATAAATATAAAATTGTTAATTCCTCACATTTTTTGTTACTGCAGATTCAGCACTCTGTTAAGCAAAGTAGAAAAGGATGATCTTACTTATTTTGAAGTGGTGGTTATTCATTACTTATCTAGAACTTAAGATATCTCTTAAATCTGCAGTGACCAGACTATTCGCTTTCTCAGTGGCAGCTATCACATACAAAGATTTGACATTTGAAATGTTTCGTGTGAAACTTAATCCAGAGATCACTTGTTTATAATGCAGACACTGATTACTGTAATCAAAGTCCACTGCAATAGAAATGGGTATGTTCAAGAGCTAGAGACTATTAAACTTTCTCTCTCGAGAGGTGCTTGGTAAATGGTATTATGTTTCACATGAAAGGTGGTTTGGGGTTTGTACAAACCGATGATAAGATAAACTTGTGTTTAAATTTTTGCATGTTAAAATATTAATACATTTAACAGATATATAGGATTGTATTTTCATGGAAAGGCAAAGTGATTCTTGCCAGCAGATCATATATCCCCATTTTCAATGATGTAACTCTTGTTCTTCCTGTTATAAACTTGTAAAGCAATAACAGATTTGAGAGTGATGACCTATGTATGATTAGTGCAAGCTCAGGTTGGCTCTAAATTCATCACTTTTTTTCAGATATACTCGGTGCCTGCTGCAGTGACAGCAAATACTTATTCCTTTCTAGAAATATGACTTGCTGCTGACTTTCAGGATATTTGTTATTTGATGCTAGTGATGCACAAGCTCAAACAATTTTTCTTTTGTTTCTACCTCTAATCCTTAAAGGAAATGTTGGAGGTCAAAAGGGAAACCAGCAATTTAATTTTTTTAAACTTGTAGCTTGAAGTTTAGGACTACAGGTGCCCTCGCATTACAGTTGCTTGGGTTATGGAAATTTGACCTTGCAGAATTCACAAATCACTACCCAGAAATTTGAGATGCAGAATAAAATTCGCTCTTGCTGAATTTGTGAGAACTAAATAGTAAATAAATCAACACACAATTTAGTTTGTTTTCAACTCGCATGTCTTGATGCATGTGCAGATGACGTGGCTTCACCTTACAGAAAATTGTGATATGTCCAGTTTTCTAGGGACGCAACCTCCCCATAACGCAGGAGTTACCTGTACAGGTGTGCTTGTTTTTCCTCCAGAGTTACGGCATGGAATTTGCTTTCAGCAGTGAACCAGTAGTGTTCACGGCCTCAGTAGAAGTAAGGTTGCCATAAAGATCTAGTGATGTGTGGCGAGAACTCCATTGTGAGTGTAAAAGATGTCCAGCAGCAATGACATTGAGGAGGTTGCTGATCAATGGTATTGAAGAATTCTCAGGCAGCAAACAGTGTTTTGCTCTTACCAAGAGAGATTTGACCATGCACACAAGTAGAAGATATCATAAACTTGTTTTCAGACAAATGTTTAAAATTCGCATTTGAAATCTTTGAGGCAATTACAATCTGCATAAATAAAATTAATGTCTTATGGACAGGAAGAATGTTAAGCGGTAATTATACCTTTATATTAAGCCATGAGAATGTTGCACTGACCTCCAGCAGCAAGGTGTAACATTTTCAGGATGTGGTACAGTGGGGCTAGTTCATCATAAATTAGATTTCTCTTGATTCCACTGGGTAAGCATGCAAATAACGCAGGAAACTGCCGAATTTCCAGATTACAATTTGTGTGAAAATCCCAAAGTTGTATTAGTTTTACTATGTAATGACAATGAATGTTGAGTGTTTCCACATTATTCATTCTGCAAGATATGGGACACTGTTGGACACAGAATGCTCCTGCTCTCATTGCATCCTCCAGACCCTACCTGCAGGTTAACTGAACGTTGATCTGCTTCAGTACATCTGATTGGCCTCCAAGGTGAATTTTGGATGGTTCTCTTGTCTCTGTCCAATGTTGAGATAATTTGTATGCCAACTGTTTTGTACTTGTATGTATATATTTATTCTGGAACCTAAAGGCATAAAATTGTTAAGGGAAGCAGCCGTTAACAGTAGAGCGCAGACTTGGGAGGAAGTAGTGAGCAGAGAAGGAGAATTTTAGAAGGGTAGTTTCAAAGAAAAAAGCAAGCTGGAAGAATGAAATGTATAGACAAAAAGCCAGAAAGAAAACTGAAGATTTGAATAATAAAAAGAATGTAACAAAAACAAACCTTGATCAGTAAACTGCTAAGAGACGCACAGAAATTTAAGTCTGCAAATACACGATCTATGTACCACCATGCAGCTACTTAACAACACGAGAATATTTTTTAATCTAACATTTGGAGCTATTTATAGATGTAAATTAAGTATTTGTTCTGTTAATGATCAAAATCTTCCTGATATTTCTTCACATAAAGGATATTTTGGTTCTGTACTGAAATTTAATTGTATATGATATTAATGATGAAACACTGTATGTAAGCTCGTAAATGAGGAAGGCTCTTTGGTCCATTGATAGACCAATAATTTCAAAGCAAATTTGTAGCTTTGATTGCACAGTTAGATGTATATTAACCAAATACTTTTTCAAAAAAAACAAGGTGTCCTGATCATAGAACAGTACAGCACAATACAGGCCCTTCAGCCCACAATGTCGTGCCGACCTTTAAACCTCACCTAAGACTATCTAACTCCTTCCTCCCACATATCCCTCTATTTTAAATTCCTCCACATGCTTATCTAGCAATCTTGAATTTGACCAATGTACCTGCCTCCACCACTGCCCCGGGTAGCGCATTCCATGCTCCAACCACTCTCTGGGTAAAAAACCTCCGTCTGATATCTCCCTTGAACTTCCCATCCATTACTTTAAAGCCATGCCCTCTTGTATTGAGCATTGGTGCCATGGGAAAGAGGCGCTGGCTGTCTATCTATTCCTCTGAATATTTTGTATACCTCTATCATGTCTCCTCTCATCGTCCTTCTCTCCAAAGAATAAAGTCCTAGTTCCCTTAGTCTCTCCTCATAATGCATACTCTCTAAACCAGGCAGCATCCTGGTAAATCTCCACTGCACCCTATCCAACGCTTCCACGTGGTATTGGTATTGGTTTATTATTGTCACTTGTACCGAGGTACAGTGAAAAGCTTACCTTACAAACCAATCATACAGGTCAATTCACTACACAGTGCAGTTACATTGAGTTAGTACAGAGTGCATTGATGTAGTACAGGTAAAAACAATAACAGTACAGAGTAAAGTGTCACAGCTACAGAGAAAGTGCAGTGCAATAAGGTGCAAGGTCACAACAAGGTAGATCGTGAGGTCATAGTCCATCTTATTGTATAAGGGAACTGTTCAATAGTCTTATCACAGTGGGGTAGAAGCTGTCCTTAAGTCTGGCGGTGCGTCCCTTCAGGCTCCTGTATCTTCTACCTGATGGAAGAGGAGAGAAGAGAGAATGTCTTGGGTGGGTGGGGTCTTTGATTATGCTGGCTGCTACACCAAGGCAGTGAGAGGTAAAGACAGAGTCCAAGGAGGGGAGGCTGGTGTCCGTAATGCACTGGGCTGTGTCCACAACTCTCTGCAGTTTCTTGTGGTCCTGGGCAGAGCAGTTGCTGTACCAAGCCGTGATACATCCAGATAGGATGCTTTCTTTGCTACATCGGTAAAAGTTGGTGAGAGTCAAAGGGGACAAACCAAATTTCTTTAGCCTCCTGAGGAAGTAGAGGTGCTGGTGAGCTTTCTCGGCCTTGGCTTCTACATGATTTGAGCAGGACAGGCTGTTGGTGATGTTCACTCCTCGGAACTTGAAGCTCTCAACCCTCTTGACCTCAGCACCATTGATGTAGACAGGTGCATGTACACCGCCCCCTTTCCTGAAGTCAATGACCAGCTCTTTTGTTTTGTTGACATTGAGGGCAAGGTTGTCGTCATGACACTTCCAATAAGCTCTCTGTCTCCTTCCTGTACTCTGCCTCATTGCTGTTTGAGATATGGCCTACAACGGTGGTATCATCTGCAAACTTGTAGATGGAGCTAGAGCAGAATCTGGTCACACAGTCATGAGTGTATAGGGAGTAGAGTAGAGGGCTGAGGTCGCAGCCTTGTGGGGCACCAGTGTTGAGAATAATCATGCCGAAGGTATTGCTGCCTATCCTCACTGATTGCGGTCTGTTTGTTATAAAGTCAAGGGTCCGGTTACAGAGGGAGGTTTTGAGTCCTAGGTCTCTGAGTTTGGTGACAAGCTTACTTGGGATTATAGTATTGAAGGCAGAGCTGTAGTCAATAAACAATAGTCTAACGTAGGTGTCTTTACCAGAACTGGACACAGTACTTCAAGTGTGGTCTAACCAGAGTTTTGTAGAGCTGCATCATTAACTCTTGGCTCTTAAACTCGATCCCACGACTTATGAATGCTAACATCCCATAAACATTATTAACTACCCTATCCACCTGTGAGGCAACTTTCAGGGATCTGTGGATATGAACCCCCAGATCCCTCTGCTCCTCCACACTACCCAGAATCATGCCATTAACTTTGTACTCTGCCTTGGAGTTTGTCCTTCCAAAGTGTGCTACCTCATACTTCTCCGGATTGAACTCCATCTGCCACTTCTCAGCCCAGCTCTGCATCTTATCAATGTCCCTCTGCAATCTTCGACAGTCCTCCACACTATCCACAACACCACCAACCTTTGTCTGCAAACTTGCCAACCCACCCTTCTACCCCCCTCATCCAAGTCATTAATAAAACTCACGAAAAGTAGAGCTCCTAGAACCGATGCTTGTGGGACACCGCTAGTCACAGCCCTCCAATCTGAATGCACTCCCTCCACCACAACCCTCTGCTTTCTACAGGCAAGCCAATTCTGAATCCACACGGCCAAGCTTCCCTGGATCCCATGCCTTCTGACCTTCTGAAGAAGCCTACCATGTGGAACCTTGTCAAATGTCTTACTAAAATCCATGTAGACCACATCTACTACACTACCCTCCTCAATCTTCCTGGTCACCTCAAAGAACCCTATCAGGCCTGTGAGACATGATCTGCCCTTCACAAAGCCATGCTGCCTGTCCCTGATCAGACCATGATTCTCTAAATGCCCATAGATCCTATCTCTAAGAATCCTTTCCAACAGCTTGCCCACCACAGACGTAAGGCTCACTGGTCTATAATTCCCTGGATTATCCTTACTTCCTTTTTTGAATAAGGGGACAACATTTGCCACCCTCCAATCCTCTGGTACCATTCCCATGGACAAAGAGGACTCAAAGATCCTAGCCAATGGTTCAGCAATCTCCTCCCTCACCTTGCGAAGCAGCCTGGGGAATATTCCGTCAGGCCTGGGGACTTATCTGTCCTAATATTTTCTAACAGCCCCAACACACCCTCCCTCTTGATATCTACATGCTCCAGAACATTAACCTTACCAGCACTGTCCTTGGTGTCATCAAGGCCCCTCTCCTTGGTGAATACTGAAGAGAAGTATTCATTGAGGACCTCACCCACTTCCACAGCTTCCGGGCACATCTTCCCACCTTTGTCTCTAATCTGTCCTGCCTTTACTCTCATCATCCTTCTGCTCTTCACGAGTGAAAAAAGCTTTGGGATTTTCCTTAACCCTACTCACCAAGGCCTTTTCATGTCCCTATCTTGCTCTCCTCAGTCCCTTCTTAAATTCCTCCCTCAAGCTTATGTCCCAAAGAACTTTCAAAAATGAGTCTGAGATTTCCCTGAATACCTGAGCAATATTATCTGATTGATATGACATAGGCGTGCACAAGTTAGCTGCTGCATTTGCTAAATGTTAATAATTATCTGTTTCTCTTATGGTCTTGATGTAGGGTTCGGAGGTTGTCTTGACATTGTTGCAGATGGAATCGCTCTCTTAAAAAAAGCTGGCATCAAACCAAGCAAGAATCCAGTGCACCATAATTACATCACATCAGAAGAACAATTGGCAGAAAGCTTTGCATACTTTTTTCCTCCTGGAGCTGCATCAGAGTAAGAAATGGCATGAATGAGAAACTAAACTGGAGATGCATCTGGTAGTTGTAGCAAAAATACACTTTCATTCTTTGGTGATGGTGAAAGCCTCAATGGAGTTGAAGAATGGAGTAATACAATTTCAAAGACCACAATAATGGTTTCATTAAAGTTATGAGTTTTATTAGGATGAAAGTGGCCATATGTAAAAAAAAAACAATAATAATTTAAGTTTATAATTTTTTAAAGCATTGTGCTGTGTTTTATGATTGCCAGTAATTTATATGACATTGTCCAAGATGATGACAGAACTTATTTTAAGTGTCTTGTATTTGATAAATCTACAGTTAGCATTCAGACTTGGGCTCTTAATTGCTTTATTTACTGAACCCAAATAATATTCAGAGAGATTATTGTAGTTGCAGTAAAACAAACTACTCAGCAAACAGTAGGAAAAAGCCAGCACGTTCTTTTAATTTTATTTTATCTTGATTTTATTTTATGCTTATGATACAGAAGGAAGCCTTTTGGCCCATCAGTTCCCTCCCAGCTACCAGTGAAATAATGCTGTGCGTCCCATTTGCCTTTTTATTTCACTGTACCTTAAATGCTCATCAAGCCCTCCCTTGGATTTATTTTGACGTTATCCTACACGAAGGGATAATTTATAGTCATCATTTAACCTACTCGCATTTTTTTAAATACGAGAGGAAACCAGAGAACCTAGGGAGGATGTACAAACTCTGCACAGATCCGGTTAGGATCGAATCCAGATCCCTGGAGCTGTGAGGCAGCAGCACTAACTGCTGCACCACCATGCTAATTGTTTAGTTGCTTACTATTAATGCATGTGCTATATTTTTATCTTAAAAAGATTTTGTGAATATTTTCGTGTGTGGCATCACAGATAGGTATACAAGCCCTCACATTTTTTCCCTTCTTAAGGTTTTATAAGTCTGTTTATACCATATACTGTATACTTTTGTTCTAGCTGTGATCTGCACATTACCTGGCAAATGAACCTGAATCTTTCCTGGTTATGTGTGGATCACCTTTATACAAAGAGATGCATATTCCTGATATAACATGGTGTTTCCTAGTTTAAGTTATTGAATTTTTTTTACATATTGCAAAATAAGGCACAGGAACGAGAAAATACTCTCCATTCCAAATTAGTGGTGCTGAAAACTGTTACTGTTGAGTTTTATCTTTTCCTTTGTGGCTCAATGTTTGTGAGCAAGACTTACTGCTTTTGAAACTGGTGTTATGTAAGTGCATGGAAGGGGTTCTGAAGACTTTTGCTGAAATTATATGATATCAGATTTTTATTACAAAGAAAATGACAAATTTGGGTGCCTTTCAATTGAAAGAAGAAAAATAGCAGAAGATCAAGTTGAACTATTTAAAATTATGAAGCTTTTTATAATGGAAACAAAATTTGGTTTGTTTATTAAATTACTAAATAGAAGAAATTAAAAATCATTGAATAATAGAGACCAATTAAACAAAACATTAGAATATGACATAACTTGGCAGAAACAGTATAGAAGAAAAGCAATTTTATTGGCTTATATTTATCTTCTTCCTACATTATTTGAAAGAGCAAAATTTAAGGTATGGGAATAGGCTGGGGAGCATGATTTTTGGTTAGCTACTTGAGAGGCGGCATGGATACTATGGGCTGAAGTCTATCTTTGTGGTCAGTTTGAAATAGTATAACCCCGTTCAAAAATAATTGTTAATGATAGAATCTTTGTTATTTCCAGGCGCTTTATTTCCAATGATACACTGTTTCGTAAACTAGTAAAAGCCACCCAAGGTCTCCCCCGAGTACGATGGTCGTTAGGTGGAAATGCACCAGTCATGGCAAATCGTCTCGCAAAGGAAGGCTGTGAAGTGCTTATGGGGAGTCGTCTGACGTCTGACCTTATTGCGGTCCTTCAAGAGCACATAACTGGTTTGTGCCAATAAACTCGTATTTGGGTGGTTCATTTACATAACGTAAGAAAAGGAATTTTACATAAACAGTTTGAACCTGTAGAGCACCTTCACTTAACGTTATGTCCCAAATTATTTCTAATTTGCATTCAAGGAAAATGTCATGACCTAGGAGTTGAGAAATTAGATGGATAATGGAAAGCTGGATTGACACGCTCGGTTTTGAAACTTTTAAAGATGGCCATAGTTGGGGATGCTTGGAGAAGTTCCAGAAGATAGGACCAAGATGTTAACATTTTGTATCATCAGTGGTGTGGTTTTGCAGGAGTTGGAGGAACAGTTTAGAGGGGGCGACGAGGTTGAAGGAGTTTTTACAGAAAGAGCCTGTACACGTGGATTACAGTTTTAAAGCTAAATGAATCAGTGGTAGGGATCCGGATGAAAAGAGGAATGAGTTTAGTGTGGGTCAAAAGTTGAGCTGTAGTGCTCTGGATGAGTTATAATCCAGATGCGCGGTCAAGAGGGCAGATGTTGAAGTAGTTTATTTTGGAAGTAAAGACAGGCCGGGATTGAGAGTTTATTATACTGGTTAAACCCTTCCTTTTATTCAGGGTATACAAGTTTTATGTGCAAAAATGTACTAAAACAACAAAGTTAGGATTTGCAACAAGTTGTGAATCCTTAATGTTTTAATTCATAGTAACTGAATAGATCATCTAAGTGGTCTTGGAATAGTTTCAATTTAAAATACTGATCTTCCATTGAGATTCTGTACTGCCTGTCATTTTCTATTTGGAGAAATGTTAGATTTGGATAATAACAGAAAAACTACAGTGGCTGCACACTTGTTTTTACTGTAACCAAAACTGACCAGTTTCCATTTTGTCACCTAACTTGCTTTGGGGGGAGGAGGGGTGAGACACTTTTTAGCATAACTCGTATTGAATTTTTAACATAAGACCTTGGCTTTTCTTTTTATTAGCTTTGCTTGCAGTCTACACCATTCTTCTGTTGATGAAGTACTGTCACTCAGTGATTTGTTCTGAGATTGAGATCATGAATGTCTTGCACCACTAAATTTCAGATGCTTATTAGTGGTTGGTAGTCTCATGCTTTTTACTACATTTCCCCCTTTGTTTTATGTACTCGTATTACATTTGGTGCCTTGTATGATAAATCAGTCCCATAATTCCTCCAGCTCTTATGTGGAGTACATTGGAACTCTGATGCAGAAGGTTAATTTAGTTGTGCAGCTACTTCAAGCCTGCAGTTCTAAGAATTATTCCAGTGTTATGCTGTTAATAAGATTGCTCTTGGAAAAATTAGAAACTGGAATTCAGAAAATTTGCAATGCCTTTGACCAGTGCTCACATCTGTTTTTGTATGGTTAAACTGCTGACAATAGATGAAACTGCAAAATCTTGGGTAGAACTGGCATAAGTCCTCTATTGATGTTCTAGTGTTCTTTCTGAATAACATTTTCAATGCCAGACTTCAAATATGTTTTTTATCCCTTCTAGTTACAAGCAAGCCAGTAGATGAAACTGACATTCATCTCATCCTGGAATATTCAGCTGGTTCCAAATGGGGACAATTGGTGTCAAGAAGAGCAAACAGGTTTGTGGCACATTGATAGTTAATTGATATGACAATTGACTAAATGATTACTTGACTACAATACAATAGTTGGGTAGAGTAAATACTGGTAATCCATATATTGTTTACAAACCAATGCTTACAAAGTAAAGCAGAATGTGTCTGAAAATGTCTGCATATATTTTTATATAAGAAAATCTTAGTTTTCATTGTAAGTACCTACTCTTTCCCCTGTGATTTTGCAATATTTCTTTATAATCTGATACTTCTGCGGATTATTGCTTTTAATTTACTTTCAGGACCTAGGTGTTGCTCACCACACCAGCATTTATTGCCTGTATCTAATTGCCCTCGAGAAGGTGGTGACCCACTATGAATTGCTGTTGCCCTTCTGGTGAAGGACTCCCGAAGAGCTGTTGGGCAGATAGAACCAGAAGTTGGGAGTCTATGACAAAGAAGGATCGGCTTGTATTTCTAAGTCAGGATAGTGTGCAAGTTGGAGGAGAATCTGTGTCTTCCACTCGTCCTTCTCAGTGGTAGGGATTGGTTAAGTACGGTTGATGTAGTCTACGTGGACTTCAGTAATGGCTTTAACATAGTCCAATGAACATAGTCCAATGTGGGAGACTGGTCTAAAAGGTAAGAGTCTATGGGGTCCAAGCAGTGTGTCAAATCGGATCTGAAATTGACAGTGAGAGGGTGATAGTTTAGTGTTGCTTTTGTGATTAGAAGCATGTAACCAGTGATGTACCACAGGGATCCTTGCTGTTTGGCATTTGCATTAATGATCTGGATGTGAATGCAGGAGTAAGTTCGCAAGTGATATGAAAATTGATGGTGAGGAATGTTGTCTTTGGCTAGAGAATGATATTGATGAGTTTGTAAGGTGGGAGATAAATAGCAGATGAAATTTCATCCTGAAAAATGTGAGGCAATGCATTTTACGAGGACTAATAAGGTTACAAAATACATAATGAATGGTAGGACCCTAGGGAGTCCTGTGAAACAGAGTGCTCTTGGTGTCCAAGGATGCCCTGGAGAGGATGCATATAGGGCATTCACCAGGCTGGATTGAAGCATTATGATTATAAGGAGAGACCTGGTAGGCTGGGATTGTTTTCCCTGGGGCAGAGGAAGCTGAGGGAGAGAATTGATTGAGGTATGCAAGATTATGTGAGGTATATTCAGAATAGATAAGGCAGAAGTGTTTCACCCAGAAAGTGCTTTAAGTCTGGAATGCACTGCCTGAGGTTTAAGAAGTATTTAGATGAGCACTTGAAACACTGTGGCAACGAAGACTACAGATTGAGTGCTGAAAAAATGAGATTAATATAGATGGGTCCTTGATGGCCAGAATGGACACAGTGGGCTGAAGATCCTGGTTTCATGCTGAACTACTCTTTGACTAAGTCATGGTTTTGAGAGGTAATGTTGGAGTAGCATGAGCTAACAACTGCAGTGCATTTTGAAGAAGGTGAATACTGTGGCCTTGTATGCCAAGGGCTCACCACCACTTTTTCCAAGGGCAGATAGGATGGGCAATAAATGCTGGCCTTGCCAATGGCGCCCACATTCTGAAAAGTGGGTTGCCGATAGAACAGTTCAAATGCACAATCATGTGTATTTTTGTATGGAGCATGTTTGAATTTGCACATAGACCAAGTAATAGTTATACTCATATATGGTAACTGTTTGTGTTGCAGTAGTTCCACATTTTCCTCCCATTGCAAATGTGAGGTGTGTTAATTTTGCATGATGTGGTGAGTTGGCAGCTTTGACTGTTAAAAGTCCACTGCTTGATTTCATAGGTTCATAGTCCATAGCGACACATCCAATCCCATTTTGGAGTCACTGGAGGACTTTCAGACTCAGCTTAAACAGTTCAATCCATCTCTTCTGATAGTTAGTGGACTTCAAATGATGGACAATTTTCCATTTAGACCAGGTGAGTGTAAAATAATTTCCATAATGGGTAGTGGTTCAATAGTATCTTGACTAATCGTTCAGAGTTTGTTGGGATGCATATCTGAAAAAATAGTTTGATTTTTACTCTTAAAATTTACATGACTGCTATATTTTTAATATTCACATCAAATGTACACTTCACTGGGAAACAGTGTCTTCTATAACTTTTGTTATAGTTTTAAAATATTTTACTCTTCATAATTCCATTTATAGAGATTAAGTTATTAAATAGCTGTAATATTTATTCTTCCAGGACTTTCTTAGTCAAAGTTTTCCTCAACAATTCTACATGTGAATACCATTCCAAGTTTATTTTTAATAGATGGTGTTTTAAATTAGTTGAAATCAATATGGTGGTGGTGTCATTTATTCCCCCATATTAGTATTGGCGTATAGAGATCAATGGGAAATGATCCTTAGATTTGTCTTCTGGTATCAGCAATGCTGTTACCTAAATTTTTAATTTAGAAAATATATATATATTACCAATTGCTTGCACTTGTGTCTTATTTATTGATGTATGATAGATTAACAGTATTATGGTTCATTTACACCTGTTCACTTTAGTATTTGTTTTTGCACAACAATGTCCTTCATGCCCTTAACAGAAAGGTCACTTAAATTTTGAATTTCTTTTGCTACTCCAAGTGATTAATTTGTATTTGCTCAGAAAAAGGAAACTGGAGTGAAGGAGGAGGGAATGGAGGGAAATGATCCAGAAACACTCTGGCTCCAATTAAAAGCTTGCTTATCATAAAACGATAGGTTTGAACTGAAGCTGTTGTAAATTATAGCAGAGCGTTTGTAATGACTTTTGTTAGTCAAGAACTCATTGTTAGTCGAGAACTAATTGCAGTGAGTTTTTCTCCCAAATTTCTTGCACCTATCACATAGATGAAGATTCTAATCCAGATCCCTCTGTATAATATGCTCAAATCTCTAATTCTTGATGGAATGCTCCAGTAACAATGGTTATTTTCATGATTTGGTATATGAAAAGATTCAGCTTTGGAATTGGCTCTATTACTTTCAGGAAATGACAAAATCTCCTCTGGACTGTAGAACTGTAGCACAAACATTGGAGTTAGATGCTTACTGCCTTGGAGTATAGTCAATATGTCACAGTATTTTGTATTCCTCAGTTTTTGCTTCTGTGCCATTTGACTCAGTGTGACTACTTTGTTCTCATTCAAATTCAAATTCAGGAATACATTATCTGGAGTCAGAAATTGAAATGGCCCCATGGTCATTTTTCTGTGGACTCTTCTTCCCAAAATACTGCTGATGTGGTTATACTGGAAGATGTGCAACATTGATTTGGTGCCTGCAGTTGGCTTCCATATCTTCTTGCAATAGGCAAGCAGCTTTTTTCTCCTTGGTCACATGAAGGAAATCTGGTTAGAAGCTTGGGAGGAGAGGGGTTATTGCTTTCAAAACAGCAATTTTTTTTTGTCCATGTGCAAAGATGCAAGATGCAAAGAATTGAATTTCTTTTTAAAAAAAGGTAACTGCTAGCTCTGAAAGATGACACTTACAGCACATTTAAACTAATACATTTAAAATTATTTACTAAGTGTGAAGGATTTGTAATGCACTATTCAGAATTTAAATTGATTTCAAAATTTGTCATTTTTAATGTAAAATTGGACAGTGTTGGTAAGGGTAATGTTCTAGAGCATCTTGATATTAAGAGAGAGGATGTGTTAGAAAATATTAGGACAGGTAAGTCCCCGGGGCCTGACGGAATATTCCCCAGGCTGCTCCACGAGGCGAGGGAGGAGATTGTTGAACCGTTGGCTAGGACCTTTGAGTCCTCTTTGTCCATGGGAATGGTACCGGAGGATTGGAGGGTGGCAAATGTTGACCCCTTATTCAAAAAAAAGGTAGTAGGGATAGACCAGTGAGCCTTGCGTCTATGGTGGGTAATCTGTTGGAAAGGATTCTTAGAGATAGGATCTGTGGGCATTTGGAGAATCATGGTCTGATCAGGGACAGCCAGCATGGCTTTGTGAAGGGCAGATCACGTCTCATAAGCTTGATAGGGTTCTTTGAGGAGGTGACCAGGAAGATTGATGAGGGTAGTGTAGTAGATGTGGTCTACATGGATTTTAGTAAGGCATTTGACAAGGTTCCACATGGTAGGCTTCTTTAGAAGGTCAGGGGGCGTGGGATCCAGGGAAGCTTGGCTGTGTGGATCCAGAATTGGCTTGCCTGTAGAAAGCAGAGGGTTGTGGTGGAGGGAGTGCATTCAGATAGGAGGGCTATGACTAGCAGTGTCCCACAAGGATTGATTCTGGGACCTCTGCTTTTTGTGATTTTTATTAATGACTTGGATGAGGGATAGAAGGGTGGGTTGGCAAGTTTGCAGACGACATAAAGGTTGGTGGTTGTGTGGATAGTGTAGAGGATTGTCGAAGATTGCAGAGGGACATTGATAAGATGCAGATGGAGTTCAATCCGGAGAAGTGTGAGGTGGTACACTTTTGGAAGGACAAACCCCAAGGCAGAATACAAAGTTAATGGCAGGATTCTGGGTAGTGTGGAGGAGCAGAGGGATCTGGGGGTCCATATCCACAGATCCCTAAAAGTTGCCTCACAGGTGGATAGGGTAGTTAAGAAAGCTTGTAGGGTGTTAGCTTTCATAAGTCAAGGGATCGAGTTTAAGAGCTGCAAGGTAATGACACAGCTCAATAAAACTCTGGTTAGACCACACAGAGTACTGGTGTCCAGTTCTGGTCGCCTCATTATAGGAAGGATGTGGAAGCATTGGAAAGGGTGCAGAGGAGATTTACCAGGATGCTGCCTGGTTTAGAAGTATGCATTATGAGGAGAGACTAAGGGAGCTCGGGCTTTACTCTTTGGAGAGGAGGATGAGAGGAGACATGATAGAGGTGTACAAAATATTATGAGGAATAGATAGTGGACAGCCAGTGCCTCTTTCCTAGGGCACCAATGCTCAATACAAGAGGGCATGGCTTTAAAGTAATGGATGGGAAGTTCAAGGGAGATATCAGAGGAAGGTTTTTTTTTACCCAGAGAGTGGTTGGGGCATAGAATGCGCTGCCTGGGGCGGTGGTGGAGGCAGGTACATTGGTCAAATTCAAGAGATTACTAGATAAGCAAATGGAGGAATTTAAAATGGAGGGATATGTGGGAGGAAGGGGTTAGATAGTCTTAGGTGAGGTTTAAAGGTCAGCACAACATTGTGGGCCAAAGGGCCTGTATTGTGTTGTAGTGTTCCATGTTCAAAATTTTAAAGACTACATTAAAATTTGTTACTTGTCTGGGCGATTAGTTCAGAAATAACTATGTTCAGTCATTTATTCTTGTATAAATGTTTTTTATACATATATATATTTACCCTCAGATGCAAACATCAAAGGATTCATTGCTCTTTGAAGATGAGTTACAATGCATTTGGTGAGGGTTTAATAGCATATGCTATCAAAGTGGCAAAATGGACATGTGCTTACTTTAATGTAATTGCAGTGATCAGTTAAACTTCTGAAAGCTGTCAGTACTGCTGTTCTAAGTTGTTTTGCAGTGAATTTAATGCAAGTGCATGAATTGATCTGCATGTAATGTTGCTTTTGTTGGTTGGGTTGAAGATCCATGTTGACATTTGAAATGGTCTTTGGGTTTATGAATTGCCAAAAAGTTCTCGAGAATGTTGTTCTTCAATAATGCCTCCTCATATCCACCACTACCGTCAGTGGCCATTATGCTTTTGTTTTCAATCGTGAGCTTGTATGTGGTCAAAGATATCAGTATTTCCATCGTCAGGTTAAATGCTTCTCTAGTGGAAAAACTGCCTCCAGTGGTAGTAATGCAACATTCGAAAGCCATTCTGTACTTCACTACAAGTGAACAGATGCTAAAAAATCAATGTTGACTATTCTCAGCAGGTCAGTCAGTATCTATGGAATGGGAAACAGGTAATATGTCTGGTCAATGAGATTATCACAGTTACTAAAAGAAATTGAGAATGTTTTATGTTGCAGAGATGGTAGAAAGATTGTGAGAACAAAGGGAATGTCTGTAATGGGAATGGAGACCAAGAAAGGCAACATTGGAAATAGAAGGTGAGGGGGGTGCTCAAGCTTGTTAATTGCAAAAAAAAAAATTATTTGAAGATGTAAATAGATTGGGGGGGGGAAGGAAATGCTCAAATTGTAAGGTGCAGAGCATGACTGTTGCTGGAATTCTGAAATAAGAGAATGCTGGAAGTACTCAGCAGATCAGATAAGCATCTGTGGAGACAGAAAATTATTTAGGTTGATGAATTTTCATCAAAATTGTCCTGGGCTGGTTATTGGATAGTTTTGAATTTGGTATTGAGTGATGAGGCCTGTAACATGTTCAGATCAGATACTGTTCCTTGCACTTGCATTGGGCTTCATTGGAGTACTGTGGGAGTCTGAAATCAGAGTCAAAATAATGATGGAGAATTAAGGTGAGTGGTGACTTGTTGTTCTTGGTCACTTTTGCTGGCTGAAGGGAGGATTCCACAAGACGTGTGACTTGGAGGGAAACTTGGAACTTAAGGATAGTAGGAGTTGCAGGTTTTGTAATGTTTTGGTGATTTGCTCTGTCTCATGCATGACAGCACTGGTCAGAGTTGTGCATGGGGTGGTGTTCTGGATGGTATCGAGCTGCTAAGGTGTTGTATTTGTACTCTTCCAGAGAGGTGAATTCCAGCAGATTCCTGATTTGTGCCTTGTGGGTAGTGGAGAGGCATTTGAGGAAAAAGTTTCAGGCTTGCTCTTGTAGCCAGAATATTTAAGTGGCTGAAATATTTAAGATTCTGGTCAAATACAAAATTGGAGAAATGTTGGTGAGGGACTCAGCACTAGAAATATCAAGGGAAGGTGGTCAGTTTCTTTCTGTGCCCATCTGTTGTCGTGTTTGTCTGCCTGCTTCTGACCCTCTTTTGCAGCTGTGTGGCGTGAATGTTAGTTGACACTTACCAGCCCGTACCGAAATACTATCCATGTCTTGCTGCATGTGGCCACAAGTGCCTCTTTTTCTGAGGAGTTGGTTGCTATCTAGTTTATCTTTCTGCCAGCAATTCTAAACTAACTGTGTTGCTGAGTCTGCTAGTACAGTGGTGTTGAGGTATTCAGTATATTGGTTTGGAATCATGAACTAAAGATCTTGCTTCCCATCCCCCACCTCCAATACAGCTTACTCACCTGCACGTCACCTACATGAAAATATTTCAGTGAAAGTTAGTTTTTCACGTTTCATATTTTAAATGTTTCATCTTTATCATTTGAGTACTCCAGACAATATGGTGAAGCAGCTGCAGGGACCCGGGTTCAATACCAACCTTGGATGTTGTCTATGTGGAGTTTACAAATTCTCTCTGGCTGTGTGGGTTTCTAGCAGGTGCTCAGGTTTCCTCCTGTTGGTATTTTGACAGGCTGAGTGGCAAAAGAATGAAAGAGGAATTCACAGGCGAATGAGAAAATAAATGTGGGATCAGGCTGATGGTGGAATGGGACTGAGAGTCAGCATGTACCTAAATATAATAATTAGGCATAAGCAAAGCTTAACTCTCTCGTTACCTTCATTAATTGCTGCTCATCCTGTTACCCCGCCCTCACTACTTTTAACTGACTCCCCTTTTCCCAAAGTAATTTTCTCTAATCTTCATCTGTTTCCCTGAAGCCTTGCTGTTTACCTCTTTAACACCTCTGTTCCAGCTTTGGCTGAAAGTCTTGGGGTGTTTTGGTTCTGTGTTCTGAAATGGTTGGTGTTACCCTCCTTTGCAAGTCAATTTGGGGAAAAAAATCTTGTAAACTTTGCTTTCAAACTCATCCTTGTCTGATGCTGCTGCTAAGTGCAACATAACTTGCTTCTGGGAACCATTTGAGGTTGAGAGACAAAATATGCCTCTTATGAGATAGATAGATAGATATATATATATATATATATATATATATATATATATATAATATATATTGCTGAACTCCTTTGCTCCAGGGAAAACAAACTCAGACTATCCAATCTCTCCCCATTACTATCGCCTTTACCCTCTCTTCAGCACATCCACATCCTTCTGACAAGAAATGCACACAATACTCCTGAGTGCAGTCTAACCAGTGTTTTGTAAAGTTCCAACATTACATCCCAACTTTTGTGTTCTATACCTTGATCTGTGATGGCAACAATGACATGCCTTCTTCGTCACCCCATCTGTGTTGGCACTTTCAGGGAACTATGGACTTGAACCTAAGTTCTCTCTAAGTCCCTCTGTTCCTCAACATCCCTTGGCACCCTGCCATTTACTGTCCTGCCCTTATTTGACTTCCAAAATGCAGCAGCTCACACCCGTCAGGATTAAATTAAACTTGCAAATACTCTGCTCAACTTTCAACCTGATCTATGTTTTGCTGTAGCCTTAGATAACTTTCCTTGCTAACCACACCATCACCAACTTTTGTGGACTTTCCCATCTCTCTTGCCTGACAGAACTGGATCGTGGTCGACCCACTTGCTGGACTGGATAAAGTGGGCTAATCCTCCTGGCCCTCTGTACTCGAGTTGGTGTCATTTTTCTGTGGTGGCTAGCTTTCAAGCAGTGCAGTGCAGAAGCCACACCCAGAATGTCCCTGGGAGGCTTTGGCAGAAGAGCCAAGGGGAGAGTTTTGCCTTCTAACAAAACTGTTGAGCACCTTCAGAGATTTTTTTAAGAAGTATTAAAATTTGATTCAAAAATTGAAGGATTTTAAAAAATTTCATTTAGAAACACAAAAAATCCTTCTAAAGCAAATTAACGGGAGATGTTACTTGTTTTACTGTAGTCTCCATTCAAATCAGTGTTTTTCACCTTCTGAAAGGTTTCACTAGACATAGGGTCTGAGTGGCACTTCAACCTGGGGGGCAAGCAGCAAACTACTACTGTAGGGCTGTTTTGAGAATTAAATGTTAGATTTGTTTTCTTGGGGGTTAATATTTGCCAGTGAGTTGTTTTCTAGGGATGAATGGAAACTTAATGAGAAACCCTCTTTATAGTTGGGAGTCTCTTTTGAAGCTGATCTTACATGCTGAACTTCAAAGATGTCCCCAAGTTGCATATTTTTATTGTGGGTTCTGGTATATTGATATATACGTGGATGGTGATGAGTTTCAGTTCTTGGACACATTTATTACATAATGACTTGATGCTAGAAAGAAACTTTTAGAACATTAAAGGGAAATGGGTCATTTGAGTTGGTCAAAGCAAAATTAATTGTATTTGGGAAATTTATCTCTTGTAACAAGTCATCTGAAATATTGTTTTATAAATCACTTCCCTGCTTTTTGTTTTGAGGAATGTTTTCAATTCTGATTGTTAAAGATCAAGTTCAAGTGCTGCTCCTGAAATTGTTGCAAGGACTGAAAAATGATGCTTTAGTTCTAATCACGTATATTACCCTTCATAACTCATGACTGTGGCTAACGATCAAAATTATTTTGCTGACAGGTCAACTTGAAGACCGGCTAAAATTGCTCCAGGATCTCATGTTATCTGTTGACAGCACCACTAGAATCCATTTTGAAATGGCTTCCTTTGTGGATGACACTCTTCTCAACAATCTTTTTGCGAACATCATCTCTCATGTCGACTCTCTAGGAATGAATGAACAGGAGTTACCCAACCTGTTTAGTATGTTAAAGGGGGCCAACATCACGGTCCTGTCTGATCCGTATCCAAGAGTGGCAAGTATACTCGACCAAATGCGTGAAGTTTATCGCATCTTAAATTCTCAGGAGATAACGAGCACACAACGCAAGCTCACACGGCTGCATGTTCATACTCTTGCTTTCCAAGCAATCATTATTGCCAAAGGGTCCTTTTGGAGGAACACCATGTCAGCGACTGCCAAAGCTTCATTAACTGCAAATCGACATGTTTGTGGCTCACCAAATATTGATACCAGCAAAGCCAAGTTGATCATGGATGATTCTTTTTCTGTGAGTCGTGTGCAAGGGAGTAAGAAAATTCCACTCAAAGAAAATCGACCTGTTTCTTGCTGGGAAGAATATGATTATGAGATATGTGTTGCTCCAGTGCTGGTATGTACTGAGGTGTATCAGACTGTAGGCGGTGGTGACAATATTTCTGCAGCCAGCTTAGTTCTTCAGATCTAGTAATCTCTCTGGATCTGAAGGGAACTCGCTGTTTAACCCTTGCAGTCTTCCACGATAAAACATGGTTCAAGAAGATGTAACCTGCTTGTTTCTTTCAACCAACCACCTTCCCTCACCATCTTCAAAAAAGAACTCAGTAGATGATCTGCCTGTCGTTTACATTATCCTCATGTAATCTACAATCAGGGTTTTGAGAGTTGTTTAAGAATACTCAAATAATTAAATACTAATTTTAGATGATTTTTGTAAAAAAAAATCATTCACTCTGGTCCTGAATGGTTTGGAGCAAAATCTTGAACAATATTTTCTCTCCCAGTTTTTTTTCTTACCTTCTTGAATAGTCATAGCTAAGTAATAAGACATTCTTTGTGGATCTCAGCCATTTTATTTTTTGGTGAGTGAGAGAAGAAATATGATCTTCAACCAGCACTGCACAATATTATGGTGATTGGTGCAATGCAACAAATCCATCTCCAATTAATATTTCAATATTCCATTGCGGTCAAAACTCATCTGAAAAGTCTGTGAATTTTCTTGGTGCAAAATGGTTCTGTGCTGCTTTGCCTTTTAAACAGTCTGTCAGGATATTTACACATTCTGTATATATCTTGCACTTTTTGTCAGATTCCCCAGTGATGCATCTGTCAAATGCCCCTGCTGTAGTTTACAATGTCTGAAGAGTAGGCAAGTTCCTTCCAGACCTCTGGTATTTTGGCCCAGATCATCTAAATGGCCCATTCATTTTAATTTCTGTGGAGATTCATGCTTGATGCAGTTTTTATGGAGAATAGCACCTGTTTGCAATCTCACTAGAATGGTGTCATTGGTCTGCCTTACTGCATGCTGCCAAGTTGTGCCTGATGCTGCTGTAACTGAAGCATCAACTCTACACTGCCCATTCCTAATAAATAACCAAATTCCTACTGGGGATCAATTAACTCTCACCACAACAGATTACGGGTTGCTTTTTTTGTTTGTTAATAGTTAAGTATCTTCCCTTGTGTTCATTTTGGCCACTCATCTGAGCCATACAGATTCCCATTTTAAAGGCTTAAGTTAAAATGAGAAAGTGTATTGGATCTAAACTGAAAGCCTTCTAATAGGGAGCCTACCATTCAACTCCTGTGCTGTAGTTCTGTGAATTTCCTATAACTTCTGGGAGATGGGGAACCATTTTGCTGACTATATTTTTAATAACCAAAGGATATCTTGTTTCCTAATTACAGGGAAAAATAATTGAGTATAAAGTTTTATTCCTTGTATCTCACATCTTCAAAATTAACAAAGGAAAATGTACTAAATTAACTTAGTTATGTGAATTCACCCACATGTCCAAAAATCAAAGTGTGTTTTAAATATTAAGATCATAAATTAGGAGCAAAAGAAAACTGAATTACACAGAAAACCTCTTGTAATATTTGTATAGGAAAGGATCAATAACATACACACAAGGAATCATTTTTGTATATATAAAAAAATCTTGTGACTGAGGGACATTATTGGGTTAAGCAGTGATAGAAGAGAACTTGTGATCATTGATTAATGAATCTAATTAAAATGAAGAAAATAGGCAAACTTATTTGGCTATTCCATCATATGAAGCAACATGGAACCTGTACATACATTAAAAAAAATATTTAGGCCTATAATGACTTAAATATTCAGTCCTACAAGGAAATGAGGGGCTTGGGTGGAAAATTAGGAAGCCAAAGCTTTCTTTAAAATTACTGTGGTGCAGTGCTTTGGAAGAACTCTGCAGAAACATCCCAATTAGGAATGAAATAATAGGCTACATTGTTCTTTTGTACCCTTATTATCACTGAATATTTTACTTTTTAAATAAAAGCACTTACTCTCACTGGTAAGTTATTAAAATGAGCATTAAATATTATAAGAAACCTTTTTTAAAAACAAGTGAATATGATTATGATCCTTTTCCACGAATAGCTATTAAAGCCCTCATTGTCTGACATTGGCTCGGATTTTGTTTGCTGATATCACATGGTGAGAGTGATGGCCACTTTGATTTCCATACGTGCAAGCAAAGCACAAACCAGAGTTACTGTTGATTTACCTTTCCTCCCTAAGGCTGTGCTGTTTTGCATTGGAATTGAGAGAAATCAGTTGAATTCATGAAGACTTGTAGTATGTTACAAATCCACAGCGTCAAATGCCCTGAAGATTCAGCAGGAGGTTAAGTGAGTTTAAAATAAGCCATAATTTTGTGTAATTATGTTCTTTGGTTGTTAAAAATCCCAAGTTGTATTTATATGAATTGTTATTCTATCACACAAATATTTCACAATATAATGGACTTCTAAATTTTTTGCAATTTCAGTTTCGACCTTAAGTGTATTTTCTAGTCTTTATTTTGCCCTCTGAATATTGTGCTCTCTCTTGGTTTATGGTCTGAGAATATATTAATGCAATTACTTGCCCAGCTTCAATATCATAACTGCAGCAGGTTACCTGGGATTCCTTTGACAGGACACCTAATGGCAAACATCAATGCAGACTGTACAGTGGCATCTTTCTCAGATCAGAAGTAAGCAGTCCTCTTCAGAGTGACTGCAGAATCTGAGCCAATGTTTAAAAATTGTGTGGAGTGAGCAGGAAAGTGGTGTTTAAGCTAGATTGGAGCAGCAATGAATGATGAAGTGGGCTTGAAGAACCCATGACTTGTTCTTTCCTTTGTTTCCCATGTTCTAATATATTAATTTCTCTTTCTTAAAGAAAACTGAAAGGATCAGTGTGGTTTTCAACAGTGATGAATGCATTTGGAGGTTTGAGAGGAAACCAGTAAAATCTCAATCTGTTTTTGTTTTAGTCAAGTTGCAATGCAATTGAAAGTTCAATTCCATTCCTCACTTAGTGTTGAAATTTTCTCTGGTGGGATTTTCTTCTTTATATCCAGGGATATAAACTCAAAAGTTGAGGTTGTGCTAGTTAGAAGTGAAATCAGGAAGTATTTTTTTCCATTCCATTGCACCACCACCCACCCACCAAAATGAGGTTGTTATTATTACTTAAATAAAATTTAAGACTGGGGTTGTTTAGATTTGGAGCAAGCCTTAAATAGTGTAGAGGTATTGATGTTGTTCAATGTAGTACAGGATATTTCACTGTTATTAAATTTGTTAGGATTAACAGTAATCTTTGTTTTCTTTACCCATGATCTCTTTACTGTATTAACTTAATAAGGAGCACAATCTTAATTGTCTATGAAAAGTGTTTTAAAAGTAGCATACAGCTAATATTACCATAGTGCAGGTCTGGAACTTGGTCTGTGCGGTTGCATTGATGTGGTACTGGAAACGTTTTATTCTGATAAGTGGATTTACTAGATTTAACAACTATCCAGTAGGTTGAATGGCATGTGATCTTTTACTATGTTTAAAGTGCTAAATAATGGAAAATTGTTTATATAATCCTTTGTTACTCTTGTGAGCATTTCTTTGTGCAGTCAAATATGTAAACTCATTTACCTGGAACTTCCACTCTGCCTGCCATTCCAAAACGTATGCAGACGAATTTTGTTTAGTATAATGAACTCAGGACTTTAGTTTCACAAATACCACTAGGCAATGAAGGGGTTTTTGGCTTGTGTTCTAACAGGAGACTTATTTGAATGGAAATAGCTGCAAGACCAGATTGCTACAAGTAAATTGAAAATGCTCAGGTTTTTCATATGGTAAACAGTAACAGTATTTAAAAAAAATCTGTTTATGCATTCAAATGCATATTTTCCAGTGGTTCTTTTTTCATTAATTACTGTGAATATGGAAAAGAGCCCATCACTTAGGTATATACAGTACAAGAAAATACTGGTTTTAAAATGTGTATTTTGTCTTCAATGAAAAACTATCCTTGTGGATGTGAAGTTTAGAAGTAACATTCTTTTTAAGCTGTGGATTTTAAAAAATTGATTTAAGTACTGAAACTATTCTGAACTGTCTATTGCTGGTTAGCTTATCAATGAATTATTTCCTAATTTCTGCAGTAACTGATTTCCAATGAGCCATTCTACTCCCTCTCAAATGAATGTGGGTATTGATAACTGACTAGTACAGTCCATACAAAAAATATATTCAAAATATAAATAGCTCAAGGAACAACATTGAAGTAAGAATGTTCAGATAACCAGCCTTTCCAGTTTGTTTCCAAACTGGCTCATTGACCTGAAACTGACTTTTTTCCTCTCTCCACAGAAATGCTGCCAGACTTGCTGGGTATTTCCAGCAGCCACTTTTGAAATCTCTGTTTCAGCAGTTTTTTTTCCCCCTCCTATCATCATTCATCCTTTCTATGTAGATCTCCAAACAGATCATTTCCAATTAATAAGCATTCGACCCTTTTCTGTTGGCAACACCACCATTTGCAATACTCTTATTCTCCATCCTATTACCTTTTTCCCCTTCTGTGCAACATTAAAACAAGCTTGTTTTCGCGCCTCTTCTGAATCTCAAGGTCATTGACCTTAAATGTTAATGGTTTTTCTCTCCAGAGATGCTGCCTGACCTGCTAACTGTTTTACTTTTCCATTTCAGATTTCCAGCATCTGTAGTATTTTGCTTTTTCTTTCTTTGATGTTCACTATTAAATCAGATCTTTAGTTCTACTTGGCTGTGGGGAGGAAAAATTGTATTCTACTAGTTCATTTTACAGTATAAAAGCATTCTGGCTTATCAACAGCAGGCAATGAATGCTTTAAATTTATCAAGTAGCTTTTTACTAGTGCACACAAGCTTGATAATAGCTTGTTCTTCAGTCAGTAACTGAATTGAGTTGTCCAGTGACAAAGGATCTGAGAACATTGTGCTGATTCTATTTTGAGGTAGCCAATTACTTTTTGAATAAAGGACATTTGAGCTCAGAACTCAGTTGAAACCATTAAATGAACTCTTGTATGTTTGCTTCTCTAAGATGTGATCTATAGAATAGGATAGCCAGAAGACAGTAAGGGATACTGTGCTTTTGTGGTTGATAAAGGCCCTGTGGTGGATATTCTTTGGAAGAATTATAAACTTTTTTTACTTTAAAAATGTGAATTTGTTGGCATGATGATAAAGATTGTGAATTAATTACCTAAACTGTCAGCCATTATTCAAATGTTTTTGTTTTGCTTTCCTTTCCCTATTTCAGATGAAATGTATCTTTTTATTTTACTGGATTTTATTTCCAATAAAATGATATTGAATATTTCACTGTTTAACTTTTCCTGTTGATGCATAATTTCTGGACAGTTTGGTTGGTATTGTGATGGGAAGAGTGTTGCAAATTTAAGGCAGATGGGAAGAAACTTTCCCTCCCCATGGTAGAGGACTAAGAGGGCATAGGTTTAAGGTGAGGAGTAAGAGAACTGTCACGGAACAAAAATTGAGAGATTTGGTCCATCAGTCACTTATTTAATACTAATGTGAGGATAGTAGAGGGGAATAAAATAACAAAACAGTTTTGTCCTTTGGAACTCTGGTGGTTGGGTGGTCTCCCATTGCTCCCCCTCGCCCTTGTTCCCCCAACTAATGAGGCATTCAGTTGATGAACAGTTTAAGTGATCAGCAAAGAGCTGCTTTCATTTTTGATCTAAAGCAATCCAGAATCAATGCTGATGACCCTAGCCATACATTGTTTTTTTTAAATTTGATCTGTTAAAGGAATACACACCAGCACCAGCTTGAGGTGATTGTAGGTGGAGGAGCCAGGAGATTACCCATCCAAATGAGAAAAATATATTAAGTGATATTGGGTGAGTGGTTTTACTTTTTTCGGAGGAGGACCAAACTTGTATGGTAAGACTCTGGAGGTGGGGCTGAAGACCGACACATTAGATGAGTTTCTGCAAAACACAAAGGCATTCTGCCAAATGAATCAGATCTGAAAAAGGATCATCAATGTTTGACAGTTTCTGAACTGACTTTGGGTTTCTTGTCCTGACACAGAGAATTCTATTTATTTCAGTTTTACTGACTCCTTTTCTGTATTCTTTCACCTCTCTGCTGGTGGATGCACCATTCTGTGGTGCTTGCTTACTATTGCTCGTGGAGATACCGGACACCCTCAAAACAGGTCTTGGGGCCTTTTTTTTTTGATATTCCTTTGGTATTTTGACTGTTGCCCACTTTTGAAAATCTGATTATAGATATTTTAACAAGCTAAGATTTCTGGGAGGAAGAAGTACCTTCCCTGTTGGGAATAATATGGGGAATAAAAGTCTAGAAGAGAAAGGGAAAACAAAGCAGATTCTTACCATGTTGTTTAATTCCAGTCTTAAATACATTGAGGTTTCATGAAAATTCCACTGAGTTCAGAATCTTTGTCCCAAATTTCTGTGGCAAACAGACTTTTTTGTAATGTCATTAAAAGTGTCAGCATTATAGTCAAGATATGCAGGAGGACTCTGGGTTTAAGACAAACCATATTGAGGTATCAAGAGTCGGTATCATATCCCAAAATAGGTCCAAGCCATTTCTCTACATCCTCAACTCTCATCTGCTTTCTGGCAGCATAATCTTCAACCTGTAAATCAACATCATATGAATTTCAAAACAAATGAAAATGTGACCTGACTTAAATGTTAATCTGCACATTTTGTAATGTCATGTTTGTACACTGTAGTTTTTAACCCTACATATCCAACAGACTAACTCCAAGTATGCAAACTGAAGGTTTACCAGGCTGATACTTAGAAAGGGTGCGAGGACTGGGTGGACAGGCTCGGCTTGTATCTACTGGAGTTGAGAAGAGTAAAAAAAAAGAACTCGACTGAAACATTAGATTCTGAAGGGTCTTGTTACAGTGGATGTGGACAGGATGCTTTTGCTTGTGGGGGAACCTAAAACTTTTAGGGTAAGTGATTATATATTTAAGAAATAAGAGGCAAAAAAAGATTTGAGGGTTGAGGGTCTTTGGAACAGTCTTCCACAATGGATGGTGGAAGCAGAGTCCTTAAAGCAGGAGGTTGATAAACAATGGAATGAAAAGATACAAGGGGGAGGCAGAGATGCAGAGTTGAGATTATAATCAGACCAGGCCTCATTAAATGATGGAGCAGGCTTCAGTGGACTACTGCTGCACCTAACTTGTATTGCATTTGCCAACATGTTAGTTTCACAAAATTAATAAAGAAATTGCATATGTCCTTGCACATTGCAAGATCCTGAAAAGTGTTCACAAAATTGTCACCTTTAATTGGGAACCAATCTGAAATGCTTTTTTTCCCCACTATCTTGCTTTTTGAAGGTATAAGATCAGTGCCAAGAGTGTCGTTACTTCCTGGTAACCTACTCAAATGGGATCTATTGACACACTAGCTTTGCTAGCATGCAACAGCAGGCTGTTTTGACCACAGTGGACATCAAAGCTGTCTGTACCTTGACCACATTCCATAAACAAACCACAGCAGTTATCTATGGATAAGAATCAAAAACCAGGAGCTCTTCCCATGTATTCTGGATACATTGAAGGCAAATACAACACCTTCCATGGCCAAAAATCTGACTTATAAAGGCCACGATAAACATACCAAATGGGATTCTTATGCTCAAACTTCACTTTGGTTTGAGAGGTGTTGAGTTCCACCATTTTTACATTCATAAACAGAACAGAACCTTCCCTCTATAGAAGACTTTCTCCCAATTCATTCTCTTCTCCCCTCAGTGCACCAAAACCAAAACAACAGGCGGAGGCCTGTCCTGCCTGGTCTTATCACATTTAGCTTTTGAGATGACTCGTTTAGTTCTCTCCTTTTATCTCTCTATTGGCTAGACCATTCAACCATGGTACCATCAATCATGCAAATAGAGAGATTTCAAACCCCAAAATCCACACTGATATTTTACCTCTTTAAAACAGAAACCTATTGCAAGACAAATGTAATTGTCCAAATCAAGCATCAGAAGTTTAAACCCCACTACAGTTGCACCTCTGATAGGTTAATATTCTAATACAGTGCTGAGAGAGAGAATAATACACTGTTGTACCTGACAGGAAACAAATACTGCCCAAACTTCCACTGTTGTTATCATCCTAACAACAGATTATTTAGCTATTATGGCCTCTTGTACATACTTGCAACAATGATTTGCCTTTCAAAGTAATTAAATTGAATATGAAGTGCCTTGGGAAGGTCTGAGATACAACAGGCCACAAATAAAACCAAACTTTTTTTCATAGTAATGAGAAAAATCATTACGAGGAAGGCAAATGGGTTGTCTTTCTATTGTCTTTTATAATCTAGGATTATAATCCAAAGCAACTAATGTCATTTACATACTTCTGAAATTACATCACTATCAATAATTAGGGAACCACAACAACCACTTCAATGTATCAGAATCAAACCCAAGGACAACTGGAGAAATCTTCCAAAGTTTCTGAGAGGAAGAGCCTTATTTAACTGCTACATTTCTTTAACCATGATTAATAGCAGCAGAAAGTTGAACACACAAAAATAGCAGGAAAAAGCCACCTGGCCCTTTCAAGTCTGCCCCACCATTTAGATGGCAAAGTTTTTCCCTGTACCTCAGTGACATGGTCATGCCTGATCTATGCTGGTCTCAACTCCTCTTCTGTGCCAGTTGGCCCATAGCCTTCAATTCACCAATATTTCAAAAGTTTATCAACTGCCACTTTAAACACTTCTAATGATCTCATCTCTGCAACCTTCCAGGGTAGAGAATTCCTGAGATTCACCAGCCTCAGCAAAAAGCAATTTACAAGCATCTCTATTTTAATTAACTGGACCCTTATTTTGCAATGATGAGAGAAATATTCCCATATTTGAGCTTTGTTTCCCATTTCCCATGGATGAAGCAGTTCTTTGGTACAGACTGCTATATAAATTTGCAACCAACCTGATCCTTCATAATTTTTCCAACTGCAAAATACGTAGACGCTGGACTGGAAAAGTAAAGCCCTGAGACTGCAGCTGCAGGAGTCATGGCCAGGGATTCAGTCATTGCAATCCCTATGTAGAAAATAAAGAGAAACCCTTTCAGTCTTGTGGCCAGGAGAAAACACTAAATCTTAAAATGCATTGAATTTTAAAATAAATGTACAGAACTATTTAGATAATTTATCTTTTATCTGATTCGCTTGGTAACAATTTGGTTCAGAAAAATAAAGCTGCAACTTAAGCTATAAATTGAGGACGGAGTATTAAACATAGGCATCAACAATTGAGAACCCATAAGTTTCCACAGTTGTTCTTGCATGCAAAAATTCTTAAACCCCCAAATCAATTCCTGGTAGACAACAATATCGTTGGAAGAGTCTCACCTGTGCTCTCCTCAACCTTAGCCAGTTTCCACATTGTTATCTTTTCAGTGTGATCAGGCTGGATTGGGTACCCTGGAGCTGGGCGGATTCCCGCATATTTGATTCTATGCAAATCTGCAGCAGTCAGGTTCTCGTCAGGGGAATAGCCCCAAAATTCCTTACGGACTCTTGCATGCATTTCTTCAGCAAAGGCCTTTGAATTAAGAAATGAAAATTTCTGAACACTTATACTACAATCCAGGAAGTACTGTGATCAAGCAGCAAGTCCCATTCTTCATCTGACTACACAGTAAATAATTTGTCAGAGCCTTCCTTAGCAAATCTCCACCCCGAGAGATCAACAAAACCACAAACTCTAATGCTACATTCTGTCATCTGTCCCTCTAGCTGTGTTCTATATGCACTAAAAGCCATATCCTATTTTAAGTGTACACATGGATGTTCCACTGCCCATGGCTGGTAACATGAGTAAAACCAGTTGGAGGTTATATATATTTGATAATGTACCTTTTTTGCTTACAATATGGGAGATCATTTGGCCCATTGACTTTCTGCCAGCTGTCAGTCTCATTCCCCCACTTATTTCCCATAAACTCCACCTGGCTTTTCCTAGCATCTAGCTACAGTAGCCAATCGACCTACCAACCAACACAAGAGTATTGTAGAATGACGTAAAACAGCTTTTAAATCTGAAAATCTGTGTGCTACATTTGTCACAAGATGTCGACAGGCCAAGTCAGCGTAGCCATCATCTATGTACTTTGAGAACAACATAGCTTATTGTGGCAGCAGGCAAGGGAGGGAAGGGAGAAACAGGTGTTCAATGTGCAAGGCAACGTGGCAGGGAAAATGTGGCCCAAGGAAGATACTTCCAACACTTTTAGATAAAGTGCTTTTATCCCCATTTACTGATGTTTATTATTAACACAAAATATGCATGTATTAACAGCAATTAAATTGACACCCCCAGTTATCACAATGACAAAAGCTGCTATTTCGATGTTGGGAATGCTATTCCGGACCCTCCCATGTACAAAAGCCAAGGACAATGGCTGCATCTTAATTATACCCTTCTTCCTTTTCAAGAGGTAATATAGTCTCTGCTTGGCATACCCTGCAAGAAGCATGGATGAAGTTCAGCTAAATATGCAATGTAAATAGGTGTTTGCATCCTATGTATGAATTTATCTGCAACTATGCAGGGTGCAGATTAAGCAGGGCAGTAGTTCTGTAAACTGCCCTTTCACACCCTGAATCCAGCCCAAACCATTGGAATTAAACTCTACTATAGACTATATGTTGAATGCTTTAAGAAATTAATTTGCAAGGATCTCCAAGGATAGTAGTCCATATTTGGATTTAATTCTGCATCTCAGTAATGCTGTGCAAACCTCTCCAAAATTCAAGAAAATGCTCAATTACTCAGCATCAAATTCTTTCACATCAAAATTAGAAAATGGAAAGGGAAAAAGATCAATAGGATGTTTAAAGAAAAAAAATCTTATTCAGTTCGTGATTTGCTCTAAAACATTTCCCCCTTGTAAATATGAATTCAACATTCTTCTGTAGGAAAATTTCTTTCAATCCCATAGCACAGAAATTACGTGGCTGTTAATTGTAATAGTCATTGAACAAGATAGCTTTTCAATATGTCACTTCTAGATTCTTTTCCCTGCCTTTGGATTAATGTTTGCAGTTAATATTAATGCTCATTTCTGATAGTCTTTGGCATATTAAGATTTGTGACATTCCAGTATTTTGAAGCTCCAGAAGGATTTAAATTTTTGTAAATTGCTGCCAATGGGTGAGAGTTGTTTTAGCACAGTTATGTAGTAACCTACTAAGTTTTCACTCTGCAGATCCGTGTGCCGTCTTGTGATTTATGTCACATTGGTGCTTACTGACATAACTATTTAAGCAACACATTTCAATTTGACTTACTACATCATGTGATTATAACTTGCTCTTTGATTTTCACAAAAAGGTACTTTGTTTAGAAAAATTGCAATTACATTTTCCCCATACTCTGCTTGTTGATGCTGGGCTATTTAATGCAATATGACCTTGCACGTTACCCTGCAATTCTTCTGCCAAATCACAAGACACACGCTGTGCAATGATGGTTTGATCTCAGCAAACTGCTCACATTATATAATAGCTTTTGGGTACAAAGATTTAAAGGCTTTTTTTCTATTCCTCACACCAATTATTTGCCCCAATTACTTACCTCAGAGTAGAATTATGAGGGGTAATCTTATTGAAATGTACAAAATTCTAATGGGGCAAGACAGGGTAGATGTTGAGAGGTTTTCACTGGGGGAGAGTCGTGAACAAGAGGGCATAGTTACAAGAAGAAAGTGACTTAAAATTGAGGTGTGCAGGAATTTCTTTTCACAGAAGGTGGTGAATCTCTGGAATTCTCTACCTCAAAAAGGGCCTTGGAATCTAGATCACTGGACGTACTTAAAGAGGTCAATAATGTTTTTGAAGGATAAAGGAAATTGAGGGCTACGTGGAGCTGGTACAGAAGAAGTGTTGAGACCTGGGCAAATCAGTCATGATCATATTGACTAACAAGGCCAGGTTTGGGGTGATATAGATAGATATCTTTATTAGTCACGTACATCGAAACACACAGTAAAATGCATCTTTTGTGGTGTAGTGTTCTGGGAGCAGCCCACAACTGTTGCCACGCTTCCAGCGCCAACATAGCATGCCCACAACTTCCTAACCTGTACGTCTTTGGGATGTGGGAGGACCCAGATCTCTTTGCTATGTAATGACTACAATGACTCCTTCAGTCATTCCACTCACTAAACTTTGTCCTGATTGACTGTATATATAGTAGCAAAAACTAGTACATGGTTTCCCAGTGTGGTAAGATTGAGGATTAGCAGTTTGCTTAAAAGGAGTCCAACTGTCTCTTACACCATCCCGTTCTTTATGGACATCCATTCTGGACATAGTAATGATGTTACTCCTTAAAAATGGCAGTGGGCAATGCAAACTATCAAATAGAAGTTTTGTTCTTTTTGGGACTGTTACGGACTCAGTGAAAGTCCCTTTAAGATAGAGAGTGTGTGTGTATGTGTGTGTGGGGCGTGCTTACGTCAATAGAAGATAAAGGACGTAATGACGTTGTTGAAGAAGTTAGAAGAAGAGCGAGAGAGAAGGGAGAGAGACACCAGCCTGCTTGTTTTCTCTATCGATGGATGAGAAACAATAACTGTGTTTGCCACTGAAATCCATGTATGGAAGTTGGAAGTAATCCGGTGGAGTTCACTTTGTTGCTGACCTGTAGAAGGAAACAGGTATTTGTGTGTGGACGACCACGGTTCGGATGCTTTTCGGGGTGAGGAAGTCACTACCGAGTAAACACTGGAGTGTCGTTTGGGTTCCATCGTGGAACATTTGGATTTCGTATGTACTCTCTCTATGTTTTTCTACATCTACGTCTTATCTTCTGACAACGGTGGTTGTTGAAGAAGCCCTTGCTCATGTTTCACCTTATGGCTTGCGGAACTGAACTTTAAGAACCATTCCGGAACTGGGAGTTTTGGACTTTGCCACACACACACACGAAGAGTTTAGTTTTGGGGTTAACGTTCGAGGTTTAACATTTTTGAATTCTAACATACTAACATTTTTACTTTTATTTTACGTATTATCATAAGTAGTGATTAATAAAATAGTTTTTAACACTGAATCATGCTCAGTGTGTTTCTTTTGTTGCTGGTTCGTGACAGGATGCATTGGTTATTTAAGGTAGATGAATTAATAGATCTATTTTTGCATTCACAGCAGCTTTCCCTTGTGTTGCCAAATACAGGTAAAACCCATACCATATTCTGTGGTGCAATCCATTTTTAAGGAAACAGCTGATTTATTATTCAACTACCGACTTATCAGAAACAATTTAAAAAATCTTAGAACTTGAAAAATCAATTTGAAAAGTCTTCACTAAGCCTCCTGTGAATGAAATGGCCACTATTAGTTAAATATTATAATTATTCAATTATGAACCTCACTTCAGCCAGTCTGTCCGCCAAGGCTTTCACCATGATGCTGCTGTAGTCATCACCCTCCTTTTCATATTGTTTGCTCAGCAACTCAGCACCAAAGCATGCCACTGCAAACATACCGATGTAATCTGGCACAGCCGAGTCCCTGGGTGCTATGAAGTCAGAAATACAGCAGTACCTTTCTGTACTAAAGGAGTCCTTTTCTGCCTGGAGAACGTAGGAGATAGAATGTGTACATTTATTGGCAACCACATCAATGTAAAACAAACATCATGAAAATGACATCTCTCTACCAGGGACAGAACTGTCTACAGGACAAAGAAAGAACCTACACCACAGTTGAGGGTACACTGAAAATTCTGCATCCACCCACTGTAGTTGGAAAACTACTCACAGCAACGTGACTCAAGTAACACAACACTCATTCAATGCTCCCCCTTTATTCATGCAATGTTTTGTACTTGCAAACATCCTGACTGCCATCACTCCATTTCAAATTTTTTACTATGAAATCAAAGAAATTAATAGACTAATATTTTGTACAACTACTCCTATTCACCTCCAGCTCTTACTGAAAGAAGCTTGAAGTGCAAGAATCTGTCCTGAAAACAGGTCCTCCAGATCACATCTTTTGGCACCAGTTAAATACTAATAAACTATTAAAATGGAACCAGAACCCAATGGCACCCATCCTCAGCAACTGATGCCCAAGCTTGGTGTGATGTGAAATCTGAAAAAAGTCCCCCTTCTCAACCATCAGAGACTGGAATATGACCTGGAGAAATGTACATAGAAGTAAACTTATGATCTAAAAGATAACTGTTGTGGAGACAAATAGATACTTGAGTTTTAAAGATTCAAATATATTAGAATCTTGAATAAAACATTGCCTTTGAAATGTTAGGCCTGTAATCAGAAGGTAGAGAGGCCAATGTTTTATATTTCTCTGGGTGGTGGTATACAGTATTAAATGGTAATGAGGTTAAGAACTAGTGCTACATTTCCCCTTCCATAACCAGTGACCCTATCACTAATGTGGCACAAATGAACAAGTGTATTTAAAGTTACCTGGTCTGTATATCTTAGTACCAAACTGGGAAATGTTTTTACTAATTGAAGTCACTGGAGGAGCTATTTTCAACCTTAAAGAAAAAGCCATACCTGTTGTCGTAAACCATGAAATTTTGCCACTGGTGTACCAGTGCGAGGGAAATTATCCTCTGCAAATAGGTATATGTCATCCCCAACACTCTGAGCTGGCCAGAAGCCTATAATTCCTCTGGCCTTCAATCTCTTCTCTTCAATCAGTTTGTTCATCATATTCTGTGCATCTTGAAAAACCTTCTTGGCTTCTTCACCTACAGGTTAACAGGTTATATTTTATTATGAGGTTAGAGCTTTGAGGTAGGGTGCGAGTCAGACAGCACATTTCCTTGTCTGTGTATGGCAGCCTCTGGTCTAATCTTGAGAATGTTTGTAATGGCCACAAAATTAGAACAAAAAAAAATCACAGACTGAGGTTACCTTTCATATTATTAACACAGATTGGTATGGCCTTCAAACTAATAGCCATCCAAACACACCATTACATAAGAGATGACTAAAGATTAAAAAAAATGAAGAATACAACTTAAATATTAAGCCTTAATTAATTTGAAGAGTCATTTTATAGGTACTAACCGACTGTTTTGTCTTTAAAGATTTTGGGAAATCCTCGATTTGGGTACCTTCCTTTCAGTTGCCAGACATCAAAGAAAGGTTTCCAATCAATGTAGCTTGTCAGTCTCTGCAGGTCATAATCATTAAAGGACTGGGTGCCAATGAACATTGGCTTTACTGCAAATGAACAAAATGATTATGATTACTTTAAGAGGGCAAATGGCTACAAGTGTCATAATTTTTGAATTTTTTCTCCATATATTCATGTCTATTCTCCGCAATCTCTTAATGAACATTCACATCATTGTAATTGGTACCGTCAAACATATTTATCTAAAGCCATGTAACCATAGTAAGAGTGATCAACATTCTTGTATCCACGCTTTATACATAGGCAAGAGCTCTCAGCTGAGCAGAGCAAGAGGCGGTGGGGTGGACAGAGAAGGTGAGTGAGAGAGAGAGAGAGAACACGAGAGAGAATATCCAGATACCTTCAAACTTTGGCTTTGATGATGGGAGAGGAGTGTGGGGCCAGAAAACAACATTAGCAAAGTAGAAGAATGATTAAAGAGCTACACTGAACAAAATTTTTTAGTTAGTTTCTGCAGAAGTGATCTGTCGGTCATTATGCCTAAATTCTGTTACTGACCTGGTTTGGGATGGGAGAGCCAGTCGATGTGAAATCCTTGATTCCTGGCTTGCTCTAAAGTTAAGTATTTTCTGTCCTGCAAATGTTTAAGATTCCCAATCAGTAAACAGGCAACCTATCCGTAACACTGAATCAATGTATGCAATGAATTCTCACTTATAAGAATGCAAGAATGAAATAAGAGAAAGCTATTTGGCTCATCAGCTTGCTCCTTCATCAGGTGACGTGTAGCTGTTCTAACACAGACATCCTCAGTTACTTTGAGTCCGAGAGAAATTTTCCAAGTCATATAGCACAGAAACAGGCCCTTCAGCCCACCTAGTCTATGCTGACCATCAAGAACCCACTTATACTAATCCCATTCACCAGCATTAGATCTGCAGCCTTCTATGCCTTGCTGATTTAAATGCCATCTAGAAACTCAAATGTTGTGAGAGTCTCTGCCTCCACCACCTTCTCATGCAGTGGTTTACAAATACCAACCATCCTTGGGGTAAATAAAAAATCTTTCTTATATCCCTTCTAAACCTTCTACTCCTTACCTTAAACCTGTCTTCTGGTTACAGACCTCTCTACTCTGGGGAAATGTTAACCCGTGCCCCTCTATAAATACACCCCCTCCCTGCCCCCCCCTTCAGCCTTCTCTGCTCCAGGGAAAACAAACCCATTCTATTCAGTCTCTCCTCATAACTGAGACTCTCCATCCCAGGTAACATCCTGGCGAATCTCCTCTGCAGTGTCTCTATACGAGGCAACCAAAACTGCACACTATGTTCCAGATATGGTCTCACCAGCATTTTGTAATAGAACATACAAGCACAGCACAGCACAGGCCCTTCAGCCCATGATGTTGTGCCGACCTATATAAACCAACTACATCAATCCAACCCTTCCCTCCAACACAGCCCATAACCCTCCATTTTTCTTATATCCATGTGCCTATCAAAGAGTCTTTTAAATGTTCCTATTGTATCAGCCTGTACCACCACCCCCAGCAGTGCATTCCAGGCACCCACCACTCTGTGTAAAACAAAACCTACCTCTGACATCTCCCCTAAACTTTCCTCCACTCAACTTAAAACAGATGTCCTCTGGTATTGGCCATCGCCATCCTGGAAAAAAGGTGCTGGCTGTCCACTCTATCTATGCCCCACATAATCTTATACACTATCAAGTTGCCTCTCAGCCTCCGTCGCTCCAGAGAGGAAAGCCCTGGCTCGCTCAACCTTTCTTCATATGTTATCTAATCCAGGCAGCATCCCAGTAAATCTCCTCTGCACCCTCTCTAAAGATTCCACATCCTTCCGATAATGAAGTGACCAGAACTGAACACAATACTCCAAGTGTGGTCTAACCAGAGTTTTATAGAGCTGCAACATTGCCTTGTGGCTCTTGAACTCAATCCCCTGACCAATGAAGGCCAACACACCATACGCCTTCTTAACCACCCTATCAACTTGCACAGCAACTTTGAGAGATCTATGGACTTGGACCCCAAGATCCCTCTATTCCTCCATGCTGCTAAGAATCCTGCCATTATCCTTAATACTCTGCCTTCAAGTTCGACCTTCCAAAGTGTATCACTTCATACTTTTCCAGATTGAACTCCATCTGACACTTCTCCACCCAGCTCTGCATCCTGTCTACATCCCGGTGTAACCTATGACAACCTTCTACACTATCCACAACACATCCAACCTTCATGTCATCTGCAAACTATGACCTCACGATCTGCCTTGTTGTGACCTTGTACCTTACTGCACTGCACTCCGTACTGTTACTGTTTTCACCCATACTACATCAATGCACTTTGTACTAACTCGATGTAACTGCAATGAATTGACCTGTACGATGGGTTTGTAAGACAAGCTTTTCACTGTACCTCAGTACAAGTTACAATAATAAACCAATAGCAATACCAAACGTACCAACCCAACCCTCCACTTCCTCACCTGTCATTTATAAAAATTACAAAGAGCAGGGGTCCTAGAACAGATCCCTGTGGAACACCACTAGTCACCAACCTCCAATTGGAATATTCTCCTTCTACAACCACCCTCTGTCTTCTGTGGGCAAGCCAATTCCAAATCCACACAGCCAAGTCTTCATGGATCCCATGCCTTATGACATCCTGAATGAGCCTACCACCACATCCACCACTCTACCTTCATCAATTTGTTTTGTCACCTCCTTGAAAAACTCAATTAGGCTCGTGAGGCACGACCTGCCCCTTACAAAGCCATGTTGACTACCCCTAATGAGACTATGCTCTTCCAAATGCTTGTAAATCCGGTTCCTAAGAATCCTCTTCAATAGTTTACCCATCACTGACAAAAGACTCACTGATCTGTAATTTCCAGGATTATCCCTATTACCTTTCTTGAACAAGGGAACAACATTTGCCAACCTCCATTCCTCTGGTACCACTCCTGTGGCCAGGGAGGACGCAAAGATCATAGTCAACGCCACAGCAATTGCTTCCCTCGCTTCCCGTAGTAACCAGGGTATATCCTGTTCGGCCCCAGGGACTTATCTATCCTAATGTTCTTCAGAAACTCCAACACTACCTCTTTCTTAACCTCAACATGCTCCAGCGTATTAGCCTGTTCTATGCTGACCTCACATTCATCAAAGTCCCTCTCTCTGGTGAACACTAACGTATTCATTAAGGACCTCCCCTACCTCCAGGCACGTTTCCCCCTTTATCCCTGAGCGGTCCTACCCTCAATCTAGTCATCCTCCTGTTCTTCACATAGGTGTAGAATGGCTTGGGGTTTTCCTTAATCCTACTCACCAAGACCTTCTCATGTCCCCTTCTAGCTCTTCTAATTCCCTTCTTAAGCTCCTTCCTGGCTACCGTATAATTCTTAAGAGCCCTGCCTGATTTTTTCTTCCTAAAGCTTAAGTATGCTTCCTTCTTCCTCCTGACTAAATGTTCCACCTCTCTTGTCAACCATGGTTCCTTCACCCTGCCATCCTTTCCCTGTCTTAACTGGGCAAACCCATCCAGAACCCCATGCAAGTGGTCCCTAAACATCCTCCACATCCCTGTTGTGCATTTCCCTGAGAGCATCTGTTCCCAATTTACTCTCAAGTTCCTGCCTAATACCATCATAATCAGCCCTCCCCCAATTAAATACTTCCCCATATTGTCTGCTCCTATCCTTGTCCATGGCTATGCTAAAGGTCAGGGAGTTGTGGTCACCATTTCCTAAGTGCTTGCCCACTGTGAGGTCTGTTACCTGACCAGGTTCATTGCCTAGTACTAGATCCAGTATGTCCTCTCCTCTGGTCGGTCTGTCCACATACTGTGTCAGGAATCCTTCTTGGACACAACTAACAAATTCTGTCCCATCTAAACCTTTTGCACTAAGGAGATGACAATCAATACAAAGGAAGCTGAAGTCACCCATGACAACAACCCTGTTATTTTTGCACCTTTCCAAAATCTGCCTACTTATCTGCTCTCAAGTGTCCCAGTGGCTATTGGGCGGCTATAGAATACTTTCAGTAGAGTGATTGCTCCCTTCCTGTTTCTAACTTCCACCCACAGTGACTCAGTAGACGATCCCTCCACGACGTCCTCTCTTTCTGCAGCTGTAATACTATCCCTGATTAGTAATGCCACTCCACACTCCCCCCCCTTTACCTCCCTCCCTATCCCTTTTGAAATAGGTGAAATCCCCTGAACATTAATCAGCCAATCCTGCCCTTGTGCCAGCCAAGTCTCTGTAATGGCTACGACATCCTTATAATTGCCCTGCTCTTATGTTCAATTGCCCAGCTAATAAAAGCTAGCATCTCTTATGCCTTCTGTACCACCCTCCGGAATCTTTGAATGTATACACCAAGGTACCTCTATTCCTCAATACTCTTGAGGGCCCCATCATTTATGAAGCATATCCTAGCCTCAGTACTCCAATTTTTGTGTCATCTGCAAGCTTACCAAATCATACCTCCGACATTAACATCTTAAGTTGTTAACATACATAACAAACAGTAAAGATCCCTGTATCCCACTACTGGCCACAGGCTTCCAATTAGAAAAGCACACTCCACCATCACCCTCTGTCTCCTATTAACAAGCCATTTTTGGTTCCAAATTGTCTTGTATCTCATGGACTCGAGCCTATCGGATCATCCTTCCACACAGGATCCTTGTAAAAATGCCTTACTGAAGTTCACCCAGACTACATCAATCTCATCTATTTTACTTAGATGCATCTTCAAAAAAAAAACCTTATTCAAATTAGTCAGACAAGATTTCCCACCAACTTAATCAATCCCTGCCTTTCTAAGTGTTGATTGATCCTGGCCCTCAGAATCTTTTGCAAATGACTTCCATTGCCACTGTTGCAGGACTCACTGGCTTGTAATTACGTGGCTTATCCCTGCTACCCTCCTTGAAAAAAGGAACCACATTTGCTGTCCTCCAGTCTTTTGACACCTTACCATTGGCCCCAGTTATCTCCACCACACAAATGCCTGTTTGCTCCCCCTACAAGGAGGAGTATTCCACGGTACTCATTAATCTATTTTTCTTCCCATATCAAATTCTAATTCATATACCCTCATATCTCTACTATTCAATCTGAACAGTTTTCATTCTCAGTAAACACTCTTCCTCTTTTACCCCTCCTTTCAGGGATAGAGTAGCCAGGTCTCCTTAAGTATTTGATTTTATTTCATTAATTACTCATAATAATGACCATTAAATACTCATAATAATTCTGTCGAATCTCTTCATACTCTTCAGTTATCTCCTCAAAGTAGTCATCTTTCAGGTCTTCATCTAAAAGTTGAGAGCACTACAAGTTAAAGAAAAACAAGAGTATAATGGCAACCACAAGCTAAAACATGATGAAGCATTATGTTCAGTGAAGAACAGAAGTTACACAAATTCAGAGAGAATTAAGTTATATAAAGAGAAAGGAATTTTAAAATATTTTTGCTCAGGTTCTTTTTTTGCGACACCAGAGGAGAAATGGAATTGTTTCTGTCATACTGTTTAAGAAATCAATGACCAAGGGGACTCCACTGATTCAAGAAGACCCAGCTCCACTTTCCCAGGTCCCTCAGGGTTATCTCTGGCTCATGGTTTGCATAATCAAGTATTTTCAATGCCCAAAACAATGAGATGCTCTTTCAAAATGGCCAGGGCCAGCATGATCAGACTGTTTTGAGGCCATCCGCTTCAGAAGTGTTACTATCACACAGAAAGAGGCCTTTCAAGCAATCAAGTCCATGCCATTTCCCAACAGAGCAATCCCACATGTCCCGATTCCCACTCTTCCATTCTTCTCTACAGCCCTGCACATAGCGTCTCTCATTTGTCCATCAATTCCCCTTTGATTCTTTTGCCACTTACCTACACCAATGGGTAACTGATAGTAGCCAATTAACCTACCAACACATCTATGGGATTTTGAGGAGTTAAAATTGGTCTGTTTAGCAATGACAGATGAAATTGTCAGTTTTAAATAGTGGACAGGATCTAGATTTAAGTGCATCTGCCTTATGAGAATGCATGTCCTTGGATACCTTTGGTTCAACAAGTTTGTGAACTTGCACAGAAATTGAAAATTATGTGAAATTGTTGCAAGAGTAGCCATGCCTTTATATATATTACAAAAAAGGAATGGAGTACAACACAAGTTAAAATAAGCAACATAACCCAAAAAAAGGAATCATACTCTACATATAAAGTACAAGGTAGATGCAAGGACAATCTGATAAGAAGACTTACCACAACAACACTCTTAGAAGCATCTAGAACATGAATTGCAGGTGCATTGTACCTTGGTGCAATTTTGACAGCTGTGTGTGTTCTGGAAAGATGAATAGCAATTTATGTTTAAATAAATGTTGACCAGATCAAGTCAATGAAAAACCATGATAGCTGACAAAGCCAGTTATTCATTTGGATAAAGCAGTGAGAACCTAGGTCATACAGATCAGGAAGACTCTGTACAGCATTTTAACATCTTAAATGGATGCGGATGACATGAAAGTTGGTGGTGTTATGGATAGCGAGGAAAGTTGTTTGAGGCTACAGCAAGATATAGATCAGATGGAAAGTAGGGCAGAGCACTGGCAGATGGAGTTTAATTCTGACAAGCGTGAGGTGATGCACTTTGGACTGTCATGTAGGGGTAGGACACTAAGGCATTTTGATGAACAAAGGGACCTTGGGATTCAAGTCCATAATTCCCTGAAAGTGGCAACGCAGGTAGATAGGGAGGTGAAAGTGACGTACGGCATGTTTGCCTTTCCAGGTCAGGGCACAGAATGTAAAAGTTGGGACATCATGATGTCATTTTTACAGAACACTGGTTATGCCCCACTTGGGAGTATTATGTTCAGTTCTGGTCGCCATCATAGAGAAAGATGCAATTATGCTGGGGAGAGTGCAGAGGAGATTCACCAGGATGTTACCTCGGTTGGAGGGCTTTTGTTATGGGAAGAGATTGGATAGGCTGGGCGTGTCTTCCTGGAGCAAACAAGGCTGAGGGGTGACCCTGATAGAGATGTATAAAATTATAAGCAGCATATATAGTCAGAATCTTTTTCCCATGGTAGGGGTATCAAAAACAAGAGGGCATGGATTTAAGGAAGGAGTTTTAAAGAGGAGTGTTGTTCCAGAGTGGTTGATATCTGGAACTCCACAACAGAGGTGGTGGTGAAGTCAGAAACAATCATTATGTACAAGAATTGTTCAGACAGACACTTGGATACGAGGCATAGAAGGATATGGACCTAATGCGAGCAAATGGGATTAATGTAGACCGGCAAAGAGGTCAGCATGGACGTGATGGGCCAAAGGGCCTATTTTGTACTGTATTATGACGCCATGGACAAATAAGACAGAACAGCCATAATAAACTTTCCACTTTATAAAGTATATCTAACTATACATCATTATAAAGAACCCAGAGTCAATCCTGGAATACAGCAGATAGAATGTTGGAACAAAATAAAGTAGGTGCCCAGACAGATAGTTAAGAGACTGTTGTTGAATAACTGGCATGAACAGAGCATGTTATGGACGGTAGCATCTAAAAGGTAGCCATAACTGATAACTATGTTTCTCAGTTATGAATACAAGCAGCGACATTATATAGGCACATTGAAAGAAATCACCTCATGAAAGCTACTTTATAAAGTTATAGACCATTCTTGAATTTAACCAGATGTGTTGAAGTAATAGCATTATTAACTGATTTATATATACACACCTGTTCTTTATGGACTTTGATATACTCTTGCTGAAGCTAATGTGAACATGCAAGATAGGCTCTTTGCAATTGTAATTATTCTTCACTCTTCTGAAGAATTTAAATTTGTTAATCAATTTACCAAATTCTTCTAGTTTATATCTCTCCCAAAGTTGTATGTAAAGAGGAAAACCAGAATGAACTAGGTTTCCTGTCTACGAGATATAAAAGTTGAAAACAGCTTTATTTCTTGAATTATAATGCTATTAATTCTGAGTTCACTGTTAGACAATTAAGCACTATTTAAATATTAAATACCAATGTAATTTAATGGAGGGCTGCAAAATGCCCAAGGAAAAACAAAAGGCCACAGCCTTTTGAGCTGACCTCAAATCAAATGAGGCAATAAAGTTAATATGCTACTAGGTCATGAAAATTAGCCTCAATCTGTCAAAGGAATGAGTCATGACAGACTATATAAATGAGCATAAATGCAACACAAGCAACAGCTGTTCATATTAATGGATTGGAAAATGTTTGCAATATATAACCAGCACCTGTTGAGGAAGTAGATGGGAACATTTTAGGAGATACTAAATAACAAAGACCATAGTAATAGTCATTTTTTTCTTCTGAGTATTATCTCTTTACAACTGCTTTTACTAGCGGTTCTAGTTTATGATATCACTGGGTTCGAGGTGTTCGGTCCTCTCGAAGCTGTTTTTATCTCATTATTACCAAGCATTTTACAAACATCACAAAACAAGGTATGCCTATAATATTTTTTTAAGGTAAATAAATCTGGAGCCAAGTGACTCGTACACAAAAAGCTACGCTGTCACTCCATTGTGGCATTGTGGACACACCAAATTTGGAACAAAATATTAAACTCAGACTATCAGGTGGACATATCGTCACAAGTATCCTGAGGATTGGCAAGATAAGATATTTATTTATTAGTCACATGTACATCAAAACACACAGTGAAATGCGTCTTTTTGTGTTACTGAGTATGTGCTGGGGGCAGCTCGCGAGTGTCGCTACTCTTCCTGCGCCAACATAGCATGTCCACAGCTCCTAACCCGTATGTCTTTGGAATGTGGGAGGAAACTGGAGCACCTGGAGGAAACCCACGCAGACACGGGGAGAACGTGCAAACTCCTTACAGACAGCAGTAGAATTGAACCCGGGTTGCTGGCGCTGTAACAGCATTACGCTAACTGCTACACTACTGTGCCACTCCGAGGGGAGGGGAAATCCACAAGGAGGATAAAGATGCAACTTCCTTGTTGCTAAAAAGGAACATTTGCCAATGCTGTTGAGAACATAAATGGAAATGATAATGTGTTTGTATAACCAGATAATAAAGCCAAAGTAGTCCAGACTGAATCTTTGGCAATGATGATGTCTAACAAAGAAAATCTGGATGAAATCCTGCACCATCTAGCAGAGACACATCTAATATGTCAACTGGTTTCAGTTCACGAGAACATGAGGTTTGGAGTTCGCTTAAAGTTATTAAAAAGCAGCTCTAGACACAGGATAATGAAACTAAACTCCTAAATAACGTGTTGAAGTTTTTGGGAAAGGCTCTCAAGAGCTTGTGCTGTAGCTAGATGACATCTTAAGATTCTCAGCAGGGGATGAAATTGCAAGCACACAATGTAAACAAGACTACCAGTTCAAACCAGGATACAAGATGCTCATTGATAAGAAAACCAGTCCTTGATCTGATCACTTCCTTTATCGCTTCCACAAAGTTTTTGAAGTAAGTAGTAATTCTCATACATGAAGAGTGAAATATTATATAGCTGTTGTATAAAATTTGTTCAGTTTGGGTGGGTCAAAGATTGCTGTGATAAACTTGAAAGCGGAAATTGATGAACTCCTGTTCTGCCTATTTACTTACTTTGAAGTTGTTGCTCCCCCAATCAGTAAAGGCATTTTCAAACCGATCCGTTCCATTTCCTTAGCAACATGTATCATTTCATCCAAAGATGGTGTGATAAGACCAGACAGGCCAACAATATCTGCCAAAAAGAAAATACATTCACAAATCTGCTTTAACAACTAAAATTGCAATACCAAGTAGTGAGGTCTAAGCTGTGGTTTTAAAATTGAAAAATAGTTCTCAAACTACTTTTAAAAGCTGACTGAGTGAGCTCATAGGAAAGGAGAAGTGTTAAAGTTAGTATGCATGTTTAAAAATGTAATGGTGCCAATTTACTCTTGCACACCAGCGAAGAACTAGCTGTTGAATGTTCTTGGGAAAACTTAAGGATCCTCTTCTTGCTCCTACCTTTTTTGCCCTGTGCATACTGCGTGGAGCAGAGATCAAAAACAAAAACAGGAAAATGGGCAATACAAAGAAGTCTTTAAGTTCGCTGCATCTCTCAGTAACTCAGTTTAACTACCAATCTCAGTCTCTGAGTGCCAGGCCACTAAATGTATGCAGGAGTCCTGATGCAGAGTCTCAACCCGAAACATCAACAATTCCCTTCCCTCCCCAGAAGTTGCTCGACCCTCTGAGTTCCTCCAGCAGTTTGTTTTTTGCTACAGCATCTGCAATCTCTTGCGTCGCCGTGCTAATATATTTACCTGCTTTATTCTCAATTGCAGCTTGGAGTATCTTATCACATGGAGTCATAACACCCAGGTCAATTACTCTGAAAGTAAAATGAAAATATATTTTAAAATGGATTCATAGAGGATTCAGCGAGCTGCGGAATCCATATTCAACTTCAGGGAATAAAGTTTACACAATCTTTACTTAATTTTTGGGATACGGACATCACTATCGAGGCTTGCGTTTATTACCCACTCCTAATTGCCTTGAAGGAGGAGATGACAAGTCACCTTCCTAAAATATTACAGTCATTCTGGTGAAAATACTACCACAATGCTGTTGGGCATCAAGTTCCAGGATTTCGATCCAGCAATAATAGAATGTTGAAACAGTTCCAAGTCAGAAGTAATATGCGGCTCAGAGGAAAACCTACAGACATTGATGTCTTATGCTTCTTCTGCCCACATCCTTCCTGGTGGCAGAGGCTGCAGGATTCGGTAGTGCTATAAGAGTGGCACAGGTGATTAATGGCAGTGTGTTCTGCATATGGCACACACCCACAATGAGGGAGGGAACAATGAATGTTCTGTTATTTAAGGAAGGCTGTTGGAACACAGGAAGCAGTTCAGAAAATATTAACTAGACTATTACCTGGAACAGGCAGGTTGTCTTAAGAGGGATGGTCGGACACTAAGCTTTTATCGACTGGAGTTTAGAACAGTGAGAGGTGACTCAATTGAAAGATACATTACTAACGGTATAGATGTGAAGAGGAGGATTTCTCTTCTGAAAGAATCTAGAACTTAAAAATGAGGGGACACCCATTTAAGACAAAGAGGTGATTTTTTTTTCTCTCTCTCTCTGAGGGTTGTGAATCTTTCAACCTCTCCTTGTCAAAGAGCAGTGGAGGCAGAGTCTTCGAATATTTTTAAGGCAGAGATGGGTAGATTCTTGATAAGCAAGGGAGTGAAAGTTTATCGGGATTAGACAGGAATGCCGAGTTGAGGTTATAATCAGATCAGCCATGATCTTATTGAATGGCAAAGCAGGCCCAAGGGAATGAGTGGCCTATTCCTGCTCCAAAGTCATGTATTCATATAGACGGGTGAGAGACACATAGGCTATTTCGTCTTAGGTAACGTCCAGTAACTAATCATTTCCCAACAGATCTGTGGCGTGAACATCACTTGCCACTTAGCATTCCTTGCCTGAATGTTGTTGGAGGTCTTGCATGTGCTGCCTTTTCTTCACAGTTGTGGATGGAATTTAACATTGACGGGCATTCCTCATTCTGCTTTTCTGAAAGGAATGTCACTGGTGAAGCAACCAAAGGTTGGGCTAGCACATTCTTATAGCAACATCCTGGGGCCAAGATGATTGACCTCCAACAATCAGAATGGTCTTCCTTTGAGAAGAAACTTTCAATTAACCAAAAAGAACACAAAAAAGTGGGAGGAAACAAGATGACAGATAGCAAGTTTACCTGAAGTTGTTGCAGCCCAGCACCACACTAACGATATTCTTGCCAATGTCGTGAACATCGCCCTTGACAGTGGCTAACACAATGGTCCCTTGGTATGGGCTCTGCAAAATGACAACTCTTTGATCAACTGCACTCAAATCAAAGATTAGGATCCTTAAGATTGCTTTAGTTGTTTACAAAAAAAAGTCATAATGTATGCAATCTGAATTCAAAGAAAGAAAAAGTCAATCCAAAATTTGCCCACAGAGGACAAGTTGCCACAATGGAAGCAACATTAAACATACACTGCATGTTATTAAACTGGATTAGGAGGTTATTACAAGATTGTTTAGCTAACACAAAGAGTAGTAGTAAAATACAATATGCAATATCACTGAGGAAAAAAATTAGGTTTTCTTTTAAAAAGCAACTTACACTTTTCTCAAACATCATGAAGCATGTCACCTCCAGTGGATTATTTTAGCTTTCAATTACGGATGTTATATGGACACTTATGAGGGGGCAGGGAATCCAGACAAAATATTGCATTCCCTAACTCAACAGCCATCACTACTAGGGATTTGAGAGCTTGTTACCAGCCTCATGTCTCGGTCATAAAATGGTGGCAGAATTCTATGACATTTTTATTTTTTTATTAAAAAAGAAAAAACTGCAGCAGTTCAAGATGATAATTCACCACCACCTGATAAGGGCAAATTGCTGGCTTCGCCTAACCGCACGTGTCCTAACGCCAATTAGAGAACCAATAACTTACAATTTCTTCGAATTGGCCCGACTGCATCAGCATTTCCTCTCTCTCCTGCTCCATGAAAGGGACAAGATAATTAACAGCTTTCTTCATTACTCGAGCAGATTTAATGACCTGATGGCACAAGACAAAATTTACAAAACTGAGCAAAAAAATGTGTAACACCTTAGCTTTCAGATTTGGGATTCAATGTTTAAGAATTAGCCTAACATCTCAAAATTATCAAAATATTCTCTCATCTGCTTTTGTAATTATATTTTGCCTTTTTACAGAGCAACAAAATTTATCCCTGTCTTACCTGTGGAAGAAACATCTTTCCTGCTCCAAACAGTTCCCCCACAGCTTTCATCCCATTCATCAGAGGTCCTTCGATTATATGTAGGGGCCTGGAGTACTTGTGCTGATTGGCTTTTGCTTCTGCTGTATCTTCTATTACATATTTTTCGATACCCTAATGGGTAATATCAGAATTTCAACTCGTGCAGTAAACACAAGCAGAAAAGAGAGCAAGGAAGGAATACACACTCAAGCATTTACCTTAACAAGGGCATATTCAAGACGTTCCTCAACAGTACCATTCCTCCATTCATCAGTAGTTACCACTATTTTTCCACCTTTGGCATGACTCTAAAAGAATCAAAGAACCATGGTACAGGTTGTTAAAGTACAAAAATCAAGTGCTTTTTTTGGATATGCTTAGGATTATGACATTGCAGTGGGTAAAACATAATGCGCCACATGAAGAAATTAAGAAATAATTTTGATTAATTCAAAAAGGCAGAAAATTTCCTGGATTAAAATTTTCACTTGGGAACTGGTAAGTCCCTTGTTTGATCAGCACTAGAATACAAATCTGTTTCAGTGCTGCCATGAAAACTATAGAAGAAGATGTTTCCTCTTCGTTATGCAATCAAAGGAACAACCTGGTAGCCTGGAAAGACGCTTCTTAATTACAATACTAGCAAGAAATTGCACTGTAGCTTTCACTTGTCATTGATGTCAGAAGGTTATAATCAAGTGGAAACTTACAATGCAGAAAATGAACAGAGCTCAATGAATATTTTAGTAACAAGAAATAAATCACAGAGGGCTTTAAACCTTAAAAAAATTATTCAAATTTAGAATGACTAAACTTCCAAAGGATCTTGACTCATTTCAAAACCACTTATGCTAAGCTGATAACTTGTGATCCTTTCAAAACTCTAACCGGCAGATTAATTACAGTTAACAGTATTTTGAGTATTTGTGAATAGGATCTTATTGATACTTCTTCCAATAGAAGACTGAAACACCACCAGTACTCTGTTGAAAGCACTGAACTCTGATGCCCAACTCACACATTTCTGTGACATTGCAGACTGGCTCTTTAATGGAGACTGGACAGAGACATATCGAATGAAGCTGCTGGTAACTCAAACTCACCCATCACAGCTTTGAATTTCAATTTCTAATCATACTTAAAGTTGTTCACAGCACTGTGTCCCCCATCACTGGATCCTCCTCCAGCTCTTTCACCTTCCAAGAACTCAGCATTACTGCAGACCTCTTGCACACACCCTCATTCCTGTACCTCATCATTGTTGGCCACACCTTCAGCTGTCGAAGCCCCAAATTTAAATTCCCTTCCTTAGTCTCTCTCCTCTCCTTCAATTGCCTCCTTAAAATAAACATTTCTTTAACCAACCCTTTTATCATCCATCTTTCTGCTCCTATTTGTATCAGTTTTTGTTTGATTATAGCTCTGTGACTACCACTGATTTTTTTTAAACCTTATATAAGTGCAAGTTGTATCACTGGGAAGTACAACGTATCAAAATGTGTTTCACTAACTAATGATTTCTTGGAAAATAAGGCACACCAAGGTTGCCAGCATCACTCAGTGCTTTATTTTCCAAAAATACCAGTTATTGTCCTTACCTGTGCATAATGCAGCAATTTCTCAGTAGCTTCAGGGTCTTTGTTCCAGATCAAATTCTCACATAACTCCAGAAGTTCTTTGTCTATATCATCATAAACAGGCAGGTTTCCTGCATTCACAATTCCCATATCCATCCCTGCCTAAGAAGAGACTTATTACAAATGTTGCAGTAGATGAGAAGTGAAAGATTGTTGTGATAAAAATACAAGTCACTAAGTACATAAACGACCATCCACTCGTTGTGGAGGTCGGGCACTGATCTTTTCACCAATCACAGGTATATTTTCAATTAAACTCGAACTCCACAAAGTCATACAGCAGAAAAACAGGCCCTTTGCTCCACCATGTCCATGCTGACAATTATTTACCCACCTCCACTAACACGATTTACCAGCATTTGGTCTGGAGCCTTCTTTGCTTTGGTGATTCAAGTGCCCATCTAGATACTTCTTCAACGTTGTGAGAGTGCCTGCTTACACTAGCTCCTCAGGCAGTGGACTCTAGAGCCGTACCATCATTTCAGTGAATTTTTCTCCCCCTCAGATGCCTTCTAAACTTCTCCCCCTTACCGTAAGTTTACATTCTCTTTTTTTTGACACCTCTTATGGAGAAAGGTTTACCACTTGGCAAGGGTCTCGACCTGAAACATCGACTGTCCATTTCCCTCCACAGATGCTGCTCGACCCACTGAGTTCCTCCAGCATCTTGTTTTTTGCTCCAGATTTCAGCATCTGCAGTTTTTTGTGTTTTCCACCATCTGCCCTCTCTTAATTTTGCCTATATCTATCAGCTCCCCTGCAGTCTCTGTCACTCCACGGAAAACAAACCAAGCCTATCCATTCTTTTTTTTAATGTAACTAAAATGGCCCATTCCAGGCAACTTCCTAGTATCTCTCCTCTGCAACCTCTCCAGTGCGTGCCCTTCCTCTGGTGTGGTGACCAGAAATGCACATAGGACTCCAGTTGAGGCACAACTGTTGGAAAGTTCCTAACCTACTTTAAAAAGGTTATTAGAGTCATAGAATCAGAGAGAACCACCACATCCATGCTGATTGTTTTGCCCATCTACATGAATCCCATTTGCCCAAACCAGGACTACATCATTCCATGCTTTCCCTATTTAAGTGCACATCTAAATGCCACTTAAACGTAGTGATTTTGTTTAATGCCACCATCTCCTCCGACAATGAGGTCCAGATATCAACCACACTCTGTGCAAAATATTTCCCTCTCAAATCCCCTTTAAAACTCCTTTCTCTCACCTTAAACCCATGCCCTTTTGCTTTTGATACCCCTACCGTGGGAAAAAAGATTTTGACTTTCTACCCTATCTATGCCTCTTATAATTTTATACACGTATATCAGGTGACCCCTCAGCTTCCTTCGCTCCAGGGAGGACAAACCCAGCCTCTCCCCACAACTGAAGTCCTTCAATCCAGGCAGAACCCTGGTGAATCTTCTCTGCACTCTCTCCTTTATTGATGTCGCTGAAGATGTATCCAAAAATATTCTGCTGTACCTTTATAGCATGGTAAAGGAATACGCTGTGCATGGCTTCTCGGATTGCCTCCATTCCACGAAATGAGAAGGACAAGTTCGAAAGACCTCCACTTACTCTGGCTCCAGGTAGTGTTCCCTTTATACAAATAAAAAAAGTAGATGAGTAAGTCAATATAAAAGACAATGAATAGAATCACAGGAGAAGCTGACTGGATCGATTATAACAGAGAGAATGATATGTGGTGAGCGCTGTTAATTCTTTTTGACTCACAGTAAGTATAGATTGAAAAACTCAAGATTTTGACAAGACAGAATGGACAGTGTAACATCACGCAAGCTACTCATCCAAAGACTGGAAATTGATGGAATACCCAGGTAATGCATCCCCATAAAGGCAAGGAAAAGAAAACAATATAGAATTAAACTTAAAGTTTAATTAAGTTTATATTTAAGTTAACATAACTACTTGCATACTGGAAACGGACACCAAGTCAAAGTAACACAAAAGTTGCAAGCTCATATTGAAATTGTTAATTCTTGGCACCAACTATAAATTTTACAGCTCCATAAGAGATTGTGGTATAATGTGGAATGACTCATTTGGGTTCAAGAAAGAATTTAAAAAATGAGATTTTGTTTTAATGACATATCCTAATTGCTTAAATATTTGTCAGTGCTCATTGAAGATCACCATTAAACATTATGCAATACTTTAAATGACACAAGTACTACTGTTGCGCTCTCTGTTTTGAAGGCTTCAGAATTTCTCGCATTACTTCTATTTACACAGATTAACATGCCTCTACCCGATTTGAGTACATCTGCAGGCCAATCAGTGAATTGTTCCAATTAAAATAGGCAGAAAGAAAGCTCACCAGTACCTCTACTTCCTCAGGAGGCCAAAGAAATTTGGCATGCCCCCTTTGACACTCACCAATTTTTGTCGATGCACCATAGAAAGCATCCTATCTGGATGCATCATGGCCTGGTATGGCAACTCCTCTGCCCAGGACTGCAAGAAACTGCAGCAAGTTGTGGATACAGCTCAGCACATCATAGAAACCAGCCTCCCCTCCATGGACTCTGTCTATACCTCTCACTGCCTCAGTGAAGCAGCCAGCATAATCAAAGACCCCATCCACCTGGGACATTCTCTCTTCTCCCCTCTCCCATCGGGCAGAAGATACAAAAGCCTGAAAGCATGTACCACCAGGTTCAAGGACAGCTTCTATCCCGCTGTTAGATTATTGAACGGTTCCCTAGAACCATAAGATAGACTCTTGACCTCACTATCTACCTCATGGTGACCTTGCACCTTATTGTCTACCTGCACTGCACTTTCTCTGTAACTGTAACACTTCATTCTGTATTCTGTTATTATTTTACCTTGTACTATCTCAATGCACAATGTAATGAATTGATCTGTATGAACAGTATGCAAGACAAGTTTTTCACGGTACCTTGGTACATGTGACAATAATAAACCAATTCCAATATTATGAGAAGGGGGTGGTATCTTGTGCATCTGAATTTTAAATCTGCTGTTGTTCCAGGTGGCAGAACTACAAGTAACTCAAAATATTCAGATTTTATAATCTGTCAAAGAAAATTTCATTTATAATCTTTATTAAATGTGAAATCACAAGATTTTAAAAATCGATACAGTTTGCTCACAAATACTGAAAAATGTCGTTCAATAATTTCTATTCCAATTTGTTTCAAAACTTGTCAGGTTGCATTGTCCAGAGTAGGTGCTTCCCTTTTATCTTGTTTTAGTACATGTACTGACTTTTCTAGAAATCCGATTTCTATCCCCATCAGCTGAAAAGGAAGTAATCATTCATCTCCTTATGCCCTATTTCATTCCCTGGTGTTTTTAGGTAGATATACACTTTCAAAAACGGACTTACCTTTATAATTGAAGTGGCTTTGATAAAGTTTGCAGCATAGAGACTGTGCTCCTCCATTCCAGTTCCAATAGTGAGTATATTTGGATCAAATATTATATCATTGGGGTTAAACTTGACTTTGTTCACAAGCAAATAATAGGCTCTAGTACATACTGCCACCTTTGATTCAATATCAGTCGCCTAAACAAAACACAAGTTTTAAAATCTTCAAGTACATTCCAGTAGTTCTTTAATCACACTACAACTTTTGAATGTCAACTCTTGCACTCATGCAGTTGATTTGGGAAGAACAAAAAATCAATCGGGAAATTGATGAACGATCCAGTTTAAAAAAATCATCAGTGCTTTTTCTCCTGACTCGCACAAGTAAAATTTTTGTACATTTCCCAACAGCAGATGGAGACTCAAGAGACTGCAGATGCTGGAATATGGAGCAAACAAAAGCCAGACTGCTGGAGGAACTCGAGCTCCAGCAGTCTGTTTTTTGCTCCCAACAGCAGTTGCCTGCCGGGCTTGCAGACGGCGAGTTGTTGCTGTGCTGACTGCTCAGAAGTACATGAGATCCTAAAGTCAGCTCCAAGGCAGCCACAGTTTCAGAGGACGCTGTGGAGGCTTGGGGAACAAAAAGGGGCGAGGAGGAAGGATGCAAAGCTTGTGTCTGGAAAAACTCTATGAGATGGATTAACCTGATCAACCTCCCTGCTGCATGGGACCCCAAGCCACTGCCAGTTATGGGCTCACTGAGGGGTCCACAATGATTGCAGCATCTTGCACTGAGCTGCATGTTGTGGATTCAGTTATACTTGTGGACAAAGGTGGAGCAGTGAAAGAAGAGTTTGGCAGAAAATGTGGGCAAAGCAACGAGGTTCCATGAGAATCCTTTGATTAGTACGTCTTTGTTGACTTATGCAGAGTTTGTTCATTGATTCACTGTAAGCGAGAAATCCAGCCAGCCGATTTATGTCAGTAAACACACAAATGTTTGCAGATGATACCACTGCAGTAGGCCCTATCTCAAATAATGATGAGTCACAGTACAGGAAGAGATAGAGAGCTTACTGGAATGGTGTCACGACAACAACCTTTCCCTCAATGTCAGCAAAACAAAAGAGCTGGTCACTGACTTCAGGAAAGGGGGCGGTGTACCTGCACCTGTCTACATCAATGCTGCTGAGGTCGAGAGGGTTGAGAGCTTCAAGTTCCTAGGAGTGAACACCACCAATAGCCAGTCCTGGTCCAACCACGTGGATGCCACGGCCAAGAAAGCTCACCAGTGCCTCTACTTCCTCAGGAGGCTAAAGAAATTTGGCACGTTGCCTTTGACATTCACCAACTTTTATCGATGCACCACAGAAAGCATCCTATCTGGATGCATCACGGCTTGGTATGGCAACTGCTCTGCCTGGGACTGCAAGAAACTGCAGAGAGTTGTGGACACAGCCTAGCACATCACGGAAACCGGCCTCCCTCCACAGACTCCGTCTATGTCTCTCGCTGCCTTGGTAAAACAGCCAGCATAATCAAAGTCCCCACCCACCCAGGTCATTCTCTCTTCTCTCCTCTCCCATCAGGCAGAAGATACAGGAGCCTGAGGGCACATACCACCAGGCTCAAGGACAGCTTCTGTCCCACGGTGATAAGACTATTGAACGGTTCCTTTATATGATGAGATGGACTCATGACCTCACAATCTACCTAGTTTGACCTTGCACTTTATTGTCTACCTGCAATGCACTTTCCTGTAGCTGTGACACTTTACTCTGTATTCTGTTATTGTTTTTACCCTGTACTACCTCAATGCACTGTGTGATGAATTGATCTGTATGAACGGTATGCAAGACAAGTTTTTCCACTGTACCTTGGTATAAGTGACAATAATAATAGTAAACCATTAAACCAAATGGCTGCTGCCCATAGGATGACGAAATTAGAATCACGTCTGTGGTCCGACAAATGTCAAAATGGTACACTGAATTGCACTTAGAAGTGCCCAGATTGCCCTATAAATGATGCTAACCAGATCTGCCATAGGTAAAACAGCTTTGATGGGCAATTCATATAATAAAAGCTTAAGTAAGTCCTTTTCTGGAAGATACTGCATAACCACATGACATCTAGTGGCAAAACTCTGCCATTACATCAAACCATCTGGTTGGTCAGTTCTTAGACACCACGAATCCTCTTGCTGTCAGAGGTTGAGATGAGCAGGGACGGGGGAGCCTGCTCGCATTGATACTTATTCACTGCTGCCTATGGCCCAAACTTGAATTCCCTCCCAAAACATCTCTCCTCTTTTAGGTCTCTCCTTAAAAAGCATCTCCTCAACCTAGCTTTTAATCACTCCACTTATTTACTCCTACAGCTATGTACCAGTCTTTTTTGATTAAGCGTCTTTGATCACACTTGGGAAGGTGGTGGCGAGCTGCCACCTCGAACTGTTGCCGTCCTTCTGCTGCAGGTACTTCCAACAGTGCTGTTGGGAAGGGAGTTCTGAAATTGGAAGTAGACCGTTCTATTTCCAAGTCGGTTGTGTGATTTGGATTGGAACCTGCACGTGCAGATGTTCTCATGGATTGGCTTCCCATCTTTGGTGCTCTACGTCATGTGTTTGGAAGCTCCATTGGAGTACCCTGGGCAAATAATAGCGGTGCATATTATGGACGTACACACTTATGCAATGGTATGGCAGAGGTGATGGAAGTGAAAATTTAGCATGTTGGATGGGATGTCAATATAGAGTGTTGCTTTATCCTGGATGATGTTGACTTTATATCCTTACAAAAAAAAACGTAAATAAAAGGCAGAATATAATTTCCTCACAAATTCTTCCTCTTCCTCGGACAAGTGTGAAGCGATACACTTTGGAAGATCGAACTTGAAGGCAGCATACAAGGTTAATGGCAGGATTCTTAGCAATGTGGAGGAACAGAGGAATCTTGGGGTCCAAATCCATAGATCCTTCAAAGTTGTCGCGCAAGTTGATAGGGTGGTTAAGAAAGTGTATGGTGCACTGGCCTTCATTACGCAGGGGATTGAGTTCAAGAGCCACGAGGTAATGTTGCAGCTCTACAAAACTCCAGTTAGACCACACAGAGTACTGTGTTCAGTTCTGGTCACTTCATTATAGGAAGGATGTGGAAGCTTTAGAGAGGGTGCAGAGGAAATTTACTATGATGCTGCCTGGATTACAGAACGTCTTATGAGGAAAGGTAGAGCACGCCAGGGCTTTTCTCTTTGGAGCAACGGAGGATGAGAGGCGACTTGATAGAGGTGTATAAGATACAATAGGGACATTTAAAGGACTCTTAGATGGGCACATGGATGAGAGAAAAATGGAAGGTTATGGGCTGTGTAGGAGGGAGCGGTTAGATTCATCATAGGTTTATATAGGTCGGCACAACATCGTGGGCCGAAGGGCCTGTACTGTGCTATACTATTCTATGTTCTCTATTTCAACCTGCTGAATCCCAAATGATTTCCTAAAATTTGGAAACGGGATTCCGAATCAACCCCTCTTAGAGCCCAAAATGAGAATTAATAATTCACAGTGCAGTGAAGCAGCTCTTTAATTTCTCCCCACCACTCAGAAAGAAAACAAATCCAGTAGAAAATAAAAACTGAGATAAATATGATTCAACATAAATTAATAACATTACAGGCTAAGACTGTTGGAGAATGCAGCAAGAAAACAATAACCAGCTGTTCATTTTATCTAACTTGCTTACCTGCCCTTTCTCATCAAATGCCATTATTACAACAGCAGCTCCAAATTGTTTAATTAGTTGCGCTTTCTCCAGAAAGTCTTCCTCTCCTTCCTTCAAACTGATACTATTAACAAGGCATTTGCCCTGACAACACCTTAAACCTGCTTCAATCACACTGAAATTAGAAGAATCTATACAAACTGGGACCTGCAAGAGAAAAACAAACAAGTGCTTGCTGTTATTCAAAGATGTTCACCAATATTGTTGGTGATTATGTATTAATACTATTGAATAGAAGTGCTGGTCAACCAGGTGTCTTCTTTGATAATGCTCCTGCTGCATTGCTTTTAGACAATTATTGCACTAACCTTGGCAATATCTGGCTCTGTTGACACAAGGTTACAAAATCTGATCATCGCACTCTTGCCATCTAACATTCCATCATCCATGTTGATATCCAGGATTTGAGCTCCCTTATTTACTTGGATCTTTGCTATATTCAAAGCTTCCTGCAATTAGATTGAAATGACAGAATAGGCCTTTTAACATCATGCAGAAGATAACACAGCTTACTTTCTATCAACTGTGAAGTGCTGATGACTTAGTTCTGTCAAAAGTAGCACATATTCTTTCCAAGAGTAAAACAGTTTTAAGTTGTGTCCTTCAAAAAATCTTTTCCTTGGAAGATAAAGATACAGTCCAATGTAGTGATGGGCACTCGTCATCCTCAGGTAGTCACAATTCCACATTTTCTCGACACAATATCATATCAGGAGCACAAAACCATGCCAGCAGCATCTTTACTCTGACATCTTCTGAACACAAAATCACCTGTTCCTCCTACATCTATAAAAGGTGCACTGCAGAACTCACCAAACCTTCTTGGACACCAGTTCCCAAGAACTGTGACCTTTACCTTTAATGGATTAAAATGCTAAAACTCCCCACTGAACAGCATTCTGAAAGAACCTTCATCACAATTACTGGAGGGATTAAAGAAAGGGCAACTTATACACCTTTCAATACACCTTTCCAATGATGCTTGCATCTTCTGATATTATAAAATAAAAAGGGATTTACAAATAATATTAGCCACTTTGCACTACAATGGACTTTTTTTTGTTCTAATTGTGTCCTCTCTTGTAAAAATTGTGGATAATTTATGTGAATGCTGCTTATCTGATGCTATGTGCCTGTGATGCTGCTGCAAGCAAGTTTTTCATCATTTTCACCTGTGCATATGACATAAACTCGACTTTGACCATATACAAGCCTGAAATGGGATTATTACAGAAACTTCCTCTTGCCACAAAATGTCGAATTCCGAACATTTAACTTTCCCCAGTTTTTGAGGAACTTGTGGATTTACAGAAAATGAAATTTGAAAATGAAACTGCACTTTACCTCATAATTACCTGCCATAATAAGTTTAGCAAACTTTCTAGATCCTGCCACATTACAACGTTCTCCAATGTTGACAAAGTTGGTGTACGGACCAATTCTGAAAGGTTCAAGACCTAAGAAAAACAACAAAGTACAAACACAATGGCTATTTGTCATGCGGCACAACAGAGCATTTTCAGATTGCAGGCCTCAACTTGGGTGAACATTTCAGCACACTGCACTGCATCTAACATTTTCTCCATTTTCCTCAAATAATAGCACTAAAAACCTAAATTAACAGAATGTGTCTCACTATTACACTCCTGTCCTGGGCCCAGCACATAGATGCAATCATAAGGAAAGCACGCCAGCATCTTTACTTCCTTAGGAAGTTCTGCTTGTCACCGAGAACTCTAACAAACTTCTACAGATGTACTGTTGAAAATATCCTGACTGGTTGCATCATGGTCTGGTACAACAATTCGAATGCACAAGAACGCAAGAAGCTGCAGAGAGTAGTGGACACTGCCCAATTCATCACAGGCACATCCCCTCCCCACCACTGGTTGTATCTACAGGAGGTGCTGCCTCAAGAAGGCAACATCCATCATCAAAGACCCCCACCATCCGGGCCATGCCACCTTTTTGCAGCTACCGTCGGGCAGGAGGTACAGAAGCCTGAAGTCCCACATCACCAGGTTCAAGAACAGCAACTTCCCTTCAACCATTCGGTTCTTGAACCAACTGGTAAAACCCTAATCACTACAGTTCAGTAACACGATGACCACTTTGATCACTTTGCACTAAAATTGACTTTTTTTTGTTCTACATATGTTCGTTCTTGTAAAAATTGTGCATAATTTATGTTTTCGTTTTTCTTGTGAATGCTGCTTATATGATGCTGTGCCTGTGATGCTGCTGCAAGCAAGTTTTTCATTGCACTTATGCATACACGTACTTGTGCATATGACAATAAACTTGACTTTTGACTATTTGTGAAATGCGGTGTATTTAAGATGGCAGCTCAAGACCATACTTGTGTCAAAAGCAATCAAGGATAGGCAATAAATGCTGACCTTGCCTGTTAAGGATTCAGGAGTTATGGAATTACGTGAATATAGCAGATGGTAATTCAAATGAGAACCAGTCTTCAGTTCTTAATGTAAATTGCAAGCAGTAATCAGTTTGAAGTTACAAGGACAGTACTGTCTACAGAGTACAGGCTGCTGGCCCACAGCAAGGGGTTGGCTGCTCAGGAGATATGGTTTGCAAAGTGAAGTGACCATCAGATGTTCTCATCTGCATCAGCCAAATGTAAGACCATGGGGGCGTGTTAATTGGCTGACATTAAAAACAGGCAACACTGGCTAAGTTATTTTGCACCATTGTGACAGAGTTCAAGGAAGCTTGCAGACCAGAACATACTGTCACTGAGCACATCAAACACAGTCACAGGCATATTTGACCTATCAATAGTTGGGATATTTGTGTACTCAGAGAGTCAACCCTCGCAAAACTAATTTTGGGTGTTTAGGGTCTCTGTCCTCAGAAGCTTTTAGACCATCCTTGTAAATTACTTTGTTCCAGCAAAGGTGCTTGAACATTCAGGTGTCTCCCATTGTAGATATTTAACTCAATTGAAGCATTGTCAGTCTCAAAATATTGAAGTAAACAATGTCATTGTAGCTATTGAAATTGCATTGAAATCACCTGCTGTCACCCTTGTTATCAAGAGTATAAATGACAGAATGACAGAACCTCAATAGATGTTTTGTGTTTTCTCAATTGGTCACGTTTTCGAGCAAGGACGAAAAAGGTTGACCCTAGGACACAAGTGACACTCCAAGAGGAACACAAATTTAAATGGATCAGCAGATTTACTGTCTTAATCTATTTACCGGACAGCAACAAGAAGTCTTCAAAAACAGGAGGAGGAGGAATTCTTGGCCTACATTTCTGGACTGCTTCTGCTATTGCCCTAAAAATACAACAGAGTGGAAACTTTAAATAGTCAGAATAAATCAAATTACAAATTACTTAAAGCACAGAAATAACCATTTGGCTCAGTGTGTCAGTGTTTATAAGCTTTCTATCAGAGGTTATAAATATCTATTGTTTGACTAGTTTATCAGCTAATTACTGCCTTTCTATTGCAAAGGACTTTATAGCTTCCTTTATTTTTTAAAAAATGATATGCTCACCATTTTAATCTCCCTACAGATACTGAGGAAGTCATCATTTATTATCCAAAAGCAAAAAAATGGCAGATGTTGAAAATCTGAAATAAAGACAGAAAATGCCAGAGATATTGAACAGGTCACACAGCAGCTGCAGAGGGGAACAGTTAATGTTTTAGATGTCCCGATGAAAAGTTCTCAATCTGAAACACTGTTTTCTTTGGAGTGAAGGAGATTAGGGAAGATTTAATTGAAGTATATAAAATTACGGGAAGCCCAAATGGTTGAAAGAGAAAGGATCCGTTTCCCTCAGCAGAGTCAGGTGGAAATGCTGCCTGACCTGTTGAGCATCTTCAGCACTGTCTGTTCATATACATTATTTATTATTTCTGCCGTTCATAACCTGAAAATTGATAATGGATGCAACAAATCATGTAAAAGCAGGTCACACTATGAAAACCTTCCTACAAATATCATGTCCTAGTGAGAGAAAGAATACTGGCTTGTATCCATGTCAATATAGCTTATGAAGAGCTGTCTCCATGCATACTAAATTTTAACACGTTTTCAAATGATTGTTAAATTTAAAATTATTACCGGATGTGAGCTGGAGTTGTTCCACAACAACCTCCCACGATGTTCACCAGCCCATCCATGGCAAATTCCTGCAATACAAGAATGATCAAAAGAAACATATTAGTCCTACAATTAAAGGATCTTTATTCAAGATAACACAGTTCTTCAAACAGGCTGGATGCAAGAAGGGTATTTATCCTGTCTGAGGAGTCTAGAACCAGCAGTCACAGCCCTAGAATAAGGAGTTGGCTACTTAGGACTGAGACGAAGAGAAACTTTTTCCCCATAGAGAGTGGTGACTTGTTGGAATTCTGTAGCCCAGAGGGCTGTGGAGGCTCAGCCACCGAGTTTATTCAGAACAGTGATTGACATATTTCTGGGTATTAAGGGAATCAAGGGATATGGGTATAGTGCAGGTAAGTAATACTGAAGTAGAAGATCAGCCCTGATCTTGATGAATAGTGGAGCAGGCACAAAGGACTAAATGGTCTACTCCCATTTTTTTCCCCACATGCGAATCCAAACAAGTGTGAAATAAGGCACTTCAGTAGAGCAAACAAGGCAGAGAAGACATCATAAAAGGTGTAGTACTTAGTAGTGTAGAGTAACAGAAGGATTTTGGAACGTGAGTCCATGTGTCTCCAAAGCCAAGATCAATATGGGATACTTGCCTTTATTGGTTGAAGCACAGAATACAGGAACAGAGAGGTCATGCTAGAACAGTGTAAAACATTGTGTACAGTTCTTATCAATATGCTACAGAAAGGATGTGATAGTATGAGAGGGTGTACAAGAGATTTATGAAGACATTGCCAGAGCTGGAGGGGAGAGACTGTTTTCTTTAAAATAAAGGAGACTATAGGAAGATTTAATTGGAGGGACAAACAGTATTATAGCAACAGCCCTCATACCAAAAGAAAATTGGAAAGGATCACTGTTTCTTAGGCATACACTTGGCAAGAAAACAGGTGAAATTCAATGCAAACACTGATGAGGTCTTTAACTGTCTGCATTAAATATACATGTTCTTTACATGGACTGAGAATGACATGCCCCCTCCTTGGACTCTCGTTGTCTTGGTGTAGCAGCCAGCATAATCCAAGACCCCACCCACCCGGGACATTCTCTCTTCTCTCCTCTTCCATTGGGTAGAAGATACAGGAGCCTGAGGCCACGTACCACCAGACTTAAGGACAGCTTCTACCCCACTGTGATAAGACTATTGAACAGTCCCTTATACAATGAGATGGACTATGACCTCACGATCTACCTTGTTGTGACCTTGCACCTTATTGCACTGCACTTTCTCTGTAGCTGTGACACTTTACTCTGTACTGTTATTGTTTTTACCTGTACTACATCAATGCAATTTGTACTGACTCAATGTAACTACACTGTGTATTGAATTGACCTGTACGATCGGTTTGTAAGACAAGCTTTTCACTGTACCTCGGTACAAGTGACAATAATAAGCCAATACCAATGGGATGGGAGGGATTTACATGGAACACACATGCAAATATAAGTAACAGCAGGTGGACATTAGATTTCAGATGATGAACAATACCTTGAGGTGTTTTGATGTGATTTCAGGTGTTTCATCATATCCTCCAAATGAATTGGGAAGCCCTTAAGTTAAGCAAAAACACAACAGAGGTACATTAGGCACTTAACAAATTTTTCAGCTGAGTTCCTATATTTGGTAAACTGTGGATAAAATACCATCACTTTTCCAACAGTCTCCATTTACAGTACTTCTCCAGAGGTAGGTAATATTAATTAATGCCAAGATAATTAAAAAAAAGGGAAAACTTAACATGCAGATTGGACAGGCCAGTCGTGCATCTGTTGGAGTTTAGAATACTGAGAGGTGACTTGATTGAAACATACAGGATCCCAAGGGGTTATGACAAGAGTACATGTGGGGAAGATATTCACTATTGTGTGAGAGTACAGAACTAGGGTTCACTATATAAAAATAAGGGGATCAGCCATTTAAGATACAAGTCACATATTTTTTCTCTCCGAAGGTCATTAATCTTTGGAACTCACTTCTTCAAAAGGGCAGTGGAAGCAGATGTTTGAATTTTTTTAAAATGCAAAGGTAAGCAGATACTTGATAAGAGGGTGAAAAGCTACCATGGGTAGACTGGAATGTGGAGTTGACATTACAGTCAGATCAGCCATGATCTTATTAAATAGCAGAGCACACATGAGGGGCCCAATTGAACAACTCTTGTTCCAATTGCTTTGTTTGTAATATGATTATTTTCTGTTTGCGTGACCCAATTGCTCACAAATTGGCTGCAACCATTTAAAACAAAATCACAGTTTGAAAGTAATCCATTGGTTGTAAGATTGCCTAAAAACATAACATGTGTAACTTCTATTTTTCTGTAAATTTCTTCAACTGACTACTTATATATCTCAAGTCTCAGTGGTGAACACAGTGGTGAATTTTCCCTCACTCCACCACACAAGTTCAAAGAGGCCATTACTAACTGAGTAATGGCATCTGGTAGTTCTCTCTCAATGAAGATGGAACTCTCCAAACAGTGAAAAATTAATTGAACCAATGACTAATTGACAGATTCAAAATGAAAGTACCCAATTATGTTAAGAGCTTCTGAGGCAACATACTATGTGTGTTTGCACTGAAATCACTTACGTTTGCTAAATATTTGATGCTGGTTTCTCATACCAAATTAAAAACATGAACTACTAACCTGCATTAGGGTAGCATAATACATAGGCAGTTGTGCATTTTCCAATTGCTTCTATGAATGGTCTCATTTCCACAGCTCCCAAAGCACAATTTAATCCGATGCTAAGAGGAAAATAACACATTAGCATATGGCAATTTATTTATAACTTCCTCAGAAAATAAAAACATCATCAATTTCTGCACTAGGCTGGATGAAATTTTCATTTTCTAGTTTTTACTCCAGCTTTGCTAGAGGGAATTCATAAATAAATGTCAATTTTGCATGATAGTCTGAAACTTCAACAGTCTTGACTGCAGATAATAAGAATGTGATGATCATTGGTATTAATCAAGACTTTGAGTGTTACAGGGGGCCAAGTTTCTAGAAAATGTGCATCTCATGTGATAACCATGGGTTTTGATTATACATTCCAGTAATGTCTAAAGAGCTGTGCAGGATTCTTAAGAAATTGTCTGCACTTTAATAGAATGGACTTTGTTGCTGAAACATTGATTCATTCAAAGAATGCAATAAAGCATATAATTTCTTTTGAAGCTAAACACTAATGGAATCATCTCATCTGAATCATTATAATTGGTAGAAATAATTGTCAACTTCTTCACAGTCAGCAAAACAGGATTATCATCTGCATGAGAAACTGGAAAATCCCGGCACGCAAGATGCAAAGCAAATCTGAGTTGCTATTTAGCTTCACAAATAGCCACAACATGTAGTTAAGTACACGATTTTGAATTCACAGCTGCCACTTCTTGCTATGGAGGATTATATCATACAATGCTATAACTGTACAAGTAGTAATTCATTACTTGTGGAAGAGCTAAAATTGAACCTGTTAACAATTGCTAGTCACCAACCAGAAAGAAAATCAAGGAATCTGTTTAAATGGCTGGGAAGGTTATGGACATTAATAAGCTGCAAATGCTGAAATCTGGGAAGGGTGTAGGGCTGAGAAAGGGAAATCAGTGAAAACTGGCTTTAATAATCACAAATAATGGGAAGTCAACTGATAATTGTTTATGTTTATGCATATAAAAATGGCTAAGAAAGATGACTATTTGCCCATAAATACAGAAAGTGCTTACTGTTGCAGATTTGAAATGACATCAAACAAGTATTTAGAGGACAACAGCACTAACAGCTGGTTGTCAACTGATGGTCTTATAGTTATGCAGGCAATACTTTTCAGCCAAACCTTCAAAACACTCCTTCAAACTTTGCAGATGACAAAAAGAGGCTTAATACAAACAAAACCACTTGTCAAAGTTACCTAAACAAAAAAGTTGAAATTCCTCAAAATGGTGCAAGAATAGATTCAATTTATGGTATTACTGTAGCATAATAGATAATGGATGTTGATACAGTATTGAGAGGTCCCTATTACTCCTTAAAATATGATCCAAATTAACTTGTAAAGAACACTCCTGAATAACATTAAAAATGCATTTGTCAGATTCAATCATGGAGCACAAGTTATATGGTTGCTACACATTCCAGATAGTATAACAGGTGCTAAGGATCATATTATATGTGAAGTATTTGAAGACTAGCACAAACTGCAAAAATAGAGCTCTGGCACCAAACAGAACACGTTCCACCAAATGGCATTACAACTGAGTACTATTGTTGTTGGTGATATTTTTAAACTTTCTTGTGAATGTCAGTGACTTGAAAGGTTATTTCTTTCTGCACAGATTCTGCCTGATCTACTGAGTATTTCCAGCATTTTCAGTTTTTAAGATATCTTTATTAGTCACATGTACATCGAAACATACAGTTAAATGCACCTTCTGCGTAGAGTGTTCAGGGGGCAGCCCACAAGTGTCGCCATGCTTCCGGCGCCAACATAGCATGCCCACAACTTCCTAACCAGTACGTCTTTGGAATATGGGAGGAAACCGGAGCACCCGGAGGAAACCCACGCAGACACGGGGAGAACATACAAACTCCTTATAGACAGCGACAGGAATTGAACCTGGGTCACTGGCGCTGTAATAGCGTTACGCTAACTGCTACACTAATGTGTCTGCCGTCTCAGGGCCAGTTGCTGCCAGTTTACTAGATACAATAAAAAAACATTAAGAATGCAATGCTCTTCTCTCTATGTCACTGATTTGGTTGAGTAAGCTCATTCCATGACAAAAATTACTTTTGTAGTACTTCATCGGATGTGAAATACTTTAAGGTACTGCAGTCACAAAGGTGCTGTATAGATCCAAGTTTCTTTCTTTACTGGCATTCAGTCATCTTACCCAAGTGGTTCTGCGTGGGATACACTGATGACAAATGCCTCTGCTGTCTGACCAGAGAGAGTGCGCCCACTTTTATCTACTATTGTTCCAGAAATCTGTAGCAAATAAAAAACAAACTTTTCAGCTGAAACAAGATCACTGATGGGTGAACAGAAACCAAAAAAAAAATTTTACACTTACAAAAATATGCCTGGGCTCATACTGCTCAGCAAACAACTGCTGAATGGCAAACAAGGCAGCCTAGGAGAAGAACAAATAACATTAGCAAAACAAATTATTATCTTAAATTAGTGGATGTTAACATTGCTTTGCAAGGATGTGATAATCTCCCATGAATCTGGAATTAAGGACTTCATAATATATTCCCCTACCATATACCTAACAAGTTGCTTAGTCGTACTGACCAGAAACCATCCTGTGCTTAGATCAACCGAATCAGCGATTATTACCAACCAGCTAGGTACTCGTGTCAGTTGAGGATGAGGTGAGGTGTCTGGGAGGAGTAATACTCCTGCACATTAATGCCTGTGTCATGGGAAAGTTGCAACACAACCAAACCCCCATAGCTGCTCAGCTGCTCTTGTGGGTTGAAGATGGAGTCTTTTCCCCTTGAGTGTTAAGCTTGGGTGGCCTCCCTAAAGCAGCAGTGAACAGCTAACTAAGATGCAACAGCAGCCTGGAATTATCCAAACTCATGATCCTAATGTTCACAAGCAAAGCAGTCCTGGTACAAGTGCAAGCCTGGGGTTTTGCGGTTATAGAAGGTTACAGATTTCTGGGAGGACTGTCGCGGTGAAGGACAGCAGAACTTAGAAATGGAAGATGAAGTTAGTAAATAAATTAGTCAATACTTTCAGGATTGCTGGGATTTGGTGTGTCTCTTACCTTTGCATTTGCTGTATCAAAGATGGTCTCCACCAAGAGAACGTCAACACCACCATCAAGCAAGCCTCTGGCCTGTTCCTCGTAAGCTTCAACTAACTCATCAAATGCTGCAAAATAGATTTATTAATAGTGAGACTTCAAAATACAAGCATTAGACAACAGTATAAATTTAGAGTTATGCCCTTCAGGATTCAGTCTTCCTATTGGTCTTTCTTTCAAAGACTTGAGCTATTGGAGTCTACAAGACTTTAGATAAGACTTTTGTTAGGCATGTGGAGGAAAAGCCAGGTAAATGGAGCTGAAGTGCAGAACATTTAGGAATGATGGAACAGGCCAGAGAGGTTGAAGAGCTTGCTCACGTTCCACAATCCCTGCAATCCCGGACTTCAAAGTAGCAGTCTGTCCAAGCAACGTCTGTTTTGCTTTACATTATTTCTCTTTCATTAACTACCTGTATTTCACACAAGCTTGAAGTGCTACTTGTCTGAATACACAGGACTGGAAAAGTCCTATTCAGTGCATTGGTCTAACCAAGTTCAAAAACCAAATGCCAAGTGTATTTCTTGCCAAATATCTGCCAATTTTCACAAAATAAAAATCAAACATTGTGTAAATTAGTTACCTTTGACTCTTGCATTATATTTCCTCCTTTGAGTTCCATCCCACAGTCTGCTTCCATCCTCCCAACAGCCCACTACTGCCGTTCTCAGTGCTTTTTAAGGTCTCCAATACCTCGGTAAACACCTCATTCTATCTCTCTGTCCAAATAAATTCTGTAGCCATGATACAAAGCCAGGTGGCCCAAATGAAACCCTAACCTATTCAGCTCAACAACAGCTTTCCTATTACAAAACCGTATGTGGTACAAGCTGCACCTTATGAGTCACTGGGAAAAGCTGAAAACAAAGAAGCCACACTGTTTAGCAAAACTACCAATTTACTCACAAATTAAGCAGCATAATATGTGAATTCCTCTCTTATCCATGCTCAAAATTTACAAAAAAAAAAGATAAAGATCACCACAAAGAAAATCACCAGTAACTGGGACAACTACTTCTGTAACAGAATCTACGGTTTTTAAATCTGTTCTCATTTCTAGAGACAAGTTCTAAACTATTGGCATGGACGTTGCTTTCATACTTATATTTCTGTAGTCTGGTCTCTCCACAGATGGCGATACTGACAATGTTTTGTTGGTTGGTCCCATAGCCCCAGCCACAAATCTTCTGGTACCTGTAACAAACAACATTACAGATGAAAGCCAAAGTATATAGGAAGTCCGAGAAATAATAACTACTACTAGATGAATGTTAGGCACATTTATCCTTCAAGTCAAATTTAGATAAAAGCACAAGTAGACAAGTTGTTCACTCAAACTAACTTACCATTCAGTGAGATTACTTATATTCATTAATGGGATGTGGATGTCACTGGCAGGTCTGCAATTTATAGCTCTCCAACAACTATCAACAGGAAAGTTAGATTGAGCCACCTCCTCGAAGCACTGCAGTCCATGTTCTAAAGGTACTCCTAGAGTGTCATTGGGTTGGGAGTACGAGGATTTAGATCAATGATGATGAAGGAATAGTGATATATTTCAAAATCACCATGGTATGTGACTTGGAAGGAATTCTGCACATGGTGCAGATCCCATGTGCCTGCCTGTGTAATCCCTGTTGTGGTTAGAGGTCACGGGTTTGGGAGGTACTGTCAGACGAGCTTTGGTGAACAACTACAGTGCATTTTGTGGGTGGTACATCCTACAGATTCAACCCATTAAGGATGGTGTACCAATCAGGAAGGCTGTGTTGATCTGTGTGGCGCTACGCTCATCCATGCAAGCACAATATATTGTATCCAGCACCTGATTTAGCTTTCCCACCATCCACAAGGCATGTAGAAATCAGGAGGTCTCTTGATTTGATTATATGTTCTTACATATGGAAAAACAAACATCCCAGATTAAATAAAGTTCACTTTCAGAAAGTTAAAAAGAATGGAGGTTTTGCCTTACCCAATTTTAGGTTTTATTACTGGGCAGTCAATATACGAAATCTTACGTTTTGGTTACACTACATTAATGAGGTTTGTCCAGTATGGGTTTCTTTGGAAGCTAATTCTGTTAAAAAAAATTTCTATTATTTCTCTGCTTGGCTCTTCACTTCCTTTATCATTAAATAAACTAACTGATAATTTGGTAGTTAAACCTGCTTTGAGGATTTGACTACAATTTACAAAATTTAGAAACTAAAGAGCTGGTCATTGACTTCAGGAAAGGGGGCAGTGTACACGCACCTGTCTACATCAATGGTGCTGAGGTTGAGAGGGTTGACAGCTTCAAGTTCCTGGGAGTGAACATCACCAACAGCCTGTCCTGCTCAAATCACATAGATGCCACTGCCAAGAAAGCTCACTAGCGCCTCTACTTCCTCAGGAGGCTAAAGATATTTGGTTTGTCCCCTTTGACTCTCACCAACTTTTACCAATGTACCATAGAAAGCATCCTATCTGGATGTATCACGGCTTGGTACAGCAACTGCTCTGCCCAGGATCGCAAGAAGCTGCAGAGTGTTGTGGACACAGCCCAGCGCATCACGGACACCAGCCTCCCCTCCTCGGACCCTGCCTTTACCTCTCATTGTCTTGATGTAGCAGCCAGCGTAATCAAAGACCCAACCCACCCAGGACATTCTCTCTTCTCTCCTCTTCCATCAGGTAGAAGATACAGGAGCCTGAGGGCACGTGCCACCAGACTTAAGGACAGCTTCTACCCTACTGTGATAAGACTATTGAACGGTTCCCTTATACAATGAGATGGACTATGACCTCACGATCTACCTTGTTGTGACATTGCAGCTTATTGCACTGCACTTTCTCTGTAGCTGTGACACTTTACTCTGTACTGTTATTGTTTTTACCTGTACTACATCAATGCACTCTGTCCTAACTCAATGTAACTGCACTGTGTATTAAATTGACCTGTACGATTGGTTTGTAAGACAAGCTTTTCACTGTACCTTGGTACAAGGGACAATATCAAACCAATACTATGGTTTATTGAGATTTTCTTTGTCTAGTCCCATTTTTGCTAATTGTTTTTTTAAACTTTCTACGACTGATGCAGTTTTTAAAGAGTGGGATAGATTGGGTATTACTTGTTTTCAGGATCTGTTTGTTGGAGGAAATTTCTCTTTGTTTGAACAATTGTCAACTAAATATAGTTTACCAAAAACCCATTTTTTTCGATATTTACAAACCAGAGATTTTCTCTGATCTCAATTACATACATTCCCTACGAGTCCTGATAAGAACTTACTAGATGTAATTTTTAATTTTAAGCCTTTTTATGATGTTTCAATATCTAATATTTATGGTAGGTTATTAGGAACGAGTAAGGTTCCCTTAGACAAAATTAAAAATGCTTGGGAACAAGATTTGCAGATTTTGATTTCTGAGGAAACTTGGAATGAAATTTTTAAATTGGTCAATACTTCATCATTATGCACGCGTCACTCCCTCCTTCAATTTAAAGTGGCCCATAGAGCTCACCTGTCCAAAGACAAGCTATCTCATTTTTATTTGGATATATCTCCTTATTGTGATAAATGCAATAATGGAGAGGCTTCTTTAATCCACATGTTTTGGACATGCCCAAATCTTAAAAAATACTGGATAGAGGTATTTCAAACTTTTTCTGTGTTTTCTAAAATAAATTTTAAGCCTAATCCTTTGATTGCATTATTTGGGATTGTTGGGAAAAAAGATATAATTTTGGAGACTTCCGATTCACACGTATTGGCCTTTATTTCTCTTATAGCCAGGAGGACTGTGTTGCTTAAATGGAAGGAAGTTACTCCGCCTACTCATGTTCAATTGTTACGGGATGTTACGTCATACCTATATTTAGAGAAGATCCATTGTTCAATTTCTGAATCTACTCTCGACTTTCAAACATTGTGGGGACCTTCTTTTGAACTATTTTCAAAACCTTTGATTTGGTGGTTAAAGTACAGATATTGGCTAATATTATTGTGTTTAGGGTTTTTCTTTGTCCTTTTTTTTACCAAACAGCTTCAGTCTTGGCAGTGGGTTTAGATTTTTTTTATAATAAAATTATTCCAATTTAATTGTTATTAATTAACCTATCATTTTTGTTTATCAATATGGGTATTGTGATTTCAAGTATGAATTAACACAATGTATTTTGTAGCATTTTGTCTTTTTTCTGATACATGTAGTCTGTATTTTCTATGTGGAATCAATAAAAATATTGTAAAAGAAAGAAATCAGGAGGTAAGAGCTCAACCAAGAGACTGGAACCTGAAAGCCATTATGATAGGAGAAAGCCGATCAACATCTAAATTACCTGTGCAAAAGAATTTATTTTAGTTCAAAAAAAAAAGCAATTCAGATTTTTCTCTAACAAAAAGAAAAACCAACTAACAAAACCGCTGTTTGCTTGCTAAATTGACAGCATATAGGTAGGCAGGTTACTACACAACTAGAAGTAGATTCTATTTTGTTTATAACCTTTCTTTTACACTTCTTTATGCCAATGTCTTCATACCATCTGCAACACCAAGATTATGACTCGGGATTCTGAAATATCCTCGAGGATTTAAATTAATCTAAAAAGATTAAAGTTCTCCATTTACATGTAAATAGCTTGTAGATTTGTACCATAGTTAGAAGTAACAAAATAGTTAAGTTATTCAATTCCAAAACATTTGTAAGCTTAATCCGTCAGGGTACAATTTAGCTGACAATGCAGTTTTGTTTTTGCTCCAAGTGCAGAACATGTGATTCCTCTCTGCTAAATATTCTTGATGCCACAATACGAAACAAGACAGCCCAGACAGTCTGGATTTGAAGTGGGATAGCAGGCTGGGATGGTAAAGATATTTTCATCTGCTGTTTCATTAAGAATATTTAACTTCTAGAGGTCTTCTTCTGGCAGAGAGAACTGAATCTCTGGAATTCTCTACCCTAGGGAGCTGTGGAGGCTAGATCATTATAAGTATGAAATTTCAGGGAATTGAGAGCAATGAGTATCTCACACAGTATTAATGTGCACAATTAATCACCTCCAAATACACTGAACTTTCCTCAAAAAACAAGAACAGTGTTGGAATTGAAAAGTTGATTGATCATTGCACTTGCATCCAGGGGAAAGCTACTTGCAATGTTTCTCTGTACTTTTAATGCTCAACAACATTTCACGAGTCTGGATTTGGTAATAACCCAATAAAAGGATTAAAATACCATTATATTTTGGTTTGTCAAACTAAAAATTTTTTTTTTTGCAAGTGCCATCCTTCACTGGTACTAAGCAGACTTCTGCAGAGGTCAGAAGCCATAGAGAATAAAAAAAACATAGGAATCATACTATTGCTGTTGTTCTGTTTCATTTGTTATTTGATAATTGACTAAATTATTTGACTACAAGTATTAATCAAATAGGCTAAGAACCAACATGTAAAATATTACAGAACTTGCACAAAAGAAATTTAGCCCAAGCAATCCAAGTGGTAGATGACATCATAACTCTTCCCATTCTTCTTTATCCAATTCTAATAGTATAACCCTCTCCCTCATTATACCCCCTCAGTGTTGCTTCAGCAAATCTGTACTATTCGTTTGAACTACATTAATAAATTTCACCTCCTCATTACTTCTTGGATAAAACTGTTTCTTCTGAATTCCCTTTCTGATTCCATGGTTACTGGCCTCTACTGATAACATCTTATTTTGACAACAAAGATAATGGTGACCTGTTTGTGCTCCCACGTCGTCTGCCACCGTTCTGGCCAGCTCTGCTGAGACTCTGTTTAGTCGATAAGCCTGGAATGGAGAAAATCAACATATGTTGAACAGGAAGTACCTGTATGCCATTATCATAACAAGATGAAAGAGCATTCAATGCACTGTTCTTCATCACATCTCAAAACACTTAACCAATTGATTTAAGTGCAGCTACTGGGATTGTGATTCAGGAAAATATAATATGCTCTGAGATCCCACAAACTAATCAATGCCAGATAATAAGCTTTCATTCACGTTGTTGGTAGAAGGAACATTACACAAAATGGTGGTTGAATTTGGTGTTCTTTATGAACAGTTCTACCCAATTGAGCAGAGAGGTGGAGGCCTGATTTCACATGCCTTCCAAAATGCAAAACTCGACCTTAGTAATGCCGGAATTGTGCATTCAGTTCCATAGTCAGACTTGAACATACAGCTTTCACCGACGGGAAAAAAAATTAATAGGTCCAAATGACAGACACCAATCCCACCATAAAAGCATCTTTCCAAATGAATAAGCCAACCAACTGGAATGCTTTCAAACTACCAGCCCCTCAAGAATATCATTACTATAACCTCCAAGCTCATAGTGAAATTTGAGCCAGCCACTGCAACACTGCAAAATCTGCATCATGTCAGCTGCAGCATCTGACCCGGTATTCATTCATACAGATCAAGATTAACTTAGCTTCATTGAGTTGAACAGATCTAACCTGATAATGGCAATAACATGACTTCTGCAATACATATGGATATTTGCTCTAGGCCACATTGGCTATGAATGTGATATCCTGTATCATCAAATGCACAATAAATGGACAATTCTTTTCAAACCAGAGATGCTGCTCAACTCGCTGAGTTCCTCCAGCAGATTGTTTGTTGCTCCAGATTCCAGCATCTGTAGTCTCTTGTGCCTACAAGAGATATTTACTCTTTTCCTATGCGGCATTCCACGAGGTCCAAGTATTTGTGGAACATCAGCATTATTGAACAGGTAAGGATTTACGGGAAGATAATTTTGAAAAGCAAAATAAAATGTCACCATGAGCAGGATTATGAGGGAGCATGTTGAAGCAACAATCTACAAGTGGAAAAAAATTCTGACCATTTAGTTTTTCTTCCAACCAAGCCAAAAAATTGCACTGTTAGTGCCTCTGAAACAACTTAATTAAAATAAATATCTGGAGGGAGTCAACTCATCACAATAGTCACACAGCACAGAACACAGAAACAGGCCCCTCAGTTCACTGAGTCCATGCCATGCATCTAGTGCCCATGTACACTAATCCCATTTTATTCTCCCCATATTCCCATCAAGTCTCCCCAGATTCTACCATTCCAGGGACAATTTACAGTGGTCAAATAACCTTCCAACCTGCACATTTATGGGATAGAAGAGGAAACCCACCTGGTGGCAGGGAGAACATGCAACCTCCACAAAGACAGGAGGTCAGAAATGAACCAGGGTCACTGGAGCTGTGAGGCAGCGGCTCTACTGGCTATGCCACATGCACCTTCCTCAAATCCAAAATGAAGAGTGCCCTTGGGAGCAAAGATTTTTCAAAGAGATCTCCTCGAGCTCAGGTGTTTGGGGAGTTGAAAAAAAGTTCAGGAAGAGTTTAGCTAAGGTAAGTTGAGTTCCCATTAGTAGACAGGGCATGGATTAGAGGAATGAAAATCAAAAATATCTGCAGATGCTAGAAATCTAAAATAAAACTTAAAACACTGAATATACTCAACAGATCAGGCCACATCTGTGGGCAGAGGAAGAGTTAATGTTTCAGATCAAAGACCCTTTGTCAGAATGGAGACTGAAGTTTGTTAAAGAGTGAGAACATGAACAAAAGAATACAGAAAAAGGCTGCAGGAGTTGTAAAATGCGGAGCTGGAAGACATGTCTGGCAGGTCAGACTGGGTTTGTCCTTCACTCCCAGAGGCCGAAATAGAAAGAAAAGATAAATTATGATACTCTTCATGTGAAACTCTAGCCAACAGCTGATCCTCACTCACATGCTTGCAGAAATTAGCTTCCTTAATGACTTTAAACACAAGTCACATGCAAGGCAAATATTATTGCTATTTTGTACAAATAGCACAAGTTTGTAAATAACAACCATAACTTTGAAAACTCCTACACCACTAATTTGAGACAGCCACAGTACACAAAAAGAGGACTATTCTATAATCAAGCAATAACACGATCTACCTTGTTGTGACCTTGCACCTTATTGCACTGCACTTTCTCTGTAGCTGTGACACTTTACTCTGTACTGTTATTGTTTTTACCTGTACTACATCAATGCACTCTGTACTAACTCAATGTAACTGCACTGTGTAATGAATTGACCTGTACGATCGGTATGCAAGACAAGTTTTTCACTGTACCTCGGTACAAGTGACAATAATAAACCAATACCGTGTCTTGGATGCCTGGCAGAAGAAACATTGAGCAGGTTGAGAATAGCCTTTGCTTTCCATACTCCAGCCCTCCTCTCCTTTCACTGCTCCGGGAGAGCTAAAGTTAACCATATAAACAACATCTCTTTGAAGCAGGGAAGAAAAGCATTTTGAATGAAAAAAAATGATATTCTCTCCCCACATTTTTTTTTTGTCAATGGCATCCAATTTCAGTTATCACAAGATTTCTTACCAAATGCTCCAATCCATAGTCAGCTTGTGCAACTCTCGTACTACTGAAGGTGTTTGTCTCCACAATATCTGCTCCAGCCAGCAAATACTCCTAAATTAGAAACACACTTTGCTGAGAAAAGGAAATAAAATCTTTTATTATTTAAAAAGTAATGGTGTTACACTTTTTAAGTCAACTTTTGGGAAATTACTATTTCTTATTCATTTTTGCTCTACACCTTCTCTACTGCCACATTGAGGCCAGACGCAGGTTGGAGGAACGACACCTCATACTCTGCCTTGGGAGTCTCCAGCCTGATGGCCTTGACATCGATTTCTCTAACTTCTGGTAACCCCAGCCCTTCTTCTCCCCCCCCCACTCCTTATTCCTGTGGCTCCCTTGCCCCACCTCGATGACCTGCCCATCTCCTCTCCCCATCCTTTATTCCATGGTTCACTGCCCTCTCCTTCCGGATTCCTTCTTCTTCAGCCCTTTGCCTCTTCTACCCATCACCTCTTAGCTTATTACATCTTGCACCCCCCCCCCTTCACCTGGTCTCGCCTATCACCTGAACTCACCTATCCCTTGCCTGCATGTGCTGCTCCCCTTCCACCCCCCCCATCTTCTTATTCTGGCTTCAGCCCTCTTCCTTTCCAGTCCTGATGAAGGGTCTCGACCTGAAACGTCCCTCCATGGATGCTGCCTGACCTGCTGAGTTCCTCCAGCACTTTTTGTGTATTGCTCCAGATTTCAGCATCTTTTGTTTTTATAAATCTCACTTTCATTCATTCTCATCATACTACCTTCAATGGCACAGCGAACATTAAAAGCCCATATCTAACCACCCGAGAAGGTGAGCCACTTTCTTGAACCACTGAAATCCTTTCAGTGAAGGTGCACAGCACTGTTGAGCAGGAAATCAAGAATAATGACCCAAGAATGAAAGGTGTATAAGATATCTTTATTAGTCACATGTACATCAAAACACACAGTGAAATGCATCTTTTTGTGTAGTGTTCTGGGGGCAGCCCGCAGTGTCGCCACACTTCCGGCACCAACATAGCATGCCCACAACTCGTAACCTATACATCTTTGGAATGTGGGAGGAAACCGGAGGACCCGGAGGAAACCCACACAGACACGGGGAGAACATACAAACTCCTTACAGACAGCAGCGGGAATTGAACCCGGGTCACTGGCACTGTAATAGTGTTATGCTAACCACACTACCATTGCAGCTTGGAGAGGAATTTGCATATAGTGATGTTCTCATTTACTTGCCCTTTCCCCCACCTCCAACTCTTCTAGATTGTAGAAGTCAGAAGTTTGTGAGATAATGTTGAAAGTGCCTTGTTGAGTTGCTGCAGTGCATTTGATGCACACAAACACGTGTGCTGTACATTAATTTTTCAAGTATTTAAGAATGTTTTAAAATCCCCCTCTGTTCCATTTTCAAACACAGAGGCATATCTGCTTCATTCACTCCAGGACTTTTCAGGCCCTTGGCTCTCACTTCCTTCCCATGATGGTGAATCTCTCCCTCCCTCCATTTCTATCTTTCTTATTGTCAGCCTGTATTCCAAAAAGGGTAATGGCACAAGCACTAGCAAAGAGAAAGAGAGTTGGAGAAGAACGACGGAGACGGACAAACGGAGGAAAAGAAAGTAGCACGGAAAAGTAGACAAAAAAAGTGTTCACCAAAAGTAATGATCCTCCAACTTTGATGCTCGATTCTCAGTGCTGCTTCCCCCTTGTTGTTTTCCAGGCCAAACATCCAGTCCTCCTGGTCGTGGGCAGGCACAGTAGTGTAGCGGTTACCGCAACACTATTACAGTGCCAGCGACCCAGGTTCAATTCCAGCTGCTGTCTGTAAGGAGTTTGTACGTCCTCTCCATGGGTTTCCTCCAGGTGCTCCGGTTTCCTCCCATATTCCAAAGATGTACGGGTTAGGAAGCTGTGGGCATGCTATGTTGGCGCCAAAAGTGTGGCGACACTTTCAGGCTGCCCCCAGAACACTCTCTGCTAAAGATGCATTTCACTGTGTGCTTCGATGCACATGTGACTAATAAAGGTATTCTTATCTTGCTTCTCTGCTCATATCTGCACAAAACCTGCCGATCTGATGAGCTGCAAAACTCAGATCCTGCGGTCTCAGAATGATATTTTCTTTTCCCTTTGGGGAAACCAATCAGGACTGAACGGCAGCAACATAATTGAAGTAGAGAATGTTTATGATTTCTGTCCCCATAAAGATGGGTTAATGGTTTATAACTACTAAAAAGAAGTCTGTCAATTACAATTCCTGTAGCTTCAATCCAAGACGAAGGTGTATGCCATACCTTATGAATTTTGCAGATAACGTCAGATTGTGTTATACTGAGAAGGTCATTATTCCCCTTTAAAGGCTTAGGATGATCTTTGAATTCCTCACCACGATAATCATCTTCGTCAAGTTCACATCGTTGAATCATGGTACCCATCCCTCCATCCAGCACCATGATGCGCTTTTGCAGAATTGTTTTAAGTTCATCTTGAGGACAGTTCCTTACTTCTAGAATTAAGATAATTTATTTTTAAAATCAAGAGCAAGTTAGAATATACATTTTAAAAAAACGCACCAGGTCCTGAACATGAGATAAATGTATTACAGATGTCAAGATGGGGAGGATGTGGTAGTTGATCCTCAGCTGAAGGTGAAATTCAATACAATTTAGCTCAGGGGAGATCAATTAAGGAATGGTCGATGGCAAGGAAATGAAGTTAGTGAGATGGAGGCACTGGGAACTGAGTTCAGAATCTGAATGTATTTCTTGATCTTTCCGATATTTAAGTGAATGAAAGTGCGGCTCTTCCAAAAGTGGATAAGTAGCTGCCAGCACAGTGGAAGAAACTGAAAGACTTGCTGGAGCTGAGATGCCAAATATTCAGTGACTAAAGTATATTTAAGTTAATGGCATTGAACTATCCCCTCAAGAAAGCATATTTATTTATCATTTTATTATGTTTATGGCATCCCACGTCACCGCAGAGACAAAAGATTTCTTTGAAGTTCAGACACCACTGTTAACGCGGCAAACCAATAACCAATTGATGCATACAAAAGGTAATAAAAAAAATACTGAGTTGATAGCTGTGGCAAAAATGGTGATCAGGCGGACTTCCTGCCATTCAAATGCACGTCTAACAGAGTACACTCAAAGTCCTGAGCAAGCAGAGATTAATTTTGCATTTGATCTCACACTAGAGCACTTCCATACTAAAGTGTCAGACCACATCAGAGTTCAAGTTTGTAGTGGAGCCTTTCAATTCAGAATAATAATGTAAACAACTGAAGCAAAATGATACTTGGTGAGTGCATACAAAGCCTTTAAAATAAGATCTGTGTGCAGGATTAAGTACAAAAATTCCTCAGCATTAAAGAGTTTTTACAGTAATTAACAATAAAATGAATAATTAATTGGATTTATCAGAAATTAATTCTACACTTCAACAACTGATAGTCATGATCAGACTTCATCAAAAGATTGTTAATGAAATTTTCATCAGGTCAAAATTGGTGATAAAATGCACAAATTAAGATTACAGCACACTTTTTTCCAAAGCTATCAGTGCCACAATCACAGTAAAAATTACACTTGTGTAATATTTTTAATGATCTCAGGACATACCAAAGTTTTACAGGTAACACATTTTATGTTACAAAATAGAACAGCCAATTTATAAATGGCAAGGATCCAAAACAGCAATATACATGATTAAATAGTGTATTTTGAAATGTTGTTGGCTGAATGTCAACACTTGGACCAAAACATTTTTATATCCATTTGAAAGAACAAACAAGTGTTCTGAATAACAACACACTTGAAGGAAGGAACCACCAGTTGCGTTGCATCCCTGTAAATGTAAATGTAAAATGAGAATATATCTTCCGGATTGTGGTAGAAAGCAGCCACCAGCAGGACCTGAAACATTAACTTCGTTGCTCTATGGATGCTGCCTTGCTTTGTTACGGACTCAGTGAAAGTCCCTTTAAGATAGAGAGTGTGTGTGTATGTGTGTGTGGGGCGTGCTTACGTCAATAGAAGATAAAGGACGTAATGACGTGGTTGAAGAAGTTAGAAGAAGAGCGAGAGAGAGAGAGAAGGGAGAGAGACACCAGCCTGCTTGTTTTCTCTATCGATGGATGAGAAACAATAACTGTGTTTGCCACTGAAATCCATGTATGGAAGTTGGAAGTAATCCGGTGGAGTTCACTTTGTTGCTGACCTGTAGAAGGAAACAGGTATTTGTGTGTGGACGACCACGGTTCGGATGCTTTTCGGGGTGAGGAAGTCACTACCGAGTAAACACTGAAGTGTCGTTTGGGTTCCATCGTGGAACATTTGGATTTCGTATGTACTCTCTCTATGTTTTTCTACATCTACATCTTATCTTCAGACAACGGTGGTTGTTGAAGAAGCCCTTGCTCATGTTTCACCTTATGGCTTGCGGAACTGAACTTTAAGAACCATTCAGGAACTGGGAGTTTTGGACTTTGTCACACACACACACGACGAGTTTAGTTTTGGGGTTAACGTTCGAGGTTTAACATTTTTGAATTCTAACATACTAACATTTTTACTTTTATTTTACGTATTATCATAAGTAGTGATTAATAAAATAGTTTTTAACACTAAATCATGCTCAGTGTGTTTCTTTTGTTGCTGGTTTGTGACAGCTTGCTGACTCAAGAACAGCTTGTTCCCCACTCCTATCAGATCCCTGAACCAATCAAATCACCCTTTTCACACCCCTTTCCTGGTGGTGCTACCATATTCCTCTGCATGGTAGTGTAGCGATTAGTGTGATGCTTTTACAGCGCCGGAGACCTGGGTTCAATTTCACCCACTGTCTGTAAGAAGTTTGTACGTTCTCCCTGTGTCTGTGTGGGTTTCCTCCGGGTGCTCCGGTTTCCTCCCACGTTCGAAAGACATACAGGTTAGGAAGTTGTGGGCATGCTATGTTGGCGCCAGAAGCATGGCGATACTTATAAGATAAGATATCTTTATTAGTCACATGTATATCGAAACACACGGTGAAATGCATCTTTTGTGTAGAATGTCCTGGGGGCAGCCCTCAAGTGTCACCACGCCCGCAGGCTACCCCCAGAACACTCTACGCAAAAGATGCATTTCACTGTGTGTTTCTATGTACACGTGACTAATAAAGATATCTTATCTCTTATCTTATCTTAATTCCACCTCTCCCAGTTATTCTGCTATTGTCACTTTGGCATTTCTTTCTGCACTACTTAAGATTTGCACTTCTATCTTTGCACCATTCTGCTGTGTTGCGAGCATCATTCTATTTATGATTACCCATGCATATTGTTTACTCTGTGAGTTCATGCGAGCAAGGAATTTCACTGCACCTTGGTGTATGTGCAATAAACTAATATGATCTGAAACACATCGCTTCTGCACGAAAGCCACAACGAGGTGTGGGAGAGGAACCCTCACCTGCAGCCCTTCCCTTCACCTGTTGCCCTGTGCCCCTGGTCCTGCACCCACCGCTCACACCCCTCCCCCGGTCCTGCACCCTCCACTCACCCCCCGGCCGGCCCACCCTGACCTACCGGCTCCTTCCGATCCCGTCGCGAAAGCTGGCGCCATGTGCCCTCCGTCCGCCAGCCTCGCAGCTTTCAGCCACGTCCAGCAGCGGGCGCAGCCCAGAGCCCGGGCTCCGCTCACTCCCGCGATCAGCAGCACTGTGAAGATTCTCCCTGAGACCAGCTCGCCGGCAGCAAACCCATCCCCGCCGCCACGCTGCTCCGGCAACAACTTCCTCCCCTCACCCAAAGCCCGGGTCGGCAGCTCCAGTGCGCAGGCGCCATTCCAGCCCGCCGCCGGCCCTCCGCTCTGCCCCAGTGCGCAGGCGCGATTCCTGCCCGCCCTCAGCCCTCCGCTCTGCCCCAGTGCGCAGGCGCGATTCCGACCACCCCCGCCCCTCCCGCTCTCCTCCGATAACCAGACGCCGTTCTTGTTCGTCCCGGCCGAACGTTCTGCTCCATTTGAAAAGCGCTGCTCCAGTATGCAGCCACCGCTCTACTCGTTCCCTGTGCGAACAACGCGCAGGTGTCACTTCAACCTCTCCTCGCACTAGTCCATGCCCGAGCGGCAACGCCGGCCCATCAGAAGGCTACTGCGCATGAGCAATTTCTGTCGCTCAGATGTGACCGCGCATGCGCCACAGTCCCTAGCTGGGACGCGGAGGAAGGGTCCCGGGGTCCGTGCACTGCTCCCACCTCCCCGCTCAGGAGCCGCAGCCCTGCGGGGCACGGCTTCTCGGGTGCATATGGTATCGGTTTATTATTGTCACTTGCACCGAGGTGCAGTGAAAATCTTGTCTTCCATATCGATCGTACAGGTCAATTCATTACACAGTGCAGTTACATTGGGTACTGTCTAGGGGTGATGAGGATTTCTGCCTGCACCGGGGATGAAAGTACTTTTCCTCTTCTCCCCTCTCATCTTTCTACCTTGACGTTGTAATCAAATCTACCGCAATGTTATTAAATGGCAGAAGGGGCTTCAGGGGCAGAGTGGCCTGCTCCTGTTGTTAATGCATATGCTCCTTAAATCCATGCCCCCACATTTTTGACTCACCTCAGTAAGGAAAATAATTTTAAGCCCCTTGTAATTTTGAGCACCTCAATTAAATATCTCATCTGCCTCCTCAGTTTCAAAGAAAACACCAGCTTTTCCCATCCTTCCTCATAGGTTTAGTTTTCCAATCCCAACAGCAATCCTTGTAAACCGCCTCTGTATTTTTAAATACTGTCGCATCTTTCCTACAATTAGAAATCAAACAACTGGACATGATGGAATTCAAATTGAAAATGCTGGAAATAGCAGCAAGCATATATGAAGAGAGCAACAAAGTTAATATTTCAGATAGATGACCTTTCATCAGTATACATTTGATGGAAGGTCGTCGGGCAAATATCCAGAGACTATATCCAGCATCAAAAGTACTACTGGAAAATCTAACCCAGTAAATTATACGCACAAGCTCACGTAGACACAAGTTTCAATTTAGGACCCTGGGATGTAGGTGTTGCTTTGGGGAAGTTGGAGAACATGGAAAACAAAACTGATGATGCTGGAAATCTGAAACAAAACCAAATGCTGGAAGAACTCAGGTAGTCAAGCAGCATCTGTAGAAAAAGAAACCAGTTAGTGTTTCAGGTAAAAGATCCTTCATCCATTGATATGAGCCCTCATACAATTTTATATTTCTTATTCTTTGTTTGTCCTTCTCAATTCCATCCATTTTTCTTTTCCCATCTCCCCTTCTGAAGTGAGGGTCATAGAACTGGAGCAGCTACACAGAAATTCATGTTCTTTGCATTCAAATGTCTGAGTTATATCATTGTCAATAAACAATACAGAATTCAAGAGAGCAGTTTTTAAGTTTCCACAAGTGTATAGTTTATAGCCATGCTGTTAAAGCTTGGAGTAAATAGCTGTTTAGTGTTCTGTTTGCAGCAAGGCATCAGCTACTATATAAATTAAGTGATAATGCAATAGTAAATGGACCTATGAAATAAGGTAACAGAGTCAGCCAGTTAAGCAAGTATTCATTTTAATAAAGTTTCAAACATCAGTAAGGATAAAAACATGTTGTGATATTTTACAAGTATCTTTACAGGGACAAAGGGCTGAAGTCACTGGAACATTTTACTACTTTGTGAAATTTTCCATTCCTGTAAAGTATGTGGGGAAGTGTTTTTCTAATTCCCTCCTCCACCCCCCACCCCCCCAACAAACTGTAAGGACTTACAATGTCCTTTTTTAAAAAAAGGAACATACTTTTAAAATGCCAGGAAGCATAATCTGTAAAATCCAATACTGAAAAAGAACAATCTCAGAGACTGGGAATTCATTCTAATGATTGAAGAATGACAGATCTTTATACAATGTGTGTAACAGATGATAACGAGTCAGTACTTCACATATCTCCTGATTTTCATTTCCACTCCAATGAAAATGTAAAACGGGCGACCAAACATCATTTCACACAGTCATATTTAATCCCAGTGAAAATATTGCCGAGGTGCTCAATATACTAAACCCAACAAAGCAAACTATTTCAGATGCCGGAAATTTGAAATAGGACAAAACACTGGTTTACATATTTAGCAGATAAAGCAGTATCTGTGGAGAAACATTTCAGGTTGATAATCTTTCACTGTGGTTTTTAATGTCCATACATTTGACAATCAAATATTACGAAGGAAAAGGGCTAAGAACCTAAGCCTAGGAGGGATAAGGGGAGCAGACAAATTAAATTAATCAATTTACAGAGAGGAAAGGCAAGTATACAGCACAGAATACACACCACCTTGTGCAGCCAAACATTCTTAGCAGCTTCAAGTTAGAACCAGATAGATTCACCAACGTATTGGACTGAAGCAAGAAAGAAAATGCTAGAAACATTTTGCAGGTCAGACAGCATCTGTGGAAAGAGGAACAGAGTGAATGTTTCAGAATGAGCTTTGTTTCCCTTCCCACAGATGCTGCCTGACCTGCTGATCGTTTCCAGCATTTTCTGTTTTTACTAAAGGTTTCCAGCATCTGCATTTTTTTTATTTTTGAAGGATTGATGGGAATGAAGGATTGAGGTGAGCAGCAGGTAGCAAAGAGAAAGGTATGCACAGTGTTATCGAGTCATAGAGAACCACAGCACATAAACAGGCCCTTGGGCCCATCTTTCCATGCTGCCTGGTCTTCTGCTTAGTCCCATCTACCCGCACCCAGACCACATCCCTTTAGAGTAATTCAGGATCACCAGTGTGGAGATGCCAGGGATTGAACCCGAGGCCTCATCCATGCAGAGCATGCGCTCTTCCACTGAGCTACATCCCCACTGCTAAACAATCAGATGTTTTTGTACTCACAACTGGTCCATAATTTTACCTTTTGATTGCTGTCACAGAGTACTTAAGTAATGATGAATAATCAGCTTTTTCGTGGAAATACTGTAATAGGAGTATGAACTACTTATTTTAAAAGTATTATTAGAAATGTAATTTTGTGTGTTTCATGAACAATTCTATCAAGTAAGTCACCTATGAGTCAGTTTTAATACCAGGAAGGTTAAATTTTCAAATTTTAAAATATGATTTATGCATCAGATTTTGCAGTCACACGTATGTATTCAGTTTCATCAAATTCCAATGGATTTTCCCCAAAATGACATTAATACAACTTATACCAGGCTGACCTACTTCATTTTTCTAGTGCTACACACAGCACTATGTCACTTTTAGACATTCACTTCTAATATTGCACACAAGGTTATTCATTGATCTACACTTTCAATCACTAAAATATTCAGGCTTTGGAAAGAAAGAAAAGACTGTCTAAATTCTTTATTACAGGTCGCTTTCGCCATACAGTGCAGTTGAAAATGAGACATAGTCCAGGGCTCCTGGTACACTGCCTGGCCCTCTGTAGGGTGGCATGCTGGAAATGCAGTATTCAGCCTGTTTGGAGGGCAGTTCTCGACGCAATTCCTCAGGAAGAATGTAAGGCTGTGTGGAAAAAAAAGTGTTTTTCTTTAAAAGATTATTAATGTCTTCCAAAATTTTCCTTGAAAAGCTCTTACTTTCTGAAATGACAAAATTTCTACAAGCACGCTGTCCCTGGGATACGAATGCCTGACTTATGTACACCCATACATATAAATGAGCTCCCATAATAATAAATTCGAAAGTCTGACAGATGTACATTCATTCCTATAATCGGCAGAACACTGTTTCCTCTCTCTCCACTTTTAGTAATTGTTCTCATCAGTTTTATGTGCTTTTGACAACATTCATTACAGTACTGTGGAGATATGCCTTCGGGAAGGCTACATCTGCACCCAGTGTGTCGAGCTGCAGCTCCTGAGGGACCGTGTTAGGGAACTGGAGATGCAGCTCGATGACCTGCGTCTGGTCAGGGAGAGTGAGGAGATGATAGAGAGGAGTTATAGGCAGGTGGTCACACCAGGACCATGGGAGTCAGGCAAGTGGGTCAGTCAGGAGGGGGAAGGGGTAAGAGTGAGGTACCAGAGAGTACCCGTGACTGTACCCCTTGACAATAAGTACTCCTGCTTGAGTACTGTTGGGGGAGACAGCCTACCTGGGGGAAAACAACAGTGGCAGTGTCTCTGACATGGAGTCTGACCCTGTGGCTCAGAAGGGTAGGGGAGGAGAGAGGAGGGCACTAGTGATAGGGGACTCTATAGTTAGGTGGGCAGACAAGCGATTTTGTGGACGCAGGAAAGAAACGTGGAAGATAGTTTGCCTCCCAGGTGCCAGGGTCCAGGCTGTTTCAGATCATGTCCAAGATATCCTGAAGGGGGAGGGACAACAGCCAGAGATCATGGTACATATTGGTACCAACGACATAGGTAGGGAAAGGAATGAGGTCCTGAAAAAAAGACTATAGAGAATTAGGAAGGAAGTTGAGAAGCAGGACTTCAAAAAGTAGTAATTTCCAGATTACTGCCTGTGCTAAGTGACAGTGGGTATAGGAACAGAATGAGGAGGAGGTTAAATGTGTGGTTGAGGGATTGGAGTAAGGAGCAGGGATTCAGATTTCTGGATCATTGGGGCCTCTTTTGGGGCAGGTATGACTTGTTCAAAGAGGATAGGTTGCACTTGAATCCCAGGGGGACCAATATCCTGGCGGGGAGGTTTGCTAAGGCTACTGGGCAGAGTTTAAACTAGAATTGTTGCGGGGTGGGATCCGAACTGGAGAGACTGGGGAAGAGGTGTTTGGCTCTCAAATACAGAAAGCTAGTAGTAGGTACGATAGGCAGGTGATAGAGAAGGGACGTGCTCAGACAGGTTTGAGATGTGTCTATTTTAATGCAAGGAGTTTTGTGAACAAGGCGGATGAGCTTAGAGCTTGGATCAATACTTGGAGCTATGACATGCTGGCCAGTACGGAGACTTGGATGGCTCCGGGACTGGAATGGTTGCTTCAAGTGCCGGGTTTTAGATGTTTCAGAAAGGACAGGGAGGGAGGCAAGAGAGGTGGGGGAGTGGCACTGTTGATCAGAGATAGTGTCACAGCTGCGGAAAAGGTGGACGTCATGGAGGGACTGTCTATACTGAGTCTCTGTGGGTGGAGGTTAGGAACAGGAAGGGGTCAATAACTTTACTGGGTGTTTTTTTAATATATATATATCTATATATATCTATATCTATATATATCTATATATATATATACACACACACAGATATATATAGATATATAGATATAAATATATAGGCCACCCAATAGTAACAGGGTTATTGAGGAGCAGAAGGGAAGCAGATCCTAGAAAGGTGTGAGAATAACAGAGTTGTTGTGATGGGGGATTTTAATTTCCCAAACATCGATTGGCATCTCCAGACAGTGAGGGGTTTAGATAGGGTGGAATTTAAGTGTTCAGGAAGGATTCTTGACACAATATGTAGATAGGCCTACAAGAGGAGAGGCTGTGCTGGATTTGGTATTGGGAAATGAACTTGGTCAGGTGTCAGATCTCTCAGTGGGTGAACATTTTGGTGATAGTGATCATAATTCTCTCTCCTTTACATTAGCACTGGAGAGAGATAGAAACAGACAGACTAGAAAGGTGTTTACTTGGAGTAAAGGGAATTGAGGCTCTCAGGCAGGAAATTGGAAGATTAAATTGGGAACAGATGTTCTCTGGGAAAAGTACAGAAGAAATGTGGCAAATATTCAGGGGATATTTGTGAGGACTTCTGTACAGGCATGTTCCAATGAGACGGGGATTCACAAGAGGATACAGGAACCATGGTGTCCAAAGGCTATAATAAATCGAGTCAAAAGGAAAAAAGCTTATGAAAGGTACAGAGAGCTAGGTAATGTTAGCGATCTGGAAGAGTATAAGGCTAATACGAAGGAGCTTAAGAAGGAGATTAGGAGAGCCAGAAGGGGACATGAGAAGGCCTTGGCAGACAGGATTAAGGAAAACCCCAAGGCGTTCTACAAGGATGTGAAGAGCAAGAGGATAAGATGCGAAAGAATAGGGCCTATCAAGTGCAGCAGTGGGGAAGTGTGTATGGATCCAGAAGAAATAGCAAAAGGTATTTAATGAATATTTTATGTCAGTATTCACTACGGAAAAAGATCTGGGGGATTGTAGTGGGGACTTGCAGTGGGCTGAAAAGCTTGAGCATGTAGATATTAGGAAAGAGGAAGTGCTGAAACTTTTGGAAAGCATCAAGTTGGATAAGTCACCGGGACCGGATGAGATGTACCCCAAGCTGCTGTGGGAGGCGATGGAAGAGATTGCGGAGCCTCTGACGATGATCTTTGCATCGTCAATGGAGACGGGAGAGGTTCTGGAAGATTAGAGGGTTGCAGATGTTGTTCCCTTATTCAAGAAAGGGAATAGGGATAGCCCTGGGAATTTTAGACCAGTAAGTCTTATCTCAGTGGTTGGTAAGCTAATGGAGAAGATCCTGAGAGGCAGGATTTATGAACATTTGGAAAGGTATATGATGATTAGAAATAGTCAGCATGGCTTTGTCAAGGGCAGGTCCTGCCTTACGAGCCTGATTGAATTTATTTTTTTATTTTTATTTTTTTTTGAGGATGTGACTGAACACATCGATGAAGGGAGAGCAGTAGATGTAGTGTATATGGATTTCAGCAAGGCGTTTGATAAGGTACCCCATGCAAGGCTTATTGAGAAAGTAAGGAGGTATGGGATCCAAGGGGCATTGCAGCGTGGATTCAGAACTGGCTGGCCCACAGAAGGCAAAGAGTGGTTGTTGAAGGGTCGTATTCTGAGTGGAGGTCGGTGACCAGTGGTGTACCTCAGGGATCTGTACTGGGACCCTTACTGTTTGTGATTTTTATAAACGACCTGGATGAGGAAGAGGGGTGGGTTAGTAAGTTTGCGGATGACAAAGGTTGGGGGTGTTGTGGATAGCTTGGAGGGCTGTCAGAGGTTACAGAAGGACATAGATAGGATGCAAAGTTGGGCTGAGAAGTGGCAGATGGAGTTCAGCCCGGATAAGTGTGAAGTGGTTCATTTTGGTAGGTCAAATATGATGGCAGAATATAGTCTTAATGGTGGGACTCTTAGCAGTGTGGAGAATCAGAGGGATCTTGGGGTCCGAGTCGACGCTCAAAGTGGCTGTGCAGGTTTACTCTGTGGTTAAGAAGGCATATGATGTATTGTCCTTCATCAATCAGGAAATTGAATTTAGGAGCAGAGAGGTATTGTTGCAGCTATGTAGGTCCCTGGTCAGACCCCACTTGGAGTACTGTGCTCAGTTCTGGTCACCTCACTACAGGAAGGATGTGGAAGCCACAGAAAGGGTGCAGAGGAGATTTCCAAGGATGCTGCCTGGAATGCGGAGCATGCCTTACGAAAGCAGGTTGAGGGAACTCGGCCTTTTCTCCTTGGAGCGACAGAGGATGAGGGGGGACCTGATAGAGGTATATAAGATGATGAGAGGTATTGATTAGGTAGATAGTCAGAGGCTTTTCCCCAGGGCTGAATTGGTGGCCACAAGAGGACATAGGTTTAAGGTGCTGGGGAGTAGATATAGAGGAGATGTCAGGGGGTAAGTTCTTTTTTTACTCAGAGTGGTGAGTGCGTGGAATGGGCTGCCAGCAACAGTGGTGGAGGCGGACACGATAGGGTCTTTTAAAGAGACTGTTGGATAGGTACATGGAGCTGAGAAAAATAGAGGGCTATGGGTAAGCCTAGTAATTTCTAGGGTAGGGACATGTTCAGCACAGCTTTGTGGGCTGAAGGGCATGAATTGTGCTGTAGGTTTTCTATGTTTCTATATGGTTATCATATTGAGTGATTTCTGTACACTTTCTGACGTGGATAATATCGGATGAAGGAAATCTGTGAAAACAGAACCTGTTTGTTACCCAGGGATAGCCTGTACTGGAGTAGTTGAAAAGTGGCCAATCTCATTTAAAGAAAAGCACATTTTTTTTTAAAAGAGGGGAGCAGAAAGGGAAAGGAGGGAATAAAGTGCCATGGTGCAGAACAGAGATTTGAGCTACATGATCAGAAATAAGATAGGATACGATTTCTTTATCAGTCACATGTACATCAAAACACACAGTGAAATGCATCTTTTGCATAAAGTGTTCTGGGGGCAGCCCACAAGTGTCACCATGCTTCCAGCACCAACATAGCATGCCCACAACTTCCTAATCCATACGTCTTTGGAATGTGGGAGGAAACCGGAGCACCTGGAGGAAGCCCACGCAGGCACAAAGAGAACGTACAAACTTCTTACAGACAGCAGCGGGAATTGAACCCTAGCATTACGCTAACTGCCACACTACCATGCTGCCCTGTAAAGAACTATTCATTACAGTAGCAACCTTCATAATACACAAAAGTGCTGGAAACACTCAGGTCAGGCAGCATCTGTGGAAAGAGAAACAGTTAAAATTTCAGATCAAAGCTTCTTGGCTGACTGACAGAAGGCAGAGAGTAGGGATAAAGGGGTCCTTTTCAGGATGGCTGCTGGTGATTAGTGGAGGGCCATAGGAGTCAGTGTTGGAACCACTTTTCAGTTTATACATTAGTGATCTGGATGAAAGAACGATGGCATTGTGGCCAGGTTTGAAGACAATAACAAGATAGGTGGAGGGGCAAGTGGTGTTAGAGGCAGGGAGTCTGCAGAAGGACTTGGACAGGTTACGAGAGTGGGCAAAGTGGCAGCAAATGGAATACAGTGCAGGGTTATGCACTTTGGTAGGAAGAATAAAAGTGTAGACTATTTTCTAAATGGAGAGAGAATTCAGAAATCAGAGGTGCAAAGGGACTTAAAACTCCTAGTTCAGGATTCCCTAAAGGTTAACTTGCAGGTTGAGCCGGTAGTAAGGAAGGCAAATGTATTGTAAGCATTCGTTTCTAGGAGGACTAGAATATAAAAGCCAGGATGTACTGCTGAGGCTTTAAGGCATTGGTCAGACCGTATTTGGAATATTGAGAGCAATTTTGGGCCTTGTATTTAAGGAAAGGTGTGATGGCCCTGGAGAGGTTCCAAAGGAGGTTCACAAGAATGATCCTAGGAATGAAAGGCTTCACATGTGAGGAGCATTTGATGTCTCTGGGTCTGTACTCGATGGAGTTCAGAAGGATGACGGGGGAGCTCATTGAAACCTGAGTACTGAAAGGCATGGATAGAGTGGACATTTTTGAGGGTGCTTCCATTAGTAGGAGAGGCTAGGATCCAAGGGCATAGCCTCAGAATAAAGGGATGTCCCTCTAGAACTGAGGAGGAATTTCTTCAGCCAGAGGGTGGTGAATCTGTGGAATTTGTTACCATGGAGGAGTGTGGGGGCCAAGTCACTGGGTGTATTTAAGGCTGAGATTGATAGGTTCTTGATTGGTAAGGGGGTTAAGGATTATGAGGAGAAGGTGGGAGAATGGGGATGAGTAAAAAAAGTCAGCCATGATCGAATGGTGGAGCAGACTCGATGGGCTGAATGGCCTAATTCTACCACTACATCTTATGGTCTTCTACAGATGTTGCCCAGCCTGAAGTTTTTCCAGCAATTTCTGGTTTTAGTTTAGATTTCCAGCATCTGCAGTTTATCTTCCCAACTTTACAGGAACCTCAGTTTTAACACTGAAAAGGAAAATTCTACTTCTCTTAATTAAAAAGACCCCAGAACTTGCCTTATCTCCTGCCAGAATCCTGAAGGAAGCCACGACCTGATCAGCTGTATCTGTGTCAGCAGTCTCTCGGGTCATGAAAGAGATGAAGGACTGGAAAGTCACTTTGCCAGTATTATTTGGATCAATTAAATTCATGATCCGAGCAAACTCAGCCTCACCCTGCCAAAAGATTTGGAGATTTGACAAATGTGACAGAATGAAATGAAGAGAATGGACGATTTGATACCAGATCTTCTCAACAATGTGTCAATGCTCTGACTTCTGAGAGATCTGCAAAATTTCACATAAACCTTCTGTCAATGATAATCAGAATTAAAGACTTATGATCAACAGAATCTAGCATTTTAGACATAAACCCCAGCAGGCAATGGTGACCTACTGGAATAAGTTACCACCAGTCACAACTGGGAGCTTTATATTTTATGCACAGAAATGAGAATTCAAAAGTAACTAGAGAGAAACATGTACATCAGGAAGACAATTACTCACTTCAGGATTCAAACTTAAAATAATTGCAGGTAAAAGCCAGAGCATTGAGGAGATGAATTTAATATGTATTCTACAATGCATTCCCTTTACGTGTGGTGGAAGCAGATTCATTAGGATCGTCCTGAAGGGAACAGATCAAAATAACGGAAGGGCCATCGACATATAGAGCAGATTAAGTGGAGTCCTTATAGAATAAGCATAACGCAAATTGTACGATTCCTATAATGGCTGGTTGCTTGTGTGTTATAATTTTGGGCCAAGACCACTGAGGTGCTATTGAATATACTGTACCAGTTCTACTGCTGAAAATTTAAAATGGATGGTAATCCTAAAACTTATTTCTAACCTCAGATATAGTAAACATGCATCTATCATACCAGATCAAAGCCCATGGAGATGAGACAAGCTCTGAGATCATCAGGCTCCATCGCTCCATTCTTCTTCTATTGAGCAGATCAGCAAGTAAAAGGAACAGTTGAGGGATTTCCAGTAAGCAGATCAGTAGTGCACAGCCCACAAATCCCAAGGCGTACAGTTGATGAAGTTGGGCACCAAGGAAGGACCAGAGCCAAATGATTCATTTAAAGTCCAAAAGGATTCAATAGTTCCAAATAAGGTCAAAAGAAGTATTGTAAGTGGAAGAGAGCAACAAACCCAAAGATAATTCAGACAAACAGGAATAGAGACGATCATGGGACAAACATAAAACAAAGAGCAAAACACTGATGTAAACCAAAGAAAAAGGACAAATCAGGACACATTGCAAGTTTAAAAAAAAGGACAAAAAAGAAAATTTATCAGCATTTTACCTGTATAGATAAAAATAATAAAACATAGTCCAGTTAGTACCTGTTTATCATTTCCAACACGTCCAAGGCTGATGAGGCAGGCTCTGAATTCCTTTGGTCGCAGCTTGCCAGAATCATCCTAGTTTCGCACACCATTGCAGCATGCAACGTGAATATGATGTTTATTGCTAATTATAGCATGCAATGCACAGGAACAAAACTGCAACTCACTCGGTTAATGTTTATTAGAACATTGTAACTATTTATTAAATGGTTACTTTCACCAAGAATGTCATGTCATGAATAGTTCATTATGCAGTTGCAGATGAACTTATTTTACACTACCTGCCCTTCCACTAAATGTTGTTTGAACTTCTGATGTACCCACGTTAAAATGTGGTGTACTTTGCAAAATAAGACTAACATAGGCATGGCTTTTAAGCCCAATTAAAATTATTTTAGTCAACAAAGCAGCTATAGATATTTTGGTGTATGCTTTGAACTTGAAGGTTGCTTTTAACCACCACGTGGGCAAGAATCTCTCACACACAAAATCTGAAATAAAAGAAAAAGGTGATGGGTCTCTTCCTTTCTCAGAAATTTCGACAGTGATGAGAGTAGGGTGGTGGCAGGGGTTTGGTGGGAGTAGCAGTTCAAGGTTGTGGCAGGGTGAGAAGGGAAGTCAGTTACATTTGTACCAAGGAACAGCACCCTTTGAATCAGAGCCCATTTGAGCTGAGGTTTCAGGGTGTGCCATATGAATGGCTAGTGTCTGCATCCTTGGGTCTAAAAGCTTGATTACCTCACAGAAGTTGCCTGCTCGAACAGGTTACATGCCGTTCACCTTGCTCTTTAAAACCAGTATGATTGATGTTGAGAGACCATGAGGCACAACTAGAAGAATCTAACTTATGAAATACTACTCTTCCTAGCTGAAACCTGGTGCAAGCCCCTGAAGCCTTCTGAAAAGATCCAAACTTTCAATAATTTGGGAAGGGATCAATTATCTTGTCTGGAGGCACAAGGGCTCCTTTGGAAGGCAAAGATTTCATTGCGTTTTTGATTGCTTCATCTTACAAAAAGGCAGACTGAAGCAAGCACAACCGATCACAAAAGGCTGTCGTCACCCTTTTCTTTCCCCCCCACCCCACCCTTTAACTCCCTTCACCAAAATTGCATGAAAACACAAGCATGGACTTTGATGCAAGGAGTTCTGTTGAATAGTGCTGTGTGGTCTGCTGCACATCACCCAGCCAATTGGACACATGATAACCACAGAACTTTTATATAAAAGGAATAAGCCATTCATCCCAACACACCTCTATTTCTGGAAGTATTATTTGTATAATTTTTACTCTATGCTTTTTAATTTTAAATTTTCCATAGTCATTCTTGAAATTGGTTTATTATTGTCACATGTACCGAGGTACAGTGAAAAACTTGTCTTGCATACCGTTCATACAGATCAATTCATTACACTGTGCATTGAGGTAGTACAAGGTAAAACAATAAAAAGAATGCAGAATAAAGTGTCACAGCTACAGAGAAAGTGCATTGCAGGTAGACAAATTGTTCTTTCAGACAAATTGAGTTCAAACCAAATATCGTAAAAGTGGAAGCCAAATCAGTTTAGGATATCTTCAATGTGTACATATTTATACAGCAAGGCAGATTGCAATAGAGTGCATTGCATTAGCATCAGCCAACACTGCCAAGTTCAGGGTTTAATGAAATTTACTCGTCAGAACAAAGTGCGAGTTTAGTTGCTCGTACTTTGATTTTTTTTGTGCAAGGAACAGCTAAATCAGCCCAAGTAACCATAATTAGAAGGGGACAATCTGTAAAATAGTCAACAATTGATACTTAAGGTAAATAAGACTAGATTCATATGACCCACAATCCATAAACAGCAGGATAATTTCTCAGCTGACTGTGCAATATTTTTTTCCAATGATTTTACTTTTGATGTAATAATACACATCAGGAGCTTGTATGCTCCAACAGCCTTCTCCAGTCCTACATTATAAAATAATCATTGTGTGAAATATGTACAATTTTGTTTCCAGTTGATCTCACTAACTTTGAATTGGGAACGGGTGCTTCTGCACACAAAAAGGCTGGCTGGGTGCGCAGGGTTATATCAAACTCAATGACAAAATGCTGGCCTTGCCAGAAATGTCCACATCCCACAAATGATTAATAAAGTAAATACAATATTGGGTTAAATTCCAGTTTGACTCTCCCAATTATCGTTTCCAACATGTCCAAGGTTGATGAGCCATGCTCCAAATTCCTTTGGTCGCAGATTGCCAAAATTGCCCTAGTTTCACACACACACAAAGTTAATTGCAGCATGCAATGTGAGTCTGTTTTTGGATGAGTCCTGGGATACACCGGAGATGTGATATTGCATGGAGTGAGGAAAATGTGTGAGAGAAAGAGAGCCACCCTAAAATGTGAATTGCTATTTCGATTAAATGTTTAACATGCTGATCTTAAAAGCATCACACTCAATGAAAGGAACAGTGTACCCTGTCAAAGTGGTTGAATGAAGACCGGAATTCATTCATTTGTTGCTGGGTGATTCCTTTTGCATCTCTGGTTAGAATCTGCGTCTCGATCTCATTGATAGTCCTGGCAATTGTAGTGAGCAGCATCTCCCAGCCAACTCGGATGTGCTACCAAAATTAGTAACAAAGAATGTTCTTAAAAATTTGCCTCAGCAGCATACCAAGATGTAAACAGTAGAGTCAAATCTTTCTGGGTTGGAACATTTCACTTTCTCACTGAGCAAAGATTCAACAGAACTGGCAAGAAAGGTGGCTGATAATGTGGAACCACACACAGGTAACCGGCATCTTTGTTGTTGCTGATACATCATGCAGAAAATCGGAGAAATTAGAAAAGCCTTCTTACCCAGAGACATGGAACTTGGTACCAAAGGTAGTTATATGAATGGTTCAGGTGTATTTAAAGGAAAGCTAGGTAAGCATGTGAGGGGAAAAAAATTCAAACAACAGGTTAAACTTATGGTTAGATGGAGTATGGGAGGGGGCCTGAGCAGAGCACATATACTGGTATAGGCTTGAAGGGTTGCGTGGCCTCTTATGTCCTGTGCTGCATATTTCTGTAATTGAGTCGATTTTCATGTTATAAGGTAATAGGGCACATTATTCTTAATCTTTAGTGCTCAGGTCCCAAAAAAATCATTAATAGATATTTTCTTTGTAACATAAAATAAGCTGGCTCCCATTCATCATTTAACAAGATATATTTATTTATAATTTCAATTAAATGGGTGGGAAGATCTAATATTCACATTATTCTCTTCTGTGCTGCATCTCCCTATAACTCTATACATCCAGTACCTCCATGGTATAGCTGGTGTGCTTGTTGTCAAAGATGAGGGCCTCTTGAATAAGTTGATGTTCTCCTTCTAGTTTGTCAACATTGGGTTTGTAGTTAATGACGACCTCCTCATACTGTTTCAGTTGGTTCATCTGATCTTCCAGGGTTCCACTCATTTCAATAGAACTTTGAGCTATATCCTGTTGTTAAATTCATACAGTTATATTACGATTCTGCTTTCAAAGACAATCGAGAGACTTTTTCAGAAGTTATATTTAACATTTTGGGCTATTTTACTTTGCATCCTAACTGAAATACAAGCTCTTACTGAACTTAAAATTGAAAGCGAGTCCACATTCATTGGGAAGCTGATCAAAACAAATCCGGCCATCATATTTTTGAGGGCTCCTTCTAAAAATTTGAGCCAGGATTTTCAGGAATAGTTAGGAAACAGATTGATAGAAATCTGGAATGCTCTTCCAGAGATGGTAATAGATGTATGTCAAATGCTAAATTTTAAATCTGAGATGGATAGATTTTTTGTTATTCAATAGCATTAAGTGGGGAAAAGGCAACAAAATGGTCACTGATTTACCCTGATAATATGGTGGAACATGCTGAGGGTTATGTATTCCACTCCTCTTGCTAAATATATACTGGAATGGGTACAAGTCATCATAGATCCTGTGATATGCCATGGGCATCAGTAAAAACTCTTGGATCTACTACCACCATACCCTTTTGCTGTGCTTCTATGTACAGAAGAATATAGCGATACAGTTTGATGAAAAGAAAGAAGGGTGGATACCAAGTACGAGGGACATAAAGAACACGAACAGAGAAAAGTTTAATCCAAAGGCAAGCAGGAATTTCAATCTCTTGAAACAGTATAGAATAGCATCACAGTGGGATTCAATAATGAAGACAAACATTTCAAAATTATTTTACTGAAGTACAGATTTTGTGATCTTTACAAGGTTTTGATTACAAGTGTTCAATTAACCCTTTGGACAACCCTAATTTTCTGGTTAGGTATAGTCAGAGAGTTGTATAATCAGCCAACTGACTATACCTAACCAGCAAGTTAACCCTTTCATTAACTCTCTGGTTAGGTATTGTCTTCTTTATGCCTGGGATACATTTAAAGGGCTTCACGAATGGAAACTGTCTTTGCTGAACTTAATATAAAGGAAGATGCTATTTGATACTTCAAGATTGAATTTTAAGGCTAATCAGCGTCTTACCTCCATCTTACGCTGGATCCAAGGTCCAACTATATTAGCCTGGCTGGCAAACTGCCGACGGAGACGCTCGTTGGAATGCTGCCGTACAACCTCCTCTTGCAGGGAGGAGTCTCTCTGAGGAACCAGTTGCTTCATCTGCCATTTAAAACAACTGAGCCAATGAACCTACTCATTAATATTTCTTACACCACATTTGCTTGCATTCTCAAACAATCTTCTTGAAGGTGACCACATAAGAAAATCAGAATCCCTATCGCATGTGAAATTTCTGTACCAAATCTAAAATGAATCAAACATTTGATATATAGGGTGCTGGCTTGGTTAGCATTGATAATCAAACAATGAGTGTTGGACCACAGTACTTTTTCCCCAGTGATCCAGAATATACCTGAATTCACTCACATTAACATTCATGTCTAGTCAAATTTGAACTAGCAACTTCTGGTTGGACCCACCTCATGCAGCATCAGTTGCTCACTCAGTTACATCACACTGTTGGCACTGCAACTTTCACACTGCCTGACTGAAACTGGAGGGCCCACATCAGGAGAATGACTGCCCCAGACAGTCAGAACTAAAAACATGGAGCAGAAGCCACCAGAATTCCCAATGAGACAAATTCCTGGGTCACTATTCTGCCTTTGATGTTATTGGATGCAGCCACATTCCAATGGTTAAAATGTTAAACTTCCTTACTCCATTATTGTTTGAAGCCATTTTGTGTGTAATGCACTGTGCACTTGGTTGGGGGGGGGGGGGGGGGGGGGGGGAGAAGGGAAGCGTCCAATAACATTGAAGACCACATTTGTCTCTCCCCAACCCCTTCCCCCCCCCCCCCCCCCCCCCCCCACAGTCTGAGAGCAGAGATCTGACTTGGGCACAGTTTGGAAAAGAATCAGGTGTGATGATTTTAAATTTCTTAAAAAATTTTATTTATAGCCCTTCTGGCCCAAGCCGCCCATTTTAAACCCCAAATTAACCTACCCGTACATCTTTGGAATGTGGAAGGAAACCGGAGCACCCGGCAGAAACCCACGCAGACACGGGAGAACATACAAACTCCTTACAGACGGTGACAGGAATCGAACCCCGATTGCTGGCACTGTAATAGCGTTGCGCTAACCGCTACGCTATCATGCCGCCATTCCCATCAGGAAACCAGAACCTCATTCACAGTACGAATTATTACATCACAATTTCAATGCTACTAATAGGTTGACTTTTCAGGTGGTATCAGACCCGGCACTAGCAATGAATACAAGTTTTCTTTTTTGCACACCTAATTGTATCAAATCCAATATCTAGGTGATAGCAGTGATGATGAACAGAAATAAACTATATTGTTAAACAATATCCTAAATTCTGCTATCGTATGAATACTTGAACATCAAACAGCACAGCAACAGGCCCTTCAGCCCATGATATCTATGCTGACCACAATGCCAATTTAAACTGTACATCTGCCTGCACACAGTCTATGTCCTCCATTCCCTGCCTATTCATGTGTCTGTCTAAATGCCTCTTAAACATTTCTATCATATCTGCTTCCACCACCTCCCAAGGTAGCACATTCCAAGCACCTATCACACCTATCACTGTGTGGGGGAAAGAAAAACTTGCCATCTAAATCTCCTTTAAACTCACCCCACCCATCATCTTAAAGCTATGCCCTTATTATTTTACAGTTCCATCCTGGGAAAAAGACAGACTATCTATGCCTCTCATTATTTTAAATACTTGCAACCGACACTCTTGTGCTTCCATTTCCTTAGACGTTAGTGTGATTGGTGCTTTAAATGATATGTTGAAAACAAAACATTTGCTACACCTTCATGGCTATCATTGTAATGGGTGTCTACTTGCTGCAATTTTCACTCATTTTCTGGCTGCTGAGACAGCAACCCGTTGCAAGTATGTGCCAAGTCTACCTTAAATTACGTACAGAAAGGAACTGGCTCACCTGGCCATTTTCTTCCCTTCCAATTACTGATGAGAAATATCATTACCATTTGTTACTCCAATCTGCTCAAGACAATGAGCTCACGAGAAGGACATCAAACTTCCACCACAGTAATACAATGTGACCATCTATTAACATGCATTAGTTCAGGGCTTCTCCTTAAGTGTAAACTCTCACAAATCTGAGTATTCTACCAGAGAAAATGTGTAAATATGCAAAGCTCCTGAGTGTAGACATTGTCTGTGCTATCATGATTTCCTACACCAAGAGCAGCAAAGAGTCACAACATAAACACTTACACGGAGAGGGTGTTGAGTCCATCACATCAGAAAAGCCAGAACTATTCTAACTGACCTCTCACCTCCCACAGCACTGAGTCTTCCAATATTTCCAAAACATGCATCAATTTCTCCTCCTGAAGAGATCAAATCGCTTTTGCCTTAATTGCATGCATTTCTTTAGGATGCAACCTGCCTTCATAATGCAAAATGATAAATGCCATACCCTGAAATAAAACTAACAGCTGTTAAACAATGGATAACAGACCTGTCAGCATCTAGAGGGGATACAAAAGAAAAGTCAATTGAGACAAGGGGTAAAAAAAATCAGCATGACAAAAAAACCCCAAGCTTAAAACATGTTGACATTTTAGTTTGCTTTTCAGAAGTCAACAATGTTGTGTTTCCTACATTCTGTTCTTAAAGTTATTTTTGATTGATTTATTTAGACAGTGCTTTTCCTGGTCTTACCTTGTCCCATTTGGTGGTAATTTCTTCACGGGTTATGGTGGTGTAAGGATTGGACATTGTGGATGAGATGCCATAGGTCTGAGTAATCTTCTGTACTTCATTAAGGATTCCCAGAATGGCTTGTCTCTCACTGTCTGCTTCTGGAAGGGTGGCCTTAAATTGTTCATGAGCTGCTACAAGATTCTAGACATCAGGAGAAATGTGCAGAAATAAAGCATCATTTTAAATCATGATCAAGTATTGGTGGCACAGATATCATTGTAATTGCAGCTTTCAAACATCAGGTCCATTCAAATCTCTGGTTCATGCTTGGGTATGGATAAATACCAGTTCTCCCCCCTGGAACCCATGGCAACAGCAAGCACATTTCTGCATATTACATTTAAAGAAATAAATGAAAATAACGATGATTGTGTCTTAATTATATTTATCTAGAGTAGAGTTAGACTAGTTCAGTACCAATGCAAAGCCATGTTTGCAGACATGCAAAGCTCCAGTGCACAGCCAGTCATATGACACTGTAAAGTATACAATTACAATAAATTAGCATATTTTCCTCAAAGCTAGCATCACTGTGTGCTCCATTGTTATCCACTATTTTAACTGAACATACTGTACCTGTATCTCCTCAATGCTATGAACAATAAACATGTCTTGTAGATCTTCCATTGCTCCTTCCATCCAGTTGTTAAAGGGGGAAGCCCTCTTAGCAAACTCTAGGAATAGCTGATCAATTGTTTCCAGTAATTTTTCAGTTCTCTGCAAATTGGATAGACCAGGAACATTTACTTCACTGTGACAGAAGGATGGTGGAATGCAGCAGTCACTAATTGTGGAACTAAAAATCCTTCATATAGTTGCACCTGCAACATTGGTTGCACTTGTTTGGTAAACCTTCAGAACAGCACACCCCGTCATTTCTGCTCTGATAGGTGCAATAGCAGAGGGAAGAGGGGACATGGGCATCAAATTTGACAGTATCTTTTGAAAATCATTGATTATCTCCACTTCCAGCACCCTTTGTGGGCAGTAAGTTCCACTCATTGCCATTGAGGAAAAATGTTTTTCCTCATACCCCCTGTGCCTCTTGTTCAAAATCTTAAATCTGTATCCCCAAATCCTGTAACATCAGGTCATGGCAACAGCTTTTCTTTGTCTATCTTATCTAAAACTATCAGAATCTTGTACACCTTTCAAATCTCCCCTCAATCTCCTTTGCTCCTCCTTCTCTAACCTAACCTTGTAGCTCAAATCCCAGTCTCTGGAACCATTCTGACAAATCTCCTCTGCACCCAATAATTACTCTTGCACAAGGGTTTTCCAAGATAGATGGATTTGTGGATGATAGGGGAAATCAAGGTTCATGGGGCTCAAACAAAAAAGTGGAGTTGAGACCAATGATCAAATCAGCAATGATCTTATAGAATAGCAGAGGAGGCTAAAGGGACTTTATGACCAACTCCATCTCTATTTCTTCTGTTTTTTTAAATGTTTTTTTAAATGCAACTTTACTGTCTGTATTGCTCACTTTATATCAAATAGTGACATAAGAATAAATGGCTGGAAGAACTCAGCAAGTCAAACAGCATCTATGGAGGCAAAGGGATAGCTGACACTTTGGGTAGGGACTCTCCATCAGGATTCCAGTATATGCAGTCTCTTGCATCTGCACACAGGGACATTTTTATAGTTTCTTCCTACAACATGAAGGCTGTTGGTACCTTTTGTCCCACTGTTGTGTGGAGAACTAGTTTTAATATGCTTCACAAGTTGAAGCATTGACTTTTTATTGCCTCAAATTTTGAGAGTTCACATACTCTGCAAGGATTTCCAAAACATGAATTCAGAAGAATGACAGTAGTTTACTTATGCTACATGTTTCCAAAGTGGGTGGATTAAAGTCAGTGCCTAATCATCTGACCCAACTGCATGCCTTTTGTCAGAACGCAGCAGTCCCCACAAGGTGCTACCAGCCACCCTGTGTTGACCATGGCAACCACAGTCCAGGACAGTGAAGTCTGAGACCTGCCTCAATCAAGCAGATGGCTCCATTCTTTGGAGGCCTGTTGACAATTGCTTCAACTCTCGTCTGACAAAGAGCAAATCTGAAATAGCATGACAGGGATGGAGGCATGTTTGAAAAGGATTAAAACCATTTGCAAATTCAGAAGCAGCTGCTCTGATGAGTCATTAGATGTCCCTTTACTACGGTAACCTACATCAGAAGCAGACACCAAGACTAATGAAAATTCTGTAATTTTAGCTCCAAGGTCATTGAAGTGATGCTTCAGTCCTTGATAATATTGCCATGAAAAAAGTGGGCACAATGGAGTGCATTCCCCCCCCCCCCCCCCCCAAGTATAGCCAAATATTTGTCATTCTTTTCTGATGATACATAGATTTTCTGAAAAAAGAACAAAGGACTGCAGATGCTGGAATCTTCCTGAAGGGTCCTGACCCAAAAGGTTGACCATCTGCTTTACTCCACAGATGCTGCCTAGCCTGCTGAGTTCCTCCAGTATCTTGTTTTTTTTCATCTAGATTTTCTGAAAGTTTTGTGAGGTAGCTTTGATGTAAACAATTGACAAGACTTGACCTGTTTCCAATGAATAAAACTTGTTAAGAACATATTGTTTAACTTGCACAAGGGGTAGTTCACAAACTGCACCAAGTACATTAAAATTAGTGAAAATTTCCCTGATGAATTATGTTTATCCAGTGAATGGTTGGACCAGAAGATCTCAGCAGAGTGAGATTCAGTCAGTTTGAGTGACCCAGGGTTAGATTTTCATCCGAACTTAAAATCAATGTGTTTATCCTTCCAAGGATCCAATACTGCTCAGTAAACTATGGATATTCACTAATGAAAACATGCATGAGACATCAAGGAATGCCCAATACTTTTAATCTATAAACCACCCAATAAGAAATCAACATAACCCTGAATGGATGACAATGGAAAGGGGGGAGTAAAATGTAAATTGTGTCACTGCACTAGTGGATAAAGGACTGCTCAATGGAATAGCCCTGAAGTAAAAAACTTAACTAATAAATTAACAACCTTTAATGTCATACTTAGAAACTTTAAAATCTTGCACCATGTCTTCCAGGCCACCAGTTTTTCCGTAATAGTGGGGCAGTGATGCTGGGGTAGAAGTATGGGAGTTACATATAATGGGGAAGTACCACAATTGCCTGTCATCCAATACTCAGTTCCATTGGCTTCAGTATTACCGATGACAGGAAAAGATTATTGATTTTGCACTCATATTGCAAATTTCATCCAATAACCTCAAATCAAAAAGGTTGTGATTATAAAATGCCACTATATATCACAGTCCCACAAAACAGAAAGAGAACCTGAATGTGCTTACAAGTTACTTTTTTTGTCTCATGTTATGCAGGGATGTCCTATAATAAGATATGCTAACAGCTAGGTGGCGCAACAGCAGTGCATAGTCAGAAAATTGGCCCTCCCATGCAAAAAGGTGCATCACGTGCAAATATTGTTCCCACTCTTGCATGTATATTAGATTCAGAGACATTATTCAAACTATACTGTTATGCAAGTAATTAACATTCAAATAAATCTTACCTCTAAAGCTTCTCTCCGTTTCTGAGTGAGAGTTCCAAAGTCATCCCATTTATCACAAATTTTCTGGCACCGTTCATTTACTCCAGCAGCATTGTGATAATCCAACTCACTTCAAAAAGAAAATCAGTAAAATTCCTTAAAAAGTTGTGACAAAGTAACGGGCTCTCAACTTACAAGTGCAAAATACTGTAGATAATTGCAGCTGTGAAGAGGATATATGGAAGCTATAAAGGGGTATGGGTAGTTAAAGAAGTGGGCAAAGATCTGACAAAAAAAATAAGTATTTAAAATGGAAAGATCGCAGAGTTCTCTGATGTATGGGATCTGTGGGCTCTAGTACAAGATTCACAAAGAGCAGGTATGCAGGTACAGTAATAATTGGAATACATCACAATATTTTCATTTATTATGGTGGAAATTGAATGCAAAAGTCAGAGGTTATGCCTCCTCAAAAAGCAACAGAAACAGTATAAATATTTTTAAAACAAAAATCAGTAGATTCTTTGACAAGCAAGGGGAGTGAAGAGTTACTGAGGGTTGCAGGAATGCTTCCTCCTCTCTTTGACTGGAGTCTTTATTTCCTCAAATTAAGAGTTTCACGTCGACCGTATGGTCAGGAAGAACACTGGAAGAGGAGTCAATCTTTCTTAAGGTCAGCATTTATTGCTCATTTCTAGTTACCCTGGTCAACTGAGGGTTGCCAAGACATTTAAGAGTCATCCACATTTCTGTCGAAGTTGATTTTAACATTATAAATGTCTGTGACATTCAGAGATACTTTAAATTAAACAAATAGTTTATATAGTTAGCTAACAACAAATTACGCATTTTAGAAATAATTCAAAACATTAAAGCAAAGCAATTTTATAAAATGACTTACTTTGTTTCCTCCTAAATCTGCACATGACAAAGCCTATTGAAATTAATGGGGTTTCAGGCCTTGTGGCAGCTCAGACCCGGTACAGAATCAGCAAGGAGATTCTTCCTGCATGATGCTGGGCAATTTCAACAAGATTGGATCCTGTTGCTGGGTCACAAGGACTTCAGCAGTGGGGCAAACTGACAGCCCCCTGAATCTGTCAGTGGTCGGCATGTCTTGGAATTTCACGGCGTACATAGAGGGGTCCGGGAACCACAATGGTTTGAAAGAGTGAAGACTAATGGCTAGGTTTGGAACCATCTGCCATAACTAGCGTGATTCAGCCCAATATAAAGTGCAGTCACGTTGCATTTCCTCTGACTGAACATCTATACTTCCTGCAGTTTGACCACACAGGCAGCCTGTGGCACTCATGAAGGCACTATTCCATCATTGACAGACTATTGATGTTGAGAAAAAAAGTGTGGAAATCTGCTTAAGTGCAAGATCTACTGCAAAGGAAAAGAGGTTACTTAGCAGACAACTTCTCATAACAAGAATATAAACAGACAATACTGGAAAAAGTCCAGCAAGTCAGGCAGCACCTGTGGAAAGCAAAACAGTTGAAGTTTCAGATCAAAGACTTTCTATCAGAGGTGAGGACAAAGGGTAGAATTTTTCACAAATCAAAGTATGGCTTTGGAGGAGGGGGAGGGAGGACACGGCAGGGCTCCCACCGACGGGAGAGGGGAAAGTGGCAGGGCTCCCCTGGTGGGGGTGGGGGGAAACACAGCAGGGCTCCCGCCAACGGGAGGAGGAATAGTCAGACATGCAGTGTGTACATATACCATGAGTAATACACAGTTTTATTGTTCTTAAACTTTCTCTTTCTCTCTCCAGAGGCCACCTTATCACCACCAAAATTCTACCTTATCTGTAATATTGGTCTCAGCAAACACAAAGAGCCGCTACAGTTAATTGCTTAATTGAATAAAAGTGATGTCAGCTGCCAAAGAACAGTACCAGGCTTCCTGCTCCCTCCTCCAACAGGTGACCTGTATGCACAGAGAGAAATGAGTAGTTCCGTCTTGACTTGGGGGAAGGCAAAAAGAAAGTTCACAGGTTTCTACCGTGTTGGAATTCCACCAGAAGAATGGGGACACGGAGTTTTGTTGCACCAAAGCTCCTGTGGTATCCAAGCCCAAACAACACAAGCTATTAGACTAAAATAGAAGACCAAGTAGTCTGATGTAACCGCAGTAGCTGGTGCAATGCTGGATTAATTCATAACCAGTCAGGGGCCCAGCAGACTGACCCTGCCTCTTTGAGGGAACTGGCTCAGATAAAGTACATTTTACACGTTCACTGACTGCACCAAGTTCAGAGGCCAGGCTGATTTTAAACATACCTCACACCAAAGAGGGCTACTTTTACACAGATGCAAGTTTGAATATTGTCATCAGTGAAAGTGACCAGAGATGCAACATGCTATTTTGAGAGGAGTTTAACAACTGTTGAGGGCAGTCTAACAATAGTGCAACTGAGCCATTTAAACTAAAAGCATTCTTTTCATTTTAAACCATAGCCCATTGTGTGTGATCTTCTGCTCTGAAAATACCACAAATATTAATTAAGAACTTTATTACTATATGACTCAAGTTACCACTAAAGAAAACAAATGTCAGTTTGTCTCAAAATATTGTATTCAAAAAATGCATGATTATAAATGTAATCGAAACACATCATGATCTCAAATGTAAGAAAAATGCTGCAAGGAGCTTTAACAACCCCACAAATACCTTTCCTTTTTGAACAGAATGTACTTATTTTCATAAGAAAATTTAAGAGGATAATTATTTTGTAATGTTCAAGAAACAAAATACAGTTTGGCCCATGTTTAACAGATATCTAGTTTTTATTGTCATCTGCCAATTACATTTAGAGTCCTTGTTCCAACTGACAGGAGATTTCCTTAGGTTATGCTGCTTTCTCACTTAAATCAATACCAGTGACCAACTTACAGATGTTTGATTGTCTGATGCAGAAATCTGACATCAAAACATTAGAAACATAAATGAAATTCAACCACTGATGGTTCTAATACGCCATATCGACCAATCAACCTCCAACTGCCAGTCATTGCTGAGATAGCAATTTTAGTTCACTCAATTTCTTCAGCCTATATGCAACAAGTGAGCCGTGTTTTCAGGTAATTAAGGCAAGAATACTCTGTGTGCAAAAGTAAAGAGCAGTACTCCAGGTGAGAGTAAAGTGCGTGGAGCTTGACCTTCTCAAACTTAAAAATCAGCACTTACACCAACCTATTTTTGAAATCATTTTGTATTATGAAAAGCAAGTTTTACTTAGTACATCTAGAAAAAAAAAGAACCTTTGAATGCACAATTGAAGTGATACCAGTCTTAGCTATTATCTCATGGGAAATTCCATTAAATTTAGAGCCAAATCCTTCAGTAACAATTAAAATTCCCAAATCTATTCAGCTAGTGTGTCCAGGTAATATCAAAACTCAAAAAGCTACAAGCCTTTCCTGTTGTCCTTCAAAATTTAAACAGAGTTTGATTATATAGAGGCCGATTGTTACCAAAATGTCATCAGCTGTCAGCATGTGAATGGAACATACTTCAGTTCCTGCGCGATGGCAGCAATTTGCTCCACTCGGTCCTGGTGTGCAGCCAGATCACTTTCAAATGCCTCATGCTTCCTCAGCAAAGCCCGAACTTCAGTCAAAGTGACAGATTCATAGTCTTTTTGCATCAAAGCATGATCTTTCCCTGTGGAAAATAAGAGTCTACATTACCTTGGTGCCCTAACTATTTTGACCTTGCAATTCAAAACCAGGGTGTGGATATACATGGGGACTACAGACAGACAATGGAATGAATGAAGCACAGGGTGGATTAGGGACTGGAGAGCAATGTGGCGTAATAGTCCATTATTTCAGGAATTTATTGCCTGGATATGGACTGCTGGCCATGAGGACAGACTACCAGCCTACATTCTAACTCACATCTATGTTTAGCAATGATGATATATCAAAGCTGTTGGGGTTTTATAAATACAAAACTTAATACACAAACACAAAGGCAGCCGGACAGTATTTGGTCACACCAGTTTTTCAGGTGGCTCCTTACCATATGACCATACTTCTTGAGTCGTGGCTTTCTGTCTGAACTTCTCAGCCAGATGCTCCAGACGCTCCAGTCTTCTTATTTCACTCAGTAGCCATTCCTCATAACCCTTTTCTACCTGCTCAAGACGTTGCCAAGCACCTGCAATGTCCTGGATGGGAGAGGAGGGGAGTGAATGGTTTACTATATCCTCCCCGTGCCTCTCCCTGGATATCAAATCATTTGTGACCACAGGTAAAACAAGGATCTGCTAAGAAAACCCTGAGTGGATCACAGGAATACGAGGAGAAATCCAGGACTCAAGCCCTCCCCCATTGGTCCACCTCAAACACCCATTTCTCAACATCAGAAGGTAGCTAAACTCTGCTTGGTATTGCAGATGAGAATAGTGTGACAGGTATGTTAAATCTCTTTTTATTCCAACCCTTACCTTTTATTTCTTCACTTGTTAACACTCATTTTCATACAAAATTTTAACTCAAAAGTCCTCTCACAACTCATTGTTACTGTGGGTAGGTGGAATGCAGAATCAAGATGAGATTAGCCATGATTTAATTAAGTGGTGGAGCAGGCTTTCGAGGCTGACTTCTGCCCCTAATTTGCGTGTTTTATGGAAACCGTACAAAACCATCGCTGAAATTGTGAACTGCTGCAATGTTGCCCTATCATAGAAAATAACAGACATCCCAGGAAAAGATGAAAAGCAAGTCAGAAAGAGGATGATGTTAATTTAGTCTTCATTATATCAAAAACAAACAAGCACATATTCTAATTCACCATTGCATTATTAGCTATATTTCCATTTGTTATTCTACATAAAGTAATTTACAATGTACTTATTTAATTCTGGCTGAATTATAGGCTACCCATAATGCATAATTTTAGTGTGTCTTTTGAGTGAATTCCTCACAGAAACAAGACTATATATTATATATTTGTGGAACATGATTTATATTCCATGAGGGGGCAGATTAACAAGAAATAGATATTGAAATCCAAGAGGTTACTTATTCAACAGATTATTACAGCACTGAATATCATTGAATCACCAAAACTGAAAAGGAGGGCATCATCTTAAAATGTTTGCTTTCTGTCAGCTCTAACCAGTATATTTTTGCTATACTCCCTCAATGGTTTTATTGGGTTTATTAAGAGAGAAAGAACAGGGAGATATGAGGAGATGAGATTTGTTGACTTGGACCTGACAGTGGGCTGAATTACTTCCTTCTATGCTGCAACAATTCTACAATTCGATGACGCTCGGTATAAATTACCAACAGTGATGGACACAGGTTGAGATTAGTGATACACAGGCCATTACTCTGCCACTCTGCAAATTAAGTCGGCTAATTTAGCCTCCAAATCTTCATCAAATTATGAACTTTGCAACAATGCTGTTATTGGCTTTAATGAAAAATCAGGCGGCTTTTCTGCAAACCTAATTATGTACCTGGGAAGCCATTCAAAATTTAATCAACTTCCTGAAGCTGAAAATCAAACATCAGCTTTTTAAATGACTTACTGAAACCATCTTGCCCTCAGAAGGCATGTAGGCTGGCCTGTTGCTGATCCTCAGCTTGGTCTGCAATGTGTTGAAGTTGATTTCTAGCTGGCATTTCTCTTGGATTTTGGGAGGTTTGTGCAGGCGGCGATAGTCTCGGAAATCCTCCAACTTCTGCTGCATGGCCTGCATCGTCTTCTCCGGGGTCCGGTTTTCCAACCAGGGGATGGTCCTCTGAATCCACTGCAGGAGCTGCCGGGGATGGGAATTCAGCTCACTAATCAGAATTACAGCACAAATTCCTGCTATCCTTCGACTTCAACTTCAACATCATTTGCAACTCCTTTGGTATACCTCTCTAGTCCACGATACAAGACGGGGCAGGGGAGTCCAAAACTAGAGGACATAGGTTTAAAGTGAGAGGGGAAAGATTTAAAAGGGACCCAATGGGCAACCTTTCCCCACACAGAGGATGGCGAGTACGCAGAATGAGCCATCAGAAGTGGCAGAAGCAGGTACAATTACAACATTTAAAAGACATTTGGACAGGTACATGGATAAACTAATATTTCTTTTAGTCACATGTACATCGAAACACACAGTGAAATGTATCTTTTGCATTGAGTGTTCTGGGGACAGCCCGGAAGTGTTGCCACCATAGCATGCCCACAACTTCCTAACCCGTATGTCTTTGGAATGTGGGAGAAAACTGGAGCACCCGGAGGAAACCCACACAGACATGGGGAGAACATACAAACTCCTTACAGACAGTGGTGGGAATTGAACCTGAGTCACTGGCACTGTAATAGCATTACGCTAACCAGTGCACTATCATGCCTGCCGGGATAAGGGCCAAACGTGGGCAAATGGGACCAGCTTAGATGTGCATCTTGGTTGGTACGGACAAGTTGGGCCAAAGGGCCTGATTTCCGTGTTGTATAGCTCAATGACTAAGTGGGAGGCAGACCCGCACTTTTCCATTCATGTCTCAGACAATGACAGGCGTTCGCAACACCAGGATTCATTGGACAGTATGTTACTAATTCTGCCCTCATGGTTCTGAGGAGATTGCAAGGACTCTTTTTTTGGAACTGGCCATGTCTCACACTCAAACTGAGCAATTATTTTTATTGCAAGCATTAGCCTTTTTATTATAAAAAAAGTGTTGAAAAATAACAGAGGAATCCAGTATATGCGTATTCAATGATCAAATGGGAAAAGCACCAACTGGAAGATATAAAATTATTCAGGGCAACACAGTGGTGCACCTGGTAAAGCTATTGCCTCAGAGCTCCAGTGACTGAGGTTCAATCCTAACCTCTAGTGCTGCTTACGTGGAATTTGCATGTTCTCCCTGTGACTACGTGGGTTTCCTCTGGGTGTTCAAGTTTTCTCCCACAGACATGCAAGTTGGTAGCTTAAACAGAAGGGAAGCTTGAAATTCAGTCTGAGTTTACCTCACTGGCCAGCTTCTCATATTCTCCCATTGCCTTTTCGTTATCCTGATTAACCGCCAGTATCTTGCAAATTCTGTTGGCTGCCATCTCAGCCTGTGATGAACAATAAACCATGTTTGAGACAAAAACATGTGCATAAAGTAGTAAAGCAAAATGGAAACAGAACAGTTCTGCTTAGGAAAATAATTCAGTATTTCATTTAGCTCAGGCAGCAAGTGTTCACATTGGGGAAAACAAGAAATTCGTAACTAAAGTCCAAATGTGGTAAACCCTACATTTATTAAGTAATTATTCAAAAATAGGTTAATTTTAAAGTTTCCAAAGATTAGATGCTACAATATGTCAAGCATGATGTCAAAGCAAAGTGAAATAGCTTAAAGCACACAAAACTGTTAATCAAAATTGAAAAGCCTTGACAATTCTAAGTGTACATTAGTAGGCAAATGGGATTTACATAGATAGCCATCATGGTTGGCATGGACAGGTAAGCCTAAAGGGCTAATTTCTGTGCTGTACAATTCTATGATCCTATAATATTGTCATTAATAACAAAATTATTGGGGCACTTTGTGTTTCTGTGTCAAACAGTAGTTGGAAAGAAGGGAAAGTGCATCAAGTAGGGATGGGGGTGTCTACACACAAGATGCTTTGCAAGTTTGATTTATGCCTTGAAGTCTAACTTAATTTGTGGCAGATGTTGGCTTTCTTGGTCTGAAACACTTCCTAACATGAACTTGCAACTTCCATTTTGTGAAGTGAGCCTGGTGCGAATGGGTCGTAAGATGGGGGGAAAAAAAACAAACCTGCTTGTAACTAATCTCACACCCTATGATCTGTTCCACCATAACCTGCAACACGACTTGAGCTGTGCAGGGTCGCTGCCTGTCACTTCCACTACCTGCTGTCTCCACCCAGCATCACATCCGAGGCATGTCTAACTCAGCCTCTGGGTTTCCTAGACAGCTTTACCTACTTTAAGACCGGCATTATGTTTGATTTTCATCCATACCAGACTCAAATCTGCAATATTTTAATCATTAGAAATACCTAAAATTTCTCTTAAGCCACTCACTTCTACTCTCCCACCATCTCCGCCTTTCCTATTCTCCACCTTTCACCATGTCTCCCCTCCTTTCCCTCTACATTGCTCCACATCCCCTTCCCCCTCTTCCACCCTGCCCATCCATTCTCTCCCTAATATGGTTTAGGATATGGACAATTCACTTTGAAAAGAATTCATTTTATACCAAGGCCTAAATTAAAAAGTCTATAGATCAATGGTTAATTATAAACCACAATTAATTGGGTATGTCCTGAGAAATTCACTATACTTGGAAACTAATTTTTCAGCAACACAACCACATAGGCCATTTTCTATTTTTTGCTTAAATCTAAAACAAAACTGCCAGCCTTATGAATCACTGAAATCTGAAGGAAAGTTCTGGGTGATTGATATTTCATGAGAGTGCAACATATTGACAAAGACTGTTGTTATCTACTGTTAAATCATGTGATGTAACCAAAGAAATATAAAAATGGGAAAATTAAAATGCTTGAAAATGAAACGTGTTGAAAACTGAGGTTACTGCCCTTAAAATCTGACCTTCTACAATGGAAGATATCCATGTGCAGACCGCAGATACTGTATAATTGACCTCTTGCTTATTTAGAAAGGTCAGCTGTCCCAGATTTTCAAATTAAGCTTGCACTCCCACTCTCAACGAATCTCAATCCAATCATCTCAACATTCTCTAAACTTGATATGAAGACTGAAGTTATTTAGGGCTCCCCATGTCCAATGTCACAGGAGATTAACTCGTTTATTTTTTTTTTTAAATCCAGCAACATTACTTGAATAAAAGCAGCACAAGACAAAGTTCTGCAAATACAAGGGCAGAAAACCAACTTCACAGTTATGAGATTGAACTTCAAAGTTACAAGACTGAGCTGTTTGTGAGAAGTCTCATTAGAAAAGGATGCAGATTGGAAAAATCAGGCACAATAGTCAAGACATTGAGTCCTGAAGAAGGGTCCTGACCCAAAACGTTGACCATCTATTCTTCTCCACAGATGCTGCCTGTCCTGCTGAGTTCCCCCAGCATCTTGTTTTTTTTCATCTAGATTTCAGCATCTGCAGTCCTTTATTTCTCTAACACATAATGTAACCTCTGTATTGAGACAAGCCAAATTCCTCATGTCTAATATTCTTTCCACTTCTTCCATCATACTAGTTCATACTGGAACATGGTTCCATGGCACTGGAGTGTTTCAGAACTTCACCTGGACAACACTTAGCTTACTAAAGATGCACCTGTTCCCACCTGATATCCATAAGTAAACTGGCATCAGGTTTTGCCTTCCTGATGGAGGACACGTGACCATAATGCAGATTAAATATGGTACCCTCCTGCTATGTATTGCTGATTGAGCAGGTAGCCACATTCACAATAGTGCATCTGATGTGTTTGCTGATGAAATGAATTCTTTCCTTGCATTGCAGCAATACATCAAGTGATGTGCTGGTAACTAGAATTTCAGCATGGCTGCACTAACCATCTGCTGTGGAAATGATGATGAGTCGATGTGAATAACTTATTGGGGTTGGAGAATTAATGTAAAGCATGACATGCACCCAAAAATAAAGTGGATTTCAGGAAAATCACAGGCAACACAGCAAGTACCTGCTCTGCTCCAGCAAAAGCATGATAGAAGCAGGAAACATACGTCATAAGAGCCCTCTGATCAGGTTTAGGTGTGTTCACAATATCTGGTGAGGATGATAAATAATAAAATGACAGCAAAGGGAAGAGCATGAGAACAAAGATGGAATAATCAAGGTGCAACATAGTAGTCCTTTTTTTTAAAAAAAATTACACACCAGGGCTAGGATTTGTTCCATTTCCCAAGTTAAATTAATAATATTTATTCACTTCTCAATTCTCCCATTTCTCAAATTAATACATGGAATAAAACTTAGAGGACCCTTAAAAGAAAATCCCTCCTGTTGTACAATGGCTGTCTTTCATTCTGAAAAATCTGGAGAACCAATGCAGTACGACGTTCATAGATTAACTGGTGTGTGTGAATGTGCTCATGTTAACTGGATCACTCTTTCATCAGACTGTCTTTTAAGAGGCCTCTAATGGCTACAAGGAATTAGAGAATTCTGTGCAGATGGAGAAATTAACACTGACAGCTGAAGCTAGCTAAAAACTGGGTGGGAAAAAATAAATCACATCAGATGGCAAGAAAGAAAGTGCCAGAAACCAGCATCTAAAATTATTGAAAAGTAAAAAAGTGGAAAAAAAATGACCAATCCAGCTGAGTAAACAATGGGAGATGTAGAAGCTGGAAATCAGAAAGTTGAAGGTTAAATGTCTGGAAGTTCCACAGGTTTTGACCTCACCTTCCTTGCACCTGCAAACGCATGGTAGTAACAGGAAACATAAGTCATAACAGCCCTTTCGTCAAGTCTTGCTGTATTTACAAAATCTGTACAGAAAGAAAATTGTAACTTTATTAAGTATCAAGTAAGGTTGATATTTTGGACAAGGAAAGCTCAGATAAATCAGGTACCATCATTGGCTAATTTGAAGTACCCATTGAGCAATACCAGAAGATTCGCATCAGTGCCAATTCTCATTTCCACTGAAAAAGAGGATGTTTAAGAGTACAACAAACTGTTGCTGGAGTATTAGCATTCATTTTTCCTTCCATCTCAACTAAACAAAGCAACAAATAACACATCACCCATATTACATAAATATGATGACTTCAGAAATGCGGCCAATAGTCAATTTATTGAGAATACACTAGAGTAAGGGTATGAAAGTGTGAAAATAATTAGCAACTTTTCCTGAATGCTTTGCCAAGTTCCCTTTTATTGTCCTTCTTTCAGGATGAGTCAAGCAGCATAATCACAGGAAATTTAAAAAGCAGTATTTACATTATCTATTGCAGGATCTCTCCGCAAACCCCTGTCAACTTCATCTACCTTGTTTCCATATCCTTTCAAAGTGCTACCTAACGAACATCAATCTTAATTTTGATTCAATACTCCAGCCTCCCTTTTTACTATCACCCTTTGTTGCCTGACGTCACCCTTAACAGTTTAGCTCCAAGGTTATGTTTCCGCATCTTAGAGAAAAGCATTTCTATTTACCCTATCAACCACCTCAAATGCCTCAATTAGATCATGCCTTACTGACTTTTCTCTCAAAATATGTATGCAATCTTCCTTTAACTTTTAAGCAACTGCACCATGCTGGTAAAAAATAGTCCATACCAAAGCATATTTCACACCTTTTAGGGTGTTCCCCCCACCCCCGCCAGAATTATTGCAGAAATACATACTTCCAATTTCAATCCAAGAGTACATGATGGGATTAACTTCAAGAAACCATCTTTCAAATTTTGCTCATCTATTTCCAAAAGAAAAATAACCCTTAATTTACAAGTGTTTTCTTTATGGAATAGAGATTGGGGAAGATACCAATACCCATCCCTTTTTTGTCCACACTTTAAACTGATGATTGCTGGTTGCTTGCTTTGCAGTAGATTTAAAATTCCATACCACCTGCCTAGAAGTTATCTCTGGAAGGAGTTCAAAAGGGATGGGCTGGAAACTTGTGCATTAGTGCTACTTACACACCAGTGAATTGGTAGAATTTGACATTTTCTCCTGGAACACTACTTTATATCTTTTCTTTCACATATTCAAATTTTACTACACACTTGAGACAATAAACTTACAAAATCCAACAGGATAGAATTAATGGAATAAATTGGGTCTCAAATCAACATTTTGAAAACTAATGACAAGTTTATAGGGGAAAAGGCTACCTTTAAAAAAAACAAGAAAGATGTTTACCTAAAAATCTAGGCCTCAAAAGGTGGAATAATCCATATTCTGGTACTTAAAGTTAAGTGGGATGGTAGTATTTGGGAAGGAAGCAAATTAGGGTGAAAGCAGAAGGGGTCCTACGTCGAATGCAAGTGCTGTGGACTTCAGGGATCACTTAGCCTTTAGGCAAGTTTTTAACCTGGAAACAAGTTGATGGCTGTTGTGGCTTAAGTACTCATTGAAGAATGCAGAGGCCAAGCTTGGCAAGTATTCTGCTTGCTGCTAACCAATTTTCCAGTTTCCCAATTTCTACCCCACAATGTTTATATTTGCATTCACAATAGTAGTTACAATAGGAAAGGCAGAATCACTGTTAAAGAGAACTATTACCTTCTGGATCCAGCATTTTAGGAATATCCAGTTCTTTTTCTGCAATCTCAAAGGCAAGGTTCAAGTTGTAAAGGGCATCATCCTATATATAGGAGAGAATATTATTACTCAGTAATACAATCCCTGACAGAAAGTTGCAATATATCCATTACCAATAAATACAGTCAATTTTTATTAGTAGTCAATAGCCATCAGTTGACTTTAGAAACTAAATAACCTATCTTAACCTGGGTATGATGCCATTAGGTTGATAGTTACATACAGGGACCAAGATATCTCTGTCATTTAAACACTGGATATTGCATATGGTTATAAATGAAAGTGTATTAACTTATTGGCACATATATAATTAAAGCATTTCAATAGAAATCAATGGAGCACTATTTCATGTGATCCTAAGGGGTACTTGCAATCTTTAACTTTACTTCTGAATAGCAAGTTAACTTCAGCCTGCTTCAACTGCAGAGATTTGTACCCGCAACAAAGTGCAGAACTGAAACATAATGGAGAATGAATGGACTTTGTGTATACTTATAACATTTTTCTGTAGTCTTCTCATTAGCTGTTCTGCCAGCACCAGAAAATTTTATGTAGCCAGAAAAATACAATAGCACAGAAAAAGTGGGTGCAACCAGTGAAGTACAGGTTTTGTATTGACATTTTTCTTTGAAGTTACATCATTTTAAGGATTCTGAAACATCTTTGAGCACTTATAATGGAATGGTAACCAAGTACTGCTCCTCGGGAAAGTTTGGATATTTGTAATGCCCAATGTTTTCAGTTTTGATCTGTACAGCTTTGAGCCTGCTTTGGTTAGGCATTTCTGAAACTGATACTCTATCCTGCATGGCTTCTATACCTCATGGACACAGTGGCACTGTCCACCAACTGTGAGATGTACTGGTTAACCACTGCACTCACAAATGCAAAATAGAAAACTTAATGTCATCGATTTTGACTTTGTAGAACAGTGCAAAATGGATGATTGCAAATTAGCAGTTTATTTCATTCATTTATTCCTTATTCCCTCTATTGACTTCAATGAACATTTAAATGCAAGATTTGACAATTACCCAAATTTATACTACTGCACAATATCAGTATCAACCAGATTTTTTCTTAAGTTGCTTTTATAACATGCATTAACATTAAAGCATGTTTTGCAAAAGGTTTAAGGCAGATGCATGTTAAATACCGCACACAACTTGTCACATACAATGAGTTCAGTCCTTTGTCTGTAAACGAAGGCATTACATGCTCGCCTGTTCTTCCAGCTACATGCATGTACACACATCAATCCAGCCATAATGGGGCAACAGGACAGATAAGCAAGCATGCAGTGAGAGAATGAAAAGGATAGCAACATGATGTTTAATATAATAAATTGAAATTATTTTAAGAGAAGCAGTTGACAAACAAGACAGCACGAGAAAAAGACAAAAAAAGTTGGATTTTATTCTTAATTCTAATGTCACCAGTTTGTCAACTTAATTTGTATATATGGGCAATGAGCCAGTACAGTAATTAATTTAAAACTAGAGGCAATGATCTCATTGACCTTTATTTGGCAGCATCATTGTTAACAGTGCAGGAGTATTATCCCTCATCACTACAGATCCAAAGTACAATTGGAAGCCATTCAACTAGCAAGAGACCAATTGGACATTGACCCCATCTCAAATTGGAGGGCTGGGTTAATTTCATTCATGAGGCCTTCTGCTATTTCTTGCAACTATACTTAACATAGAACATTACAGCACAGTGCAGGCCTTTCAGCCTATGATGTGCCGACATTTTATCCTGCTCTAATATCTATCTAACCCTTCCCTCCCACATAGCCCTCCATCCAGTTTGCCCCTGTTCATCCTTGTAAACTTGAAACACTGACTTTTCTCCACAGAAACTTTACTCAAGGTTAAAGACTATTGATCCTTACTAGAAACAAGTTATGATGAATCCGTTTGAGGCCAAAAAGACAAAACTCCCAGGGTCCAAGCACCATTCTCTCATTTGGCCCTCCATACTAGAGGACAGGCAGAAGATTGATTCATGGCCTCTCACTAGAAAGTGCGAAGATCATTAAAGCAGGACAAAATTTCTCAAGCCACTCCACAAGTAACCAGCATCAGGTTATTTCAGTTGTGTAGGCCTGAATATAACTCATGACAAGATTTGGTTTTCAGATCATCCCTGCACAAGTTCTCACAGTAGACAGTAATGGCCGATGCATATACCAATAACCAATGCAAATATCTCAACTTTCCACTACTTCTCTAGACTGATTATCATCATTTGGAAAGTTCTTAAATGCAAGAGCAAGCTTTCAGAAAATGTTAAGAACAGAATTAGGTGTCTCAATATGCTAAATTTAAAACTGTTACTCATTATGTATGATATCCCCCCTGTTAATCGGTCAAAAACAAAATTTCAGTGAAAAAGGACCCTGCAAAAATCAGGAATTCTAAAACAGAAGTTGTTAGGAATCCAGAAAACAGTCTTATAAAGGAGAAAAGACCACATTTATTACTTTGATTGTAACCTTTTGTCAGAATTAATATTTGCCCAAACCCAAGTGCATTCACAGGTGCATTTCTAATGGTTAGGTGCTTTGTACTTATTTTTATTTCCATTTGAATGTAAGTCTCCAGTTCATCTGTGTACTACCCATGAATATCCACGGCGAACGGACCTCAACAGTTTTCCAACTGGTTGCAAACAACGTTAACTGCAACCTGCAGCATTGATGAAAGAGGAGGAAAAGAATCAAGGAACAGACAGAAACTTACAGACAGACACAGGAAGAGGAACATGAAACACGGAACAGATCTGTGAATATGGGAGCTTAGGGCTTGTTACCATAGGGAAGCAGTGATATCACTACTACCAATGGATTTTTTGAAATAAAGGATGAAAAGAAATATGCACAAGCAGATGAATGCAATTTATAAACAAGCAAAAGTATTCATGACATATTTCCAAGGATTTTTGGAAATCAGGTTTTGCTGACTATGTAGTATTATTACTTGGCATTCAAAGCTGTTCAGCTTGGTTAATGCAGGCCATCTCTTCCAATGGGACATGCATAAAAAGCAAGCAGCATATACTGCACATCAGCATGCTGTCAGTCAGACAGATGACCTTTTGTAGCTTGGAGTAGTCAATAAGGTCAGGTCGATGTCTGTGGATGAGCGCACAGAGAGCAAGGCCATCTTTCCAGCTTTACAAAATGAGAGTAAACAAGAATTTAAGTATAAATTATAGCATCAAGTTTTAAATGTGTTGTTTGTCAAAGAGAATTTCTTCACCAAACGGGCACAATGTATACCAGCATCTTCTAACTTGTTCAAAAATCTACAAATCCATTCCAATACTAATTTCCTATTAGCACACTGAACTTCATGTGTCAGAAGGAACAAACTTCTGTGAACAAACATCATGATGTACAGCTTTAAAATAATGAATACATTATGGTTAAAAGTCATTAAGTGCGAAGGAAGTAATTTTCAATGCACACTTTTATTTACAAGAAAGAAAATGCATTCAATCAATTCCCTGTATAACTGCAAGATTGTTAACTGTCAAATTGGAAGGTAAATAAATACTAACAGCAAGATGATTCTGTTTTGTTGATGATTACATTCAGTGTCAATGTTCATTTAGGAAGGGTTAATACAGCTTTGCTTTCATTGGTTCTTAATTGTTTCACTGAGGCAATCCTTAGTGAAAGGAACAACTTTCAAAGTGGGTGGGGAAAAAACAAGGGACCCCATGCCAAGAGTAATAAAGTACTTTTGAAAGACACTGGTTTAATACATTCATTGGCATGATTGTATTCAACCAAATTGTTGACAAAGTTGCAAATATTACCACCTGATTACAAACCTGTGCAATGTGAAGGAATAAGCTGCAAAAAGACATATGGAACAGCAGAAGTAGGTTATACGTCACCCAGAGCCTGTTTTACCATTCACTGAGATCATGGTTGATCTGATCTTGACCTCAACTTCACTTTCTTGCCTGTCGCCCCCATGGCCCATTTCCCCTGTAGTCTACAGTCCAAAAAAATGTCTATTTCAGTAATGCATGTAATTATGGACTCAACATCCACAGCTCCATGGTAAAGAATTTCAAAGTTCACCACCTCAAAGAAGCTTATCCCTCAGCTCAGTCATGGTTGGATGACCATTTATCCTGGGAATATGCCCTCTTGTTCTAGATCCTCTCACCCGAGGAAGCAAATTAATATAACATCTACCATGTCAAATCGCCTCAGAAGGTTATTGAAAAGTGCAAGATCATCTCTTGTTCTTTTAAGCTCCATACAGAATAGGCCCAACTAAGGAATGATTGATTAAACTTGTCTCATGTTGTCTGGAGTTTAAAATAACGAGAGGTCATTTTGTACTTTTCAGTAACATTCCAAGGGGGTTTGGCAAGGAAGATGCCATGGGGATGCTTCCTTTGGTGAGAGAATCTAGAACTAGGGGCATATACCAAGTCCCTTTATTCCAGGAATCAAACGTCTGCACCTCCTGTAAGGCAACTATATACCTATTTAAGGGGACATGGTATGCCGTATCCAAGGTGTGGTCACACCAAATCCCTGCACAGTTGTAGTAAGACTTCCCTAACTTTGTAAGCTGCTTGCTATGCCTAACAGCTGGTGCTGGGATTGCACTGTGTATCAGGCTCAGAACAGTAGTAGTATTATGGGATAACTGACAAAGACTCAACCATACATCAGTTTCAAATGGACACATGTCCTGTAACTTCCAAAATGTGAAAACATGTTATTTTGCATTTCTAAAAGTTGCATTCAACTTGATTCACTATTCATTTCCAGTCAATCCAAGGACACAGACCAAGTGCATTATTTTTTGGGGAAATCACAGCAATACCAGAAGGAGACTCATCATGGATAAACCAACTATAGACACCATCCAGTTTGTCTCAGACATTTGCTCATGCCCTGTTCCCTGCATCTTTGCATTTTTGTTTTCTCCTGAAGCACTTATCAACTTCCTCTTTGGAAAATGAAATCAGTTCTACATTCAGCAGTCATTCAGGCAGTGTTTTCCAAATCGCAATCACTGACTGATTTTAAATAATTAATCTCATTTATTGTGGGGTGGGGATGGGGTTGCATCAGAGACCGGCATTGAAGGGAAGGGAAAGGAGAGAAGAGATAGATATTGGGTACCAGCAAAGTGATGAATAGATGTTGCAGCAGAAGGGGTGGGGAGACAGAGTGCTAACACTGATGGACAGTCAAGAGTTGGCTGGGGGCAGTGTTTATGTAGTTGTCAATCATGAGATTGTGGCTCGAGACTCAGGGTTGGGAGACCAGCACGGAGATGGTGGGCTTGAAGAATGAATTAAATGACTTGGGTCCCAATCCAGGGCTCCACTGGGAAGACCAGACCCAACAATGGTCACTCGCAGTGATGATTCAAAACTAGCACTGAACAGGCAATGGCAGCATCCCACGTTCACTTGATACATAAAGACTTGGGAATGCAAGAGAGCCTGATACCCAAAAGTGCCCAGTCAAATTTCTACAGTGATGCAAACCCACCCAGAAAGTCCAAAAAAAAAAATGCAGATGTTGGAAATCTGAAATAAATACAGAAAATGCTGGAAATACTCAGCAGGTCATGCAGAATCTGTGGAAAGAGAAACAGTTGATGTTTCAAGCCAAAGACCTGATGAAGTCTCTTTGACCTGAAACTTTAACTGGTTCCTCTTTCCAGAGATGCAGCATGACCTGCTGAGTTAGAGTCATGGAGTTGTACAGCATGGAAACAGGCCCTTTGGCCCAACTCATCCAAGTAGCCCATATCCCTGTAGACCTGTGCACAAGTGTACCTGTCCAAGTGTCCTCTAAATGTTGTAATTGTACCTGCCTCTACCACTTCCTCTGGCAGCTTGTTCCACATACCCTCCACCTTGTGTAAAAAAGTTGCCCCTCATGTCCCCTTAAATTTCTTCTCTCTCACCTTAAATCTATGCCAGTAAACTCTAGCATTTTCTGTTTATATTTCAGAAATGGTCACTATTACATTTCACTGTGGCAGGGAAGAGGGCAGAAATTGATTTTCAATTGCATAATATTGGAGTGATAAATAAAGTGTAAACAATCCAAATGTCAGACTTGTTCATCAAGTAATGGCTTCTTCAAACCATCATTTCGGAACAATTGTGTGTGTGGGGTGGGCAAGTCAATTTGAAGTCAACAAGGCCAGTCACGATGTTTATATACTAGAAAAATCACATGGAAAACAAAGCAATCACATGGCAATGATTCTATCACCTCTGCATTCTAAGTGTACGCAAGGGGATGGATTTGAAAACTTTACTTCCCCAGTCTACGATCATGGAGGGAACATTACAAGCTGAGAATGCACCATCCCGTGTGCACTTCTGATACAATAATTATAACGTATTTCTCTTGTGATTGGCAATCTATATTGATTCTTGACTTGCCTTGTATGGAAGTTCTGCACATTTACGTTCCTATATGGAGCAGTCTTTCTCTGGCACCAGAGCAGTAGGCCCTCCTTAGCAGATGTTTCTATGGAGAAAAGTCAGTTTAAGGTGACACCGGGACAAGTTCAATCAATGAAACAGGCACAAGATAGTATAAAAAGATGGGGAATTACATGAAGCTGGGCAGAGTCCCTCCCATCAGGAACATGTACGATTTGAGATCAGAAATAGGTACTTTGGACAGTTTAAGATTTCCAATGTCTTTTACTTTTCCACTGCAGATGAAACTCCAACCGAGATCAAACTGGGTGTAATTTCCTCCCGAGGGAAAATAATTCAATAACAGCACTGCTGCGGTACCCAGTAAATCAACCATGTGAAACCAGGTCACCGGGGAAGTCAGTGACATTGGTTTCCAACTGCCTTTTGAAAACCAGCACCCTCTTTGCCACCAAGTGTCAGAACAATTCCTTTTCCTCATTTTCAAATTCTTTTGTGGCTGGACCTTTCCCTGTTTCTGGAGCTTCCTCCAAACCCTTCAACCTCCTTCCTCTGGCATTTTACATAGGCTCATCCTTGGTCCCACTTGCTGGAATTCAGAGTAATGCAGCATAGAGACAAGCCAATCATGGAATGTGGTATATTGGACAGACACTCCGTTCACTCACCCTCTACAGATATATCCTGAATTGCAAAACGGAGGATGATAGTCCAAATCATCCCCAGAGTCATCTTCACATTCCCATCTACTATTTCTAAAACAGAAAAAGAAATAATAATTGACCTGTTAACTGGAATTTCTAATCTTCATACAAATTCATATTGTTCAGCATAAAGATCTTCATGTCAAAATAGAGCTTTAATGAGATAAAAAACAGAAAATGCTGGAATCGCTCAGCACGTCAGGCAGCATCTGTGGAAAGAAAAATATAACGTTCCAGGTAATAGACCCTGCGTCAGAATTCTTAACAAATGAATGTTGCTCTTCACTCAGACACTGGAGCTCCATCAACAAGCAAGGTGAGTATCATAACACATGGACCTCAAGTCCTGACTATTATTAAGTAATACCCCAGCATCAGATGCAAACGCAAGATAAAAAACATGAAATTAAATGTACTTCTGCTGCAGATTCAGCCCAACATGAAAGTCATATCATAAGTCTGTACAAATGAGTGAGCAGTATTGAGTGAGCAGAATGTGTATCAGCCAAAAACAAAATACAACTGCCCTCAACTGGGCATGAAGAGCAATTGCTCTCAGCAACCAGAAGCTCAAACAAAATTGGATTTCCAGTGTTATTCAGATCCTGTTGGTGTGATATAGGGGACTAAACTGCCTGCAACGATGTCAGTAAGGGCAGAATAGGCTAACTCCCACAATTCAGCCAGTCAGTTGGGTCCAGGTTAGGAGCAGATTTAGTCCCAGAGGTAGGAAGAAGTCTCAATCAAGCTGGTAGCAAGCCAGAGTATTTTCATTTGTGGGGATATGAACAGAGGCTGAAAATTTCCTGAATTACTTTTTTTTTGAGAGTAGTCTCTAGTAGTCCTGTTATTGGCCACTCAGTCTCAAGGTCACTCTTACAACAGCTAAATTTTTCTAATCAAATTACCTTCAGCACCAATTGAAACAAGCTTTACTCCTTTGCTGGCTATATAGTCCAAAGCTTTGTTAACATTTGCGATTTTATGGAACCGCATCTTGCCCTGGTCTGGCTTTGAGAGTCGTTCACCTGTAGAAATAAAAAAGATTAGAAAAAAAAAGTCTTATGAACCCCACTGTTTTCCCTATTTAAGCCCTCAGGCCTTCTCTATTTCTTCAAGCCATTCCTCAGAATGGAAGGTGAACAAAGTTTGTGGCAAAAGTGACAACCTAATTCATGTTAAGGCTCAGAAACAATACAACTTTAAAGAAACTTAATGGTCAACTTATTAGTGGACTAAATAACTGAAAAGAACCAAAACTGTTGCTCTAGACGTGCAAACAGAATGAATGATGGAAAATACTGTGCTAAATATGCTAAAATATCTCAAAAATATAATATTTAGCCAAGCCAAAGCACAGACCAAAACCAGTTTCAGTTGAGATATCAAAACAACGTGGAAGAACACCTACAAGGCTCTCAGTCAGCTTAAGTAGGAAATGCCAGCAGGAAAAAAAATAAAATCTTTGGCCACAAACTATATCTGAAATAGAAAATAACTACAGACTACAAAGGAGAAACCATCATTAGCGTCAAGTGGTTTAACAAAAAGAACATGAGGCAAAGTCTGCAAATGTATGACGCTGCATTTTCATAAAAACAGAATTGCATTATCACATTGAATGATCTCTCTCCAATTGGATTGACCTACTCCACCTCAAAGCTATCTTGGGTCCACAGTTCCACTTCACCCTCAACACACACAGTGCTTCAACAAGGGGCTTCTATCCTTCCTTTCAAGGATCAGAAACCTCAAATTCTGTTGCTCATAGGGTTTTTTAAAAAAATACAAAGAGTAAACATTTCTCTATTCCTCTGCTTTCCTGAAAGCCTTAAATTATGCCGTGCTTTTGTTTCACAAGGCAACACAGCTCTTTTGGCTTCAGTGAATTCAGAGTGACAGCAGGCTCTTTAAACACTTGAAGTATCAGATTTAAACTACGTTCCATCTTTTCCAGATATTCAAAGAATCTGGATAGGGATGAAGAGCTGGAGGTTCAGCCAATTATTCCCTTCCCCACCCAGGGGGGGAAACCAGAACAACAGCAACTCAGCTGAGATCAAGGAAGTTATTAGAAACCAAGGAGGAAAACTTTCACATCTGTGATATACTTCGTGCAGCATCACACCAAGGAGAACGGGGTGGGGTTGGGGATGCAGAGTGAAAGCTCACTTTTAAAAAAAAGTCAGCCAAATCACTCAGTCTAACTGGTGAAAACTTGACTCAACTTACCTGAAATAACTTCCAAAAGCAACATAAGTTTAAGGCCATTTCTGAAGTCGTCTTCAATATTTTCAATCTGAGTGCCAGCTTTCCGTAAATGTGAATTGCACCAAGCAGTGAAAGTCTGAAACAGAAAACATTCTTGTTACACAATGACTGTTTTGTTTCAAAATAAAAAAGGCCAATGGAGCAACTTGTTCTCAAGACCAAACTTCTGAAAGGAAAGTTAAGCATTAGGATTAATTTCCGATTTTATTGATGGTATCTTTTTTAGATAATGGAAAGCAACACGAGGCAAAGTTAGCAAATGTACGATGATGCATTTTCATAAATTAGAATAGCAATAATTACACTGAATGATCTCTCTCCAACTGCAATGACCCACTCCATCTCAAAGCTGTCTTGGTCCACGGTTCCACTTCGTTCTTGTGTGAAGCACACACAGTGCTTCAAAAAGTCTTCTTTCCTTTCTTTCAAGGAGGATCAAAGATCATAAACTTCAACAACTCGAGTTCTCGTATTCTTCCAGATCTTCCTCTTCCTTCATTTTTATCTGACCCCATCTTTCAACCCCAGCCTTATGCCTTGCTGTGTTTTCACCATCCCTTCTGATCATCCTCTCTGATTCCAAACTATCATTCCTCAGCAGAGGTCTCGACTTTATCTCCCTACATCCCCATCCTAATGTATTGAGCCTGACATTGTTGAGATTATTTTACGCCACATTCACGAGCTCTTCGGCCAGGAATCTTTATTTCATATTGTAAACTCTCCCAAGTTCTGAATTCCTGATCCACCTGAACATCTCCCTCTGGCTTCTTGCATCACTAAATAAATTTACCAGCAGCCAGCCTGACACTGACTACCTGTATTAACTCTAACCTACCCCCTTCTGAACTTGCAGCACACTGCTCACGGAACACCAACCACATTATCAAACCTGCTGACATGGGTGGTGCTATTGTTGTTTGGCAAAATACCTGAGGCTGAATGTCAGCTCTCCAACACCTCCTCACACCACCCTTAACACCATGACCTAATGAATATTGGCCACTGCCTCCCAGGCAGTCAGTGATGTCATCTCCTCTGGAGATCTTCTCCACAGCCTGGGTCCCCTAATCACACATAACCCACTCTTACCTCCTCCAAGATTCACAGTCAGGACTATCCTGTTAGACCCATTATTTCAGCTTGTTCTTGTCCCACGAAACTGATTTCTTCCCACATTGTTTCTCCCCTCATCCAGTCTCCAACACCTTACAACCCCCGCCACTTTGCCAACTCTAGTTTCCAGATTGTCATTTTCGTTTTCACCTTGGACATCCATTTCTTCCACAGTTCCATCCCACAACAGGATGGCCTGAAGGCCCTTCACTTCTTCCTTGAACATAGGCCTGACCAGGCTCCACCACCACCATCTTTTGCCGGGCTTAACATCTCCTCACACCGAACGATTTTCCATTAAATGCACTCACTTATAAATTGAATATGTAGCTATGGGAAGTCACATGGGTTCAAGTTTTGAAAATGAAAATCTGTATTAGCTATGCCCACCTCTTGGGATAGTGGCAATATCCATTATAAAACCCTTTGATATCAACATCACTTCCTCCTACAAGAATTCCATTCCCCAGTTTCTCCATCTCTGCCATATCTGTTCTAATAAAGAGACTTTCTACACCAGTACTTCCGAGATACCTTCCTGTTAACATGGCTCTCTACTACAGCTGTTCCAATTCCCAAATTTCTCTCACCTACTCTCCTCACTCGTAGAGCAAGGTTAGGGCTCCCTTTGTCCTCCCATATTCATCCTCCACAAGTTCTATTACTTTTGCTAAGATGACTCCTTCAGAAACGCTTTCCCCTCTTCTTTCAGTATTATGAAGGGACTGAACTCTGGGACTGAAAATCTGAAGTAAAAACAGAAAACAATGGAAATACTCAACAGGTCAGGAATAAAAAGATAAATAGAAAGTCCTCTGGGGCTTCTTGGTTAACCATTGCATCTTCATGAACTCCTTCTCATGGCTCTTTCCCATGCAGCCTCAGGAGATGCAACAGCTCTTCTACCTCTTCCACCCCACCATCCAAACTCTCATATTCCTTCCTGGTGAAGCCGTGATTCACTTTTACTTCTTTACATTTAGTGTACTACATTCAATACTCAGGGTAATGGTTTTCTCTACACTACAGAAATCAAACATCATTTGGGAGAAGCCTCTCATCTTCTCACCAGCATTTAGAACCCAACAATGAATTCAACAATGTATCAGAACCGGCCAATTCAAATGAAATTATAATGAAAATTTTTACTGAACAATATAATGGGCCCACATTTCAAGAAAGGTTTCAAGGGAGTACAACAGATTCATCAGGATGCTGTCTGCTCAGAGTACATGCAATTGTTACGGAAAACTAGGAAAAACCAAAGCAACTTTTTTTTTTGAAAAAGGTGGCCATGCAGCATAATTGAGGCAAAAGTCATGCTCACCTTTAAAATAGTGATTTTAATAAAGCATGCCATCTTAAAATTTACATTTTCAGTATCAACGTTCCTCATTCCAGTGTGGACCTGGTTGCCTGTCATTCCACATTCTTTGCAGTCTCTCCTCCCCACCCCCACAGACTAATCCCATTCTCCCCTCAATCCCTCTAAACTATGTCACAACTATTGCTGTTCCCCCTAGTCCAACTTCTAGGATATCACTCCCACTGCCTCCTGGAGAGCTGCTGTAGAAATGTTCCATTTCACAGAATTCTCTTTCTCCCCCACCTCACTTTAGCAAAATTTTCTGCAGATGTAACACTGAACTCCACATAAATGCAACTGAGTGTTTAATAGAACAATGGGATGCAACAAGGTGGACAGAAGCAGTTTGCACCAGTTCAGGGGTCAGAATAGCAGGAGGTACAGCAAAAGAAACTTGTTAACCCAGAGAACTGTGGGATTCATTTCTTGTGCTTGTTTGAGGCTATCAACAGCCAAGAGCAGGTTGGATTGGTGGATAGAAAGAAATTGACAGAAAAATGGAAGAAGGGCAAATCCAAATGTGTTGGTGTGGACTGTAAACATCAATACTGGATGACTCAAATGACCATTTTTTTTCCCTGTTGTAATTTCTAATACATTCTTCCCCTGAAATAATTGCCACTTCAAGCAGCAACTCACAGATTTGGTACCCACAGCGAGTTACCAGAATTGGTAGAGCACTCATTCAAGACTCCTTTTACCCATTAACTTCTCCCTTCTTTCAAGGTTTGATCCCACTTTCAAGGGCAATTTCCAGCAGAGGACCCAAGCAAAATTATATTCATCTTAATTTAGCACTGCTAATTTACAAAGACTCAAGGGCTGAGAAGGAATGGTGTCTAAAAATTGACATTTCCACTAATAACCATTTACTCCGATTGTTGCACTGAGTTCCATTGCCTCAGATTCAGTCACAGTAATGTCACACAAAGATAAAAGAATGTGGACAGGAGATTACTTCTTAAACTAGTGAATCCTTAAACTAAGTTGATGAACCATGAAGTAAATAGAAATACTTTCCAGCAGCTCAGCTGTCAAGAATAAAGGATGCAAGACTAAACTAATGAAAGATTTTAAACAGAAACATGGAGCTCTTCCTCACCAAGGGAATTAAGTCTGTAAATTCTCTTTGATGACTAATGGTTGAGGCTGCAATGTCAACATTTAAGATTATTTTGGGTAAGTGGATAATAAGAAAGTAGTTGTAAAGTAGACAGGAATCATGTAGATAAAGAGAAGCTATGTGCTAGTAATTCCAGGCAATTATCTTATCAAGGCAGGAGCAGGTAGCATCCAGAGTGATGGTGAAAGGTTTGTTCTGCAGGTTTTTTCCGAACCATGGAGATTGTAATTATGCAACATGGGACAAATCACAGAGCTGGTCCAATTACAATGATAAGAACAAAGCCCAACTTGAAAAAGAACAAAAGGATGGAACAGAAAGGCTCTAAGAGATAGATCAACTGAAAGGGAGAAAGGAGAGGGTATTTTCTGTAAAGAGAAAGCCATCAATGCTTCCCCCTCCCCACCTCCAGCTCACACAATGTTTTATATCCTCATGCTCCACTCCACAGAGATATTTTAGGCAAACTGAAAGGCTGATAACTCTGATTTATCCAGTGATGATACCTCTCAGGTTAACAGGCAGCTCATGTGTTTGAATAAATCAATTTAAAACCAGTGTTTAGAAGCTTTGAGCTGGACTCCTCCACCTGGTATCCTTCCTGTGATGCACAATGGCAACAATGGCAGAGAACAGTGATGAACTGACCTATAATTGCTGAAAACTGAAGTCAACCTCATGTACGGTGAATGAGGCACACGTCTGAACTTTAAAACAAGGAACGTTAACAATACCCAAGACTGGTGCATCTCTAACGACACCGTTGAGCAGGACAGCATCAATAATTACATTCCAGGCTACACCACCACATTTTGTGTTTTTGAAAGTATCCCCAATTGAACTACTTCCTTACAGACCAAGGTGTGGTTGATTAAATTCAACAATGTTTTAAAACCTCAGTCATTCTGACGCTTTGTACAATTCATAATTTTGATTGTGGCCATGGGTCTTCAACTTCAGATATTCCTCTCCCCACTAACAATAGAGTCATAGAGAAATAGAGAGATACAGCCCAGGAACAGGTCCTTTAGCCCACTGAGTCTGCACTAACCTTCAGTCACCTATTTACACTAATCCTACTCTAATGTCATTTTATTCTCCCCACACTCCCATTCCCATCCCAGATTCTACCCCTCATTTACATTAGGGGCAATTCACTGTGACCAATTAACCTACCAAACCATACGTCTTTGGGATGTGGGAAGAAACTGGAGCACCCGGAAGAAACATGCTGAAAGAGTGAGAGACAAGATAAGGTTTCTTTATTATTCACATGTACATCAAGAAACAGTGAAATGCATCTTTGCATAGAGTTTTCTGGGGGCAGCCCACAAGTGTCACCAAGCTTCCAGCATAGCACGCCCACAACTTCCTAACCCACACGTCTTTGGAATGTGGGAGGAAACCGGAGCATCCAGAGGAAACCCACGCACGCATGGGGAGAACGTACAAACTCCTTACAGATAGCAGCCAGAATTGAACCCAGGTCTCTGGCACTGTAATAGCGTTACGCTAACCACTACACCACCGTGCCTAGAGCGCGAGAGGGAGGGAGCAGACAAACTCCGCAAAGACAGCACCCGAAGTCAGGATTTGACCCCTGGTCTCTACTGCTGAGTCACCAGCTCTGCTAGTGAGTCACCATACTGCACAAACTAGCACCAGGCCAGCCATGATATCTGACCTGCTGAGTGATTTTCTCTTTTTATTTCAGATTTCCAGCATCCAATTATTTTTGTTTTGATTTTCTTGATTATGTATCTCTATAGCAGATATAGAGCTCTTAAGTTTAAAGGTCATATGTCATCAGCCACTTATCCAGTGTTATGGACTCAGTGAAAGTCCCTTTAAGATAGAGAGTGTGTGTGTATGTGTGTGTGGGGCGTGCTTACGTCAATAGAAGATAAAGGACGTAATGACGTTGTTGAAGAAGAAGAAGAAAGAGAGAGAGAAGGGAGAGAGACACCAGCCTGCTTGTTTTCACTATCGATGGATGAGAAACAATAACTGTGTTTGCCACTGAAATCCATGTATGGAAGTTGGAAGTAATCCGGTGGAGTTCACTTTGTTGCTGACCTGTAGAAGGAAACAGGTATTTGTGTGTGGACGACCACGGTTCGGATGCTTTTCGGGGTGAGGAAGTCACTACCGAGTAAACACTGAAGTGTCGTTTGGGTTCCATCGTGGAACATTTGGATTTCGTATGTACTCTCTCTAAGTTTTTCTACATCTACATCTTATCTTCAGACAACGGTGGTTGTTGAAGAAGCCCTTGCTCATGTTTCACCTTATGGCTTGCGGAACTGAACTTTAAGAACCATTCAGGAACTGGGAGTTTTGGACTTTGTCACACACACACACGAAGAGTTTAGTTTTGGGGTTAACGTTCGAGGTTTAACATTTTTGAATTCTAACATACTAACATTTTTACTTTTATTTTACGTATTATCATAAGTAGTGATTAATAAAATAGTTTTTAACACTGAATCATGCTCAGTGTGTTTCTTTTGTTGCTGGTTTGTGACACCAGATACTTTGAAACAAACATGGCAAAGGGCAACTTCCACATCAATTAACATACTCCATTACACCACCCAACATTTGGTTTTCTAACATATTTTAGAATATTCAATGGACTGCAATCTTCAACATAAAATATGAAGGATTTTGAAAGCTGCAACAGTATTAAATTGATACTTAGTAAGATTTTCCATATAGCTCTTTGGAACATCGTCATGGAATGCAGCAGTGGTGAGGCATTAGTTTAAGAGTTCACATCAAGGGCAGGAGAGGACTATCACTATGCTATGCCAATTGTAAAACCTCTCTTCAGCTGGAGCACATCCCAGCACTAACAACATCACTGGTTTCTATTTGGGGCTGTAATCCATTCAGACGCCTAGACTGGAAAAGAGCACTCCCTCCCACCTCCTCAACACACAAAGAGCAGGCCTGTGGCCACTGCAGGAACAGATCCAGTTGCATGGTGTAGCCCTCAATACATTCCCAGCCAACATCTAGGAGACAGAGGTGGATGTATGGCAGTCAGACTCTGCCAAGGAAATAGAATGCCATGTTGGAACAAAGAGCTTAGTATCACATAACACCCGTGAGGCTGATATATCTTTCAGTACTAATCCAGTATCAACCATGATTAAGTATTACATCAACAAACTTGGCATTTTATCGGCAGGGATGAACTGTTGTCAAGTTTCAGCTCTACAGGGATTGTTCGAAACAATAGAAATTATATCCTATAGGTTAGACTGCTCAAGAGCAACAAAACGTTTTGTTTTTAAATCCACTATGCTCAGTCTTAATCCTTGTCAACTTTATTACGTGTTTCCTAAATTTGCATCATTGCTTCTTGATGATAATTTACTGGAAAATTAAAGTTTACAACTAAACATTCAAATAGTCTTGTTAGGAATCAACCAATCAGATTAATCCCTTCAACATTCAATTACGTAGAATTTACAGCACATATGACTCAACTGGTTTATACCTGCTTCTGTATATTTCTAGCACAATGAAGATAGTTTCCACCTCAACTGACATGCTCTACAAAACTGTCCAACATTTTGTTTTCCGATATATTTCAAAATATTACTGCAATAATGGACAACAATCCAGATGGCTCCCATCCTATATCATCAGATACAGACAAGGTTGTGCTATTATGGTCAAAGGTGAAGAGGCAAGTTGTTCTGATAGTGCTAGCGACCAGCCGGTGATCATTTTCAGAGTATGAGCACATGTGAGAAAGAGACAGATAAACACTGAAAAATAGTACGTTGAGGAAGGTGCTGGCTGGAACCATGAAGATAATTCACAAGCCAGGGTTACAGGACTAGCCTCCTGCATCAGAGCTGGGGAAATACCAAGCTTTATTTTTACAAAGCAAATGCTTGGCAATACCCCATACCTCGGGTTCTGATTCATCTCCCAACAAGAATCATATTTTTGCTCGTTCACAATGGAAGGATTCAAAGTGGATGCTGTGTGATAAAAGTAGACAGGTTTCTATTCATTTTCTTCACTTTTGTGGGAAAAAAGGAAAACCCATATTCTAGAACAGCTTGTGCTTTGTGAATTGTGTTTCAAAGTATAAACTGTATTGTATAATTTAAGCTAAAAGTCAATATAAAGCATTTCCAGGACAATTATGGAGTGGTGAAAGACCCTTTTAAATGCGATCTACTCAAAAGGCAATTTAGTTTTAGACAAAATTAGTTGAAGCCGGTTAAAAGCCATGCATCAAAATCAGACATCTTTGACGAATCTACATTGGTTTAACAGTCAAATGATGGTAAAACAGCACCGACCCTCAATGCACTTTGCCAAAAAGTGACAATTTAAAGATATTATAAAACCTGCTTGTTTCCAACACGTAGAACATGGTAAATGAAAAGGTTGGTGGAGAGTAAGAGGGAAGACAAAAGCAGCAAAACTGAAAGAATCAGGAAAGTTCCACTGGGAAATGTAAAGACATCTTTGAAACTGATACCAGTAAAATCATGAAATCCTGAGGGAGGGAGTTTGAAGAGAACAGAATAGAAATATAACTCACATAAGGCTTCAGAAGCATTGTAATCACATGTTTCTTTCTCCCCCCACCCCCACCCACCTACCTACCCCGAGTGGAAGCCAGAAGTGGTTTGGCTCCTGAATCAGATGTAATTTTTAAAACATTTGTGAGACTAAAGTTAGACAACATAAAATCTAATTTATCAAGCCCATAATGTTTTAATAAGATAGAACAACTGAGGTTGCTAATTGACTAGAATGCAACTGGAGTGACAGAATAGCAAAACATCAATACTTGTCTGCAATGGCATTCTGGGCAGAAAGACCTGCGATCACTTCTTTTCTCTGGTATTTTAATGTTAGAATTTCAAAGGGTGAAATGAAAGATTGCCAGTGACTAATACAGTCAGAAATGAAAAAAACATGATTTGCTATTTATACAATCATACTTAATATCAGTTCCATTCCCAGGTTGAGGGAGAATGGTAAGACAGAAATTTTGGCTTAAGGAAATTACAATGGAGAAATATGAAGGGAACAGTAGATTCACTTGTCTGGTAGAACTGCAAGTGGATAATTAAGAATCTCCCAGATAAGTTACACTACCTGCAGTAGCAGGCACCTCATCACTAAAATGTTAATAAAAACAGAAAATGCTGGAAACACCAAGGCCAGGCAGCATCTGCGGAAAGAGAAACTGTTAACATTGCATGTCCAGGACCCCTTGTCAGTTCCATTTCCCCCTCCATAGATGCTTCCTGGCACGAGTGCTTCCAGCGTTTTCTGTTTTTGTTTCAGAGTTCCAGCATCTGCAGTTTTGATTCCCCCCCCCCCCCCCCCCCCCCCTTAAAACTTAACTGTTTGACTGATCGTCAAAAGGCTCTCAGGTCCATCTCTACATCAAACATGATCTGACTGCAATTTTGTCTGGATGCCCAGGGTGCTAAGACACTCTGACTCTTCCAGTGAGAGAAGGGCTGAGTTTTATTTTAACTGTTCTTGTGTTGCCAGGAGGAGCAGGTGCACATCCGTGCCCCACAAGTAAAGTTTAGCCCAATCTACTGGTAACACCGATAACAACCCCAACTTTCCAAATGCAACGCCCCTGCACTGCAAATCAAGCCACAAATAATGTCAGCAAGACTCCATTTTCTACCACTTCTGATCAACTTCCAGCCAGAAGGGGGAGGATGCCACCCACCTGGATTTAAATGAAACCAACATGTTAAAGTAGTCCTTATTCCTGGAGAAATAGGCAACTATCCTACCCACTTCATTACCCAACCCTCCAATCACTTGTTTCTGGACATGCTGCAGTGATGGCCAATGCTAATAGAGCAGTACAGCACAGAACAGGCCCTTCAGCCCACAATGTTGTACCGACATAGCTAATCCCTCCTACCTCCAGAAAGCCCATATCCTTCTCATTCATGTGCCCATCCAAGCCCCTCTTAAAAGCCCCCAATGAATTTGCCTCCACCACCCTATCAAGCAACACATTCCAGGCATCCACCACTCTCTCAGTAAAAAAAAAACTTACCCCTCACATGTTCTGAATCTACCCCCTCTCACCTTAAATGCATGCCCTCTGGTATTGGATCGCTCAATAGTGGGAAAGAGATGTTGCTTGCCCACCCTACGTCCCCCATAATGCTAATGACAAATGGCAAATCAAAGAGCACCATCTCTATTTCACAAAGCCTTTAAAAAGTGTTGAGTGTAGGGCTACTTCCCAGATAATTGCAGACTGTTTCAAACCTACACGAGTTCTAATTTTACTTCATTTTTCTTTTTCCTCAAATTATTTCATTCCCTTTTCTTTCTTCAAGACTTTCCAATGGGCTGAAATGTCTTTTCACTCTTTCTAATCTGCCATTTCTCTTCAAACATTTGCATCCCTTTAAATTTCACAAAGTACGATCTCTCACTGGGATTGTTCTTCACAAGAGGATAATGGTTATAATTCTTCTACAATTTCAAGAACATCAGTACAGTGACTGATTTCAGGAACATTAATACAGTGACAACTGAAAATTATGAACAATAGTACATTATACTGGTTTCTTATTAATACTGAATTTGGAAAATCTAGGCAAGTGCTTAGAAGGGTTAGGAAATGTCCAATGGAGATTAATAGCCATCTGCTATAGCTACTGATATCTACGGCGCTGGATTTATTCCGTGCAATTATTCAATTCCGTAGATACTTAATAAAAGGCCACCACGTTCCAGTGTAGCTGAGCTCACATACTACCAAAGTCTAACTGCACTGCATTGCATTTGGCAAGCAGTGTTCTTAACACTATTCTGAACTGTATAGCCAAGGTCAAAACAGGAATCATAGCTCTAAGACCAGAAACCCAAGACGTCAAAATTAAAATCTACAGGCTGTTTTCATGTTAAAAAGTGAATGCAGTGAGTGTGCTGGTCAACATATAATGCTGATTATACTGGGAACCAAATAATAAAGGGATCGACATGACTAAGGACAACTTTATGATGAACAATGTGTTTTGGAAAGTTTGTTATTTTAAGCTAGAACTGCGGGGAACTGGAATGATTTTTGGGCAGCAACTGAAAAGTAAATTTGAAACAGGATACACAAAAATACTCAGCCAACAAATCTTCAAAAGCAGTAATGTTTCCTGAAGTTTGTTTCATTTCAGGAGTTTCAAATACAAGTTGTCAACATTCAGTTTTACTTCTGTCACAAGCCTCAATTTCGCAACTACTCCAAACTCTAACACCAACAAACACCAAATTATGGCTGAAGTGGTAACTTTCTCCTAATATCAGAGTGTAAAGTAGAGACCTGCACATTGTGGATGCAGCCAGTGTGGCTCCTTCAACAGTTAACCTAGCTGAAAGAATCACTATTTGGTGGATTTTATATATTTTAAACATACCTTACAAGTTATGATTGAAGAGGGATGGAAGTTTTTAAAATGCAGCTTGCTGTATATTTTACATCAAAGCATACAAGTTGCAGCTCTCTGCATAAATTATATTTTTCTTCCTTCCCCTTTTTATTTACAGCTCAAGATAGTGGTCAAAATCATGGACAGCTCATTCTTCACCATTTTCCTGCTAACAAGCCACCAGCAGAAAAAAAGATATTTGAATTTATTTCACACCAGCCATGACTTCAGAATGTCCAAGACCTTTCCAGCCAATACAATACTTCTGGAATACAGCCATTGCTTTACTTAGGAGAACCACAATAACCTATTTATTCACAGCAAACTCACACAAACAGCACTGTGGTAGTGTTCAAATAATCTGTTTTAGGTGTTTGTGAAGAAGTTATTTTTCTAATGAAGTCTCTGCAGCAGAATGCACGACATGCTCACTCAGAGCTTTGACCAAGTGACCCATTCTGCAATAAATGCTGTAGCTGCAAGGCACCATTTAGAGTGAAACAGTCTGCTTGATTGACATTCAGTCCATCATCTTAAATAGGCACAACCAGTGAGAGGTTGCAGGAGTGATTAAGTAACAAAAAGGTTGATAGTGCAAGGTGAAAAAAAATGTATTGATGGGATAAATAAAGAAACAGATTGGTTGAGAAGTGATGTAAATCGACTCATCTTCTTTGGCAGTCTCTCAGGATCGAGAATGATGCTTCCATTCTGATTGTGTGGATTCTGGGATGACTGATGATGCCAATATGGGTACTGAAGATAGGGCAGGTATGGTTGATGGAGTGAGTAGGTAGCTTGTGAATGGTACACTTTTCTGCTGCTTACTAGGGTCTCCGTGTGCTCCTAAATGCATGGCCTTAAGGTTCTCAATACCAACCCGAATGCTCCTTCTCGGAGCAATCATGGGCCAGATATTGCCAGGAATCATTGCGGATGTTGCACTTCATGGAGGTTTTAAGCACACCCTTGCATCTTTTTCTCTGTCTGGTAATCTCTTCCTACAGAAGAGCTCAGAATAGAGTGTCTATTTAGGGAGTATGGTGTAGGGCGCACAAATGATCTGATCTTCCTAATGTAGCCAACTGAAAGTAATTAGGGCTTCATGCTGGGATATTGGCCTGAGAGAGGATGCTGACTTTAGTTTGCTTATTCTTCCAATGAATTGAGGATTTGAGAAACAGCATTGGTTTACAAGTGCTAAATATGTGCATACAAGCCAAAGCATGATGCTGCATTGACAAAGAATCCTGCAAAACACCTGCCATGACCCTCATATGTTATTCGCAATCAGCACCATCTCAGCATGGTTCCAGTTTGTTGGCTGTCAAAGGCTGAGGCATTCTTAAACTCATTTTGTATATTCACTCAGTACCTATGGAACACAAATCTCTCCACTCATTACACCAGATAGATGTAGGTTGGCTAAACACAGACCTTATTCTTTAGTTTTGTTCAAGCCGGCAAGCAATCTTTGAGTGGAGCACAGGTTTAACCCATACCATCACAACTGTAATGTGGAGCTGTCCTTCCAAAGACCTTGGCAGGGTCTTCTCTCAGGGACTGGGAGAGCTTTACGTTTTTGTGCCATCTCTCAAGACAGCTCTGTGGGACTGGCTGGGCCCAGACCTGCTAGAAATGTGTAAATCTATGCTTCTGGCTGGCAGCATGTCAGACTCCATGAAGAAGGGCATTACTACCCACATCAACAAACAGAAAGGGTAGAGGAAGGACATGAGGAATTGGAGACCCATTTTGCTGTTGAATGTGGATTAAAAGATCCTGCCAAGGCCATTGCTACTGGGTCAAGTCTGCTCTGGGACAGATGATCCTCCTAGACCAAAGCTGTGCTGTATCAAGCAGGTACAGCTTTGACAGTCTTGCGCTGCTCAGGGGTACCATCGCCTAGTTCAGGACTGGAGGCGGGGGGGGGGGGGTTGGTGGGTGGCGGGTAAACATCTGCCTGGTCAACTTGGACCAGAAGGCCTTCAACAGGATATTCAACATGCTCTCCAAAATGGGTTTTGGGGAGGGAATCAGAAATTGGATCCAACTGCTTTACACAGATATCTGTAGTACAGTCAATATCAATGGGTGGGAGACAGATAGCTTCCCCATCAAGTCCAGAGTCAGGCAGGGTTGCCACTCTCCTGTCTTGTTTGCATGTTGCATAGAACCCTTTGCTGAATCCATCAGGAAGGACTAGAGCATAAGAGGGGTGACGTTGCCAGGCAGTGGAGGCACACAAGTCAAAACCTCCCAGTACATGGACGATGTCGCCATCTTCTGCTCTGATACACGATCAGTTCAGAGATTGATCAGCATCTGCGACCGGTTTGAGTTGGCATTGGGCGCCAGAGTCAACCGCAGTAAGAGCAAGGCCATGCCCTTTGGCAACCAGCCCTACTGATCCAACGCCCCCTTCACTGTCCAGTCTGACTACCTGAAGGTGCTGGGGATCTGGTTCGGAGCAGCCGAGGCATGTAACAAAAATTGGCTGGAGCTGATTGGGAAGGTCAAACAAAAATTGGGTCTTTGGAAACCGCGTTCTGTCAATAACTGGGAAAAACTTGGTCATCAGGTGCGATATCTTCTCAGGGCTGCTGTACTTAGCACAGATGTGGCCTGTTCCTCACTCCTCTGCCTTGGTAATCACCCAGGACGTCTTCCAGTTTATCTGGGGGTCTAAGATGGAGTGAGTCCGACGCGTCACGATGCACAATTTCCCAGAGAATGGGGGCAAAAGTGTACCCAAAGTTGCCCTCATCCTGATGAACTCCTTCGTGTGTGGCTGCATCAGGCAGTGTGTGGATCCAAAGTATGTGAGCACAAAGTGTCACTACATGCTGAGGTTCTACCTGTCCCTCGTGTTGTGGAAGATAGGCCCGGCCCCATTACCACGCAATGGCCCAGTCAGCTGGCTATTGCCACACAACCTGTCCTTTGTAGAAGAGTTCTTCCAAGTAAACACCTTTGACCACAAGTCCATCAGACAGTGGTCAGTGTGGAATGTACTGCAGACACTGCGGGACAGGGACTCTGGATACTGTGGGGTGTTTCCCTGAGCAAACTGTCCAACCATCTGACAGAACACCTCATCGCCACATCTCACTGACAAACACCAAGAATTTGCTTGGCTGGTGGAGAGAGGGGTCCTCACAGATCACTTCTGTACAGATGTCATATCATCCCCAATGCACACTGCCCCGAGATGGCTGAGGTGGGGAAGAGACAGTCACCCACCTCTTTGCAGACTATGGCTTTGCTAAGAGGGTGTGGAGAAAGATGCTAGAGTCCCTGTATGGGTTCATCCCCAAGAGCTACGTAACAGACGACTCTCTGATCTATGGGCTCTTCCCAGGGTCACACACCGAGATAGACATCAAGTGCTGCAGGAAGATCATCAACTCGGTGAAAGACTCCCTTTGGTCTGCCCGAAGTTTGTTGGTCTTCCAGCACAGCCACATGTCTGTAAGGGCATGCTGCCGAATGGCACATTCCAAGCTGCAGGAGTACGTGCGGAGGGACACACTGAAGCTCAGTGCAGCCAATGCTATGACTCTGGAGAAGGACCACAGTCTAGGCTCCTTCTGTTACCGCACATGGAGGGGCAAAGTAGGGTTGGGAAACCCCTTGAACAGTGAAAGGCTGTATCACCCCAGGGGGGGCCACACAAGTGGTTATGGTGCTACGGAAAAAGTTTACACTACTGAATATATTGACCATGACCAAGAAGTTTTGCACTGTTTCTTCCTTCACATATATTTTTTAAATTATGAATAAAGTCTGTTTTTGAAATAAAAAGTCAGGGCCTCAGTTCAATAGCTTCAAAGCCCATCGAGCTGTCAATCAAATTTCAATATCCATTACTTGGGCATTATGCATACAGCCACTGGCTGTAGGGAGGTGACATGTTAAAGACAGACAATAAAAATTAGTTCCACAACTCAAACAAGAACATGTAATGTGCAAATTCAGCCAGTGTGCAATTCTTTTCAATCAATATTCACTGAATCGTGATCAATATCCTATCTATTATAGCTAACCAGACTGACTGGAAAATTATTGGCTGAGAAATTTCTTCCTCACAATACATAATGGTGTTTTGAATCAGATTATCACTGACTTACATGATGTGAAATACATTGTTTTGCAGCAGCAGTACACTGCAAAGACATAAAATTACTATAAATTACAAAAATAAAGAGTGCAAAGAAAAGGAATAACGTGGTAGAGCTCATGGACTGTTCAGAAATCTGATGGTTGAGGGGAAGAAGCTGTTCCTAAATCGTTAGGTGAGAGTCTTCAGGCTCCGGCAAATAGGCCGAGCCCAGAGGAAAGCAAAATTATCCAGGGGGAAGTATGACCCTACCCTTTCTGACTAGATTTTTTGTTCCAGCAAGTATCTTTCTGACACAAAACTCTCCCAAGTGACAATACAGTCTTCAGCAGGACTTAATCTGAAAAAAAAAATCAAAAAAAACCTATAGATCTCAAAATCTTTAATAAAAAAAACAAAACGTTGCAAACACTCAGCAGGTCAGGCAGTATCTGACAAAGTGTCTTTGATCTGAAACATTAACCGTGTTTCTCTTTTCACAGATGCTTCCCTGGCCTTCTGATTTACAAACTTACTAGTCCAAAAAGTGTCATTATTTTACACAGCCAGTTTTCACTAACCCAGTTTGGTTCTGAAACATGTTGCTTAAAAGGGCCAACACTCAAAATACACTTTGGTTGGTCCAAAGCAGTCTGCAGCTTCACGACAAACTACAGATATGGCCCATTCAGAAGACAGAGTCCTCTTTGCATCTTCAGCAGCTTTTGTACACTCCGATTTGACTTTCAAAGAGGACTTATCTCCACCCAACACTTACCTTGCTGAATGGCATGAAGTTGGGCCCTAGCTGTCAGAAGCATCGTAGGCAGCCATGGAGACAAAGTGGGATGGAGCAGAGAAGTGCTCAACACCCAGAATATTATTCACCCAGCATTCACAGGGATACAGGATCCTAGCTAGATTTCTGTCAGGAGCAATCTCTATGTAGGCTGGGCTTCACCAAGATGGTCTTCATTGAAGGTGACTTTCTGTGACATCAAGTACAGGCTGGATTACTATGCCTGTGGAAGTCAAGGTCACGGACACTCTCAGATTCCTGGCTTCAAGATCATTTCAGGCTGCTGCTGCGGATCTCTGTGACATTTCAGTCTGCTGCTAACTGTAGGGAAGTCATCCAAACTCCATACTCAAGGATGGAAGACTCCATCTGCTTTTCCTTCGCCCACAGGAGCAGGCACATGGAGTTTCTTGAATTGAGGTGCAGTATTGCAGTGCATAAGTTACCAGTCAAATATCTGGGCCACTGATCCAGAGAGAATCTCAAATCCTGCCATGATAGATGGGAAATTGAACTTCGAGTGATTGAGAAATTGAACTTTGGCTGCCCCCAGCACATTCTTAACACAAAATGACACATTTCACTGTGTGTTGCGATGTAATGTGACTAATTAATAAATATCTGATATTTAAAGATTTAAAAAAGCAATCTTCAGTACACATGAAACTACCAGAATGCCATAAAAATCTGTTCAAATTCATTCAAGTCCTTCATGGAAAAAAATGAAGGGAGGTCTTACCTGATCAAGCCTATATACAGCTCCAGACCCAGCAATATGGTTAAATCTTAATTATCTTCTCAATCTAGGGGTGATTGTGGACAGACTAGAAATGCCAAGATTGCCATCAATGGCCACAGACCACGAGCAGAGAAAAAAATTGCAGGCTTCCCCAAAGTACTGGTATTTATAGACTGCACTCGTGTAGTGTAGTTTCCTACAGAACCTTCACTAGCAACCTCCTGCTGCGAGGAACTTTGGTCTCCTTGCAAAATACATGCCTCTAGCAGCTATTGCTCTCCACCAGAAAGCCTAATTCCCTCCAAGCCCCTTTCTCATCATTGCAGCATGCATTCCTGAAGCACCCTCGTTCTCCAGTTGCAGGAAGGTGCTGTACGTGCACAACACACATATGCAAGGGGCACCATCTGAGATCGTAACTGCAAGGCAGAGCAACAGCAGTTTGAGATATTGTAGGAGATCAGTACAATAGCACTTGCTGAAATTGAGACAGCATAGCTTTACACAGGGAAATCTTACAACACTTTTTTTTAATCTAACAAAGTGTTGTTAGATTTCCCTGTGTAATTTTGAAGACTCTGTAGTTTTGAAGACTGCAATCTTTTTGTGGGCTGTAGAAACAGCTTTGAATGGGCAGGCATTGTAGTGTAGCGGTTAGCGTAATGCTATTACAGCACCAGTGACCTGGGTTCAATTCTAGCCACTGTCTGAGTTTGTACGTTCTCCCCGTGACTGCGTGGGTTTCCTCCGGGTGCTCTGGTTTCCTCCCACATTCCAAAGACATACAGATTAGGAGCTGTGGTACTGTTATGCCGGTGCCGGAAGTGTGGCGACACTTGTGGCTGCCCCCAGAACATCCTATGCAAAAGACGAATTTAACTGTGTGTTTCGATGTACATATGACTAAAAAAGATATCCTATCTTATAAATGCCAATTTAGCAAAAGTCAAATAGTAAAAGTAAACTTCTAGCCTTATTTCCAATGTGATTTAGTTACAATGGCCATCTTATATAATTTCTCACCCAATGTCTAATATCACCATCACTGCAAACATAATGATTGAAGGCCAGTAGCCTCTCCATAGGACACATCGGCTGAGGCAGTTAAAGTCGTTGAACTAGTATACCAATATCTCAAGGAAAAGTAAAAAGGAAAAAGGCTGTTTCTATTTGATTTCAGCTGAAATGTGCAGTTCTCTTTTGTTGCCCTGGTCACCAGTTTACATTGCTCATTTTACACCACCTTCCTCAAAACGTCCCATGGTATCTTCTGTTGTGTTGTAATGCATCACATTATACAGCGCAAAGTTCCTACCTTTACATTACAATGTACAATAATGGAAACAGATCATTGCACTACAAGACAACAAGTCTGACAAATGTCAAATGCAAGCTCTAACAACTGGTGGCAACTTGATCCCAATTTATGTCAGCATTGGTTGACTGTCAGAATTCTGCCTGACAAACTTCAAAAGTTCAGAAATGACTGTGCTCTGAAGTGTTTTAGTGACTAAAATATCACAATGCCCATGTTACTGACAAGCTGCCAAATTCTCATCCATGATTACTTATTACCAGAATATGGTGTCTAGGCTGCCACACTAAATTTATCCACGAATTAACTGCATTTCTAAAAAAAATGTTTGCAGTACCTGATTGATTTCCACCCCCACCCGAAATGATTATGGTCTCTTACTGGAAAGAGATATCGTATAGTTGGTCTTTGAAGTAATGAGCAAAGCATTGCAGAAGATGGAAACTACTAAACTCAACATAAGCCTACTTTACTAAGATGCAATTCCCAATTGGAATCATGCAATTTTGGCACAAGGAAGTGGTCATAGGAAAGAACAGAGAAAAATGGTTCTTCAATGTTTGATGGTGTGGATGCATGTAAATAGTGGCATCCACAAAGAATTACTGTAGTGAGCACCAGTCTTCACAGTATCAGACACAAAATAGATAAAGTAATAATAATACAAAAATCTATTCTTGGGCACATGCAGCATAATATCATTTGAAGACAAGTTGGAAATATAGTCAACTTCACTGTCTTTAGGAGGGGTTAAGAGGCTAATAGAATAGATGACATTTCATAAGAAATTTGAGTTGGTCACAACTCGAAGACAAGGAGAAGACATTTAATGCCAAAATTTTTTTTAAAGTAGAGATAGTTCAAGGTTAAGGTTCACAGATTTTCAGAAAGCAAAATTGATAAATCTGTTTAAAAGATGTGACCTTTGCTTTAAAAACAGGGGTATAATGTGCAAAAGCAAGAGATAATGCAATATAAATAATTAAGCAGACAAAAACCCTCAATTATGCTCTGGGTGCCCTGTTTTGTGAAGATGAGAAATTATTCAGTCAGAGAGATAAGAGAAAACAGAAGCCTTGGGAATTATCAACCTTTAGGACCATTAGTTTGCCTAAGACTTATTCCCTAGTAATGGTATTTAATTTTTCCCTTGACTGGACTTACCAAGGATTTTGAAGATATGCCTGGAAACTGTAAATAATCCAAAATTAAATAAACATTGTGTGTGAAGCTGGAAGGAGTCAATTTCAAACCAAGCCCTCTGCAGAATTTGATGGAGGTGGCGCAGATATGTTAAAGGAGAATGAGTGCAAATGAGAGCGTTCTTTACAACCTTAAAAACCCTTTTGAGCAGACCTACTGCGATCCTTTTAAGGATCAGTTTTTACACCCTTACTCTATGCAAGTGGGATAATCATGCAAAACATATTACACTCATTGATAATTCAACATCATATTCCATTTCTGTTGATATCTTTGAAACAAGTTCCATCGCCCTTCTCCAGCAGATGATCACATGACCCAACCAAAAAGGATTTGATTGGAGGTTGGTAGGGAGTAAATAGCAAGGATCAGGATTGTTTTACTTTTGCTATTGCCCCTTCCTTTTGGGCAAAGCAGAGGGGCTTAAAAAATTGTCACAAGGACCCTATCTCTACATCACCCATTCCAATCCACTCGACCCTCAAACCCAAAGTATGCACTTTTACACTGTGCACTGTGAGAAGGTGACATTTAGGGGAAAAGAAATCTTTTGAGCATTCCAGTGATCATTTTGCAAAGAAGCTTTGAGGTGTTAACGGAAGAAAGCATACCTAAACAAGCATGGCCGAATATACAGATATAGAAAAATCATTGAATATTGTATGATCTTTTGCTGCATGCAAACATGAACTGCTTAACTTGATAAGGAGTTGCACAGCAGAGTCAGAGTACTATAGCACAGAAACAGGCCTTTCAGCCCATCTGGTTTGTGCCAACCTGATTTTCTGCCTAGGCCCATCTACCTTCACCCAGACCATAACCCTCCAAACCCCTCCCATCCATGTAACTATCCAAACTTCTCAAATGTTACAACTGAATCTGCATCTACTACTTCTGCTGGCAGTTCGTTCCACACTTGCACCACCCTCTGAGTGAAGTAGTTCCCCCTCAGATTCCACTTAAATATTTCACCTTTCACCCTAAACCCATGCCCTCTAGTTCTAGTCTCACCCAACTTTACGGGGAAAAAGCCTGCATGCATTCACCCTATCTATACCCCTTAATTTTGTACACCTCTATAAGATGCCCCTTCATCCTCCTGCGCCCCAGGGAATAAAGTCCTGACCTACTCAACGTCTCCCTCTAACTCAGATCCTCAAGTCCCGACAACATCCTTGTAAATTTTCTCTGCACTCTTTCAAGATTATTGATATCTTTCCTGTAGGTAGGTGACCAGAACTGCACACAATACTCTAAATTCAGCCTCACCAACATCTTGTACAACTTCAACATAACGTCCCAACTCCTGTACTCAACGCCCTGATTTATGAAGGCCAATATGCCAAAAGCTCTCTTTATGACTATCTACCCGTGATGCCACTTTCAAGGAACTAGGAATCTGTATTCCCAGGTCCCTTTGTTCTACCGCACACCTCAGAGCCCTACCATTCACTGTGCAAGTCTTAATGTTCAATTCCATTTGCAATGAATCTAATGATGGATGGAAGGTCATCGATAAAGCAGCTGAAAATGGCTGGGCCTGGGATACTGCCCTGAGGAACTCCGGTAGCAATGTCCTGGGGCTAGGAAGATTGACCTCCAACAATTACCTTCATCTTTGCCCTCTCAATTAGCTACCTGCTCTTTATCTCCCACCTTCTATAGTAGGAATGAGAATATGGACTGGGGCCAAGGATCAGAACAGGCAGGCTCCGTTCAATGGGGACATCCTGACATTTCTAAAATATCATATCTGAAAACGAGATCAAGAGTCCCTGTTCATTTCTGTGTCTAATGATGCAAGTTCAAACTTTAAAGTTTACTTTGCATTGGACAACCAGACACCCCCCAATAAGCCTGGTAAACATTCAGGCTTATCACAAGATGTTAACCCAGGGTGTCACCCAATATTATAAAGAGCAGACAATGAAGGAAAGGAACAGATAAGCAAATGTAGGATCGCGAATCGACTGCTCAGTAAATCCATGAATGAGTAAAGCATAATGCCAGTGATGAACAACACTTTGCTATGCCATGAGACTCAGGAATGGGCATATTGGAAAGTCCTTGGGTTTCACCTTTACTGTTGCAAAGGAAAGCACATTCTTCAGAGAATGAGAACACCAGAGGAAACAGTTGTGACTTCAGCTCAAGAAACTGACAGCTGGCATCATGTTTCTCATTGCTTTGAGAGTGTTTATTTCATCACAAGCTCTCCACTTTGCTTCATACTTTAAGTATCCATGATTCAATCCTGCCACATGCATATTTAGTGGAATGAAATTTGTGCTACTTAAACAGCAGCTGACAATTTGCACTTGGATTAGTGGAAGGAGTCTGGCCAAAAGTGTGAACCTTCAGATGGATTGATTTATCTTTAAAGATGCCATGAAGCAAAGTTGTTCAGAATAGCTGGGAGAACCAAGAGAAAGATGCACATAAATGAGGTAAAGACATCCAATATCATGATCCCCAAACCAAACAAACATTGTGGCATTGAGGTACTGGTCAGAGATCTGTATCAGAGAAGTAAAATACATGAAAATGAACCTGTTGATTGATTTGTTGGTTTACCAGGATTGTGAGATGTACATCTACCTTCACTGTTGTGCACGAACAGAGGCTAGGCTGATTTAAAAGAGCAGGGCAGCACATCCCACCAGCACACCAATGTTCAAGCTATCTTGGATTAGGGCTTTGAAATGGACAGGCCTGACTCCTACCAGACACGGCCAAATACATCATGAACCCATGCAGATCACATTGACTACAACAATACAAACCTGATGCAATGCTATATTACCTCCCCCCCTCTCTTCCCTCTCCCGTCAGGCAGAAGATACAAATGCTCGAGAGCATGTATCACCAGGCTCAAGGAGAGCTTCTATCCTGCTGTTACCAAACTCCTGAATGGACCTGTCATACACTAAAAGATAAACTCTTGATTTCCCAATCTACCTTGACATGGCCCTTGCACTTTGAATCTACCTGCACTACACTTGCTCTGGAACAGAAACACTATTTTGCATTCTGTATTCATTTTTATGACCTTGATATACTTATGTATGGAATGATCTGTCTGGATGGCATAGAAACTAAAGCTTTTCATTATCTTGGTACATGTGACAATAATAAACCAATAAATACATTCAAAGCATGACCTTCCATTGGTGGTCAGCATTAAGAAATATGACTGAAATTTCAAAAGTTAAAAAACAAGCAGGTAAATGATTTTTGTGGGGTCACTAGCAGCCTTGCCCTCTTCTCTTTCTTCCCCTTCTTCCCCTCCCTCTCTCTCCATTTAACTTACTTGCTCTTACTGAACAAAATCCAAGCTTCATTCTTTACTGCATTGATCCACTGAGCGATAGATACCAAATGGTTATCAGGAAGCAGCTTGCAGCTTCCATCTGCAACAATTTGGATCACCTGTAATACCATGATGAAGTACACACAACCACAAATTTCTGCTCTGTGGGGTTGAAATTAGACCTCGTTGGATATCTTCTACAAGTGTTAAAAGGCACAATGAAGATCAATGTCCTCTACCAAAACAAAATGGTGGATGGTCAAAGAACTACTTGACAAAATCATTAACAAGTAGACTAGATACTGTTGCTCAACCTTGGTGCATAAAAGATGTGAACAAAATGGGCCTCCGCTATGAAAGCAGCTCTCGGAAGCAGGATGAAGAGTCGTTTGAGTACGAGTAAGAGGCCAGTCAAGGAAACTTCTTTGTTGGGTTATTACCCCCACATTCTACATACAGCCTTCTGTATTGGGGGAGTGGGGGTATGGATGGCAAAACACCCATCTCGGACGTCAACCGACTGCACCTGATCAACCATTGAAGATGGAAGATATCTGCTCCAGTTTCTGAGCTGCCATTGCTTGGTTCAATAAATTTAGCCCCGCCCCTTGAAGTAGCAGTCCATATTAAGAGCTCATGTCATGGGGATGGGGGAGAAGCGGAAGAACTACAAGTAAAATTTCTGAAGGAGATTTTTTTTCACATGAAGAACAGTTACTGTGTGTAACAACTTCAAAGCTATGGAAACTTGCTGTTTACGTGCACATTCCCGGCAAGTGGTGTGTTGAAATGCACACTTCCACAATTTTTACCCATATTTGTGTTTATTTTTAGGAGAATTATAGATGAGGAATAGGAAAATCTCACTATCATCCTTAGGTTTGATGGTCACTTGTCCAAATGACACAAAACTAAACAGATTGTTTTTTTCACTATACACCAATACCATACAAGCAAATGCAGAGAACAGCATGGGATACACATTCACAGATAGCAAAGTTTCATTTACAGCACCTCCCAAACCAGGAATTCCTGCTACTTGGAAAGGTAAAGGAAACAGGCGTACGAGAACACCACTAACACAAAATCACAAAACATCCCAATCTGACCACATACCATACTTCTTCGCTAATGGGTTAAAATTTCGGGTCTCCCTCCCCAACACCACCTTCTTGCACGTCCCTCAGGATCAAGGGTAACTTGCTTCCAGTCCAGTTTTGTCCATCCAAAGGGGAATAGAAAGGGCAGGAGGGCAGGAGGTGCACACATTTTGCCATTTACACAGGGCTTCTGTGAGCTCCTGATGCAGGGGAGCAAGGTTCTCAACACCCATCCCTAATGGTCCTCCTCCACTCTGATGACCATTGAGGAATTAACTGCAATTGTTCAATAAAGTAGCCCATTGACATCTTCAAGACAACTAAGTGGCATTCACATCTCATGAATGAATAAAGGAAAACATTTTAAACAGATGATTTGGAGATGCAAGGAATAACAATGGGCAAGTGAGATAAATTGGACAAATTTACTAGTGCAATTAAGTGTTTAGCTAAATCAACCATGGGTTTCGTATCTCGTGTAAACCAAATGTGAAAAGAAATGGCCAATTTTCATAATACAATGATTATGCATAATGCAATGTATTATTCTGGGTGCACCATTGTGGAAAATACATTAAATCCATACACTGCAAATTGGTCAGAATAATTCCAATGATGAGAAATTACAATAAGAAAAAGCTTATGACATTGAAAAAAAGGAGAAGTAAAGATTATGTACACTGGTTGTCTGGAAAGTGAGTACAAATTTAACACCATCAGTTAGTGAGCAACGAGATTAGGAGCAATTACGCAGAAAGGGAGACTTATTTCAGCATGGAATGACTTGCAGCTGTCGGCCTATGAAGTACCTCGGGACATTTTCCTGTTAAATGTATTAAATGAAAGATATACTTAAGTCAGCGACTCTGCAGCTTTAAGCACAGGGCTAAGTGGGGGGGAACAGAATCATGAGATGAATTTTGGATTGCTCGAACAACTGTACAGGGTGCACATGCCAGGCCAAATGGCCACCTCCTATGTTGCAAATATTTTGCAATATCATCAACTTTACAGAAAAAAATCAGCCCCTCAGACTGGAGGTGTGCTAATAACTTAATTGACCACATAGCTTGTAGTGCAAGTCCTTCAATAATTAACCACCCACCCAGCACTTAATGCTGATTAATACTTATTTCCATAAAACTCTGACTGCCAAAATTTTATACCATCTATTGGCACAAAATAAGAAGTCTTTCCCTATCATATCAATACTAAAGGATCATCCAAATATGTTGCAGGAGTGAGAAACTTAAGTTAATTCAATTAAAACAGACAACAATGAATAGGTAGCTCCTTCAAAATCCTGCTCGATTTCCCACAAGTGTTAGTATCAGCTGGTATAAGATTGTGTTAATTTGCTATTGCTCAGTTGATGTTACTGCTGCAGACTAATTCCACCTGCTATAATCTGCATCCAATCATGCAACAATGTGTCATGGGAATGAACGTCTTTCAGTACTGTAGTTTAATCCATCCTAACATAATAGTCCTGTACTACTTACACATCTGCTAAGCTAATGTTCTCAGAAGTACAATGGAGGCACAAGAGACTTCAGATACTGGAATCTGGAGCAGCAGCCTGCTGGAGGAACTCAGCGGGTCAAGCAGTATTTATGGGAGAAAAGGAATTGTTGATATTTCGACGCATCCTGAAGTGGGGTTTCGACCTGAAACTTCGACAATTCCTTTCTTCCCACAGATGCTGCTCGACCTGCTGAGTTCCTCCAGCAGATTGTTTCTTAGAAGAATACCTTAAATAAAAAGGTTCTCATAGTTAGAGAGATTTACAGCATAGAAATAGGCCCTTCAGCCCACAGCATCTATGCTGACCATCATGCCTATCAATACTAACCATACTTGCCTGCATTAATTCCATGCCCTGCTCATTCAGATACCTGGCCAGATGCCTCCTGTTGTTACTGTTTCTGCCTCTGTCAACTCCTCTAGCAGCTCATTCCAGATACTAACTACTCTGTGTGAAAATTTACCACTCAGATTCCCTTTAAACCTCCTCCATCTCACCTTAAACCTACGCCCTCCAGTTTTACACACCCCTACCATGACCATCTACCCTATCTATGCCTCTAATAATTTTATATACTTCTATCATGTCCCTCTCAGCTTCCTTCACTTCAGGGAAAACAGACCCATGAAATTCAATCTCTCCTGATAACTCAAGCCCCCACCCCCACCCCAATCCAGGTAATATACTTGTGAATCTTTTCTGCATCTCTCTAGCTTAATCACATTCTTCCTGCAGAAAATACATCAAATATTCCTCTTCAGACATTTCTTGAAAAAACATTGTGCAAAATAAGCCACAGCCCTTAAATTATTGAGAATCAAAAATACTCCAGCATACCAGTTCAAGAAGAATTAAACATAACACATCTTGAGGTTTAATACTAGACTATTACTCGTCAGATCCTGTTGATTCAATTGTTCTGGTCTGGCTACAAATTACAAGCTTCACTGACTCCTTCATGACTTTTTGGAAGACAACTGGCCAGATTTTGTGGAGAGAATATGGAGGCTAATAGTGGTCACCTCTGTTGTAGAGAAATCAGTCACCAAAACCTGCTTATGTAAAACAGGAAAATCCACAATCTGCTGAATCAGAGAACCAATGAGAAATTCAACCATTTACAAATTATTCTGACTATAAAACTATGAAATGTTTTTATTGAACACAGTGCCCCTGAGTTTTTAAAACACAGTACACAATTTTTTTCTTTTATGGGGCCTAGTATTTCAAAATTCTACACATATAAAATTAATAAGAATTCATTTTCTCTTTAAGTTTTAATGATATTAAGCATCTACTTAAACTCATTTGGATTAATCCTTTGTCCAGACTCTAAAGTTTTTTTTAATTTTATTTTTAAGCAAGTTCTTTATTCCTGACTGTAACCAATGCCCATGGAGATTGAACTCCTGCTTTCTGAAGCAGAGATCAGCTAATTGAACTACACTGATGGGAAAACATTGCGAAAGAGATGTCATGATTTCCAAAACTCTCCAAAGACTGTTTTTTGCCTCTCTCCCACAGCCCCCTCCCCCATTGAGACTCTCCTCTACAATCTAAAAAGAAAAGTTAGAAGCTTGTGATCCAGTGATACTGTAACTTTTATCACTGGTTCACAAGCTTCTAACAAATGCAACTTCATAATTTTTATACTGGCAGTCTGTATTTTGATGGTTAACTTTTATTAGCACAAATAATTCACATTTACTTCAGGCTTCCAGACAGCTTTGGTCTCCCAGGTACAGTAAAAATTCGACCCTCAGTCTGGCATTGCTCTAAACCTGACATCAGGCTGATTGTACTCCCCAGCACCTCATGATACAGTATCTGAGATTCCATCACAGTTCATTGAAGTGTACTAAAAATATCCATCAAATTATCCATGAAAATGGAACTGCTTGTACATTTATTAAAAGGGATTGATCCATCCATACAACTTGAATCTGCATCTGTACAACAATGTCAACACTAGGCTTTTTAAAAATAAGGCATGACCATTGTTCCTAAAATTATCAACCAACTCTCGTTATTAAATGTCAAGGATTTGTATGGAGTCAAGGGGCACTCCGCCAACAATGCCAACAGTTGCACTTCGAGGAAAACAGCAGAACATTCTTTCATCCAGTTATAAAGTAACACAATGGTTACAGAATGCAGTCATCCAGATTACAACGTTATAGGTGGTGACATGTACAGTCAGTACTTCAGCTTGCATTACTTACAAAGCTTTGAGGCACAAGCTCTAAATTCCAGCCTAGCAGATTGCAATTTTGCAATATTTCCTCCCTGCATTACTGGAAAACAGATTCAGTTCCTATTTTGGATGCCAGAATACATAGAAAAGCTGCAGCTATGATTAAATATGTCAGCTGCACTGGGGAATTTAAAGCAGAATTTTTTTTGAGGAACAGTATGGATCCATTTCTCCAACCCCCACTCACCCACAAACTAGACTTTAAAAGCAGGAGACAAGAGACTGCAGATGCTGGAATCCGGAGCAACAATCTGCTGGAGGAACTGTGGGGTGGGGGAAAGAGAAATTGCTGATGTTTGATATTAAAAGCAGTTACTCAGGTTACATCTCTGCTCACTGCTCGCTGGAGTACAGTGCTGAGTGTTAATACAAACAGGGAGGCTCAACATCAGGTAGCTGGTAACTCATTCAACCCTCAAAACTGCTTCTGTAACACACTGGGAACGAATCTCTTCCAGTTTAGGCAACTGCAGAGTGCTTGTTGCCCTACTCCAGAATATCCTTTGGTTGCAACCTACCTGATCAGAGTATGGTATTTCCATTTCCCACCTGGTGGGAGAACTGGGTGAAGGCTGAACCAATACATCATGGGCACACTTTAATGTTTCAGGGTAAAAGTCTGGCCACAATGACAAAGAGTAATCCAGGATATGTTGGGTATGCACACTTTCTGAAGACAGTGACAACACCATACGGTGACAGTGGAGACAATTGTGTAACTTCATTGTTGGCTGTTTTGCTATAAACAGACTGAATCAAAGAACAACTTGCTTGGAAGGACACATTTGTGATAGAGGGAGTGTGACTAAACGTTGACCAGATTAAACCTAGGGATGATGGGTTTGTCACTCCCATTAGGAGAATAAATGATAATAGCGAAATGTACAGAATTCTAACAGGTCTTAACAGATGTGAAGTTGACTTTTCCCCTGGCTGGCCTATCTAGAACCAGGAGTCACAGTCCCAAACTAAGTCAACCAGTTAGTACTGGAGTGAGAAGAAACTTCATCACTCAGAGGGTAGTGAATCTTTGGAATTCTCTGCACGTGGGAATCAATTGCTGAGTATGTTCAAGACAGGAATAGGCAGAAGTTTAATATTAAAGAAATGGAGGGAAATGGGTTCGGAAAGGAAAGTGCTGCTGAGGTAGAAGATCAGCCATTATCTTTTTAAAGGCAGAGGAGGCTGGAGGGCTAAATGGGCTTGTGCTTCTGTGTTGTTGTATTCTGTTTCCTCTGCTCTTGATGTTGATTGTTTTCTGAGTAAATTAATATAGTTTGCTGTACAGTCACCTGCCCCACTCCCAACTTATTGGCCAACTGAGTTGGCAAACTACATTCTATTCCATTTATGAAGGATTACAAAGAAACAAACTCTCATTTACACCAAGGCATAAAGCTACAGATGCTGGAAATCTGAAATAAAAACAAAATGCTGTAAATACTCAGTAGGTCGGGAAACTTCTGTGGAGAGAGGAGAATTAACATTTCAGGCCAATGACCCATCAATGGAACAAGGAAGGTTAGATATCAAACATGTTTTAAGTTGCAGAAAAGGGGAAGGGTAGGACAGAATAAAGTGAACATCTGCAACAGGGTGAAGACCTTAAGGCAGACTAAATGCGGTGGTGCCAGTTGAGGGAAGGTGCAGCAGACAATTGCAATTGATCTGTTTGAGCAACCTGCTTAGAAGTAAAAGAGATAAATGAGGTTAAAGGAAAGAGGGAAAATACAACATTTGATTTCTAACTTTTCCTCATTCTGATGAAAGGTTATCAACCCCAAAAAAATTAACTATTTCTCTCTATAGATACTGCCCGACCTGCAGAGTATTTCACAATTTTGTGTTTTTATTTTCCACTTGTGCTGAGTTTTATGACATCCTTGGGATGTCATACATTTTAACAATGCATGTATTACGTTAAGTGCGTTACTAGATGCACAGGGACGTGACAGACAACTAGTAAATCACAAGGAGCCATAAAGAGTAACAGATGCTTAACCCTGAGGTCAAATTGGATAATTGTGTCTGTACCACTCACAACCACAGCAAATCCAAACTAATCCACTTAGATGAGACAAAGAGAAGGAAACCTATGTTATTTACAGAAGTGGTCAAGACAGATCATTCTATCTTTTAAAGAATTTTTGCAGTTTGGAAGATCCCCTCGCACAATTAGAGAAAACATTTACCTGCTGGCAGTAATTGCCTTTTCTCAGAATGTGGCCAATGGTGCCTCTCCTTCCACTGAGCTCCAAATATCCCATGAATAATATAGTTGCTTGGAGGCAATGTAGAGGAGGTTCACTAGATTCATTTCTGAAATGTGCAAGAGACTGGACAATTTATACAAATTTAGTAATATTCAATATTACATAAACTATTGAAGGTAATGAGATTCCACCATAGTTACAAATGAACTATTCATTTTCAATGCTTCAATAAATCTTTCTAATTAATATGGATTAAGTATATATTGCACCTTTACAAGGCAAGATACACCAAATGCCTGTTACTGCAGATGGCACAAGATGAAACCCAACTCTTTTGTAGGTAATTAAGTAAAAACAGCACCTGAATGAGGCATCAGCTGCTCACTGAACACCTGTCTTTAAAAGCAGGTGTTTTTGACACAGTAAATGATAAATTTCTAATCCACACTAATCATCATGGAAATGGTTTACACTCTTTGCACATGGATGGTTGAGGTGCTGGAGTCTGTGTCAAGGAAATAATTTATATTGTGCCTTTCCCAATACAGACGTCACCAACTACTTTAGAGGCAAGTACCTTAAAACATAGTCAGTGCTGGATGGTAGGGCAAATGGCTCCCAATTGGGATGCAGCAAACTCCCACAAAAACAAAGATCATTTTTTAAGAAACATACTGACATTGGTTGGTTAAATGATGGACTGTCAGCAGGTAAATGTTATCCCTAATTGTGCAAGGGGATCTTCCAAAATCCCTTCCAAGAACACGCTGGTGGCAGGCGAGGTCTCAATTTAATGTCTCATCCAAAAGGTACCACCTACTAGAGTGGGAAGCATTGATGAGAACAAGGGGATACAGTAACACCACGAGTTACTGGACTAGCAGCTTGAGGTATGCACCACTGATCCAGAGGCACAAGTTCAATTTCTACTATGGCAGGTGTTCAAGACCTTAATTAAAACCTAGAAAGATGAAAAAGTTAGTCTCAGTAATGGTGACCAACTACGAGAAAGGAAGTCTGTGATCCTCCCCTGGTCAGACCTATAGGTGACTCAAGCCCCACCAATGCGATTGACTCTCAACTGCCTCCTCAGTTGTCAATTAGGGATGGAACACAGATGTCAGCACAGCTATTGCCACATCGACAACCCGATCACTTCCATTTCCCTGCAACTCATTCTCTCACACAACCATAAACTCTCTTTTGTCGCTTACCTACACCAAGGGGTCATTTTCAGTAGCCAATCAACCCATCAGTTTGTCCTTGGGATAAGAGAGGAAACAAGAGCACCCAGTGAAAACCCATGGGGAGAATGCATAAATTCCACTGCACACAAGGTCAGAATCTAATCCATACCCCTGAAGTTGTGAAGCAGAAGCATTAACTGCCGAACCACTGCTTCAATAAATCATTACCATCCAATAGGTGACCATTGATCAGAAACAACTTCAGCAGCCCTTTAAATATGGTGATTAAAACAGAGAGAGCTGGAGGTTGGGTATCCTGGGGCAAGTGACTCACCTCCTAACACTGCAATACCTAACCATTATCTACTAGTCAGGAATGTGATGGAATACCACCCATTGCATAGAAAACTGCAGGTCCAGTAATACTAAAAACCTATCCAGAACAAAACAGTACCCTGAGTGGCATCTATCCACTACCTAAACATTCACTCCTTCCACCACAGGCACCCTGTGGCTGCAGCATACACTACCTACAAAATGCAGTGCAGCTACTCACCTAGGCAATTCTAATAACACCTCCCAAACCCATAACCTCTAGTACCGACAAGGATAAGGACCAGCAGGTGCAGTGAGAACACCTCCCGATTCAGGGGTCTGAATCCTGGAACACAGTAGCCAACAGCATTGTGGAAATATCTTTAAGAAAAGGACCGCAGTGGTTCGAGAGGAGGTTTACCACCACCTTCGAGGGCAATTAGGGATGGACTTTAAATGCTGGGCTAATGAATGACATCCACTTTCTGAAAGGTGCCATAGTTCTTGCTTCAAACTGCATACTATCCTGCTTCTAGCCAAGTGCTTATCTCACTACTTCGATCGTGCAGTTCTGCTGAACTCTTCTGCTTCGTCTACCAAAGACTTGGCCCCAGCTCTCATTCACCCACACACCTCTTCCAACTCTACATACAACAGAACAGTGACCATCCATTATACTGAAGTCAAGTTTCTTTAAGCCTTGTTCCATATCAGTGTTAGAGAGGCCTCTTCCCATCCATTTAATGCCATTTACAAAGCCTTCCAAATCTTCCTCTCTCTCATGCTTATTAAGCTTTGCCTTGAATGTGTCTTTATTTTCTGCCTAGGTTACTGCAGCAGCAAGTTCCACCGTCTAACCACTCTAGGTACAGAAATTTCTTCTAGCTTACTTACTGAACTTATTAATGATTACATCTTTGACCCCTAATTCTGGTCTCACCCAAAGTACAAACATCATCTGTTTCAAACCCTTTCAAAATATTGAACATTTTCATCAGGTCTTCCTTATTTTATCCCCTGCTCATTTTATTTTTTTTCTAATAGCTATAACCTTTCAGTTCTGGTAATCTTCCGTGAGATATTAGTCACATCTTCTCCAATAACTCTGTATCCCTTTTTTTTTATTATAATACATCTATCAGTATTGCTCACAGCACTCTAAGGAATAAGCGAGGTTCCACAAGCAAACAGCTCCTCTACCTTTCTATTGCACTCCCATGGAAATGAACCCAGTGTTCAGCTCAAGTTTTTGTTTAAGAAAAGCATTACTAATTTGGAATATCATTTGCAGTTCTGGTTGCCCAGCTATCAGAAGGGTATCTTTAAGCTGGAAAGCAGAAAAAAATTATGAGGACGTTACCAGGACTGAAAAGCTCGAGTTACAAGGAAAGGCTGGGACATTTTTTCCCCTGGCACATAGGAGGCTGAGGGGTGACCTTAAAGAGATATAGAAAATCATGAGGGGCATAGACAAGGTGAATGATATTAGTCTTTTTCCCTCCCAGAATAGGGAAGTCTAAAACTAGAGGGCATAGGCTTAAGGTGAGAGGGGAAAGATTTAAAGGGGACCTGAGGGGCAACTTCTTCGCCATACAGAGGGTGGTGAGCATATAGCACAAGCTGCTAGAGGAAGCTCTAGAGACAGCTACAATTACAACATTTAGAAGAAATATGGACAGGTATATGTATAGGAAAGGTTCGAGGGATATGGGCTAAACGCAGGCAAATGGGACAACTTGGTCAGTTTAGATGAGATGGGCTGAAGGGCCTGCTTCCATGCTGCTCAACTCTAACCTACATGATATCACTACACTATTTAGGTCATTTTCCCAAAAGCACATGGCCCAATTCTTCTGAATGAAACCAAATCCTATAAATTTAATACTGAAGTTAATTTATCAATTGTGTACACATTCTGCAAACTTATTCACATTACCCTAACTCCAGTCTCGAGCTATCTCTGCATTAATTGCATTCTGCTAACTTGGTGCCATAGCAAATTTTGAAGTCACCCAAAATTAACAGGCAGAACATTTTTTTCCACTAGGCCAGAAAATTCTTGATAGATCCTTTCTGATGTTAAGCTCATAATCAGGAATGCTGATTTCTAAATGTTACTCAAATACCAAAGCCAAAACAATGGATAGAAATCTGAGCAAACAAATTACTTTCACCAGTTCTTCAGAATAGGTGCTGGAATATTACTGTTCTCACATGAAGACATTTAGAGGGGGTGCAAAGGAGATTTACCAGGATACTGCCTGGATTACAGAACATGTCTTGTGAGAAAAGGTTGAGTAAGCTAGGTCCTTTCTCTTTGAAGCGACACAGGATGAGAGACGACTTGATAGAGGTGTATAAACTTACGAGGGTAAGATATGGAGTGGATAGCCAGCACCTTTTCCCCAGGATGGAAATGGCCAATACCAAAGGACATGAGTTTAAAGTCAGGAGGAAAGTTTAAGGTTTGTTTTATACAGAGAGCGGTGGGTGCCTGGAATGCACTGCCCAGGGTAGTGGTAAAGGCTAATACAATAGGGCATTTAAAAGACTCTTCGATGGGCACATGCAAGAAAAATGGAGGGTTATGGGCTGCTAGGAGGGAAGGGTGAGATTGATCAGGGAGTAGGTGTTTATAATAGGTCAGCACAACATCATGGGCTGAAGGGCCCGCAGTGTGCTGTACTGTTCTATGTACATTTAATTTCATGAGTATTAATAGTTCTCTCTAAAATGTACTTCATGATGTGTGCACCTTCAGTTCTGTGGCAAATCAAAAGAGTTATCACCTTGTAATATTCTTCTATTTAATTTTGTTACAACCAAGGTACTTTGTGAATGCCCATTATTCATTACTAATGACTCATTAATTCCCCTGCTCCTCTCCAAACAATCAGGATCCAAACAACAACTGGTGCAAGGTCATTTAGCTCTACTGAGCAGTACAGAGCCTGACAGGAACTTGAGATGGGCACGGATCTATGACTGCATCAGTGATTTATGTTACTTTATAAATCCTTTCGATTTAGGTCTCTGTGCATGGTTTCCAAACTAAGGGCCCTCTATAATTATCACTACAGCTGGCTTTTCCTCCCTCTGAGGTGAATTACCCTTTTTTCCCTTCACCATTTGGAATCTGTTACTTAAAATGTACGGAATAGAGCCAGGCAGCAACAAATCAAGACTAATCATGAGGGTTTGGGTGGAATTCGAGGGGAAACAGTTTCCATTGGTAGGAAGATCGGCAACAAGAGGGCACTGACATGATGAATGACAAAGGAATTAAGATTAGAAAAAAATTGTGAAGCAATTTTTGAGATACAGAATATATCAACATGAAGGGTAATCAATAGTAACTTTCAAAAGGGAACATACAGGAATACGGCAAAAGAGTGTTAAATGTGACAACCTTTCAAAGACCTGCCACAGGCAAAGTGGTCTTGCTCTGAATTCTCTTTCTCATGGAATACTTTTCACCAGAACCCAGACATGAAAGTCAGGTGGGAAGAAAAAACTTACTGAACATATTAACATAATTCCACATCTCATGCTGAAATACAAGCACACAGTGACACACCTGAAGAAATTCTGTACCCATAATTCAGGTGTATTTTCCTGTTTCCACTTATTTTGGATCATCAGGGAGAATGAATACAGAAAGATAGTACAGGGTGAAGTAAACTAGGTTGGGGACTGAAGTAAAGATTTTGTTTGAGAAACAAAGGACTGCAGGTGCTGGAATCTGGATGAAAACACAACAAGATGCTGGCAGAACTCAGCAGGCCAGGCAGCATCTGTGGAGAAAAACAGAGTCAACATTTTGGGTCAGGACCCTTCTTCAGGACTTTGTTTGTGGTTATATTTTGTATTTTTTACATTTGATTTAAGCAACTTCAATGAAACTGATTTTCAGAAGTGGAGTAGAATGTGTATATGGTGCTACATACGACAAATGACAAAACTCTCTCCTTTTTAATAGATGCTGTCCAAATGTTCCACTAGTTAATTTAAAAAGAAATAAAATAACATTATGTTCCATTATACTATTGATCAGATCTTCAAGTGATAAATAGCACAAGAAGTGGAATCTTCTATCATTTTTGGGATCTATCCACCACTCAAAACCAAAAGATTCCGGATATGTGAAGTGATTTGTTAATCTAAAGCAAGTCTACTACTTTTCATTCCACCAGATCCCTTTCAAGTATTCGAGTTCAGGAAGCGTAGATGACATCCCTTAACAGTGGATCTGACCAGTAAGGGAGAGGCTTCCCACTGCCCTAGGGCATTATCAACCTTTCAGAGCAACACTCAAAGGTGCGAGAGGAACTCAGCAGGTCAAGCAGCATCTATGGAGCGGTCAAGATGAAGTGTCTCCACCCAAAACATCAACTATTCATTTCCCTCCACAGATGCTGCCTGACCCGCTGAGCTCCTCCAGTGCTCTCTGGGTGTTGCTCCAGATTGCCAGCATCTGCAGTCTCCCGTTTCTGCATTACTTCCAGTTCTTTTTTTTTAAAACCATCAGGAAAATACTCTGTTCTATCCTTTCTGGGTCCACTCATGGATTGAAATCCAGCCATGGAGGGATTTATAAAATTGGGAATGGGGTGACGGGAGGGTAGGAGTGGTTATATTCAATCCGTTCCAAGATACTGAGCCACTACAGGTTTACAAAGATAGCACTTATTTTTAAGCGATTAAAGTAGAAAGTGTGAGTTAAGATTTAAAGAATGGCGTTTGACATGATTTACATCAATATTAACTAAATATGAGGGAACAATTGCTTCATATAATTCTAGTTTAATAATAATTCTAGTTTAATACAATGGATTAGATGATAATACAGAAGGGACTGCAGTTATTATTAGTTGTTGCATCTATTTTAAAAGAAGATATCATCAGCTGTTATAACTCTCAGCACATCTCATGCCTGACAGAAAAAAGGAGCAAGACCATGAATATTAATTAAATATTGCTCTTTACATTATACATTTAATTATATATTTTTCAGAAGATTGCTTCACATTAATGAGCAGTTGTATTGTGCAGACTGTAATAATTGATTTTAATTTGGTTTGCTTTGGGTTTTTGTTTACATAAAGGTGTTCATGAGAGACCCGAATAGATGGACTTTCACATACAGCACTCTTACATACAACACAACCAACACTGCTTTGAAGTGTACACACTACCATAATATGGGAAATGTAAAAGCCTAACAAACTCAACCAAACAGCATTCTGATGATGACCAGATAATCCATTTGTGGTGTAGATTGGAGGATATCAACTTGATCAGGATCACTCTTGTTCTTCACAAGAATAGAATAGATTTCTTTCTGTTTATACACACACCCCAAAGGCTGAACCTCCAACAGTGCAGCATTCCCTCAACACTGCATTTGCTGCAAAAAACCGTAATTTTCATGTCATTTATACCGTGTTTGCATGCATGCCTATAACAATGAACTTCAACTTGACAGTTAACCTGCATTTTTGAGATCAAGTCTTTTGAAGTGGGACTTAAAGCAAGACTCCAGGCAACCACCCCCAGCGTTGTTTAATATTTATTCGCAGTAACAGCGCTACAGGCACTTCACATTGCTTGTGAACAAAAAAAAATACAAAAGCTCCCCAACCTTTCTCTGCTGCTGTTCCCAGGCGGGGTCCAGGAGAAGGTCTCTATCCCAGTCCTCCTCTTGCATCATGTAGTCCTCCAGCTCGTATTCATAGTTGTGGTGATTGTACTGCAAGGTTTCTTCTACCTGGGTCGTCGTGCGGCTTTCTACCTGGGTCACCCTGCGATTTTCTACATGGGTCATGGTGCGGTTTTCTACATGGGACATCATGATGCTTTAACTCTCCTGCTCGCACACGAGCACAAATCGGAACCCTTCTGAATATTCACACGCCCTGGCCGCAGGTTAGCTTTGCCTCGCTGTTGATTCCCCTGCACACCTTCACCCTCCACCCCCGGCCGGAGCAAGCAGCAGCCCAGAGTGCGCGCACCCGCCGCCCCGCTCTAATAGGCATGGTCACGTGGGGGGGGCGGTTGCGCGGCCAGAACACATGCGCGCTCCCGGAGGCGGAGGATGCATCGGTGCGGAGGACACGGAGAGCCGGCGCTGCATCTGGAGCTGTCCCTGCCGTAGGGGGAAGGAAAGCAGCCCTTTGGACTTGTGGCAAGAGTTTGATTAATTTGCACCATCTCCGTTATCCCAGAGCGCTGCACTGCTCCCACACTCAGCAATGCATTTTTTAAAATTGGGAATGGGAGTAAATATCTGCAGAATTAAAGTGTGGTGAGGTTTAACGAGACTGAAACATTGGTACTGAAACAACGCTGACTGTTTATCTTAATATGTCTCAACCAATACACCACCCTAAACATTCATTCCTTCTGCCCTGACGGCAGTCTGACACCGCCTCTCAAACGCATGACCTCTACCACCAAGAGAGACAGGCAACAGGTGCAGGGGAACACCACCACCTGCAGGTTCCCCTCCAAGTCCCACACCATTTCGTCCCAGCCCAATGACATGAGAGCATGATTTTGACCAGCACAGAGTGCAGTGGAAGTAGTAGGTAGCTCTTCAGAGGTGGCTGAAGAGATTGTGGAGGCATTAGTAGTGATCTTTCACAAATCACTAGAGCCAGGAATGGTTCCGGAGGACTGGAAAATCGCAAATGCCACTCCACTATTTAAGAAGGGAGGGAGGCAAAAGACAGGAAATTATAAGATAAGATCTCTTTATTAGTCACGTGTACATCGAAACACAGTGAAATGCATCTTTTGCGTAGAGTGTTCTGGCAACAGCCCACAAGTGTCGCTATGCTTCCGGCACCAACATAGCATGCCCACAACTTCCTAACCCGTACGTCTTTGGAATGTGGGAGGAAACCGGAGCACCCGGAGGAAACCCACGCACACACAGGGACAACATACAAACTCCTTCCAGACAGTGGCCAGAATTGAACCCGGGTCGCTGGTGCTGTAAAGTGTTACGCTAACCGCTAGCCAGTTAGCCTGACTTCAGTGGTTGGTAAGATGTTAGAGTCTGTTATTAAGGATGAGGTTTCGGGGTACTTGGAAGCACATGATAAAATAGGCCAAAGTCAGCATGGTTTCCTTAACGGGAGAGCTTGCCTGACAAATCTGTTGGAATTCTTTGAGGAAGTAACAGGCAGGATAGACAAAGGAGAGTCAGTGAATGTTTTTCACTTGGATTTTCAGAGCCCTTTGACAAGGTGCTGCACATAAGGATGCCTCCTGAGCTGCTATACCACCAAGAGGGACGGGCAACAGGTGCATGGGAACACCACCACCTGCAGGTTCCCCTCCAAGTCCCACACCATCCTGATTTGGAAACTATATCACTGATCCTCCACCGGGTCTGGGTCCAAATCCTGCGACTCCCGATCCAAACCTTCACCAGAAGGACTGCATCGATTCAAAAGGTGGCTCAGCCATCAACTTCTCAAGATAGGAGCCCATGGTATCACAGGAAAGGTACTAGCATGGATAGAAGATTGGCTGACTGGCAGAAGGCAAAGAGTGAGAATAAAGGGGGCCTTTTCTGGTTGGCTGTCAGTGCCTAGCGGTATTTTGCAGCGGTTGGTGTTGGGTCTGCTACTTTTCACGTTATACGTTAATGATCTGGATGATGGAATTGATGGCTTTGTGGCCAAGTTTGTGGATGATACAAAGATAGGTGGAGGGGCAGGTCATGTTGAGGAAGCAGGGGTCTGCAGAAGGACTTGGACAGGTTGGGAGAATGGGCAAAGAAGTGGCAGATGGAATACAGCGTAGGGGAGTGTATGGTCATGCACTTTGGTAGAAGGAATAAAGGTGTAGACTACTTCTAAGTGGGGAGTGAATTCAAAAATCAGAGGAGCAAGGGGATTTGGGAGTCCCAGTGCAGCATTCCCTATAGGTTAACTTGCAGGTTGAGTCGGTAGTAAGGAAGGCAAATGCAATGTTAGCATTTATTTCGCGAGGACTAGAATATAAACACAAGGATGTAATGAGGCTTTATAAGGCATTTGTCAGACCACATTTGGGGTATTTTCAGCAGTTTTGGACCCCATATCTAAGGAAGGATCTGCTGGCATTGGAGAGGGTCTAGAGGAGGTTAACAAGAATGATCCCAGGAATGAGGAGTGTTTGATGGCTCTGGGCCTTTACTCACTGGAGCTTGGTAGGATGAGGGGGGATCTCATTGAATATTGAGAGGCCTGGATAGAGTGAACGTGGAGGAGATGTTTTCATTAATAGGGGAGTCTAGGACCAGAGGGCACAGCCTCAGAATAGAAGGTCATCCCTTTAGATGAGGAGGAATTTCTTTAGCCAGAGGATGGTGAATCTGTGGAATTTGTTGCCACAGACAGCTGTGGAGGCCAAGTTATTGGGTATATTTAAAGCGGAGATTGATAGGTTCTTGATTAGTAAGGGCAGCAAAGGTTACTGGGAGAAGGTGGGAGAATGGGGTTGAGAGGGAAAAATAAATCAGCCATGATTGAATGGCAGAGCAGACTCGATGGGCCAAATGGCCTAATTCTCCTCCTATGTCTTATGATCTTATGGTGTTAGAGCTGCAGTTGGGGCCAGGCTTGGTTACTGGTTTGGCTGCTATAATATACAATTTATCGAAAAGCAACTTATCTTCTTTTTATATAGCAGAGTAAAACAAGGATATTAGTGCAAAAGAGCTTGATAGAAGAATGAATGCCTCATCCTCTAATTGTAAATTGGTTTATTATCGTCACATGTGCCAAGGTACAGTGAAAAACTTGTCTTGCATACCGTTCATACAGATCAATTCATTGCACAGTGCATTGAGGCAGTACAAGGTAAAACAGTAACAGTGCAGAATAAAGTGTTACAGTTACAGAGAAAGTGCAGTGCAAGAAGGCAATAAGGTGCAAGATCATAATGAGGTAATGTGGAAGAGGAACAGTGTAAAATAAGGGATTGTGACAAATACTAATACCTGATATGAAGGGACGATCACAGCCTGACTGTAATACCCATAGATGTGAAATTAGTGCTTGGAAAACTCAGATACTGAAACTTAAATATCTTTCCTAATACTTGTTTGGAGCAGCAGTATTTGTGAGAATTTAAATTCTACTTCTGGAGGAGCAGATTGAACTGACATGTGTGCATTCTTAAATTAAGGATTTAAGAGGGGATAGGTTTCGGGTGAGAGGAAGGAGTTTTAAAAGAGATCTGAGGGGTAAGTGCACCCTACACAGGTCCCTTGCTTGGAGAAACCATGATCCAAATTCAGTCATAGTTTCTGACTGTGTCTGAAAATAATAAGTACACAAAAAAACATAAGACACTGCTGATGCTGGAAATCTGAAATAAAAGCAGGAAATGCTAAGAATATTCATATAGCATCTGTGGCAAGAGGAACAGAATTAACATTTCAATGACCTTTCATCAGAGCACATACATCACAAGACACAAGACTGCAGCCACTGGAATCTGGAGCCACAAACCACCTGTTGGAGGAACTCAGCAGGTCGAGCAGCATCTGCGGCAGGGTGGTGGGGGTGGGGGGAGGAGGGGAAGGAATTGTCGATGTTTTAGGTTGAAACCCTCCATCAATTCCTTCAGTCAGAGGGTGGTTAATCTTTGGAATTCTCTATGTCAGAGGGCTGTGGAGTCAATTCAAAACAGAGACCGGCAAATTTTGGGATGTTAAAGAAATCAAGAGATATGAGGATAGTGCAGGAAAATTGAACTGAGGTAGAAGATTAGCCGTGATTGTGTTGAATGGTGGACCAAGCTTGAAGGGCTAGTTGGCCTTCTCCTGCTCCTATTTCTTATGTTCCCATGTTTTGAATTGAATGTGGGCAGCTGAGTCCAGCATGTGTTTCAAGCTGGCGACTGAAGTTGAATTTCCTCCCCTATATGTTTTATCATCCAACTAGTAATCTTCCAATAGTCACAGTGGCTCTTTCAGCTTGAATCATAAACTTCATTCAGTCATTTTGATGGAACTCAATTCTTTTAGTAAAATGCACAACCTCTCAAACAAACCACCTTGACACATCTTTTCCTGAATACTTCAGGTTAGCATGTGAGAGATCTTCCCTTCTGTTTTCCAGGCATTCAATGTCCTCAATGCTCACCCATGTACAGCCTGCCCAATGTATTATCCTCACTCACTTGGGAAGCCTGAGACAGAAGAGACATTAGAAGTGACCCTGGATCAGGAGATTCCCCCTAATTAACAGAGATTGAAAGTCAAATCTGGAGAGTTCTCAGGAATTGGTATTTGTAGTGACCATGTAACCTGCTGACTGATATAATATATTCATAGACTCACTATGCCTTGGCTATTGAAGTCTCAGTCTAAAAGCTTCTTAAACACAGTAATTGTGTCTGATTCCACCAGCTCCTCTGGCAGCACATTCCAGACATCAACCACTTTCTGTGTAAGAAATTTACTCCTCAGATCTCTTTTAAAACTACTTCCTCTCACCTTAAACCTATCCCCTCTTGTTTTTGATACCCCTCTTATTGGAAAAAGATTATGACTATCTACCCCATCTGTTCCTCTCATAACTTTCTATACTTCCGTCAGGTGTTTGAGACACTGGGAAGTACCCTCCCTGATCTTCTTCCAAACAGTGCCAGGTATTTTTTTTGCATGAGTCTGGGAGGGCCGATGAGGTACCAAACAATGTGCCGCATTCTCTGGGACCTGCATTGAGGAGCCGGTCTTAGATTTTTTGATCTCAGATCTCTGGATTTGGAGCTGACCATCCTCTGATTTGAAAGGCGACAGGGTCAACCCCGGAGCCCCGAATGACATGTGATTCGCATCAGTCAGGGCGGAACGGCCCAATTAATAAGGCAACCAATGGATTCTCGCCTGCCAAACACCAGGCGATTCTCCCGCTCCCCGCTCACCTGACAATCAACCGCGCTCTGCTCTCTCTCATTGGTCGGTTGTATTATTGTTACACCCGCGACGTTCGGTGTGCAGGAAGAGTTGATGCTTTGGGAGTTGTTGCTCTTTCGTTTGAGTCGGTTACTGTCAGTGAGCTTGTGTCGCGATGGATAATCCGACGATATCTAACCCGGTAAGAGTTCGCTGCTGACCTCTGCAGTGTTGTGTCCTGTGTGTGTGGGGAGCGCAGTGCAGAGGCAGCGCACACAGTCCGAAGCCCAGCGCGAAGAAACGGCACTCCCTCTGCGCGCAGCTCCGCGGTCTGTGGGCAAAACCTTCGGAGGAGGCCCAGATCTCCCTTACCCTAAAGTCGCCCTGTGCATTGGTTAACATACCTACGTTTAATTGCATTCGTTTTGTGAAGCTCGGCGAAGGGAAGGGAGTCCTGCCTTTGTTGTTTCTGATACACTAGGGACGTAGGGGCAGGAGTTCGGCCCCTCTGGCTTGTTCCGCCATTCAATAATGCCATGGCTGATTTGAATTTTAACCTCGATTCCACTTTGCTGCCTGCTCCTGGGAACCCTTCACCCCTTTATTTATGAAGAATCTATACTGGTACCACGCTTAGCGTTTCCCCTTCGAGTGCTGCTTGGTTATCGTGTACCTGGTCTTCCCTCCGAGCGGTCACAGGTACACGGGCCCCTGTACTTCCACACGGCTGCGCGATGCTCTGCTGGGATCTTGGTGCTCCTGCAGCAATGAATCGTCCCATCAGTCAAGGTGGAGGAGCTGCCTGTGGGGACCGGCGTTGGGTGAGCTGGGGCGAGCGGATTAGCTGCTCGGTTCCTGGCCGTCACGGTGAGTGCAGGCTATTGCTCGGAGCTGGCGGTACCTGCTCCGTGTATTGACAAACCGTCCTCATCAGAGGTAATGGAAGCTGCTGCCTCCCGTCTCTCTGTTGGTTCTCCCCAGGCCGGAGAGTCCCTTGTGGTAGCAACCCCCACGGTAGCCGCTGACCTCAAAGGATGAGACAAACAAGATTTCCCATTTATAAATCCAGTTTACTGCTCAATTTCATTATTTTTAAGGAAATTTTGATAGTGCATCCTTTATTGTGGATTCCAGTTTCTTGACATTTAACCAAAAATTAAATCCTCAAATGTTGAGTCTCTATTTGTATCCTTTTGTGTGTTATTTCACTCTATTTTTGAGACTGTCATTGAAGGAGATTTCAAACAGTATTTTGCCCTAAAGATATTAGTTTGCAGCACCAAATGTTTTCATCATATGTTTTTGTGCAGCCTCTCAAAGAATACAGCAGGATATAGATCAGCTGGAAATTTGGGCAGAAGTGGTAGATGTAGTTTAATCTAGACAAGTGTGAAGTGTTGCCAAATGTGGGAAGAAAATATACGGTAAATGGCAGGACCCTTGGGAGCATTGACACATGGAGGGATCTTTGGGTGCCAGTCCATAGCTCACACGTGGATTGAATGGTAAAGAAGGCATACGGCATACGTGCCTTCATCAATTGGGGCTTTGAGTATAAAAGTCAGGAAATCGTGTTGCAGCTGTATAAAACTTTGGTTAGGCCACATTTGGAGTACCGTGTGCAGTTCTGGTCACCGCATTACAGGAGGGATGTGGAGGCTTTGGAGAGGGTGCAGAAGAGGTTCACCATCCAAGGTGCCAGGTTTAGAGGGTATGCTATGATGAGAGGTGGGACAAACTTGGGTTGTTTTCTCTGGAGTGTCGGAGGCTGAGGGGAGACCTGGTCGAAGTTCATAAAATTATGAGGCATAGATAAGGGTAAGTAGTGTTTTTTTCCCAGGGTGGAAGTGTCAAATACTAGAAGGCACAGGTTTGAGGTGAGAGGGAGGATGCTTAAAGAAGATTTGTGAGGCAAGTATTTTTACACAGGGTGGTAGGTGCCTGGAATGTGTTGCTAGGGGAGATGGTGGAAGCAGATACAATAGCCACATTTAAGAAACATTTAGACAAGTGCGTGAAAAGGCAGGGGATGGAGGGACATCAACCATCTGCAGGCAGAGGGGAGTAGAGTAGTTTAATTTGGCATCATTGTCGGCATAGACATCGTGGACTGAAGGGCCAATTGCTGTGCTGTTTTATGTTCTCAAACAAAATCCAGTTCTTCAGAAGTCCTGCACTGTCAGGTCTGGCATTTTGAAACTGCAAAACCATCTCACCTGTGCGGGTGGATATGAGTGATCCCATGATTACTAATCAAAAAATGAACTGAAGTGGATTGACATTAGGAAAGAAATGGTGATGGGTAGACTAATGGGGCTGAAGACTGACAAATCCCCAGGTCCAGATGGTCTGCATCCCAGGGTACTAAAGGAGGTGGCTCTAGAAATTGTGGATGCATTGGTGATCATTTTCCGATGTTCCTTAGATTCAGGGTCAGTTCCTGAGGATTGGAGAATGGCTAATGTTATCCCACTTTTTAAGAAAGGAGGGAGGGAGAAAACGGGGAACTATCGTCCAGTTAGCCTAACATCTGTGGTGGGGAAGATGCTAGAGTCCATTATTAAGGATGAAATAGCGGCATATTTGGATAGCAATGATAGGATTGGGTCGAGACAACATGGATTTACCAAGGGCAAATCATGCTTGACTAATCTACTGGAGTTTTTTTGAGGATGTAACCAGGAAAATAGACGAGGGAGATTCAGTGGATGTTGTATACCTCGACTTTCAGAAGGCATTTGATAAAGTGCCGCACAGGAGATTGGCGGGTAAAATTAGGGCTCGTGGAATTGGGGGGCAGGTATTAACATGGATAGAAAACTGGTTGGCGGATAGGAAACAAAGGGTAGGGGTGGATGGATGTTTCTCAGAATGGCAGGCCATGACTAGTGGGGTGCCACAGGGCTCGGAGCAGTGACCGCAGCTGTTTACGATCTATGTTGATGATTTAGATGAAGGCATTGTGAATAACATTAGCAAGTTTGCTGCTGATACAAAGTTGGGTGGCAGTGCGACGTGTAGAGGAAGTGAGGAGAATTCAAGGTGATTTGGATAGGTTGGGTAAGTGGGCAGATCCTTGGCAGATGAAGTTTAATGTGGATAAGTGTGAGGTTATCCACTTTGGGAGCGGGAACAGGAAGGCGGATTATTATCTGAATGATGTGGAGTTAGGTAAGGGGGAAATACAAAGGGATCTAGGAGTCCTTGTTCATCAGTCACTGAAAGTGAATGAGCAAGTGCAGCAGGCAGTGATGAAGGCTAATGGAATGTTGGCCTGTATTACAAGGGGAATTGAGTACAAAAGCAAAGAGATTCTTTTGCATTTGTACAGGGCCCTGGTGAGACCTCTCCTGGAGTATTGTGTACAGTTTTGGTCTCCAGGGTTAAGGAAGGATATCCTGGCTATAGAGGGCGTGCAGCGTATGTTTACGAGGTTAATTCCGGGGACGTCGGGACTGTCTTATGCTGAGAGGTTGGAGAGACTGGGATTGTACACGCTGGAATTGAGAAGATTGAGAGGGGATCTGATTGAAACATACAGGATTATTAAGGGATTGGACAAGATAGAGACATGAAATATGTTCCAGATGTTGGGGAAGTCCAGGACCAGGGGGCATGATTTAAGAATAAGGGCTAGGCCATTTAGGACAGAGGTGAGGAAAAACTTCTTCTCCCGGAGGGTTGTGAATTTGTGGAATGCACTGCCTCAGAGGGCAGTGGAGGCCAATTCTCTGGGCACTTTCAAGAAGGAGCTAGATAGGTTTCTTATAGATAGGGGAATCAAGGGATATGGGGACAAGGCAGGAACAGGATATTGATTGTTGAGGATCGGCCATGATCTCAAAATGGCGGTGCAGACTCGAAGGGCCGAATGGTCTACTTCTGCTCCTATTGTCATGCCTGATTCTTATCTCTGAAACTACTCCCTGAAAATAAAGGATTTTATATCCATAATTTGGTTTCTGCTATGTGCAAATTAGCTGTTGTGTTTCCTCTATTCCACATCAAACTTTAGCCCCGTGGGTGCTTTGGAATGCCTCTGGTCTTGAAAAATATGATGCAAGTGCACATTCTCTTCCAGCAATAGAAATGTATGAAAGTATTTTTGAGAACACTTATCCATGAAATGTTGTTTGTGAATAAAAGCAATAGGAGGATTTCCCCACCATGCCAATCCTCGACCTTGTCCACTTTATTGCCAATTCTTTTATTGGTGCTGAAAAGCTATTGATCTCAGCCTTGAACGTATTCAATGGCTAAGCACAGCTTAGGATAAAGACTTGCAGGTCTCAGCAGAGAGGCATTTCTCGTTCTCTCCGTTCTAAATAGCGGAACCCTTGTCCTGCAACTGTTCCTCTTTCCTTGGTTCTCCAGCCTGAGGGAACAGCCTCTCAATTTTTCAATCTTTCTCAAAATCACTGAGAACATCTCTGATTCTTCTGAACTGCAGAGTATGTGCTGCAGTGATTCTGAGAAACTGAACAAAAAGTAACTTAATTTGGTGTAACAAACTTCTTTTGGAGCTGGACCATTTCCTCTTTGCTTCAAACTGTTTCGTCTGCTTATTTTCAGAAATAAGTAATCCATTCTTGTCAACTTGCATAGATTCTTCCACTAAATTTGTTATGCCACCACTTGCCTATTCAGTTACTGTTCAAAAGTCAGAAAAGTATCTTGACCTCTCTCTCTCTCTCTCTCCCTCCCTGCTTTTAACTCGTGACAAGAATCATGTGGGTGTATGACAGATCTTGGAACCCAGATCTTCCTTAACACTGCGCAAACTACCCACACTCTTTGCCAGCTCAAGCACTTGCTAATTTTTTTTGCACAGTCTTGATTCATTGTCCCTTTGTGTGTGACCCTACTTGAACTGGAGTTGGTTTGCATTTGATTTTCCTGTGTTATAAAGTTTAAGTGTTACAAGTCTTTTGTGACTTCTCCTTTGAAGGCTGAAGAACATGGTCTGTAGCACAGTTGGCACAGCTAGTAGAGCTGCCAGTGACCTGGGTTCAATCCATGTTGTCTGTGTGGAGTTTGCATGTTCTCCCTGAGGGTTTCCCAAAGATGTGTAGATTGGCAACTGTAACTTGTCCCTAGTATGAGGGTGAATGGTTGATGGGAATGTGGGGAGAATAGTGGTATTAGTGAAAATAAGTGTTTGACGGTTAGAGTCATAGTCAGAGCAAGACAGCACAGATACAGGCCCTTCGGCCCAATGAGTCCATGCTGACCATGGTGCCCACCCAGCTCGTCCCAATTTCCTGTGCTTGGCCCATATCCCTCTAAGTCCCGCCCCTGCATGTACCTATCCAAGTGCTTCTTAAATGATACTGTTGTACCTGCCTCAACCACTTCCTCTGGCAGCTTGTTCCATATACTCACCACCCTCTGTGTGGAAAAGCTGCCCCTTTTTAAATCTTTCTGCTTTTACCCTAAATCTATACCCCCTAGTTTTGGACTCCCCTACCCTGGGGAAAAGACTGTTACCGTCCACCTTATCTATGCCTTTCATAATTTTAAACATTTCTATAAGGTTGCCCCTCATTCTCCTACATTCCAAGGAATAAAGAATTAGCCTGGCCAACCTCTCCCTATAACTCAGGCCCTCCTAGTCCTGGCAACACCCTCAAATCTTTTCTGCACTCTTTCCAGTTTAACCACATCTTTCCTATAATAGGGTGGCCAAAACTGTACACAGTACTCCAAGTGCAGTCTCACCAACAACTTGTACAACTGCAACATAATGTCCCAACTTCTATACTCAGGGCCCTGACTGATGAAGGCTGGTGGGCTGAACTCCTTTTTCACCACTCTGTCTACCTGTCAACGAACTGTGTACTTGTACTCCAAGGTCCCTCTAGGTCCTATGCTAGTTTGACTTTCCAAGATGCATCACCTCACACTTACCTGTATTGAAATCCATTTGCCATTCCTCGGCACACTTCCCTAACTGATCAAGATCCCCTTGTAATCTAATTTCCTATCATCTGCAAACTTACTGATCAAACCTTGTGCATTTGTATAAATAAGGAATAAAAAGAGTCCCAACACCGACCCCTGTGACACACCACTAGTCACCAGCCTCCATTCCGAGAAACAACCTTCAACCACCACCCTCTGCTTCTGACCTCCGAGCCAATTTTGAATCCACTTCACTAGCTCTCCCTGGATCCAGACCAGCCTACCATGCGGGACCTTACTGAAGGCCTTAGTAAAGTCCAAATAGACAACATCCACTGCCCTACCCTCATCTACATTTTTGGTTACCTCTTCAAAAAAAACTCTAAAAGGTTCGTCAAGCACGATTTTCCATGCACAAAGCCATGCTGACTCCTCCTAATCAGACTCTGTCTATCCAAATGCTGGTAGATCCTGTCCCTCAGAATTCCCTCCAGTAACTTCCCTACTGCTGACATCAGGCTAGCTGGACTATAGTTCCCTGACTTGTCCTTGCTACCCTTCTTAAACAATGGAACAACATTAGCCACCTTCCAGTCTTTGGGAACTTCACCATTGGCTAACGATGAAGCAAATATCTCCACAAGGCCTCTGCAATTTCTTCTCCAGCTTCCCACAAAGGCTGAGGATGCACTTGGTCAGGCCCTGGGGATTTATCCACCTTAATGCGCTGTAAGGTTGCAAATACCTCCTCCCTGATAATATGAATGTTCTCCAAAACATCTCCACAGGTTTCCCTTATCTCTTGAGTAACCATGATTTTCTCAGTAAACAGAGGAGAAATATTTGTTTAAAAATTCTACCCATCTCCTGCTGCTCAAGACGTAGGCGGCCCTGCTGATCTCTAAGGGGACCTATTCTCTCCCTAGCCATCCTTTTACTCTTAATATAGCTATAGAACCTCTTGGGATTTTCCTTAACCCTACCTGCCAGATCCATCTCATACCCTCTTTTCCTTCCTGATTTCCCTCTTAAGAGTATTCTTAATCTTTTTAATCTTTTGTTGGCATGGACAAAGTGGGTGAAAGGGCCTGTTTCCCTGCTGTTAGGCTCCATCCCTCAATAACAAAAGGAATAGGAGCAGAAGTCTGCTCTCTTGTTCAGTAAGATTATGGCTGGTTGGTTCTTAGCCTCGTCTCCACTTCCTTGGCTGTTCCCTGTAACCTTTGACTCTCCGATTAGTTTAAAAAATCTATCCTTGAATAACTTCATTGACTGACTCTCTGCAGCTCTCTAGGTGGACAACCCCCGAGAGACCATAAGATAGGAAGAGAATTCGATCATTTGGCCCATCGAGTGGCCATTCAATCATGGTTGATTTTTCTTTTCAACCCCATTCTCCTGCATTCTCCCCATTGACCCTTAACCCCTTTACCAGTCAAGAAGCTCTTCCTTAAATACACCCAATGACTTGGCCTCTACAGCCCTCAGCTGCATTGAATTCCACAGATTCACCACCTGGCTGAAGAAATTCCGCACTGGTGATTTCTCTTCACCTCCATCTTAATTGTGACCATTTAATCTGAATCTCTGCCCCCGTCCTCCCATGCAACCCCCAGTTCAAGATCTCCTCTCCAGGGGAACTTCTCTTTGGTGCTTTGAGATCCAGTCTATCAAGTTATCGTTGGCTCTTCTCCCTGACTCCAAGGATCAACTTTGCTGCAGTCTCCTCCACTCTTTTCAGGAGTAAAAACAGATTGTGGAAACACTTGGCAGCTCAGGCAGCATCAGCGGAAAGAGAAGCAGTGTCTCAGGTGGAAGACCTTTAACCTTAAGCGCCGAGTGCTTACGGAATTTTCTGTTTTTATTTCAGATTTCCACCTTTCTTTTCAGGAACTGGCAAACGCCCTGCCGTTGCAGCAACCAGAATGTTGCTGTAGATGTGACTTGTCTAGAATAATCCATGGGGAGTAAGGAATGGTACACACAGCTTTTTAATTCTCAACATCTAGTTTGCAGGAATCCAAATGTTGGTCCTTTTTGAAAGGGCAAGTTAAACACATTCATTCTACATGTGCTTGCACTTTAAGTGCTTGATCCCACTTTGTGGGAACCAGTGCCCCCGTTCAGCCTCCTTAATTCATGCCTTTCTCTATGAAACAAACGTAATGCATGCTCAAAATATAACTGGTTATCTTAAACTCGAGCTGGATCTTGCAGGATCATTATAACGTTAAATCCAAATAATCTGGATTGTATCTTAATTCTGATGACACAGGAGGTGGCTATTCTGCCCATTGGGTCTATGCCAGCACTCCATTTAGCAATCCTATTGCAGGTCCTCCCCAGTTTGAGAACGCACGACTTGTGTACAGCCCATATAACTGGTGAAATGGATTTGCCGGTGGCTACAGGCATCTTCTGCCCTGTGGGAACTCGATTCATGAACAAGTTTCCGACTTGTGAACTGTCCAGGCTACGAACAGTTCACAGGAACAGAGCCCTGCCGTAACCTGGGGAGGATGAGTAGTCCCATTCTCGTGCTCCTTATTACCCTGTATCCCTGAAGTATTTCATTCCTTTTGTTGTCCTTTCTCTCTGCAGGTTATGCCATTCTTGGGAGCAATTTTTGGTGGATTGTGTCGTGGGCAGATGATAGCAGTCCAAGGGATATTGCCCAAAGAGAGTGACAGGTAAAACATGGCTGCAAATCCACAGTCTAAGGATCTTTCATTGACTGCAAGTTAGAACTATGTGTACGCATGCATTAAGAACTTCCCCTTGCGGCAAGACTGTCTTCAAATCTTGAAAAATCAGCCAGTTAACATAATTTTACATGGCTAACGTCACACATGTTCTACACTTGGCAACCTTGGTATGATGCTCTTGCTTTTGCTAATTTTACAAGTTGTTGATGACTATTAACACTTATTTAATTTTCATTCAAGTGGTAAATTTATACTCTGGAATATACCAGTGATCAGTTAATGAAATGTAGCTTTGGAGGTTGAATCTTTGTATAACCCTATCCGATGGTTAGTGAACCCTGCTGTTGTGACTTGTTAGTCACTTGCATTGAATTATGGGCATTTATATTTTGTGGCTTTTTTAACTTTTTGAGCTAAAGTGGGATGGAGGAGAGAGAATGTACAATGCCATAACTGTAGCACCAGACATTGATGCGCCATTGTATTTGGGGAAATGTGGTGTGATTGACCTGATTGATTTTTGGAATTGAGAATCATAGTCGTACACCATTGAAATGGATCCAGTGGCCTACCAAGTCCATGCCAACCATCAAGCCAACACTAATCCTGTGTTATTCTCCTCAAATTGCCATCAACTCCCCCACTCATCTATACACTAGAGACAACTTGTGTGTCCAAATTACCAAACAACTCGACTGTGCTGGCAGTATTTTTAAAGCAGTTTTAGAGCTTGATCTTTCCACATCAACCAACACAAATGTACGTTGTTACTGAATGGCGGCAATAAAACCTTTCCCTAGATTTCAAGTGGATTTTCAGTGCGGAAGCAGCAAGCAACCTCGTGCAGACATTGCTTTCCATTTCAACCCACGTTTTCGGAGATCTGAATGTGTGGTTTGTAACACACTGGAAAAGGAAAAATGGGGACGTGAGATGAAAAAATATGAGATGCCATTCAAGAAAGGAGAGCCATTTGAAATTATTTTCTTCGTAATGGTGGACAAGTTCAAGGTAATGCAAATCTTTGAAAGTAAGAACAGAAAATGCTGGAAACACTGCAGGTCAGGCAATGTCTGTGGAAAGGGAGACACAGTTAACATTCCAGCTTGAAGCCTCTTCATCAGAACTGGAACGTGTAAAAGCTGTGAAATGTGGGTCAGAGCTTTAGCAGATAATTGAAACCAAAAAGAGAATGCTGGAAATGTTCAGCATATCGGGCAGCGTCTGTGGAGAAGGAAAAGCAGAGTTATATTACAGATGTGTAACCCCACAGCAGAACTGGCTAGTTCTGATGCATAGAGAGTAAGAGAGTTACCTTAAAATGTTGGATTCAGTATTGAGTCTTGAAGGCCGCAAGCTCAGACGGAATGGTGTTTGGGGTGGAAGTATTCTGATAAAGGCCTGCTGACTTGACCTGCTGATTGTTTCTAAGAATTTCTACTTTTATTTCAGTTTTTTGGCATCTGCAGTTCTGATTTTTTTTCAGACCTCTAACTGATCTCAGTAATCTATTAACCAGATGGCTTCATAAACAGTTCATCACCACAGCAAAATTGACCTCATTTGATCAGAGATCTCAGATGCAATGGTAGGGAATACATCATGTGGTGGAAGAAGCATGGTTGCCCTGAATTGTTTGTACACCTGCAATCAGTGGGATGTCCTTGTGCAAGCCCAGTGCAGGTGGTGGGTACACTTAGAGATGGTGATGGTCAGTGGTATTAGTTGTACTTTAACATAACAAATGAATTTGCTTTGTTATTTATTGTAAAGTAGAAATGAACTTTGCTGTTGCAATGTGGTTGTGTTTCTCAAACAAGCTATCTGAAACAGTGTTTTCATACAAATTTACACACTGTAATTAATCAAATTTTAGCTGGGTGGTTGCTGTGAAAGTTTTAACAATTTGATAAGTAGATTATCAGTTAGATTTTTCCAAAATCATCCCACCAAAGGGAGATACTTTTTTTTCCCCCTCATTAAACAGAATCCAATGTGAGGATATAGAATCTGTTTCTGGTTTCTGCCTCTTTCGTAACCGACGTTAGATTGGATAAGCAGCTAAAAGGTATAAGGTGGATGAATGTAATTGGTACTGTTTGCTGGTGTTTGTTGATTGGCCTGAAATGATCTACACTAAAGCTGCAGATAAAAACTATATTAAGTGAACCTTATTTATATTTATATTCTAGGTTGCAGTTAATGGGAAGCACTTCCTGGATTACCAGCACAGGATGAGTCTGGATAGAGTTGATACACTTGGAATTAGTGGTGCAGTTCAAATTCAAACCATTGGTTTCTTGGGTAACTCTGTAAGTAAGCAGTAATTTTGCAATGTATGATGGCTCTTTGGGAGTGATTTATAAGGCTTATTATTGCTAATTCTGATTTGTCTTTTCACTTTAACTGTCAAAAAATTATTTTTGTTACTTTTCTTTCATTCCCCAGCTCGGCCCATCTGGTTACTCTTCAGTATGGTGACTAATGCTGTGTTATAGGCTTGTGGATTCTGATGTAGTTCCAGTGCCTTTTCTAAGTGACTAGTCTTCACTTGTAAGTCTGTGGTGAATGTTGGTGATACATTAAACTAGGTTCATAGTATCACTGCAGAACCCAGTTTCAACTTGGTACACTGCAGATCAGCAAGAGATGTTTGCTGGGCTTCTCGCTTGTTCTGTTTCAGTGAAGTATTCCTGGAATAGATCCTGACTCCAATCTGCATTGATCTTGGCTGTTGTCACCTTACGGAGTTACTGCACACTTGTACTGCAGCAAACAATCCACACTAGTGCAAGTTTGCTCTGGTTTCTCCACAGTAAAACTTGGCTTATAAACTAATTACATTTCATTGTACATTTCGATGGTGCAGCTTGACACCACAAGAATTAATGCAGAGTATTTGGAGAAACGCTGGTATCATATACTAGATCATATGATACTTCTCAGTGTTCCAAGGGGAACAATAACATTTTTGTTGTAGTGGTGCTGGTGCCTCATCAGTTATACTTGATATTTATTTTGATCTTTGAGCACCAGAATAAATGCTGGCATTACTGGGAACTCTGTCACTCAGGTGCCAAGAAACATCATGTCACAACTCACATGCCATCCTGACTTAAAAATATAAGTGTCCTTTCATCATCACTGGGTCTAAACCCTGAAACTCTCCCCAACAGTACCTACACCTTCTGCAGCAGTTACTGCTGCTGCCTCACAGCTCCAAGGAGCTGGGCTTGATCCTGACTCTTGAGTGTTACCTGTGTAAAGTAGCAGGTCTACAGGGAAATAAAGGAGGGAAATGACGGGAATGCTATGCAGGGGTTGACTCTGGGCCAATGATATCCTGTGGTATAACGTCCAGAGGACTGCGGTGGTTCAAAGCAGTAGCTCACCATCACCTTCTCGAGGACAGTTGGGGATTGGTGGTAAATGTTGGGTTTGCCTGCAATGCCCATATCTGATCGATTAATGTACAATAATTGTGCGAACTCTAAATATTCAATTATAGCAATTGAAAGCTACATTGTATAATGAAGTCTTCTGTCCTAATTGTTTTCAGGAGCAGGATAATCCGTATTCTGATCTTCCAATAAAGAAGACAAATACAAATGGGATCGTGAGTCTGGGTGCTGATATTCTTAAAATAGTTTTCTCTGCCTTCAAGTTATTGCGACTTCACGTATTCTTGTTTCTTTGCATTACAGCAGTCAAAACCGTCCAATGCCCTGTTGGTAAGTACACGTCATTTGTGTTTTACTTTTATTGTGGAAAGCGATTGCCCTAGGTGCTTTAGTCTAGGCAACTGGGTGATTTTAGTCTAGAGGTCATTGCAACTTTGTCTCCAACCCACTCCCTTCTTGTCTGCTGAGGAGAGATCAGAACACCTCCTCTTTAGAAAAATTGTAAAAGCAGCAGGAAGGAACATTAAGGTACTGCAGCATCAAAGCACAATGCAAATGTGCAAAAGATTATATTTGGCAGCATTGGTCATGCTTTCTTCCCTTCCCGCATTGTCCGCCCCTCCCCTCCTCTCCTCCCATCCTTTCACTCTGTCCTAGTTATAGAACATAGAACAATACAGCACAGGAACAGGACCTTCGGCCCCTGATGTTGTGCCCAACTAATTAAACTATTAATAAAAGCCTAACTAAACTAATCCCTTCTGCCTACACAATGTCCATGTCCCTCCATTCTCTGCATTTTCACGTGCCTATCCAAGAGCCTCTTAAATGCATTCCAGGCACCCAAATAAAAACTTGCCCGGCACATATCCTTTGAACTCCCCCCTCTCACCTTGAATGCATGCCCTCTAAGTATTAGACACTTCAACCCTGGGGATAAAAGATACCCACTGTCTGTCTATGCCTCTCATAATCTTATAAACTCTTATTGTCTCTCCCTTCAGCCTCCACCACTCTAGAGAAAACAATCCTAGTTTGTCCAACCTCTCCTTTCAGCACGTGTCCTCTAATCCAAGCAGCATCTTGGTAAACCTCTTCTGCACCCTCTCCAAAGCTTCTGCATCCTTCCTCACGCACCATGTTAATCTACTTTTATTTAGGAAGCAAATTTAAAACTTGTTGATTCCCCAGGAGAAAGTGACTGAAGTCTGTTTTGAGCCTAAACTCCAAAGAGTATTTTCACTTTGAAGATAATCTTTCCCCACTTTATACTTGATAAATTGACAGTGTTTTTAAAGGGGAAGGTGGTGATAAAATCTTTGTCAGTTCCTTGCCTCCTTGGCACTTAAATTGCCAGTGCACAGATAGCTAAAGAGCAAGTGCTGGTAACTGGGATCAGTATAGATAAATAGATAATTGGTGGCCAGTATGGGCTGAAGGGCTTGTTTCTGTGCTGTATTACTATGACTCTAATTGATTTTCTAGGTGAATTGGCAGAATGGATGTTGCTGAACTGAGGACACTATCTAAAAGTTAATATTCTCAGTTTTCAACAGTTGAAATCTCTTCTTGTTTTTAGACTGTTCCTTACATGGGTAAAATTAAGGATGGGTTGAGCCCAGGTCGGGTGATCACTATCCAAGGCAAAATCAAGAAGAATCCAGACAGGTAATTTACTGTTGAATTTTAGTTATTATCTGAGTAGTTTTGCCTCTTTAATGATGGGAGCTTCACTTCACATTTAAATGTAAGCATTCATTTTAAACACTTGCTACAGCACAAGAAATTGCACTTCAATATTACAAAGAACCTGGATGGAGTAAATCCTGAAAAGATGTGCATTGTACAATTTCTTTCAGGTTTGCCATCAATCTCCGATCGAGTGACTCCACCGATATTCCGTTGCATCTGGCACCCCGTTTCAAGGAGAAAGCTTTTGTTCGAAACTCTTATCTCCATCAAAGTTGGGGAGAAGAGGAGAGGAAAATAGATTATTTTCCATTTAATCCAGATGCATATTTTGAGGTATATTGTGTAGTGCAACTGTGAATCAGATCCTTTTTGAGAAGGTCTTCAGACTGATAGCATTTCACTGCACTTATTAAGTGGCCTTAAATGTTAAGTGTGGTGAAATGAACGTTCTATTCTTCGATCTCACTCTGAAAGTGTAAAGAGCAATTGTCTATACAGAATCCTTGGAATAGTTAAATGTAGATATATCAAAGGGTTTTTGGTTGAGATTAGAATTAATCAAGAGTGTCATCTTTTCCTCCAACTCAGCCTGTGCCTACAATGAATTACTGTTGGCTACAAAGCTCTACTACACTGCCAAATCTTCTTTCTACGTTTTCTGACAACTTGAATATTTTCATGTGGGAGGAAGATGGGGACAAATAAGTGTTAAATTTCTACCTTGCCAAGAGTGAGTGAGAGCTCCTGTTCTTTGGACTGCCACAGATATGTTACAGGTGTACACAGCCCTGGTTAGATCACATTCAGAGTAATTCTGAGCAAGCACCCCTTGAGGGAGATACATTGGTCTAAGTAAGAAAATAACATTAAATTTTGCAGAATGTTACCTTGGGTTAAATCACAAGGAGAAACTCTCTTAAAAGCTAGGGTTATGATCTCTGGAACTAAGGTGTAGGAATGGTTTGATTGAAGATTAAGGTATTTAGGGTAGGTAGGAATCAATTGTTTCTATGGACTCAGTTTTGCAGCTTTGTTTTAGAGGGGGCTGCTTGCAGTAGATGCAGAGACCTTATTACACATGACTGTGGTATCTAGAACCAGGGATTGCAGTCACAAAATAAGGGGTCAGCCATTCAGGACAGATCTGAGAGAAATTTCTTCATTCAGAAGATGATGAACCTTTGGAATTTTCTACCCCACAGAACTGGAGGTTGAGTCATTGAGTGGATTTGAGGGATATGTGGGAAGTGGTGTTAAGGTAGAAAATCAGCACAAGCTGGAATGGTAGCGTAGAAATGAGGGATGAACAACATTTCCTGCTTCTGTTAGGTTCTTCTGCTGGTTGGGGAGGGCAGAATCTTAAAACTTAGACTTTAGCCATTCAGTAGGAGAATCAGGAAGTGCTTTGACAAAAGGTGGTGGAAATTTGAAATACTTCAGAAGGCAATTTGTATCAGTCAATTATTAATTTAATACTTGAGATTGAAAGGTATTGAAGTGGTGGGTACAGAGAGTTAGATCACAGAACATTTGGTGTTCTTATTACTGTTGGGAAAGGCTCAAGGGAGTAAATGGTCTGCTTCTGTTCCTCTGCCACAACCAGAGTAATGATGCTAATCTAATCTCAAACTGAGTAGGCCAAAGGATAAGATCTGTGCCCCCATTTTATGGGAGGTGTAGTTGCTTTAACTTTTAAGTGGCAAACAGGCTTGGCAGGAGAATAATGTAAATTCAGCAGAACTGCCTGGAATCGAAGGGTTAAATCACAGGGATGATGCAAATTAGTGTTCCACATACTAGAAGTAATGTGGTGAAGGGATGTTTTGATGAAGATTAAGGGGTTAAGGTGAAGATGGGAAGAAACTTTCTGTGAATCATTGAAACATAGAACATTTAGGGGGCTTCAAAGGTTGCCTTGTTTAAAAAGGTTCATACTTACAATGTGTTCTTGTGTTTCAGGTTATCATTTATTGTGATTCTGATTGCTTCAAGATAGCTGCAAATGGGCAGCACTTGGTGGAGTACAAACACCGGTTTACCAACTTAAATAAGATTGATATGCTGGAGATGGAAGGAGATATCCATTTGATAGATGTACAGACTTGGTAGGTGGAGGGAAAACGGTTGTCCAGTATTAACATCGGTGGTGGACAAATAGAGCACAAGTAATCTACCCAAATTCTATTTCCAATTCTAGAAAGAGTGCGTGATCAAATTGAGAAGAGAATTTGTTTTCTTGGGGATTGTTGACTGATATTCAAAGATCTATGTATGAGTCGAGCATTTAGGACATTTTGCTTTGGAATACAAACCTACAAGCTGGTCCAAAATTCTGAACATTTCCACCATTATCAAAACTTCTTAAATACATTACTATGTTAAACTTGGAACAGCCACATAAAACTGTTTAACTTTATCTTGAAGATACTAAAGCTGTATAGCAGTTTTTTTTAAAATCACTGTCTTTAAAAGTCCTGTGCAGTATCTGAAAGGCTTAGGAAGAACATTCTCAGAATTTGTGCTGATTAATTTCAAGCTGGAGTGTGCCACAAATGGAGAAATTGTTTTGAAACTTGAGTATGCTGGTGCTTTGCATATGTTTCTTATTGTGCCTACAAAAGTTTTTCAAATTTCTCGAATTCTCATCGCAAGATGCACACCTTGTTTTGAATTCTTTGAAAGGCTGATGCAAAATCATTGCAAACCACTTGCATTTTTGATGTATTCACTAGCTATAATTATTTTTATCAGTTTAAATCTGTCCTCCTGCTGCAATATAAAACTTGTACCTTCTGCATCCAGAACAAGACACAATACTTCAAATGCAGCTTCAAATTCTATGCAGATATGTAAGTTGTATCTCCACAACCAAGCATTTAAGCTTCACTGCCTTATGATGTATTACAATATTTTAAAAAAAAAATTGGCTGAGTACATTGAACTACAACTCTGGCAAATATCTCGATAGCACTTCAAATGCTTTTGATTACCAAACAGTCAACTTTGTTTGACTGTCACCATGTTTTTTCACCTTGATCTTGACTTTGCTAATGGCTTTGGATTATGTTGTTATTTTCAATACTATTGCTAAATTTTTTGGGACATATGTACATTCATAATTTAACAATCTAAAGTGTGCAAATTAACAGGGTCGTTAGTTCTGCAAACCCACCAGGTTAAAGTACATTAGGACTGTGATCATGCTCAATCATTGTCTGAAAATTTCACTACTTTCACACCTTTCTCTTTCCCCCCCACCATCCTTATCTACCTGTGATTTGTGAACCAGAAAATTTCAATTGAGCTTGTGCTGACATTTTCACAATTTGCTGTTAATGAGCATTTGTATATTATTTATCCTTTAGTAACTGTCTGCCAACCATTCATTATATGTTAGCTTAAAGCAGACATCTTGTCTTTAACACTTTATTTGTAGTTGGCATTTTGTATATGGATAAGGCCTATTACTTGAATTTGCAATAATGTTGATGTTGAGAATGTATTAACCAAATCCAGGATATTGTGTAATCTTTTTGCACACTTAGTTTACACCTTTCAATTAAATGTATTCTTTTTTTTATCAGCTAAGTAACTGGTGCACTTAATGACTGACTGAGGAGAACAACATATCAAATAGTATTGATATTTTTATTCTGTATATAAATTTTTTTTCCTGATTTGGCCCTGGAGCTATCTTAAAGCTTATTTTGGAATTGGTGGATTAATGGTATGTAGAAATTTGGGAAAACTTGTCAGCTCTTACCTATTATAAATTAATGTACTGATAACTTGGCCTTTGTTATCCTGCACTATTATTCATTTATAGACAAAAAGCTGAAGAATTATGAATCCATTTTTATTTAAACTGTTCAAGTTGAACTTGCATTTCCACATGTTTAAACTGTATTACTCAAGCAAGGATGCAAATAATGTATAGAGTCAATAGTTTCCTCATCCAGTCCACAGGGAAGCTTGTGACATGAGCATAATAGCACAATTTTTTTTTTTCCTTTCAGAATATAGAATATAGCAAGCACCTATCTATATTAATTCCATTTACCAGCACTTGATCTAAAGCCTTCTATATCTTTACAATTTGAATGTATATCTGAATAGGTAAATGTTGTAAGTACTTGCCTCTGCTACCAACACAGACAGGGTGTTCCAGATTCCATCCTCTGGATAAAAACAAGTTTTTCCTTTGATTCCCTCACCTTGCATCTATGTTCTCTTGTTTTAGATACCAGTGCCATGGGCAAAAGTTTCTTACTGTCTACTTTATCTGTGCCCTCCTAATTTTGTACAGCTCTATCAGCCTACTTCACTGCAAGGAAAACAAAACCAGCCTATCCAGGCTGTTCTCATAACTGAAGTGCTCTATCTGAGGGACCATTGAGGTGAATATCCTCCCAATCCCATCCTCCCTAGAGTGTGGCAACCAGGAACTGTACATAGACTCCAACTGTGACTGAACCAAAGTTTTAGAAAGCTGTACCACTATAAAAGCGGGGAGATTTTCTCTGTACTTTCTTCTTCACATTGTCTACTTATGCTGCCACCTTCAGGGATCTTTGGACATTGTACTCTGAGGTCTCTCTGTTAGTCCTCACACTGAATGGTAGAGCCTGATGAATAGAGGTAGGACATACACTAAGTGCATCACCTCTCACTTATCAGGATTAAATTCCATTTACCATTGTACCACCCATCTTACCAATTGATTATTATTTAGCCTATGACTACCAACACCATTGATTTTTGTTACTAATCATACCTTCTACATTCATATACAAATTGTTAATGTATTTCTAGCATTGATCCCTGTGCTACACCACTGTTCACAGGCTTCCAATCAAAAAAACCTTCCATCACCTTCTGCCTCCTTTACTGAAGCTGATTTTTGATTCAATTTGCAAACTTCCCTTGGATCTCACAGGCTGTAACCCTTAGAGCATGTGGGAAATTGTCAAAGTCCTCTTTTACAAAGATGGCATGAAATAGCAAAGCACAGGATTTCTATCGGGCTGTAAATATGGAGAAAATTTCATTCTCAAATTGCCTTTTATTAGTTCAAAAGGCATTCTGTGCAATACAGTGGAGAAACTTCTATGCATAAATTCAAAGGATGAGGCAGCTTTAAAGATGCAGACAAGTAAATCTGAAGATTTTCTGGGAAACAATCCTGTGGTTCTGGAGTAGCAATGTGCAGATTCATTTGCACAGCTGTGGGAAGTGAAGCAGGTTAGGCTGCATGGCAAATGTTTAAAATACTATGCTAATGCTAAAGTTTGGGGTAAATGAGAGCCAAATGGTTCTTATACCAACTGGTTTCCTACTGACATCAACCTCCACCTTGCTTTCCTGTCATTTTTCATGAAGCACCTTTTTAGTAACATTTTGTAATTGTTACTTAAATACTGTACCTTGGGAATTTAAGACCATTACCTGACCAACAGTTTTAAAACAAAATTAAAGATTATGACTAATTAAATAAAATGAACTAATGTTAAGGCACAAGAATCCCAATAGGCCTACTGCTGACTCTGAGGAGCTTTCCAATTAACTCGCTGCTCCTATCCTTTGCCCATGGCACCACAATTATTTATGCAGTTCCCTATTGAAAGTGATGCAATCTGAATCCACCTTAACTTTAAGCTGAGGATTCCTGATCATAACTTGTTGCAGTTCTGCTTCCGTCAATTAATTACCTTTTAGTCTGTGTCCTCAATGCTGAAGCCCCTTTCTGCCACTGGAAAGTTTATTTACTGCATCAAAACTGTTCACAATTGGAATACTGAGTTAACTGCTCACTTCCCACACTCCCGCCCCAGAACTGAAGTCTACATTTCAGCCTTTTAACTATTTATTCAAAATATATATTTATACACAATGTTTAACTGCACCAAATAACTCACCTGCATTTCACCAAAGCCCTTCCACCATCTACGAACATATGGTAGGAGTGTACTGGAATATTCACTTGCTGGGATCAATGCAGCTTCAACAAGACCCAAAGAGGTCAATACTATGCAGGGCTCCCTTAATCAGCACTCCCTCCAGCACTGTGGCTGTTTACTCCAGGAACATCTCCCGTATCTGTGACCTCCACCATCAAATAAACAAACTGCTGAAGGAACTGAGAGAGTCAGGCAACATCTGTGGAGGCAGAGGGCATAGGGAACAACACCACCTGCAGGTTCTTCTTCAGGGTGCATGCCATCTGCCTTGAAAATACTTAGCTGTTCCGTTATTGTCGCTGGGTCTAAATTCTGAACTCCCAACCAAACACATCAAAAGGAGCAATTTTTAATCAGGACTGCAGAAGTTCAAGGAGGCAGCTCACCCCAACCTTCAAGGGCACAGTGACGGGAAATGAATGTTAGCTTTGCAAGCAAAGCCCGCACCCTCCACTGAATAAATTATAAAAACCTGTTTAATTTCAGTATTAAATGGTTAAGTTCTGATTTTTTAATTACATCAATTTAGCACAAGCAATAGAAGCAGGAATAGGTTTTTCATGCCTGCTCCATATTTCAGTTAGAAAATGGCAGATCTTGTACCTCAGTCACACCAGATCCTTTGAGCTGTTGATTTTTGCCTTCCATATTCTCAGCTGTGAGCCTCCACAGCAGTCTTGGGTACAGAATTCGGAAGATTGATTACCTTCTGGTCCCAGGCACCCCAGCCAGAGGAAACATCAACTCCACATCGACCCAGTTAAGCCCCTTAAAGATATTGTACTTTTCAATCTTTGAAACTAAAGGAGATAGGCCCACAGAGAGACAAGAGACTGTAGATGCGGGAATCAGGAGCAAAAAAAACAAACTGCCGGAGGAACTTGGCAGATCAGGCAGCATCTGTGGAGGGAAATGGACAGTCGGCGTTTTGAGTCAAGACCCTTCAATAGGCCCAGTCTGCCTCACCTCGTGCGACAAACCTAGCACTCTGGGAATCAAGTGACAAACCTTCACTGCAATCTGTCTAAAGCAAGTATATTCTTCCTTAGGTGGGGAGACCAGTCTTTACCAGATGCAGGCTCACCTATGCTTTATATCATTTTAGTGAGATGCTCTTACACTCAAATCCTCTTGCAATAAAGACCAACATACTGTTTACGTTCTTAATTGGTTACTGAAGCTACCTGTTAACTTTCAGTAATTTGTGTACAAGGACACCCAGGTCATCTGAACATTAAGACCTTTCAGTCTCTTATCATATTAAAACACACCACCTTTCTATGTTTTTTCTCCCAAAGTGGATGACTCACATTTTTCCACATTATGATCCAAATGCACTGTGCTTGTCCATGCACTGTACCTGCCTGAAGCCTCCTCTCAGTCCACACTGCCACCTAGCTGTATACAGTATAATTGTTGTATACTTTCCATCATGGGAGTTAGTTCAAAGAATGAAGAATTGAGGGTTATGGGAACTGGCACAGAAGAGGGGTTGAGACCTGCATAGGTCAGCAATATTATTGAAAGGCAGGGCAGGCTAGAAGGGCCTGGTGCCATATCCCTGCTCCTATTTTCTTGTGTTCAGAAACAGGCTGTTTGGCCCAATGAGACCCTGTCAACCATCGACCACCCATTTACACTAATTCTACACTAACCCAATTTTTTTTATTCTCCCATATTCTGATCAATTACCCTCCATCCCCTAATTCTACCACTCACCTCCACACGAGGGACAATTTTAAAGTGGCCAATTAACCTACGCTACCTAATTAACCACACGTCTCTGGGACATGGTAGGAAACTGGAGCACCCGGAGGAAACCCACAAGTTTGCAGGGAGAATGAGCAAATTCCACACAGGGAGCATCCAAGATCACGATTGAACCTGTGTCTCTGGCACTCTAAGGCAGCCGTTCTACTAGCTGCACCACTGTGCCCCAGGCAGGTTTGTTGATTTGATAAAGAGTGGCAGCAAATTACTGCTCAATTCTTCAATACAATATGAATTTAGTCAAGCTTGGAGTTTTTCGCTGTTGTTGCCATAAGAGTCAGCCATAATCAGATTTGGGCCTCGAGCTTTCTTGAAAAAAAATGAATCAATTGGGTAATTTGATGCAGAAGTGACAGTGATAAAAAGCACTGATAATTGTTTTTAAACATTTATTATTAGTTGCGGGTGATAACCACAAGTTAGAAAAAAAATCAAACCCATTAATAGCAATACAGAGACTGTACAACTGCCCACTCCTCGATGTCCAAGCTGAACCAAATCAGGTAAAAATCCTCAGATGTTGGTTTGCACATATTAAGATAAAATTCTGCAATTTCAGCACCATTAATTCAGTAACAGTGGTGCCAGTATATTTAAATACACGTGGATCACATAATTCTCAATACAAACCTTTACTGTACATATAAAAACATTCATAATCTAATTATAAAACTTGTACAACATGGCTTTCAGAAGTAGCTCTGTAATGGCTCTCCAAGAATGACTTCCAGCTGCCTGATCACTTTCTGACAGTGGTTCTCCACTTCCTCGCATTCATCTGCAACACAAACACAATATTGAACTCAAAACTCCCACTGAAATGAGAAAAATATACAGGAAGTCCCCGACTTACAAACGCCCGTACTTACGAACCGACCTCCATGGTCGGTTCTTAAGTGGGCCCGGTCCCTGATCCTACCACGGCGGCAGTACACCTTCTTTGGCCCAACCCTGGGCCAAGTGCCTATGTGCGGCTGGGGCCATGTGCGGTCACGATCCCTGGCCCAAGTGCGTATGTGCGGCTGCGATCCCCAGCCCAAGTGCACATGTGCGGACACTGTTCCAAGTTACATACAAAATTGGGTTACGAACAGTCTCAAAAACGGAACTCGTTCCTAACCCAGGGACTTCCTGTACATAGCATATAAAAGGAGAGAAGTTACACCTATATAAACCTCTGCTTGGGTAGTGGAGTACTGTGTTCAATTATGGTCACCACACTTTCAGACGATTGTAAATATTCTAGAAAGGATGCAGTAAAGGTTTACTAGAATGGTTCCAAAGTGTGAGGGATTTCAACTGCAAAGAAGGCTGGGGTTGTTCTCCTTGGAGCACCTGGGAGGAGATGTGATAGAGCTGAACAAGACGTGTTTGGATGAGGTAAATAGAGGGCATCTGTTGCTTTTAGCAGAGAACTGGGGCACTGATTCAAAGTTTGAGATGTGGAGAAAAACTTAAGTAATCATCTGGAATCAAATGTATGCAGGGGAGTAGAAACAAAAATTACTCAGGGCTTTCAAAAGGGAATTGTGTAGGTACTTTAGAAATCATTTGCAAGAGTAGGGGAAATGGGAAATACAAGTTAGGAGCAAGAGAAAGCCTCCCGGTCCTTCAAGCCTGCTCAGCCATTACAATCAGATTAAGTTTCTGAAGTGCAACATCCATTTGATGCTGAGAATCTCAACTGGCAAAGTACTTGCCTTCTCTTCAAGGAGCAATGCATAACTTTTCTTACACAGCAGTATTAAGGATTTAAAAATGGAGTACATTCCTAACTTAGCCACTAGTCTGACTAGCATAACTTGTTTGCAAACAATTGAAAAGCAGTCAACAATTTTTATGAAATTTGTATTACACATTAATATTTATATTAAGATACATTTCAAATCAAGTATCTTACCTTCCAGCAGTTCTGCCAAGAAGGGGATGGTTTCAGGCAATAACACCATGTAGTTCTCCTTTAGTTTACCAGCCAATTTCAACAACATAGTGAGAGCAGAAAACCTCACCTGCACATTAAAACATTATTTTAACCTTTTCCATAATCATGAGTGTAAGAAATATAATCACCCTGAATCAGATTGCTCAAATCATATATTGATGACCTAGGCCGTTTGGAAATTTCGGCTGTTTCAAAAACTTCATTAAGTAAATATTATTCTGGAATCTATCCTGATTAAATTCAATATCTTTATTCCTTAAATTCCCTGCCTCTTCTGAAAGCACACTTTTCTAAATATGAATTTCAGTAGTTCTTAACACACTGATGATCAATTACAACTGTAAAAATATACAGATGAAGACAGTAGAGGAAGGGCATTCATCTGCACTGAGCATCAAAGACTAACACAAACCAATTAATCAAAGGTCTTCCGTGTATTCTTTCCAGCAGGGTTCAGTGGACAGTGATCAGGAAGGAAATTTGTTTGATTACTTTCCCAATATCAGCTTAGGGATTGTTCTGGAAAATGTTTCCCAACTGTTGTTCTGTCCCCAAAAGAAACAGTTTGCCAAACTCTGAAATCCAAATAATCTGGTAGTTTCAGGATCAGCATCAGAGACAAATGACTATATAAACTGTTCCAGAAAACCTAACCAGTTCACTAAAATCCTTGAGGAAGTACCCACCAGCCTAGATATAATTTGTCCAGAATGCCTTAATAGCACATCCCAATAATTCAAAAAAAAGCACAGCTAATTCTGTATACATTGAACCAGATACCTTTTCAGTCTCTGGGGATCAGCACCTAAGGTTTACCAACAAATTCTTGTCAAGTCAAAGTTAGTATTTGCAACAAACTGTGATTATCACCAAGTCACCCAAATTTCTTCAAAATAGTTAAGTGCTTAACTTAGACTCAACAAAACTTGATATTAATGACAACATAAAAGTACAAAGATAAAGTATGCCATTTTGGGATAGGAACCTTTATCATGGAATCCTGGCTGCTTACCTTTGGTGAGCTGTGCCTTGTTTTAAGCAAGATCTGGTAATTCAGTGGTTTCCAGAGGGAGTCATCACCAATTGCAACAGAAAACTGAGCAATACATGGGATAAGATGATTGGTCATTCTATCCTTGTACTCCTCCTCACCTCCCAGCATGTTCTCCAGCTGCAAAGATTACAAAGTTTCAGAATATATTCACAGTTCTTAAGACTAAAGCAACTTCAGAGTTTCATGCATACCACCATAAGTTTAATATATAACTCTGGATCTGTGTGCCAGACAAATAAAATCATAGCAAAACAAGCTGTCGGAGGAACTCAACAGGTCAGGTAACATCTGTGGAGGGAAATGGACAGTCAACATTTCGGGTCAAGACCCTTCATCTGAGCAAAGGGTAGGAATGAAAGGATCTCGTTCTGGTTGGCTACTGGTTACTACTGGTGTTCCGCAGGGGTCGGTGTTGGGGCCGCTTTTTTTTTTACCTCGTACATTAACGATTTGGATGATGGAGTAAATGGTTTTGTGGCTAAGTTTGCAGATGACACCAAGATAGGTGGACGAGTAGAAAGTATTGAGGAGACAGAGAGACTTAGATAGTTTAGGAGAATGAGCAAGGAAATGGCAGATGGGATTCAATGTTGAGAAATGTGCAGTTGTACACTTTGGAAACAGAAATAAACGGGCAGATTATTATCTAGAAGGGGAGAAAATTCAAAGTACAGAAGTACAAAGGGACTTGGGGGTACTCGTGCAGGATATCTTAAAGGTTAACCACCAGGTCGGATCGGTGGTAAAGAAAGCGAATGCTATGTTGGCATTCATTTCGAGAGGTATAGTGTATAAAAGTAAGGAAGTGTTGATGAGGCTCTACGGGGCACTAGTGAGGCCTCATTTGGAATACTGTGCACAGTTTTGGGCCCCATATCTTAGGAAAGATGTGCTGATGTTGGAGAGGGTTCAGAGGAGATTTACGAGGATGATTCCCGGAATGAAAGGGCTTATGTATGATGAGCGTTTGTTGGCTCTTGGACTGTACTCACTGGAGTACAGAAGAATGAGAGGGGATCTCATAGAGACATTTAAAATGCTGAAAGGACTGGACAGAGTAGATGTGGTCAAGCGGTTTCCCTTGGTGGGTGAGTCCAGGACCAGAGGGCACAATCTTAGAATTAGAGGGTACAGGTTTAAAACAGATGAGGAGAAATTTCTTTAGCCAGAAGGTGGTGAATTTGTGGAATTCCTTGCTACGTACAGCAGTGGAGGCCAGATCATTGGAGGCGTTTAAGGAAGAGATAGATATCTAAACAGTCGGGGTATTAAGGGATATGGGGATAAGGCCGGAAATTGGGGTTAGAATAGTGTGGTTTTTTTTGGTGCCCCCCCCCCCCCCCACCATTTCTCATTTCTTTGGAGCAGACTCGATGGGCTGAATGGCCTACTTCTGCTCCCTTGTCTTGTGATCTGAACTGAAAGAGTCACAGCTATGGTCTCATTGAGATTATAAGGTAAAGCACAAACACTATCAAAAAAGTTTATAATGGCATTTGACTCCACTACTGGTTCTAATTATTTAGAAATTTTTAATTTCTTTAAAATAGTCTAACTACATTTTAGTTTTTTTTATATACAAGATTTCTTTATTAGTCACATATACATTGAAACACACAGTGAAATGCATCTTTGCATAGAGTGTTTTGGGGGCAGCCAGCAAGTGTCGCCACGCTCCTGGCGCCAACATAGCGTGCCCACAACTTCCTAACCAGTATGCCTTTGAAATGCGGGAGGAAACCGGAGCACCCGGAGGAAACCCATGCAGACACAGGGAGAATGTAGGGGTTTTTATTCTGATTTTGCTGTACTTTCCATTGATACAGGATAATCAATGTTATTAGTGAAATACTGAAACATAATTTGTGATTGTAAAGCAGAAATTACCTGTGCAGTACCAATAAGAGAGAGAAGATAGTTGGATGCATGCAAGAAAAACCGAAGGATTGCTATATGCCATGCCTTCCTGAGGTTAGAGGCTAGTTTTTCTGGACAAATCCCAATAAAGTAAAACTCTTTATAAAATAGTGACTCTCCCATCCCAGTAGTAATTTAGGAAGGACAATTTGTACACAGCAGACTCCCATAGATAGCTACGTGATGATCAAACAGTCTGCTTTAGTGACACTGATCAGGGGATACATGTTCAAATCATGCTATCAGACCTTTTGCATTCACCTAAGTGGAGAGGGCCCAGTTTAAAGTCTCTTCTGAAAGTTGGCCTCACCCCCAGCACAACTTGTCCTCAGCAATGGCAGGTCAGCCGACATGTTTGTACTTAAATCTCTAAAGGGGAGCTTGAAGCCACCACCTTCTGAATGAAAAAGCCAGACTGCTACCAAATTGAGACAGATGACAAAGCAACCACCTGGGATATGATGTGATTTATTAAATTTTTAGCTTGGTAGTGATGGTGAACTGACAAAAGTAGTAGACCACTGCTTGAATTAACCTAAAGGTGATACAGTGTCGTAGCCAGGAACCTCATTTAAGGGCAATTTTCAGGTTAAGAATAGGAAGTGCAAATTTGTAGATTAGAAGCATGCAGCAGTGAGTGTGAAGGATGGAGGGAAGACAGGTGGATCAGAGGTTGGCAGAGGAGCACAAAGGATGTAGAGTAAATCAGAAAAAAGGTGGGTAGAAAGAGCAACAGGAAAGGCGGAGGAAGGCAATAGGAGGAAGTATGTCGCAATGGCCAACAGTGCAGGGGAAGTAGGTAGATAAAGCAGATCACCTACTCTGATTCACAAGGCAGGAACTAACCTGGAGTAACCAGCAGAAACAGAGCTGAAAATAGCAACAGTATAAGAAGAGCACAGGAAGTAAGTGTTTCAGGGAGTGTATTATATATAAAATTACGTGTCTGACACATATTTAATGGGGATCACCAAGAGGTGTGGTGAATTTACTTTATTTGTCAAGGATCATAATAGCTGCATTTAGTAAATAAACTATGAAGATCTTTTTAATTCTATGGCTAAGGAATCACCTAACAGTTGTGTTCCCATTTTGTGCATCAGGAACTTCAGTTTCTTTACTTACTGGGCTATATGCTGCTTATTGTACAAGACTGCAGTTTTCAATAAGGAGACCGTATAGGCAGCAACCCACGAGTTTTTGAGCAGATTGTTGTGATAACAGAGCAGAGAGAGGGGTGGATGTGGTGATGTGAATGACAAAGAGTGCTTTCACCACATCATCCTAACTTTTAGACGAAAGTCAAATTTGGGCTGGGTTATTTGTTATTACATGAATGTAATTGCTGTAAATATTCTTTATAGATTCTCAGTTTAGATTCTCCATAAAGCATTTTGGTCAGAAGTTATTGATAGATTAGAAAGATGCAAGATCGCTGAAGAGGAGTCATGGCACGGTAGTGTAGCGGTTAGCATAACGCTATTACAGTGCCAGCGACCTGGGTTCAACTCTGGCTGCTGTCTGTAAGGAGTTTGTACGTTCTCCCTGTGTCTGCATGGGTTTCCTCCGGTTGCTCTGGTTTCCTCCTACATTCCAAAGACCTATAAGTTATGAGCTTTGGGCATGCTATGTTGGCGCCGGAAGTGTGGCGACACTTGCGGGCTGCCCCCAGCACATTTCGATGCAGAAGATGCATTTCACTGTGTTTCGATGTACATGTGACTAATAAAGATATCTTATCCGAACACCATTAATGTGGTTCAAATGCCCAAAGAGAGAACCATCTGCAGGCCCAAGGGGAAATGGGACCAACTGGATAGCTCCACTAAAGAGCTGGTTCTGGCATGACCAAATGGCATACTTATGACTTTTTTCCCCACCACTTGCTCTTGGAATACCTTACAGCTGTGCACATCATTCTGCATCAGTAGTCAAAATACATTACCAAATAAAGACAAGCTGCCAGATCATAGGAACTGTACTCAAGTGAATTGCATATTATAAAGCTGGCAATTGAATGGAATAAGCTTTGAAAGGCAGAATAAAACATTTGAGTTACAAACCTGATCCACTAAGGGCATCATGAGAGTATCGGCTCTTTCCTTACTGACAAACTTTTGAGTGTCGAAGAGAAAGATTTTGTGCATGCAGTCAGTGATGAACTGAAGCAATAGGCAAGATTTCTTTGTGCTGTTGTCTGAGTCAAAGAAACTTTCATCTATTTTGGGGGGATAAAGAAGGTGATTTATTAAACTCAGTACACCACGTGACTAATTCTGCAGTTGATCAAAATAATTGCCTGTACTTATGTAGCAAATTAGACGCTAATAAGAAATCATAAATTCTGACTATGGCGATTATGTTGCTGTGGGTCAAATACATTACAATAGTTCTAAGTGCTTCACTGGCCTTAAAGCACCTTAGGAATTTTTGTGTTCAATAGCTCCTCTCTCAACCACAAGTCCTCTCTTTCATCTAATTATTCTTTTATTTGATTAAAATATAATTCAGACAGTACGCACATCAACTATGTCACTCTCATTGATCATCTTCATTACCTGATCAATAAGACAGGGTAGTCAAACACCATTTGCCTGTTTAACAAATATGTGCTGGTATTTATATTTGTGACAATTTTTCCCCAGATTAATGCCTCTGAAAGAGTAGCTACCACTGATGAGGCTTACATATGAAAAAGTTAGTTGATTTCAACTTTACCTGTCTTGACAATATTTGTCTGGTTCAGAATTTCAGCAAAAGGCTTCACTAGCTGCCCAGCAAAAAGGGTGAATAAACCTTTAAGCTTGTCTGCAATGCAATTTGCCAGGCGGTAGAATGTAATCAATCGATCTGTTGGGAATCCCTCAGACTTGCTCCAGTCAAACAGCTGAGAGGAAAGCAAACCATGTCAGTGGTTAAAAAATAATTTCCAGATATTTGTCTGTGGAATAGTTTACTTATTATTAATACTTTACCTTAAAGAACAAAGGCCTAAAAGTAACCTCCGAAAGTTTCATTATCATGCCAACAAGACAATTAATGACATGACCTTCAATTTCACCCACTTTGTCCAAGTCATCCTATAAAAGGGAAGAAGAAAAAGGAAAATTAGAAAATTAGCCTGTATGTACATTTTAAATATAGAGAGGTACCTGATGTCATACTTAACTACAACCTTGTAAGTATCACTGTGTAAATGCCTCATCATTCTAACACAATGGGAGATTGGAATTACCTTGCAATTGTTTCAATCTGAACACTGGAGTCTGGCCAGATCCCATGCAAACTCATTAAAAATTATAAATTATACACAATAACATTGGAGATGGCTCCACAGTTGTTATGCAAAAAAACTTGCAAGAACAGGCTATAAATTGTTTACATGTGAATTGGTGGTCAAATTAAGCCTTAATTTGAAATACGTTGGTCCATTTCAAGATGCAATAAGCAGCAAACAGATTTTCATATTTGTGGGATGTTGCTGTTATTGTGCAGCAACATCCCACAAATAAAATAGAAAGATCTTGGGGTACAAGTACATAGTTCCCTGAAAGTGGTGACACAAGTAGAGAGGGTGGTGAAGAAGGCGTCTGGCATGCTTGCCTTCATCAGCCAGAGCAATGAGTACAATAGTTGGGATGTCACGTTACAGCTTCGCAAGACGTTGGTGAGACTGCACCTGGATTATTGTGTGCAGTTCTAGTCACCTAGCTATCAGAAGGATGTCATTAAACTGGAAAGGACATAGAAAAGATTCACAAGGATGTTACCAGGACTAGGGGGGCTTGAGTTATATGGAGAGAGTGGATAGGCTGGGGCTTTTTTCCCTGGAGCGCAAGAGGCTGAAGGATGACCTCATAGAGGTATATAAAATCACAAGGTAAATGGTCATAGTCTTTTTTTCCCAGGGTAGGGGAGTCTAAAACAAGAGGGCATGGGTTTAAGTTGAAAGGGGAAAGATTTAAAGGGGACTTTATCCACAGAGAGGGTGGTGGGTTCATGGAACAAGCTGCCAAAGGCAGGTACAACTACAATATTTAAAAGACATTTAGACGGGTACATGGAGAGGAAAGGCGCAGAGGTATATGAGCCAAATGCAGGCAAATTGGACTAGCTCAGGCAGGCATGGACGAGTTGGGCCAAAGGACCTGCTTCCATGCTGTACAACTCTATGACTCTATAACTCTAAATTGCAATGAGCTGGATGACTTGATAATGGATTTTAGTGGTTACGTATGAGGAATATTGGTTAAAATAACAGCAGGACTTTCCCAGCTGCTTAAAATCACTTTGGATCTTAAATGTCCATTGTGTGGCAATTATTTGTAGAATTTTCCAACACAGGTGATCATTCAGCCCATGATGCTTACAATGTGTCTGAGTTATCCATAGTCTCATTAAATTTATATTTTAAGATATTTATCCACTTCCTTGTTAAGTAGTTCTGTGGTTTATGCTTCCATTCACTTCTAACAGGTATTTCATGCCCCAAGAATCTCTTGTGTAAAAACAAAATTCCTAAAACCCATTCTTCACATCATAAATTTGCACTGTCTGCTTAACAGCTCAACAAACAGTGGACCAACTCTGCCTCAGCGTCGGGCAAGATCAAGACCTCAAACTTTGGTTTGGGCTCCCATCCATAGCCATCAGGCACCAAGGGTTGCTACCAGACAGGGCCAAACTAGCACATATACAATGCCCAGTCATTCAACAAAAGGGTTACATGATAGCATTTACACTATTTTTCCGCAAATTAACGTCACATTCAGAAATTAATTTGTATTGTTGTAAACTATCTTGAAAATATAATATTACTCTGTGTCCTACCTCCAAGTGGTCAGCTCTGAAATCCAGGGCTTTGAGGAAGAACGATGTGAGTTCAGATTGATGGGAATTCAATTGTTCCTTTGCCATGTTACAAATATGTTCCTTCAGGATGTCGAGAAGTGGACCTAAGCAATGCTAGAGAAGATACCAGCATGTCAGAAACTACCTGTGTTTTCGCCAAACTAAAACCCAGCATTAACTGAATCTTATAAGTTCTCCCGTAGCTGTTTGAAATCATAATTGTGGATCCATCTACTCTCGAGAGTGAAAAAACAGCCATCTCTGTCTGACCCCAGCTTTCCACGTGGCTTCTGCTTTGTCCCACGAAACATTGAACTATCCATTGTACAGCAAAAAGCTGATGATAAAATCATAGCTGCAGCCAAAAGGATAGTAAAATAGTACAGCTGGATAAGCAGAGGAATGGTTGTTATGCAAGAGACCAGGAGTTCTTCAGAATACAGGATTTCTGCAACTTTCTCCTCTAAATAACAGGTAAAAATGGAGCTCAGTTTAGGACTAATATTGAGCCGGGAGGTAATGTTGCAGCTCTATAAGACTCTGTTTAGACTACACTTGAAATATTGTGTTCGGTTCTGGTCACATTATAGGAAGGATGTGGAAACCTTGGAGAGGGTGTAGAGGAGATTTACAAGGATGCTACCTGGGTTGGACAGCATGTCTTATGAGGAGAAGTTGAACGAGTTAGAGCTTTTCTCTTCGGAGCGATGAAGAATAAGAGGACTATATAGAGGTATATAAGACTATGAGAGGCATAGAGTGGACAGCCAGCATCTTTTCCCCAGGGTGGCAATGGCCAAGATTAGAGGTCACCAGTTTAAGGTGGATGGAGGAAAGTTCAGGGGAGATGTCAGAGGTAGTTTTTTCTTACACAGAGAGTGGTGGGCGCCTGGAATGCACCACCGGGGGTGGTGGTAGGGGCCGATACGATAGGGTCATTTAAGAGGCTATTAGATAGGCACATGGACGAATGAAAAATAGAGGATTATGGGAGGTGAAGTAGAGAGGGGGATAGACTGAATGGGAATAAGGTTTATATGGGGATAAGGTTCATACAGGTCGGCATAACATCGTGGGCTGAAGGGCCCGTACTGTGTGTACTGTTCTATTTGTTACACTTCATGAAATAAATGGAGTTCAGGAAAGCAGTGAAATACAGGACCAAAGCCTAAGCCTAAAACTCCATTTAAAAAAAGGATTATATAAAAATCCAAGACTGATTAAAGAGTATTCACTATTCATATATTTCTGAAAACATTTAGAATCTCACTCAAAAAGACCTCAACAGTGGCTCATGATAGCAATAAATTAATATATAAAAATGTATCTGAATATAAATAATGCTAGGTTTTTAAAATCATACAGAATGCTGCTAGATATTTCTCAGCTACCATTTAAAACAACCATTTGGGTGAAAGCTTTGCAAGCAATTCCACTGGCTGAACTTTCAAGTTAACTATAACCGGGAAATTGCCACATTCAACGCAATAAATGTTTGTAGACTTTGGAAATGTCGATTCACCTCCAACACAAATAGAAAAGATAAATAAAGCAGAAACCTCTATGGAGAAGAATGCTAACCTGCTTGGTGTCAGCAAGTTTATCATAGCACTTGCTGATCGATGGCAATAGAACCCGAGAAGCTAGCTTTGTGGCCAGTGTAGTTCGAAGTGATGTTAAACGCTTATCAAGCTGTGACGAGTGGCTTGCCTTTGCAGCAATCTTGGTCAACCGGGTGACCTACATGAAAGTATAATTTCATGGTTATTTTAGCTTCAGGAAAATAAGATGCATTCTTTGCTATAATGCAACAGGAAAAAGCTGTTAAGCTTACTTGTACTAGAATGTTGAGTAGGTAAGGGCTGATGAAATGCGGCAGTGTTTCTGCAACTCTCTGCAATGCTGTAACAGCACTTAGCAAATAAATCTCATTGGACAGCAGAGATTTCTGCTTTTTCAAGATCTTCAGAAGTCCTGGCATCAGCCTGTACAAAGTAAATCCATCATAAAGGTTTAGAATTTATAACACAAAATGGACTATCAACAAGATCAATTGAGCAATTACATTTCATTAAAAGGGCAGCCTGAGGGGATTTGGAGGGAGAAACACATTCACTATATTACATAGTACAAATATTCTGTCTTGATAAGGCAGCACCTCCTGTAACTCATCTAGGGTAGTGCCACAGGAAAGGTTATTCAAGACTTCATTTTCATTGGCAACAGTTCTCATTATGCAGACTGAGCTACTTTCATACCTTGGAAGCTGTGGTATTGCCAGTGCTTTGAGTGCAGTGGTAACTTCAGCAATGCAAAGTAACGCATTGCCCAGCAGATTTCTTTCCTCTTCATTGTCCCCTGCGATGAGGTCAACAGCAGTCACCAGCACAGGCACAAACAAATCCTGGTGACTTGCACCAAAACACCTGCACAAGAGTTTCAGGCTAAAGAGGGCGGTCTGACGGTTAACAGCTTGCTCCACTTCTATTTCCTTACAGCAAACAATGTTCAGAAGCTCCTCAATTAGGCTCAAAAGCAACTTCACCTGGCAAGAAACCAGATTTAAGAAATTATTTCACACAAATATACATGTAAAGAGATTTAAAAAAAACAAAACTGCATGTATAAATCTGTTGATAGAAAGACTTACAATGCAAGCTTGAGAAATAGCATCTCATTTTTCAATTAGTCACTGGACAGACTTCCAGATCCAACACAGGATCCAATAATTTCAGGTCATTACCACTGTTCCATCATTTCTTAGAAGACAGCTGTTGGCAATAACTTTGCTATCTGTCATCTTTATTCAGTGTAGCCTACATGCGACTCCAGACTCACCAATATGGTTAACTCTCAACTCCCTCAACTCATGGGCAATCAATAAATGCTGCGAGTTGTCAGCGATGACCACACATCATGAATGAATATTTAAACACTTACATCTTCTCTCGATTCAGCTTTTGTTTCTTTACATGTCCCACTACCACCCATTTTCATCTGGCACGTCTATTCCTTTTGTTACCTACTTTCCACCTTATTACATTCTTGCTTTTTTATTCTTTCTTCTCTTCTCCACTCCATTACTGAATCTCCTTAAACCTATTACACATCGAAACTTCTGCCAATTGTGATGCAAGGTTAGTAATCTGAAATGTTGCCTCTTGCACCTCTCTCCATGGTTGTTGCATGATCAACTGAGTATTTCCAGATTTTCTATACTTATTTCACAAAAGAATAACTGAGCAGCACATTGACAGATTAATTTAAATGTAGAGAGTATGAGATTATGCAGTCTGCAACCAAGAAATAAGAATTGACTATTCCCCCCCACAACTGTGCTACCAGCAACTGTGGAGGAATCTGCAATTAACACCTGAAGAAAAGTAGGGCTCTCTTTCAGTTGCTGAATACCTTAATGTGCATGTTCTTGCATTTTTATATTGCTCAGTCCTCTGAATATATAGTGGATCATTTTAAGACTGAGAATATCAACACCAACCAAAAATAGGGCTTCTTATGAAAGCTCTTTGAAGAATTAACCATGTACTGAAAATGAAAACACACTGGATGCATTTGATAAGGCACAGTTAATTGATAAGGTTAAAAGTGTAGAAAAAAAATAAATTCAAAATGATATCTGGGTGACCAACATGAGAAAAAGACTACAGAAGCAGGAAATCTTTTCATTAAAACAAGAAAGTTTAAAAAGTCTAATAACTGCATCCAAGTATTTTGATAAGGCAAACAGCAAAAAAAAACTATTTCCACTGTTCAGTGAGTCAGTAACAAAGACATATATTTGAGATCACTATCCAAAGAATGAATTGACCAAGTAATTTCTTTTTGAAACCACAATGTTATAGAAATGGCCTACAAGAACATGTAGTTATAGAGTTATAGGCCCAATTTGTCCATGCCAACCAAGCTGTCTACTTGAGCTAGTCCCATTTCCCTGCATTTGCCCATATCCCTTTAAACCTTTTCTATCCATGTACCTGTCTAAATGCCTTTTAAACATAACTGTACCCATGCCTACCACTTCCTCTGGCAGCTCATTCCATCAACCTACCACCTTCTGTGTGAAAAAGTTGCCCCTCAGATCCCTTTTAAATCTTTCCCCTCTCACCTTCAACCTATCCCTAGTTTTAGCACCCCCCCCCCCACCCCCACCTTGGGATAAAGACTGATCATTAACTTATCTAAGCCCCTCATGATTTTATAAACCTCTGTATGGTCACCCCTCAGTCTCCTGAGCTCCAGGGAAAAAAAAAAGTCCTAGCCTATCCATTCTCTCCATAAAACCAGTAGATATAGGAGCAGAATCAGACCATTTGGCCTACCAAGTCTGCTCTGACATTGAATCATGGCTGATTTGTTTTCAATTCCATTCTCCTGCCTTCTCCCTGTAACCCTTAAACCCCTTACCTATCAAGAACCTATTCATCTCTGCCTTAAATACACCCAACAACGGCCTCCACAGCCCTGTGACAATGAATACCACAGATTCACCACCCTCTGGCTGAAGAAATTCCTCTTCATCTCAGTTTTAAAGGGACATCCCGTTATTCTGAGGCTGTGCCCTCAGATCTAAGACTCTCCTACTAATGGAAATGTCCTTCTTGCAGCTCAAGCTGTCCAGTCCCAGTAACAACCTGGTTAATCTTTTCTACACCTTTTCCAGCTTAATGACATCCTTCCTCTACCCATGTGACCAGAACTGCACACAGTATTCCAAGTGTGGTCTCACCAGTGTCTTGTACAGCTCTTGTACTCAATGGTCTAATCAATGAAGGCCAGCATGCCAAATGCCTTCTTCACCACTCTGTCTAATTTGGGAACTATGTACCTGTACCCCTAGGTCCCTACAACACTTTCCAAGGTCCTACCATTTACTGTGCAAGCCCTGACCTGGTTTAACTTACCAAAGTGCAACACCTTGTATTTGCCCGAGTTAAATTCCATTTGCCATTCTCTGGCTCACTTTTTTTTTCCCTTGTAAACTTAGATAACGCTCTTCACCGTCCACTACACCACCAGCTTTAGCGTTGTCCGCAAACTTACTGTGTTAACATTGTCATCCAAGTTGTTAATATAGGTGACAAACAACAGTGGACCCAGCACCGATCCCTGCAGCACACCATTGGTCACAGGCTTCCAATCTGAAAAACAACCCTCCACTACCACCATCTACCTCCTACCACAAAGCTAATTTTGGACCCAACTGGCTAGCTCACTCTGGGTCCCTTGTGATCCAACCTTCCACACTGGCTTACCATACGGGACCTTGCTGAAGTCTACATAGAGCACGTCTACCACCCTGCCCTCATCGCTGAAGTAGAATACAGAATAACTAAATGAAAAGGAAAACAAGTGAAGGTCTGTGGGAAAACTCCAGGGAATGGGATTAGACTAATAGCTCTTTCAGAGAGTTATGTACGAGTGAGGAACTGAATAATCTCTTCCTGTTGTGCAGTCAAAACTAAAACCTCAAAATCAATCCATTTCACATTGCTCTATGTTGTACCAGTCATATCAGCCTAAAGATAGACAGCACACATCAAAGCAAAATACAGAAACTTCATCTTCTTCAAGCTGGTGGCATAAATGTTTAGGAGTCAAAAGAAAATCCTAAAAAACAAATTCTGTATTAGCTACACAAAAGGTGCTGGAGGAACTCAGCAGGTCAGGCAGTTCCTCCAGCACTTTTTGTGTATTACTCCAGATTCCAGCATCTTCAGAATATTTTGTGTCTCTGTATTAGCTAAGTTGTTTGTTATAATGAAGTGAATCCTCTGTGGATAAGATAAACCAGTGAATAAATGAGAATTTCCTAAGTTACTGTGCAATGCTGGGTTCTACGTCTCCATTCCCAGCATCACTCTGCTGTTCGAGGTGGTATTACCAGCTGTTGCAGTAACAGTTATTCTGCTCCTCCCAGCTTTATAACACACCCCAACAGTCAAAGAGGGATGGGCACAAATGTTATGCTGGTACTGCAATGCTCATTATCTGAGATCCTCACAGCAACCTGCCTAGTGACCACCTTGTACAAGTCAACTTTAAAATCAATATGACCTGGTTAAATGAATGAAAGGCAAGAATGTTTAAAGAAGCTCATCCACTGAGATAAACCCAATGATGAGGTCAGAATCGTTGTTGACAAGTACATCTGCTTTGGAGCTCAATTTAGCACGTAAAGGGAATCGGATAAGTTCATGAAACAGAAAAATATTGAGAGCTGTGGGGCAAGAGAAAAGGAATGGAACTAATTGGAGAGCTCTTTCAGTGAAGCGCTACAATGGCTCAAATGATATCCTTCAGTGTTGTGCGTGTCTGAGGGGGAGGGAGGGAGGGAGGCTAAAGCAACAGCTCACTTTATGTTCAAGTCTGTTCACATCTCCACTGCCTGCTTAATTGTAAAGTCTTGCATTTGACTCAATAAAAGAAAACCTTACCTGATGTTCCTGCCACTCAATTTTGTGCTGCTGGAGCTTATTATTGAGGAGATCGATGGCTTTACGTCTAACAGAGGGTAAACGATTATTCATCAGTCCTCGTATCACTGGAATGAAAGATTCTGTGGGTAGCAAGGCATTCACCTGTATAGGGAGAAAAGGAATCTTCAGAAGCTACCATATCAGGATTGGTAATTTATACCAGTCCTAACTCAAGCTATCCAATGATCAATATGCTGCATATAATGTAGCCGATGACCTATTTGTGTGATGCTAGCCAAGAAGGGATGAATATCAATCAGGACAACAGAAATTCCCTCTCTTTGGAATAGTGTAATGGGACCCTTAAGTCCACTTAAAAAGCAAAACAGAACTTTGGTTTATTATCTCAGCCAAGAGGCAGTATATCCGAAAGTACAGTACTTCATCAGGACTGCAAACCTGTCAAGTGCTTAAGGATGGGATTCTTAAGAATCTTTATTGATCAAGTAGTGGAATGGAGGGATAAGGAAATCATGCTACAAATGTGCTGCACATGCTGAGACCACATGGTATATTATGGACAATTTTGTTCTCCTTAGTTAAGAAATGGAGCAAGGAAGGTTCACTAGATGGATTCCAGGGTTGAGAGGGTATTGCCATATGAGGAAAGGTTGAGTAGACTGGGGCAATATTATCTGAAGTCAGGAGAATGAAAGTTAATCGGATTAAAATGCAATATTCTGCAGGGTCCTGACAGTGTAGATGCTGCTGAGGTTTCCCCTGGTGACAGAGTCTAGATATAGGACAGCAGAGTCTCCAGAAAAGGGGGTGGCCACTTAAGACATAAGGTTCCTGAAGTTTGTGGGTCTTTGGAATTCTCTACGCAGCATATCTGTTACTTAGTGGAATCAAGAGTTATGGGGATCAGACAAGAAAGTGGGATTAAGGCCAAAGTCCAACTGCTGCCTACTCCATCATTAAGCTGTGTTCTACAAACAGAACATTGAAAATGTCTGCGTTAGCACACCAGAATTGGAAGATAACCTACTTTATCCAGAACATCATATGACCGGTTGAGTAGAGTCCTCCAGAATTTAGCTGTGGGTTTCTCTGCATTCTCCTCTACACTGTGGGCAACCACATTGATGTAGCAAAGAATCTCCTCTAGTAAACTAGGGAAACAAAGCAGATGCATGGCACTTAGGAACCACAGAAAAATAACAGATATAATTGCATCTTGATAAAGAGATTGCAAATTAGCTAAAAATTTTAAAAATTTTAGTTGCTCCAAATGATTTACATTTCAAAAATTATACAACATAATTATTTCTTGGGATGTACACACAAGGATATCCTGCCTCTGCACCAAGATATTCCTGCATTATTTGCTTTCAATGTATACTTTCTTTGGCTGCATGCAGTGTCAATGCCATCACAGCCAGAGTGGAGGTGATTAGGCAATTCCCTTGTCAATTAAGCTTGGTGATCACTTGCATAAATAACAGATTGATTTTACGTACCGTTTAATGTCCTTCCACTCACCTGGAAAAATTACCCAGCTTTTACTGGAAGTTGTTTTATTTGTTGTAATTTCTATTAATTCGCTCTTTCAATTCACTATTAAACAGATAAATAATCAATGTCACAGTGAGGCAGCCGGTAGACCCACTGCCTGTCAGTGCCAGAGATCTGGGTTCAACCCTGGCTTTGGGTGCTGTAAGGGTGAAGTTTGCACATTTTCCCCATGACAGTGTTGGTTACTATAGGATCAGTGTACATGGGTGGTTGATGGTTGGCATGGACTCAGTGGGATGGAGGGGCTGTTTTTGTGCTATATTTCTCTATGACTCTGTTTACTAGGTAAGGTGACCAAGCTGTACAATGGATGGCTTGCTGTGGACTCAGATAAACATTTCACCCTCCTTCCGAACTCATGGTGTTACAAATAAACAAATTATTTTTATCTTAACTAATAGAAGGATCTGGAAGATGATAAACTTGAACAGTGAAGCTTGAAGAGTTTTAACACCTAGACACCAAGGGCACCATCAGCACACAGGCAGCAGTGGCTAAAGAAAACAGCTCATCATCAACATCTTCTCAAAGAAACTACAGATAGGTATTGAATGGAACCTAGCCAGTGATATCCTCAATAGAGACGAGAAGAAACCCATCTTCTATAAATCTATAAACCTTGTTTTTTTAAAAAATATTACTATGTTTTCTTCAGTCTTGTTTGAGTTCTATACAGAAGGCAATTGACTGTAATCTTCAGGCACATTTCTTGTTGATGCACAAAGTTTATACAACTATATTAGTGACTGCCCACTACACTGAAGTTAGTTGAAAGATGAATACAAATATTATCAGACAGATTTTGGACCTTTTTCTACCAATCTCACAATTCCACAAAAAAAAAGTGGAAACACATGAATTAAGAACAGGAGCAGGTTACTCAGACTCTTGAGTCTGTTCTAGCATTCAAGGTTATGGCTGATCTGTTTGCAATTTTAACTCTACATTTCTGCCTATCCCTGGTACCTTTCACCTCTTTGCTTATCAACAATCTATCCAGCTCTGCCTTAAAAATATCCAAAGACTCCACTTCCACTCCTCTTCGAGGAAGAGAGTTCCAAAGACTCACCACCATCAGAGAAAACATTTAACTTGAGCTCCATTTTAGATGGACAACCCATATTTTTAAACAGAGACCTTACTGTGAGATTCTTTCACAAGAGCAAACATCCTCGCCACATTTATCCTATCAAAACTTTTCAGGATCTTATGTGTTTCCATCAAGTCCCCTTTTACCCTTTTAAAGTCCACTGGATACACACTGAACCTGTGCAACTTTTCCTCATAAGACAACCTACCCGTTGCAGGTATTAGTCTAAGAAGTGCTCTTTGATCTGCTCCCAATGAATTAAACATTATTCCTTAAATCAGATCAATACTGTACATAGTACCCCATGTGCAGTCGCACCCATGCCATTCATATTTATTAAAGACCTAGCTGTTGAGGATGATTTTGCACAGCATTAATTTGATCTTTTGTTTCAATCTTTCTATATACACTTACACCTATTATTGTTGGGGTCTTGAGGATTTGAACTCAAACTTCAAGCCCAAGCAAGTTGTGGTTTGTTTCAATGATGCACCATCCAAAAGCCTACCGCAGTCAGACTGCTCAACCATAGCAAGGGTGTTTTGTTTATTATTTTCCTGACTTACAAGCAGAAATGTGAAAGCAAGTGAAGTTTGATTATAACTAATGCTGCACATTACTATGTGCAAAATAAAACAGCTTATCGACTTGAATCAGGATTGTTCTCATTGAATTACTAACTGAATGCCCATTGAAAGGTTTTAATAAGTATGTGAGAACAAGTGCAAAGGCCATGATATCCAGCTCAGGCTACAAAGGGATGCTCAGATTGTGTAAATATACAATTAGATATCGGGCAGCTAAGGCAAGACAGTTAATTTGCTCATAGGAAACACAGCATCACTGAGTCCCGGAAAATAACTAAGCCAGACCATTAATTTTTTTTTAAAATTGGACCCCAAAAAATCGCAAAATTGGTTACCTTTGTTCAAGCTTCTGCAGGGTTTCATCTTCAGAAGTATTACAATCTGCAACCTGATATTGAAGCAAGGCAATAGTGAGCACACTTGACATCCAGTAGGGGATTTTCCTAGCCCCACAGTTCCATTGAATCCACAACACAAATAGTCATTTGACAAAGTATTCTATGTTGGCATTTACATTCCACACATATTTTCTTTCAATCAATTCTTTTCCCATGTTGCCCCTTCTTTCTTTCTTCCTCAGACATCATTACGATGCTTATGAAAAATATTATAACAATAAAATTCAGACAGAAGAAATTTTGGCTTGACTTAATTTTTCTTTGATAGACTATTTTCCCTAATAAATCAGGTTGACAGCATTATTTGGAGAAAGATTAACAAATTATTCCAGTGATTGGGACACCCAAAAGAAACATTTCCCTTGGAATAAAAGTAAACGTGCCTGGAAAATAGCAATACAGGCGCAAAATGCACTCAGCACTGCAAATCCAATATATAAATCTATTGGAAATGTTCAGGGGCCCAATCAGCAACTGAGGGGAGTGAAAGATTTATCAGGGTGGAAAGGAGAAAAGGGAAGGATGTAGTGCATGATGGATCAGATGAAAAGGTGAATGATAGTGCAAAGTGAAAAGGAGATGGTGACAGACAACTGAAGAAGTGCAATATGATTTAAAGCATGACCAACATAAAAATATGAAGAAATTTTGTTCAATAAAAATAATATTTGCTGCTAACCATGTATTTGAAATGCCCGAATAAATTGTGCATGAAAATACTCTACAGTATATTGGTAATAAGAACATGGAACACTTCTAATGTGTTCAATTAAATGGTAAACTGAAATAAAAACAAAATCGGCATGGATGAGCTTGCCAAGAAGCTGCTACAGAAACAGTGAAGTGCAGTTACCGGAAGACTGTGAGGTCAGATCCCAGAAGTTTGTTGGGGGGGAGTGAGAAATGATTAGACAGATTGGGAAAAGAAACTGCAAAATGCTTCAAGAAAAATCATACCAATGAAGTAAGCAGACAGTGAAAAAGATAATTACACAGATTAGGAATAAATAATTCTCACCTTTTACTGACAAATTTTTTTTGGTGGTAGGATAGGTTAAAAGAGAAGGGAAAACTCCTTGTTGTGGGTTGGTGATGGTTAATTCTGCTGAAATTTATGAAGTTAAATGAAGATGCACAATATATTTTGATAATTGGATTAATTCCATTCCATTCAGGATCTTCAACTTTAAAAACACAATTTTTGAAGATATACACATTGATCATAAATAATAAGATGATTCTGATCACCATTTAATTTGAAACAAAAGCTACCTTTCCAATAAAGCTTTCAGAGGCGAGATGCTGAGCCATAAACGAGATGGAAAGAAATTTGAAATGGCGTAGCTCTTTGGCTGTGAGACCGTCAATGTTGACCAGTGGTTCCACTTCATTTGGTTTCCCTGCTTTGTTCTTTCTTGTGTTTGCTTTCCCCTTTTCTTTGGTTGCTTCGAAATGAGTTTCAAGAAAACAATTAGTAAGGATACCTTTTAGTCCAAATTGGAGAGTATGCATTACTTTGGAATTCTAACAGAGTTAGGGTAATATGTGAAATGAAAAACAAAATCAGATTAGTTTAGCAGGTTCCTGGAAGGCTTTCCGGAAAATGCCTGAACTAGATGCAAACTAGGAACTGGAAATTCTAGTTACCTTAGAGAGTTAAGGTAATGATGAAAAAAAAACATTTATACAGCAAGGTCACTTTTCTAGATACTTTGAACTTTGATGGAAAATGGTTTTTGTTTTATTTAAAAATATACAATCTACAAAGAGGATGAATTAATTCCACCCCAAATAAAATTACCTACCTTGTAATGCATTCTTAATCAGTGAAGCAATCCAATTTATCAATGATAATGTAGCACAGACAAATCCAAAATTGAATTTACAAGACTTTATTGTATGCTTGCTAGATTAATTGAAGAGCAATAGAAACCACAAAAATCAGGCAGATCCGTGTGATACTTCTACAGAAGCTACAATCAGGAAGCATTAAATTGCATAATATATCTTGACTGCTGTGGTATTAAGTATTAGAGTCATAGAGTTATGTGGCATGGAAATGGGCCCTTTGGCCCAACACATCTATGTCAACCAAGATGCCTTCCTGAGCTGGTCCTATTTTTAAAAAGGCAAAGTAAAAAATATTTTAAAGCAAGATGAGCCCTCCATATGAAATTAGTTTTATTACGTGGGAATTTAGTTATACAATACTTAAATGTTTTTACTCTTCACATTTTCAGAAGTCATAATTTATAATGTTCACTCAAAACACGAAGAACAATATGGTGACAAAGTGACGATGCGCAATTAATATTATAGGAACTGTATAACACTACAGTCAGAATAGGCAAGAATCTGCAAAGTCAGAATGAACAGACACTTAACAGAGAACTTGCTTAAAAATAAAAACAAAGACAAAAACAAAAACAAAGGAATTTTATAATAGATTCAAAGAAATGGGTTGAAGAGTATTTTGAATGCTCTGTCTGAAGGCAAACACACACCATTTCCCTGCTAAAGTGACATTGTCATTACAACTACTGCCAGACAGGCTTGCGTTTTGCTGATTAGAACATTTATCTGAAATTAACAACATGTCACGTCCTACTTACTTTCCTCTTTGTCTTCAGGGAGCTTGGCTAAGTAACGCAAAACATTGATGAAACTCTGGAGTTGTTCTTGAACAGTAAACTCGCAGCCAACAGTGATCCAGAACTCGACATTACTTTCCAAAACTGTTTCCTGTTACAATAAAAGCCATAGACTTTTGTTTCAAGTTTTCTGTTGGAATTTTGTCCCATTAAAGAGATAAATATTTGTTGTAAACTATGTATTAATTCTATAAGTGTTGGTCATTGGTTCTCCACTGTCACACCTTTTAATAGTTTTCCAGTCTATCATAATCAGATTATGCCTTATACCTTTGTGGTTTGCTTTGTTTATATTTAAGACCATGGTTTCTGATTGAAGCAAATTACTTTCCAGCTTAATACAAAATCCTTTCACATCATGATCACACATTCTTAATAGTCCCTTAACTACAAGATTATTAATTAATCCTGTCTAATCGCTATAGATCTAAAATAGCCTGCCCCTGGTTGGTCCTCCAACATACTAACCCAGAAAACCACCTTGTACACTACATCTCCTACACTCCAGTCTATATGTAAATTCAAGTCCTGCATGATTAATCCTTTTATTTTCCTTGTTGCGCATATCTCTGGTTTCCTGCTGGATACTATGCTCTAAATATGCACATCTGTTTGAGGGCCTACAGACCACTCTGACCAACGTTATCTGGCCCTTGCTATATCATAGCTTGATTTTCTCAGCTAAGATTCTTTGTGTCTACTGCTCTTATCCCATCCTTTATTATCAGAGCTACTGTTCCTCCTTTGCCAATTTTTCCTGAAAAGTATCCTGGAATATTTAATCGTCAACCACATCTCCATTTCTTTCTACTATTGCCATCAATTCATTTTTCTTGCTATGACTCTAACCGGAGGTATATCTTTATGCTCTGTCCTTTCCTGACACACTCTGGTTATCGTGTCCCATTTCACAAACCTGCACCATCAGCTTCTTTCTTTCTCTTTAACTTCCTTAACTTCTCACCTGAACCCTCAACCCACTATATATTTTAAAAGGTTGATCTATTTGATTTGCTAAGACAGTGCTCTCAACTAGTCAGTTTATTAGTAGATAGAACGTAGAACAGCCCTTCGGTCCACAATGTCTATGCTGATCACGATGCCACTTTAAACTAATCCCACCTGCCTGCACATGGACTGTATCCCTCTGTTCCCTGCCAGTTCATGTGCCTATCTAACTGCATCTTAAACGTTGCTATTATATCTGCTTCCACCCCCTCTGCTGGCTGCACATTCCAAGCACCTACTACCCTCTGTGTAAAACAAAACTTGCCTTCACATCTCCTTTAAACTTTCCCCCCTCACCTTAAAGTTATGCCCTCCAGTATTTGACATTTCCACCCTGGGAGAAAAGACTCTTGACTATCTACCCGATTTATGCCTCTCATAATTTTGTAATCTTCTATCAGGTTGCCTCTCAGCCTCCAATGCCTCAGCAAAACCAATCCAAGTTCAACCTCGCCTCATAGCTATTACTCTATAATCCAGGCAACATCCTGGTGAACATCTTGCCCACCCTCTACAAAGCCTCCACATCCTTCCTATAGCACGGCAATCAGAACAGCAAACAATACTCCAAATTGGACCTCCCCAAAGTTTTATACAGATGTTTAATGAATTACTGACTTCTCTACTCAATGCCCTGACTGATGATGGCAAATATGCCATTCGCCTTCTTTACCACCCTATCTACCCGCGGTGCCACTTTCAGGGAGAGATGGACGCAGCCCAAGAACCCTCTACACATCAATGCTCCCAAGGGGTCCTGCCATTTACTGCACACTTTCCTCTTACATTTCACCTTCCAAGGTGCAAACACCTCACACCTGCCTGGATTAAATTCCACCTGCCATTTTTCTGCCCATACTTCCAACTAGCCTGTATCCCATTGCATCCTTTGACAACCTTCCTCACTCTCCACAGCTCTGCCAATTTTTGTGTCATCTGCACACTTACTAATTAGACCACCTACATTTCCATCCAAATTATTTATATATACTAGAAACAACAGAGGTCCCTTCACTGATCTGTGTAGAATACAAATGCTCACAGACCTCCAGTCAGAATAACACACCTCCACCACTACACTCTATCTTCTATGATCAAGCCAATTTCAAATCTAATCTACCAAGTCTCTATGGACCCTGTGTGCATAAATCTTCTAGATCAGCCTACCATGAGGGACCTCATTCAATGCTTTACTGAAGTCCATGTAGACAACATCCACTGCCTTACCCTCATCAATGATCTTCATCACCTCCTCAAACACATCAATCAAGTTTGTAAGACATGACCTCCCTGCACAAAGCTATGCTGACTATCCCTCACAAGCCCATGCTCTTCCAGATGCAAGTAAATCCTATCCCTAAGAATCTTCTCCAATAATTTCCCTACCACTGATGCAAGGCTCACTGGCCTATAATTTTCTGGTTTGTCCCAAGTACCCTTCTTAAACAAAGGAGCAACAATGGATATTCTCCAGTCCTCTGGGACCTCGCATGTGGTTAAAGTGGATACAAAGATCTCTGTCAAGGCTCCAGCAATCTTCTCTCCTGCCTCTCTCAATAATCTGGGATAAATCCCTGGGTACTTTTTCCACCTTAATGTTCTTCAAGAGATCCAAAACCTCCTCCTCCTTGAATACAACATGCCCTAGAATATCAGCATACCCCTCCCCTGATCTGACTATCCTCCATGTCCTTCTTCTTGGTGAATACCGATGCAAAGTTTCATTCAGTGCCTCGGCCACTTCCTCTGGCTTTAGGCAAAATTCACTTCTTTGTCTTTAAGTGCTCCTACCCTTTCCCTTCTTATCCTCTGGGTTTTTATATATTAAATGACTTGGGATTCTCCTTAATGCTACTTGCCAATGACATTTCAGGTCACTTTTTTGCCCTCCTGACCCTGTTTTGAGTTCTTTCCTGCTTCCTTTTTAATCCAATTTCTAAACCTTTCCTAAACCTTTCATATGTTTCCTTTTCCTTTCTGACTAAATTTACAACATCTTTCGTTATCCAAGGGTCCCAAACCTTGCCATCCTTGTCTGTCTTCCTTACAGGAAGATGTTGGTCCTGAATTCCAATCAGCTGGCCTTTAAACGACTCCATGGCTGATGTGGACATACCCAATAACAGCTGCTCCCAAGCTACTCTCCCCAGCTCCAGCCTAATACCGTTGCTATTAGCCTTCCCCCAATTTTAGCACACCCTCCCCCCACCCTGAGGTGCAGTCTTATCCTTATCCATAATTATCTTAAAATTTATATGATCAGTGTTCCCAAAATTTTCTTCCACTGAAACACTGATCTTCTGGCCAGGTTCATTTCCCAATACAAGATCTAGTATGGCTCCTTCCCCGGTTGGGCCATCTAAATATTGTTTCAAGAAACCCTCCTGGATGCATCTAACAAATTCTGCCCCATCTAAGCCTCCGGCACCAAGGGAGTCCCAGTCAATATTGGGGAAATTAAAGTCACCCACAACAACCTTGTGCTTTTACATCTTTCCATAATCTTCCTACATATCTGTTCCTCTATCTCCTGTTCATTATTGAGAGGTCTATAGTGTAACCCCACCATAGTGATTGCACCATAGATCTGCTGCTCTTAACCCCCCCCTTGATTAACTGAACCTCACTGCCCAAGTGCTGAATGATTCCTGCTTTTATTTGTCCAGTATTAAATACACCCTTTACCTTTTCGTCATTGGTTGCTGAAGAAGTGGTCTTGGTTACATGCTGCTCAAATAGCAGCAACAGGAGGGCCCAAAGGAAGCGCTCTGCACTCACTGTCTCAATGAGCTTAGAAAGAACAGGCACTCGCCGGTGTTCAGGCACATGTGGCATGGCATCCACAAATACACGGATAATTTTTGTTACAACATTTTCCACGTTCTCTTTGATTTCTGCAGGACCTTCATTGTCAGCCTGCAAAAAACGAATACAAGTAGGTAGAGTATACAAAAGGAACTGAAGAACAAGCAGCATACTGAGTGATGATTAAGAGTCTCAATCTTCAAGTTTATGTCTTTTAATGTAATGTTTCCTGACATGCCAATTGTTAAAACATATTTCCCAAATGTTGATATTCTTATTATCTTGTCAAAGTGACAATGGAATTAAATCTGAAGATGGAAAATTCCTCATTACAATGACGCACTCTTATCTGCAACAGAATGAAATTGAGAAGTAGAAACGTAGTCTGTGAGCTTCCAAGGGCATGTAAAAGGGAAAAAGAGTAATGTGTGTACCTTACAGAAGCAGGGCAATTCATAATAGGGGAGAAGGAAATGGTCAGGGAATTAGACAAATCCTGTGTCTCGGTCTTCACGGAAGACACAAAAAACTTCCCAGAAATACTGGAGAAGCAAAGGCCCAGTGTAAACAAGGAAATAAAAGAAATTAGTATTAGAGAAGAAAAAATATTAGTTAAGTTGATGAGCCAAAACCAAAAAATCCCAGGGAATTGATGATCTACAGTTTTGAAAGCGGTGGTTATGGAGATAGTGCATATTCTGGTTGTTGGATAGCAAATCTGTCCCCATTATTTAAGAAAGGAGGGAGAGAGTGAAGAGTGAATTATAACATCCTTTTAGCCTGACATCAGTGGTTGTGATATAGAGTCATAGGGTAATACAGCACAGAAACAAGCCCTTCGGCCCAACTGGTCCATGTCGACCACAGCAACCTCCCTGGTAGTCCCAGTTGCCTGCGTTCAGCCCAAAACCCTCCAAGCCCCTCCCCTCCATGTACCTATCCAAGTGCCTTTTCAAGGTTGCAATTGTACCAACCTTGACCACTTCCTCTGGCAGCTCATTCCAGGTACTCTCGGGTCCCTTTTAAATCTCTCCCCTCTTATCTTGTATCTGTGCCCTCTAGCTATGGACTCCCCAAGTCCATACAGACAATATCCACTGCCCTACCTTCATCTATCCCCTTGGTTACCACTTCGAAAAAGTCCAAAGGATTCATCAGCCATGACCTCCCATGCACAAAACAATGCTGACTATTCCTGATCAGGCCTTGATTATCCAAGTGATGGTAGATCTTGTCCCTCAGAATTCCCGCCAGTAACTTCCCTAACTGAAGTAAGGCTCACTGGCCTGTATTTCCCTGGCCTGTCCTTGCTACCCTTCTTGAACAATGGAACAACATTAGCCACCCTCCAGTGTTCTGGAACTTCGCCTGTGGCTACCGACAATACAAATGTCTTTACAAGGGCCTCCGCGATTTCTTCCCTCGCCTTCCATAAGGTCCGGGGTGCACATGGTCAGGCCCCCGGGATTTGCCCACAATGAACTTCAAGGCTACAAATACCTCCTTCCTCGTAATAAGCATATGATCCAAGACCTCAGTACTTATTACCGTCATTTCTCTGACATCCATGATATTCCCCTTAGTAAACACTGAGGAGAAATAGACATTAAAAATCTCAGCCATCTCCACACACAGGCGGCCCTGATGGTCTTTAAGAGGACCTACTCAACCTCTTCAAGAGGCTTTAATATCAAGACGCTTAGAAAATAATAACAGGATTGAGCAGTCAACACAGATTTAGGAGGTAAATCACGTTTGACTAATCCATTAGAGTTCTTCGAGGATGAGGCTAGAAGAGTAGAGGCTGCACCCATAGATGTAGCTATTTTCAGAAGGTTTTTGGTAGGAAGGCAAATGGTATGCTGTTCTTCACTGCTGGAGGATTTGAATATAAGTGTAAACATGCCTTACTATAATTGTATAGATCGCACCTGTAATATTGTATGCAGTTTTGGTCTTTTTACCTAAATGGATGTACTTTCTATTTAAGATTCATCAGACTGGTTCCAGAGACACCAGGTCTGTCCTACGAGGAAAGAATAAGTAGGCTTGGCCCCTATTTTTTTTTGTTATAACAAAAGTTGGAAGTATGCGAGATGGGCTGTTTGAAACGTGTAACATTCTCGCAGGTCTTGACAGGGTAAATATGGGGACAGTGCTACCCTGCGTGGAGAATCTAAAACTAAATAAGGGGAAGGCCATTTAAGACCAAAATGAGAAATTTCTTCACCTAAAGTGTGAGGAATCTTTGGAAATCTTTATGCCAGAGGGCTGTGGAGACTCAGAGTTCATTCAGAACTGAAAAGGATAGATCTTGGAATACTGGCAGAATCAAGGTTTAATGGGAAGTGGTAGGAAAGTAACAGTGTGGTAGAAGATCAGTTATGGTCTTGTTGAATGGCACAACAGCTTTGATGGGCCAAATGGCCTACTCCTGCTTCTATTTCTTTAAAAAAATTCTTATGATTCTTCCCCCTCCCACAGATGTATAATGTCTTCAAGGAGTTGCATTAAACATTTTGCAGTTTGTAAAACTGGCCATGTAAAAATTAGGCTGCGGGTGTTAAAAGTAAATAACTAACAATAGCTCAAGGACATGGTCATTTGCCGATCACTAAAGAATAACTTGACAGGCTTTGTAACTCAAGAGTGCAAGAACAATAGCTCACAGGAAGATAGTGGTCTCTTGTGGCAATTACTCCTGATGACACAACGTGATTAAACAGTTAATGTCACTTTACCCTTTATAATGCTAGCCAACTTAATTACATCTATCAGAGGGCACTGATTTCCAGGAATATGACTTCATTGGCACAAATCCCTCTTCACATGAGTATAATGCTCATGTTTAAGTGAACATTACTAGGCTTTACAATGGTGGAGCAGATCACTGCTGAGCTCAATCCTACACTATCATCACCTACCAGCCTCTGCCAGCAATACACCTGCATCAATGTTGGATTGGCATCAAGGCAGATTCTTCTCTTAATCCTGGGATGCACTGGCCAAATCCCACAACGACAGATGTGGTGGGTGCAGAGCATGGATTAGGAATTGAGAAATATCTATATCATAGAATTCAGTGCAGTTATTCCTGCTTTGCACCTATGATGGCAATTAACTTCTTTTGAAAACAAACTTTATCTTATAATATGCTTAGGCAAAACACCATACTACTTCAATACAAATTCTCATAGCTCTGAAGATGGTACCCAGTAACAACCTCCAGAAACTGCAAGGTTACACAGATGGAGACCGATTGCGTAGTTTTAAACAAGTCAAACTGCAAAATCCACTGTACACAGGAAAAAAAGTCTGACTGAAAAAGATGAACTCTCAAAGGGAAATTAACAGAAAGTTCAGAAGGAAGAAGATAATGTTCTTGCTTGAAAAAAAATAATGAAAATGGATTTTTGAAAGGGTATTGGATACATACAGTACATGTAAAGGGAAAATTTGCAGGGATCTTAGACGAAGAGTAAGGGACAATGAATAATTACATAATTCTTTGAAAGAATTACCACAAGCATGCTGTACTGAATAACCCATCCTGCACTACATGTCTTTAGGAACTATGTTGTAAAAACATGGAACTTATTTTAAGACAAAGCCAATATACATTTATTAAATACTGTGAGCATAGCACTTTACAAATGAATATCCTTGCAAAATTGTGAAGTTATATCAAAACATTAACAAAAACATTTTTACAGGAAAGATTATTACTTTCCAAGTGCATGGCACACCCAATCTCTCTGCAGCATCCTTGCAATTTTTTAGGAAGTAGAAAACAGGGGGGGAAAAAATCTTGCCTCCAAGATTCTGCCAGAAGCAGACATCCCCTTTCCCAAAAGACCTGCATATGTTAAGACTCAATTGGGTTATGGTTTCTTAAAATGAGAATTTGTAATTCATTGGTACTTGTTTAGAGCATTCCTAAACAAATTCAATCGTTGTAAATTTCTCCCTGCAACTCTGATGTTGCTGATTTCACAACACTAGTATCTCGGCTCATGAACTTAGACAAGTTATTTCACCACAATGAATGCCGTGGTTAGTTGTCACTTACCAAGGCTTTGAGTAAAATGTGATGATAAACATATTGCTGAGATATGTTGAAGCTCTCAAACAGCAGTAAACACTTTACTCTAACTTACCCGAATAAGAGCTGGAATGACAGTCTGCACAGTCTTGTTTATGACCTGGAAACTGTAGCTGTCATCCAGTCGCATCACATTGGCACCCATGAAGGTAAATATAGGCATGATATTATGGAGAACCTTGTCCTATAAAATACACAAAGTCACAAATAAATCAAAACCAGAAACTGGTTAATGATGTGGTAGTAATGGATTTATGAGCACTTGAAACAAAACAAAAAGTGGTTGAAGAAGTTCACAAATTTGGGGGGGGGGGGTAAGAAATGTATCAATGTGCTTGTATTTTAATCGTACCAAAGACTATAATTACAAAACGGCCAACATATAGCAGGTTAGGACTCAGAAAATGACACTTAATACAATAATAAAACAAAAGAGAGGATTGAAATTGTGGACATTTCCACATCTGTATTTCAAGACAATTATTACTAGATTTAATGCAGTGTATGCACAGGCTCTTGGACTTCCATCTCCAGTGCTTGCTAAACGCTGCTGCCACCTGTGCTCCCAGACTCTTTAACAGCTTAGCTCATAATGCTGTCAGGCCTTAAAGACCCAAATGCTATACTGGAGTAGTAGAATGCGACTGAACCAACACCTTTGTAATATTCATCAGGTTAGGCAACATCTGTAGGGAAAGAAACAGGGTCATCTGCCTGAAACATTGACTATTTTCCACTCTACACAAATGCTGCTTGACCTGTTGAGTACTTGCACATCCTCTATTTTTATTGCAGTTTTGCAGCATCTGCAGAAGCATAATTGACTATGAGGCACTTCCTACTTGCTCCATCATTCAATAAGATCATGGCGGATCTTTCACTTCACTGGCACTTCAAAATGAACCTGCGGCAAAGTCGTTGACAATATCCTGATCCCTAGAAGGAACAGGTTGTACTTACAGGGAACATTCCTGCAGCAGCACCCAAGAGCAGCAATGCGTGATGATGTGTCTGAGGCATATTTGAAGTCCTGACACATTGAACAATCAGCTCCACGTTAAACTTCTCTTCATCAAGAACATCTGTAAAACCAAAGTTCAACATGCAGCTACTTAGGATCTTGTAATGTGCATTGATGCAACCCTCATATCATTTAGAAAATTATGAGAAATATTTACAAAAGATACTTAATGCACCTGGAATTTGCTATAAGATTAAGAATGTTTAACCACACCCAGTGCTAATGAAGGATTACAGAATTCTATCTGCATTCCACTATCTGTATATCACATGAAACACAGATGGCATTCCACAACAAACTGAGCAGTGATACCTAAACAAGTCAGGACCTTAGTTTTCAATGCCTCTTACCCTGATTAACGGAGCTCAATGCAAACTCAAGGAACAGCACCCTATTTTCAGACTTTGCACATTATAACCTTCAGTATTCAATATTGAATTCAATAATTTCACAAAATCAGCTATTCCAATTTTGTGCCTCAAATACCTGCCTTGTTTTTTCTCCCCTCTCTCCTCTTCTGGTATTTCTTATTTTGATTTGATTGCTCCTATTTATATTTCCCCAACAGACACACCTTTTGCTGTCCACCTTCCTTCAGCTGGCACCAGCATCACTTGTGTCATGCAACCTCTCCTGGTCTCCATTCTAGCAAAGATCCCCTTCCCCCACCCCACCCCTTTTGTTCTCTCCAACCTTCCTGATTTCCTCCCCAACAAACAGCTTGTTCAATTTCTAACTTTTCCCAGTTCTGATGAGAGGTCATTGATCTGAAACATTAACTCTGTTTTTCACTCCACAGATGCCATCTGACGTGCCGAAGACTTCCAGCGTTTTCTGTTTTTAACTGAGTGCTAAGGTCAATCATATATAACATCCTACATACAGTGATATATATGATTCACAAATGATTTTGACTTTACGCTCTAATCACTTAAAACTAGAGTCAGAGCTGTACAGACTAGAAACAGGCCCTTCAGCTGACCACATCTATTGCGACTGTTTTACCCATCTACACTAAAATCATTTGCCCGCAATAGGTCCACATCCTTCTATGCCTTGCCTATTCAATGATCTGTCTAAACGTCTCTTCAATGTAGTGATTGTATCCGATTCCATCACCTCTTCTGGCAGCGCATTCCAGATATCAACCATTCTCTGTGTAAAAAAAAACTTGCCCCTCAGATTCCCTTTAAAGCTCCTTCCTCTCAATTTAAACCCCCTCATTTTTTGATGTCCATACCATGGGACTAACCAGAATTAATTCAAGTTACAGTGAATGTCAAGATATAAAAACATTGCAGAGAAACAATTGCATCCTCCATACCATTGCTTATCTTGGATCCATCAGGTGACAGTTTCTGGCAGAGGTTCAGTAAACAATTGAGGATCAGCTGCTTTGTGTACTCCAGGGTGCTCTGCTCGGATAATGCAGGATCCAGAGACCTGAGTCATGACAATGATTAACTGTTAGTTCTCAGCCATAATCAAAATAATCAGCTTTCCACTTTCACGTACAAAAATATAGAACAACCGATCATCTCCAAACTCTGAAAAACCCTCGAACTATTGTCAACAACAGTCAAACAATTCCCAAATCCCATGTAAATGTAACACTGTAGATCTGGCAAAATTTTGTTGTAAATAACTAAGACCTTAAAGTAACTATTTTTCACTGTATTAGACCAGATCCAAGCTAGATGTCAGGAGGTGGCTCTATTCTAGAGAACAGTGAACCTCCAGAATGGCAATTTCTTGCAGATTGGAAGCTGATTTTCCAAATTCCTTCAAATGAGATCTAAACCAATTTATGGCCAGGATAGGCATAAGGAAGGTATTCAGGGTCTCCTGAAGGTGCATTTGTCCAAGAAACTTTCGATCAGAGTAACCACTGCACACTCTGAGGAGAATAAATACCTGTTTCACTGAAGGCATCACAGTGTATTTCATGTTGCCATGTTTAATGGAATGACACCAAGCCACTAAGCTCTCTATCTCCTTCCTGTACTCTGACTCATCACTATTTGAGAACTCATGACAACAACCTTTCCCTCAATGTCAGCAAAACATAAGAGCTGGTCATTGACTTCAGGAAAGGGGGCGGTGTACGTGCACCTGTCTACATCAATGCTGCTGAGGTCGAGAGGGTTGACAGCTTCAAGTTCCTAGGGTGAACATCACCAATAGCCTGTCCTGGTCCAACCATGTAGATGCCACAGCCAAGAAAGCTCACCAGCGCCTCGACTTCCTCAGGAGGCTAAAGAAATTTGGCATGTCCCCTTTGACACTCACCAACTCTCATGAATACACCATAGAAAGGATGCATCATGGCTTGGTATGGCAACTGCTCTACCCTGGACTGCAAGAAACAGCCCAGCACATCACGGAAGCCAGCCTCCCCTCCATGGACTCTGTCTATACTTCTCGATGCCTTGGTTAAGCAGCCAGCATAATCAAAGACCCCACCCACCTGGGACATTCTCTCTTCTCACCTCTCCCATTGGGCAGAAGATACAGGAAACCGAGGGTACATACCACCAGGCTCAAGGACAGCTTCTATCCCGCTGTTATAAGACTACTGAACGGTTGCCTTATACGATGAGATGGACTTTTGACCTCACAATCTACCTTGATACGACCTTGCACTTTACTGTCTACCTGCACTGCACTTCCTCTGTAGCTGTGACACTTTACCCTGTATTCTGTTATTGTTTTTACCCTGTAGTACCTCAATTCACTATGTAATGAATTGATCCGGTCGAAAGGTATGCAAGACAAGTTTTTCACTGTACCCCGATACAAGTGACAATAATAAACCAATACCATTTATCGTTTTTATATCTTCTTGCAAGTAAAATCTAAAGATATTTAGAAGGTGATAGATTATACCTTGGAGAGGATTCAAGTTTTCTCTCCTTTCAAACCTGCCTCACCCACCAGTTCCTAAGCATTAAAAAGAACAGATGAGGCAAGTTCCCTTACTTCTTAGCCCACTTCTGCATGGAAGCCTACAATAATCATTGTCTCTTATAGCTTCTTAATGATTCCAGAGTTATTGCTTCCTACCCATGTGCATCCTCCCGGACCTTCTGTCAAACCTGTATCTATTCCTCCTGATCAAGTGCTTTAACAATAAGTTTGTGTGCAGTCATAGAGCTGCAATCAGGTATTGACACTCTGGTTTACCTGTTACCCGTCTAGGAGGACCTTAGAATCTCAACCAGTGCCACAGCCGATGACATCAGCCGCTCATTTCAGTAACAATACCAGGAGCTCATCTCAAATTCTTCCTGCTCAAACACAGTAAAATTCAGAACTCATACCTGGACAGAAGGCTGAAAAGGGTAGGAACCAAAGTCTGGGGATTTTTGAGTTTCTTTTTGTGTTGCAACAACTCCATGATGAGGGTAACTCTCTGCCAGTTAATGTTACCGGTTGCAGAAACAGGTTCCAAATTCTGCAAATCTTGAGATTTCCTTTAAAGAAAACACACACAATGAAAATAAATCACAATAATTTTTGAAGATTTTGAAGAAGTTGGAGAATCCTTTCTATTCCAACTGGCTGAAGTCCAATTCTGATATATTCCACAAAAGGGATAATGTTTTATTTATTAATTCCGACATGAAGCCCACTTGACTTAATGACCAGGAAGAAGCTCTCTCCAAGTAATGTGTTAGAATTTTGGGAACACGTCTCATTGATTGTTGTTTTATTCAAGGATTTCAGATTAACACAGAAAACATGCACGTCTTCCACTGGAGGAGTGGGATGCACTCCTATGCAGAGAGATTAAGTATATTTGGGGCATATACTCCAATCTCATTGAAGCATACAGAACTCTTTAAGGCCAATACATAGAAAATGAAGTGTCGTTTCTGTGGTCTTTTTTTTATTATTGGTAAGAGTTCGAAGATTTATTTCAAGAGAGTAGCCAAAATTTCTTCAATCGTTAGCACTGCTACCTTGGAACTCTCTATCCCAGAGGGCTGCAGCTGCCCAGTCACCCAGTATAATCACGAAATCAAGAGACACGGCATCGTGGTGCTGATGGGGGAAGAGTGGAATTACCAGAGGGTAAGCACGGACATTGAAGGAGGCTCAAGAGGCTGATGTGCGGATATGGTATCAATTAATGTTATCAATTAAGAGATACCCAAAAAGTTCCCTCATCTGGAAACGTACCTTTGCTGTTGCATTTTCTGCCTTCTGGTCTGCTGAATGGTTGCACGACTTGGAGATTTTTCCAAAGGTCCCAGCTCCCGGGCAACTTGTTCTGCATCAACTACAATCTGTACCATACAAGCAAGTAAAAGTAACAGATATCAAGATGATCATATCAAACAGATCAAATTGCAGTTTTATTTTAAATTCACAACCTAGAAGATACTAAATAATATACCGATTAACAACAATCAAAATCTAAATTAACAAAGAGCAAAACACATCATCTTGCACAAAAGATATAGTGTTTTATCTGCTGGAGTTTAACTAGCCGACGCCTTAAACAGAGTGAACGTTAGACCAAAGTTCCATCTGTTCACTCAGGTGACCATAAAAGATCTTGCAATATTACTCACGATAGTGGAGGAGCATTCTTACAGTGCCCTGCTTAACAATTATAATTATTCCTCAGCCACCATTACCTTTTGTTATCCCACCGCTGCTTTTAGAACTTCGCTGTGTGCAACTCAGCTACTGTATTGGCTGAGATTATAAATGTTACTCAGTTTCCCAAGTGTTCAATTGCATTCAGGTATTCAGAGCTTATATAGATGCAAATATTCTCAAAAAGCGATTCAGTTCAAAAATTCTGTGTGTGCTTTTGAGTGTTAAATCAATTCTACCCACATTTAGAACACACATACAAGTTACTAGCAGAGCACCACAGTACACAAGAGTCTCAGCAGTAGGCTTGAGTTGACAACATTGTGCTTCACGTTTAAGTAAGTAAAAGGGCTAACGAGTTCCATTGAGCATTTATTCACAAACATTCAATATCTATAACGGCAATCACAGCAGGCAAACTTATGGGCAGGACCTCACTGGTTGTCAAGATAATTTTGGGATTGCAATCTGCCTGTTATGTTTGGAGAGTCCTTGTGCTTGGGTGGGCCGTGCATATCAGCTTGGAGATGACATCTCAGAGGGAGACAATGCCAGGGAACATGCTCCAAGTTTGGGTAGGGTGACTGTGAGCTCAGGCAGCTTCCTGATCAATGATAGGTTCATCCAAGACTGTTGTGATAAGCAATGCATTTTACAAAAGTTTGCATTATTGTAATACAGGCATTAAATCATATCACAACAGTAAAATAATGCACACAAAATGCTGGAGCAACAGGTCCTGATGAAGGGGCTCGACCCGAAACAGTGACTGTTTATTTCCCTCCAGAGATGATGCCTGACCTGCTGAGCTCCTCCAGCATTTTGTGTGTGTTGCTCCAGATTCCAGCATCTGCAGAATCTCTTGTGACAACACTAAAATAAGCAGCCTTGCATTTGCCATTATGCTCCTAATCAAACCTGAGCAACAATTTGTTACATAAATCTTATTTTGTTTAAACACAAACCAAAAAGAATACATCTCAAAGCTGCCTTACTCACCGCCTTGAAAACACTGCTTATTGTTTGTGCAGAGACTGGGTTTTTAGTTTGCACAAGCAGGTCGAACAGTACTCCCAGCAACCTCTGCTGTATCTTCACATCAGGCAGTGCTGCAAAGAAACTTTTTGTAATCTAAAAGAGAGAGGAAATGAAGTTTTATAATTAAAAGCAAATCTTGACATAAGAGTTATAGTAAAGTCACTAGCACTTAAAACCGCTGGGAAGAGAATTAGTTTAAAATCTCCCTCATTTTCCTAATGAAATTTAGAGTAGGCAGTCTCAAAATCTCTTGAAATTGGTATATAGATTCAGACCAACTTTTTTAAGCAATTCATTCCCTGTGGATGTAGCTTTTATTGTTCATTGCCAATGGGCCCCTTAATTCAGTGGCTTGCTCTGCTATTTCAGAGGAAAGTAAAGGGTCAAGAGCAATGCTTAGGTCAGACAGAGGATAGCACAGTTCCTTTCATGAAAGACATTACTGATCCAAATAGGTTTTTAATACAATTCAGTAGTTTCAAGGTCATTATTGACTCTAACTGCTTATTCCTGATTTATATAAATGACTTTAAATGTTCCAGTTTTCATGATGAAATTCAAACTCATGTCTCTAAATCAACAGTTCAGATCTTTGAAAACTGCTGACGCTGGAAATCTGAAATAAAAACAGAGAATGCTGAATGCTATACCTGAAAGGTCATTGACCTGAAATGTTAACTTCATTTCTCTCTGCAACACATTGTTTGACCTGCTCAGTATTTCCAGCATTTGACATTTGTAGTGATACTCCAGCAATTTAATCAATATGCTACTGTGCATTCATTGATTATATAAGAGCATGTTCTTCAAATTGGTTATTTTAAGTAACTGAGTTTTTAAGTAAATTAGCTTTCTGCATTGTTTTGTGGATTGTTTAATTTTATAGGCAATATCTAGCAGAAAAGTGAGTTGTCATCATGTAATGATTTTCTTAAAATTTCAACATACATAAATTTTACCATTTCAGATCCTAAAACCCCATCTTACTGCTGGAAATCTCTTTCAGAATTTGAAGTGAACCTCTCATGTAAATATAATGGAAATATCCTAAATTAACACATGTACACATGCATAACTATGACAATAAAACCCTCACTGAAACCGTGTGCAGTCGCAGCACCAGCCCGCAATGTGCTATACACTCATCTACATGCAAAATTTGCAAACTACTCAACACTGAATAGACAGGTAAAGCACTCCCATTGCTAAACAAACTTGAAAGAGTTTAAAGAACGAATACATATATGATAATTTCTCAAATGAAGGTGTTTGTGAGCAGTTGTACTTCTTCCTGAATGTGCACGGTAACTGAATATACTGACTGTGTATGCACACTCATTATTCTTAATCATTTCAAATGTTCATAAGCCTAAATACTGACAAAAACAATGGGGCTGCAGTGATATTAATCTGGTGCAAGCTCTGCAATCCTACCACATTGTATTTAAATGTGATGTTTAAGAAATCTGTAGTATGGACGAACATAATTTTAACAGTGGGCAATTAAACAACTAAAAGGAGACGGCTGGCTCCAAAACATCCCCATCTTCAACGATGGCTGGGCCTAGCGTGTGAGGCTAATGGAAAAGCTGAAGCATTCATAATCATGGCCAGCCAGAAGTGCCAAATGGTTGATCCCACCCTTTTCTTGAGATTGCCACCATCATAGAAACTCCCTGCATGGGATGCTGGGATTCAACACCCTCCATGGAATACCAATAAATGGCTAAAAACACTGTGTACAGACAACATCCTAGCTGGAGTACTTAAGACCTGTGCTTGAAAAGTGATTATGCCTTTGGCCAAGTTGCTCCAGTACAGTTACAATGCTGGCATCTACCTAACTAGGTATGTCCTGCTCACAAAAAGGACAGATCCAATCTGGTTATTCACCAATCAGTCTACTCTCAATCAAAGTGAAAGAACGAAGGGGTCATCAACAATGATATTCAGCAGCACATGATCACCAATAACCCACTCACAAATGAGTTCTGCCGAAGCTCAAGACCTCATCACAGCCCTAGTACAAACATGGACCATACAGATGAATTCCAGAGGTGAGAGTGGTTTCCCTTGACACGAAGGCCACATTTCACCAAGCATGTCCTGGTAAAACCAAAGTCAATGGGCATCAAGGGGAAAACACTCCAGTTGTTGGGAGTCGTACATTGCACAAAGCAAGATGGTGGTGGTTGTTGGGGTCAATAATCTCAATTCCAGGACGTCAATGCAAGGTTTCCTCAGGACATCGTCTGAAGCTGGACCATCTTCAGTTGCTTCATCAATGACCTTTATTCCATCATTAGGTCAGAAGTGGGGATGTTTTCTGTTGATTGCATAATGTTCAATTCCATTTGCAAATCCTCAGCAAATGAAGCAGTCCATGCCTGCAAGCAGTAAAACTGAGACAACATTCAGGCATGGGCTGAGAAGTGATAAATAAAATTCGTGTCACAAAAATGCCATCACCATGGCCACCTCCAACAACAGAGTCCAAGCACCTACACTTGAATTCAATGGCATTACCATTGCCAAGGCCCCCACCACTGATACCCTATGAGCCATCATTGATTGACCAGAAGGTCAACCAGACAGGACACGTTAATCCTTCGGCTAAAAGAACAGCTCAAAGGCTAGGTATCATGCAGTGTGTGACTCACCTCCTGACACAAAGGCAGCAGCATGATTGAATAAAGTCCATTTGCCTGGATGCCTGGCAACACTATCCGACCACCAGTCTGACTGCTTGACTGATACTCTTAGCATTCATGCCCTCCACCACTGGCACAGAGTAGTTACAGTGCACACCATCTACAAAATGCACTGCAGTTACTAACTAGGCTATTCTGACAATACTTCTACTACCAAGGACAAGGGCAAACATGTGCATGGGAAAACCACCACCTGCAGGTTCCCCTCCAAGGGTACACATAATCTGGAACTATATTACTAGCTCTTCAACCTTTCTGGGTCTAAATCCTGGAAAATCCTCTCCACCAGCAATGCAGAAGTACTTTCACCAGAAGGACTGCAGCAGTTTACAAAAGGTGCTCATCACCAGCTTCTCAGGGACAAATGAGGATGGGTAATAAATTCTAGCCTTGCCAGTGCAGAACCCAAAAATGAATGAAAAAAAGATTTCAGGAACGTAATTCCACTTAGGAACAATCATAGTACTTGTGGGCATGTCAGAACAGAATCCTGTGATTTCCCTCAATGTTTGCAATACAAAGTACCTGTCCAAATGCAGTGATCTGCAGTGCTGGCAAGCCTCTGTACACTTCCTTGGAATTATTCAAGGCACTGATGAAAAGATCCAGACTTTGCGAATTCTTCGCCAGTAAAGTCGCAGATTGTTCATTGTACTTTGAGAGAACCATATGCAGCATAAGGGCTTCATCTTTGAGGAAAGTGTCAGGTTCCTTTCCTAGGAGTCTCTCCAGTAGGGGTAACAATCTGGATAATACGATCTGAAAAGTAATTAAAATTAGTATGTGACAAAAAATTCACAATTAAACTATGTCCAGATTTTTGAGCGGGCGGCAAAACTGTGAATGTTTACTGTCATTACTTCACAAGTGATTGAACATAGGATTGAAGGAAAGCTGCTGTTAGTGATTCAGTATTTGTCCATTGGTTGTGATTGTCCAACGGAATTGAAGGAATACTTGAACTGATGTGAATTTAAGTCACCTACAAACCACTCCCACTGCAAGGTAACCTGACAACGCTATGCTTTGCTGCACAAGGTCTAGGTGAATTTTTAAATATCATATGAAGCTAAGTCATTCAAATACAAATTCATTGACCTTGTAAACCAAAAGTGCATCTGTGCATTGTGATTCCTTCATAAAAAATACTTCAAACAGATTTTTAAAAATATCTTCAAAAACTTTATTTATATTTCAGTTTCGACCATCATCATGTGAGCGTTGCATCCTTTATTTAGCATTCAAAAAATGCTTAATAATGTGAATTGGCTGTTTAACTAGCTTGACATTATCACATGCTGGATGTCAGGAATCCCTGGCCACTTGAAACGCCACTCATCTAACATGCTTTAAACATGCATATCCCTACAGCATCAATGAAGGTCATTCAACTGTGATGATGCAAATGTTTGATCAATATTGGAAACATGCCATTGTTCTGAGTCTGGTGACCATTTTTAGTGGATTGAGATCAGAATACAAATGGTCATGGTCTCGGACATCACCAGTGGGTTCCAGGCAATCCCATTGGTGGCAGTATCAAAGAGCAAATTTGACCATACTGAGCGAGCCATACACATGGACCCAGTTTTCCCAGGGCTTCCACAATAGCTTAGCAATATTCCCAACAGGCAGTGAGTAGCACTTTGGATGCAGCTGACGTACCACCATAGTGGAATACAGTACTACAATAAGTGGATGACCTTCTTTTGGTCTCCGAGAGCAACAAGGGGCTGGCGGGACAAATAGGGGCACTTGCTACATTGTGAGAGGCCCTCAGGGAGGTAAGGTTTAAAAGGTAAACCCAGATGTGGAAACTCAAATTCCAGTATTTGGGATACACAGAGTGTCTCAGGGCATATGGGATATGACCGAAGATTGGTAGTGTCTCAACAGCCTAGGCCCCAGGGACCTTGGGAACAAGTAAAGATCAATTTTACCAGGCCACGACCTGATGCCGGAGGGTAGTGCCATTGCTTGCTAGTGATAGACCAGTTTGCATGATGGGTGGAGGTTTACAGTGCACATCACAATTGCGTGCATTACGGGGTAGGAAATGTTATCTTAAAGGCAAGTTCCAATGCAAATGGACTCCAATCAAGGGATTCATTTCACTGGAGCAACAAATAATCTGCTGGAGGAACTCAGTGGGTCAAGCAGCATCTGTGGGAGGAAAAGAATTGTCGATGTTTCAGGTTGAAACCCTGCATCAGTACCGATTCATTTCACTGATTGAGTAATATGGATGATATGCAAGTTGATGAGAATTAAACCAAAGTTCCCATATCCTTTACATCCTCAAAAGAGTGAACAAACCATACTCTTAAATCTAATTTGGCTACGGCTCTCCAGAACACTGGCAGGTCCTGGGGCAGATCGCTCCCAGTCATCCTAATGACGACCAGACTCACCCTGTACGAACTACTGACAGGACGGGCAATGGGATTGCCAAAGGGCACAGTAATGGGGAAAGGACATGGGACTCTGAAAGGACTGGATCATGAGTTATGTCCCAGAATTAGGGAAGCAACTGGAGTTGGAGACACAAGAGATTCTGCAGATGCTGGAATTTGGAGCAACACACACAACATGCTGGAGGAACTCAGCAGGTCAGGCAGCATCTATAGAGGGAAGTAAACAGTCAATGTTTCAGGATTGGAAAGGAAGAGGGCAGAAGCCAGAATAAAAAGGTAGGAGGAGGGGGAGACACACAAGCAGGCAGGTGATAGGCGAGTCCAGGCGAGAGGAGGAAGGAAGATGGGTGGGAGAGGGGGGATGAAAGGGAATGATGTGAGAAGCTGAGAGGTGATAGGTGGAAGAGGCAAAGGGCTGGAGGAGGAGGAATCCGGTAGGAGAGGGCAGCACACCATGGAATAAAGGAAAGGAGGTGGGGAATGGGAGGGAGGTGATGGACAGGTTGTGAGGGTGGAGGGGAAAGAGAAGGGATGAGGGGGCCAAATGAATGAGGGAAAACAAAAAGCAGGAGTTGGAGACAGGCGGTAAAAGCGGGACAAGCCGAGGATAGAGATGAGTTTCAGACAGTGGTACTGAGATCTGTGACAGAGGATAAGATACTGGTCACAGTACCAACAGTGCAGTTGGAATTCACGCCATGATGGATCAGCCTGTATGGGTGTTCACCTGTGACTTTGTGTGCACAGACTTAAAGGAAGAGATTGTATGAAATGCCGATCACAAATAAAACTTGCCTTCAGGGAGCTGTTAGGGCCTGCTTTTTTTTCCCAGAACTACAACAGTTTTCAACTCAACAGATTGAGCTCCTCCTAATTACCACAGAGGATCAAAGGGGGCATTAATGCTGCACCAGATGGACAAATGTGGAACAATAACACAGGCAGAGCAACCAGAACCCCGTCAATCATCAAGGGCAGGAGGTTGTGTTCTGTCCATCACAACACACATATAAACTTTAGGGCAAGTAATTAGACATGAGAGAGATGATGGCACACTATATATCAATTGAAGTCAACTCCCCCTCCCCCCCCCCCCCCCCCCCCCCCCCAATTCCTGTGTGCGTCCTGGCCAAAAGAGGGGCGAAACAGAGCCACCTGCAACATCGCAAGAGGAGCTGCATACCCAGAAGAGACAGCTGGGTACAATTTCTCAGATAGAACGTACCTGGATCATGGGATGCTACCCTGATCATAAAGTCTGAAAAGACAGGATACTGGAGACTTTGTGTTATTGGACAATATATTATTTTGAGAGAATGTATGTGTTCTGCCAATATGGATAGGCAAGTGAGGAACTGCAGAAGCTGACTGGCCTGCCCCACAATAATGGAAAGGCCAGCTCGAGAGAGCATGCTGCCGGATGAAGAGGTACGATTGTACAAGAACGTTCAATGTGAGATTGTGCCTGTGATCATAAATTTAACCTATCTGGGACTGATTGGCTCGGTGTTGCTTAGTATGTGTCTATGCATTGGATGAAGATGCTGTGCCTTATCTCTAAATGTACACAAGATGCTATACTTTGTACAATCAGGGAGTAAGCAGACCTAAACTAAGCAAGATGAACTGGCCCCTTTCCCTCCAGCAGGTGTCAAAATAAGCATGCTTCTGCTTAACCAAAGAACGGACGGGTGCAAGTGATTCTTTGGTTCGCAGTAAACTGCTGGACTCAAAAGGGCTTCACAATCAGGGTATGGAGTTATCAGAGATCCTTTTGAGTTTTAAGTATCTTTTTATATTATTTAATTCTAACACTAATTATCCATCTGCTCGAAATTGATTAAAACAATGCTCTAAGTGATAACTACTCACACTGCTAAAAAAAATAAACTCACCTCTCCATTCACTTGTTCGAATACTTCCAGCAAATTACGTGTGACATACGATGGTTGACCTTGATCTCCAAAACACTGCAGAAAATTCTCAAGAGCTTGTGTCAGGTTTGTGTGCTGTGACCTTGCTGGTCCAGTGGGTGTTAAAATTTCCTCAAATAATGTCCCTAGAGCCTGGATAAATGAAACAATGGAGCAAAAACCCATAAGCCATCAGCTCTGGAAAGAGCACTGGTTGCTACCAACATACCTCAAAAAAAACCCTTACATAACTATTAGGTAGATATCCCTGGGTCTTTCAAAAGGGAAGAGAAAAAAAAATGTCTTTGTGGAGAGAAAGGGAAAGAGAAAAGACTTGTTTTCCTTAAATTTTATCTGAATCTGCAAAGCGTAGCCCTCTAACATTAGCATCTGTTTTGAAACATTAACGAGTTTTCTCAGATGCTACCTGGCCTGCTGCGTATTTCTGGGGATCTTCTGTTTTATTTTAATATACATTGCATTTTGGGCACAGTCTAATTTCCAATTTACACTTTCTGCCACCAATACAAAATCTAAACAATGACCATTTCGTAATGCAGGAATTGCAGGAGCAGGTAAAGCAGCAAGAGGGTATTTAGCATCGCATTCAGAAATCAAATCACCCAATGTGCCTGACAAAAGAAACTCTTAGAATTCTTAAGAACACCTCAGTTTAGCTCTTAATTTTAAAATCACCAATTGCAGAAGATCATTTTGTATAATGAGCAGGTATTCAAATTGGCAGGATGGAGGCTCTAGTATTCATTTTATTTCTTACTCAGGTAGCAGATCAATGTCCATTGGTAGCACTGGCAAGTTATATAGACAGAGGCAAAAAATTAAGAGAGAGTAATTGGTAAGAGCCAATAGTTATGTATAGCTGTACAACAACTTAGTCAGATGACAGCTTGAGTTCAAATTTTGAGCAGCATACCTCAGGAAGGTTATTAAAGCTTTGCAAAGTGCAGCCTAGAATTACCAGAACAATACCTGTTAAATAACCAGTAGAAACAACTGAACTTTGAAGTTAATCTCTAAAATTCAGATTCTTAAGAGGTGATTTGAGTCACATTTTCAATACCCTAATGGAAACTGATAAGGTAGTGGAAATAAACTGCAGGTCAAGGAGAATAGGACTAAGGGACATGATCTAACAATTGGAACCAGATGACACAAGAGATGTAAATGTCTAGAACTTTATCTGCAATTAACGGTAGATCATATGTTACTTTAATATCTAAGATTAATAGGATTTTATTAGCCCAAGATACTTAGGGCCATGCGGCAATTGGGTGAGTTAGAGCACAGATCAGACATAATCTCGGTCAATATTTAGCAGGCTTGTCGGGATAAGCTGCCTACTCCTATCACTACTTTCAACTCTTTAGGTCACGATATTACACTACATCATTGCAACATGAAGAGTATAGCTGTACTCAAATATAATAAAAAAATAAAATTGTACAAAATTATGAATTTAAAAACAGAGCAATCCTTTGCCCTTTCTTACCTGACTTAAGTGCATGGGATCTGCAATGATTTCTTCTGCCATATTAGCAAGACTATTAATAACCACATCAAATCCAGATCCTGGTACTTTTGCTATTGTTTGTAAACAGGCAATTGCTGCCCGACGCACCTCTCTTACAGGGCTACCCAGAGAAATGACTAAGGACACCACCACTGGGAAAAACAAACATAATTCAGTAATAAATAGGCATATTTTTTGAAATTATAAATAATATTTAACCCAATCAATTGAATGGATTAGGAAGTTAATACCTTGTGATGATAGAAATTCTGTCCCAGCATAATCAAATAGTGCGCAACCCAAGTAAAAGGCTCGGGTCTGTAGTATGACACCTACTGTTCTGTTCAACTGGTTACTAAGGTTATAATTATAGGTCCACACAAGTGACAAGAACCTGAAGAGATGACTGGGATCAGGCAGATGAGTCTGAAATACCAATTTTCATCAATTAACAAAAGGACAGAGTTATAAAATCACAAATATAATAAAGATATTTAGTTGAAATCAGCTTTCCTTCCCTCCTCATATAGTTACTGATTTATGTAAGCCTTGAGAACAGTGACAAATTCAGGAAATGATTATATACAGTCAAATCCAACTATTTGACCAATTCTTTTTTAACATTGGCAAATTGACAAAAAGCTTGTGTTTTCTTTCAAGATTTCATCTGGTTTGTAATTCTGCATATTTTGTTACACCCAATATGAAAACACATAATTTAAACACAAAGGAGATTTTAAAATACTTCCCAGAGAAAACAAATTTTATTCAAAACCTTAGATTACTTTTGTATCCCAAATACATATAATAGGATTATTATACATGAGTAAATAAACTGAGCACGTAACAAGATTTGATGCTATATGATCACACAAACCAATTAAATTATACTTTCAATTAAGGTAAATCCTAAATCCAAAGTTCCCATCTGAACTGAGCTTTAACTCCACTTTTTGTGATTGGTAAAACAACTGCAAGAATACACAGTTTGTGTAATTAGAATGAGGGAATGTTGGAAAAGGCAACTAATAGTAGCCATATAACTATGAGCATTCCAAAATGCTTTGCTTGGCCATGTGAGTTGAAACTACATAAATAACTTCATCAGATCAATATGTAGAAAACAATGCATTTAACAAACTTGTTTGTGCACTACTGTAATGCCCTTATCTCTATCCCAATAGTTAAATTGATAACATGGATTAAATATCTATTCACCTGAATCAAAAGCTGCAAGAGTATCCTGAAGCTTGCTACGAGGCTTCCTTCACTTGCACCACACATAATAAGATCAAACACGTCAATGAGAAGATGAAGGTAGTTACAATTTTGTTCATCCAAACTTTCAGGGTTCCACCAAGACTGTTCTGAAAAGATGAGAGAGGAAAGTTAGGAATGCTAGCCAAATGGTCATGCCAATGAACTGGTTGTAAGTTGCGAAATGGAATGCAACTAAATCCATTGGAACAGAACCAAAAAAAATAATTGTAAGGCAAAGTGAAAGCAGCTGCATTTCAGATCGAGGTAGCGATGATTTGAACCTATCGAAACTGGAAAAGTCCTCAATGGTGGAAATTATACATGACAGGCTAATAATCACTAAGTGTCAAATAGAATCATTGGCCCAATTATCTCCAGGTACACCTTCAATAACTTTCTTTTTTGTGGTAAAGTGAAAAGTGAGCAGTTCACTGATCACGTTATCATTTTCAACTCCTTTTGTGACTACAGTGAAAACACAGCAGCCCTGGACAATACCTAGCCTGTGCTGACAAATGACAAGTCTCAACGCGGCTTCCGAAATATTGCTGAGGGGAAATGGTTAAACTTTACATTGTAACCTTGATTAGGTAAAACATACAACCGCTGTAGGGATGTAATTTCTAAAACTGCTAATGGAGCTCTGAAAAAGCGTGGCTTATTTTATGCTTTAGCCAATCATTCTAAAAGTGCACACTGGCAAAATGCCCTCATGAGCTATTGACAGCCAGTTAAAAAATGAGTTCTCTGACACCAACCTTTTTACATTTACATACAGCACGTTAAGAGATGTCAGACTGTGCTGAATTAACAAATCTTAAATGTTTGCCAAACTCAAGTATAATTAGCAAAATAAAAATAATTTCCCACATTACCTGCAAGCAAATGAACACCCAATACTTAATTTTAGCAGAAATACTTCCAATTGATAATTTCTATTCTCGCATTTTTAAAGAAATTATTAACACCAGCACATTATTTCTGCCTAAATTCTGAATGCAGATGATGCTAAATGCAGGTGTTGTCAAAACCTAATTTCCCTGATTAAATACCTCACCTTTCAGCAGCGATTCAGGTGGTTTGAAAGCCATAATTAGGTTCTTTAGCAACAAAATGAGTATAAATCCAGATTCTGCACTCCAACCAACATCAACCTGCATATGCTCTACATATTCAGTAAGTAGGTCCACTGGTAACGTGTTCCCTTCAATATAATGAAGATGCCACTTTCGCAAAATTCTCTGCAATGTTGAATGAGAGAAGTGATTAAGCTCATATTCAAAACATTAACATACTGATTTTTTCCATGAAGCGCGGGAATATTTCTGTCTGGGGTACATTTTGGACCCAACTATCCAATGCTCCCTTAGAATTGTGCAGTTTTTCATCTCAAAAGGGGAAAAAACACTAATCCCTCAAATCTGAAACCGTGTGATCAATTTGTGGATCATCTTCTGTTTAAGTAGATCTATATGTCCCTTTGAACAATGTCCTCATATGACAAGTGAATTCCATTAACATAAGCAGGATTTGCTGACACATCCGCCTCTCCTGCCCATATCCTTAACTTTCAGCATTAAACAGTTTGCTGTTAAGTGCTAGAACAAAATAAAGGAATCGTTTACATTTACAATTGCTCAACACTAAGGAGGTTCAGATAGAACCCAAGCCACTGCATATTTTGAAGAGATTAAATTAGTGCTAAGTGATAATGAAGGGATCAGTTCAAATTTGTACTAGTTATGGAATGGAATTAGTTTTTAGCCTAAAATTCATATTCCAAAATTTAATTGAAATTTGCCATGGAGACTTTTATGTAAAAGATTGGGATTAATGAGCCTGTATAATAAAACCTAAAGATATACAGTATTATACAAGATTCTGGAGTGGAAAATGCAGTACCATAAAAGGGGTATAACTGGTGAGCAACATTTGTTGAGTAACTCAGATCAGTGCTGCAAATAAAAACAGAAGTTCTCTCAGATGAATTTCATGCAACTAGTTCTTTTCGAACTCATTTTGTGTAAGCTTGGGATAGTGGTCCCCACAAAGTGGGCTGGAGATGGCTCATCTCACAAAACACAGGGCATGCCTCAGAACAATCTCATCGAGGGAATAAACTCTTTAGAGAAACACACCGCTTAGTTATAGAGTTGTGCACCTTTCAACAAATGGGCAGCCAAACAATTTTTTGTCAAAACCTACCTGTCATGTTCTAAATATCAAGGAAATTGGGAAGCAAAATCAAACAAGAAATCAACTCACCAGACAAAAGGAAAAAGGCTCAGAACAAAAAGTTAACCTTCGAAGAACAGACGTTCATGAAATGTCAGTAATTAATGCTAGCAATGCTAAAAGCATTTTAAAATCACAGCTTTATTGTATGCATTGGAAAAATAATTTAGAGACAAAGGCAGAATTACACAACTACACCGCAAGATCTTGCAACAGTTTAAAAGGGAATGGTGTGTAATTCAGCCATAAAATTCAGGATGATTTCCATTTTCATCCAGTTAATTCCTGGCAATCAGATAAACATCTTGCTTCTAATCCCTACCCAGCGGTCCCCATTGTAAAATGCAAGAGGATGCTTTACATTCCTAGACACTTCCCATAGACTTCAAGTAGATGCAGTATTTTGCTTGAATGGAATTATACGGTTATTTGACAATGACAATACTCACCTTGTCATTAGGTTTCCATAATGAAATATCCTACTGACAAAGAAACGACAGTACAACCATTCCCACAGAGCATTTTCTGCCATTCAGCAGTGCCATAGCTCATTTCAGAATAGTGACAACTTGGGTGAATACAAGAGGGTGTATGTGGAACTGCACTGGAGTGGGAATTAACACCATAACTCTGTGGCAATCCCAGAAAAAATGCACAAAAAGATTTTAATCAACTTTCCATTACAATAGCCAAGAGAAGCCCCAAGGAAACTTCTGGCAAAAATCTAGCAAAGAGAGAAAGCAAGCAAAAAATTTTTAAAAAGCATCCTAAATTTTAGAAATAAAATATTGCCACCATCTGCTTTAAATATTAAAAAGCAACAGCACTTGAAACATTAAAGATCCTTACCCAGTCTCTGCTTTTTGCAACTAGTTTCTTCAGTCTTTTCTCTAAAACACCATATACTTGTAGAGCATGTTGTAAACGTTCTGGATCCGGCTGCATCTCCAAGGTCTGGACTAAAGCAAAACTCAGTACAACAGAGGTCAGCTTGTGCTTCGGGTTTGGGGATTCTTTTTTAATGACTTGCACAATATTTTCTATCTGTGGACAAAGCAATTATCATCAAAATTCACAGCAGTAATAGGATTTCACGCTGGTCAATACAAGAGCCAACTTTCCCACTCAATAGTCATGAAACTGTTGTAATTTGAATCAACATTTCTCCTTCCTTCAACCATTGGTCAATTTAAGCATTTTCCATAAATGGTTAAACTTGTCACAAATATGGTAAGAGTTTTATTTTGGCAATGAAATTGAAATTATTTAATTGATGGCTGTTCTGTAAAAACCTTTACAATGAATATTTTCTAATCAGAAATGTTATGTAAATATTTCTCTGCTCAATTCAAGATAGCTGAGGTACAAGATTCATAAACCTTTATTATTTCACATGCAATTACTTCTTAGCCATGAACCTCATGCTTTCTATATTTCACAAACAATTTCAGTCTCCACTGTTAATATTTAATTACTTCCAGTATATTTAGTCCTGTTTCTATTGCTCATTTCCACATTTTGTTTAATACGTTCACTTTCCGCAATATTTAATTTCAATTTTTGACTTATTTATTTTTCTTCCCTTGATTCAGCCCATTCATTAATTCCTATTTTTCCATAAGACAGCCCACCCACCCCCACTGCCTAACCAGTTCTGGCCTATCTCCCCTTCTGCTTATTCACTATAAAAATCAAGAAGCAGCCAAGAGGTTGGGATTGCATCTTGGGAACTAGATGTTTACACTTATTCCACAAGATGACACATGCCTCATTGTTCTCCAAGAAAGCCAAGACATGAGCAATCCTTCAGCTCCAAATCTAGCTAAAGGTCTCCATTGTAGATGACAGGATAAGGAGAGGTGAGCAAGAAGATGAAAGTACACAGTGCGAACAGGAGTTACAGAAGCAGAAAGTGCAAAGAAAATTGAAGAAATAATGATGAGAAGAAAACCAAAAACAAAGAAAAAAAATCAGTTACAGAAAAGATAACCATGAGCAATGCTAAACAGTTAACTAATATAATATTAATTTTCTAAGAGAAGGACTCCACAGTTGTGTGTGGACCATGTAACATCAAGCAGATGACAGGTGTGATCATTGGCCATTTGACCGATAACTGGCTTGCCAATATTCCCTACCAAACCTCACATGATCAATGGCCCCTTGGTTACAAGTACCTGGTACCAAAGATATATAGAATACAAGATGAGGACAGATTCTGTCTCATCTGGCCAAGCCTGATAATTGCTGACTGCCTCAAATACTTATGCCGATTCTCCAGGAAGACATGGAACACGACTGTTTTGAATTAATTTTTAAAATGGTGTTTTATAAGCTGTACCACCAAGATTAATTTAAAGCTTTATTTTTCTTACCATTTGAGTCCTTGCAGAAGGATCCATTGAGCACAAGTTATTTGCCAGGAGCTCAATCATTTTCTGACTTGCCTTGCCAACCATTTCTCTCAAGTTACAGCTGTCTAATACTTCTTCAAGTACTGTTAAAACAAGTCGAGTAAAGGTTTTAAGCAGAGTCCACAAGTAATAACAAAAGGAGCAAGAAAAACTTCCCTGAATAGAACAATCATGTAAAGCAGATATGAAGATCAGTAATTTATTCTACCTATAATTCTACCTACCGTCGTAGGCTGTATCTCAAACAGTGATGAGTTGGAGTACAGGAAGGAGATAGAGAGGTTAGTAGAATGGTGTCATGACAACAACCTTTCCCTCAATGTCACCAAACAAAAGAGCTGGTCATTGACTTAAAGAAAGGGGGCGGTGTACATGCACCTGTCTATGTCAATGGTGCTGAGGTCAAGAGGGTTGACAGCTTCAAGTTCCTGGGAGCGAACATCACCAACAGCCTGTCCTGGTCAAATCACGTAGATGCCACGGCCAAGAAAGCTCACCAGCACCTCTACTTCCTCAGGAGGCTAAAGAAATTTGGTTTGTCCCCTTTGACTCTCACCAACTTTTACCAATGTACCATAGAAAGCATCCTATCTGGATGTATCATGGCTTGGTACGGAAACTGCTCTGCCCAGGACCACAAGAAACTGCAGAGTTGTGGACACAGCCCAGCGCATTACGGACACCAGCCTCCCCTCCTTGGACTCTCTTGGTGAAGCAGCCAGCATAATCAAAGACCCCACCCACCCGGGACATTCTCTCTTCTCTCCTCTTCCATCAGGTAGAAGATACAGGAGCCTAAGGGCACGTACCACCAGACTTAAGGACAGCTTCTACCGCACTGTGATAAGACTATTGAACAGTTCCCTTATACAATGAGATGGACTATGACCTCACGATCTACCTTGTTGTGACCTCGCACCTTATTGCACTGCACCTTCTCTGTAGCTGTGACACTTTACTCTGTTATTGTTTTTACCTGTACTACATCAATGCACTCTGTACTGACTCAATGTAACTACACTGTGTAATGAATTGACCTGTATGACCGGTTTGTAAGACAAGCTTTTCACTGTACCTCGGTACAAGTGACAATAATAAACCAATACCAATATAATCTGTACATTCAATCTGTTGAAAGCAGCAGATAGTAACTATGCTATACAATCATCCACAAAAATACCTGTTCCTGTGAGTGTCCATATTTCCACATTTACATGCCACTTATTCTATGGGACTAGATGAATGGACAAATAAATAGGTTAAAGTATGCATAACAGTTCTATTGGCCATTTTACCCATTAGATAAAGGCCAGCATATTATGTAGCTTATCATGTGTATTCGAAAGGAAGTCTACCTAAAATGTATTATATTTTCATTCCCACTTCAAAGTGGTGAATGTAGAGACAGAACTGAGTTGCACAAATGCAAAATGCCCAATTGCCCCTGCATTGTGTGTACCAAACAAACATAATTTGTTTCCATCAATTCATTCTCGACAAGATCGAGCACCTTAGTGTTGACCACTCCTGGCAGAAAGTACCTCAAGCAGAAGGATAAAAGCAGCAATACATACTGACCACCAAAAGACTCAAATATCCTTTTTTTCAACTACGTTACTGAAAAACCCTGCTACCTTTAAGGATCCATTGAGATACACTCCAAAGTCCTCTTTTCCTTCACAGCAATATCCACCCATTTATTGCACATTCTCTTGCCTCCTCCAATAAATTACCCGACATATTTCTGGATTAAACTCCATTAATCATTTTCTTGCTCAACTCATCAGACCATGAACATGTTCCTGCACTCTTAAGGTTTCTTCCTCATTGTTAACTACATGGCCAACGCTGAGGAATCAGCAGCCTGGGGCATTGGCTCTGCTTCTATTTCTCTCTTCACATATGCTGTCTGGCCTGCTGAGAATTTCCAGAGTTTTTTATTTTTGATTCACATTTCCAGAGTCTACAGTTTTTTTTATTGCTTTTCAATCCCTCACTGGTTTAGATGTGATTAACTTTTCTCCCTGCAGGTGCTGCCTGATCTGCTAGGCTTTCTCAGCATTCTTTTTTGTTTCAGATTTCCAGGGTTTGCTGTGTTCTCGATCTCACATTTCCAACAGGTCTTTTTTCTTCTCTCCTCTGCCCTCGCTCTACTTACCCTTTCTTCAAACAGATTAGCTGCCATCAACAGGCTGTGGCATCCTCGCCTGATCAACACCAATCTATGTCATTTGTTTTCTCTTGGTCTCCACCCTATAAGAGGCATTTAGTTTATTCTTTCCACCCCTCCCACTTCTCTACAAGTCAAAATACACCTGTTTTCTGAATTTACCTGGCCCTGAAGTAAGGTTATGGATTTGAAATGTTTACTCTGCTGCCTGATCTGCTAAGTATTTCTAGCACTTTTTTTATGTGTGTGTCATCTGTAAGCCTCTTCATCTTGCCTCCAATATGCAAATCTAAATCAATATATATTATAAAAAAGGGGGCCATGTACAGAACCCTGTGGAACTTCACTGATAACAGCCTTCCAGTCAATAAAGCATCAACCATTGCACTTTGCTTCCTGGTACAGAGTCAATTTTGGATTCAATTAGCCATTCTCCCCTGGATCCCGTGGGCATCTATTTTTCTACCAGTCTTTCATATGGGTTGAAAGGCCCAACGAAACGAAATATTCTCATTCTTAATACAATACCTTTGCAATTGTTGCATACTGCCTATCTCATCTCGGAGATGCTCAAACAACAGAAAGTAATAGAATGCAATGGGGCCTGGAGACACGACAGAGCAGGCAAGAAATTATCTACCGCTCAAAAAGCCAACCACTTACTGATGAGTTGTAAAGTTCACCATCCTGACATATGTGCACAACAACCATAAACAATTACACCTGACAATTCAGATTCAACAAGCCACAACAATTCAGAAAAAGAAGTATGTTAAGAACAATGGCATTCTGTCCAATGTGTGACTGGACTGAATCCTGATTCATACCCGGATGCTTGACATGATTATTTCACAGATTCAAAAATGATAGTTACTTACTGTTTGATGCAAGTACCATTAAGGTAAGGAAACTACTTTTACCTGCTGGCCAGCCACGAAGCAGTGGATTCTTGGAGCACAGATCTGAATTAACAATAAACTTTGTCATTTTCCGCTCAACCGATTGTTCTGTTGGGTTGGTCAGTACCACATAAGGCATCAGTTCCATCCATATCTGATGTGTCAGCTCTGCATTCCCATTATACAGATTTCCCATACTTAAAAAATTAACTGCCTCTTCAAGAACAACATACCTAGGAGCAATTACAGAGCAGAAAGTTGAACTGGCAATAAACATTTAAGCAAAACACACAAATCTATGTGGGATTTATAGAAATGCAATGAAGTAACATCTTTACGCCCATCGGTTTTACAGTAGGTGCAATGTCCTCTTCATCCATGGAGTGGTGATATTGTGCAGCATACAATTCATTGTAAAACTGTTCTATTCATTCACTGCATCAAATACTGTGGCATTACTCCACAGTGTTCTGCACCTGGTTAAAGAGATGCAACCATATCCATCTCAAATTTAACAACTTGAAGTTTACAGGTCAATTTATGCTCACTCTGAACAAATAAAATAAATCACAAGGACATCTTACGAAAGTCTAAATCTGATCACCATCTATGTCAGCAGTGGACAGGTTAATGCTGACAACAACCAATCTGGTGGGAGGACGGCATAAAATTAAGGTAAGATCTTTATTAGTCACATGTACACTGAAACACACAGTGAAATACATCTTTTGCGTAGAGTGTTCTGGGGGCGGCCGTAAGTGTCGCCACGCTCCTGGCACCAACATAGCATGCCCACAACTTCCTAACCCGTACGTCTTTTAAACATGGGAGGAAACTGGAGCACCCAGAGGAAACCCACGCAGACACTGGGAGAACGTACAAACTCCTTACAGACAGTGGCCGGAATTGAACCTGGGTCTCTGGCACTGTAAAGTGTTACGCTAACCCACTAACCACTACACTACCGTGCCAACCCGTGCTTTAACTCATGATAAACATTTTGTAACTGTTGAATAGTACGAGGATGGGATCAGCCAAGACTCAGGTATCCTCAGTGAAAGAGGAACATACATGAGTGGCCTTCTTAGTGGTATCTATTGTTTGTTAAAATGTGCTTATTCAGTGGAAACAGTTCCTACTCAACAGGAAGAGAAAAAATATATTAAAATCTGTCATAACTATTTTTAAATATTCTAATTATCTGCACACTATTTAAACAAAGCAGCTTTGTCCGTAGAATCATACGCACCAGTGCTCATTCTCAGAAAGATCCACTCGTTGAAACAGTGACAAAAGAGAAGAAACAGTCTTTTCTTGACCAAGCTGTCTAGAGTAGGCCTAGAAAAGAAGCAAAATTATAATTTATTATTAAGTTTAATTAGCTCTCTGTTATGCAATATCTTAGCTCATCATCAGACAGCAGCACTGGACTACAGCTGCCACTGTGAACCAAAGGTCATCGATAATTAATCACAGATATTGACGAATTGGTTGACGGTCAGTTCCCTAATTAAACTGCACCTCTTTTGAAAAATGCTTCCCAAGAACTTCTGATTGAGAAGGTGGTCTGACTGACAAAATATAATTGTTTTTAAACTATTGTTGTTAACTGTGAATAATTCAGAGAAGGGCATCCATTTCTAATGTTTGTACTTGGGAGTCCAAAAGGTTAATTTGCACCCCCAATAGAGGGCAGCACTTTGAACTGTGGCACCTGAAATACAACACAAGAAAGTAGACAGTCTACAAGTTAACTTGTCAAATACTCATTTGTTTTGAGGCACGTTGATATTCAAAAATGGAAATTCTTTAGAGAGACAAACAAATGTTAAATTCAATTAACTTCTGATAATGTCTTTTTCCCACTCAAGTTTGAGGTAACATATCTTCTGCTGGTTAAGTAGGATTCAAAATTTAGAGCAGATACCTCCAAAAAATATTCAGGAAAGAGAAATGAGGCATGAACTAATGCAAAGTTGTTGTTTGCAGTGGGTACACTTAAATTATAATTGCACTTCCTCTGTAGCTGTGACACTTTACTCTGTACTGTTATTGTTTTTACCTCAATGCACTCTGTACTACCTCAATGTAACTGCACTGTAATGAATTGACCTGCACGATCAGTATGCAAGACAAGTTTTTCACTGTACCTCAGTACAAGCGACAATAATAAACCAATACCAATGTGGCAACAAATTTCACAGATTATAAATCTGGGATAGAACCAAATTTGAGTTGCACCTTTCACAACCTCAGAATTCACAAACATTTCATGGTAGATGGAGAACTTTTGAACTGCAGTCATAGCTGTAATGCAGGAAACCCAGCAGTTAATTTGTGCAGCGCCAGTGCAAATGACAACTGATAATGGCCAGGTCATCTGTTCTTTTACTGATGGATACTGAGATTTAAATATTGGGTACAACACCGGGGACAATTCTTATACTCCTTTTCCAGACAATGCTGTGGCATCTTTTACAGAGATGTTGTAGGTGAGAAGGTGACTAACCAGGTGACAGCTGACACAAAAGGGACATATTACCCAAAGGTTCAATTCACTGCGATATCCCAAAGTAACAGGCAAAGTTGCCATCAATTAGAAGAGGACACTAAACTCACCTCCAGAGCCTGTAGAGCAACAAGAACTACTTCTGGACTGTCATCTTTTATCCGTCCCAAAATACTTTCTTTCAAGAAAGTATCGTCATATCCTTCCTTTAAAAGAAGTTTACAAATTAATAATAATTCATGATTAATTCTATGATCATACAGCTGGCAACTTCCAATAATAATCCAATGCCTATTGTATTATGTTTGCCAACATTAAACAGGCATTCACCACTATCAAGCCACTGCCCTGAAAGGCAAACTGATTATGACATCCATTATTAGGTTGCAACCAAAATGTTTAAGGAAAACTTACAGAATTTTACAAATTTCTTCTCTTGGGTTTGCAAATTATAGAACCACACCACTTAAATGCAGCAGGATTTAAAGAGATTAATTTTCAATTATTAAAGATAGATCATCATACAATGCATCACAGGTACTATTTTGCTCGTCTAGATCTATCTACTAGCTCTATGCAAGAGCAATCCAGCTAGTCTCCCATTCCAATAAGCCCTGAAGATACTGCGTCCACTACTACTCTGACAGAGCATTCATTGTGTCAAAACATACACCTTTGTTCTTGACTGCTGTCAATGGGAACGGTTTCTCTCTGTATACTGAGTATACAGAGTATATCATTTAAGTTAATAAACGTCTCCATCAGATCCCACTGCAATCTCCTCTATTCGAAGTAAAACAACCCTAGCTTCTCCTGTCTATCCACATAACTTTAAATCCCTTATTGCTGGAATAATTTTCATAAATTTCTTCAGCACCCTCCCTGAAGCCTTTATACATTTCCCAAAGATTATTTAAGAATACATTTCTTTTTAAGAAAAAAGGAAATTGAACTACTCAATCTAAACTATCGTGATATACTGTCAAAATATACTTGAGTAGTTCAATATCTTTAACTGTTAAAGACACAGTTAAATTTATCTATTGCCTGGGGAACCCTACACTAACACTCCTTGGTGGCAAGTAGCTGTTACTTCCAAGGCAGGCTTCATTTCATAACATCTCTTGAACATTAACTGACCCTTCAGCTGAAGCTGAGGAGAAAGGTTTTTCACAGGCCCCGTAATGACATGGACTTGGCCTAGAATTAATTACTCATAACTTGTTAACTTCTCCAATGAGCAGCTGTCACTTCAAACAGTTATAACTTCAGAGCATCATCTTGCATTTTAATAACATTGGAATTCTTTTAAATTTGGGAATTTGCAAAGTCCTGTGACATTCATTTCAATGACCAATTATCTTTGCATAAGTTTTAGATGCACAAAATCTTCCATATTTAAGATGAAGATCCCCACCCCTCCCCAGAAGAGATTTGCATTTTATTTTAAGTGCCTTTAATATTCCTTTTAGGACTCCCCCAAGTACTTTATTGCCAATTAAGTAGCTTTGAAGTGTAGTGCAAGCAACCACAAACAAAGTAATAAACCCACTTATGTTTTAATACTGAACAAACTCTGCCATGGGATCTTTTACATTCACTGGAAACAGAAAGCAGGGTCTCTGTTTAATGTTTCACCTCACAATGCAGCTCTCTTCACTTAAGTATTAAACCATATTTTTGTGCAGTGAAACATGAACCAGAGGTTTCTATTTGGAGGCTAGAATGCTTAACACGGCTGAAGATGCGGCTTAAATACCATGGTCAATTATTAAACCTTGCACTACCTGTGAGGTTTTAATGATTTCCTTTAAGTGCTCCAAAGCAGATCTTCGGATGTTAGGCTGTGGGTGATTAAGACTCAGCAATAGCGATGTGTCAGAATCTGTCAACAACTAAAAGAGTGATATTTAGTTAGAAGTTAATAAAGGATAGATTTTAACTTTCTTCCCCAAAGTCATTGCCTTTCCTGGGACACAGTTCCATAGGCCCCAAATCTAAATAGCCTTGTACTTAGAAGAGTAAAAATATTGTACGTCAGAAGCTATTGAACTTGCAAGAACAACTGTCAAAAATTACGATCCCATCCAATGTTCTTCCAGTGAGAGTCAACTAACAGCCATCCAAAGGAAAAACCGCACTTAATCTTCCCCTCTCTAATCCTGATGTCAATTGTACCTATGACCATGAACCACAAATAATAGGAAAGATGTTATTAAACTAGGAAGAGTGCAGAAAAGATTTACCAGGATGTTGCCTGGACTTGGGGGCTTGAATTACAAGGAGAGGTTGCGTAGACGAGGACTTTATTCCCTGGAATGTCGGAGATTGAGGGGTGACCTGATAGAGGTATACAAGATCATGAGGAGCATAGACAGGGTGAAAGCACATCGTCTTTTTCCCCAGAGAGGGGGTGCAAAAAACAAGAGGGTATAGGTTTAAGACCAGAGGCAAGAAATTTAAAACAGGACATCAGGGGCAGCTTCTTCACGCAAAGGATGGTGCATATTTGGAATGAGCTGCCAGAAATAGTGGTTGAGGTGAGCACATTAGCAACATTTAAAAGCCATCTAGGTAAGTACATGGATAGGAGAGGTTTAGAGGGCTATGGGTCAAATGTGGGCAGATGGGACTAGCTCGCTGGGCAACATAGTTGGCATGGACAAGTTGGGCCGAAGGGCCTGCTTCCATGCTGTATGACACTATGACTCTAACTAAACAAACTATAATCAAGGGCCCTTCCTGTGTCAATTACTGACCAAAGCATTTTGACATCCTATCCTCAAGCAACCTAGACAAAAAAGGGCAGCACAGTGATGCTGCAGGTGGTGCACTGTCTCAGTTCCAGTGACCTGGGTTCAACCCTGACTTCTGAGGCTATCTGTCTGGAGTTAGTGGTTAGAATTTATGTCCATTTCAAGAGCCAGGCAGGACATGCCACTTTTAAGACTGCAGTTCTGACAATGCAGTACTCACTCCCAACCCACAATTACATGTTCCACTCTCTGGGAATGTGATGTGACTTTAACCGCCACTTTCTCAAATGACCGTGGGATAAGACTGATGTGGAAGGATGAAGACTCAGATTGCAATTCTCAAATAGATTAAAAGAAATACAATCAAAGACTAGCATTTAAGTGTGTGGAAGTTTTAGAACGTTGTAGGGAGGAGGAAGGACCAGGAGTCCAAAGAACAACAGCATCTGTTGCCAGAAGGATGCCAATTCCACTTAGCCAATTCCAGTACTGGAAACAGGCACTTCAACAGGGATAGCCAGTTAAATCCTAGCATTAGTGCTGGCATCAAGATGGAAGATGTGCCTCAATAAGTTCCATAATTAGAAAGTCCTTAGAAAGAATATGAGAATAATGACCTTTGATGAAGCACTGTGGATACAAGAATCCGTAAAGCTGGAGCTTGTGGCATTCAGTTGCACCATCAAGCAATGCCTGGTCAGTTACAAAGAAAACTGTGCAAGGGAAGAAAAAGGGTTCCTCTCCAACAATATACATCAGTTCCAATCTAACTTTACACTCCAACTGCAACAATTTATAAATTTCAATTCCTACTCCAGTTTGTGTTGCAGGGAGATGCTGGGCTGATCAATTGAGTCAAATTTGAGGTTAGGCACAGACATATTGCCCTAGTGCACCCTGTGTAGATGACAGACAGCAAGAGAGAATGAGAGAAATGGGCAGGGAAGAAATATTTCCATCAATGTGACATGAAATAGGGCCCTTATTAAGGAGATAAAATAACTTTTCAAATCTATTGCAGCTTTGGAAGATACAACGGTAAATCATCCATAGAAATGCTTGCGGTACAACCAAGAACAGGTCTTCCTCTAACAGCAATTCCTGAAAGCAATTTCTTATTTAAAAAAGCTCAGTATTACAGTTTCTATGATGCAATGAGATCAGAATGAAAGCATTCATTGTTTCACTTAAATGTAATTTAATTCTAAAGAGCCACGACCATCAGTTTTATTTTCAAATTGCACCACAAAAATCAAAAAATGAAATTTACTGCAAAGCAGATTTTTAAAAACCATGCCACACCATTGAGCATTAAAATCAATTTTACCTGATACTTTGCACTGCTCAAAGACAGAGAGATAAACTGGTTGAAGACATCTTGCTCTCTCTGGGTTGTAAATTTATTCATTTGGCTTCCCAAAGATAATTCATAAGCTTTGGGGTACCTTCATTGGAAGAAAAAGAAATCTTTACACAGGAATTAAAGAAAGCCTATAAAATACATCGTTGAAATTATACTTTCAGGAAATGTTTAAAATAGGCTTAAAAATGGTTATCTTTGTTTTCAGATCAACAAATTCAATAACTGCAGCAGCCTGAAAATCTAAAAACTTTTCCTTTTGGTGGTATGCACTCTTTCCTTTCTTAACCATCTACTACCAGACATCAAAATCTTAAGTTGAATTAAAATGACCCTTCACTGCCAAGTTGCACTATCCCAGTGTTACCTGTCCTAACAAATGGGTAAAGTATTGCAGCATATTCTTGAAGCAATACAACTGACAGCAGAAATGCATTGCAGCCCTTTCTCCAAAAATTGTGCTACCATTTTGCATTCAAAGTTCGAATTCTTTAAAGGCAGATACATCCTTGACAATACGACAAAAGTGCCTTCAGTTCAAAGAGGCACACACACTTGCATGATGTGTGTGCGTATATATAGTTGGACTGCAAGCTAACCTTACCTTGTTTCCAATAGTCTGACCAAGGGCATAATTTTCTGATTTAATGCAGAGAGACTGTCAGGGTCAATATCCTGTGTCGAATGAGAAATATACTCCTCAAGAAGCTTGCTGGAAAACAATTCAGATGTTGCATGAACTAAATCAACAATAAAGATAAATGAACCATAGCAGTAAATCTCTAAACTACAGCCAGATATTTATCTATATAAATCCTACCCAAAGATTGCTGGCTACAGGTCCTTACAGATGATGTGTGTTTAACAGTTGCAATAACACATTATTCAGCAAATTTATCACATGGCAAATCTACTCCACAGAATTTGACACAGATAATCTATCACTTACTAACACAAGATTTGAGTGTCAGTTTTATTCTGAACCAGCTAATCTCCCATAACACAAGACAAACTTAAACAAAATTCAGGAATCCTTCGTTGAAAAACATGCCCCCTTATACTTAGCTTGCAATCCTTAGTTTACATTTATGCATGGTATAACTATACTCATTTAGTTATTTATTTCATAGTTTTACTGGGAAATCAATTTTATCATACATTAAACAAACCTTTTTTTTAAATTGTGCATAGTTCAGAGCATAAATATTGTCATCAGACTTTAAGCCAGCAAGATCTTTCCTCTTTCTTGAATAAAAGGAAGTTACAGGAATGAGAGGTACTGATCAGAATATGTGATAGGATAAGTGAGCATATGGGATACCAAAGGGGGACAATGACACCAAGGTAGGAAGGTCAGGAGGCTTGGATTTTGGGGGACAAGCGGGTATATCTAAAGGCAGTGGTGGTATGCTAAATCATGCATGAGCACACAGATCAAATAGTGTGAAGAGATGTACACATTTGACATATTTTTCTGCATGAATTGTTACAATTTTATTTTCCTGGAAATATTAAAAAAAAGTGAAGAACCAAAAGTGTGGAATAAAATTTAAGAGAAAAGTTTATGTTACGTGACGAACAAAGAAGAAAGTATCAAAGTAGAAAGAGAAACACAATCACCAAAAAAAAAATTTGTCCAATCTCAATACAAATGTCAGTCACAAAAAATGTCATTATAAAACATAAAGAAGCAAAATGCAAACAATGTTTACTTGGCTACAGTTTGGTCCAAGTTGCTCTCCAGTGTAATAGTCTGAAGTACAGCTTCCAGAAGTTGGAGGTGTGTTTGGGAACCAGGACTTTTTTCATTTTCTTCAGCTGTTTCAGGAAGAGAAACAAAATAATTTAATGAGTCACACAACAGTTTACGTTACTAGATGCCACAGGAGATAAAAAGTTGATAAAACTGATAAAAAGTGATGAAATGGATTTGGTAGACTGATAGTTCATCTCTTACAAACAGAAATCAAATTCAGACCAGTAAGTAAGATTTTTAAATGAAGCGAGTCTGACATTTCTTAATTCAGTTCTTAGTATTTTCAAGCTTCAGGTGAAATTATTTATATTAAATTGTGGAGAGCTCACTGGTTAATTACTATAACCAGTAGATATTGGTAGCATGGGACAGATTTTCATAACTTGGTCATGGTATATTGTTGTAAGAGTGCTGAAAGCTTCATTAAGTCTTTCTGAATAATCCTAACTAAGGAGCAACAAAATGCTTGGCCTGATACACCGATGAAGAGTCAATGACCTGAAACATCGACTTTTGGCTCTCTCTCCACAGTCACTGCTTCACCTACTGAATATTCCCAGAATTTCATGTTTTCGTTTCAGATTTCCAGAATCTGCAGTTTTCTAGTCGAGAAGAAATAATGTTATGAATGGCCGGTACTTTTTTTTAAAATTAATTTTCAGAACCCACATATTGCTGACAAGGTCAGTATTTATTGCTGATCACTGCCCTTGAGCTGCCTTCATGAACCACTACAGTCCTTTTAGTGAAGGATTTCTCACTATTGTTGGGGAGGGATTCCAGGATTTAGAAATGACAATTTCCAAACCTAGGTGGTACACGTCTTGGAGGGGAACCTGCAAGTGGTGGTGTTCCCATCCAACTGCTGCCTCATCCTTCTTGGTGATAGAGGTCATGGGTTTAAGAGCTGTTGAAGGAGTAATCTGGGTGAATCACTGCAGTGATTTTTGCAATCATATATTAAGAAAATACTTGGATCACAGATGATTGAATAATTATATTCTGCCAAAAGCTGAGGCTTGCAGAAGTGCAAGATCCTTGGTTGAAAACCAATGATGAATCAACTGTTTGAAGGAGATGTGCTGGTCCATAGATGGGAACAACATCTATTGGCACAAGATTGGGATGAGACTTGAATACCTTAAATGTGTTGTCAAACACATGAAAAACAGCCATTTGGCAGAGGAACAGTGTTTGTGGAACCAAATCCCAGGGAGGATTTAATGGTTTCAGATCAAGTCAAAAGGAAAATGATACAAAAAAGTCCTGAATAATGAAGGATGTCCAGATAAAGAGGAAATGAGTTTGCACATCTAAGTTTGTTAAAAGTCACTGGTGAATATGTTTTTTTAAACATCTACAGGCCCTCCCCAGGTTACGGCAGGGTGAACTATTAGTAACCTGAACAGTTCACAAATCAGAAATGTGGCCGCAAGCCAAGTTCCCCCACATCAGATGCCTGCAGCCCTGGAGCAGTCGGCAAGTCCTTTCCACCAGTCTCCCAAATGCTCATATGTACGGACTGTACGCAAGCCAGGTGTTTGTAAGCTGGGGAGGACCATATCCCAGTTTAATTGTGACAGCTTACATTATTATTTTTAAGTTAAATTGCTGTGAATTGATACAGCAGGTTGTTGTATATACAACTGCAACATCTGTAATAAACCTCAGATGTAGTGTCTTCACTTCAAGGGTACACCTTCTGAACAGAGGATATTGAATACTACTTTTTGCCCAGAAGAACTAATCTACAAAAGCAAAATAAAGTGACAAATGCATTTTCCACAATTTTGTCACAAAGCTGTAGTTCGAGCACATAACTGAAAATGATATCCTGCTGTAGCATGGAGGGATTGCTTCATGATCAGAGGTACTGTATTTTATTGTGCTTAAAAATGACATTTTGCCTGCATAATGACTCCAGCACTTCAAACAAATTCAGAGACTGTGAAATGCCTACAGACATTGAAGACTCATGACAAGATGTTATGTCACATCTTTTGTTCTTTCAATTACGTAACACAGAACATAAAACATTACAGCACAGTACAGGCCCTTTGGCCCACAATGTTGTGCCAACATTTTACCTGCTCTAAGATCTATCTAACCCTTCCCTCCCATATAGCCCTCCATTTCTCTATTCATGTGTTTATCTAAGAGTCTCTTAAATGTCCCTAATCAATCTGCCCCCACAACCTCTGCAGGCAGTGCGTTCCACGCTCTCACCATTCTCTGTGTAAAAAAACTTACCTCTTACATCCCCTTTATATCATCCTCCAATCACCTTAAAGTTATGGCCCCTCGTGTGAGCCGTTGTCGCCCTGGGAGAAAGTCTCTGACTGTCCACTCGATCTATGCCTTTTATCATTTCACTATCTCATCCTCCTCTCCAAAGAGAAAAGCCCTAGCTCACTCAACCTATCCTCATAAGACATACTCTCCAATCCAGGCAATGTCCCGGTAAATCTCCTCTGCACCCTCTCTAAAGCTTCCACATCCTTCCTATAATGAGGCGACCAGAACTGAACACAATACTCCAAGTGTGGTCTAACCAGAGTTCTATAGAGTTGCAAAATCTCCTCAAGGCTCTTGAATTCAATACCCTGACTAATGAAGGCCAACACACCATATGCCTTCTTAACACAACCTGTGCGGCAACCTTGAGGGATCTATGGACTTGGACCCCAAGATCCCTCTGTTCTTCCACACTGCTTTGCGTCCTGCCATTAACCTTGTATTCTGCCCGCAAATTCGATCTCCCGAAGTGTATCACTTCACAGTTTTCCCGGTTGAACTCCATCTGCCACTTCTTAGCCCAGCTCTGCATCCCAGTTGTAATTTTCAACAACTTTCTACACTATCCACAACACCACCAACCTTTGTATCATCAGCAAACTTACTAACTCATCCTTCCATATCCTCATCCAAGTAATTTATAAAAAAAATCACAAAGAGCAGGGGTCCCAGAACAGATCCCTGCGGAACACCACTGGTCACTGACCTCCAGGCAGAATAAGCTCCATCTACCAACACCTCCTGTCTTCTATGAGCGAGCCAATTCTGAATCCACACAGCCAAGTTTCCCTGGATCCCATATCTCCTGACTTTCTGTGAATTAGCCTTGGATAAGGAACCTTATCAAACACCTTACTAAAATCCATGTACACCACATCCACTGCTCTACCTTCATCAACATGCTTTGTCACATCCTCAAAGAATTCAATCAGGCTTGTGAGACACAACATGCCCCTCACAAAGCCATGCTGACTGTCCCTAATCAGCCTATGCTTCTCCAAATGTCCGTAAGTCCTGTCTCTAAGAATCTTCTCCAGTAATTTGCCCGTCACTGAAGTAAGACTCACTGGTCTGTAATTCCCAGGGTTATCCCTACTCCCTTTCTTAAACAAAGGAACAACATTTGCCACCCTCCAATCATCTGGCACTACTCCTGTGGCCAGTGAGGACGCAAAGATCGTCGCCAAAGGCACAGCAATCTCTTCCCTCGCCTCCCTTAATAACCTCAGATATATCCCGTCTGGACCCAATGACTTATCTATGCTAACGTTTTTCAGAAGTTCCAGAATACCCTCTTCCCTCACATTGACATACCCCAGCATATCAGCCTGTCGTACGCCATCCTCATAAATGTCAAGATCTCTCTCACTGGTGAATACTGAAGCAAAGTATTTATTAAGGACCTCCCCTACCTCTTCCGACTCCAGGCACGTTTCCTCTTTTATCCCTGATCGGTCCTACCCTCACTCTAATTATCCTCCTATTCTTCACATACGTGTAGAACGCCTTGGGGTTTTCTTTGATCCAACTCGCCAAGGACTTTTCATGCCCACTTCTAGCTCTCCTAAGTCCATTCTTAAGCTCCCTCCTGGCTACCTTGTAACTCTCCAGAGCCCTATCTGATCCATGCTTTCCAAACCTCAGGTAAGCTTCTTTCTTCCTCTTGACAAGATATGCTCCATCTCTTGCACAGTTCCTTCACTCTGCCATCCTTACCCTGCCTCAATGGGACAAACCTATCCAGAACCCCATGCAGGTATTCCTTAAACAACCTCCACATTTCTGCTGTGCACTTCCCCAAGAACATCTGTTCCCAATTTACGGTCTCAAGTTCCTGCCTAATAGCATCATAATTCCCCCTCCCCTAGTTAAATAGTCTCCCATATTGTCTGCTCCTATCCCTCTCCAAGGCTATGTTCAAGGTCAAGGAGTTATGGTCATTTTCTCTAAAATGCTCTCCCACTGAGAGATCTGAAACCCGATCAGGCTCATTGCCTAATACCAGGTCCAGTATCGCCTCTCCTCTAGTCGGCCTGTCCACATACTGTGTCAGGAATCCTTCCTGGACACACCTAACGAACTCCATCCCATCTATCCCCTTTACACTAAGGAGATGCCAATCAATATTAGGGAAGTTTAAATCACCCATGACAACAACCCTGTTATTTTTACACCTCTCCAAAATCTGCCTCCTGATCTGCTTCTCAGTGTCTCTGCTGCTATTGGGGGGGGGGGGGGGGGGGGGGGGGGGGAGGTGGGGGGGAAGGTCTGTAGAATACTCCTAATAGACTGATCGCTCCCTTCCTGTTTCTGACTTCCACCTACACTAACTCAGTAGACGATCCTTCCAGGACATCCTCCCTTTCTACAGATGTGACACTGTCCCTGATCAGCAAAGCCACTCCCCCACATTTTACCTCTGTCCCTGTCCCTTTTGAAACATCTAAACCCCGGAATATCCATCAGCCATTCCTGCTCTTGCAACAGCCAAGTCTCTGTAATGACCACCACGTCATAGTTCCACATACTTACCCATGCTCTAAGTTCATCAGTCTTGTTCCTGATACTTCTTGCATTAAAGTAGACACACTTCAGCCCATCCAACGGACTGCAATTTTGCCCTTTCAAATGCCTGTCCTTCCTCACAGTCTTTCTACACTCTGCATCTACTTGTACACTAAATGCACCAACCTCTGACCTATCACTCTGGTTCCCATCCCCTTGCCAAACTAGTTTAAACCCTCCCCAACAGTTCTAGCAAACCTGTCCGCAAGAATATTGGTCCCTCTCCAGTTCAGGTGTAAGCTGTCCCTTTTGTACAGGTTGTACCTTCCTCAGAAGAGATCCCAATGAACAACAAATCTGAAACCCTGTCGCCTGCACCAATTCCTTAGCCATGCATTCACCTGCCAAATCATCCTATTCTTACTCTCACAGGCGCGTGGCAACATACCATTCGGGAGTCTCTTTCACATCCACAGAATCTCCTGTCTGCCCCCCTTACTATTCTTAAATATTTGCTTGATTTAGTTCAAGTGTTAAGACTTTCTTAACCGTGTAGGTTTCGTTGGTAGTGGCAAACACAACACGTGCTCCTGCCAAGCACCCAGTTAATTCAGAAGTCAATTAGAGATCATTAACTGAAGTCAGCCAAGTCAAATCTTGCAAGTGGGAACACAAATCTGTGGGTTCTGTTAAAGCACAGCTTCCATACTGATGGATTATGGTTTTCCTGAGACAATGGCGAAGTTTCTATTTAAATAATTATTGTTATTTCTGTTGAGTGAACTCATCAGAACAGAAAGCAGCAAATCAGGGCCCATCACATCCTTTGCCATTAGGGAGCTTTGGGGTACTTCTTATGTTCTGGACAACCATGGGTGCAGGAAGCATTGTCAGACAGAGGGGCATGAGCACTGGATTTTGAGGTAGAACAACAGTTGATATCATTACAGTCCATCCATTAGGGTGAGTGCATGTTTCAGAAGGTGGTCACCCTACTGCTCAAAAGAGTGGAGGGAGGTGGCTGGGCAATTGCCAGACAGACAAAAAAAAAATAAAGAGTAGAATGAAAGTTCAAGAGACCTTCTGAGGACATCCTGGACTCCAACTAGCTCTGAATACTGATGACAGAATGCGTTCACTTGGAGCGTAGCCAGAGCCATAACCCAGCTAGAGAGAGCAAGAGAGGATAAACAGCCAGAGGTCACGGCCCACACTGGTATCAATGACCAAGGTAGAAAAAGGGATGAGGACCTGCAGGAGGATTTCAGGCAGATAGACTGGTTGAAAGTGAACGTTCAGTCGCATATAGGCCAGACCAGATAAGAATGGGAGATTTCCTTCCAAGTGACCAGGGTGTTTTTTTAATGATGATCTAGCCATTTCACAGTCACCATAACTGAAATAGTAAAGGTGGAATTGTATCATTTTAAATTATCTACCTGCTGTCGTGGGACTGAAAGTCATGGTTTTAGATGAACAGTCCAAGTCTCTAAATACTAACCAGTGATGTAACCACTATGTCGCTCTGCACAGGTACCCAACAAAATTGTATTAAAGTTGGCAGATAGTGACAGCCATATCTGTATGATTTCACTATGTCTATGTGTATCCAAGAATGTCTATTATTTTTAAAAAAATCAGAATAGTACCTGTGATAATGGAATGGATCAGATTGGGGAGAAGATGATTGAGCAGAGGAGAAACTTTATACCGAGCATCAATCTCTTGGAGATTTATGATAAGGTCAGGGATGTTACAGAGATTATTAAAGGTCCTGCAAAATAAAGACCACAATGATCAGACAATGGAGCATCTAAAATTCTTATCACGTGTCCCTTCCTTCCAAACTAACCAACGTTTTATACAGAAAATTATTTTACACTAGGAAATGGATAAATGGTGAATTCTCCCGGATAGAATCTTAAGTTGAGAAAAAAGTACACCACTTCAAAATGCAGAAACAGTAACCAGCCTCTGAGAAATGTAACATTCTGAATGACATTACTTTTATCAATAAGATATCAATGCTATTGAAATTGTTTCACTAATAGGTTATTTTCATCATTGCTTCGCACACACTTCATTTTAAAGACATTCTGAAAATGGATGTATTCTGAACACATCTCAGGAATTTCAGCAATATGTACTGCTTAAACAGTTTTTGCTCAAATATTTCAAGATAGCAATTTTAAAATAGTATCATAAATCACTAGTCCAAGAATTTAACATGACAGAACATTATTAAACATGTCCTGTTAAAATGAAAGCAATGAAGCACTTACTTTTGACTAATCTTTTCACTCTTTTGACGCTGCAGTAAAATAATCAGGCAACTTAGTCCCTCTCGTATCAGAGTTGGGATCTTTACAAGCACTTTGCAGATTTGCTGGGCCAGAGTGTTTACCAGAGAAGGCTCCAAGACAACTTTCACAGCAAGCTGAGAGATTATCATGTATGTAGCAGCTCTGTAATCTGCCAATGAAGACTTCAGTCCCTACAAAATTAGAAGACAAGCATATTCAATTCCAGATACCCAAAAATACTGGCAACAAGCAAAGATGAACTTACGTGGGAACACTTGGCATCAGAGGTTACGAGTGAACAATCAGGGCAAACAGGCATCACTGCAACAAAGACTGCTATGTCATATATTTGATCCCAATTATTGCTGGGTGTATTAAGAAGCAAAGTTAGATCAGTTCTTAACTATTCTATCTAGACTTTGTTAAATTAATGCTTTACTTGTAGCTTCTGCAATGCAAAGGAGTGAGCAGGGTTAACTTGTGAGCAATCTAAATTTTTAACATTTTTAATAAAATGGAAACCAATGCTTTCTCACATGCATTAACTTCATCCACACACAAAATTTATTACCTTCTGGATATATGGAAGCAACTTGGCGATGATGGAGTCAGTTACTTTATCTACAGCACTTAATGCTGCAACTATGGTAGATGCATAAAAAGAAAACAGAACTCTCAAATGTGCTGCACTGTTGGGATAGTCAGCAAATGCCTGGGGGGAAAAATGTGAAATAAATAACTGTTAGAATTACTTGAAATTAGAATCTTTTTTACATCCCAAATGTGACAAATTTTTCTCCCAATGGCTCTTGTCTGTGTCGTTAAACATTAGCCATTCTTCATTTGGGAGGCCAACACATGCCAGTGGAGGACATCACATGCCAGTCTGGTCTGTATCTGCTGACCTAAATATACGTCCAAATACCAGCAGCTAATACAGACAGCAATGGCAACCACAGGGACTACTTTCTCTTCCCTAGCTATGGGACGGTGAAACCAACAGCAGAGCCCTCCTGATCTCTGGTTCAGTTATAAACCTTGCAAAGCCTTTAGGAATCCTTTGTTTTGCACTTGACAGTACTTTTACAATCACAGAGAAAAAAAATATTCAAAGTAAATTACAGGTGAAGCAAAATCTTTTAAATCCGAATTTGTTTTGAACATACAAACCTTGACTGCCTTGATTACCAAACTACAGATAAAATCCATAAAGTCCAGATCTTTGTAACAATGCGTGATTAAAGTGCTTCTTGCCAATGGGATGCCTGGTTTCTGTGGGACAATGGAAAATGCAACATCTTATTGGACTGGTTGTTTTCAATAGCTGCTGCTGTGTCAACCAAACAGAGAATGTCCATATCAAATTAGATTACACACCCGGTGCATCTCTTCCCCAATTTAAATGCCAACTTGTACCTCATTTAACAGCAATTTCCTCTGTATAACAATAACTATGATTACAAATGAAAATCAAAAAACCTAAGATGCTGGTAATCCGAAATAGAAACATGCTGGAAATGTTCAAGAACTAAAAGGTTAACTTTCTTTCTTCTCTTTCCACAGATAATGCCTGACTTGCTGAACCTTTTCCAGTATGTTCTATTTATATTTCAAGTATATAGTTTTATCTCCCACAGAATAATCTTCCCCCCCACCCCTTTAACTTAAAGCTAAATCAACTGGGTCAAATGCCACTTACTCATCTTCAAGCAACAGTGATCAAGTGTGGCTGAGATTGAGGCTATTTGTTTGCAATAAAGTTGAAGCATTACCTACAGATGTTACCAATGGGGACGTCCATTTGAAGGATTCCTCAGTGACAATTTCAATGTGAATTATTTACCGAATCGCCAATACAAACAACATAGTAAATTAATGAGTCATTAAAAAATGGCCCTGTTAACCCACGAGATGCATACTAAAATACCTGTTCAGAAATCAAGATACTTGACATTAGCCAACTTAGAAACTGCACTTTAGAAATAATCAACTAAAATGCAACATTAAATATTAGCCCAAATACACTGTGATTTTTACAACATGCTGATTAAATTCAACCTTTTGGATTTTTTTTTAAATTTCCAAAGTAAAACTTAAATACCTACAAAAATTCATGGGATTACACATGTATGATTCAGTAGACCAAAATATTTGCATACCCCAGCTTTAATTACATTGTTTGAACATTATCTACCTGTATGCACTGTAACCAATGCCAACGATAAGTTGGGTCTTTGAGTGCAAGGAGCTGAACGGTTCTCACAAACACTTTTGTCTCATGATAGGGAAGAATGCAGCCAATCAAACTGTCCTGATTATACAGATGGATATGGAATCTAGAAAGATATAGACATACAAGGTAAGAACGCAATGTCCTAGTTCACTTTAAATGAAAAGTTCTCAGGACTTCACACAGCAATGAACCTTCTAATCCAAAAGAGTATCATTCAATAAAATGTTTCACTTTGCTTTGATAGAAATCTACTGATTCATCGTTAATATTTGCTACTGCAAGAATCTATGGAGGTGCAGCAATCAGTTAGGAAGTCAAATGGTATGTTGTCCTTGATTACAAGAGGATTCAAATACAGGAGTAAAGATATTTTACTGCATTATAGGGCTTTGTTGAGAATGCATCTGGTGTACTGTGTACAGTTTTGGTCTCGGTACCTAAAAAGTGGATATAGAGGGGCTGAAGTGAAAATTCACTGGAAAGGTTCCAGAGGGGGCAGGTTTGCTGCATAAGGAAAAATTGGGTATAGGGCTGTATTGCCAAGAGTATAGAAGAATAAAGGGGGATTTCATTAATACCTACAAAATTCCTACAGAACTTGACAGGCTGGATGCTGGGAGTATGTTTCCCCTGACTGATGAGACCAGGAATCACAGCTTCAGAATGAAGGGTAGGCCATTTAGGATTGAGATGGGGAGAAATTTCTTCACTCAAAGGGTGATGAATCTTTGGAATTCTCTATCCCAGAGGATTGTGGAAACTCAGTCACTGAGTTCATTCAAAACATCGATCAACAGATTTTTAGACATTAAGGGGATCAACAAGTTTGATGTGGCAGTGGCACAACTAAGGAGAAATGCTGCCTCGCAGCTCCAGCAACCCAGGTTCAGTCCTGCCCTTGGGTGCTGATGGGGATGGTCAGAGGCCACTCCATTTAATAACACAAAGATGCAAGATTTTAGCCTACCTGCCCAACAAAAGTTATGTTATTCAAGTTACCTGTGAATAAGCCATTCAAGGCACTTCTGGGCAGGCTTTAGCATAAAGAACGGAGATAAACGTGTTAGGAAACGCAATATATTCTCATCGAGCTGGGCATTCACTTCTTTAGTCTGAACACTACGCTCTAGACCTTTGGAAGCTTGGCTGAAGAGCGTTGACTGAAATTCTTCAAAAGCTGGATCAATTCCAATAAGTTCCTCGAGACCAGTACATCCTATATTTGGAATACAATAATAATGGAAAGAATAATTAAACAAGTACATAGTGGTATTATGACATTAGAGCTTCCTACTTTTTTCAATCCAATTAAAAGTAGTAATAGGTGTCACACTCTTGTGCTATTTGTCCCTTTTACAACTACTTGGGAAGCTAGAGAAGAAATTGCAGGAACTCTGGTTGAGATATATGCACCATCATTAGCGATGGGTGAAGTGCCAGAAGAATGGAGGGTGTCTAATGTTGTGCCTTTATTTAAGAAGGGCTGCAAAGAAAAATCTGGGAACTATAGACCAGTAAACCTAACATCTGTGGTAGGTAATTTACTCGAGGGGATGCTGAGGGATAAGATATACAAGCATTTGGAAAGACAGGGGTTACTGGGGATAGTCAGCACAACTTTGTGCATGGGAGATATGTCTCACGAATCTGAGTTTCTTGAAGAAGTAACCAAGAAGGTCAATGAGAGCAGGGAGGTAGACGTGGTCTATATGCACTTCAGTAAGGCCTTTGATAAAGTTCTGCATGGTAGGCTGCTAAGGAAGGTTACATCGCATGGAATCCAGGGAGAGCTGGCTACTTGGATACACAATTGACTTGATGGTAGGAAACAAAGAGCGATGATGGAAGGTTGTTTTTCGGACTGGAGGCCTGTGACTAGTGGTGTTCCCCAGGGGTCAGTGTGAGGCCCATTGCGATTTGTCATCTATATCGATGTTTGTAATGAGAATGTACAAGGCATGGTTAGTAAGTTTGTAGATTTCACGAAAATAGGTGGTGTCGTTTGAAGATGGTTATCAGGATTTACTGAGGGATCTTGATCAGCTAGGTAAGTGGGTCAAGGAATGGCAAATGGAGTTTAATTCCGATAAGTGTGAGGTGTTGTATTTTGGGAAGACAAGTGAGGGTAGGACTTACATGGTGAATGGCAGGGCCCTGGGGAGTGTTGTAGAACAGAGGGACTTAGGAGTTCAAGTACATGGTTCATTGGAAGTGGTGTCGCAGGTGGACAGGGTGGTGAAGAAGGCTTTTGACACGCTAGAGGCCTGGTGGGTGTGGAGGGGGTAGGGGTTACTTAAGGTGGGAGAATTCACTGTTCATGCCATTAGGCTGCAAGGTTCCAAGACGGAAAAGGAGGTGCTGTTCCTCCAGTTTGCCCTTGGAATTCTCCTGGCAGTGGAGGAGGCCGAGGACTGACATATCAGTGATAGTGTGGGAGGGGGAGTTGCAACGGGGAGATGCAGATCGCAGTTACAGAGCACAGGTGTTCTATGAAACGGTCACCTAGTCTGCATTTGATCTCAAGATTTAAGAATTTTGTTTGTTTCAATGAGATCACACTGAACTTCAGAAGTACAAGGTCAAGTCTACCTCATCTCTTCCTATAGCAGAGCAGAGGGATCTGGGGGTTCATATCCACAGATCACTGAAAGTTGCCTCACAGGTGGATAGGGTAGTTAAGAAAGCTTATGGGGTGTTGGCATTCATAAGTCATGGGATTGAGTTTAAGAGCCGCGAGGTAATGATGCAGCTCCACAAAACTGGTTAGACCACACTTGGAGTACGGTGTCCAGTTCTAGTCACCTCATTATAGGAAAGATGTGGAAGCATTGGAAAGGGTGCAGAGATTTATCAAGATGCTGCCTGGTTTAGAGAGTATGCATTATGAGGAGCGACTAAGGGAGCTAGGGCTTTACTCTTTGGAGAGAAGGAGGATGAGAGGAGACATGATAGAGGTATACAAAATATTAAGAGGAACAGATAGAGTGGACAGCCAGCGCTTCTTTCCCAGGGCACCAATGCTCAATACAAGAGGGCATGGCTTTAAAGTAATGGGTGGGAAGTTCAAGGGAGATATCAGAGGGAGTTTTTTTACCCAGAGAGTGGTTGGGGTGTGGAATGCACTGCCTGGGGTAGTGGTGGAGGCAGGTACATTGGTCAAATTCAAGAGATTGCTAGATAAGCATATGGAGGAATTTAAAATAGAGGGATATGTGGGAGGAACGGGTTAGATAGTCAGGCAAGGTTTAAAGGTTGGCACAACATTGTGGGCCAAAGGGTCTATATTGTGCTGTACTGTTCTATGATATGACAAGCCCACAATTCTAGGAATCAATCCACTGGACCTTTGCTACACTCCATCTATCCAAGGTTTATCCTTCCATAGATAGTGACTCTAGACCTCAAATGTTCCTTCTCTACTCTACTCTTTTACTCAGATCCAATTTCAATAAAAGACAAAACACCATTTATCTTCCTAACAGCTTTCTGTGCTGCATGTTGTTAACTTCCAGTGATTGGTGCACAAAGACATCAAGATCCCTCTGAACATCAGCCCATTTCAATTCTGCACCATTTAAAAAAACTGATTGTTTTTAAATCAACGTTATCTTATGTTCTTCAGATTAATCCCCTCTGCCATATCCTTCAAAATTCTATCTTCCTGCAGCCTCTCTGTGTCTTCCTCACAGCTCACACTGCACCCTGAATCTCTGCAATAACTCAGGGCAATTTAAGAATGATAATAAATGTATGATGAGGTAAGAATGGCATATGTACTCAGTAAAGCAATCATCCAGCAAAGAAAGCAACTACTTGGCTCATCACAGCCAAGCTGGGATCAAGGACAACCTTAACGCACTTATATAAACTGAGAACACATACACCTATGTGACCAGAAACAGCCTCAGTTTAACTTCTTTAAGGAATGCTATGCTGTCATCTTTCAACAATACACCAGAGTGTCAGTCTTTTGCAAATTGTACTGTGAAGTATAAAGTTCACTGCTTTGAATTACTTTCATTAATATAATTTAAAAGGCGCACAAAAATTACTTCTTTTAAATGAGTTGTATTGCTTTTTGAAATTAAACATCAAAGACTTTAACAAAGGAAATTCATGGCTAGCTTTGGTTTTCACAGTGATCTTGGTGGCAGTCACGAAGAGAGTCAGTACTCCAGTGAATATTGATCACAAAGGTTATCAGGCAATCAGCATTGTTATAGCCAAGGTTAAAACATGATTCCAAACAGGACTTCAAAAGAATTGAGAGATAAATTAATAGTAACTAACTGGCAGATATTGTAGGATGTCTCAGTTCAGGAAAAAACTGAACATTTTAAGATGATGATCTTGAGTATATGCACATATACTATAAGAAAGTTCAACCCAAAATTGGATTGAATAGGAAAACTTAACATGGGAATAAAATAAACTCCACATATCAAGATACAGAAAGGCTACAGATGGTTTTGTAGCAGTGAAGTAATAAAATGGCAAGTGCTACCAATAATCTGTTCCACATTTGGCACTCCTTGATTATAGTGGTAACAATGCTCAAGGTAAACTTGCTGAGGGCTGGTAACACAGATGTATCCAGCACTTACCTATGGCAAAGAAAGTCTCCCTGTCAATAGTAGCAGCTTCCTTGCAATCAAACAACAATGACGCTACTTCTTTACGAGAGAGAAGACTTGCATCATTTTGGGGGAGTGCCAAACGCTTCAGCTGATAGGCTAAAGAGGTCATCTTGCTTTTCCTAAAACAAGGGGAAAAAAAGCATTTAAGGTCATGTTCTCAGCATGGGAATTTGATTTTTAATAAATTTAAATCTGTTGTACATCTTCCAAAATAATCTTGTTACTTCAAAAGGCATGTATTTCTATAGCACCTATCATGTCTCCTTCAAAACATCCTGAAACATTTTACAGCCACAGAAATACTTTTGATGTACTGCTGTAATGTAAAACAAATTGGTCCAATTGGTCCTGGTCCAACCACATAGACACCACAGTCAAGAAAGCTTACCAGCGTCTCTGCTTCCTCTGGAGGCTGAAGAAATTTGGCATGTCCCCTTTTACCCTCACCAATTTTTACTGATGCACCACAGAAAGCATCCTATCCAAACGCATCATGGCTTGCTATGACAACTGCTTTGCCCAAGACCGCAAGAAACCGCAGAGAATTGTGGACACAGCTCAGCACATCAGGGAACACAGTCTCCCCTCCATGGACTGTCTACACTTCTCGCTGCCTTTACTAAGCAGCCAACAAAATCAAAGACCCCACACCACCTCCATCCAGGGACCCTGGTGAGACAGAGATCCACCTGCACTTCCCTTAATATCATCTACTGCATTCAGTGCTCCAAGTATGGCCTCCTCTACATTGGCGAGACCAAATGCAGACTAGGTGACTGTTTCTCAAAACACCTGCACTCTGTCTGTAACCGCGATCTGCATCTCCCCGTTGCCAGTCACTTCAACTCCCCCTCCCACACTATCACTGATATGTCAGTCCTCGGCTTCCTCCACTGCCAGGAGAATTCCAAGCACAAACTGGAGGAACAGCGCCTCATTCTCCTTCTTGGAACCTTGCAGCCTAACGGCATGAACATTAAATTCTCCCAGTTTAAGTAACCCCCCCCCCCACCCCATGCTTCTTCTCTTCTTCCCTCTCCTAGCCTTTTCTAGCCCCTTTTCTTTTCCTTTCTCTCCTTACCTTTGACCCATCCCCCAGTGGATCTACTCTTCCCTCCACCCCCACACCCGCCGATCACCATTTCTTACCTGCATCTACACCTATCAGCAACCTGTGCTCACCCCACCTCCCCTCTTTTGACCACCTATCACTGCTCTTCTTTCCCCTCCTATATATTGGGCTTCCCCTTTTCCTATCCTCAGTCCTGAAGAAGGGTCCTGACCCGAAATATTGGCCGCCTGCTTTTCTCCACAGATGCTGTCTGGCCTGCTGAGTTCCTCCAGCATCATCGTGTTTTTCATCTAGACTCCAGCATCTGCAGTCTTTTGTTTTTGTAATGCACTTAACAAGTTCCAAGGTACTTTGCAGGACTTAACAAATAAAATTTCAAACCAAGACACTTAAAAAGGACATTAGGACAGCTAGGTCAAAGAAATGCGTTTAAAGGGAATGCCTTAAAGGTGAAGGAGAAGAAGAGGAGCTGTAGGAATCAACTAGGATCCAGACATCCCCTTCTGGTGGAAGAATGAAAAAAGGCGCATGCAAGAGACCAGAAATGGAAGTGGATGGTAAGAATGGTATTGGTATATTATTGTCACTTGTACCGAGGTACAGTGAAAAGTTTGCCTTACAAACTGATCGTACAGGTCAATTCATTACACAGTGCAGTTACATTGAGTCAGTACAGAGTGCATTGATGTAGTACAGGTAAAAACAATAACAGTACAGAGTAAAGTGTCACAGCTGCAGAGAAAGTGCAGTGCAATAAGGTGCAAGGTCACAGCAAGGTAGATTGTGAGGTCATAGTCCATCTCATTGTATAAGGGAACTGTTCAATAGTCTTATCAGTGGGGTAGAAGCTGTCCTTAAGTCTGGTGGTACGTGCCCTCAGGCTCCTGTATTTTCTACCCGATGGAAGAGGAGAGAAGAGAGAATGACCCGGGTGGGTGGGGTCTTTGATTATGCTGGCTGCTTCACCAAGACAGCAAGAGGTAAAGACAGAGTCCAAGGAGGGGAGGCTGGTGTCCGTAATGCGCTGGGCTGTGTCCACAACTCTGCAGTTTCTTGCGGTCCTGGGCAGAGCAGTTTCCGTACCAAGCCGTGATACATCCAGATAGGATGCTTTCTATGGTACATTGGTAAAAGTTGGTGAGAGTCGAAGGGGACAAACCAAATTTCTTTAGCCTCCTGAGGAAGTAGAGGTGCTGGTGAGCTTTCTTGGCCGTGGCATCTACGTGATTTGACCAGGACAGGGTGTTGGTGATGTTCGCTCCCAGGAACTTGAAGCTCTCAACCCTTTCGACCTCAGCACCATTGATGTAGACAGGTGCATGTACACCGCCCCTTTCCTGAAGTCAATGACCAGCTCTTTTGTTTTGTTGACATTGAGGGAAAGGCTGTTGTCATGACACCATTCCACTAAGCTCTCTATCTCCTTCCCGTACTCCAACTCATCGCTGTTTGAGATACGGCCTACAACAGTGGTATCATCTGAAAACTTGTAGATGGTAAAATGGTAAGAAGAGCACAGGGGTTGGGTTGGGTTGGGTTGGGTTGGGAGGGGGGGGGGGGGAAGAATTTCACAGCAGAAGAATTGAGGCAGGGACAGAGAATGGCAACTTTACAGAGCAGGCATAGTGGTGCAGCTCCAGAGACCCAGGTTCAATCCTGACCTTGGGTGCTGCCTTTGTAGTTTGCACATTCTCCCATGATCATATGGGTTTCCTCCCACATCCCAAAGACATGCAGGTCGACAGGTTAATTGGCCATTGTAAATTACCCCTAGCATGGAAGTGAGTGATAGAATCTGGGGAGAGTTGATGTGAATGTGGGGAGAATAAATTGAGATTAGTGTAAATAGGTACCAATGGTCAACAAGGGCTGACTGTATACTGTATGACTCCAGCATGCTGTACAAATTCAGCTTACGATTCAAGGACAATGCAGGATGAGCCAGCTAAGAGTCAACAATGGTGGGTCTGTAGTGATATAATGGGCAAGACAGTGTATAGGAAGCAGAACTTGTTCCCTGAAGGACATTACTGAACCAGATGATTTTTATGACAATTGGCTAGTTTAAATTCAAGTAAATGCAAATTATAAAAAACTGCAAATGCTCAAAATCTGACAAAAGATATCTTTATTAGTCACACGTACATTGAAACACACAGCGAAATGCATCTTTTGCGTAGTGTTCTGGGGGCAGTCCACACCAACGTAGCATGCCCACAACTTCCTAACCCGTACATCTTTGGAAGGTGGGAGGAAATCGGAGCACCCGAAGGAAACCCACGCAATGCTGGAAACACTCAGCAGGTCAGACAGCATCAGTGGAAGGAGGAAAAGAGTTAATGTTTCAGGTCTGATTCACTTTGTCAGAATTAGGAAAGAGAGAAAATAAGTTTTAAATTGCAGAAGAGGTGCTGCAGGGATGGGTAGGATAAAGGGGACATCTCTGATAAGGTGAGACCAGGGTGGCCATGGTGAGAGGCTGTTAAAGCAGTTATCTGATTTATAGGTTAATGAGGGAGGTCAGAGAGATAACACAAACAAAGGAATTTCAAAGTTGTGAAATGCAGAGCTGCAAGAAATGACCACCAGGTCAGTCTACGCTAGTGTCCTATTCAGCACTTCCTCATCCTCTCCACAATTTAAAACTAACTTGCTTTCTCCCTTTCCATTCCTGACAATGGATCTTTGACCTGATGTGTTCACTATTTCTCTTTCCACAGATGCTACAGGTCCTACTGAGTTTTTCCAGTTGCTTTAAATTCAATTTATTAAGTAAATCTGGAATTAAATTCTCCAGATGCCATTATCGTTCAGAGGTCAGGCTGCTAGTTAAATAACTTATCTGCATCCTGTGGAATCTGCAAATGCACCTGAGACATACACCCAAGATGCCAGTATGCCAACTTATTTCATAATCATCCACCTGTTTCACATTTCACTCAAACACATTACCCGTGCCCCAAAACAGTAAACTCAAGCACTCTGTGTTATGAAAATGTTACAACTTTTCCCCAAACATTCAATTACCACTTTTGGCTCAAATATGAAACCAATGTGTCAGAGAAGACAATACAGCTTGCAAAATTTAAAGCTACATTATACTTCCAAAGATTGTTGGCAGGAGACCAATTATCTCTAAGATGCAGGATGGGTATCCAAGTCACAGAAATATATTTCCAAAAGAAGTTTTATTTCCTTCACTTTCTTCGGTAGCACAATCAAAATCCTAAAGTATGACGGCGTATGCCTAGACTCCATTAATTCTCCCCCAACTTCAATTCAAGACGGTCACATAATTTGATTTAACCCATTTTCAAGCATGCCCAAGTCTCCCATGTGGAGACACAAGGTACCTCAGATGCTGGAATCTGGAGCAACGCACAGGGCGCTGGAGGAACTCAGTGGGTCGAGCAGCATCCACGGAAGGAAACGGACATCTGGAGTCTCGCCTTGAGTGTGTTTCCGTCCGTGGATGCTGCCCGACCCGCTGAGTTCCTCCAGCGCCCTGTGCATTGGCCGAGTCTCCACGTGTGTGAATGGATGCACCACGTCCGTTCTGTCCTTATCAGGGCATTAACTTCAATAATAAGTCGCTGCTTGACGACGCCACCCAAGCCATTTATTAAATAAAAAATCTGGTGCATCCGAGAAAGCGGTGACAGTGCACGAGATACCACAGCCCGAAGGACGGCGGCGTTGAGCTGCCCCCTGACCACGACCCGAGGGACAGCGGCACCCCAGCCCCCCGACCACAGTCCCAGGGACGGCAGCACCCCCGCCCCCTGACCACAGTCCCAGGGAGGGCGCCCCTACACACCCCCCGACCACAGTCCCAGGGAGGGCGCCCCCCCTGAACCCCCGACCACAGTCTCAGGGACGGCGCCCCTACCCCCCCCCGCCCACAGTCCCAGGGACGGCGCCCCCCACGACCCCAGTCCCAGGGAGAGCGACCCCCCCCCCCCGACCACAGTCCCAGGGAGGGCGACCCCCGACCAGTCCCAGGGAGGGCGACCCCCGACCAGTCCCAGGGAGGGCGACCCCCCCCCCCCGACCACAGTCCCAGGGAGGGCGACCCCCCCCCCCCGACCACAGTCCCAGGGAGGGCGACCCCCCCCCCCCGACCACAGTCCCAGGGAGGGCGACCCCCCCCCCCCCCCGACCACAGTCCCAGGGAGGGCGCCCCCCCCCCCCCCGACCACAGTCCCAGGGAGGGCGCCCCCCCCCCCCCCCGACCACAGTCCCAGGGAGGGCGACCCCCCCCCCCCGACCACAGTCCCAGGGAGGGCGACCCCCCCCCCCCGACCACAGTCCCAGGGAGGGCGACCCCCCCCCCCCCGACCACAGTCCCAGGGAGGGCGACCCCCCCCCCCCCCGACCACAGTCCCAGGGAGGGCGACCCCCCCCCCCCCGACCACAGTCCCCGGGAGGGCGACCCCCCCCCCCCCGACCACATTCCCAGGGAGGGCGACCCCCCCCCCCCGACCCCAGTCCCAGGGAGGGCGACCCCCCCCCCCCCGACCCCAGTCCCAGGGAGGGCGCCCCTCTCCCCCACCCCCCCGACCACAGTCCCAGGGAGGGCGCCCCTCTCGCCCCCCCCCGGACCACAGTCCCAGGGAGGGCCCCCCACTCCCGACCACAGCCCCCGGGACGGCGGCGCTGAGCTGCCTCGCTGACCACCGCTGCAACATGGGCCCGGCCTCCAACACCTCATGGATCAAACTCCTCCGTCAGAGCAACGCGATGACCCTGCGCCTCTCTCTCTGAAACTCACCTCACAGGTTAATTTCGGTTAAAACAACAAGTTTCTGTCCCGCTGTCCACATGGGAACCCGCACCACGCCGGACCCTGAGCCGCATCCACAGCTCAGACTCCCGTCTCAGGCGCCCCCCAGCGACTGGGAGGTGCAGCGCGGCTCTGACGCGGAGCCACTGTTGCAACTTGCCAGAGACTGGAGGGACTCAGCAGCTCATTTTCCCTCTTGGTGGAACGGCAGCACATTTTCCTTCTTGCAAGCTCGCAGCTTAACAGCATGAACATTGAATTCTCCCACTGTGTTATTATGCAGTTATAATAAAGAACTACAGTTCCCAGAAGGCAATGCAAGGGGTCACACGGGGAACGGGAAGTGGCTGGAAAGAGTGGGAACAGCCGGCCAGCCTGTTGTTATAAATCTGTGCAGTCTGTTGTTTTTCAATAAATGTTCAGATGTTAAACCTACACCAAGTTTGTCTCGTGATGAAGAACAAACATAACACCCACAACCAGCACCCAACCATGCTTCTTCTCTTCCCTTTCCTTGCCTATTTCTTTTCTACCCCTTTTTTCCCCTTTCTCTCCATCCTTTGACCCATCCCCCGGTGGATCTGCTCTCTCCTCCCCTGCACCGCTTTTCCCTCCTATATATTTGGCTTCCCCATTTCCGATTTTCAGTACTGAAGAAGGGTCCTGACCCAAAACGTTGACCATCTGCTTTTCTCCACGGATGCTGCCTGGCCTGCTGAGTTCCTCCAGCATCATTGTGTTTTTCTCCTGGATTCCAGCATCTGCAGTCCTTTGCTTCTCTAATTTTGTTGGAGGGACCCAGCAGGTCAGGCAGTGTCCGTGGTGGGAAATGGACAGTTGACGTTTCGGGTCGAGACCCTTCCTCTGGAGTCTAGTCTTGAGTGCCAAGTGAAGGGTGTTGACCCAAAACGTCGACTGTCCATTTCCCTCCATAGATGCTTAATCCATTATGTAGTGTGTGAACATCACTGTGACCAACTTCATCTGTAAAGCAGCTTGGGACAATTTCATACACTCATTAAGCTATGTAAGTCAAAATTGTGAATTTGAAATAATGCTTTGTGTTGTACATGGGTCAGGATGGTGTACAGTGGAGGCAGCCCCCCATTAAAAATTAATCACATTGAGTATATTTGGATATAATTCTTTAACGTGTCCCTTGAAATATGGCTGAATTTAGATCTGTGCAAATACACACACATTTCTTCCACTGAAGGGGTATGAGCACAAGACTTGCCAGTACATTGAGCTTCTGGTCATTTTCATTTCTACTGTGTCTGAATCATTCACTTATAGTGCAGCAGTGACTTCATAGCCCTCGCTCTCTGCTTGGTTGTTGCATAGCTGAGGATCAAATTTCTGCCCTGTTGTCAATTCTAACAATCACTAACAAAAATAACAGAATGTTAGAGAGCGTGGAAAAAGTAGTATGTTTATGATTAATATATATATAATTGAATGTATACATTTGATAGTTGTTCTCCCTGATGCCAGCCGTGATCACATTGCTTTTGGGTGCTTATCTTGTCCCATCGTTTTGATCTTTGGCTGATACCATTTGGTTGATCCCTGTAAGCTTGAAGAAAATAAATAAACTTCCTAAAAGATAAGATAAGATTTTTTTATTAGTCACATGTACATTGAAACACGCAGTGAAATCCATCTTTTTCATGGAATGTTCTGGAGGCAGCCCACAAGTATCGCCATGCTTCCAGCACCAACATAGCATGCCCACAACTTCCTAATCCGTATGTTTTTGGAATGCGGGAGGAAACTGGAGCACCCGGAGGAAACCCAGGCAGACACAGTGAGAACGTACAAACTCCTTACAGACAACAGCTGGAATTGAACCAGGGTCGCTGGCGGTATAATAGCATTACACTAACCACTATGCTACCGTACAGGGATGAACCTTAGGATTCATTTTTTTTAATTAAAAATTTTTGCACAGAGGAAAATTATTCCCAAAGTCAGGCAGGTTCAAAGAGAAACTCTTTCTCAGAAAAAGAAAGTCAAAAACAATAAGGAGAGGAAAATTGGTCATGGAAATGACTCTCAACTCTCAAACTCAAATATGGGAGGAATATTGCGAGATACTGTCGTATTTCTTTGTTGCAAATGACACAAAGAGTGGTCTCTCCAAATTAACATGGTGGAAGCCCCTTCGTATAGTTTAATGGTAAACCTGCTGAGCTCAGAGGATCCAGTAATAAACAATTAAAGAACTGGTGGATTTGTTGAAGAATCACTTTAACCCAAAGTCAAGCAAAATTGTGAGAATGCTTAAGTTTGATTCATGGAATCTAATGAAGCAGTGGCTGAGTACATAACTGAATTGAGGAAATTATTGCAAGACTTTAATTATGGCAACACACCCTCACAGATGCTAAGGGACGGGTTAGTGTGCGGATTCAATCACGACTGGTTCAGAGCCAATTATTATTAGAGGAGAACTAACCTTTAAGAATGCACTGAAAATTATTTGAAAGATTTTGTTAAATAATGTTGAATTAGTTGGGGTGAGGGAATGTAGTAATTTATAAATTGTGTATTATATATGTTTAAGTGGGCAGAGTTGTAAGTTGTTCTCCTCCAAACCAGTAGGAGTAATGATTCTTCTGGGTGTTTTTTCTTGTGTCACTATTTAAACTTTGGTAGGTGGCATTTTGGTTGCCCCTAAAGGATTATGTTGCAGACATGTATACTCAGCAGAAAATAAATAAAATTTGTACTGGACAAAACTAGGGCTTTCCCATTTTTTTCATGTAAAGATATTACACAAAATATCCCAAAAAGTAATGAAACAATTGCAAGAAAGTTGGTCCACTGCGATGGTAAAGGCCATAAGAGGAAAGGGGCTTCTTAAAATTTCCTACTAGTTGCAGAAGTGGTGCTTCTGTTATTAAAGAACTCACTACATTCAGCAAATACATTTTAGTGTTAGAATCAAAGACATGTACAGCAAAGTCATGAGCCCTTTTGGCTCACCTCATCCCTGCCACCGATGATGCCCATCCAGACTAATCCCATTTGCCTGCATGAGGCCATATCCCTCTACACCTTTTCTATCCACATACCTGTCCACACACCTTGTTATCCTTGTAATATTAACTGCCTCCACTTCTTCCTCTGGCAGCTCATTCCAGATATTCACTCTGAGTTTACTCCCTCAGTACTGCCCCTCCAATAGCACAGCACTCCCTCCATGCTTACCCTTCAGATCTTCTTTAAACTTCTCCCTCTCACTTTAAACCTGTGCCCTCTGGTTCTAGACTTCCCTACCCTGGGAAAAAGATTCTGACTACTTATTACAGAACATAGAACATAGATGTCCTATCTATTCCCCTCAGAATTTTGTAAACCTTGATAAGGTCACCCCTCAGCCTCCTACATTCCAGTTAGTGGAGAATATATTTGTATGTTGCACGTTAATTAATAATGAAAAGTCATATCTATTACCAAACAAAGCATTCAAAATAAAACAAGAAACCATTCAATTATTACATTGTCTTGTTACCTGCACTTCCAATTAATTGATGTGCAGTAATATTTGGTAGCTCAGCCCCATTGTCAGCACTGGGCCAACAGAGGACAATATTTTAGGAGCTGTAATGTTTGATGGTAAATCTTTTGATGCACTACCCTGTGGTGAGGTGTATTAAATATCAGAAGTGTAAATGAGAGTAGCAGACTGCTGCTATCTATACAGAACAATCATCATAAACAGGCAGCACTACTTCCCTGTTGTTTTATTTAATTTAATTTTATTTTATTTTACAGCGTGGTAACAGGCCCTTCTGGCCCAATGAGTCTGTGCCACCCATTTTTTAAACCTAAATTAACCTACCCATACATCTTTGGAATGTGGGAGGAAACCGGAGCAGCTGGAGGAAACCCACGCAGACACGGGAGAACGTACAAACTCCTTACAGACAGCGACGGGAATCGAACCCCAATCGCTGGCGCTGTAATAGCATTGCGCTAACCGCTACACTACCGTGCCGCCCAAGAACACCGTTTTCACAGAAGGGGTGGAAAAGAGCAAGGGGAGGGAGGAGGGTGGGGGAGACATTGCTGATAGATTTGAATTGCTTCAAATAAGAACAAAATTACGCTTGAGTCTTCACAGGCCTCATTCCAAAATAAAAGATATAACATAAAAAAGGAATTTTGATGGCAATGTTTAGGATTAGCTCCTTTAACTTGTCACTAATTATGTACCTTTGAATAAAAAGGGAAGACCACTGCCACACAGGACGAAGAAAGGTGTTGGACAAGAGAAATTTTGGCCAAGTATGCAGTGATTCTATAGTTGTATCATAGCTTGCAATGTAGGTGGGTAAATAATCTGCTACTTCAGAAAGTCAGCTGAGTTAACTCGCCTGCACATTACCATCTTCTTCTGTGCAGTAAGGGATGTTGTCAGTCAGATCTCCCAGAGGCCTCCAGGGCTTGAGCTGTCAAGGTTGTTAAGGTCATCCGGGGTTTCACTTACTGATATGCTCTGCCACTTGGAAAATGACTCTAAAAGATCCACTATCAAGACATTGTCCAGAAACACTGCAGTGTTCTGCTGGATTTCTAAAATCTAATTGGTGCTGCCCTGTTAATTTTATTTTTTGAAAATGTAAATCTTCTCTTGTAGAATTTGAAAAGCAGAGAGGGAATGCTGTGCTATTGGAGGGATAGTACTGAGGGAGTGCTGCACTGTCGGAAAGGCAGTACTGAGGGAGCGCTGCACTGTCAGAAAGGCAGTACTGAGGGAGTGCTGCACTGTTGGAAAGGCAGTACTGAGGGAGTGCTGCACTGTTGGAAAGGCAGTACAGGGAGTGCTGCACTGTTGGAAAGGCAGTACTGAGGGAGTGCTGCACTGTCGGAAAGGCAGTACTGAGGGAGTACTGCACTGTCGGAAAGGCAGTACTGAGGGAGTACTGCACTGTTGGAGAGGCAGTACTGAGGGAGTGCTGCACTGTTGGAGAGGCAGTACTGAGGGAGCGCTGCACTGTCAGAAAGGCAGTACTGAGGGAGTGCTGCACTGTTGGAAAGGCAGTACAGGGAGTGCTGCACTGTTGGAAAGGCAGTACTGAGGGAGCGCTGCACTATCGGAAAGGCAGTACTGAGGGAGCGCTGCACTGTTGGAGAGGCAGTACTGAGGGAGTGCTGCACTGTCGGAAAGGCAGCACTGAGGGAGTGCTGCACTGTTGGAAAGACAGTACTGAGGGAGCGCTGCACTGTGGGAAAGGCAGCACTGAGGGAGCGCTGCACTGTTGGAAAGGCAGTACAGGGAACGTTGCACTGTTGGAGGGAGATTTTGAAAATGTAGATCTTGTCTTGTAGAATTTCAAAATGCTGTTTCATTAAAAATGGACTAAAGACTTGGGAAGTAGGAGAGCACGGAATGGGATAACCATCCCGAACTTCTCTGCTCTTTGTTCTCTATTTCATTACTTGTTCACTGGCACTGATACTTCTGAACCAGCAGGAAGGGGGCAGGTTTTAAAGCCTGATTGCAACAGCACATAGAAGCTGCAATTGTCGGAGGGGAGGCCACATATTTCCTGAAGTGGCTGGGAGATCACTCCTACTCCTCCTTGCCCACAGGAAAAGAGAAAGGCCATTCAGTAATAAAAACAGAAAATGGTGCAAATACTCAGCAGGTCAGGCTGCATCTGTGGGAAGAGAAACAGAGTTAGTGCCTCAGGTTGAAGACCCTTTGTCAGCTCTGGGAAGAAGACAAAAAAGATGCTTCGTAATCAGGAGCGAGGGCAGGGAAGGTGCAGGAGGGGTCATGTCTCTGACAGGGTAAAATCGGAGTGACCATGGGGATAAGCTGTAAACAAGGTTATATGGGCAATGAGTGCCCTAATTACACAGTCAACTACGTTGGGTGAGCGACATCATCTAGATGTCTGACAACGGACTCACGAAACAGACACGTTATTTCGTGGACAGTGGGAAAGATTCAAGGATGTAGTATAAGCTTCCTGGAAGAAATGCAACATCCCCACTGGCTGCTGGGAATCCCTGGACCAAAGCAACTCAAAATGGAGAAGGAGCATTCAAGATGGCATTTAGAACCTTGAGTCCATGTATCAGGGACCACACAAAAGTCCTGTGTAAATAGTGGAAGGAATGCTCCACCTCAGAAACTATCCACTCACCTACCCTATCAAGCACCTTCTTCCCACCTGTGAAAGAATCTGCAATTCTCATATTGGCCTCATTATTCACCTCAGAAGCAACAGAACTGGAGTGGTAGCAAATCATCTCCAGTCCCAATACTTAGTAGGAACTTTTTTCCAACAAAGTACTGGTAAGACCACAGACATCATATCATCTTTCCCTCCCTCTCTCTCTCTCTCTCTCTCTCTCTCTCTCTCTCTCTCTGTGTATAGTATCCTCCATCTCTACAACATGAAAAGACATGAATGTCTCTTCAAATTCACCTGAACCTCCCCAAATTTAATTAGCCCACCATTGGCAGATGTATTGATATTGGTTTACTATTGTCACTTGTACCGAGGTATAGTGAAAAACTTGTCTTGCATGCCATTCATACAGGTCAATTCATTACACAATTGTCAAAGGCTTAACATCTGAAATTCCACCCCATCCCCCCAAATCCTTCCCTCTTTCCACTTTTAAGATTGTCCTTGGAACCTACTTCTTTGGCCATGCTTTAGCTGATCCCTTTATATGGGTCAGGGTTAAAAGTTGTTTGATTATGCTCACAAGGAATGTCTTAAGATTCTATACTAAATCCCCAAAATAGATATAAATTATTGATGATATTGTAATTCCATGACCATGTTGTATTTGAGGTGGTACCTCTTCTGAAATTTGTAGGAATTCAATTATGCAGTACTATTTGATATATTTGGAAAAAATGTGATTCAATAGTCAACATGAAAAGGTGCTCAAGAGGGTGGCAATATTACCTAGTAGTTACTAATGCTCGAGGCTAAACTGCTCAGACCATTGAAAAATGAAAGATTGAAAGGTGTCAGTGTACCTGCACATGAATCATTGAAAGTTAATGAGCAAGTACTGCTGTGAAATAGGAAGGCAATGTTGGTCTTTATTGCAAGAGGATTTGAGTACAAGAGGAGGGATGTCTTGCTCCATTTAGACCATAAGACAAAGGAGCAGAAGTCGGCCATTCGGTCCATCAAGTCTGCTCCGCCATTCTATCATGAGCTGATCCATTCTCCCATTTAGCCCCACTCCCCCGCTTTCTCACCATAACCTTCGATGCCCTGGCTACTCAGATACCTATCAATCTCTGCCTTAAATACACCCAATGACTTTGCCTCCACAGCCGCCCGTGGCAACAAATTCCATGGATTTACCATTCTCTGGCTAAAGAAATTTCTCTGCATCTCTGTTCTAAATGGGCACCCTTCAATCCTGAAGTTGTGCCCTCTTGTACTAGACTCCACTACCATGGGAAACAACTTTATACACGGTTCTGGTGACATTGCATCTGGAATACTGTGTACGGGCCTGGTCTTCGTTTTGAGGAAGGATATACTTACAATAATGCAGCAAAGTTCACCAAGTAACTGTGATAGTGGGTTTGTCATATGATGCAAGGTTAAGGAGCCTAGGCCTATACTCGGCAGAATTTGGATGAATGAAAGGTCTCAATTAAACATAAAGTTCTTATAGGCCTGACAGGGTAGCTCCAGCATTGATGTTTACCCTGACTGAGATATCTAGAACAAGTGGTTGCAGTCTCAAAGTAAAATGTTGGCCATTCAGGACAAAAAGGAGAAATGTCTTCACCCAGAGGACAGTGAATCCTTAGAAGCCTCTACCGCCTATGTTGACTCAGTTGCTGAGTACATTCAGGAGAGAGATTAACATACTTTTAGATATTAAGGGAATGAAGGGATTAGTGCAGAAAAGTTTTGCTGAGTTAATAGCTGAGCCAAGATCTTATTGAGCAGTGGAGCAGGCAATGAGGAGCTGAATGGCCTACTCCTGCTTCTAGTCCTTATTATGCTATGTTCTCGTTGCAGTGTAAAATTCCCTTTTCTGCATGTCGCAAGCTGCCGTTCAATTCTTATCATAATTCCTGTTGCTGTTAAAAATTGTTTTTGTGGATATATGTAAAAGATAGACACATTTTATAAGAAGGCAACTTGTGTTGCGGTTGCTTGGTAGGGAACAGAGTGAAAACTCAGTGAACAAGTTCACCTTTATCCCAGTAATTGAAAAGAAGACTGAGTGCAGAATATATTCCAGGTCTTGGTTCAGCAATGGACTGAAAACAAGAGCAGCTGAAAAGGTGCTTATGCAACAAACTTGAAAAACACAGTTACCTACACTATTTTGCAGCAATTGTGACGATTGATTCCCTATCCTTTGCTATCTCCTTGGAGACTAAGGCCATACGGGTAACCAGACAGAATGCATCTGTAGAGCCTTGGCATCAGGGCAAGTTTGCTTTAGCACTCAGTGAGATTATAACTTAATCCAACCTTCTGTTGAAGAGATGAAAAACACTATGATGCTGGAGAAACTCAGCAGGCCAGGCAGCATCCATGGAGAAAGGCAGGTGGTCAACATTTCGGGTCAGGACCCTTCTTCAGGACTGAAGATAGGAAAACAGGAAGCCCAATATATAGGAGGGAAAAGCAGAGCAGTGATAGGTGGACAAAAGAGGGGAGGCAGGGTGGGCACAAGGAGGTGATAGGTACGTAGATGCAGGTAAGTGATAGTGATAGGCGGGTGTGGGGGAGGGGAGAGCAGATCCACCGGGAGATGAGTCAAAGGTGAGAAGAGAGAGGAAAAAAAGGGCTAGGAAAGGGAAGAAGAGAAGAATCATGGTGGGTGGGTGTTTTGTGAGGAAGGGGTGGTGGGGATTACCTAAAGTGGGAGAATTCAATGTTCATGCTGTTAGGCTGCAAGGTTCCAAGATGGAAAATGAGGTGCTGTTCCTCCAGTTTGTGCTTGGAATTCTCCTGGCAGTGGAGGAGGCTGAGGACTGATATATCAGTGATAGTGTGGGAGGGGGAGTTGAAGTGACTGGCAACGGGGAGATGCAGGTCGTGGTTATGGACAGAGCGCAGATGTACTGTGAAACGGTTACCTAGTCTGCATTTGGTCTCACCAATGCAGAGGAGGCCACACTTGGAGCACTGAATGCAGTAGATGATATTAAGGGAGGTACAAGTGAATCTCTGTCTCACCTGAAAGGACTATTTGGGTCCCTGGATGGAGGTGGTGTAGGGGCAGGTGTTGCACCTATGGCGGGGGCAGTGGAAAGTTCCTGGAGTGAGAGTGGGATGGGTGGGGGGAGAGAAGATAAATCAGTTTTATTACCTCTGGGTAATATTGACACTTGTTAGGTGAAAAAAGACCTCCCATGTGCTCTGAGGAATTCTGTTTTCCCAGGATTTCAACGATTTGAATCATTACTGCTCTTTGATGGTCCCAGTAAAGGCGATGGACAGTCACCAGTTAGCTTCAGAGAACAGCATGTGTGTTAATCACGTCAGTGATGTTGGAGGATTCAAGAAAGTTTATTTTGCAATACGTTGGTACTTTAGGTTAAAGCATCAATAATGTGCCATGATTAGACAGACTGAGATTACTCACAGGGTAGGTTCTCAAACTTATCATGCAGGTACAATATACTGAGTACAGTAAAACTCCAAATAATCTGGTACACCCGGGATTTTGGGGACAAATTAGCAGATTTTCCAGACCATTGGATGTTATTTCAGTTAATACCGCAGCATAATTTTAGTTCACTTTTTTAAGATGTTACACAGTATTATAATAAATTTCCCGGTGAACCAGGGAAAAGGAGCATGGAATATTGGACCCTGGTCAGTTTAAAGAGAGCTTGGGCCATGGTGAGATGAATGGGAGCATGGAACTGGAATCCCAGTGAGCTGGAAGGGAGCATGGGACACATCATCTGGTGAGCCAGATGCCGAACCATGGGAATTTCCAAATACTTGGATAGCAGGTTATTGGAGTTTCATTGTACGGTATCCTAGTAACCAAGTGTAGACCACTAATGACAAAGTTTAGATGTTTGTTATTGTCCATCTATTTGACTGTCACAGATAATAGTCTTACAGTGGAAAGGACAGAGACAGGGCTGTTGGTGAGAGGGAACAAAAGAAGAGAGAAATAGATCAATGATACAAAAAAAAACAAGTATGTTACAAGGCAATGTAGTAGTAACATGTTATAAGGTTAAAAAAAATGCTTAATCCAATTTGAGTTAAATAATGCAGAGAGCAAAGAATGACAAGCAAATAAACCAATTAACATGGATTGTGACATTTCTCTGTTGAGTTTACCAGAGCTTCTGAGGCACTAAGAGCATCATTCTTAGGCAGGGGTGCAGCTTTGTTTGTCCCTGTAAAGATTGGAAAAATTAATCACAAATCTTCTCCAACTGAAGAGGAATGGAGATCATCATCAGATGACAGAAATTACATTGTGTCTGCTTAATCTGCAGAGTAGTCGATACTAGTCATCAGTCAAAAGGAGGAGACTTCAAAATTCTCTAACAGATGAGGCAAGTGCCTCTGAAATTATTTTTTAACAGACAACATTTTTCTCCCAGAAACAGAAAACAGTGGAAATATACAACTGTATAGGTCACATCTGTGGAGACGGAAATAAACTTAACATTTCAGGTCAATGGCCTTCCTTATTATTGCCTTGTAGGAAATGGCCATGTTGGACTTTTAAAAACTTTTATTTGTAATAAAAGCAGAACACACTGGAAATACTCAGCGGGTCAGGCAGCATCTTTGGAGACGGAAACAGAGCTGTCATTTCAGGTCAATGACTTTTCATCATAATTAGGAAATGTTACAAAACAGGCATGTTGTGAGCTGCAGAGAAGGGGGAGGGGTGGAGACAACAAAGGAAATGCCTGTGATAAAGTGGTAATGTTAGAGAGGAATGATTGCAGCTGGAGCTCTGGAGGAAGACTGTACTGCTCTTTTGGAGCTAAAACACCTTCTACATCTCGTCAAAATGATAGCCTCACTGACAGTACATGCCTCAGTATTGCACTGAAGCGTCAACATGGAATATTTGTCCATGTGTCTGAGGCAGGACTTGTACCTGTAATGTAAGAGCAAAACAAAAAACTACATATGCTGGAAATTGGCAGCATTTTGTGTTTTGAGCCTCTAACCTTCTGATTCTGTGGTGAGCTGAGGGAAATCATTTCAAGGGAAATCACAAGCATTGACCTGTATCCGAATACTCTGCAGTGCAGTACTGTGTCATTGATCTGCTCGTTATTCGTACCTTCAGGATTTTGTGAATGTTCATTTTATACATGTTTACGCCTTTTGTTCCCCCAAACCTCACTTATAATATAATGAAAATACATTGAGAATACAATACTGTTAAGTTTTAATATTAAAATATTAATATGATTTTTATTGCTTCAGCTGTCAGGGAGATAAATAAAAAATGAACTTTAAATAATTGCCTTGCTCATAAATAAATTAACCCATCACAGGTAACAAATTTACAACTAAAACTCACAAACTCTCATGTTGATGAAAAACGTCATTGCCAATTACTGCCATCAGTAATGACTTTAATTTACACGGCATTGGCTGAACAATTCTCATTATGAAAGACATGACCGTTGTTCATCACTAGTTCATCAGTCTCAGGCTACAACTTCAAACAAAACCATTGTTACATCAGCCAGAGAAGTGGCTATCTGTGGTCTTCCACTTCACAACATAAAATGCTGGAAAGCAATAACGTGCCTTTGACCCTTTGCTGGAAAATGCAAGCAACAACTCTCAGTTTTTTAAACGTTTGAAGCATTTTTTTTACAAACAACATGGGACTATAAGCAGCTAAACATAACAGTTACCAAGATTATTGACAGGAAACATCATCTCTCTGTTTCTTCGCCACAGATCCTGGCTGTTCATACTGTTCATTCAGGACCACCAGCCAATCTGAAATAGTGCACATACACACACATACAAAAACAAAGCAAGTATACATACATACCCACATATATACATGTACAGCCACAAATATATGCATACCCAGCCCCTCCCACACATACACACACACACACACACACACACACACACATATATTTATGTATATGTGTGAGTGTGTATGTAATATACACATGCACACAATGATTTCTGTATTTCACTTACTTAGAATAGAAAGACAACATTGTTCAGGTCTCTGCAACATTATGTGAAAGCAGAATACATCTTCAGTGTAGAGAAATGTACATGGATAGAAATTAGTCCTCAGGTATTTTTGTTAAACCTGCAATGTAATCACATATGCACATTGAACTCCACTTCTAGAATTTGAAGTTAATGGCCTTGAATTTCAGAAGCAGAGTCCAACACACTTTTTTTTCACCATATTGAGGGTTCAATGCATCCAAAAGAGGACAAATTTCTATCACATAGAACATAGAACACTACAGCACAGTACAGGCCCTTCAGCCCACAATGTTGTGCCGACATTTTATCCTGCTCTAAGATCTATCTAACCCTTCCCTCCCACATAGCCCTCCATTTTTCTATCATTCATGTGGCTATCTAAGAGTCCCTTACATGTCCCTAATGAATCTGCCCCCACAACCACTGCAGGCAATGCGTTCCACGCACCCACCATTCTCTGTGTAAAAAACTTACCTCTGACATCCCCCTTATATCTTCCTCCATTCACCTTAAAATTATGCCCCTTTGTTTTAGCCATTTTCGCCCTGGGAAAAAGTCTCTGACTGTCCACTCAATCTATGCCTCCTATCATCTTGTACACCTCCATCAAGTCACTTCTCTCCAAAGAGAAAAGCCCTAGCTCACTCAACTTCCCTGGGAGGGAGGAACAAATGCAGGGGGCGGGGGGGGGGGGGGGGGGGGGGGGGAAGTAAATCGGTGGGGAATCCGAAGGGAGGAGGAACAGAGACTGGGAGGTGGGCAGAAATGGCAACTAGGAGGAATTGAGTGGGACAGCAGGGAGCCCAAGAGCAGAAGTGGATCGGGAGAGTCAGGGAGAAGGAAGTCAAAGTCAAGTTCGTTGTTATGTGCACAAGTACATGCATGCACAGGGGCAAAGAAAAACGTACTTACAGGAGCATCACAGGCATATAGAAAGTGGAAGAATTTGGAAGGGTCAGCAGGGACCAGGAAGGAGGGGGAAATCACTGTGAGAGATTTTGGGGAGGGTAGCAGGGAAAAGAGGTGGATCAAGGATAGAGGAAAGAAAAGCAACAGGGAATCAGGGGCCACAGGGTCCTGAGAGGAAAGGGATTGGGAGAGTGGGGGGAACCAGGGAAGGTTGCAGGGATCCAGGGGAAAGGGTTCAGGAGAGTGGGGGAAATGGGGAGTGGAGTGGGAGAGTGCTGAGTGGAGGGGGTTTGGGTAGCAGGAGATCGGAGGAATGGGGAGGGAGGAGTGGGGAGAATGGAGAGTGGGGAGCGGTGGGGTGGTGTCAGGGTAGTGAGGGGGATTGGTGAGCGGGGAGGGGAGCAGGGATGGGGGGGTGTGAGAGGAGGTGGGGGTGAGAGGGGACGTATAAACTATTGAAACAAATATGTAGAACAAAAAACATTGAAATGGTAAATCAGTTTACTTCTGCACCTTTCAATCTGCACAAAAAATCCTTAATCACATTTATCTGATATGTTCTTTTATGCCTTCATTACCTTTTCTAACTTGAATACTGAGATATGGGGAAAATGTCACCTGATATAAATGGAATAGTAAGAGAATTCAAACTGGATGGGGATTCTGGTGAGTTGGTTCTTACTTATTACCAACAAAATGCCAAATTAACCATACTGCTTTGTGTGCTCTCAGAAGGCAAGTTGTGCAAGTTAGAGCTTCAGGTTGCTCCATTGCAATTTAAGTGTGCCAGAATAGGTGTCCTGACAAGAGCTGAATCTGTTGAGTAGAGCCTTTCCTAAGGTCATTTGCAGCAGGAACTAAGGAGCCACTTGCCTACAGGCATTCAAGTCATAGATACCTTTTTGCTTTTATTGATTTTAGAGGAGAATATGCTTTGGAGATCGATTTTCCAGCATTTATTCTGCCTATGCACCCTCTATAAGCACTTCTGATAGGTGCCATTCTTGCTCTTCTATCTAGTGATGTGAAGGGGAAGTTGATGACAAGACTGCCTGACTGTTCAGCTTCTCAGCAGTGACAGGAGGTTGTTTGAAAGTGGCTTACCAGCTCACACCATTTGTTGTATTCTTGGTATGGCCAGCAAGGCCTGTATTTAATGCCTGCCCCTAATTGTCCCTGCGAAGGTGGTGGTGAGCATCTTAATGAACTACTGCACTGAACGTAGTGAAGATATTTGCTAGGGAATTCTGGGGATGATGAAGGAAAAATATCATGTTCCAAAAAATGGCAACTGCTCTACCCAGGACCATAAGAAACTGCAGAGAGTTGTGGACACAGCCCAGCACATCATGGAAACCATGGACTCCCCTCCATGGACTCTTGTCTATACCTCTTTCTGCCTTGGTGAAGCAGCCAGCATAATCAAAGACCCCACCCACCTGGGTCATTCTCTCTCCTCTCCTCTCCCATCAGGCAGAAGATACAGGAGCCTGAGGGTACATACCACCAGGCTCAAGGACAGCTTTTATCCCACAGTGAAAAGACTATTAAACAATGAGATGGACTTGTTTGACCTTGCACCTTATTGTCTACCTGCAATACACTTCCCTGTAGCTGTGATACTTTACTCTGTATTCTGTTATTGTTTTCACCCTGCACTACCTCAATGCACTGTGTAATGAATTGATCTATGTGAATGATATGCAAGACAAGTTTTTCACTGTACCTTGGTACAAGTGACAATAATAAACCAATACCAATACCAATGTGTCCTCTGTTGAAAAAACTTGGGAGGTCTGCAGTCTGTGCACAATAGGCACAGGAGTACCAAGTTTCCTGACAGTTCCATGTGGAACTGCTGGCATTCCTTTGGAGAAAGGGGAACAATTTATCTCAATTATAAACTATGAATTAGATTTATTAAAATAAAGCGAACAACAGAAATGGTGCATTGCAATAACTAATAAAATATGCTCATTCACAATATATCTCTCAAATAGTAAAACTTTCACTCAATCAACAATCTTTGGCAATAAATCTTGGACTCCTGGTGGAATGCATTTTATAAAGGACTAGCTCTGTTCAAGTGGCAGTACAGTGAAGGAGAGGAATAATGACTGGACAAAAGCAGCAGCTTTTAACTTTCTGCCAGGTAGACTCCATGCATGGATCTGTGCAGTATCAAATCTAGACACACTGTTATCAAAGTGACAGACTAAAATTACCTTGGGTTCACATAAAGAATGTAAAATTGATCTGGAATCCATATTTCAATCAACACTTTTCATTTATTTACGGTGCAGTTCAGTCTCTTCCAGGATCTTGACATTTATGACTTTCAATCTTACAAATTCTCATGCTAGACAGTTTGCATTTGTATTCCTTGGAGTTGAGAAAATAGGGGTGACATTATTCAAACATATAAAATTCTATGGGGGCTTGATAGGCCAGATGTTGAAATGCCTTCACTTGTGGGAGAGTCACAAAGGGAAATAGCTACAAAATAAAGGGCAGGTCATTTAAAAATGAGATGCATAACATTTTTTTCTCTCAGAGGATGGTGAATCTCTGGAATTCTCTGCCTCTGCCATCTATCTCCACTTTATATTTGAAAGATGAGGAAGTGAGGGTTATGGGAATTGGCACAGAAGAGGAGTTGTGACCACCATAGATCAGCCATGATGATATTCAATGGTGGGGCAGGCTTGAGGGGCCTGTTGCATACTCCTGCTCCTATTTTCTTGTGTTCATGCTAAATATCTCCTTTTGGTTTTTCACAACCACACTTTATTCTTAACAACCAGTTCTCTTCTTCACAACCAAGTGACATGCTGTTATACTCTCTTCTTGGTTGCTGCAAGACTCAAAATTCTTGGGAGATCATTCCACCTAACACAAAGCTTTGTTTCCTTCTCGAAGCCTGGTGATTGAGTTTTTAAACAATTACATCCCTCTGAGCATATAAAACATAAAGGATTACTTACAATTACTTAGCTAAGCTTACTCTTAATTGAGTTATTGACAAATTGGACAGTCACATCCAGCATGATTTTGGTAGCTGTTTGTGGACTTACAATATTCAACATTAAGAGCAAAATTTTGCTAAGCATGTAGTAAAGAAACTCAAAGGTTGAAAAGAAAAAGTCAAACACAAAAGAAAAGAAGCTGGAACACAGTTATAATGGCTTGGAAATCAGCACTGTTTCATTTTGTAAGAGACGCTTGTTTTAGTCATTCATAGACATAAGCTTATTTCAGAATCAGGATCCTTGGTTGCCTCTTTGAATGAGTGCTGTTTGTTCAGCTGGAATATACACAAACCCTTGCTCAGAGCCATACGTAGCGTTTTTTTCTGATGTCTGGGGTAATTATGCGTGGCTACAGACTACATTCACTAGACAGAGGTTATTTCATGATTGGTGTTACGTATCTGTGCTGCAGAATTAAATGTTCCAAACATATAAAGCTGAAGGAAAAAGAAACAGAGAACTGAAGAGTTCCATGGTAAAAATATCAGTGGCCAAACTTGGGAAAAATTGAGTTTACAACCATGAACATAGAGAGCAAAGTCAAGACTTGCATTTATGTAGCACCTCTTATGTCAATTATGTACCTTTGACATGTGGTCACTATTTTGGAAACCAGCAACCAAATTGTGCACAGCAAGCTCCCAGCAAGAGCAATGTGAAAATTATACTTTTGCAAAATTAATTCACAGAATATGGGTATCAGTGACTAGGCCAGCATTTATTGCCCATCCTTGACTACCTCTGAACTGTGTGGAATTTCAGAGGGTAGTTAAGAGTTCATCATATTGCAGTGCATGTGGAATCACATTTAGGTCAGACTAGGCAAAGGTGGCAAACTTTCTTCCATGACGAACTGGATAGATTTTCATGACAACTGTGTGGCTTTCTGATCGTTGTTAAGGTCAGGAGCCATTTAAATTCCTGGATTTAAGTCTCCCATCTTCTGTGGTGGCATTTGAACTCCCGTGTCTGTGTCAATATGTCAAGGTATATAAGTTAAGTGACTGGACTAGTTTCTGATAGAAATATTGGACAAGAAGGTACCAGTAACTCCCATCCTCTTCTTCAAAATATTGTCTTCATATCTTTAACATCCACCTGAAACAGAAGGCAGGACATCAGTTCAAAGATCTCTTTAAAAGTATGGCATCTCCAACAATATAACACTCTCTCAGCAGTGCACTAGAGCATCAGCTTAGACTTTTGTGACTAAACTCCTGGAGTTTGTCTTGAACCAAGAACCTTCCAAGCAGAGACGAAGTTGGTATTAGAAAAGCCAAAACCAACACTGTGAAACAAGAACAGATTATACAGAGACACATGAGACAGCAAATCTGGAGTAAATAAAACAAACTGCTGGAGGAACTCAGCAGGTCAGGCAGCATCTGAGTGGGGGGAAATGAACAGTCGATGTTTCAAGTTGAAACCCTTCATCTGGATTGATAAAAAACAGATGAACAGTCAGAAAGTGATAATGTACAATAATGGACTCAGCTTGGCACAATGATATCACTGTTGCCTTTGCTCATTCCAAAACTTCAGCAAACAATCTATTATGACTATTCAATGTTACATTCAGACCTGAACTAATTGTGGTGCTGTCTCAGTTTGTTCAGGCATTTTCAAAATTGGAAGCAATGTTGTCAAAGAACAGCAGAGAGCACGGCTCCCAAGAAACACCATCCAAAACAAATTAATCTATCATCCATCTCACCATTGTTTGTGAGATCTTACTAAATTGAAACTTGTTGCAATATTTGTTGATGTAACAGGGTGATTGGTGAGATGCAAAGAACTGGATGTCCTATGAATCATGGCATATAAATTCGATTACTTTCATTCTTGCTGATGTTTACCTTTTGTTATTTTGCATCTCTATTTTGTAGCAAAGCAACAGTTTCATTAGGAATTTTGCCAGTACCACAAAGAAGTGCAGAAATCTACTCCTGGTAGGTGCCAGGAAAATCAGGACTCTTGCACAAATGCTAATTTGCTGACTGATGATTGCAGGTGATTTGTTAGCAGTCCTCCAATGTTGGATTCCTGAGGTGGAGCAGGAACCGGCTGCAGCTCCTGGGGAGATTACATCAAGGAGTCTGTCCACTGAACCTGTGCCAGGGATGGTGACTTGATTCATTAGAATGCAGAATAGCTGGGAGAAAGGTGTCAATCATTAAGTAATTCATATATTTCTAAATTAATCATTTGCTTCAATGTTTTAATATTTTTTAAAATTTTTTAATAAGTTTTTTAAAAGTAATTATTTAAAAAATGTAAATTAATTTATTTTTAATAATTGCTACATGCTTCTAGACTTTAGAGATATTCTGAAGTGTTCAATATCCTTGACAGTTGGCATCACTTGGAGGTGTGGCTTCTGTTGCTGCCAAAGTTTTCTCAGTTGTTTCATAATGGTGCTTGTTCTGGTCTGACAACATAATGGTGTTACAGCAAGAAAGTCCTGCTTAGGGCTTTGCCACCTATTATCAGAAAAGCGCTTACCAGCAAGTCTAGATCAGGATTACGCAAATGGTAAACCCACAGTTGGTTATGGCCAATTAACATGAACTCTGGAATTGATACACTCACTGAAAGTTATTGACATAATTAAGCTGGCTGCATATATAGTAACTGTTTGAATTACCCAAAATGCTTCTCCAGTACATTTTTTAAAATGGGATTTTTATGCAAGAAAATACATAAAATAGTTATTCTAATTTTCTTATTGTTCGTTGAAGGATCTGCTTATTTTCAACTCAATACATATATCTTTCAGAGTCACAGAGAGACACAGCAGAGAAACAGGCCCTTTGGCCCACCAAGTCTATGCCAACCACAACCCATCTACACTAATCCTACATTAATCCCAATTTTTATTGTCCCCACTTTCACATCAACTCCCCCAGATTCTACCACCCTTGGGGCAATTTACAGTTGGCCAATTAACCTGCCAATCAGCATGACTTTGGGATGTGGGAGGAAACCCAAGCACGCAGGGGGATATCCACGTGGTCACAAGGAGAACGTACAAACTCCACACAGACAGCACCAGAGATCGGGATCAAACTCAGGTCTCTGGTGAGGCAGGGGTTCTGCTAGCTGCAGCACTGTGCCACCTACCTGTTGGCTTACACTATTATAAATGGGCAGACAGTAACTGCATGCTTTTTCTGACGTCAGTAACAGGGTGTCCATCCTTTTGCTATCACTCACTAGGCAGTTCCCCTGGTTTTCCAGTATGTGCTCATTGCCAACTTTTTAATACACACCTTTATCACAATTTCTTTTTCTGTTTCTCATTAGTCTTTACAACTGTGTGAAGGATGGCCAAATTACTCTTGGGAAAAACGTGTTTTTTAATCAGGGCATTTGCTATAGGAGCTGGTCCTTTATGACTGTTATTGCCACCACAGCAAAAGTTTGGTCTTGCACACAACTTGAGCAACAGGACTGAGACACAAGAACTCAAGGGCTGAGGACGTTAAACTTGTGCACTCTCTGTGATGACGTCTTTCCTGCCTTTTTTTAACTCCCATAATATTTTCCGATGCCCTCTTTCCTAATGTATGAGTCAGGCCTGCTGATCCCAGTTGCTTATGCCACATTCCAACCAGCCACTAGGAGGTACACGAGACTAGTCTGATGCTCCAACAAGCTGCATGCTACATCCTAACATGCAGTCTGTGAAACTACTTACAAAGGATTGAGTCATAATGCTAAAACACTTGTGAATACAGTAAACCCATTGGTCACTGTCTTATATTACTGACACAAATCCCTAAACATTTTATGATAATTGTGAATAGGAATAAAGATGTAGGAATTTTTAATATATAGTTAAAACTTTAGTTAATTTAGTTCAGGTTTTCCTGAACAAATATACATTGAGGGCAGTTTATATGCAAAGACTTAGAAAGATTTTCAAACGTTTAATGAACATCCAACACAAAATGTCCGGCGAAGGACAAATATTTTATTCACTGCTGTTATCAGTATTTGTTATTTTATAATTATTTTAACACATTGTTAAAGTAAGAAAAGATTTGCATTTATGTGCATCATGTGCATCAGGCCTCCATCGCAATGAGCTGGATCATCCCACCTGACAACCTTACCTTTCAACCCATCCTGGGGTTCTCTGGCTTCCCCCTTCCTCCGGTCATTGGCTTCTCTCTCAGCCCCTTCTGGGGGTATTGGGCATATTGTGGTCACTGAACTTCCCTTCTGCTGCTCCACAGGGACCCTGATCTCTCTCTCAGTGCTCTCAGGTCTCTGACCATCTCCATTGCATATATTTTTTTTTACAAATTATTGCAATTAATAGTGTAAATAATACTTCTCCATAATTTTATCTGTCTTGTCTGCAACACGACCTCAATTTTCTGAAATTCATTCTGCGATTTAGGCAGGTCCTTAATGACAGTGAATGCCATAAAACTCACTGTTACTTTGACAGAAAATTCTCATGTATTACCTGCCAGGATTGACCAACCACTGCTGGGTACAATCTCAATCTTTCCTGGTGATCATCAGTACAACAGTGAAGGGTTGGCATGAGCATAGTATTAGTGGAAGCAGAAGACACACACCAATGTGCTCTCTTAATCTCAAGACATGATACACGACTCCTTTCCACATCCTCCATTTTGACAAGACCCCTGCTCTCCCCCCACATTCCCTGAACTTAATCACTTCACCATTGACAGAGGTGCCTTCAGCTGCCCAGACCTTAAGCAATGGGATTCCCTCCCTAAACCTCTTCACCTCTAACTAGCTCTCTTCTCTTTTGATGTTCTTAAAAGCCACGCCTTTGTTAAGCTTTTGCTCACCTCTCCTCATATTTGCTTATGTAACTTTGTTACATATCATGTCTCCTTTGGAATGTATTATTACATTAAAGACACTGCAATAAGTTGTTGTGTGCTCACTTTGGAGAAATGGATTAGGTTTAACTGGCGGCCCTGATATTTTAGTTTACATTCTGTCTTTCTAGCTGGAAGTCACTCTTAATCCCTCAGCCCTGTAATTACCCTAAATACTTTGGAATGATTAATGATTGCAACCTGCTGCACTTCAAAGCTTCCAAACATTCAACTTGCAGGAGGTTACTCACTGTTGGTATTTAACTTGGAATGGCTCCTTATTCCTCTTTCACTATTATTTTCCAGCCAGGATGATCAGAATATCATTCAGAGAAGCACAATATGTCTGATGCTCTCAACCCTTTCTCCACATAACTACAATTACCACTATAAGAGGTGGTCCCCACGTGATGGAGGGGGTTGCATTCCCTGAAAACCGACTGTATCGTGATCTTCTGTAATGCAAAGCCACATCATCCGCACATGCATCAAGAAATATGAGCTGAAATTAAATAAAAGCTGACACACAATTTCTGTAAGAGCAAATTTTTATTCCGTATCTCAGATTTTTTATTTGTGATTTGTGAATTCCATAAGGGCGGATTTCCATTACCCAAATTGCCATAAGACCGTAAGACATAGGAGCAGAATTAGGCCATTTGGCCCATCGAGTCTGCTCCGCCATTCGATCATGGCTGATTTATTATTCCCTCTCAACCCCATTTGTGGGGAATCGCCTGTAATAAAGGCCTCGGTGAGACTGCACCTGGAGAATTGTGTAGTTTTGTCAAAGAGGGAATCCAGAGACGATTCACTAGATTGCTCCAGGGGGTGGTGGATTTGCCATATGGGGAGAACTTGTGTATTGTGCATAATTTATGTTTAATTTACATTTTTCTTGTGAATCCTGCCTTTATGATGCCATGTGCCTCAGATACTGCTGCAATGACAATAAACTTGACTTTGACTTTGAATTTAATGGACTAGTTTAGGAGGATGAGGGGCAATCTCATTGAAACTTACAGAATTCTTAGTGGGCTTGACAGGCTGGATATTGGAAGGATATTTCCCCTGCAGAGAACTGGGGCGGGGGGGGGGGGGGGATCACAGTGTCAGAATAAAGGGTACGTCATTTGAGATTGAAATGTGAAATGTCTTGATTTGGAGAGTAGTATATCTTTGGAGTTCTCTACCCAGAAGGGTAGCGGAGGCTTAGCCATTCAGATCAATAGATTTCTGGATATTAAAGGAAACAAGGGATATGGGAATGGGGCAGGAAAATACTACTCAAGCCCAGGAAGAATTTTGTAAGTTTCAATGAGATTTCTCCTCATCCTTCCAAACTAGTCCATTCAGTTCAAAGTCAAAGTCAAGTTTATTGTTATATGCACAACTACATGCATGCAATGAAAAACTTACTTGCAGCAATATCTCAGGCACATGGCATCATAAAGGCAGCATTCACAAGAAAAACATAAATTATACACAATGCACAGGTTCTCCTCATATGGCAAATCCACCACCCCTGGAGCAATCTAGTGAATCGTCTCTGGATCCCTCTTTAACAAAACTACACAATTCTCCAGGTCCAGTCTCACTGAGTTGGAAGATAAGCCATGATCTTGGCGAATGGAACAAGTGGCTTCTCCTGCTATGTTCTTATAACGATTTAACGAAGGGCACATGAGTGTGTTTTTGGACTGGTTGTGATGGTGGAGAGATTGGGGGCATCTTTTACAAAGCACACAGCAGATGATTTAACATCCAAAAGGAGGAGCAGGAACATCCTCTGCCATTCAATGAGATCAAGATTGATCAGATTACCACCTCAACTCCACATTCCCCCCTGCCCAGGGCTCAAGGGCCTGAGTCATAGGGAGAGGTTGAGCAAGCTAGGACTTTATTTCCTGGACTGGAAGGATGTTTCCCCAGTTGAAAACCAGCTGAGGGGTGACCTTATAGAGGTGTATAAAATGCTGAGGGGTAGAGATAGGGTGAATGCACACAGTCTTTTTCCCAGGGCAAGGTAACCAAAAGCCAGAGGGCACAGGTTTAAGGTCAGAGGGGAAAGATTTAAAAGGGACCTGAGGGGCAACTTCTTCACGCAGGGGCTGGCACTTACATGGAATGAGCTCCCAGAGGAAGTGGTTGAGCCAGGTATAATAACAACATTTAAAAGCCATTTGGATAAGTACATGGATTGGAAAGGTTTAGAGGGATATGGGCCAAACGTGGGCAAATGGCACTAGCTGAGGTGGAGACACGAGTGACTGCGGACGCTGGAATCTGGAGCAACAAACAGTCTGCTGGAGGAACTCAGCGGGTCGAGCAGCGTCTGTGGGAGGCAAGGAACTGTCGAGGTCTGGGGTAGAAACCCTGCATCAGGACCAGGATCACGACTGATGCAGGGTTTTGACCAGAATCGTTGACAGTTCCTTCCCTCCCACAGACGCTGTTCGGCCCGCTGAGTCCCTCCAGCAGACTGTTTGTTGCTCAAGCTCAGGTGGGCACCTCGGTCGGCATGGACAAGTTGGGCCGAATGGCCTCTTTCCGTGCCGTGTGACTCTTATGCCAGCCCCCATCCTGGGTAACCTTTCACCAACACCCCCCCCCTCCCCCACTAACCGGGGCATATTGTGAAATGTGAGGACTTGCTGCTGTTCACTGGTGGGCTGTCAGCAGATGTACCTGCCTGCGCTGCGCCTCCTTCCTCGCTGCGGATGAGCTCTCCTGAGCGGCGCTATACTTCCACCGCGCCGCTTTACATTGCGACAAAGTTTAAACACATTGCAAGGAGAGAGTGGGAGAGAGAGGGAGGGAGGGGAGGGAGGGCGCGCTGGAGCGCGAACGCGCGCACGCCCACCAGCAGGCAGGCGCGTCCGCGATGCTCACACACATACACACACGCCAATATTCCTGAGCGGGAGAGACGCGGCCAGAGAGAGAGAGAGAGAGCGCGCAGAGGATTTGCAGCTCTTGTGTTAATAGGAGCCCGTAATCCAGCGGACAGGCAGCGGGCTACCCCTTCCCTCCGGCTCCTCTGCAGCCATGGCTGAGGTGGGGGAAGGAGAGGACGAAATCCAGTTCTTGCGAACTGTAAGTACCCAGTTATCATTGATACCTACCCCCGTCCACCCCTTCCCCATGCATTAGATAATTACACCCCATCCACTGTGAGGAACAGTGAGAGACGCGTGGATTTATATCAGCCGCATTTGAATCAATGGGTATTAGTGTTGCACTGCACTTACTGACGCGCTGACACCAACTGCATGCTGTTAGCTCTGTTTGCGGTGATTTCATATTAAATTATGTTCTCGGCTCTTACTGTCCGCTGCATTTCTTTGAGAAAATATTAGGAGGACAAAAATAAAAGCAGAAATGAAGTGTCCTCCGCCCTCCCTCCCCTGTTGAAGGCACCTTCATGTCCCCAGTGCGGATTATGTGTCTAATTTGATTTTGTCAATGGCAGGAGTTAGCGTTGACCCCCTCTCCCCCAACGCGCACACATTACGAGGTTAGTGAAAGAGTTGGTGGAATGCTGTAATTCTAATAGCCTGTTAGGGAATGCCTGCGGTGATCTGGGCTGTGTCAGATGGACAGAGGTAAGGTTTGATACTCGGCGTTGCTCTAATGAGCATGTTTCATGCTGCAGAGACACATTCAGTCACCGTCTCTGCCGATGATTGCTCAATTTATAAGCAATGCTGTTGCCCTGCTTTTCCTTGCTGCAAACATCTGTCTTGCAAACCAATTGTAACAACCGATCCGTTTAATGTTTGGTCTCCTTTGCTCGCCTTGTGCTCTACGTAAGCCGATGCAGTTAATTTTCACGGAGCCTGTATTGCCAGAGCGGAATGGCCGTTGTGTTTTATACGTTTGACTGTCCAATCTAAATACTGCTCACCTTGCTCAAAGATGCTTGGTCGTGCAAAACATATCACCCGTGCACCGTCAAAGTGAGTGCAACTTATTCAGGCGTAAAATTTAAGATTTTAAATTGAGGATTAAACAACGAGTTGTAAAGTGCTGGCATCTCCGATCTGGATTTGTCATGTCATGCGCACGTGTCTTTGAACGGGACATCGGTGTTTCCGTGCCAGCCTTTAGTGATTTACATTGGTTATTGACAAAGTTTCTGACGGTCGGGTTTGATAACGGACCCACAAAAGTAGAGAAGCGGACATGATTCGAATGCCTGCTGGTGTTACACTGAGCTAGAAGTTTTCGTCATCTGCTGTATGTTCAAAGCAATACCAACGCTGCAATACTTGGCAGCAATTAGATCACACAAACGGGGTGAGCTGACGAAGGTTTTGGTGCGGGAAACCCTCCCAGGTTTTACGAAACTTGGTGAAATGACCTTGAACAAAAAAAAACCTGCAAATAAAACCACAATAATCTCTGGTTTGTGTTTGGAATATCAAATGACAGCTGCTCCGGCTCAAGAAAACTGTACGCAGCAGAGATACATCCTTGTTTTATTTGCATGAACATTATTAGCACTGCTTTAGAGGTGAGGCAGAAATCACGCTTCGACGTTTAAAGTTACCACCCTGTTCTAATCTGTAAATCCTCCTGATAAACACGGGCCAGTGTGGTAGAGTACAAAGCTGAAAATGAAGGGGCTCCTCAACGTGTTTATTAAAATCTATCAACATACTTGGTTTATCAGTCAATGCCATACGTTAACCATGTAAAATCTTTTAAAAATGTGCAGCCATAAAAGGAGAATGTACTGAAATCTGGATAAATTTTACCCTCAGTGCTTCTCTTCTTTTTCATAATCTTCATTCTTGTCAAACACCCAATATGTATGCCTTGGGCATTGATAAGTAGATACTGTATGCTCTACAAATTAACATGTGAAAATATTACTCTGTTTATAATTGCACATACTTTTTATTTGTAAAATAGTCATCACCTATCAAGCATAAAATGAACATCTATTACATTTTGCCACTGGGGAATATGAATCTGCAAATCATTCCCTCAGTTGTGTATTTCCACCAGTGACCTTGGAAACACACTGGCGATGACACATGCTTTTGCACTCAACCTGGTGTGTGCGGATCCCTTTTGTTCAGCAAGGTTTCCCACTGTGTTCGCTTTAGAAATTAAAATCAAATGGTTTTAGTGGATTGAACGCATGAGCAATAAAGATGCAAGTGAACGAAGCTGATTGTTCTCAGATTGATTGTTGTTGTAATATTTGATGATGTGAGGGTGCGCTGAAGGGTGATTTATTGTCTTTGAGTGGAGATGCCCTCCCTCAAAACATTTTGAAATGAAAAGCAAATGACTGAACTAGGTTTTTCCTGAACTCATGCTTGTTTTCAAGCTTGGAGAGGAGTGGGAATTGTGGTGAAGAACCACTGTGCCAGCTCTGTTGTCTCAAGACACTTTGAGGTTTCTCACTTCCAGTTCTCTGTTTTTACCAATAGCACCTTGGCAGTCTTAGAAATAAAAGTGATTTCTGGTGATGGTTCAGCAATTTTGAATTAATAACTGTATGCCATTTTCAGCTATTACTCCTTGATTTCCATTGTGTGGTGTAGTTTTTGATAAGCATCATTGTCATGGGTAAAATATCATTGTTTCCTGAAAATAACCAACAAGCTGGGTATGCTGGTGACACAAGAGATTGTAGATGCTGGAATCTGGAGCAACAAACAAATGCTGGAGGAATTCAGCGGGTCAGGCAGCATCCGTGGAGGAAGATGCTGGGTATGCTGCCTTCAAGAAAAATACTTCAGACCAAATGAACTTCAAAGGAAACCATCTAATTGCTTCTCAGCACTTTCAGTCCCTTATTTCTTTTGCTGATTGATCCTCAGCAGGGGCTGTCCCCCCCTTTCCCCATCTTAATCAATCCCGAGCCGAACATGATGATGAAATCTTCTTTCTTGGCCTCTGCCTCAGTGCGCAGTTCTCTGGCCAAGAGACTTCACTCCAGACCGTGGACCCTTTCTCCCCTCTCCAGACTTCCTGATCCACCTGGATTCCTCCCACTGACCTCTTACCCTCTGTGTATCTTTTCATTGCTAACTGCTAACCCAACGTTTACTGCCTTCATTTTTTTCACTTCCCTCACTGAACTTGCAGCACACCACTCACTACGAACAGACACTGATATTACCACCAACCTGCTGACAAGGGTAGTGCTGTTGTGGCTTGGTGAATAGACCTCTGTCTCGGAGAGGCCAAGCATCAGCTCACAGGTACATCATCATACTTCCCTTGAGACCATGACCCTACCCCGAATGTTATCTCCCAAACAGTCACGGATCTCATTTTCTTCAGAGATTTTTTCTCCCAGTGCCATGCAGCCTGCTTCTACCTCAAGATCTATAAGCTTAATTGTCCAGACATTGTTTCAGCCTACTCTTGCCCCACCAAATTTATTTCTACCCAGCTTGACTTTATCCTTTCTTCCCTGGTCCAGTCCCTTTCCACTTATATCAGTGACACTTCGGATGTCTTTCACCACTTTGACGGTTTCCAATTCCTGGTCACAACTGATTCATCTTTACTGTGGATGCACAATCCCTCTCCACCTTCATCCCACACCAGGATGGCCTGAGGTCCCTCTGTTTCTTCCTTGAGCAGAGGTCCAATCAGTTGTCCTCTACCAGCACACACTTTCACCTGGCTGAATTTGTCCACACATTGAACAACTCTCCATCAACTTCACTCACTTTCTCTGGATCAAAAGCGTAGCTGTAGAAACTTGCATGGGCTGAAGAAATGTCCAGCTCAGGCCCATTTTCTCAAATCGTTTTCCAGTATTTCATGGCTGCTTCCTGCACTCATCCAAAACTCAAATTTCATCACTTTTGCTGCCAATTTCCACCCTCTTCTCACCTTCACATGGTCCATTTCCTACTTTTCTCTTCCTCGCCTGGATCTCTCTGACTTCATCTCGGGGGATAGGCTGGTGTCAAACATCCATTACAGGCCTTAGCCTCCCACAGCTGTCTCAACTACATTTCCTCTCACCCTACTCCCTGTAAGGATTCCATTCCATCTCCCAGTTCCTTGTCTCTATTTGTATTTGCTTTGATGAAGACTCTTTGGGCACAGGTGCCTCTGAGGTTTCCTTCTTCCTGAACCATGGCTTCTCCTCCTCCATGGTTGACTGAACCCTTGACCTCATGGTTCTCAACTGTCTCTCCTGGACAGAGCACAGTTAGAGCACCATCCCACTAGCCTTCACATCCAACAGATCATTCTTCACATTTTCCACCAGCTTCAACAAAATTCCATGGCCAAACACGTCGTCTCCTTCCCTCCCTTTTCAGCATTCCCACTGGTCTTCATGGTCTGCTCTTCTGTATCCACCAAACACTTACCTTACGTTACTCTGCCATGCAACTACAGAAGACCTTCCCTTCCCAACACCCAAACAATCCTTCCAGGTGAAGTAGCAATTCACTTGCATTTCTTCCAACCTAGTATACTGCTTTTAGTGTTCACAATGTGGTCTATCTATATTTGGAGAAACCAAATGCAGATTAGGTGACCTTTTTGCTGAGCATCTATGTTCAATCTGGAGAGGAAAATCAGAGCTCTTTGCTGCCTGCCACTTTAATTCTCCATCCCACTCCCATTCTGATTTATCTGCCTTCTGTACTGTTATAACAATACCCAATGTAAGTTTTAGAAATGGTACCTTATTTTTCAACTTGGCACCTTGCAGCCTTCTGAACTCAATATCAAATTCTCCAGGTAGCTTGCTTTCTCTGTATCAAAAGTGGTGATTTCTGTTGTAATTCCTCTGTCTGTGTTATTGGCTCAATTTTTCTCTCTTCATTTGCACGGTCTAACCTAGGCATATCTTCCAGCTCTGTGTTTTGCAGCTTTTCACAATCCTTTGTCAGTATTCTCACTCTCTAAGTGTCTCATCACATAGCTTGTGTTCAATTGTTCTCTCTCTAATTTCCCCATGAACCCATTGATCAGATGACCTCCAAACTTATCCCCATGGTAACCCTATTCTTATCCTATCACTGATATTCTCTTTGTCCTATCCATCCCTTTCCCACCTTCTCTGTAATTTAAAACTAATTTGTCTTCACTCTTTTCCATTTCTGGCAAAGGATCCTCGAATTGCATTGTTAACTCTTTTCCTCTCTCCACAGAAGCTGTCTGACCTGCTGAGTGTCTTCACCATTTTCTGTTTTTATTTCAGATTTCCAAAGTCTGAAGTTTTTTTTTATTTTCATGTATCCAGCCATACTTGAAGTAGGGAAGCGATAGAAACTCTAAATGCATGTTTGCATATTTATCATCTAATTATGTGTTTTTAATAACCTGCCAAGAGATGTGACAGTCACTCTAGACTGCCTTTGTTTTACCCAATCAACCCACTTCAGCTACAGTGTAAGTTCATTACTTGCAGTGATAATATCACCAATCACTTTGTTTTGATGCATTAATTTATCTGTAAACAAAAAATCCTCTCAACCAGTAGATTCAATGTGGCCCCTTTTCCACCTTATCAGAGAACTTGTATAAAATTCTCAGAATTAATACAGCTGTAAATATCGGTAAAGTCTTAGGTTAAATTCACAAATAATGATGTACACCTTATTGATTCTTTGTTCTGAACAAATATGTTTTAATTGTTTTTTCATCTTTTGTTGTCAAATATGGAATTGTTGCTTAAACTATTAGAGGTCATTGCCAATGAAGGTTAGTTGGTTGTGGTGGAAGCAAACGAGTGGAGTGGAGGAAAGGATACTGGAAAAGCCATGAATGAGGGAGAGAAGGAGCCAGGTGTGTGTGCAAGAAGAGAAATGAAAGGGCAAAGAGAACATAGTTTCTGGGAAATTGATACCACATCAATGAGAGGTACATATTTGGTGTGCCACTACTGATATTTCAGTACAAAGCCTGACTGTGAACTGCATTTGCCTCACAAAAGGAAAGAAACTGTATTAAGATGGAAAATTGTTTATCACAAATGAGAATAGCGTCCAAACTGTGCCCAGCTTCAGTTATACACATGATTATTGCAGTTATTGATGACCAAGTATATGAATATCTTTAAAAAGGTCAATATTTACATTAAAGCTAGCTGATATTTCCTACCATATGCCCCAATGAACAACTGAAAACCTGAATATTCAAAGAAAATAGGCTGCAATATATAACCAGTATTACAAACTGGTGTTTCAAAATTGTAAATATTTCAATCTAATAATTAATTGGTTAATTTGGAAACTTGATGTTGACTTTGCCTTGTTTTCTTTTTATGATGTTTATTGCATGTTTCTGAAGATTCCTTTGAGTTTGACACTGCTGCTCTGGGTAAAATATTCATGTGATAAGAATTGTCTGTGCACTGCAAATGGACTGATAAGGGTGACTTAACAATAATCTGGTCACATAGCACTGCATTCCTAAAATATACTTACAGGACAGTTTGTGCTGATAATGAGCATAAATGTTCTGTTAATTTGCAATACTATTTTATTTCAGGAGTCTTTTTAAAGATAGCACTTTGAATCAAGCAAGCAGCGGCATTGATGGATCCATTTTGGGGAATCAGGAGGTTGAACTTATATTTGCCTTATATTAAAGATTTTGAATCGTAAGGATAAAAATTTGCATTTACGCAGTAGCTTTCCTGCGTTCAACACACCCAAAATGCTTTGCGGTCAGTGAAATATTTTTGAAGAGTAGTCATTGTTGAAACATAGAAACACAGAATTAGTGCACAGCATTTATGATGATAATAACCAGATAATCACTTTCAAAGTGGCAATAATCAGATCACTGGAAGAACTCTGTAACACTGCTTCAGAAAGTGCCATTAGATCTTTTATGTCATCTGAGAAGGGAGGTGGGGCCCTGGTTGAATGTTTGATTTCAAAGTTGGCATGTCCAGTGGGGCAGCATTCCCTCACTAAAGCACTAGCCTTGATTATTGACAGAAATCTGTGCTGTGGCACTTGAACCCTCAAGCTTATTGACGAGAGATGTGGCTGCCTTCGACTGGCACTGTGAAATGTTACTAAAACACTAAGGTTACTTTTGCAACTGATGTTAAATATAATATCCTGTCATGTATTATCCAATATTCCTATAAAAATAGGAACACAACATATATATTTTATTTCAATTAATCAGCTGGCTCTGGTATTGTTCTTATAACACAGAGCTTTCAAACAGCAGGTGTGTGTTCTTATCAAGATCCTATGTAGATTGACTAATACGTCGTGATTTTTATATGCTCCACCTCTTCTCATAAAACCCAGTATCCATTAAGTTTATATGACCTTAATCATCTGAGTTACTGCTTTAAAATGTTGTAAACCTGAGTCCCCAATTCTCTCTGCTTTTTTTTTTGCATAATTCAAGCTTTCCTCATTTAAGATATATTTAGAAAAAAATAAAGGCACACCACCTTCATCTATCTACCCTTTGCTCTTTCTCCCATCTTATTAGTAGCCTCCTCTTGCTTCTTCAGTCTTCAGTTATTTGTCATACTTTCCATTTCAGTATATTTTTCTAAACTCAGAAACTCTTTCATCCAAATCTCCAGATGGTCAACAGAAGTGGCCCCAGAACAGAATTAAACAAGGTTAATCTGAATAGTTAGAGGCATTCAGAGATCCATCTCTGCCTCCAACCATTCCGAGTAGCCATGTTTAATTCCCATTCTCTTTCCTCCTTTGTAACCACTTGTGTTCAATTCCACCCCCCGCGCCCCCCCAACCCCTGTCTCTATGTTTAATTCTTTCCACTTGTCTCTTTATGTGATAACTTGTTTAAGTCCATGTATGGTGTATTTCCTCCAGCTTTTATACCTTTAAATTCTTCATACAATTCAACAGGTTTGTCCTCAAGCACCATTTTATTTTCTGAAATTTGTGTTGGCTACAATTATTTTTCTGCATTACTTATTCTCAGTAATTTCATATCAAAGACCACTAAAAACTACAGAGGTTCACTGAGGGAAAATGAGGCTAACTGAGACTGCATAACCAGGTGTGTATATTAAAAAAGTCCAGAACATACAAGTACACTGGCATACTTAAGGAACCATAATCGAACAAATATCTTCAATTTTGTTAATTGACCACATGTAGATAACTCTAAACATTTTGAGTTACATTTTCCTCACCAATTATTGCTGCATTGATAAAGTTTGGTTGAAACTGCTGACTGCTGATAATCATATGGCTTGCGACATGGATGCTGCTCAATTGAAGTGATTTGCTGGAGTCAATAAGCTGGGAGAAATTGAACTTATAATGTTAGCATTATCATCAATATTGGGGTGTAACCAGGTCATCAGTGTTTCTGAACTTAAGGGCTGCCCTGGATGTCTTTTAGCAGTCACAGGATAGCTTTAATTTTAATTCTGTTCATATGAATCTTAAATTTGGTTCAATAATTCAAGCTCCTGCTAAGGTTGCAATGTTATCAATTGGTGCACGCTGGTAGGGAAACCTTTGCTATGATATGTGGACTCCAGGAGTAAAATTATGAGGCAAGATTGCAGAAACTGGGTTGCATTCTTTAGGGTTTAGATGACAAAGAGGATGACGTGGTTGAAGTTTTTAAAATATTAAGGGGAAGTGATAGGGTAGTAAGAGAAAAACTGTTTCTGCTGGTTGGGAGTCCAGGTAGATTCATCTAAAAATTGCAACCAGGTCTTTTGTAAGTGAAGTCAGGAAAGACTTCTACAAGCAGTGGATGCCAGAAGACTGTATCACACTTCCACAAATGGGAATGAGTCATCATCAGCCCAGCGGGATAATTTATCATTACAACACACAAGACATGACAGGCGACAGTGGGTGTTTAGGGGGCAGTGCTAGAATATCCAATTGTTCCCTTTGCCTTTCAAGGAAGATACTTGTACTTAGTGCAGGCTCACGGATTTTGTTTCGAAGTTCTGTATTTGGTGCAGATTCCATTCCTGGCACAGATGAGGCTGATGTGGACAACTTACTGCTTGACTATTCTGAATGTAATGATCTTATGAAGGAAATAAAATATCATGACTGCAGTGTGAGGAGACTTTATTTTGGATGTTTTTTTCTTTCCCAAGTTAGCAATGTGATAAGAATGATTTTCGTGTACTCCTTTCTGTAGGTTTTGGTTACTGTGGTAATTAACTGGTGGTCTCTATTTGTGCTTGCTTGGAAGGCGTCTCAGGAAACTCCTTTAGTATGTTAAAGTAATGCGACTTAATTTCTCAAAACATGGCTCAAGATCTCCACATCTAAACTCCTTTGGTCATCAAATAGATTACCTGTTATTGGTAAATGTAGTTTACTCTGGACAGAACTCCTTCTGGAATTGTTGGGAATCAAAAGATAATGTAATATACTCTTTCAATCCATTTTAATCTATGATTGTTTATAATTATTTATTACTATTAAGGGTATGAAACATAGTACATAGAAGCAGGAGTGGTTCTTCATGCCTGCTCCTCCTTTCAATATGATCATGGCTGATCCTCTATCTCAGTACTAAATTCCTTCACTCTCCCCATATCCTTTGATGTCTTTTGTGACTAGAAATATATTGATCTTCTTTTTAAGGTCAATTAAAACAACTTGGTCTCCACAGTGTTCTGTGGTAGAGAATTCCACAGGTTCACCATCCCCTCAGCAAAGAAATTTCACTTCATTCTGGTCCTAAATGTTTTACTCCCGGCATCAAGCCTGTTGAACCCCGTCAGAATTTTGTACAGTTTAATGTGTCCCACCATCCAAGGAATCAATCTGGTGAACCTTTGATGTACTTCCTCTATGGCATGTTTATCTTAGGTGAGGTGTCTACAGCTTCACACAATACTCCAGATGTGGTCTCACGGGCTCTGTGTAAATGTAGCAAGACTTCATTGCCCTTGTACTTAACACCTTGCAATAAAGGCCAATGTGCCACTGGCCTTCTCAATTGTTCATTTACTTTCAGTAACAGGTGTACAAGGACACCCAGATCACTTTGTACATCAACATTTCCCAATCTAATACTATTGCAACAATACTCTGCCTTTCTGGTTTTCCTACCAAAGTGGATAACTTTAAATTTACCCGTGCTGTACTGCCATGTACTTGTACTTACTCAACATCCAAATAACCTTGTGGCCTCTTTCCATCTTTAGGCACTATTATGAAAGATTAAGCCATTATTTGGAGTATTTCTGGAAATGCTAATGTATAGAGTGTCAAGCACAGAAGTGTAATGGTTAGTGTAACACTATTACATCACCAGCAACCAGGGTTCAATTCCGGCCACTGTCTATAAGGACATTCTCCCCGTGTCTGCGTGGATTTCCTCCAGGTGCTTCGGTTTCCTCCCACATTCCAAACAAAGAAGACATATGGGTTAGGAAGTTGTGGGCATGCTCTGTTGGCACCGGAAGCATGGCGTCACTTACGGGCTGCCCCCAGAACACTCTACGCAATGATGGATTTCACTGTGTGTTTCGATGTACATGTGACTAATAAAGATATCTTAAAAATACATACAGTACATCTTTAAAATGAACTGTGCCATTCTAAAAACAACTCAAAGATCCTCGGAAAGAGTTGGACCAACTTTTGATTATTTCAGGGAATTGTCAGATTGTTCTCTTGAAGCAAGCTTGCTGAGCAATTTCTTTCTGAATAATTCAAAACATAATTATAGCCTGTTGTACTGAAATTATTGCACAAGTAAGTTTCAGTGAATAATTTGAAAATTAATAGAAGATTGTAGAGATATTTCACACCACTCACTTTTTCAGGTTAGGATGTAGAAGGTGATTGCTTCATATGGTAAGGGTTTAACAAGTTGTGTAAGAGAGAAGTTAATAGACTGATCATGCATGGACTTAGCCTGATTGACTGAGCAGTGTACAGTAACTCCTCAATTTCTGGATTTCTATTTATGAATTTTTGCTTAATCATCATTGACTCTTTGGGGTGCATGTCTTCAATTTACATAGCTATTTTCATTACTGTATAATGGATAGTACGTCATTCTCCGTACACAGTAGTGCACTGTACTGGAATGCCCACAAAGCATTTTGCCCAGTCTTTTCGATTTGCAAGCTTTGGCTTAATGAAATGTATTCAAGGAACATACCTCCTTCATAAATCACGGATCGGCTGTGTTCCTCTGATTTTTCTTCAGCTGAAATGGATGAGATTGAAACAGGGGAGGAAATGGTATAATAGATTGCAGAATCAACTGTATTTCTTCTGAACATTTCACTATGTATTTTAGGTGCTCATAAGGCAAAGTAATTCGATGGAAACACTGATAGCACTGTGGATATTTTTTCAGAAGGTTCTTAGAATATAATAACACAGTGGTTATGTTGCTGGACTAATATCCAGGGGCCTGGGTTATTGATCTACAGACATGAGTGGGAATTCCACTGTGGCAGCGAGGTGAATTTATGGAATGTAAAGCTGGGATCAATAATGACGATTGTCAAACAACCAGGTTGTTGTTGAAAACTCATGCATTTCACTGATGTCCTTCTGAAAAGCAAATCTGTCATCCTTATTTGACATGGTATGTGTGTGACTCCAGATTCACTAGTGTGGGTCTTAACAGGCCTCAGAAGTGGCAGCAGTCAGGGTTGGACATGAACTGGTGGCTTTACTAATGATGTCCACACCCTATATACAAATAAATGAAAAAAATATAATTAAAAATTATGCTGAGTGGGAGCAATGTATCATAACTCATGCAAGTATTGTTAACCTTGCTCATGAACTCAACTATTCCACTGGGAAATTAGTGAAAAAATGCTTTAATTCACGAACCATACATGGAAAGCTGAAACTGACTAAGCAGCAATTATTGTACTGTATCTTTAATTTTTGCTGTTTTCTTCAAAGTTACCTTTCACAATACAGAGGTAAAAATAAAGTGGCAAATTAAGTCACTCATTTTGTTTGAAGTTCCTTGACCATCTTTATGAGATTTTCCCACATACATTGATTCGTCTTTATGCCTATTTCTGAACTTACATACAAAACCAGTGTTAGATCTTCATCTCTTGTATACATCTGCCCCTTTCCCTGCTGATGGGATTATTGTTCTTAAAGTGAATACACAGAACCCAGAGAGAGCGAGAGAGAGAGAATGTTTTGTAAAGTCTGAAAAGTGGCGGATTTAGAAAGTGCAACATTAAAATAAGCAATTCTTGGCATGTCTGATGAACAGGTAGCACTTTCCCAGTTGGAGAGTGGCACAGTGGTGAAGTTAGTTGATGAGTATCTGGATAGGGGACACTTGGAGATGGACTGCAACTGCTGGTCTTGCTACTGATATCCATCTGTGAACAAATGAAATAGAAACATTTTCCTTGAGCTACATTCCTATGACAGATGACTTGATAAATGGATTCCAAAGCAAAATAATTATAAACCAGGTTATCAGCATGTAATTTGCAGCAAAGCTTGAAGGTAAGTGAATCAAAATGAATCTAGTGTTTTGTAAATTTGCAGCAAAGTCCATTTGTTCGAGTCGCTATTGCAGCTTTTTTCAGTTATTTAAATGTCTTGTAACCTATTTTATCAAATCTTTGTCATTTTTATTTATAATTGAAATATATCCTGCACTGAAGTGCAGAAGAATAGTTCATGGAGCATTGCTGTTGGGGCTATGGGATTCTCACTTGTTGGTGCTGACTCATGTCGTTTGTTGGATGGGTTCCCTCAGTCAGAGAGACAGTGCATGGAATCCTCTTCTGCCTGTGAATTTATATCTGATCTGTTGGGGAGCATTCTTAATGGACCAAACAATCTTTCTCACATAACCTATCTGCTGTGCACTAAAAAATAGTGGGTGAACACAACATTTAGTGCAGTACTTCCTACACCTGCAGATGGTGCCGTAATAATTATGTTTAATAGGTTCTTTAATGTTACCGTAGAACATGGAACAGTACAGCATAGGAGTAGGCCCTTCAGCCCACAATGTCTGTGCTGAACACGATGCCAAATTAAACTAACTCTTTTCTGACTGTACATGATCCATATCCCTCCATTCCCTGCAAAGCATTGCTTGATAATCTTCTCAGTGGCACTTTAAAACCTGTACACACATGTTGAGAGCAAAATTGGGCCTTCCTCCCTTTCCCACTGTGATGAAAATTGGAATGTTACCAGCAAACACCCTCTGAAGAGCAATATTTAAGCTCACCAGATCCTTGACAACATAACAGCTAACTTCACTACAGTCCCTCTCTCTGGGATTTGCAGAGCTAAGGGGTTCACCTTCCTAATGTCCCTAATTCCTTTACTGAGATAATTATCCAAACTACTCAGTGAAAGTTTGTTACTCTCAACCCCTTTCTTCTAAAGCAGTGTACATACCTTTTGTTGCTCTGCCTCCTCCCCCTCACTTGTTCACACCTGTCCTTACCCCATTCTCCTCCTCCCCTTTCTTGGCTCCCCTTCGCCTGGTGATTCCCTCAATTCCCACTCTCTCTTATTTCCCTTCCTTTTTTCTCTCTACCCCTTCTTCCCACCCAACAACTCCCCAATCATTTTACTTCTGCTCTCCAAGTCTGCCTGACAGATTACTGTCCTTTTATACTGACCCCTGTATAAAGCAACATGTTTTCTGTTTGTTTTGTTTGCAACTTAACACCTTACACTTATGAACCCAGTAGTGGATTTGATGTATGGAGAACATCTCATGATTCTCCTCTATGTCACAGTAAAAACCTATCATTATTGCTGCAATGTTGCCAATAGGCAGTTTCTCAGAAGCCCTAATTTAGTGCTGGAGCCAAATCTTCAATTCTGTTCCAGAGCCACCTCAGCATTCAAGATGCAGCACATGGTTTCCCCTTCCAGGAGTTGTGTGGTGGCAAAGCAGCTCCTGAAATATAATGGCAGTTTTTTTCCCAAATCTATTCTGTGTAAACTGAAAGCTTTGGGATTGTAACTATGTAAGTAGTTGATATCACTGGTAGTGACATACACAGGCACAATATAATGGCATTATAGGTAAAAGGTACTGACTTCATATGTAAACTTGTTTGCTTTGTCATTGGTTCTGTTGTGAGTTAAGAATTGGGTTCCACCGTACTTAGGTCACCATTTGCTGGATTAAGGACACTTAGATAAGCTTGAGAGAGGATTTCTTGATTATATGAGCCTCCACTGCAATGCCATTGATTTCCTTGCTTTTTCTTTATTGACTCCCACTTCGTCCTCAGCCTCATCTGCTGATAGACAAGTCTGGAGATGCCTCTTTCCTCCTCAGTATCACTGCTAATGCTGATAACTTGTGATTGCGGGCACGGGTACCATGGACATAAATGCCTACTCCTGTGCAATCTATTTGCAGACAGACTTGTGTGGGAGTGGGATCAAGAAGAAAGAAGCCAAGTCTTATTTTGGCAAGGTAATACAAAATTACAGACCAGTTATCGAACAGACTGACTATCAAGTGTTAAATATTGATGTTATCATCTATACTGATGGGCAGCTGATACAGTGCGGATAGTAAGAATATAGTGATCATAGTAAGAATAGTGTGGAAATTGGGTATATTATTGGCACTGGTGTACTGATCCTTGTCTGAGGCTGATATTGGCCAGATCAGTGAGAGCTATACTTTGTATGTGTCTTTTACATGATTTCAGCATCCTTGATATCAACAGAAGCATGCGATGAGTTCCATTCCTTAGCACCCGCTTTCCTTATCTTGAGGAACTTAAATAGATTTTAAAAAAAATATTAGGTTTCTGGACTGTCTGGACAAAATTTTCTGGCACACAACCATGCTGTTGTTATCCAGACTGACATATTAATTAAGTCCAAGGTACCTGAATTATTTTTTCTCGACATTAATTATTTTGGTTGATGACTTCCTGGCACATTCATTTCAACCTTGTAGATTAAGGTTTCAAATTGTCCGGCCAGAAAACTGAGAATAAGTTGTTCAGTTTGTGGTTCTGCAACTACATTGCATTTGAATTCAAAAACAAGGTTCATTTTATAGCATAGACCCATGGGTGGAAATCAGAAAAAAACAGTTATTTAAGTATTCTTGGCCACATATTTAATACAAACTTTTGATATTGATTGATAACTAACTAAAGCGTGTAAATACATATATTTAATTACAATATAGTGTAAAATTGTATCCTTCAAATCCATTTCTTTAAGCATTATTGTTTCTGCTGGGTTTCAAGAAATAAATTCCATTGCCTTTTGATCAACCCAGAGATAGACAGACTTTCATATATTAAGGATATTGAGATTTGTGCAGGAAAATGACACTGAGGTAAAAGGTCAGCCATGAAGTTATTGAATGATGGAGCAGGAATGAAGGGTAGAATGGCCTACTCTTGCTTCTGTTTCTTATGTTCTTATGATCGCTGCTTACACAAAGGGACTAACTTGATCTCATAGACTCATACAGCAGGGAAATAGGCTTTATGGCCCAACTGGTCCATGCTGACCAAGAGTCCCATCTAAACCAGTCCCATTTGCCCACATTTGCCCCATATCCCTCTAAACCATCCCTATCCATGTACTTGTCCAAGTGCTTTTTAAATGTTCTCAATGTACCTGCCTCAACCACTTCCTCTGACAGTTCATTCCATATACTGACCAGCCTCTTGGGTGAAAAAGTTGACCCTCAGGTTCCTGTTAAATCTCTTCCCTCTCACCCTAAACCTATGTCCTCAAGTTCTTGATTCCCCAACCCTGGGAAAAAGTCTGTGCACATTCACCCTATCTATGCCCCTCATGATCTTATACATCTCTATAATATCATCCCTCATTCTCTAACACTCCGGTGAATACAGTCCCAACATGCTTAACCTCTCTCCCGCACTCAGTCCCCTTGAGTCCTGGCAATATCCTTGTAAATCTCCCCTGCACTCTTTCCAGCTTAAATGGCATCTTTCCTATTGCAGTGTGACCAAGACTGACACAGCATTCCAAATGCGGCCTCACCAACGTCTTGTACAACTTGATCTGTCACCTGATTATCTACTCTGATCCTACATATTCCAATGACAGTGAGGCAAAGTGATGGGTGCAGAGTCCAGTTAACAATGAAGATCAAGTGACACTTTAAATATTAAATGTGGTAATTTGAAATAAAATGGTAATTTAAGAGTCTGAGAATGTGAATGAATATGTAATTAAGGTGAAATCAATCAGATTGATATTTAATTCATATGCAGTTTTACTGTTTTGCAATAAAAAGTAGGGTTCTCTAAATTGGTTGTCATTTTTTAAATCATGTTCAATTAAAAAGTGTTACCTTTGAAAACTTTAGAGCAGAAAATGAAGATCAGAATGTGAAGTGACACCATAGGATAATCAGCAGAAAATTGCCAGTGAGTGCTTTCACAGCAACACCACAAGAGAATGACATGGGAAATGGGGGCTATGTCACTTCATTGGAGAACTGGGACAGGAGAGAGGTTAACTCAACAGAGTGCAATGTAATTTGGTTATCTCCCACAGCATCGGGGTATCCACGAAGATCTCATTCAGACCCAAATGTACCGTTTTTATACATAGTGGTGGATCCAACTGCAAACGCCTTTATAAGCATTCTGTTGTAAAAATGTTCGGGGTGAATTTACCATAGAACCATAGAAAAATACAGCACAATACAGGCCCTTCAGCCCACCATGTTGTGCCAATCTTTAAACCACACCAAAGACTATCTAACCCCTTCCTCCCACATATCCCCCTATTTTAAATTCCTCCATATGCTTATCTAACAATCTCTTGAACTTGACCAATGTATCTGCCTCCACCACTACCCCAGGCATAGCATTCCATGCACCAACCACTCTCTGGGTGAAAAACCTTCCTCTGATATCTCCCTTGAACTTCCCAATGAACTTCCCTTGAACTTCCCTTTAAAGCCATGCCCTCTTGTATTGAGCATTGGTGCCCTGGAAAAGAGGCGCTGGCTGTCCACTCTATCTATTCCTCTTAATATTTTGTATACCTCTATCATGTCTCCTCTTATCCTCCTTCCCTCCAAAGAGTAAAGCCCTAGCTCCCTGAGTCTCTCCTCATAATCCATATGCTCCAATCCAGGCAGCATCCTGGTAAATCTCCTCTGCACCCTTTCCAACACTTCCACATCCTTCCTATAATGAGGCGACCAGAACTGGACACAGTACTCCAAGTGTGGTCTAACCAGAGTTTTGTAGAGTTGCGTCATTACCTCGTGGCTCTGAAACTCGATCCCACAACTTGTGAAAGCCAACATCCCATAAGCTTTCTTAACTACCCTATCCACCTGTGAGGCAACTTTCAGTGATCTGTGGATATGGACCCCCAGATCCCTCTGCTCCTCCACACTACCCAGAATCCTACCATTAACCTTGTACTCCACGGGAAAGTCCATTCCCACCTAGTGTTAAACTTGCCTGAGGCAATTCAGTTGCCGAAGCAACTAACGATTAAGTGCGAAGCACATACCAATGCAACAGACAAAATTTCCCAGGGGAGTGCCCGTGCTGACCAGGCAGCCAAAAAGGTGGCAGCCGCACAGAAACCAGTTCTGCAAGCTCTCTGCGCCTCAAGTAACCCTCCTGTCCCTGTTTTAGAGTCTTCTGAATTACAGGCAGCACAGCAAAACTCTTGTCCACAGGAAAAATGGACATGGGAGAAGGCACAATGCCACTATAAGGATGGATTTTGGTTTCACCCAGATGGGCGGGTGGTATGTCCAAGAAACCTGTTTTTGCCCCTGTGTCGCCTAGTTCATCCACAGGCACACATGGGAAAAGGAGGGATGCAACATGCAATTGACTGCCATTTTTGCAGGATGGCCCAGGAAGTTGCACCCATGAAGAAATTGGAGTGAAATCTTTGTGCACCTTGCAAATGCTTCTCCTGAGTTACATTTTGCTTTCAGATTTGTCCTTGGTTCACCTTGAAATTCCCACAGGCCCTATTTGCATATGTCAACAGTGCACTTCTGAGATTTGCGCATTGCAGTAGATGCACTTTATTGCTGTACTTGGGTGACATTACAGTGCCAGATATACTTTTCTTTCCGATGAAGCATTAGACCATGATCCTGCCTGCCCCTCAGTTGGACACTATAGATCTCATGCTGTGATTTGCAGATAAGCAAGGATATCCTGATCAATATTTTCCTTCGGAGCAACAAACAATCTGCTGGAGGAACTCGGCGAATTGAGCAGCATCTGTGAGGGGAAAGGAATTGTTTACGTTTTGGGTCGAAATCCCACAGCAATATTTTCCTTCTCCCGACTGCTGCAAAATAGACAATCTGTGAATTAAAAACAGAAAATGCTGAAAAAACTCAGCAGCTCAGGTGGTATCTGTGGAAAGGAAAATAGTTAACATTTCAGGTCGAAGACTTTTCCTCAGAACTGAGAAAGGGAGAAAACGTTTCCTTTGTATTCTGATCTATATTCTTTGCCGTTTAGAAGAATGGGTGTTGATCCTGTTGAAACATATAATATTCTCAGGGGGACAAGGTAGGTGTAGAGATGTTTCCAGTAGTAGAGAATCTCAAATGTGGGGTGGGGGGGACAGAGTGAAAAGATAAGAGGGCAGTTATGTAATATTGAGGTTTCTTCTCGCAGAGGGAGGTGTTTTCTCCCTTCCTCAGTTCTGATGAAAAGTTTTCGACCTGAAACATTAACTGTTTTCCTTTCCACAGATGTCACCAGAGATGAGAGTTTGAGGCATGGTGCAGATCAGCTATGATCATATTGAAGGGTGGAGCAGGCAAGAAGGGCCAGATGGCCTACTCCTGCTCCAATGTTTTTGCATTCTTGTGTGGATTTCCCTATTTCTCCATGCTAACCTTGTTCAGATTTGTATGATCAAAGTTGTTTTGTGGGAAGCTTCCTGAACCAGAAGAGCAAGGCAGTATGCACCGCAATACCTTGAGTGGCATTCACTTGGTCACCTGTGAATGTTGGCTCTTGGACTGTACTCACTGGAGTACAGAAGAATGAGAGGGGACCTCATAGAAACATTTCGAATGTTGAAAGGACTTGACAGAGTAGATGTGGCTAAGCTGTTTCCCTTGATGGGTGAGTCCAGGACAAGAAGGCACAAGTCTTACAATTAGAGGGTTCCCGTTTGGAACAGAAATGAGGAGAAATTTCTTTAGCCAGAGGGTCGTGGATTTATGGAATTCTTTGCCACATACAGCTGTGGAGGCCCGATATCTAATTAGTCAAGGTATCAAAGGATATGGGGAAAAGGCCGGAAATTGGGGCTAGATAGGAATAGTTTAGTTTAGCTCATGGAGCAGACTCGATGGGCCGAATGTCCTACTTCTGCTCCCTTGTCTTGTGATCTTGTGACCTGGGCTGCAGAACAAGCTGCAGAAATCTTTGTTGGGTGACAGAATTGTGCCGCCAATCATTCTGATGGTCAACTGTTGGTTTTGGAATGCTTTTGAACATCCCTGACATTCAGAAGCATCCAGGAAATGATTATAAAACAAAATAGACAGTTAAAACTGTTTAAAATTTTAAGAGTGAAAGGCTCTGAAAAGATTACTGCAATCCCAAAATTTGAAGAAATATCAGAAAATGTTGGAAACACTCAGCAGGTCAGGCAGCAACTGGGTTAACGTTTCAGGTCCGAGACCCTTGATTAGTTCATCAGCATCTGCAGATTTATGATTTATGATTAGAAGTAATGCCGTTGCCTTGTTCTTTCCTGTCTTCCTGTAAAGTCTCCATTGAAATGAATGGACTTCTGTCCAGATTTAACCCCTGAGCTGATTCCCCCAGTACAAGTGGACATTGCGTCACATACAGAGTCAATCATTGCCACTGGAATCCGTCAGCAATTTGGGACTAATACATTTGGAAATGCATTTGCCAAATTGCAAACTTATTTGCACCTATGGGTGGGGGGAGGGGGGTAAATCCTGTCAATTGCCCATGGAGCTGTGGGCATTTAACAGCATGCTATCAGTGAAAATTGAGAATGGTAGGAGTTCCATATCTCCATAATTAGCCATTCTCCATGTGTGCTCTGAGATATTGTCTTGTTCTGCACTTAATTTCCTTAAGATTATAATTTTTCTTTGGAGGGCTGTTTGTTGCAACTCGACTAACATTGTCCTGACTGAACTCAGTTAATTCAATGTTGCTTAGGGACCTAGGTCCTTCCGCATTGACCGTTCAAAAATGCTGAGATAAAATTAAAATTAAAGTATTTTCAGACAAACACATATCTTAAGCGACCTCTTGCACTGTCAATTTTGCAATGGAAGTGGTTTTGCTTAAGCATTAAGACAAAAGTGGGAGATGGTGAGATCACCATTAAAATGGTGTTCTATTACCATTTGAATTTGCACAAGAATGCAGATATCTACAGCATGGTGAAAAAAAATGTGCCAGTGAACTGTTACAGTTATTAATAAAATTATGAAAAAGACAAGATAGGATTAAGATATTTATTTATTAGTCATGTGTACATCGAAACACACAGTGAAATGCGTCAGTGAAAGACCTAATCTAAGCAATCCTGACATCAAAATATAAGAGATAGGAAAGAGATAGGTGGGCACCATAGTCGGCATGGACCAGTAGGGCTGAAGGGCCTGTTTCCCTGCTGTATTACTCTATCATTCTATTACTCTAAAATAGGAGAAGAAGTCAGCCATGACCCTCTGAGAGAAGATTTTCTCCTGCATCTTAAATGGACAGTCTCTTATTCTGAAACTGTGGGCCTCTCGCTTTAGATTTTCCCCATGTAAGGGAAACATCGTCTCAGTATCTATCTGGTCACGCCTCCCTACAACCTCATATGTTTCAATAAGATCACCCATCATTTTACGAACCACCAATGAGTTTGGACCCAACTTGCCCAATCACTGCATCTCAGGGATTGGAACTATTTCCCATGGAGGTATATCTCTCCTTAATCAAGAGGCCAACATTTTATACAGTGAGTTTCCTGGATGGCAAAATTAATTGATATCTGTAAGATGCACTGCATGTTATCTGGTTTGCTGTGTAGTTTGCACTCCACAGATATCTATCTACGAGTTATAGATGTAGCATAAAGTGACCATTCAAGCACCACATTTGCAGGATTGCCTTTCTGGCCAGGCTCCTGCTTCATGTGCATGTCTCTGGAACAGGCCCTTCAAGATCACAGCCTGGACTTTCTGCATAATTTTTACCTGAACATAAGAGTAACATGGGCAAAAGTGAATTAGGTTTAAAGATCGAGGTGTTTCAGTGTGAGTTGCTCTCATAACTACTATCTATGTATCCACTATGATTATGCCAGACAATCTCGACCCACTGCAATTCGCCTATCGCCGAAACAGGTCTACAGTGGCTGCCATCTCCCTAGCCCTACACTCAGCTCTGGAGCATCTGGACAGTAAAGACACCTATGTTAGACTATTGTTTATTGACTACAGCTCTGCCCTCAATACTATAATCCCAAGCAAACTCATCACCAAACTCCAAGATCTGGGTCTCAACACCTCCCCCTGTAACTGGATCCTTGACTTTCTGACCAACAGACTGCAATCTGTGAGGATAGGCACCGATACGTCCAGCACGATTATTCTCAACACTGGTGCCCCACAAGGCTGCGTCCTCAGCCCTCTACTCTACTCCCTATACACTCACGACTGTGTGACCAGATTCCGCACTAACTCTAACAAGATTCCGTTCTAGCAAGTTTGAAGATGATACCACCATTGTAGGCTTTATCTCAAACAGCGATGAGTCAGGGTACAGAAAGGAGATAGAGAGCTTAGTGGCATGGTGTCATGACAACAACCTTTCCTTCAATGTCAACAAAAGAGCTGATCATTGACTTCAGGAAAGGGGGCGGTGTACATGCACCTGTCTACATCAATGGTGCTGAGGTCGAGAGGGTTGAGAGCTTCAAGTTCCTTGGAGTGAACATCACCAATAGCCTGTCCTGGTCAAATCACATAGATGCCACAACCAAGAAAGCTCACCAGCCCCTCTACTTCCTCAGGAGGCTAAAGAAATTCGGTATGTCCCCTTTGACACTCACCAAATTTTATCGATGCATCATAGAAAGCATCCTATCTGGATGCATCAAGGCTTGGTACAGCAACTGCTCTGCCCGGGACTGCAAGAAACTGCAGAGAGTTGTGGACACAGCCCAGTGCATCATGGAAACCAGCCTCCCCTCCTTGGACTCTTGGCGAAGCAACCAGCATAATTAAAGACCCTACTCATCTGGGTCATTCTCTCTTCTCTCCTCTTCCATCGTGTAGAAGATACAGGAGTCTGAGGGCACGTACCAGCAGGCTCAAGGACAGCTTCTATCCTGCTGTGATAAGACTATTGAATGGTTCTCTTGTACGATGAGATGGACTCTGACCTCACAATCTACCTTGTTGTGACCTTGCACTTCATTGCATTGCACCTTCTCTGTAGCTGTGACACTTTACTCTGTACTGTTATTGTTTTTACCTGTACTACCTCAATGCACTCTGTACTAACTCAATGTAACTGCACTGTGTAATGAATTGATCTATGTGAACGATATGCAAGACAAGTTTTTCACTGTACCTCGGCACATGTGACAATAATAAACCAATACCAATACCGATACCAATACCAATACCAGTTCAGAGGTCCTTTAGCTGGAAGTACTGATTGCAACCTCAGGACAGCATGGCAAGCTGCCCCTGTATTTTACCCGTTCTGGGTAATTTTTTGTTTGTTCGTTCACAGGTTTATTGCCCATAACAAATTTCCCCTGAGCTGAGTGGCTTGTTCTAGTGCATTTCAAAGAGTGATTAAGAGCTCCCACATTGCTCTGGGACTGGAGTCACCTATTAGCCAGACTGGGTAAAGATGGGAGATTTGTGACCTTGAAGTCATTAGCGAATAGAGCGGTTTTGATAGTAGTTTTTTAGTCACTACACTATCTTTTCATTCCAGAGTTACTTCATCAACTAAATCTCAATTTCCCATATGTCATGATGTGATTGAAATGCACATTGCTAAATTATTACTCCAGGACTCGAGACGTGAGTCCAACAATTAAACCCCATACTGCTGTACCCTTGCCTTGCATTAACCCATAGTCATGGGCACACAGGTACTTGAATCCAGTGGTAACTGTGAGAGTCCTGTTGAATCCTGACCCTATTATGTTTTTCCTGCTGTGGCTATAATGAGAACATCCCCATCCTCAATGGCAGAACCTAACACAGGTCTATCAAAGGTGCTGAAGCATTCACAGATGGGCAAGGTTGATGATCCATTGTGGCTTCCTCCTGAGGTCCCCTTTGTCACAGAACCCTGTCCTTAGCCTCACTCCACATGATAGCAAGAAAGGGCTGAGAGCGATGAATGCTGTAAAGGCTACGGAACCAAACAACATCCAGATGTAGCATGAAGACTTGTGCTCCAGGACTTGCTGCACCTTTAGCCAAACTATTCCACTGCATTAACGGCACTGGCACATACCCAACAATGTGGAAAGTTGCCCAGATATGCCCTGTTCACAAATAAGCAGGACAAATCCAATCTAGCTAATTACAGCCCAATCAGTTCACTCTCACTCAAGAGCAAGGTCATGGAAAGTGCAGTCAACAGTAACATCGAGCAGTACTTATTCTCTGGTAACCTTCTCACTGAAGGTTGGTTTGGGATTTGCCGGGATCACTAGGCAGCAGACCTTATACAACCAAGTACTAAACTGAAATATAAAGATGAGCTGACAATGATAGCCCCTGACATTAAGGCAGCATTTGATTGAGTATGGCATCAACGAGCCTTTGGAGTCGAGGGGAAAATTCTCCACAGTCGTAGCCCATCCTTTCTCAAAGGTAGTTTGGATTGTTGAAGGTCAATTATCTCATCCCCAAGACATTGCTGCAGGAGTTCCTCAGGGTAGTGCCATACACCTGTCTTGCTCCATTTCCTTCGTTGATGACTTTCTCTCCATCATAAGGTCAGAAGTAGAAAAGTTTGCTGATAATTGTAAAATGTTGAATGAAGAGTAACATCAAGCAGTGTGCAGGTTTAAGCTTCCATCAGATTTATTCATGCATTCATGATTCATGAAAAGCACAGGCTACTCAGGCAAAAGGCCTTGACAACATGAGGTGTACATGAGGTGCAGGTCAAGCAGCATCTGTGAAGAAAGAATAGGGTTTAGGTTGATAATCTTTCACAAGGTACGTATGACTTGTTTCATCTCCTGAAAAGAATGCATGCTACTGTATCTTAGTGCACCATAGTTTTAAATGCAAAAACATATTAGGAGAAATCATGACTTAAAAGTTACAAACAATTTAAAATACCTATGGGTTTCAGCATAGCCAAGAAATTTTTCAAGTATCTTATAAGCTCATTTTAATGCATCTTATATCTATCTGAAGCCATGATATATACAGGCCAGGTTATGAATGCCTGACTTATATTATTAAATTCTAATATTAAATTCAAAAGTATAACATACATACATATGTTTGTTCCTACAAACGACAGAACTAGTTTCCTCTCTTTCTCCCCTTTTAGTAATTGTTCTTATCAGTCTTATGATAGATGCCATTCATTACCATACTGTGGAGGTATGGTTACTATATCAAGTGATTTTTGTGTATTTTCTGACACGGATAAATTCGACTTAAGGATTTCCGTAAAAACGGAACCCTTTCATTACCCAGGATCGGCTTGTATGGGTTTCCCAAGGTGGAATGAGGGCAAATGTTAGTTTTACCTGTAAGACAAGTAGTTTATAATGTGGGTGTTAATATTGTGCCCCAATAAATTTGGTAAAGAAATTCAGTATGTCCCCTTTGACACTCACCAACTTTTATCGATGCACCATAGAAAGCATCCGTCTGGGTGCATCATGGCTTGGTATGGCAACTGCTCCGCCCAGGACCCCAAGAAACTACAGAGAGTTGTGGACACAGCCTAGCGCGTCATGGAAACCAGCCTCCCCTCCATGGACTCGTCTTTACCTCTCGCAGCCTTGGTGAAGCAGCCAGCATAATTAAAGACCCCACCCACCCAGGTCATTCTCTCTTCTCTCCTCTCCCATCAGGCAGAAGATACAGGAGCCTGAGGGCACATACCACCAGGCTCAAGGACAGCTTCTATCCCACTGTGATAAGACTAATGAATGGTTCCCTTATACGATGAGATGGACTCTGACCTCACAATCTACTTGTTGTGACCTTGCACCTTATTGTCTATCTGCACTGCGCTTCCTCTGTAGCTGTGACACTTTACTCTGTTCTGTTGTTGTTTTTACCTTTACTACATCAATGCACTCTGTATAACTCAAGGTAACTGCACTGTGCAATGAATTGACCTGTACGATTGGTCTGTAAGACAAGTTTTTCACTGTACCTTGGTACAAGTGACAATAATAAACCAATACCAATACCTGAGTTATATTGAGGTTTCAAATATTTTGGATTTAAGGGCTTTGGTGCTCATAGGTCAATAACATTACATTAAAACTGGGAGACGTTAGAAATGAAACAAAGTTGTAGAAGAGTTGGGGGGAGCAGGGGAGGGTGGATGAAAATGAGAAGGTCTGCATGTATGTATGTTGGCCTCTATGTAATTCCAGACGACCAATGTGGCTAACTCCAAACTGCAAACCACTGACCATTTAGTGATGGGTAATAAATCCTGTCTTATGAACCAATAAATAAAGCAATTTTTGACAATATCATGGCTGAAATTCCAATCCATTTCTCCAGTGAGCAACCTGGAGATGTCCAGCGAGCATCTGCAAATGGACATTTTTATGTCAGTAAGGCTCTTGGGCCAATATCCTCTTTCTCCCTGAGATGCAAGTACCACCACAGGAGTACCGCCCTGTGTCCAAATTCTAACCCATTTCCCTTAATGTCTCGGGCAACTCCCTGGAATCCAGTCCAATTTAAGCAGTAAAATGATGTTTGTAGCCATCCTTTATGATTGCACTCTTGCAATATAGCTTATCATGAATCTATTAACACTATCCCTAAATGTGAAGTGAAAATCAGTTTTCACTGTAATGAGCAGCAAATACTTAATGAAAAGAATCACAGCTGTTCATGGGTCTCACCAGATGCTCTCATTACAAGTTAAAGTGTGAACAAATGGCATGCAACATATTGGAAACTTAAGCGCTTGTTATATGCCTGCAACACAGTCACATCAACCAATTTCCAGGTCATTGTCTTCTGCTTATGCACAATTGAATATCCATTAAAAAGCACCAACTAGCCAAAGAATGAATAATAAACTCTGTCAATTTTATATACTCCCACATGCCCAAAATAACTTTGGTGGAATCTGCTCATTTTACTACTTTGAGCATCAAATTTTGGTTGCATGAAGAACTGGAGGACATTTCTCATCATTACAGAGGGCTGAAGGACACATCTGAAATAAAGTGGTGGAAACACTCAGCAGGTCAGGCAGCATCTGTGCTAAGAGAGCAGGATTAATAATGACCTATTCTCATGCTACCAAGTCTTAGCATCTAACCATAGTTTTAAAAGTAAAGACATTTTTGGGATAAATCATGACTTTAAAGTTAGAAGTAATTTAAAATACCCCTGGGTTTCAACATATTCTGGAACTATTGCTTAGAGGCTTTTATACAGTGCAACCTTGTTGTAAGGCACCTTGTTGCATTGAAGTTTCAGATATACTATGGGTATTATTATGTTTCCCAAGACAGAAATTGGGTAAATGTTAGTTTCACTTATAAGGTGAGTAACTTAGAGTGCTAGTAACAAAGTTGTCCCCCAATACACATCTGATATTGAGTTTGTACAATATTTCAAATATTTTGCATTTTAGAACTTGGACAGTCAGAGATATATTTTCCTATTATTTGAAAATGACTGAAAATAGTTGTTGTGACATATTAGTGTTGAATGACGCAAGGTAAATAATGTTACTTAAGGTGAACCTTTTGTCCCTTGGCTGTGGGGGAGAAACATATCATGACAGCTTGAGAAGAACATTGGCTGGATTATACTGGACACTTGTTATTGGAGATAGGGGACTGAGTAAGTGGGTGATAGGCAGATAAAACAAGGTGGACTAGGGGAAGAAGCAGGGGACTGCAGGGGGGGGTGTGGAAGTTGGAAAGAATGGTATTTCTTTCTCCTCCCCCACCTTGTTCCATCTGTCCATCACCCATACCCTCCACCCACTCGGTCCCCTATACCCTTCCAACCCCTCTGCCCACTGTTCCCATCTGCCAACATCCCTTTTTTATCTGATACCACTCATCACCTTTCTTTCTTGTTACATTCCTTAATCTGCAGCCATTTGTTGTCTCCACTGATCACTTCCGAGCCGCTGTGGCTACCTCCACCCCTCCCTCCCCCACCTGGCTCCGTCTGCCCATTAATGTCTCCTCACCTGGATTCACCCATCACTTGCCAGCTCCTGCCTCACCCCACCTCCTCACCCCTGACTATCTCTCCTCTATACTCTCAGTCCTGATGCAGGGTCTCGACCTGAAACATCGACAGTCGCTTTGCCTCACAGGTGCTGCCTGACCCTCTGACTTCCTTCAGCAGCTCGTTATTTGCCCCAGTGGGAGATTGCTGGAAAAGCCCAGAACATCAGGAAAAATCTGTAGATAGAGAAAACAAAACTGAGTTTATGTTCTGGATAGATAACCTTTTAGCAGAACATGCCAGTTCTAATAATAATCAAAGAAGGAAGTTATTCAGAAATTGTTAAACTGGATATTGAGTTCCAAAGGCTATAACATACCTAGAGAGAAGATGAGATGCTGTTCCTTCAGTTTACACTGGGCCTCACTGAAACAGTGTAGTAAGCCACAGACACAAAGGTCAGAGTGGGAGTGGGATAGGTAAAGTGACAGAAAGAGAGACGACCTGCATTTTTATAGTGCTTTTCACAACATCAGATACTCTAAAATGCTTTTATTCAATTCTCCTGACCTCATGCAACACTAACATCCTGCATATTTTATAGCAGGGCTCACTGGATATTGATCAGGCCTGGGAATTTTTAGTTAGCCAGGGACAATGATGCAAATTGTAATGGCTCTGCCACTTGAAGAACCAAGAGTAACTCATATTAGGAGTAGAACCTGGGAACCTGGTGGTTTACATGACTGGATTCCCTCCAATGACTGTGCTTCACATTTACTGCAGTGGATTACTGCAGGAATAATTAAGGCTGGCACAGAATGTTTTGTATTGTACTGCTTTCTCCTGCACTTTCCCGTTCATGTTGGTGACCCCTGAGGAGACATTATATTTAGATTTAGATTGCTAGCACATCAGCTTGCTCTACAATATCCAGAGACACTTTTCAGATATAGACCAAACTATTTGGGGATGTACTTGGATTAGTCTTAAGATACCACCTTGTGCTGTTAATGGTGTCAGTTGCCCTTATCAGCAGTCTAAGTTACTACCTTTTATGGAAGTTGGTTCATTTTGTCTTGAATGTTTTTTGTGAAGTAACCCAATGGGTGAGAGAGCATTAATCTCCCGATGACTCAAACCAGATATTTGCCTTTCAGCAGGCGATTCCTCAGTTTCTCCTATAAAAGGCAAAGGAAAGGTTTGGCGAGATGAGATGTGGTGTGAATTGTTGAGCCAGTTAATTTTGCAATGACTGAACAGTTATGATCAGATTCACTTTGTTAAATTGGTACAAAATGTCTCCATATGATAATGTGAAATAATGGACACATTATTTTGCCTTTGATGTTGGCGGTTCACCTGGCTCGATGAGCAAAATGATTTCAGACAACTCTCTCCTGCCTTCTAACCAACCTCCTTGTAGCTTTGCTGCTTTGCCTTACAGCATTCCGTTTAAAAGGATGACTGTGTGCCTGTGTTTATCTTTTGCTTTTCACTGCCAAAATGTGAATACTGACCAAACAGCTTGCTGAGAACCAGAAACAGGTGACCACCAACCCCTCCTGTTGGGACTGGGATTTCTGGGACTGGTTTACCTTTCCATGACTGCTATGGACCAGTTGATTGGCATCTGTGGCTTGTCTGTGACATGCTGATCAGAACTAAGCCTTGGGTCATGGCTTGTGCCATGGTTTGTGGGACCCGTTTTAAGATCTTTTCTCTCAAGGTTGGACCAAAGAGAAATAACCGAAGAGGAGATGACATTAACAAAAGAACGGTAATAAAATTCCAGTGTGGGAATGGGGACGAGTTCTATGGACGATGATGGTGACAGATTAAGTCCAGCCAGAATACATGTGTGCTGTAACACAATTATACTTGTTACCACTGGGTGACCTGGCTAAGCTGGTTTTTGGACCTGTAAGAACAAGAATGTTTTACAAATATTCCAAATCAATTTATAAATAAAAGAATTGAACAATGAAGACATCACTGATCAGCTGTTGTTGCTGGATAAAGTTTTGTTAAAATAAGGTTGGACATTTATGAGTGCTGTCTATGTACTAGCTGCTCAATTTGCCATGAGCATATCATTTGACTAATGAAGACCCACAGTCAAAGGTCTGTAGCATTTTATTGTAGGTGAAAGTCTTCAAGGAACTTTGAAGGTTAATATTGACCTTTATTTATGTTTTGATGAATCATTGACATGAGAAAGTGACCTTTACTAATATTTATGCATTAGTATATAGAAAGAACAAAGACCTTTTTAATAATGTATCATGTTCTTTACTTTAAAGGGAAATTGTGTATTAGCTTCTTACAAAGCACATGGCCAAGAAATGCATTACATTTTTCAGGATGAAAGGTATTCAGAAGTACACTAAATGTTAATACATCATCAGGGTTTCCCATTTATTCATTGTGAAAGACAGAATCTAAATTAATCTCCTTTGTGGAAGATGACGACATGGTTGATGCAAATATATCACAGTTACAAAGGGGGTTCCAGGGAATGATCTCGAAACTTCAATTCTATTGAATTTTACATGCAACATTTTTTGCAGTTCCCCACTTAGTGAAATGTGTTTTTCTGCATTCTTTACCATGCCATTCTGTACCATTAAATAAAAACAACGAATAAAAACTGTTTTGAAGGTCATGCTCCCACTACCTTTTTGATGGCCTCCCCAAAGGAGTCTGACCACCAGTTTAAAAACCCAGGCACTTAATCATTTTCTTTGATCTAGCACTGCTTGATGATGAATCAAATAATTGATTTAATCATTCTCACATGAATTCTGATTGCTTGTTTGTTTGTTTGTCATATGTGACAGGGTTTCTTATTGAAATCAGCCTGTTGGCTGGGGTTATTTGTAACTTCTGATAAGTTTGTGTCTTGCTTTTTGTTGGGAATGAATTAGTTTTGTGATCAACAAGCTCCATTATGTTATAACATTCTTTTTTTAATATGCACTCGTCAAGAGTCATGAACTGCCAGACCATTGTAGTGCAATTGAATGCAGAATAAGGCTCATATGCAATTACAGTTTATCTCAATGGCTGTTTCCATTATGTAAAAATTACTATCATTTTTATGACACTTGTATTTGGCTGCTTTGGTCATGACTATGTGTAATTGTGGTAGGAGTTAACCAATGCATTTCACTTGGAGGCTTTACAGCAAGTGGAGAAGGGAAACTATCAGTTTAACCTAGGCTGAACTTCCAGTGATTGCAAATGTCAGTCAAACACAGAAAACAGGAATATTTTGTATCAAAGTTGTTCTGGTCCTTCAAAAACTGTTTTCCTGGAGACTTGACATTGAATTGCAAAACTACACAACACATACCCACAAAGCATGCTGGAGAAATGCTAGAGATTGTCTGTTCACATATAAATACATTTTTAATAACATAATACATTTTGATGGCCATGTGGCCTCTCTAACCCAGAAAATGTTTACATGTATGGATACCTTCAGATTTTAGTTATGGCTGGAGATTTAAAGTAATAATATTAAGTAACTATTTACTTTCTCATTTCATCTCTTCTATCTCTATCCCTGAATCAAATCCTTCCCTCTCTGTATGTGATTTGACGTTAAACATACTCTTCTTGCTTCAGGCTCTGCACGGCTTTTTAAGAATTCTTCATTTCAATTAGTTAGATAGACACAAAATTGCTTGTCTTATTGATATAGGTTCCAGGTCCCCTATAGCGTGCGATAGATCAAAATGGATTTATAATTACTACGTTCCAAAGCAGAAGCCTGCAGAGGTCTGTGACCAGATGTAAGCAATCCCTTTGCTACTGACTTAGGACAGAAGGTTCAATTCTCCCATAAGGATCCATTGCAGTATGTGCTGGTCAAGATCAACTTGACTGTAGAGTTGCACTGACACAATACCAATATATAAATTAGTATCGGTATTGGTTTATTATTGTACCGAGCTACAAACTTGTCTTGCATACCAATCGTACAGGTCAATTCATTACACAGTGCAGTTACATTGGGTTAGTACAGAGTGCATTGATGTAGTACAAACAGAGTTTAAATTTAAAAGTGTAGAAAGATTATAGTAAGGGTAATGAATAGATCTGTAGAGAGCAGCTTAGAAGCATAACATTGTCTCTTGACTTGTATGTAATATAATCAATGCTTAGTGCATGAGAATGAAGAACATATTCATATAAAAATAATATTGGTCAGGATCAACCAGAATATGTTTGACTGTTCACCAGAAAAACCCACTTATTTCATTACTTATTTGAGGTTTAAGATTTTAGTGAATTTCCTGGAATGAATCCATAAAAACTCAGTCTTTTCTGCAGCAGAATAATAATATTTGCCATAGAGCCATAAGTTTTGGTCAAATTCAGGACTATTGATGAATGAAACAGGGAAGAATTTCATATGAACCCAACACGTTCATCACTAACATCACATTGCACAATCTCAAATGAATTTTTACAGTGTGAGAGGGAACAAAATAGATAAGAAAGGATCCTGTTTTTTTTGTTGCTAGACAGGACAGCGATTACTTCTCTGCAGAGAACTGCAGTATTCTTATGTAATCTGATTGATCAGGAGAAGCAGTATGCTGGGTGTAAAACGGCTGATGGAAAGCATGCGGGTGAAGCAAGCTAACTGCAGTAGTTTCTTTGAAAAATATCCTCTCACTGGAGGTTTCACTGAGTGAATTGGCTTTCAAGCAATATTATCTTTCATGATTCGAGTGCTAATTTGTTGGAAAATGGGTTTCATGCAAAGCCCCTGAGAAGGAAATCAGTGTCTGAATGTAACAGGCTAATAGTCTGTTGTGGCTCTTGCTCTGTAACAGTGATTTACAACAGCAAAAGACAATGCACTCAGGGAAAATAAACCAGAGACAAAATTGTGCAAACAATAATTCCTTGTAATTGGTCATGTTATTTTGAAAACAGAAGTCCTGATTATAACTTGCTGGAAGCCTTCACTTATTAGAGATTTGGAAAGAAATTACTGTGACAGTGCAGAGATCTTCAGCTCGATTTTAGAAGATAATTCTATTCGCACTTTTGTCTGCTGTTCTTATGCAGACAGTTGATGTTATTACCATGATTTCCTGATGTAAACCATTAGTTAATTTAACTTGCTCTGACCTGACATTTCAGTTACAATTTCCCACAAACATTGGGTAAACTGTCAAAAAAAACAGTAAAGGATTGTGATCACCTGAAATTCAATCTCATGCCAACCTGTTTGAAGAGGATCAAATCTCAAATCATTCCATTTTTAATGATTTAATTAAGTCACTGTGCATTCTCTTTTACCTGTCTGGGATATGTGGCATTACAATTGACACTCGATGATGTTTTCAGAATAGACCACTCCCAAACTGTTTTCCAAAAAGAATTCTACAATACAGACTGGACAAATGTGTATGTCACCACGTCAGACCACCAAGGAAGATGATAAGGAGAAGAGTTGGGGTGAAAGCCCCTCAAAGTCCCTCCTCCCATTATCAAACATCTGCTTGCCTATCGCAGAAGCAAAGAAATGCACAAAATGTGACAAGTGTTGCTCGATTGGCACAGTAGTACAGCTAGTGGAGCTCCTGCCACTGCCACATACCTCCAGTGATTCAGACTCAAATCTGACCTCCAGTGCTTTCTGTGTGAAGTTTGCACATTCTCCTTGTGACCACCTAGGTTTCCTTCGGGTGCCCCTATTTCCTCTCCCATCCCAAAAATTGGCTGGTTGGTAGGTTAATTGGTCACCATAAATTGCCCCCCAGTCTGTAGGTGAGCGGAAGAATCTGGGGCAAGTTGATGGGAATGTGGGGAGAATAAAATGGGAATAGTGTAGGATTTGTGTAAATGATTGCCTGATGGTTGGTACAGACTCAGTTAGCTGAGGGCCTGTTCAAGTGCTGCATGGTTGTATGACTCAAAATGTATTATCTCAGCAAACCCTTAATAGTGAACACCATTTCATGCCAATCGAATAAATTCGCAGATTAAGTCATTCTTTCTGAATATAATTTCTATCAAAAACTTCACACTTTGCACCTGACTGCCCCCTTCCCTCACAGCTCATTTCTTTTGAGTAACGGTGTACAGCCTGGCTTTGAGCTTACCTCTTCACTATCATTGAAACCTGATACATATTGTCCCATCTCCATTGACCTTATCCTTGATGTTGCTGATTACTTGGCCACAACCTTCCTTACCTTCATTCTCAATGACTTCACTGTTCTCCTTCCTAGTTTCAAAGTTGAGTTTATTGTAACATACACGCACAGGTGCAATGAAAAGCTTACTTGTAGCAGTATCACAGGCACATAGCATCAGATAAAAACATAAATTAAACATAAATTATGCACAATTTTTACAAAAAAAACACAAAGATGTCCATTGTAGTGCAAAGTGATCAACACAGTTATAGTGTTGCTATACTGAGGTAGTGGTTAGTGTTGTGCAGGTTGGTTCAAGAAGTGAATGGTTGAAGGGAAGTAGCTATTCTTGAACCTGGTGGTGCGGGACACTTCTTGGTGTATCCCTTCCCAGTTCCTCAAAATACTACTGCTTGTATTGTATCCTCCCCAGCTCATAGAAGTTTCCTTTACCATCACTGCCGTGCTTGCCAACTTATTGGTTCCCCACTTCCAGTGCCTCTGCAAATGCCTCTAGCATGCGAGGAAGCATCTGTTGTGTGAAATGGTTCTTTTTGGTCTTAAGGATCAAGGGCTCTGGGTGCGAGCTTTGGATATCAAAACTAGTTTAATCACAAAGGCAAATGCGGGGACAGAATGGATGGGAACAGACACACACTCACATACACGCAGGAGACCGCGAACATGCGGGGGGGGGGGCATCGCAACTAGGATAAGATACACACACACACACACACACACAGACACACACAGACACACACAGACACACACAGACACACACAGACACACACAATAACAATGTACAACTTCAGGATATAATACTTCAATGCTTGACCCACACTAGCATTGGCTCTAAGACTGCCTGGAATCTGAGTGAAACACTCCCAAACCACGTGGTGATGCACTCTTACCAGTGATCTCTGCAGCATTGTCTCACTACTCCTGGGATCGTCAAAAGAGGAAGAACTAGGGGATTGCAGCCCTTTTTATGGTGCTAGGAGGTTGGGTGGAGCCTCATTATTGTGATTTAAACGAGATAATTGTCAGGCAAGTTCAGAGACAAAAAGTACTCTCACACCCAATGGTCAAACAAGTTCAGAGACAAAAGGTACTCTCACACCTGAGGGGTGGGTGGAGCTGCACCTTGATTGACAGTAGTATCACTTCCGCTCAGAGGAGCAGTGCTGTCCTCCAGTCAGCGGGGGGTCAGTGTTGTTACTGTCACGTGACAGCCATGTGGACTTCTCACAACACTATCTTGTTCAGCCATATGCATCTGGAGCAAGGAAGTGCGGGTAGGTGGGTGGAGCCTGCAGGCTGTCAATCTGGTCATGGGTGAGTGCAGGAAAATCTGGCCTGTTACTGACCAAAATCTCAGTGCACCCTGTAGTTTTGCATACATTCTGTATGTGTGTGTTATTTTATCCCCATGGTTTATTAATTTGGGTCATAGAGTCATATCGCACAGAAACAGACCCTTCAGTCTGCTCTGCTGATCATCAAGTCCAATCTACACTAAACTCATTTGCCAGCACCTGGTCTGCAGCCTACTATGTTTTGTCGTTCAAGTGCTGGTCCAGATGCTTCTTAAATCTCCACCACCTTCTCAGGCAGAGTGTTCCACTTTGGGTGGAGAAGGTCATTCAACCCACTTTATTTCATGCGTCCAAAACAACCAGCATCTGATCTTCATCTGACAGTTCCAAAGTTCATATAATGAAATATATGAGAACTTGGTTTTACATCTTATCTGAAGTGTGGGGCTATCAATAATGAAATCTGATCAATGCTGAAGGTTAAAGTTGCTGCGTTCTTGGCTTTGTTTTCAAGATTTGCTGGGATTCGGCAGAGTGGCTCACTTGAAAGTCCAGGTTTGGATTGAAGATTAAACCCAAGTTTTTTGCCTGGGGGAGGTGGGGTGAGGATGGGAATGTGGTGGTAGGTAGGAAGACGGAAGTCTCCTGGTGCAGTGAGTCCATTGATATAGCGGGCAGGAAGGTACACCTCAACCCTTCCAATAACTCTGGAGATTTTTAAAGCCTACTCACCTCCCGCAAAGGAAAACAGGAAAGATGGGACTTGTGGTTAATATTTTGTGTGTGTTTAAGATGTCAGCAAATGGTATTTATTATTTTAACTTCTGTTTAGATATGAAAGTATTTTACGCTATTATCTGTGGTAGCTTTGTATATATTATTAAATAATATCCTATTTCCTGAAGCAAAGAAGAATCAGGTTAAGTGCTACTATCTTAAAATTGTCTGCACAAATGAACTCTGCATCGCTGAATCCCAGCAGAAATCAGGAAAAGCATATTTTGCTTTGGGAAATGTTCATTTGCTTGTTGTCCCTAAAATCGATGCTTTACTTAAAACTTAAATCAATGTTGCAATTTCTTTTTAATTAACTCATGTTCTAACATTTCTTGAGTTGTCCTTACCGTGCAAGGAGTCCCCTCTTTAAAAGCGAGTATCAGAGGAACAGATGTAGGCCATTTCACCCCTCAAGCCTGCTTCAGTTTGATCATGAACCATGCTTCAGTTTGATTTAACTACCTTTGCTTCATGTCCCTTGATAGCCTTGCTGAATAAACTCTACTTTCTTCTTGAAAGGTCCGATTGGAATAATGTATACACAGTTCTGGGGCGGGAGTTCCAAATTTCTGGCAAACTTTGTGCAGAAAAGAAAATGCTTCTGGTTTATTCCCTTTCCTTTGATTACCACTGGGGAAATTGTTTATCTCTGTCAGTCTTAACTATATATTTTAATGCTTTGGCTGAGTCAGGGTGCAAATACCTTAAACACCTTGATCAGGTCACCTCTCAGTCCTCAATCCTATGATTTCAAGGCAATACGAGCCAGATTTATGCAGCCTGTGTTCATAACTACACTCTCCCAGGCCAGGTGGGATTCTGGTGAGTTTGCACTACACCCATTCCAAACCACCATTTCTTTACTGAAGGTTCAGTGCTAAAAAATGAAAGCAAAACCCAGGTGGAGCTTGAAGTATAACTTTCTTCCTGCTGTAATCTACTCTTTTCTTCTACTTTAACATCAAGTGCCCACCTTCTCTTTTGTAATCTGGCTGCATTCTTCCTTGTACTTTGCAACTGTTACATAACTTTGCCGTGTTCTTACTCTCCAACTGCTCTCATTTCATAGTTTTTATGAGCAAAGGACTATGATCTTCCCCACCCCCCAACTGCTGCCATTAACCTATCAATCAGATGACCTTGTTTACAACTTATCCCCAGAGCAATCCTGGCCTCACCCTAACCCTATCAATGATATTCCCTTTGTCCTATCCATCTGTCCACCACCTGCCCTACAACTTAATACTAACATTTTCCATTCTGCCCAATTCTGACAAAACGTCTTTGATCTGAAACATCAACTCTGTTTCTCTTTCCACAGATGCTGCCTGACATGCTGAGCGTCTCTGGCATTTTCTACTTTTATTTCAGATTTTCAGCATCTGCAGTTTTTATTTTGACACATCCTCTCCTTTCTAATGTAGCTGCTCCCCTCTAATTCATTTTGTAATTCAGCTCTCTACCTCCTCTTTGTAATGTGGCCTCTTTTCTCCCTAATCCAGCCCCTGATTCTAAAGGACGACATGCTTTTATCCCATTAAATCACTCTACATCCATTTACTTGCTTCAATGCGTTCTATACTTGCAGTTCCTAATCTCTTTGTCCCCCTGTGGTTTTTAATCTTCCTATTTGCAGCGTACGCTGATTTTCTTGTATCTGAAATGGCTGACCTGACACCCGCCCACGTTGAATACCTTGCACATCCACTTGTTCTCTGTTCCTTCTCTTCATCCTGCTGCCATTCACACCACTTGCTGTTCCTCCTTATTCAATGTTATCAGTGAACTTGGACGCAAAATTCTCCATTCTGATGGTGTTGGACTGAACAGCCGTTGGAAATTTGGCAAGTCTGTTGGTGGCGCTTGATGGACTAAGTCATAACTTGGCTTTGGTCCAAGCACTTTTCAATCTACTATTTACCACTCTTTAATAAGTCTTTTACGATACTGGCACAAGTTTAATTTTGATTTTTAACTGTTAAAATGAACACCGGATCTAAAGCGTCAGCTAATGGTAAAGGTAATGGAGACCAACCTACTTTGGAAGCTATTTCTAATCTGGATAGAAAGTTTGACCGGAGCTTTGCCCAATTGAAGTCCATTTTAAAGGACTTTGAAAACAAACGAAATACTCTTATCCAGGAACATGCCAAACAAATGCAACTAATTGCTGAACTCGACCAAGCTGGTAAAGAGAGAGATGCTAAACTCCATTCACTTGAAAAAGCCTTAATTACGACCAAGCAAAATCTGGAAAAGCAACAACAGAGGATCATCGACTTGGAAGGACGCAGTAGGAGGAAAAATTTAAGAATCATCAATTTTCCAAAGAACACCGAGACTGGTAACCCTATGGAATTCTTTTCTAAACTTCTGGTCGATGTGTTTGGTTCCAAAATGTTCCCTGTTCAGGACAGAGCTCACAGAGCATTAAGATCCAAACCTGCTCCGGATCAAAAACCTCGGCCAGTAATATTGAGATTTCATTATGTCAACGTCAAGGAACTCTTGATTCGTACCACTCATGGACGTGGAATGATTCAATTTAAACAATGGAAGTTTCGAATAGTTGAAGATTACACCCCAGAAGTTATGAAAGAAAGGCTGACCTACAAACCAATTATGGCTCATCTCTATCAAGGCAATTATCATCCTGCATTATTACTCCCAGCAAGGCTGAGAATTACACTACCTGATAAATCTTGCAAATGATTTAAATCCGTCCAAGAGGCCGAGGAATTTCTTTTGAACTAGCTTTTAGCTAAGAAATGCGGAAGAGACACTGTGTTTTCCCTTTGATTTACTACCTACTTGCTTTATTATTCAATTAATTTTTAGATTTAAACCTTTCTTTTTCCTTCTTTTAATATTTTTAATGTTTTGTTTTAATAATAATTAAGAATTTAACAAAATGACTGATCGTTTGCTTTCTTTTCAAAATAATTATTAAACTGTATTTTTTAAATGTCGACTGTTAACGCCCTTTGGCTCTGTTTCAATGTCACAACTATGTTGTTAGTTCGATACCTTTGTTTGGATTATGTTGTTCACCTCTAGACCAAACATGGGTGGTTTATATATTTTTCAATTTGGACTACTGCCACCAATAGAACTGGTGTTAGTTCAATTAGAGGGTAGCTTTCTGGCTGTCTATTGGCCAGTTTTTGGGCTGTTAGGGGAGGGGGGTGGGGCTGTTTTTACGTTTTTTTCTTGGCTAAACTACGAATTTTTCTAAATTGTCATCATATCTGCTTCCTCATTGAACTTTTTTTTACTTATTCCTGCTGGTAAGACTCGCATATACCAATATTAACCCTTTACATACCATATGTTTTTTAATCTGTTAAAATGGATAAGACTATTAATTTTATTTCATGGAATGTTAATGGCTTAAACAATACGGTTAAGCGCAAGAAGATCTTTAAAGTTTTTCATAGATTAAATGCTCAGATCATTTTTGTTCAGGAGACTCACATCAGGAAGAAAGATAGTCAACCTTTTTTTAGATTTTGGAGGGGTCAACAGTTCCATTCAAATTCACAAGCAAAGGTGAAAGGAGTTTCTATTTTTATAGACTCCTCAATTTCGTTTGTCAATCATGAGACAATATCAGACCCAAATGGTAGATTTTTATTCATTACTGGTCTACTTCATAATAAAAAAGTTGTTATGGTTCATGTTAAATATTTATGCACCCAATGTAGATCACCCTGAATTTTTTAAACATCTGTTTGCATTTTTTCCTAATTTAAATGAATACACTGTGATTATGGGTGGAGATTTTAACTACTGTCTAAACCCTTCGATGGATAGATCTGTGTCAAATCCTGCACTTCCAAACAAATCTGCTGTCTTTATTAATTCCTTCTTAGTTGAATCCGGAACTTTAGATGTTTGGAGATTTCTACACCCATACGATAAAGAATTTTCATTCTCTTCTCATGTCTACCATAATTACTTGAGGATTGATTATTTTTTTATTGATGCTAGACTAGCTCCACTTACTATGGACTGTAAATACGATGCAATTGCCATTTCTGATCATGCACCATTGAGATTATCAATTAAATTACCAGATGTATCCTTTGATGTCAGACAATGGCGATTTAACCCTTCTCTGTTACAAGACTTAGATTTTGTCCAATTTATTAAAGAACAGATTTCATTTTTCTTTTTAACTAATTTTACTGAAGGAATCTCTAGTGGGATAATATGGGATACCTTTAAAGCATATATCCATGGTCAAATTATTTCATATTCCGCTGGATTGAAAAAATGAACTAATAACGAAATACATGATTAAAGAAATCGATTAAAAATATTCTGATACTCCTAATCTGGAGCTTTTTAAAAAGAGAACAGAACTCCAATTACAACTTAGTTTAGTATTAACATCTTCAATTGAAAATCTACTACTTAAAAACAGAAGTCAATTTTATGTAGATGGTGACAAATCTGGTAAATTATTGGCCAACCAATTGAAAGCTACTTCATCTAAACGTCAGATTAATAAAATTCATAAACAGATGGTACCTACACGATAGATCAGGTTCAAATTAACAAATCCTTTCAAGAATTTTATTCTTCTTTATACCAATCAGAATCCCCTGAGGATCCTGCATTAATGCATGAATTTTTAAGAGATCTGAAGATTCCCCAATTATCTCTAAATGAACGTTCTGCATTAGATGCTCCCATTTCGGAGGAAGAAATAAAGAAAGTAATATTTTCAATGAACTCGGGTAAAGCACCCGGCCCTGATGGATATACAGCTGAATTTTTAAAATCCTTTTCTAATAATCTTGTCCCCTGGTTAGCCAAAATTTTTAAAGATGCCCTATCAGTGGGTAAACTACCACAATCTTTCTATGAAGCAACTATTACTTTAATTCTTAAAAAGGATAAAGATCCCACTGATTGTGCACCTTATAGACCTATTTCTTTATTGTAGATTCAAAAATATTTATCTCTGAAGACCAGACAGGATTTATTCAGAATCGTTATTTACATTTTAATATTAGGAGATTAATGAATATTATAATATACTCCTTCATCCCAAATTCCAGAATGTGTTGTTTCACGATGCTGAAAAGGCGTTTGACAGAGTCGAATGGGATTATCTATTCATTACACTTTAATTTTAGCCCTAAATTTATATCTGATTAAAATGATTTATTATGCACCTACGGCTTCAATACTTACTAATAATCAAAGATATCCTTTGTTTAGGCTTTTTTGAGGTACTAGACAAGGTTGCCTGTTAAGCCCTTTATTATTTGATATTGCTTTAGAACCCTTGGCTATTTGTACTCCAGGACTCTTCAAATACATGTGGCATTACTCGCGGACAGAAGATTCATAAGATATCTCTTTACGCAGATGACCTGTTACTTTATATTTCTAATCTGGAGGAATCTATTCCCGCAGTACTATCACTACTAGATCAGTTTAGTGTTTTTTCTGGCTATAGATTAAATCTTAATAAGAGTGAACTTTTTCCATTAAATATGCAAACCCCAATTTATAGGCAATTACCTTTTAGATTGGTAACTGACTATTTTATGCATTAAGGTGTTAAAATTACCAAGAAACATAAGGATTTATTTAAAGCTAATCTATTGCCTTTAATTGACCATGTTAAACAATTATTTACTAATCGGTCCCCACTGTCTTTATCATTGGTAGGCCAAATTAATGCGGTTAAGATGAATATTTTACCAAAATTTTTATATTTATTTCAAGCGATTCCAACTTTCGTCCCAAAATCTTTTTTTGACACTATTGATTCTAAAATTCTTTCATATATTTGGCAGAATAAAAACCCAAGGTTAAGTAAGAAATATTTACAAAAACTAAAAAAGGATGGTGGTATGGCCCTGCCTAACTTTAGATTATATTATTAATATCAGATACTTAATTTTTTGGATACAAGATTCAAATATAATTCAATGCCCCAAATGGGTACACCTTGAGCACCAATCAGTACTTGAATTTTTATTAGTTTCTATTCTAGGAGCTTCACTCCCTTTTGCACATACCAAATTAAGTAAACATATGATTAACCCAATTGTTAAACATACAATACGAATATGGTTTCAATTTTGTAAATTTTTTGGATTGAATAAATTTAACCTGTCAAGTCCCATTCAATCTAATTTTTTCTTTCATCCATCCAGAGTTGACTCAGCTTTTTCCATATGGAAAAGGGAATAGTATGTTTTAGTGATTTATTCATTGATAACTGTTTTTCATCTTTTGAACAATTGTCTAACAAATACAATTTGCCTAGATCACACTTTTTTCGATATTTGCAGATTAGAAATTTTTTAAGAGCTACTATACCCTCTTTTCCGACACCTTACAAAACTGAATTACAGAAAAAATTTTAGGTCTTAATCCTTATCGGAAGGGCTTGATAGCAATAATCTATGATTTAATTATGAAAATATGTCCAGAATTACTGGACAAAATCAAGAATGAATGGGAAAGTGAACTCCAGACATCTTTACTTACAGAGACTTGGAAGAAAATTCTTCATTTAGTTAATACATCTTCAATGTGTGCCAGACACTCTTTGATACAGTTTAAGGTAGTTCATAGGACCCATATGTCAAAAGATAAGCTAGCTCGTTTTTAATCACCATATAAATCCTATATGTGACAGATAGGAATGTGGCTTCTTTGACACATATATCTTGGTCATGTCCTCTTTTGGAAGAATATTGGAAAGACATTTTTAACATTATTTCAAATGTATTGAAGATAGATTTACAACCTCACCCTATCACTGCAATTTTTGGATTACCAAGGATAGAGTCTGGCCATTTATCTGCTTCCGCTAACCGTATGATTGCCTTTGTTACATTAATGGCCAAATGATCCATTTTGCTTAAATGGAAGGATCCAATACCCCCTACTACTTTTCAATGGTTCTCTCTAACTATATCATGTTTAAACTTGGAAAAAATTAGGAGTGGTACTGTTGATCCTTCGCTTAAATTTGAAGATATTTGGAGTCCATTTATTCAATATTTTCACATGATATACACCCCCTTTCAATAACTTTCCAACTTAGAGGAACGGAGTTGACGACATAGTATTGCTCTGTTTCTACTGACAAATTTTAGTCCGGTCTTTTTTTTGTTTGTTTTTTTTCGAATTTTTCTGTTTAGCTTAGTTTGGTTTGATATATTTATAATTTTTCTTATTGATTTGGGGATTATTTTCTTTCTTTTTTATTTATATAATAAATCTTTTTCTTTCCTTTCTTTTATATTATATTCATTTACTAAGAGATCATTGGATCTACAGATTTTTTTATATTTTATTGTTCTTTATGATTATCTATGCCATGATTGTTCTCCTGATCTGTTTGTATTACATGTACAAACATTGATGTTATACATTAATCTGTATTAATCTGAAAACTAATAAAAAGATTGAAAAAGAAAGGAAATTTGGCAGCAGGGTAACTCTTGACAATTTACTTTGCCATAAAGTTGTCGATTTGTTTATTGGCAAAATGACATGTGCCAAATAAAACCAATTACAACATAGGTAACAGCTGTAAGGAAACTATCAATTTGCTGTTTCTTTTTTTGTTTTCAATTTTAGTAGTGGCGTTTGCTTTTGTGGTTCAATAGCCAATAAACTAGAAAATAGAAACTTGGAGAGCAGGTTAAGTTGTACAATTTACCAGTGTAGGAGTGTTGTTCAATTTTTATCTAGATTCTGTATCTTAGAAATTCATCCACACTAATACCCCCAAAAAAGTGTTGCATAGATGAGAAACTTGTCAATGCCAACTAATCTTGTGCATCTTTTTGAGCGAGCTGACACCCATCATTAATAAGGTACGGACTAATTGATATGGGAATTTTGCATTGTTTCTTTTGGCCAGATGAGGTCAACAGTTATGTAAGGTCCAGAGTTCAATTCTGGTGAGATTTCAACCACTTTGGTGTGCATCGTGACTGTCTTTGTTCACTCGTGGAAGAACCATTTATAAATAATGCTGAAAGCTCAAAGTGAATGTTATTTAAAGAGTCCTTCCTGCAGCCTAGGCAAAGCACTGCACAACTCTCCACCAAACAAACTTCAAATTGACTGACGCAAACTAAGGCCCCAATCACCTCAGCCTGCTGGCAGTTTCAGGAGGTTCCCAATCAAAATTAATTGTCCAAAAATGCCACATGAAATCCTCCATGTTCATCAAATCAGAAATGCGTATAAACTGGAGAAAGGCTTCTGACAAAAGAGGTGGCACTCACTGAAAGAAGTTGTTGGTGTGGTGTTTGTAAGTACCTATGTTATCCGTGAATGCCTTCAATTTTGGGGGGCCCTGCACTGCAGCCAAATGTTCTTTAAAGTCTCAGTACAAATGTTGCATTTTTCAGAAGTGGAAAGATCCCCCTTCTTTGTCGGTAGAGCTTGGCTCCCTCAATGCAGCAGTGAGCAAAATGTGTCCAATGGAGATAAAGGTGACTGCAGATGATGGAATCTGGAGCAAGGAGCAAACTGCTGGAGGAACTCAGTAGGTCAGGCAGACACTGTAGAGGCAAAGGGATAGTTGATATTTCAGGTCAGGATCCTGCATCTCTTTGCCTCCACAGATGCTGCCTGATCTGCTGAGTTCCTCCTGCAGCTTGTTTTTGCTTCAAAATTTGTCTGATGTGGCATATCTCAGCAGGGACATCTACAAGGATCCTGAGACAAGGTTTCTGAGAGCGAGGGTGATCCTGACTTCCACTGTAAGAGGAGGGCAGACACCTGCCCTTGTTTGCCACTAGAAATTTGCACAAGGCAGCAGCCTCTTGCACATACTGTTCTTCAGAAGCTTGACAGGTTCCTCTGCATGTCTCCTCCCCCAGAGGACCTTTCTCTCCCCTCTCTCATCATTTCAGCATACACTCATTTGTTGGGATTCAAGCTTTCAGTTATGAGGAAAGACTGGATTGGCTGAGCTTGTTTTCCTTGGAGAGAAAATGGATAATGACTTGATGAGGTATACAAACTTTTGGGGAGCATAGAAAAGGTAGAGAGGAAGAGAACTTTCCCCTTGCAGAAATATTTATAACTAGAGGGCATAGGTTTAATCCAAGGACAATGAGGTTTAGAGAGCATTTGAGAAAGAATTTTTTTTCACTCTGAGGGTGTTTGAAATCTGGAATTCACCACCTGAGGGGAGGTGAAGGCAGGTATTCTTACAAAATTTACGAAGTATTTAGATGAACACTTGAAATGCCATGGCAAAGGTATGGGCTAAGTACTGGAAAATGGAATTTAGGTAGATGGTTGCTTGATGGGTGGCATGGAGGTGGTGAGTGAAAGGGCTTGTTTCCACCCCATATTACTTTATGACTCCATGACCATACTCCTCAGCAGCCGAAAGGAAAATCATATTGTGGTATGACCCTTTATGGGCTAGATCCTGAGGTCAAATCGGTGAAGAAAGGTGTTCCTATCATGAGAAATTCAACCCCTACTATTCACTGTTCCTGAAACAGGGTTTCATTAAAAGAAGGAACCTGCTAGCACTGCCTTGGAAATGGCGCTATTGTTTTTTTTTAACCAGGTTTTTGCAGGGGTTTTTGAAACAATTTTTTTGGAGATTGCCAACTCAGTTTTAACAATAGAACAATGCTGCACACAAATTTCATGATCTACCTGTCTTTGGCTGGAAACAACATACTTTGTAAAATGATTCTTGTGTGCTTTGAGTCCACAGTATTTGAGGTAAAATATTTGTTATTGAAGGAGTGAGAGGGGGTTTGATTCCATTGTGCAAGGTATACACTAATTTCTTGGTCAGATTCTATCAATGGATTATTTCATGAATTTAGTTATTTTTCATTCACTCAGCAACAGATTACATAACGAACGAACACACTGTTGTTGCAGCAGCAATAGGAGTGGATCAGCTGAATCCTGAGAATTGGGTGGCCACAAAATGGTAAAATGATATGTGGGGCGGTGGGGGTGGGGGACAGAAGACATGGAATTAAGCATAAAATCAAAATTCAGGGCTTCCACAGCCAGTGGAACTGGAGTGTGTCCTGAACATCGAGATATTACAGTACATTCTCACGTTACGGAGGGGTCGCCTTCCTAGAAAAAGGTCCGTATTGCGATTTCCCGTCATGCGAAATCAATCAACCTATAACTTTGATTTTTGTTTTGTTTTGTGTAAGGATTTTTGAAGCTGCCAGAGCAATTCAAAGTCTCCTGTCAAACTAAAGTTTCTCTCTCCAACTCTCTGGAGCTGACTGGGTGCTATCCTTGGAAATTCCCGAAGTGATCCTGCAGTTTGGTGCTAAATTTTCCCTGGGTCCTGTTTTAAGTTCTAATGTCGTATTTCGAAGGATCTATTGTTGGAGCATTTTATGCATGACAGTAAAGTTGCTAATCCGCCAGGATTGCCTTGACATTTCCAGGAACTAAAGACAAATATCTGGAATCTACTACAGGGAAGGAAGAATCATGGGGACAATAACAAGTTAAGAAAGAATTCCCTTACCGTTTTATATAAAAAAAGTGCTTTATATAACTATGAGATAAAAGATTTCTTGGTTGATGGTCGCGGATTTTCTAGTCACGTTATAAAGTCTCTTCAGTTTCTGATTGGTTTAGGAAGATGAGAATGGACATGTCAGGTGACCAATGGCCGGAGTGTGGGACCGAAAACACCATGTGGTGGAAGGTCATTTGACTGCCTCCAGGAATTGTCCAACCAGAATTGGGAGCCTTCAGCGAGAGGCAGTCATCAAGGCCCGTTAGTGGTTAATAGCACAGCAGCGGACTGTGCCAGGGAACGAATTCTCTGTTGTCAATCTGTGTTGAGCTCTAGCGATTTGGACATCTGCTAACTCAGGTTTGTGCTGTCAGCTGCTGAACCAAGTTGGTGCTGACAACTGCTCAGTTAGGTTTGCTGTGACGTTGTTGCTCTACACTCATCGTTTTTATTGTGACAACTGTTCAACCATGTTGAATATAGGTAGTCCTTTTTGACACATGCCAAATCATTTCGCGATTGCATTGTGACATGCCTGAAGAGATGGGTATTTTTTTCTAGTTAAATAAGTTCTGATTGTAAAGTGAGATCTACTCTTTAACCCTGAGAATACATTGGTGTATCTGTGTTTTATGTTGGCCCATACAATATCAGTGATAGTACTTCAAAAGTGAATCATTGAAATGAAAGCATTTGAGAAAGATCAGCCATGATTAAGGTTTAGCTGTAACAAGAGGTTGGACAAACTTGGATTGTTTTATCTGGAGCATTAAAGGCTGAAAGGAGAGCTGGTAGAAGTTCATATAATTATAGGGTAGGTAGGGTACACAGTCAGAATCTATTTTCCAGGGTAGAAATGTCAAATACTAGATGGCATAGCTCTAAGGTAAGAGGGGGAAAGGTTAAAGGGGATGTGCGGGACAATTTATTTTTAACACAAAGTGGTAGGTGCCTGGAATGTGCTGCCAGTGGTGGTAGTGGAAGCAGTTATGATGGTGGTGTTCATAAGGCATTTAAATAGGGACATGGTTATGCAGGGAATGGAGGGATGTGGATCACATGCAGGCAGAAGGGATTAGGTTAATATGGAATCACGCTCGGCGCAGACATCATGGTCCGAAGGGCCCATTCCTGTGCTGTACTGTTCTGTGGCCTAAGGACACAGTGGGATGAATAGCCTCCTACTGTGCGGTAACCTTTTGTGATTTTCTGTTTTCCTCTTTCATTGCATTGTTAGGTCACTTTTTAAATGAACAAATTTAGGAGTGTGCACAATTATTTCCATTGCATTTTTAATGCTCTTTGACTTGAGACATGTCAGTAAAAAAAATCACATTGGAAATTACCTCTACAGTTGCACTGTAGAAGGTGCAGCTGTGTCACAACCCCAGCCATCTGGGTTCAATTCTGTCCTCTGGTGCTGCCTTCTCCCTGTGATCGCGTGGGTATCACCTGGCTGCTCCAGTTTCCTCCCACATCCTAAAAACTTGCTGGTTGTTAGGTTATTTAGCTGCTGTAAATGAACCCCACTGTGGGTGGCAGGTGAGAGAATTAGGGACGTTATTGACCATATGTGGGAGAATAGTGGTATGAGTGGGGGAATAGGATTGTTCTGAGGGTTGGCATGAACTTATGGGACAAAAGACCTCCATCTATATGGTAATGAAATATGAGTCTGAATCTTCTCTTCTTTCTGACACAGAAACATCACAGTACAAACTGATGTATCTGTAATAAAACCCCTGCAGATTCCATTATTGGCAATAGGTTGATTGCCTCATTTTGCTAAAATAATTTCTGTGGCCACTTGATGCCTTGTGAATTATTGGCCATCCCTCCTGTGTTACAGGTTAGAGGAGCAAGAAAAAGGAAAATAATTAGGAGAGGGTGGAATAAAAGAACTGGCAATAGTCTTCCACCCTGCAAAGCAAATTTTCTCCGAACTCTACACTCAGATGTTTTGTACAAAGCTTTGCTTTTATTCCTTGGTCCCTTTTAGTGATCTTGCATATGAGATGTCATAGAATCCCATCTGGGTCACTGACACCCTTTAGGGAAGGAAACTATTGTCCTAGATTTGATAGAGGAATTCACTGTCATCTTGGCTTAGAGATAGGGCAGATGGAGGAAAATTGTTCCCTGTCACAGGTGATTCAAGGACTAGCGGACACTAATCTAAAATCACGGAGAAAGAATATAGTGGAGCTGCGAGGGAAAACCATCTTCGTGCAGGGAATGGTGACTTGGAACTTGCTGTGTGGCGGAAACAAAAGTCAAAAGAGAATTGTATAAGTATTTGAGGGAAAGAAATTTGTAAAATTAAGGAGAAAGAATGGGGGACAAGAATGACTGAATTGGTTCTCAAATAACTACCTTGGTCTGACACAAGAGATTCTGCAGACGCTGGAGTCTGGAGCAACACACGCAAAATGTTGGAGGAACTCAGCAGGTCAGGCAGCATCAATGGAGGGAAATAAACAGTCGACGTTTCTGATCAAGACCCTTCATCAGGACTGGAAAGGAAGAGGACAGAAGCCAGAATGAGAAGGTTGGGGGAGGGGTGACAGGTGATGAGTGAGTCCAGGTGAGAGGGGGAAGGTAGGTGGGTGGGTTCCTGTTTGTGTCATAATTATTCTATGTTGCTTCACTGATGAGGCCATATGCAGATCATGTTTTCCTGAATATTGCCAAGCACCTGAGTTTGAAATTGGGGTCCAAACAGGCCCATTGCATTCAGTCAGGGCTTTGGGTAGCTTTTTCCTAACTTTGTCAAACAGCAGAGGTTGGGGTCCATCTGCAGACCCTGCACACTTACTGTTAGCCACATTGAAGCAATTAGGTGCCTGTATTGCTCCTGAAAAACATGCAATGTATCAAAAACATTTCTTGGATGCGGATTTTTAATTGCATGTCAGTGACTGGGCCATGGGATATAATGCCAACATTGAACCTGTGTGGAAAATTAGAAATATTGTTCTGTGTTAGTAATCAAATGTTGTTCAGGCATCCTTTTAGACACATGTGGCTGGGGGAGGGGGGAGTGTGGGTTTGGTGTCTGAGAATACCCTGAGAACTGGGAGAGAAGGCATCCAAATTAAACATCTTCAAAAGAAACAGAAATCTGGTTTTTGACATTTCCTTTTCAGGTCTTGGTTATTAACATGTCATCATTTGTACGTAAATCATAATGGTCTGGCAATGCTGCATCTTTATGTCTCTGATATATTTCTGGGAAGGATCCTTTATCCTGTGCAGTGAAAATGCCTGAGACATCTCAGTGTTTAGATCATTCAACACAGTGACATGACTATTTTGATTTTTAACTGGAATAACTGTACTGAATGCTGCCTTTTGGGTAAGTGTTGAAGATTATCATTATGTTTCGTACTTTAAAGTCAAGACTTATTTTTCATCCCTTTCTTTGGTTTTGTGCACCCCATTTTACCAATGGCCAGTCTATCTATCTTTATTTCTCTCTCTATATTTTCTTCTATATCTCTTTCTTTATCCCTCTCTCTATCTGTCAATTTCTCTCCCCCTCCATCTGTCTCTTTCTATCGATTGCTTGCAGGAAAGGAGAGACACTGACAGGGCTGAATAATGTGACAAATTTCCCTTACTTGCCTGTGTTAGTTGCCTAAGTTCCACCAATCATCCTCTCCAGCAGCATGGGTGTTGACACTGGTACTCCCTAGCTTTTCAGAAGGGATATTAGTACAAACTCTGAAGCTCAGAGCCTTGAAATTCCTACGGGTTGGAGAGGGTAGTAGGCAAGATCACTGCCCCAAGAAGAGGAGGAATTTGGGTTAAAAAATGGGTGCAATGGTTTTGTAGTGACCTGATATATTCTGCTGGGATGGTTCAACCCAACCAGCAGATATCAGTGGCAAATAACTAAGCAAGCTTTCAACATAGAAGGTCTTGAAGGAACTTGTGGCAACTACATGACCCCAGGGACAATCCCTGTGCCCACAGTGTGTGTGCTTGGGGGAGGGGCAGATTCAATTCCCTACTAAACGTCAGCAAATCAATCTTTTTATACCCAAGAAGAATCTATAATGGCTTTTTGTTGGGCCAGGATGTAGTATACAGCTCACCCAATTTTCCCTTCTATTGAGCTCAGTTTAAAATACGGAAATTGGGTGGGGTGCATAAATGATAGCTGATTCAATATTGTCTGTTTTACACCATTGTCATAATGACCCCAGCCAGCAGAGCTCAGGGAACAAGTACGACAGTCAGCCTTTAAGTACAGACTTGGGTCCAGAGCTTCTCCCTTTGTTACTAGGAGGCACTCATCCGTAGAATTACTCTTCGGTCACTTCTTCGTTGATTTAACAGGAGAATGGAATTCTGTAAGTTTTCATTTTGAATAGCAGCTCGGAGTCAGCCTACCAACTGGAATTGCATGTGGTCCCCACACATCTGGACCAGATGCAGAGGGGGATCTTGCTGGCACTCCACACCCTTGGGAGATTCTGCCCCTGACAAATTTTGACATAAGGCAAAAGGGGTAGAGCTCTGCTTTCTGTGAAAGCTGTCAGGAATTTTAACTGTTTTGAAATGGCATTGACATTCAGAGATTAGAAAAAAAAGTTTTATTAACAGTGTGAACATTAAATGAATGTCTTACTTAAGAACAGTAAGCCAAAGCAAAATAATTGAACAAAGAAACTTACCATTTCCTTTGCCTCCCACAGGCCTAGATTCTTGTTAGGTTCTGTGCTGGGTCTGACTGGTGTGACCTGGAAGAGGCAATTTCTCCAGCAAGTGTTGGGGAATCCCAGCAAGACAGAGTCCAGTCATTGGACTCCCATGTGGAGTCCAGTGACAGAGCATAGTGACAGATGCAGCACCATCTGTCCATCAGTAAGTTTTGGACACCTGTGTTCCATTTGGAATCAGCACACACAGTCAGCAAGACCCAGCTTGTTGTGCAGGGACAAAGCTTAGGTTCTTTTTCAATATGTTCATTTCACAAAATGGAGAATGATCACTGAATATAGTCCTGAACACTGTACATAATTTAGTAAAGGTGACCCCCAAGTTATGACCATTTGGGTAATGGAACTTCACCCTAACAGAATTCAGGAATCGCTACCCAAAAATTTGAGATATGGAATAAAATTTGTTCTCATGGAATTTGCGTTGGGGGGGGGGGTTAGAAAGAAAGTAAATCAACACAAAATTTATTTCTTCAACTCGCATTCCTTGAATCATGTTCAAATGCAGCTTCACATTACGGAAAATGGTGAAACGGCTCATTTTCTAGGAATGCACCCCACCCTCCGTAATGTGAGGGGTGACCTATAATCCAGACTTCTGGGTACATGTATAAGGCTTCAAATTATCCATTGTGTAATAATGAATTCAACACTTCGCTTCTGAGAGTTATTTTGCTCTCAAGTTGTTTTAAAACATTGTAAATTCAACAGTGTTTTAGTTCATGAGTACCTGATGTGAAAATATAACTTGAATATACCATTTGAGTTGCTTACATTGCTTATCTCGACAATTGACAAAGTGATACAGGCATTAATTCTTCCAAGTTTAGTTTGCTTATACTTCATCACTCACTTAGGGGGTCAGAATCATAGCTATGTGCTCATTCATCAAAATATTGCACCAGTATTATTTCCTTGAATTAAAATCAAATTAAATTAACATTTTTGAATCGAAGTCTGAGCAAAAATAACACTTATCAACTTGTGAATTCTAATATTATAAAGACATTAATTACAATATTAAGGGTATCCAAGCAGGACAGCCATTATACTTGGGAACCTGCTCCGTGGCTGTAAAATTAGAAAAAAATGTGTCTGATGGACTGTGTTCTCTGTTCACAGAAACTGTGAAGCCTCACTGGCCAGTGTTATAGGCTAGCTCTCAAGACTTAGTTATAGAAACCACAGAGACCATTTGTCAGCCAGCACGTTTGAAGGCAGCTTTTATCGCTCTCTCTCTCACTCTCCCTCGCTGCTTTTGCCTTCCTTTCCTTCCTGCTCTGAGCCAAATGTTGAATGGCAGTGATGGGTATTCATGTTGCGATCATAGAATCAAACATTACTTTCTGCGCTTGTTAATAGGAAAAATGGAAATTTAAAATCTTGTACCTGTTCGATCAGCATTACAATATATTTTCAATATGCTTTTATAATGTAAAATACTGAACCCTATTATGACAGCCTGAAAAAAATGGAACATTGCCACTGATTTCTGGGAGTCCTTTACCAATGAGTGACTAAAGTGGAGAAGGAACATTTATGGTGTCATTGAAGCCCTGTGCAAACGGCAGAAAGTGTGCACCCAAACTACACCCCACCTGTCCCATCAGGTACCTCCTGCCCCAGGTGTGGAAAAGCCACATTGGTCACGTGAGAACCTAAAGAACCAAGGTAGAAATAAGTGATCGTCCATCCTGAGGGACTACCTAAGGAAAGAAAGGAAGGAGGTTACAGCCATATTTGAAAGCCTTCTTTAAAAAAAAGCTGTACAATGCATGTGAGTCCTAATTTCATGGAAGCAAATTGCTTCCATTCCCTCTCACTTGCAAGGCGATGTGACACAGCTGGATATTCAATATGACAAAATTAAGGGTACTTAAGCAGGACAGCCATTGTACGTGGGAACAATATGTATCGATTCTATTTCTTCCCTTTTAAGTTCGCTTGCCAGGACTTTTCTTTTCCAAATTGTAGACCCAGGTTACATGTTTTTTGACTGTCATTGTCACTCCATAGGAATAAAGTAAAATTTTAAAAAACTTTATTTATACAGCACAGTAACAGGCCCTTCCGGCCCAATGAGCCTGCGTCGCCCAATTACATCCAAGTTAACCTACTAACCTGTACACCTTTGGAATGTGGGAGGAAACCCACGCAGTCATGGGGAGAACGTATAAAATCCTCGCAGACAGCGGCAGGAATTGAACCCCGATCGCTGGCGCTGTAATGGTGTTACACTAACCGCTATTCTACTGTGCCGTAATGTAATCAAGATAAGTTAGAGAACGGCCTCAAACCTTGCCAACTTCTTTCAGGAGATGTATAACTGTCACAGTGTTTTATCTGTGAGTTTAAAAGCCATTAGGCAAACCTCTTTCACTGGTTGATCCCTCATTCATCTCACTTTTTCAGATAATGGCTTCTTTCAATGACATGATGGTGACAATTTCATTTCTCCCCATCTTCTCCAATGAAATTACTGGCAAGTAGCACAGGAAGTAAATGTCCACAACCTCTTTTGGATTTCCATGTTCTTAGTCCTATATTAATAGCAGTGTTCAAAAATGCATGGCTTAAATTTAGTACAGGGGAAGGTTATTTAATGTGCACATTTCTGCATTATTCATCATTGTTGTCTACAGATGTTCTTTTAATTTCACACAGATTAAATGTTGCCCTTTAGTTTACCCAGTGCTTCTGTACCTCTTTCCCATCTCATTATTCAGAAATCCAACCCACATTCTCCAGTTTTGCTCCTGAGGATTTGCATTCTTCTTGGCAGTGAGGTAGATATGTAGCTTTCTCCACATGTTTTTGAGACAAAATGCTGAGTGTTTGCATCAAGTCATTATAACCAGCATCGAACACTCATTTCTTTTCTCTCACATTGGCGAATCCACCTTGATGGAAAGACTCCCATAGAACAATGTTGAAGTTGGGCAATAAAGCCACTAAATATCCTGCCCACTAATGCAAGGAAATAACTGGGAAAAGTATGTTTCTAAAAAGTCCAACTGCTGGCAAGTTGCAATAGTTTTAATAGTCAATTGATAATTAACACTGCACAGTATTGCCTCCGAGACACAGACAGTTCAAATGTGCCAGGGACCTGGTTGCAAGTGTCAAATTACTAGCGTGAAATTAAGCCACAAGCAACTTGAACTGTGCGATTAGCAATTAAGAGTTGAAAGCAGAGCCAGAATTCTTTGAAGAAGTGGAGTCCAGTTTTATTGAAAGGAATAAGTTAATGCTTTATTTGTAACAGGGCTATTTTTTTTTTTTGATGCATGCTTGGCCAAGGATGAAACATCAGTATTTTCCAGCACCCAGCTTTGGTTGGGACCACTTCCTACCATGCTTCTGCCCCAGAGTGAATGCACTCTGACGTGAATTTATATCTTTCTGCATGGAACTCAGTCCAGCATGTTGAAATGTCTGTGAGTGGAAGTGGAATGTTGTCATCTTGGAATTATGCTTGCATTGCATCAAGGTTTACACAGAATTCAATAAACAAGCCAAAAAGGAGAAAGGGAGATTAGAATATTTTGATTTAGAATATTACAGAAGCATACCTTTTGGATTATTGCACTTGGAAATGGAGTTTGGAATTTTGTTTTGGTTTCTCATTTAGGCAGTGCTGAATTTATCTGATTGCCTGAGGCATGTTGAGGCTTCCAGGAACTTTTTGTCTCAACTAAAGTGAGGAGCAGCTTCAGAAAATGGAGGTGAGGAGAAATGAAGGAACAACATACAAAAAGGGTGTGTCCCTCAAGCTATTACTTGCGCACAAAGGATTATCAAGTCACACAGATCTTGTGAAGACCTTCATAAATGAACAAAATAAGCTATAGGTATAATCGCATGACAGTGGTTTATATTTCAGTACCAAAAAAAGTTTAGATGGTACAAACATTAGCTGTTGCTCTTTTATACATCTTTATGTGGAAGTAGGTTGCTGTAACAATGTGGCTATGGATGAGGATAGCATTCACTTTCTGAATTGCGATCTGTCCAATATTACCCAGAGCCTTTAGTCATCATGTAACCAACTCACTTTAGGTGGAGCTGGGAAGTTTATTCAATGTGGAATATTAGTGAAGTGGGGCTGTAAAGTAAAACAAAATATAGATTGCAGATTCTTAGGTTTAGTATGAATTAGATTGCATTTCCTTTTGCAGTTAAATCACATCTCAACTCCTTCTATTCCCAACTTCCTGACCAACAATAACCACCAATTTCTGAATGTGCAGATTGTCTGTGACAATTTAAAGAAAGGCGTATGGTGGTATGAGATCTGATAGACTTCCAATTCATCCTTGGGAAATGTGCCCTCATTCCTATGAAAGTAAAAGGGTCACATAAACAGATAAATTGCAGGTGATGGGGCGTCCACCTTGAAAAATGACCTTTTGGCAGAATGGCAACTGTGGAGTCAACAGTGAGACTCTCTGCCCAGTGCATGGTTATTGAGAGAAGTATTGGACTGTTAAATATGGTCTTGTGCTGTCTTATTCATCAGGAGGAGCTCCACGGTATGCTCAGTGCAAATTGATGTTGTGCATACAGTCTTGCAATCAAATTTATACTTAGAACATAGAACAGTACAGCACTGGACAGGCCATTCAGTCCATGATGTTGTGCTGATCTTGATGCCAATTTGTATTAAATATCCTCCTACAATGTGTCATCCATATCCCTCCATTCCCTTTGTATTCATGTGTCTATCTAAAAGCCTCTTAAACTCTACCAAACTGCCTGCTTCCACTACACCCCTTGGTAACCCATTCCAGGCACCTACCACTCTCTGCATTAAAATAAAATGCCCCTCATGTTGCCTTTAAACTCTCTCCCCCACCCCCACCCCCCACCAAACCATAAAAGCATGTCCTCTGGTGTTTGACATTTCTACCCTGGGGAAAAGATTCTGAATGTCTACTCTATCTATGCCCCAGAATCCTTTCCCCTATATCCTGACCATGGGCTTGCTGGGAAGATGGCTGTTGCTTTTTGGAGTGGAATCACTTGGAGTTTGTCAAAGTGATTGCAGACTCCTGGGTGCCGACTAGAAGTTGACATTATTGTGATTGGATCTGTTTTACAAAGGCACCCATTGTCACAATTGTTTTAACTCCCTTTCTTGATATTCCGAGAAATCAAGAATCCTTTAACCTGGGACCCGTCCTAATATATGACATAATATTGAATATATTTGTTTCTATATAGTCACGTAAATATTAACCATTTAATTTGAGTATGGCAACTTTAAAAAAAAATGCAATTTTCTTCTTTCTGTGTGTAATTGAATTAAAAGTGTGCAACATGAGTGCATTTTCTCCTTCAAAACAATGGAGTCAAAACCAAACTATTTTTTCCTTACTCCCTTTCCTAATTTCATGCTACTTGAGGATATGCATTGTGAATAGTGACTATTTCCACTGGCAAAAGCAACTTGAGATAGCTCTCCTGAGAGGTCTCCACCAGCTACATCTCAGAGGAATTTGCCAACAGAAGGAAAACTGGAGTCCACCTGCCACAGCTTTCTTCAGAAATGACAGTCTCATTCAGGAAACCCTGCTGCTTTTTTTCATTCCATTAGATTTTGGATCCAAAGGTGACAGACCAATGGCAGCTGTTACATTCACAAAGAAGACCACGAATACTCAGTCTTTCCCCACTTGTCCAAATTCTTCATACTTTGACTTGCCGGATATTCAACTTCCCTGCCAGCCACACACGACACACATTACCTCTCAGTATCATCAGTCTCAGTGTCATCATGAAGTCCAATAGTCAAAGTCGAGTTTATTGTCAAATGCACAAGTACATATGTGCACAGGTCTTAAAAATGAAAAAAAAATTTATTTGCAGCAGCATCACAGGCATACAGCATCATTTAAGCAGCATTCACAAAAAAAGCTTAAGTTAAACATAAATGAAACACAATTTTTACAACTAAGGACACAGTTAGAACAAAAAAGGAGTCCATTTTAGTGCAAAGTAATCAAAGTGGTCATAGTGTTTAGGGTTGTGCTGGATGGTTCAAGAAACACATGGGTTGAAGGGAGGGTTTCCGTCGAATCTACCTCTCCACAGCCCACCAGAGATAACAAATAGGCTTGTGCTTTCATTATTTTGATCTGGTCAGTGTGCCACATTTCGGTAGCAACATCTCTGGTCATTTTTACATGTTTTGCTTTCATACTTATGCTAATCAATGTTCAAGAAGTTCAGTATTCTCCAGGACAAAGCAGACTGTGTCCACCACCCCAAATATTAGTTCTCTATGCCCATGGCTGCAGTCTGAGCCATTTTCAGCATACACTTTAGACACTTGCAAAGGCTTCTTTGGTCATGCTTCCCAAGCCCTTGATCTCTACTGTCTAGAAGGATGAAGGAAGCATTCACATATCATCTTGACTTGAAAATGTTTTGGTGATCCTTCATCATCAGTAGGTCAAAATCTATCACAAGGACTGCAACCATTAAAGAAGACTGCTCACTGCCATCTTACTGAAGGCAAATAGGGAAGGTTATTAAATGGTCATGATCTGTGAGTGAATTAGAAAATCAGCAGGCTTTCTACCTTGTAGTTTCTTTTGCCATCTATAGATCTCTTGTTTATTCAACAATTTGTAAGTCATTGATTTTTTAACTCGCAGAAGGTCATAAATCCAATCGAGGATGGAAGCCATAATGTAGGTTAAAATTTGGTATTGGTATTGGTTTATTATTGTCACTTGTACCGAGGTACAGTGAAAAACTTGTCTTACAAACCAATCTTGCAGGTCAATTCATTACACGGTGCAGTTACATCAAGTTAGTACAGAGTGCATTGATGTAGTACAAGTAAAAACAATAACAGTGCAGAGTAAAGTGTCACAGCTACAGAGAAAGTGCAGTGCAATAAGGTGCAAGGTCACAACAAGGTAGATCGTGAGGTCATAGGTCATAGTCCATCTCATTGTATAAGGGAACTGTTTAATAGTCTTATCACAGTGGGGTAGAAGCTGTCCTTAAGTCTGGTGGTACGTGCCCTCGGGCGCCTGTGTCTTCTACCCGATGGAAGAGTAGAGAAGAGAGAATGTCCCGGGTGGGTGGGGTCTTTGATTATGCTGGCTGCTACACCAAGACAACGAGAGGTAGAGACAGAGTCCAAGGAGGGGAGACTGGTGTCCGTGATGCAGTGCTGATGATGCTGCACTCTTGGGCATGTCATTTACAGTTAAAATGCTAGGTAATATTCTGCCTGTAAGATACCAAGACACGATTTGATGATTGTAGGAATTTTCCTGTTCTCCAGTCCCTTGAATAGCATCATAATTATAAATTATTTGGTCATTTACTGTAAGTAATTCTACTGCAAAAATTTTTGAAAATAATAGGTGTAAGGTTTTTTTATGCATACTGTTTTCATCAATACATGACCTGTCTGCTATTTTGTTTTTAGTTTTGATAAAGCTTCTAATTTGAAACATACTCTCCACAGCTCTTTATTCATCTTAGTGTCATAGCTGCTTTTGAATATTATTCCCCACTGAGTGTATCTAGATTTAAACTTACTTGGTGCATTTTTGGGGAATAACATTGGAGAAGAGTGTGCCATAAATGCAAAGATTTGTACGAATTTAAATCTACTGTTACAAAGCTAATTCAAATGCTCCATGTCAACACTCGCTTTCACTGTCATTGTACAGACATAAGCATGAATCCTAAAGCTCACAATCTAAACTCCCTAGATAGACTATATTCACAGCAGGACAACTTTTACAGTGTGTGAACATCAGATGTTTTGCTGTAATAGCTATTAATGATGAGGGATCTGCAGAAGTGAGATGAAGGCATAGTCATCAAGAAGTGACTGGTAGCACTGAAGCCTGTAGGGAGCAATTCAGATACTGCATCTTTATCTCCTAGTTTATCCACTTTGTTCCTTCCATTATAGGGCAGATTCTAAATTGAATTGCATCTCACATGAGAAACTTCAGGCTATTAAAAGAAAACAATAACTGAGATGGTTTTCCATTGAAGCCCTTGCAATATTTGTCTATGAAGTGTTGTCATTGGAAGCTGAAACCAAGATAAAAGAGACTCAACTGCCCATGTGATGGGGAGTAGTGTGGTGGGAGGATGGGGCATGAGGGAAAGAACATTCACACTGGAGTAAAGTTCCCTCATCATGCATATCCAAATCTCTAGTCAAGGCTCCAAGCTCAACTCACCAGGTCTTGCTGAGTGAAGCAGATATCACAAGTGTGGGATAACAAACAGTGATCCTTGCTCCTTGCTCAGAGAAGTTGTCAGTTTGGTATTTTGAAGTTGTCTCTCCTCACTGCAGCTGTGTGATGTATCCTTTGCCTTTCCCTAAAAGAAATCTGAAAGACACCATGTAAGGGAAGGGCTGCATCAACCCCACAAGTTCAAAACTGAATTATAAGCCATGCCGACTTATCTTCCTTCTTTTATTCACCTGCAATAAATGTCTATAGTGCAGTGTTAAAGTGAGAAAAATAATAACATATGTCAAAAACATGTTGAATTGTTCAGGATTTTATAATTATGATTAATTGTGTCATAGGAGACCAGCATTTCACAAGTCAATGCCCTGTGTCGATGACTTTATGTTATCTGTGACAGGTTTAATTAGTATTAATGGGAGGTCCTGAGCTGACTAAACAGAAAATTTATATTTTACTGCAATGTTTCTTTAAGAAAGAATGAGATTATAAGTTGCACAAAACTAATGTGGCTATAAAGGACTAACTTTTAAGCATTGGTGTTTTGCAGTGTGAGGAAAAATTTTATGCATCAAATTTTCTCATATATTGATTGAAGGGTTTAAAAAAAACCCTAATTTTGCATAGTACTTTTCACAAGTTGAAGATGTTGCCAAGTATTTTATGGTGTAATGGAGGAAATGAGGCATCCTACTGCAATATGACAATGACCAGATTGTCAGTGATTTTGATTAAGGGATTAGATGTTGGCCAAGAGACCAGGGATAACTGCCCTGATCTTCTTTGAGATGGTGCCATGTTGTGTCCACCTGAGACAGCAGTCTTTGGTTTAATGTTTCATCCTAAAGATGTCACCACCAGCAGTGCAGAATGCTCACAGTGCTGCAGCAAAGTTTTCTGAACTCAGTTGCATGGAGTGGGGCTTGACCTCACAACTTGTTGATCCTGTGGTGAGAGTGGCTCCACCGAAGAGACTACGTTGGGAGAGTGGGAAAACGCTGAGGAATGTTAATCTTTCGAAAAGTACAAGGCTGACTTTTTTTGAAGATTCTTCTGCTGTGGAAGTTTGTAACAGATGGTGATATTCAAGGAAAGTATCTCAAAATTAAAATACTCAGCTCTGCAAGCACATTGTGGGTACTCTCATGGTGAAGTTCTATGATTCATTTTCTCAGCTGGATAAAAAAGCCCAAGGGTGTTTTTTCTCCTCAGTCTTCTATGCAATTGCAACCTTGGTGATTTTAGTAGTGTATCTGTTTAAATTTAATGACTATCGTTTCTGTAGTGAATTAGGTGATAAACTTGTGACCATCTATTACACTTTTGTTTTCTTGAAGTAAAGAATTATAAGCCATGCCATAACCTTTTTCCCCTTTGGACTAATGGATGAGGTGACACATTGGCTAATTTGCTGGTTTAGTGTCCAGAAGCCTGAGAATATTGATCCAGGGACATGAGTTGGAATCACACTTTAGCATCTGGGGAATTTAATTCAAGTAATGAACTAAATCTCGAACTTAAACTATTTTATCAGTTGAGCTGACCATGAAGCCACCAGATTCTATAAAATGCAACTGAATTCATTAAGGGCCTTTAGTTAGGAAAATCCTCCTGTAATCTGACTGTCAGTGCAAATAAGGTGGATGACGAATTGGTAGGTTAATTGGTTACTATAAATTACCCTGTGCATAGGATGCTGATGGGTATTGGGAGGCGGGGAGTGTTACTGGACATGTGAGAGAGAATAGGTTCCTGGAAGTAAGTGGGGGAATGGGAATGCTCCCTGAGTCGGGATGGACTCAACAGGTTGAATGGCCTTCTCTTTCATGAAGAAAAGAATTCATGAAAAGTGTATGAGATAACCTTATTGATAAATAAGTAGAGGAACTCTTTTACATTTTGTCTTATGCAACGATAAAGGGTTGATTGATAACCTTGTCATAAAGGGCCCTTTAGTGAAGAGTGACGATGGTATGATGAAATTTTACATGTGATGTCATTCAATCTGGAACTAGGGTCTCAAATTTCAACAAAAGAAACCATGAAGTACTGAGGGAGAGTTGGCTTTGGTTGATTGGGGGAATATGAGGGTGGGATAGGCAATAGTTAGTATTTAATGGTCAATTCACAGAGCTGTGTTGGCAAAACTTTCTCACATTGATACTGGCCTGGTGTCAGTCACATCACCTTTCTGTGGCTCCCAGCATTTCTTTCTTTCTTTCTTTCTCTCTCGCTCTCTCTCGCTCTCTCTCGCTCTCTCTCTCACAGTGTCCTCCCAGAGCTTGTTGGGATACTTGACATCTGTCTGGCTGCTACAGGAGAAATTACAAATTAGTATGAAATCCAAGGAAGAAGCTCATGAAGTTGCCAGAAGTAGCAGAAAGCCTGAGGATTGGAAGCAGTTCAGAATTCGACAAAGGAAGATCATGAAATTGATAAAGAAGGGCAAGACAGAACATGAAAGTACACTAGCGGGAAACACAAAAATGGACTGTAGTAGACAAGTGAGACAGAAGCTTATAATGCAAAAGAAGGAAACGACGGAGGAATTAAACAACTACTTTCTGTCTGTCCTCACAGAAGAAGACACAAAAATGCTGCCAGATATACCAGAGAACCAAGGGGCCAGTGAAAATAAGGAAACAATGGATTTAGTATTAGAGAAGTTGGTGAAACTAAAAGTTGATAAATAAAAAGGCTGCAATGACCTCCATCCCAGAGTTTTGAAGAAGGTGACTTATAGTGGATTCTCTCATTATCTTCTGCAGATTCTGGAATTGTTCCTGTGGATTAGAGTTTAGTAAATGTGACTCCACTACTAAAGAAAGGAAAGAGAAAGAAAAGGAGCAGTTAATGACCTGTTGGCTCAATGTCAGCTGCAGGGAAATTGCTGAAATCTATCATTTTGGATGTAATAGCAGAACATCTTGAAAAGAATACAGATTGAGCAGAGTTGGCACGGATTTATAAGAGGAAAATTATCTTTGACTAATCTGCTGTCGTTCTTTAAGGATATGAATAATAGAATAGATAAGGAGGAAACAAGTGGATTTTCAGAGAAGGAGGCCAGTCAGCCGATTAGGTCTATACTGGCTCTCAGAACATTCTCATCAACCCCATTTCCTCACTTACTTCCCTCACATGCCCATCAATTCCATTTTTATTCTTCTAATTCCACCTGCACTAGGGATAATTTAGCAATTACCCTAACAATCAGCACATCTTTGGGATGAAGGGGAAACGAGAGCACCTGGGGGAAATCCAGGTGTTAATGTGCAAACTCCATGCGGACAGCACTGGAGATCAGGACTGTACTGGGTCAGGGAAGAAGTGAGTCAGCAGCTTGACCTACTGCGCCACTGTGTCACCCTAAAATGAATGTGATGCATTTAGATGCTCAAGCAGTTTTTGATAAGGTCCCACACAGGAGGTTAGTCAACCAGATTAGAGCACTTGAAATTGGGGGTAATTTTTACGTGGATTGAGTATTGGTTATTGGACAAAGAGTGAGGATACTTGGGTGTTTCCCCATTTGGCAGGCTGTGAATATTGGGGTACTGCAGGGATCGATGCTTGGGCCACAGCTATTCATGAACCATGGCAAGAATTCAGCTAAGGGGAGAAAATGTCACATTTTCAAATTTGCTGATGACACAAAATGAGGTGGGATTGTGAAAAGGGAGGAGAATGAGAAGAGGCTTCAAGGGGATGTAGCTGTGTGAGTGGACAGGAACATGGCAGATGGAATATAATGTGGAAAATGTAAATTTTATCCATTTTGGTGCACAAAACAGAAAATCAAACTATTTGTTAAATGGTGAGATATTGAGTAATGTTAATGTTGAAGGACATAAGAACATAAGAGACAGGACCATCTGGCCAGTTGAGCCTACTCCACCATTCAATAAGATCATGGCTGATCTGGCCGTGGACTCAGATCCATTTACCTGCCTTTTCCCCATAATCCTTAATTCCCCTACTGTGCAAAAATCTATCTAACTTTGTCTTAAATATATTTAATGAGGTAGCCTCCACTGTTTCCCTGGCAGAGAATTCCACAGATTCACTGCCCTCTGGGAAAAGCAGTTTCTCCTCATCTCTGTCTTAAATCTATTCCCCTGAATCTTGAGGGTATGTTCCCTAGTTCTAGTCTCGCCTACCAGTGGAAACAATGTTCCTGCTTCTATCTTACCTATCACTTACATAATTTTATATGTTTCTATAAGATCGCCTCTCATTCTTCTGAATTCCAGCGAGTATAGTCCCAGGTGACTCAATCTCTCCTCATAGGCTAACCCCCTCATCTCCAGAATCAACCTGGTGAACCTTCTCTGCACTTCCTCCAAAGCCAGTATATCTTTCGTAGACATCTAAGTGTTTCTGCAAGGGTGCCAACTGATCAGGAGGCAATGGGAATGTTGACCTTTTTTTATGAAGGAGTTTGCTTACAGAGGCAAAGGTGTCTCACTGCAGTTAGATGGGATCTTGAGTCTAGAACCAGGGATCGCAGTCTAAGAATAAGGGGTAAGACATTTAAAACTAAGATGAGGCAGTATTTCCCAAGGGTGGTAGATCTTTGGAATTCTCTGTCTCGGAGGGCTCTGGAGGCTCTCTTATTGAGTATATTCAAAACCAAGATTGACAGACGTATAGGGTATCAAGGGATATGTGGATAATGCAGGTAAATGGCGCTGAGGTAAGAGATCAGCCATAATCTTGATGAATGATAGAGCTGGCTTGAAGAGCCAAAAGGCCTATTCTTGCTCCTATTTCTTATGTTCTTGTGTCCGATCAACAAGTGACTTTGCGACCCTGAGCAATGTAGTTGCCTCTCAGATGCCTCTGACATGGTCCCAGCAAGCACTCAGTTCAATGACTATTAGGGATTGGCAGTAAATGCTGGCTTTGCTAGTGACATCCTCATCTCAAGACTGAATGAAAGGTTGAGTTTATTTATAACACACCTGCAATATATAACGAACTTGTTCAGAATCCTTGAAAATACAAAAATTTTTTTAATGTTTTTATTTTCCTTCATTGTTCTCACTCTAGGCTTTATTAGATGCTCTTCTTTGCATGGTATAAATCATAGCGCATCTCCAGTTAAAAGCATTGAGCAGACAGAACATTGACAACTGCGTATTGCAGGCACAGCATGTCTCTCTGTGGAATGCTTGGGCAAGAATTTGTCGCTGTGAAGTCCTGATCTGCATCACACCGTGTGAGGAATTGCTGGCTTTTATGATGCTTTCCCCACTGAGTCAGCTGCAGGCACTGGTGTGCAGAAACAGCAAACTTGCTGCGACTGTTCTGCCGGAGATATTGGGCATCATAATGAAATAATTGTTTCGTAGATTCTGTTCTCGATACTAACCTGATGAAAATTTGCAGGGATAAGATCCAATGGATTATTTGAGGTTCTATAATGAAAAAGCACACTGATCTAATTTGGTAATACTGTGAATGAGGAATGGAATAGGTCTCAACCAGCAGTGAACTATTAATGTGCTCAGAAACAAATGGAATATCTTTTAGTTCATATGACCTTGCAATATGCAAATTGCTTGGCTTGTTTACTCACAAAACCATATAGACTACATATTTTTTAAATAAATTTGTTTGTGAAATGCTTTTCGGCAGTTCTGAGTATGCTGAGGGTGGTACATAACTGCAAGTTTATCCTTCATTTTGGTTGTACGTAAATAATGAGTGGTTATCATTATGAATGGATCAGATCAAATACTCACTGTGTTCTGTAAGCAAGCATGGTCTGTCAATTAGCCATGTATGGTCTTTTGAGGTGAATTTCCTCATTATTTCTATTGTACTTGCCCTAGCGTTGGGCACGTCAAACCAGAAATTTGGGTATAAATCTTTCAATGACTCGATAACCTATGAAATGTTGGTTAAGGTATAAATGACCTCCAGAATGCTGGAAGAATTATCCTACTATTCTTCCAGCTGTGACATTGGTCTTTCATATTCTTCTAAACATAAGGGCCCCTGCGAGAGGGCACAGATGTAAAGTAATTGGTAAAGAAATAAGAGGCAAGATGAGAATTTTGTTTTAATGCAGTAGATCTACTTTGCATTGCCTGCAAGCAAAACTGGTTCATAATAACTTTCAGAAGCAAACTGGGTAAATATCTGGGGCACAGCCAGGAAAATTGTCATAGGCATAAGATTCATCACTGTGAATAAGCTTGGAGCTTTTCAGACAGGGCTTATATCATGCTTGTTCTCTTTGTCCATTGAGCTGTGCTGTGCAAAAGAATTGACTGAGAGTCAAATAGTGGTAGCTGAAACATACAGGTACAAACATTATTAGAATATTAGGAACATACCTTTTTATGCATAACAACATAAAAAGAAGAAAGCAAATCTTAAATAACTTCTTCAAAACAACAAAAAATTTAAATCACTTAAGTAGTCCATAATAAGCAATATTTGGAAGATAACGAAATGTAGTGGTCTCCCAATATCTTGTGTCTGTTTCTAAGGACTGCTTTCAGTTTTCAATATTTGGTAAGTTACATACTCCAATTGTAATGATTAGAACATACAGGAATTAGTGGAGGCAGTTAGCAAGCCAGGGAGCTTCTGCAGAGAGGGAAAGACCAGGGTTAAATTATCAGCACTAGAAAATGATAGATAAACATCCAATAATGACAAGCTGAGGGAGAGGAGAGGGCTTGAGGAGAATAAAAAGAGAGGACGGTGATTAGGTAGCAGATGATTATCACAGTGATTATCATAAAATTGTCATTCCTCATTTAGTACGGATTATTTTGCTTCTGTAGGCCTCCTAGATTAATGCACAATGACCTTACTCCTTCAGGTGCCCTCAAGAGAGTGGAACACAGTGTTGCTTGGGGATGCAATGTTTCTGCCTTGGGTTTCTAATAGTTGTTGAAAGGATGAAGTGAGGAAAAGTGGATGGTTTTTGGAGGTTCAGTAGTGACCAGATGAGCCCACTTTTGTTTATGGAATTCAGTGTAATGCTTATTATTCTACTAGTTTGAGTCTGGTTGAAAAGTCCACAAAATCACAATCACAATTCAAAAAGAGTAATTGAAAAATTAGTAGAATGACAAAAGTGACAATTGGGCTACGGAGCTTCAAAAATAGGCTTTCTTCAGCTGTTTGAGGAATTTATCCTGGTAGACACTCTGCAGTGGACCAATAAAATGCCTCTGATGAAGAATGGCATCCTTTATCTTAGCTGCTTTAAATTATGTTGCCCATTGATAAAAAAGATGTTCAAGAAAATGTTGAAGTAAGAGTAAACAGTTATCATTGATAAATTACAGAAATTATTTTTATCTCATGATTTAGCTGGCTTTCCTCATGAGTTGAATGATTCAAATTCTCAACCATACCATACAGTAATGGTTAGTGTAAAGTGTTCAGTGGCACTGAAGGTTGGAAATTTTGGACTTCAGTTATTTTAATTGGCATGAGGCACCCCTTCATCAAAGGCATGACGGTCAACAAAGACCACAGATTGAAAATAAATTATTTGCTACCCTTGGACTTTCCAAGTTCAATGGACAATCAGTACAATATACAGACAATAAAAATCATATTTATTGCTGATATACTGGTTGCTCTTGTCATTCTTGTGATTGATGTATGGGATTTTCTCAAGAAACACTCAAAATGAAAAACACTGTAATACCATGCCACAAACCAACAATCACTTTCGATTGCCTATCTACAGGATAATATGAAAATAATGTAATGAATCTCCAACATGTGAGAGAAGATTTAATCTGTAATGTCAGTTTAGAAAGCTTCATATACACTGTGAGTGCAGTGTTAACCATATCTAAATGCAAAGCACATGAGATATTTAACTGTGGTTGTGATCTATGACTCAGATTCTTTTTCAACTGAGAAAGATTTCCATTTCAAAATCTACTTCCTTGGATCATTTCCAGCTGATGAAGTATGTAGTTCAATGAAAATCTGTCGGCTGGTTATTGATGTATTGTTTGCAGATTTTATTCTGCATTCTTAGTACAGATTTTATGCAAGACACCGGCAGACATCAAATCATTATTTTGGTATCCTTTTTTATACCATTGTTATGAGACACGCTGGGGAATTTAAAAGGTTCCTTTGGGAGACTTTAACCATGCATTGATGTTGCAATATGGAATCATTTAAAATAACTTATTTCAATGCTTGAATATTCAGGGATCTGAAAAAACCCAGATGACTGTTTCAAATCAGATCTGCATTTGTGCCTCATGCACATCTCACGTGCAACTAAATCGAAAGTGCAGTGACATGGACTTCATGTTAATAAAATACATATTAACCCAAAGCAAAATACTTCTGGAGTCTGATTCAGCCTTCCAGGCTCGACACTGAAATCAACAAATTCAGATAATTAGCTTTGCAAATCTCACATAATCAGCCTAGTGTCTCACATTTCCAGCATGTGCTTTAATTTCCAACATATCTTGTGGTAATTTTAGATTTCAGATTTCATTCGTATTTACACCTTTCCCAGACTTGTTGTTCACTAACCTTTACCATCCTGTTTCAACCAGAACCACCATCTCTTGCGTCATTCAGTCTCTACTGGTCTTCACCCTTCCACAGACCCTCCCTTTCATTCCCTCTTGCCCTTCTCCCTTTTTCTGAAACTTAAGTCTTTTTATTTTTAACATTTCCCAGTTCTGCTCAAAAGTCTTTGACCTGCAGTTTAAACTCCATTTCTCTCTCCACACGTGCTATTTCTACTAATCTCTGTTTACATTTTAAACTCCATATTAATCCTGGATATGCATGATATGACCAGGAACATGGGTAGCTGTATTTCTGCATGATTGGCATTATGTATAGTTCCCCTTGTCTTGACTACCTTCTCTTGCACCCTTGTTCGGTTTCTATCCACCTGACTCATCCAAAACCTATTCACCAGCCATGCATCTCCTCAGCCACCCACTTCAGCCTTCATTCTTTCCACTCTCCATCTCTGATCACTATTATGTTTCCCAGTTTCACTCATTCAATCCAAGGGAAGCAGACTTGATCATGCCTGGTATCCAGCTTGTTTAACTCTCCTCACTTGCCCGCTGCACTCCTCTGCTACTGAACCCATTCAATACCCTGAGAGCATGCTGGAATGCATGGATTTACCCCTGGCTTTATTTCTCAACTACAGCTGTTCCCTTAAACCCTGCTTCTTCATCCTCATTTCCAACAATTGTGCAGAAGTCATGGACATCATTTCATTAAGATTGGGACTATTTGTTAAACTGTCTTTGCCATTTCCTCATCTTCCTGTTGCTTTGCGGCAGAGCTATGGAAGATACAGGAAAATGGTTAAACTGATGAGAACATGCCATTGATAAGCTGTCCTCATTGTTACAACTTCACTCATGGAGTATTAGGGGTGCTGGACAGGGCAGTAATTACTATCCAGCTTTAAATCTCCTTAAGGGCAATCCATCACATTGTCCCATGTAGGGCAGACCAACTATGGATGGGAGATTCTTTTCCATTAGTGAAGGAGAGAGGTTTTTATGACAATCTGATACTCTCAAGGCCACCATTTTTAATACTAGCTTTATATTCCAGAATTATTTAATTACTTGCAATTAAATTCCCCAGCTGCTGTGGTGAGATTCATACTCATGATTCTTGATGAAAAGTTCAGGCCTCTGGATAATCATTCATGTGCTATACAATGTTCTTTCTTGCAGTTCCTCAGAGTGGTGACATTTCTAATACTCATTCAGTTGTGTTATGTTCCTAAATCAGCTCAGGCACTTCTGCCTTTTAAGATTGTAAAGCCACCTGAGACAAAGCTGGTTGAGCTGGAACTTATTAGAAATTCCTTTCCCTATAACCATCAAAGTGGTAAAACTACTGTTGTGGGACTCTGAATGACTACTGTGGTAAAGGGATGTACCTTGTTACACTTCTTTGCTGCTGTTCTTGTAACTTTTTTTTTGAGCAAAATTCAAATACCCTCACTACCTTGGTGTGATTTGAACCTTATTATATTGTCTTTTGTTTTACGCATGAAAGCTGTCCTTTCTACAGTGCTGCTTCATCTACAGTGTGTTTACAGCTTCTATTTTAATCTAAGTAATAATCAGATTTGAATTATTATACAGGAATCCTAATAAATAGTGTTGATTGTTAGTGCAGCACCTGCAGCAGAGAGACAGCCCATTTGGGCCAACTAATTCACACTAACACCATGGTCTTTATGTAGTGTAGCAGTTAGCGTAATACTATTACCTATTACCTATACTATTACTGTAGCCAGAGACCCTGGTTCAATTCCCGCCGCTGTCTGTAAGGAGTTTCTACGTTCTCCCTGTCTGTCTGCACAGGATTCTTCCAGGTGCTCCGTTTCCTCCCACGTTCCAAAGACGTATGGGTTAGGAGCTGTGGACATGCTATGTTGGCACCGGAAGAGTGGCGACACTTGTGGGCTGCCCCCAGCACATTCTCAGTAATGCAAAAAGACACATTTCACTGTGTGTTTTGATGTACATGTGACAAATAAATATCTTATCTTGTATCTTATGATCATACTTTCACCATTCAGAATCCAAGGCCATCAATATTATAATTCTTCACTGTCTCCCTCACTTTTATCCAACGTTGCCTCAACTGTCATTGCTGTCATCTCAATTGTACTTTGTGGTAGCAAATTCAACAGTCTAACCACTGATTGGATTAAGAAATTTCTCTTGAATTCCAGATTGGATTTATTAGTGGCAAAGTTATATTTAGGGGCTCTTGTCCTGTTGTCTTGTCCTATTGTCAGAAGGCATGGGATCCAGGGAAACCTGGCTGTGTGGATTCAGAATTGGCTCGCCCATAGAAGACAGATGGAGCGTATTCTGCCTGGAGGTTGGTGACCAGTGATGTTCCACAGGAATGTGTTCTGGGACCCCTGCTCTTTGTGATTTTTATAAATGATTTGGATGTGGAAGGGTGGGTTAGTAAGTTTGCAGATGACGTGAAGGTTGGTGGTGTTGTGGATAGTGTAGAAAGTTGCTGTGGGTTACAACAGGACATTGATAGCTGGGCTGAGAAGTGGCAGATGGAGTTCAACCTGTAAAAGTGTGAAGTCATACACCTTGGAAGATCAAATTTGAAGGCAGAATACAAGGTTAATGGCAGGACTCTTAGCAGTGTGGAACAACAGAGGGATCTTGACGTGCACGTCCATAGATCCCTTCAAGGTTTCTGCGCGGGTTGATAGAGTTGTTAAGAAGGCGTATGGTGTGTTGGTATTGAGTTCAAGAGCCACAAGGTAATGTTGCAGCTCTATAAAACTCTGGTTAGACGATGCTTTGAGTAATGTATTCATTTCGCCTCATTATAGGAAGGATGTGGAAGCTTTAGAGAGGGTGCAGAGGAGATTTACCAGGACGCTGCCTGGATTGGAGAACATGTCTTATGAGGATAGGTTGAGTGAGCGAGGGCTTTTCTCTTTGGAGAGAAGGAGGATGAGAGGTGAATTGTTAGAGGTGTACAAGATAATAAGAGGTGTAGATCGAGTGGACAGTCAGAGACTTTTACCCAGGGCGACAATGGCTAACACGCGGGGGCATAATTTTAAGGTGATCGGAGGAAGGTATGGGGAGGGATGTCAGAGGTAAGTTTTTTTTACAGAGAGTGGAGGGTGCATGGAGTGCATTGCTGGCAGAGGTGGTGGAGGCAGATACATTAGGGACATTTAAAAGACTGTTAGATAGCCACATGGATGATAGAAAAATGGAGGGCTATGTGGGAGGGAAGGGTTAGATAGATCTTAGAGCAGGATAAAATGTTGTCATAACATTGTGGGCCGAAGGGCCTGTACTGTGCTGTAATGTTCTATGTTCTATTTCCCCTTAAGTGAACCTTCTCTACATCTACCCTTCAAATTCCTTTCATAGTCTTCAAGGTCTTTCTTGGGTGATTCATCTGTTTATTTGGCTGTCATCTTACACTAGTCTAAAATTGGTTTGCAATGGATTTGAAAATGTGAATAATTTGTTCAACTTCATTGAAAGTTTTTTCCAATAACCTCAAGCAAAAATCATGATGTCATTTCAAAATTCCTGATAGATCTTGTGCTCATTACGAAATATAAGATGTTAAATCAAAAGCTGGGAGGTGAATTACTTTATATTTGCTGTTATATTTACCATGCTTTGTTTTTTTTAAACTTTTTAAGATTTTTTTATTTCTGGTTTTTAACTCTTAAGTAATGTTAATCAATTTTCCTGGGTTCTACTTTTAGGTGAGTGATTTAGATAAATAAACTGTAGTTTAATTAACATTTTAAATTGATGTTTGGCAGTTGTGAAATACTTTCTGAAGAGTCTCTCCTCTGGAACTGCAGATCAGGATGAATTCTATAGGAGAGCAAGCCAAATAAAATGGTGTGAAAAGCTGTTTGTAATCTTAATCTTGAGTAATGACCGAAGAAATTACTAATCCTGCATTGATATGTTACAGTAGTGTCCACACATTGGTTGCAAAGTGCTTTGGGAAGTCCTGAGATTTTTAAACGGTTTGATACAAATCTAGATCATACTTCCCTTTTAGTAAAATCAAGCTGGTACAGATTGGGTGCCTGTGCTCTCTCCTTATCACTCAAGCAATGAAGATACTCACTAATTTCCTTGAGGCTCTTTCAATTGACCACAGTAATTACTGGTGTAAAATTGGCTGTGCATCCATTGGTAAATTGGTAATTGGTTTGTTATTGTCACATGTGCCAAGGTACAATGAAAAACTTTGTTTTGCATGCCATCCATACAGATTATTTCATTACAGCAGTGCAGTAAGGTAGTATAAGGGAAAACAATAACAGAATGCAGAATAACTTGTTAGTTACAGAGAAAGTGTAGTGCAGTCAATAAGGTGCAAAGCCATAGAGAGGTAGATTGTGAGGTCACGAGTCCATCTTATCGTACTAGGGGAGCATTCAATAGTCTTACAACAGCAGCGTAGAAGCTGTCCTTGAGCCTGGTGGTACATGCTTTCAGGCTTTTGTTTCTTCTACCCGATGGGAGGGGAAGAAGAATGCCCAGGTGGGTGGAGTCTTTGATTATGTTGGCTGTTTCGCCAAGGCAGCAAGAAGTGTAGACCGAGTCCATGGAGGGCAGGATTGTTTCTGTGATGTGCTGCGCTGTGTTCACAACTCTCTGCAGTTTCTTGCAGTCTTGGGCAAAGCAGTTGCCATACCAAGCCGTGATGCATCTGGATAGGATGCTTTCTATGGTGCATCGATAAACATTGGTGAGGGTTGAAGGGGACATGCCAAATTTCTTCAACTTCCTGAGGAAGTAGAGGTGCTGGTATGTTTTCTTGGCCCCGGTGTCTATGTGGTTGGACCAGGACAGGCTACTGGTGATGTTCACTCATAGGAACTTGAAGCTTTCAACCCTCTTGACCTCAGCGCTGTTGATGTAAACAGGAGCGCGTCCACTGGTCCCCTTCCTGAAGTCAATGACCGGCTCTTTTGTTTTGCTGACATTGAGGGAAAGTTTGTTGCCATGACATCATGTCACTAGACTCTTTATCTCCTTCCTGTACTCCAACTCATCGTTATTTGAGATACAGCCCACTATGGTGGTATCATCTGCAATTTGTAGATAGAGTTAGAGCAGAATCTGGCAGCTGTGAGTGTATAGGGATTAGAGTAGGGGGCTGAGGATGAAGCCTTGTGGGGCACCAGTGTTGGGGATAATCGTGCCAAAGGTGTTCTTACTGATTGCTGTCTGTTGCTCAGGAAGTCAGGGACCCAGTTGGAAAGGGAGGTGTTGAGTCCCAGATCTAAGAGTTTGGAGATTAATTCCAAGCAAACTTTAGTATTGAAGGCAAAGCTGTAGTCAATAAACAATAGTCTAACATAGATGTCTTTACTGTCCAGGTGCTCCAGGGATGAGGGTAGGGCTAGGAAGATGGTGTCTGCTGTGGATCTGTTTCGGCAGCAGGTGAATTGCAGTGGGTCGAGGTTGTCTGGGAGGCTGGAGGTGATGTGTGCCATGACCAGCCTCTTGAAGTACTTCATGCTGGTGGATGTCAGAGCCACTGGGTGGAAGTCATTAAGGCACGTTACCTTATTTTTCTTGGGTACCAGGATGATAATGGTCTTCTTAAAGCAGGTGGGCACCTCAGATTAAAGTAGTGAGAGATTAAAGATGTCTGCAAATACCCCCACCAGCTGTTCTGCGCAGGATCTGAGAACACAGCCAGCGACTCCACCTGGGCCAGATGCTTTCTGCAGGTTCATTCTCTGGAAGAATGACCTGACGTCTGCAATGGTGACTGTGGGTTCGGGTGCATTGAAGGCTGTTGGGGCGGGTAGTGACATTCCATTCCTCTTCTGTTCAAAACGTGCGTAGAATGCATTAAGCTTATCAGGAAGGGATGCACTGTTGTCAGTGATGCTTCCCGACTTCATTGTGTAGCGTGTTACAGCACATAAGCCCTGCCACAACTGGAGGCTGGTCGGGGACTCGATTTTGGACTGGTAACACAGATCCAAGATGTGTGTTGCAATTCCTGGGGACCATTCAGGAGAACCACAGATGGAAACCCTGGAGGAAGTTCACGCAATGTGTTTCCCCAAATTCAGTGATCAAAGTTTGGAGGAAGGTTTTTCCATCCAGCACTATTTACTAATTTGCATGTTTGGATTTTCAGGATAAAGATTTCAAATGTTAATATGCCACACAAAAGAATGCGGCCTTGTACTTTTCTGCTCTTTGTTTTTTTCAATTCCCTATGTATGTACTCGTGTGGTTGAACTGCAAAGATGAGTGGTTGCCTTTTGCTTTCTGTAGATTTTCAATGGTTGACTCCCCTTGCAGCTGTGCAGTTGAAGATTTGAAAATCTCTTCAATGGTTGTTTTGACTACTTCGCAGATCAACAGCACCTTGCATCATAAAGACAATAGAAATGTCTTTGCTATTGCCAAATTTCCCTTGGTTCTTCAGAGAAGTGTTTTCAAACAAAAATCGGTGCTGATATTTAGTTGGAGAAGTTGCTACTCTTTCAGTTCCGGTTGCTGACCACTTAGAATGACTGGAAAAGTCAAGAAAAGCAATGATGAGGTGGAACTGGATGTTAATGGCATATGTAGACATTTCTTCCCATGTTGTTGCTGATGGGTAGTAAGTGGATGACAAATGGGATGGTGGCAAGGGGTAGAGCTTTAAGGGACACCAGAGCTAATGGTGTATGTTAAGAGAAGCCAATACTGTGATTCTGTGGCAATAATACCATAGATAAAAATGGAACCAGGCGACTGTATTCCCATGCTGCCAGATGGTGGTGGAGAAAGACTGGAGGATATTGTGATCAACTATACTAAAAGCTGCAGACAGTTGAGAAGGACGTGGAAGGTTAGATTATCTTTCTTAAACATCACGCTGGATGTCATTAGTGACTTAATGTGGCCCATGTTCTGAGGCAAGAATTGGAAGGATGCAAATAAGGAGTTTGAGTTAAGAACATCATGTGTTTGGGAGGCTACAACATGTTCAAGGACAGCAGCAAATTTCTCTTGCCCTTAAATATCACCCCCTACCCCATTTCTTCCCACTTCCCTTGAATTCGCTTATCTCTTTTAAATGTTCAGATGAAAAGTAACAGCTTCACCCCAAAAGAAATACAATGATCCAGCTTCAGCTGAGGTTGTAATTTAAGTCTGGAATCTTCTTGATTGAAATTCAGCACATGACTGTCAGATTTTGACTTAATTGAGTAGACAATGTGAGATGGTGGCATAATTTGAATTCTGTACAGATCCTGGTATTCCACATGGTTCTTGTTATATTTCACAGTGGTAAAATTGTTTTCAGCCTCGATGTACATTTTTATTCTCTCTGCTCATTGTGTAGGCCACACCTGTATGCAACGCCTTTGTGGATTTAGCCTTGGAATAAGAACCAGCCTTTTATCTTTTTAGCTCATGTTCATGGCTCTAATGATCTCATTTTTAAAAGGTAATATTTTCATCAAACATTAAAATATGCATGCTACAGCTCCATATTAGATGCATGTTTCTGTTCAATGATCTCTTTCTTTTAAATAATCTCCAGCTACTGCATGTAACTATATATTTTTTTACTTAAGTGCAAATCGGTTACATTATTCTGGTACTCAGCTGGTTGGATCACATTGTGTATGAGGTGGACTTTATGGTTTGTAGGTAAAAGGTACTAAATAGAAATGTAACCACATTTCTCAATTAGGACAAGTCTGTGAAAGATTGTTAATTTTTAAAAATATTTCTCACAGCACAGTGGGAGTTCATTCCGCCATAGAACCTACTCTGTTCTAAGAGCTATCCCATTCCTCTACTTATTTCCTTGTAATCTTTTCTCTCTCGTGCTCATCAACTTCCTCCTGATATTCCTATTGTTCACCTTTACAGTAGCTAATTAACCTACCAGCATGGTGTGGGAGGAAGCTGGAGCACCTGGGGCACATCCACGCAGTCATGGGGACAATGTGAAAATTCCACACAGATAGCACCTGAGGTCAGGATCAAAGCAGGGTCACTGGAGCTATGCAGCAGCAGCAGCAGCAGCCCTACCCACTGAGCCACTGTGTCACTCCTGTAGGTTGAGTGCAACATTTCCTGTTTCAATGTTATTTTAACTTTACTTGGATGCTATTCGCTTTACTAATGTCCTTTATTTAAGGAGTCGCATAGACCCAGACTCATCTCTACCTGGAGACACAAGAGGTTCTGCAGATGTAGGAATCTGGAGCAACACACACAAAATGCTGGAGGAACTCCATAGATGCTGCCTGACCTGCTCAGTTCCTCCAGCATTTTGTGTGTGCTCATCTTTACCTGGTCTGGGAATATGTAACTTCTCAATTGCCCTCTGCAATGACCTTGCATACCACTCAGTTTGGTGAGTAAGAGGGAGGTGTAGGTGGGGTGGCATTTAGTGATGGAAAATAATCACTCGCCTGCCAGTGATGTCCACGACCTGTGAAGAAATAATGAAAAGAAAATCACCATCTCCAAATATCCCAAAATATCCAGCCACCTGCCGCACCTGTGGCAGACTCTGTGGATTCTGCATTTTTCAGCCACACAAGCACACACAAAACTGGAGGGACTCCAGAAGAAGAAGTTCCTTGAGGTTACTCAGGTTTTTGGGAAAACCTCAGTAGCCTTGAATGTTTGTTGCTGGGTTCATGCCAAAAAAGGCTCACTTTCCTCTTGAATGTAACAGACAACAGCAAGATACCCAATGTGCATGATTTCCTTCTGAATGTCTTGAGTGACACAATTGCATCAAAGTCCAGGATTATGGTAATCTTCACTGCTACTGAGAGTGACACACATGACTGACCATTCAGGTACTTGTGAACTTTGGAGCTCCCTGTTGAGTCTAACTAACCTTGACCTGCCTTTGGTGAAGTGCATGCAATGCTCAAGAGAGCTAGTTCCATGAATAGTGTGCTTCCTGTGCTGTCTAAAGAGCACGCTCTCCTGAACGTACCACTATTCTATTCGCTTTGGGCAGTGGTGACATTTCCAATCCTTGCTCTTCATTCAACTAACTTTTGATTGAATGACGTCCTAACCTTTCTCCTGACAGAGGTGAACTAATTCAGCATAGACTGGCAATTAGTCATAGAGACAAACTGATCCATTAGAGAAATTGTCCATTTTTATCCTGGATATAAAAGGTGCACATGAATCCAAAGATTCTGAATTTGACATTTGAATCAGGTTTGATTAATCACTGATCCTTCAATTCCAGCAATCATGGCGTTATTCTGATTTGGCCTGAATTATTAAAGAGGAAATATGTATGTTTTGAACCATGAACAAATGTTACATCATTGGTAATGAAAATGCTGAAATGTATGATGAAGTATGTAATAACAGAACATTTACAAGTGAATAATAGGATTGAACAGAGTCAGCATGGATTTATGGAAGGGAAATCCAGTTTGACATATCTACTGGAGTTCTTTGAGGCTTGGAAAAGGTAAGGGGGAACTGGAAGATTTAGATTTTCAGAAGTCTTTTAACATGGTCCCATAGAGAAGGTTGGTCAATGACTTAGAGCACGAGGAATAGTGGTTAATATTCTGCCATTGACTGCAAATTGGTTTACAGGAAGAAAGCAAAGAATGGGAATAATTGGATCTTTCTCGGGTTGGCTGTAATTAGTAGGGTACTGCATTGATTGGTGCATGGTCCCCAGCTGTTCAAAATCTATATCAGATTTGCCTAAGGTCTCAATGCCTCTTATATGTTGTTATCGTATTCTAACAAAAAAAACTGCCTTGCACATCTTCTTTAAACTTTCCCCCTCTCATCTTAAATCTGTGCCCTCTAGTATTTGACACTTCCAACCTGGGAAAAGGACTGACTATCTATCCTATCTATGCCTCTCATAATTTTACATACTTCTCTCAGGTCTCCCTTCAGTCTCCAACGCTCCAGAGAAGAGAATCCAAGTTTGTCCAAACTCTCCTTATTGCTAATACTCTCTAATCCAGGCAACATCCTGGTGAACATCTTCTGCACCCTCTCCAATTCTTCCACATCCTTACTGTAACGCAGAAACCAAAACTGCACACAGTACTCCAAATGTTGCTGAAGCAAAGCTTTACATAGATTACACATGACTTCCTAACTTTTATATTCAAAGCCCTGACCGATGAAGGCAAGTGTGCCGTGCGCCGCCTTCACTGCCCTATCTACTTGTGTTGACATGTTCGGGGAGCTATGGACTTGTACCCAAAGATCCCTCTGTACATTAATGCTCTTCAGGATCCTGCCATTACTGTATACTTCCCTCTTACATTTGACCTCCCAAAGTGCAAACACATACACTTGTCCAGATTAAACTCTTATTTGTCATTTTTCAACCCATATTTCCAACTGATGTATCTCTTGCTGTATCTTGTCATTGTACAAAGGTCACTGAAAGCCAACATGCAAGTACGGCAAGCAATTTATGAAGGCAAATAGTACCTTGAGAAGATTAGTGTGCAGGAGAAAAAATGTCTTACTTCAATTGTATAGGATGTTGGTGAGACCACACCTAGAGTATTAAGTATAGCTTGGTCTTCTTCCAAAAAATGATGTACGTTGCATAGAGGGAGTGCAATGAAGATTCACTAGGTTGTTTCCACACAGATAGCAGGTTTGTCCGATGAGCAGAGATGAAGTAGACAAAGCCTGTTTTCTCCAGAGGTTAGAAGAATGAGGGGAGATGTCATTAAAATATATCAAGTTTTCTACACTGAATGGATGTAGGGAGGATCTTTCCCTGGCTGAGGAGTCTGGAGCCAGTGGTCATGGTCTCAGAATCAAGTGTAGGCCTTTCAACACTTTCACAGACAAGGTGAATTCTTTGGAATTCTCTATCTTGGAGGGCTGTGAGGCTCACTCATTTTGAGTTCATTCAAAATCGAGATTGATAGCTTTCTGGATGTTATGGGACTCAAAGGATACAGGTATAATACAGGTAAATGGTGCTGAAATAGAAGATTAGCCATGACGTTGATGAATGGTGGAGCAGACGAAGGGCCAGATGGCTGACTCCTGCCTCTGATTCTTATGTTCTTACTGATCAGAGTCAGGAATAAATGTGCAGTCATACATTGTTAATGGTTGGAATCATGCATTACGGATGATGGCATACATCTTTGAAATTCTTATTCCTGAACCTGGAAACCTAAATCTCTCCAGGTAACACTCTGATCTATTTCAGTTACTCAAATATGTGTGGCAACATACTTTAGCCTAGAGGCTTTCACATCCTTCAAGAATGCAATCAAAGATCCTTCACTATTGGCTTGTCAGTCAATCCAGAATGCAGAAGTGGAGCAAAGCCTCTGCTTAAATGTGGAGAACATTTTATAAACACAACACATTCGATTTGCCAGATTATTACCCAATCACTTTACTTCAGTTGTCAGCCAAGTTTTGGAAGTTGCTATCAAAAATGCAGTCAAGCAGCATTAGAATAACCTTCTTACCAATGCCTAGTTTTGTCAAGACCACTTGGCTCCAGACCTCAACACAGTTGTGTCCAAATATGGACTAGAGAGCTGAATCACTGAAGTGAGACTCACTTTCTTTGACATCAAGGCTGCATTTGATTGAGTGTGGCATCAATGAGCCCTGACAAAATGAAAATCAATGGGATTTAAGGGTCTTGGTTTATTATTGTCACTTGTACAAAGGTACAGTGAAAAACTTGTCTTGCAAACTGATCGTACAGGTCAATTCATTACATAGTGCAGTTACATTGAGTTAGTACAGAGTGCATAGATGTAGTACAGGTAAAAACAACAACAGTACAGAGTAAAGTGTCACAGCTACAGAGAAAGTGCAGTGCAATAAGGTGCAAGGTCACAACAAGAGAGATCGTGAGGTCATAGTCCATCTCATTGTATAAGGGAACCGTTCAATAGTCTTATCACAATGGGGTAGAAGCTGTCCTTAAGTCTGGTGGTACGTGCCTTCAGCCTGGTTGGAGAGGAGAGAAAAGAGAATGTCCTGGGTGGGAGGGGTCTTTGATTATGCTGGCTGCTTGACCAAGACAACGAGAGGTAGAGATAGAGTCCAAGGAGGGGAGGCTGGTGTCTATGATGCGCTGGGCTGTGTCCACAATTCTCTGCAGTTTCTTGCGGTCCTGGGCAGAACATTTGCCGTACCAAGCTGTGATACATCCAGATAGGATGCTTTCAATGGTGCATTAGTAAAAGTTGGTGAGAGTCAAAGGGGACAAACCAAACTTCTTTAGCCTTCTTCAGTAGAGGCGCTGGTGAGCTTTCTTGGCTGTGGCATCTATGTGACTTGACCAGGACAGGCTGTTGGTGAAGTTCTCAACCCTCTCGACCTCAGCGCCATTGATGTAGACAGGTCCATGTATACTGCCCCTCTCCTGAAGTCAATGACCAGCTCTTTTATTTTGTTGACATTGAGGGAAAGGTTGTTTTCATGACACCATTCCACTAAGTTCTCTATCTCCTTCCTGTATACGGCCTACAATGGTGGTATCATCTGCAGACTTCTAGATGGAGCTAGAGCAGAATCTGGCCACACAGTCATGAGGAGAACACTCCAACAGTTGAAGTTATACCTCGCAGGAAGGAAGATGGTTGAGATTATTGGAGGTCAATTATCCCAGCCCCAGGACATTCTGACCTCACCATCTTCAGCTGCTTCATCAATGACCTTCCTTCCAATGAAAGGTCAGAAGAGGGGGTGTTTGCTGATGATTGCCCAGTGTTCAATTCTATTTGTAACTCATCAGCAAATGAACCAGACCATGTCTGCACAGAGCAAGACCTAGACAATGTATCTCTGTTTTACCTTGTACTACCACAATGCACTGCTGTAATGAATTAATCTGTATGAATGGTATGCAAGACAAGTATTTCACTGTACCTATGTGACAATAATAAACCAATTTACCAATTTACAATGTTCAGGCAAGGACCAAGAAGTGACAAGCAATATTCACACCACAAAAATCCCAGACAATGGCCATCTCCAGCAACAGGTAGTCTAATTCCTGATTCTTGATATTCAATGGCATTACTAGTGCTGAGTCCCCCACCATCACTATTGTGCCAGTCACCGTTGACCAGAAACTTAATTGGACCAGCCTTTCCCAATAGCATCATGAGAGTACCTTCAGTAGAAGGACTACAGCAGTTCAAGAAAGCAGCTCACTACTTCAGTTTGAAGGGCAGTAAGGGATGGGTAATATCTGCTGCCATTTGCAAGCAATGTCCACATCCTAAAGAATGAACAAATAAAAGGAAATCCTGACTGAAATGCTAGTAAAAGGTGATTTTTGCTTTCCAAAGCTGAGCACTACCTCAAAATTCCATCAGAATTATTTACCAGGTAATTAAAGATACAGAAAATAAATGATGCAAGAATTCATAGGTCTCCTCTGGAATTGCTCAAAGTAAGTAAAATGCTTCAGTTCACAGAAGCATTACAACGTGTATTACTCTGCTGCATTGTGGCTACCACTGGGAATTGTTTTTTAATATTAAGTAGTGTAACCAAACAGTTTCTAAGGAAGTGACATAATAATGCATGCATCTGCTTGTTGTTTGATAGCATTTACTGAAGATACATGAATAAAAAAATTCTTAATAGCTTTGAGGAAAATCACATTTTTGACTCCCATCCAAGTTAAAATAAGAGTGGTGATATGACTGCATGGCAAGGATGAAATCTGGTAGTAATGGGGTGGGAGAGGGGTGTTCTTTCATTATTTACGTTGAATACAGTCCCAAAGGAGTTGTTCTGATCATCAGATCTAGCATTAACCACCCACATATTTAGCTAATACAACCCCTTCCTTCTCTGTTCCCTTTTCTCGTTACTGGTCAGGGATACTATTACGGCTGCAGAAAGGGTAGATAATGTAGAAGGATCCTCTCTAGAGTCAGTATGGGTGGAAGTTAGGAACAAGAAAGGAGCGGTTACTCTACTGGGAGTATTCTATAGGCCCCCAGGTAGCAGCAGGGATACTGAGGAGCAGATTGGGAGGCAGATTTTGGAAAGGTGCAAAAATAACAGGGTTGTTATCATGGGAGACTTCAATTTCCCAAATATTGATTGGCACCTGCTTAGTTCCAAAGGTGTAGACGGGGTGGAGTTTGTTAAGTGTGTCCAGGATAGATTCCTGTCACAGTATGTTGACAGGCCGACTAGAGGGAATGCCATATTAGATCTAGTATTAGGTAATGAACCAGGTCGGGTGACAGATCTCTCAGTGGGTGAGCATTTGGGGGACAGTGACCACTGCTCCCCAACCTTTAGCATTGTCATGGACAAGGATAGGAGCACAGAGGACAGGAAGATATTTAATTGGGGAAGGGCAAATTATGAGGCTATAAGGCTAGAACTTGTGAGTGTAAATTGGGATGACACTTTTGAAGGGAAATGTACTATGGAGATGTGGTCATTGTTCAGGGATCTCTCGCAGGATGTTAGGGATAAATTTGTCCCGGTGAGGCAGAGAAAGAATGGCAGGGTGAAGGAACCATGGGTGACAAGAGAGGTGGAACAACTAGTTAGGAGGAAGAAGGCAGAAAACATAAGGTGTAGGCAGCAAGGATCAGAAAGGGCTCAGGAGGAATATAGGGTAGCAAGGAAGGAACTTAAGAAGGGGCTGAGGAGAGCAAGAACGGGACATGAAAAGGCCTTGGTGAGTAGGGTTAAGGAAAATCCCAAGGCTCTTTTCACATATGTAGGAGAGACAAAGGTGGGAGGATGTGCCTGGAAGCTGTGGAAGTGGGTGAGGTTCTCAATGAATACTTCTCTTCAGTATTCACCAAGGAGAGGGGCCTGGATGATGCAGTGGACAGTGTTGGATGAGGGGGTAGGAGGGTGGGTTAGCAAGTTTGCAGACGACACAAAGGTCGGAGGTGTTGTGGATAGTGTGGAGGACTGTAGGAGATTGCAGAGGGATATTGATAGGATGCAGAGCTGGGCTGAGAAGTGACAGATGGAGTTCAATCTGGAGAAGTGTGAGGTGGTACACTTTGGAAGGACAAACTCCAAGGTGGAGTACAAGGTTAATGGCAGGATTCTGGGTAGTGTGGAGGAGCAGAGGGATCTAGGGGTTCATATTCACAGATCACTGAAAGTTGCCTCGCAGGTGGATAGGGTAGTTAAGAAAGCTTATGGGATGTTAACTTTCATAAGTCGGGGGATCGAGTTTAAGAGCCGTGAGGTAATGATGCAGCTCTACAAAACTCTGGTTAGACCACACTTAGAGTACTGTGTCCAGTTCTGGTTGCCTCATTATAGGAAGGATGTGGAAGCATTGGAGAGGGTGCAGAGGAGATTTACCAGGATGCTGCCTGGTTTGGAGAGTATGGATTATGAGGAGAGACTAAGGGAGCTAGGGCTTTACTCTTTGGAGAGAAGGAGGATGAGGGGAGGCATGATTGAGGTGTACAAAATATTAAGAGGAATAGATAGACAGCCAGCGCCTCTTTCCCAGGGCGCCAATGCTCAATATAAGAGGGCATGGCTTTAAAGTAATGGGTGGGAGGTTCAAGGGAGATATCAGAGGGAAGTTTTTCACCCAGAGAGTGGTTGGTGCATGGAATGCGCTGCCTGGGGTAGTGGTGGAGGCAGGTACACTGGTCAAGTTCAAGAGACTGTTAGATAAGCATATGGAGGAACTTAAAATAGGGGGATATGTGGGAGGAAGGGCTTAGATAGTCTTAAGTGAGGTTTAAAGGTCAGCACAACATGGTGGGCCGAAGGGCCTGTATTATGCTGTATTGTTCTATGGTTCTATGGTTTTCCCATTTGGAAATAACAGGATTTATCCCAAGATACCAACCAGTGCACTCTTTATCCAGGATGCTAAGATGAAGACTCGGGGCATTTTGCTCTCTTCAGTTTTCCATACCTCCCTTCAGTGGGAAGTTGTGTTTGCCATCTTTGCCAAGAATGAGAGTTGACATTATCGAGGTTCATGGCGTGAAACTTTATTAGCACTCTGTGCCACCTTCAGCACCTGATTTATGAAAGCATCGACACAAAGTACTCCAACTATTACAAATCTCTGCTGTTCACTTAATAAAGATTTCAGATGATACCAAAGTTCTTTTGATTGCTCTCTGTACTAGTGAGAGGTATAGGATAACTCCCCAAAGGCATTATCAATAAGTTGTTGTTCTTTTACTGTTAATAAGCAAAAATAGTTCTCTGGAATTTTTTACAACCCCCTTATTTAAGAACAATGATTAAGAACATGATGGGAGCGACTTTGTGCCTTACCTGCAGGTGTCGTTAGGACAGGATCCTCAGAAATTAAACTAAAAATGTACACCATTCATGCGGGTAAGTAAGAGGAACAGCTGGTGCATTTTGTTATTAATTGATTAATTGAATTGATTCAGTAACTTTAAAAGAAGTCACAATATTAGAAATACACATTACAGAGTTGGAATGGTTTTTCAGTTAAACTTGTAATGTTGAACTTTGGGGTGGAACCCAGTTCATTCTTTGTGTGAATTATCAATCACAGGGGTCTCCACAGATGTTGAAGGGACCTTCAAAATTTAAAAGGCTGAGTTTACCTTTCAGACCAATTGCAGTACCTCACTGACATGCTTTGCTGGATTTGTTGGGCTCTGGTTATGTAAAAACAGAGAAACTGTGAGCAATAAGGGCAGTGGGGTAGATTCTAAGAGTTAATTACTGATCCCATTAATGCAAAGAAAATACTGCATGCAGTTGAAGGACTGCATCTTGCTGTGCAGAATAGATTGTGATTATTTGAAATGGATCTTGGATACGGAAAACCAATTGTCATTGCACCGTTGCAATGTCTGTACCTCTGTCCAGTGGTTCCCAACTTTAGAGTCCTGACCCACTTTGGGAACTGAAAGATAAAAAATGTGGCAGCAGAGACACTTTGACAATGTAATGTCGGTTTGGTATTTTTCACTTGGCAGGTTATCTGATTTACCACCACCAGTGAAAGCAGCAGCAATATCATAGGCAGTGATGTTGAACTGAGGTGTGGTTATTACTCTTTGAAAACTTTTTTCCCAATACCTTGCAATAATGACTTGCTGTAGTTACCCATTCAAATTTTTGACAGTCTTTGTTGAAAAAAAGGAAATTGATTATTGAAAAAATGTTAGAAATTAATTTACAGTATAAAGACCGTGAACAATCCCCATGGCTCCAGCGACTCCAGTACTTTCTGTGTGGAATTTGCTTGTCCTTCCAGTGATTGCTTGGGTATTCTCTGGGTGCTGTAGTTTCCTCCCACACCCCAAAGCCATGCAAGTTGGTAGGTTAATTGGCCACTGTAAATTGCCCCAAATGTGTAGGTGAGTGGTACAATGTGGGAAGAGCTGATGGCAATGTGGAGAGAATAAAAAATGGAATTAATGTGGGATTAGTGTAAATGCATGGTTGATGGTTGGTGTGGACAATGGATCAAAGGCCCTGCTTCTGTGCTGTATGACTCTTTCACTCTCTCCAACTCCATGTACTGCAGCACATACAGATGACATGTTGCTTACACATTGATGGCGTCATTTTGGGGATGGACAAAAATTCCATTGTTTAAGTGGGGTCATTGCTAAGAAGGAAGCGGGGAGACGCTGGCCTCGTCTAAGGAGAATGGCATATCGCTGAGTCTGGAGAGCAAACAGTGGAGGACCAAGAGTCTCACACCTGCTCATCTATATGTTGCAGTGAAGGCAATAGAGATTCAGCCCTCACATACTTTGCCTTGTAAATGATTTCTGCTTTCAGATTATGAGAGTGAAAAATAGACATTATTTGCTTAATATTTTCCTGCAGTCTTTCTTGATATGGATACATATTTATGCCACTTAGTCTGAAACTGACATGGATTTAATTCTTGTTTGGGACCAATTGCTGCAGAATGGATTTTGCACAGTCAAACTTAATATTCATTCATGTGTTTCTTGGCACATTATCTGTGACATTCACAGGATCTCAAGATTAAAACGAACACAGGTTAATCTATGAAACTCTGAGATAAATAAACCCAGGTAATGTGCTGCCTGCAAGCTTCTGAATACTGCAGTGGAGTAGGATTTGTCAGAGAGCAGGATGCAGGTTTGCATCATCAGCAGCCTACTGTCACCACAGCTGTTTGACACAGATTCATTCAAACACTCCTCTCTTGCTTTAGAGCCCACTGCAGTGAAAGCATAACCAAAATTCTCTCTCAACGCTCTGTACCTTCCTTGTCCTACCTTTGGCACTACAGCTGTTACTGTCTGTGATTAAACATGGACCCCCCCCCCCCCCCACAAAGAACTGTTGAGCCTTTCATCAAATAAACAGTTTATATCTGAGGTTGGTTAGGTGAGAGATAAAGAGTTATGTAACTGCAACACATAAATATCAAGCAGCATTGTGCAATTGGATAGCAGAACAGGCTTGAGGGTCTGAAAGGCTTGTATCCTTGTGCTTCTTATGAGGTGACTTAATCTGATATATAATGAAGTGAGACAAAGTCAGGGATTTCCTTCACCTGCTCTGGTTTGTTAAATTGTTATTAATGTTTGGATTTTTCTCACTTCTTGCTCATTCACAACCAACACAATTCAGTGTATAACACTGTACCAAAAAACTGGATTTACTTAAAACTATATCATCTTTTCAATTCATTTTATTTTGTTCCTTTAAATTACATGATGTGATTATACAAATAAAACTGCTGAGCATATTAAGTATTGATACATATTTACTTGGTATGAAGATAGCACTGCATTCAAAAGGTGGAGCAAATGTTTGCAATCAAAGAATCATACCTTGCACACAGTATTTATGGAGCTTATCACTCTATCAGTTTTGAATTAGATATTGGATGCAGAAAGCCAACTATGTGATGGTGATGTACTGTTGCAATTTCTCTTGCTCTCATCCAAGGTGTGTACCTTAGCCACATTGTAAATGCAACCCATCTTATTTAAATACTCTTTGTGCAAGAGTACAAAATAACAGCTACGGAATGCTTTAAAGTGAGTCCACCCCCACCTTCAATATACCAACACATAAGTCCATGTTGTGCAGGAGTGTTTGTACTGAAGCAATCAGCATTCACTGTCATGACACCATGAATCATGATAACCTTGTGATTACTGTGTATGCAGAGTTTAATGTGGAGATCTCAAAATTGCTGCTGGTGATTCAGCCCTCCACCGGGGAGCTATTTGCGACTGACGCTTTTGATAAAAGTTTAAGGTACTTATTGCGATAACTTCAGGGCAGTAGAACCTTGTGTATAACTTGCGTTGTCATTCTGTTGTTATCAATGCCCTGTTGTGGACAAGGGGAAGATAAAGATGGTGAATCCCCATGGCTAGTACATGGTTGTTGATCTTGTGAGTCTTTATTTTACATCTATTGATGCTCAAATTTATTGAAGGATGGCATTATGGTATTTAGTAACCAGGCTCTGAAAATATTATGCTTTACTCTATGAAGTCTTGCTGAATATTAATAGCATCCAAGCCATAATTGTTGCTTCTCTGACCATAAGAAACTTACTTTGCATGTGTGATTTGCAACTTCCTTGAATAACTACCTACTTATGGTATTTTAGCTTCCACCTTAATCATTTACCTACATGCCAAGCTTCATATCTTCCTCCTAAAGTTTAAAAATTAATTAACAAAAGTGCCCTTTTCCCCCTTGGCTTGATGTCTTGTGGGGATTCTTTTATTATGATTGGCTTTCGAGCAAGTTTTATGTCATCACAGCTGCTGAATATCATCAGCTTCATATTCAAGCATTCTAACCTGGAGCATTTGCTAAGGTTTTGGTATTAGAAATGCTTCATGTTAATTTTTGGAATGTTGCAGTGTCAGGTAGGAACATAAACTAATGGCTCTCAGCTGTGGAGTACAAGTGATTTCAATAAAATAATGTTTCAAGAAAAGAAAACAATGCATTCGAGACTCAATAATTGATCATTAGAAGTTACAAGAATAGCATGATGCAGGAATTATCAAATACTTCATGGGGCACAATGGAGTAGATTTTTACTTTCACTTTCTGGAAGTAACCTGGCCAAGAGGTCTGTTCAGTATCTGGAGATCCTGTCCAATCATCATGCCATTGATTTCAATTTCAGCAGCAAAGTCAATGTTCACAGATCTCTGGGATTGGGTTGGGGTGCCAGTGGGGTGTGGGGGGGGGAAGTCTGTGGGAGGGACTGCGGGGTGGTATTATTCTGTGAGGAGAGATTAAGCAGATTGGGCTCATAGCAGGATGAGAGGTGATCTCATTAAGACATAAAGTTCTCATAGGATAGATGCAGTGATGATGTTTCCCCAGCTGGAATGTCCAGAATTGAGGTCTTCTGTCTCAACACTAGGAAATTATAGGCTGATGAGCCTTACATCAGTGGTAGGGAAATTATTGGAGAATATTCTTAGGGAAAGGATTTACTCACATCTGGAAAAGCATGGATTTATTGAGAATAGTCAGCATGGATTTGTGCAGGGGAGGTCATGTCTTTCAAATTTGATTGCGCTTTTTTGAGGCGGTGATGAAGATGGATGTGAGGGTACGGTAGTGAATGTTGTTTACGTGGACTTTAGTAAAGCATTTGACAAGGTCCTTCATGCTAGGTTATTCCAGAAGATTAACGCCCATGGGATCCATGGAGGCTTGGTAGCTCAAATTCAAAATTGGCTTGGTCAAAGAAGACTAAAGGTATGTTAGATGGAGGGATGTTATTCTGATTGTAGGTCTATGACCAGTGGTGTTCAGCAGGGATCTGTGCTGGGACCTCTGTTGTTGGTGATATATTAGATGAAAATGTAGGTGGCCTGATTAGTAAGTTTGCAGACGACACAACAATTGGTGGAGCTGTGGATAGGTTGTCAAAGGATAAAGCAAGTTATCAATCATTTGGAAATATGGATGGAAAAATGGCAGATATAGTTTAATCTGGACAAGTGTGAGGTATTGCAATTTGGGAGGTCAAATGCAAGAGGAAAGTGTACTGTAAAGGGCAGGACCCTTGGAAGCATTGATGTACATAGAGTGCAAGTCCATAGCTTCCTGAAAGTGGCAACACAAGTAGATACTTGCCTTCATTAGTCAGGGCACTGAGTGTAAAAGTTGGCAATTAATGTTGCAGCTGTATAAAACTTTGGTTAGGCCACATTTGAAGTATTGTGTGCAGTTGTGGTTGCCACATTACAGGAAGGATGTGGAGGCTTTGGAGAGGGTGCAGACGATGTTCATCAGGATGCTGCCTGGATTAGAGAGAATCAGCTACAAGGAGAGGTTGGACAAACTTGAAGCATCTGAGGCTGGGGGTAGACCTGATAGAAGTTTATAAAATTATGAGTGCCAAAGACAGGGTAGACAGTCTGAGTTTTTTCCCAGGGTAGAAATGTCAAATACTAGAGGGCCTGAAGCTATTAAAGCTGAGTGGGGCAAAGTACACTGGAGATGTGCAAGGCAGATTTTTTTATACAGAGAGAGGTGGGTGCCTGCAATGTGCTGTCAGGGATGGTGATGGAAGCAGGTAAAATAGCATTGTTTAAGAGGCATTTAGACAGGCACATGAACTTGCAAGGAATTGGGGGATATAGACAATGTGCGGGCAGATGGGATTAGCGTGGATTGGAATCTGCGTGGGTTTCCTCAGGGTGCTCCGGTTTCCTCCCACATTCCAAAGACGTATGGATTAGGAAGTTGTGGGCATGCTATGTTGGCGCCGGAAGCGTGGCGACACTTGGGGGCTGCCCCCAGAACGCTCTACGCAAAAGATGCATTTCACTGTATGTTTCGATGTACATGTGACTAATAAAGAAATCTTTTCTTATCTTACATCGTTGGCCGAAGGGCATATTCCCATGCTGTACTGTTCCATCTTCTATGTTCTATATTAAAATAAGGGGCAGGCCATTCTGAAAATTAGAGACAAGAAATTCCTTTATACGGGAGGCAATAAATCTGTGAAATTCTCTACCAAGGAAGACTGCGGAGACTCAATCACTTTGTATATTTATGACAAAGATCAATAGATTTTTGGATTTTGAGGGAACCGAGCGATATGGGGTTAGTGCAGGAAAATCACTGAAGCAGATCCGTCATGAACTGATTGCATGGTGGAGCAGGTGCAAGGGCCCAGATTGCCTTCTCCTGCTTCTATTTCTTGAGTTCCTCTGTAACACAGTGGCTGGATGAGTCTCTCCCCCAATTCAGACCCCATGCAGGGAAGGGAGAAATGTATCCCAGTGTTGATGTGAGCTGCTGGTAGGGTGGGAGAGACAAGAGAAGAATGTTTTTCAGAGAACTATTAAATGTTGGAGATCTGAAAATATTCAGGGTCTTTGATATTCAGGAGGCACAACATAAACATGCATCCAATTAAAAAATGGTTTTGGTATACCTGCATAATTTTTCTGGCAGCGTTTCTGGAATTATATTTCAGTTTGTGGACTATTTTAATTGGTAGGAACCGATCACTGCCTGTAACTTAAGGATTTAATTATTTGACCTTGTTCTGCAGATATTAAATATTTCTGTTTGGTTGATCTTTGAATTCTTCCATGCAGAATTTTGTTATGAGTATCCAGAGTCATTTGCTTCTCTTTGCAATATTCTTCACCGCAGCTAAGGCTTCAATAACTTTTGGAATAGATTTTTGGCGTTACTGTGTGAGTTGTAATCTGGTGTAGAGGCTCACTTTGATATTATAGAATGTGTAATCAATGGCATGTAAATTAAATGGGACCTACAGAGGATTCTAGTCTTCCTCATAATTTCCACTAATACATAATCTATAAACTACATTTTCAAGGCTGCATTGATGGAGAAATTTAGGGCCTCGTAATATATAATGTGTAGCTTCAGATGCTTTCTCAGTGGCACCACATTTTAAACACCACTTCTAGTCAGTGAGAAAATGTAATTTATAAGTTTTTTGTATCGGCAAGTTGATTACAGGTCACATTGTTGACTATTGTGACTGCAGATGAATTCCACAGTGAAGTGAGTGCAAATTTGACCAAGGGGAATAGTAATTTTGGAAAGTGATTAATTCCACTTCTGCCAATTCCAAGACACTTTTTTTATGCTCATGTGGCAGGAAAAAAGAAAATAGCAAAATTAAACGCAAATTCTCATGGAATAGTGGATCTATTTGTCCTGATGTGTATTCACAAGAAAGATTGCTTGGTTGGCACCTGATATATTACGTGAAGACTTGATGCTACATATACAATAACGATAGGTTCCTGTTTTACTTACTGAATTGGTGAGCTCAGACGTGCACTAACTTTTTGACTTTTTTTTATTAGGACCATATTTTCGATATTTCTTTACTGCTTGGTGCCAGGAGATTGATGAATCATTATCTCAGGCTAAAAAACACTCACTCTATCACTCTTCCAGCCTTTCTCAGTCCTCAGGATTGTCTTCCCTTCGTACTCGAACTTCCATTCACCTTAGCATGAGAATCAACTGACGTCCTACCTTGAGTGATGGCTCAGTTGCCCGCTTGGAGCCCACAGTTGTCAGCTGTTTGTAAATGAGGCCCATCTTTAAGATGGCTTGTCTGTTTCCTATTAAATGCTGGGGGGGGTGGTGGTGGTAGGGGGTTGGGGAGGTTGTAATCATTCCTCTGTGAACAAACTTCCCATTGATACAGCTATTCTGTTTTCTTCATACTAGAGGCATAGCACTTCCCAGAGATCTCTCAGGTGCTCTTTCTGTAGCAAGGAAATGAATGGTGAAACCATAGGCTTTTGAGAGAGATGGTTTGGATAAGCAGAGCAACTGTTTGTACAATTTATCTTCATAACCATTTTTAACTCTCTCCTACAGCACTGTAATCAAGTGAAAGTTGATGTGCAGGCAACTTTCAACACTGAGTTTTGTTTTCTTATATTGAAGGTGCAGGCTAAAGCTTCCCTGTATTGATGACTAAAAAACTTATTGAGCAAGTATTGAAGCTGAATTGAGCAAAGGAAAATAAAAAAAAACCTGCAGATGCTGGAAATCTAAAATAAAAACAGATAATGCTGGAAATACTCAGGTCTGACTGCATCTTTAGGAAGAGAAACAGTTAACGCAAAGGAATGCAGATGCTGGAATCTAGATGAAAAACGTGATGATGCTGGAGGAACTCAGCAGGTCAGGCAGCATCCGTGGAGAAAAGCAGGTGGTCAATGTTTCGGGTCAGGACCCTTCTTCAGGACTCACGTTTCAGGTTGAAGACCCTTCGTCAGAACTGGGAAGCAGACAAGTTTTGTTTCTATTTTATTTTTATGAAGAGTTGAGCAATTTTGATTTCTGCTGATAAAAGTCCAGCAACAAACTTTGCAGCAGTAGATGGAAGACAGAGGGTTTGCAGTAGTTCTATATTTGTCACTGGCCTCATTCTTGTTTGAAGGGAAGGTTAGGCTATATCTCTGGGGGATTCTTGGCATCTTAAAGTCTGGTGAATGTAATGCCAAAAAACTCATTGCATTCAGCACAGATGTCACTTTTATTTCCAAATATCAGATTACGTTAATTTAGACCATGTGAATTATTAACGTTCTACTGTTGACAAACAGTGTACATTTATACAAAGTGAAAATTTCAGTACAAAATAGGAATGGACGTGCTTTTTATCAGCATTAAAATCTCAAGGTTGTAGGAATCACAAGCAAGTAATGTTTATTATTTATTGATGAAGAGCCTGAAAAAAGGAGTTTCAGTTCATGGGAAGTGGGTGTCTCTTGGCAAGGCAGGCATTAATTTACCATCCCCAGTTGTCTTTGAGGTGGTGCTAGCAACCTACCTTCTGGATAAAGCAATGGCTTTCCTGCCATTTTGGAGTACAGTTCAAAGTCAGTCACATGTGCATCTAGAGTCACATGTAGACCAAGAAGTACAGATGGCAGGTTTCCTTCTCCAAAAAAATGTTAGCAACCAGATGGATTTGCACAATAATCTGGCAGTTTCATAGCCACCTTTAATGGTACCAGCTTCATATTCCAGATTTATTTAATTAACTGAATTTAAATTCCCCAGCTGATGTGGATTTGAACTTGTCCATCCAGACCATTCGGCAAGATCTCTGGATTATTAATTCAGTAACAACCAGGTGTTATGTTATAACATTCCCTAGCCGTGGAGAGAAAATTGGCCATGATATCCAATCCTAACTGAGATCAACAGTGATACACTTCGTGGCCAGAGGCTGTTTGTATTTACCATCAAAGTCAACATAACGAAAGCTACTTATGGCTGGGTTCACTCAGTGGCAAATAAACGAATCAATACACATATATTTCCCAATGACTTTCTATGGGATTTTGCATTGAAACTTGATGTATTTAGAGAGCTATTTCAGCACATGCCTTCAGCAGATAATGTGTGACCTACATGAACAGGGCAAGCAATTGTTGATCTTCTTAAGAAAACAGACTAAAGAATTGCTCATGAGCAAATACAAAATTTGAATCAGGAAGTATAAATTAGAATATGCTGTATTCTAATTTATAGAAAGTGAGAAAGAGTAAAATAACGATAAAGATCAGGAAAATGGGAAATAACAGAAAGAAAAAGTAAAAGAGATCTTTTGTTTAAATCACCAACAATGACTCACTTTACTCGTACATCGATGAAGGAATCAACATCAAAACATTCATTACCTCTCCATGATTTCCCCGGTAGTCATGAACCACTTTCTTGAACTGCTGCAGACAATGATTGAGATACTCGCACACAGTGCCCTTAGGTTATGAGATACAATGTTTAGATCCTGCAGTGAAAAAGGAATGGTGAAATCCACCCATTCCCCTCTCCTCTTGTGGCTTAGGTAGATTTTGAGAGAGGAAAGAAGCTCTGCTTGGCTGTGCTTTTCCTACGGTTGAATGATTTATCAAAGGTTTCTGAATTCACAGATTAACCATGGCTACGTGTGGATCGTGTACAGTTTCAGAATAAAACATGAGTTCACTGTGGAGGTTCGGGAGAGGAGAACCTTGAAGACTGGCAAAGTGATAGAAAACAATAGATTAAATAAATTTGAGAGGTTTCTAAGGCTGATTGTTTAAAAATAAATCAATGGCCAGATCATCTGCTTGCCTGAGCTTGCCTGGTGATAGACAAGCTGTTTGTCGCTGTGGTGCTGGCTGCAATCTTCTGCTGGGAGTCCATTTCCTGACTGATCAGCCAGGCCCAAAGCCTCATTTGAGAACATGGGTCAGCTATGATGTCAGAATGGCTTTAATACTTGGTGAAGCCCCATCCTCAGGCTTAGCCCAAAGTCCTTACCCCGAGGTGAGAACACTTACTCGGAAACTGTTTAAGGATGTAATATTTAAAATAATTAAAGTTATGTAAAAATAATTCAAACACTAGAACTGCCCAGACTCACTTAGAGAGAACTAAGTTGAATTAAAGTAACTGATTTCAAAAGGTTTCTTTGCTCATATCCTTCTCTAGCAATCACCTCTTTCCATTGATTTCAATGGGACTGCTAGCCTCGTACAAAGTTAACCTGGTGCAGGGTCAGAGGTTGGAATTCCCGGCCTAAGAGTTGGGAAATCCGAGGAAGTCTGCAGTACCCCATGAGCAGTTCAAAAGCATGGCATGTGTATCCCATGGCTGGTCTCTACCAGTAGTGCTAGATGGTAGAGTGGTAGACCAGGCATGGCATGTGTATCCCATGGCTGGTATCTACCAGGAGCAGAAAGCTGCCCATCAGCCTGCATTTGGGAGTCCTGAGCTTCTATGTCCCCTTTGACATTCACCAACTTTTATCGATGCACCATAGAAAGCATCATATCTAGATGCATCACGGCTTGGTGTGGCAACTGCTCTGCCCAGGACTGCAAGAAACTGCAGAGGGTTGTGGACACAGCCCAGCTCGAAACGGAAACCAGCCTCCCCTCCTTGCACTCTGTCTTCACTTCCCGCTGCCTTTGCGAAGCAGCCAGCATAATCAAAGACCCCACTCACCTGGGTCTTTCTCTCTTCTCCCCTCTCCCATCAGGCAGAAGATACAGGAGCCTGAGGACACATACCACCAGGCTCAAGGACAACTTCTATCCCACTGTGATAAGACTATTGAATGGTTCCCTTATACGATGAGATGGACTATGACCTCATGATCTACCTTGTCGTGACCTTGCACCTTATCGCACTGCATTTTCTCTGTAGCTGTGACACTTTACTCTGTACTGTTATTGTTTTTACCTGTACTACCTCAATGCACTCTGTACTAACTCAATGTAACTGCAGTGTGTAGTGAAGTGATCTGTACGAACAGTATGCAAGACAAGTTTTTCACTGTACCTTGGGACAAGTGACAATAATAAACCAATACCAACACCCTTCAGTACTGAGAAAATCCAAATGGATCTGCTGGCTTTTAAGTAGAGGGTCTGCCCCAATGCTTGTTTAGAGCTACAGAATACTTGCCTTTTTCCTTAATTCATTTTATAGGCTGAATTATTCTTTTCATTCTTTATAGTTTGGCCATCTGTTGACTAATGCAGCAAAGAGAGCTGATATCCTTACTGGAGGCTGTTGTCAGTGAGTCTGTGGCTGATGGTGAGACGGTGCAGTGGGCCATCTCGGTCTGTTCTGTCTCTTGGCATTTCTCCCTTATCTACTATCCAGTAGATGCTGCAGACTCCACTTGGGCATCTCTCCCATGGATACTGCTTTAGTTGGAACCTGAGCAGGAATCAACATCATTCTATCCTCTCTTTTATTTTTTTTAAAGAGGGTCAGATTTCATAAGATGCTTTCACAAACGTTAGAAGCAATATCAATGAATGAATATGCAGAAGCAGTGTTTTTACCATGAAGTGCACAGCAGAATTTTTATTTCCAAGCCGAAAGAAGCATCCTTGGGATAAAAAAGAAGATTGGCTTAAGCTGAGGTTTTGGATTCTACTGAATGCTCCCTAATTGTGATGTATGAATGTGACGTGATGTGTGGAATTTATTTTCAATATTTTAAGAGGTTATTACATTTCAAAATATACTTTTATGTCTTGATTTTACCCATTAATCTAAGCACAAACAGTACAAGTCCAAAACTGACTTCCTGCATTGTCATCATTAGAGTTTCCATCCTTGACTCCTTTATCTTTCTCATTTATACACTTCATTTCAGCAACATCACACATAGGCTTGCATTAGCTTCTATTAGTGTGTTAATGAAATCTGCCTCATCACTGTGTCAATCATTTCCACAAGCAGCACCACAGGCTGTATGATATCAGTAGATGGACAAGTTTGGACCTCCACCTCATTGGTGTTTAGAAAAGTGCATGCTGATCTTACTGAAACATAGGTGATCCTGTGGGGCTTGACACGGTGGGTGCTGAGAAGATGTTCTCCCAGTGGGTGTTTTAAGACAAGGGGATATGGTTTCAGAATAAAGGGTAATTTAAGAAAGTGACGAAAAGGATTTTTTCTCTCAATCATCATGAATCTTTGGCTGAAGTATTGAATACATTCAAGGCCGATGTAGAATGAATTTAATACTACAGATGAGTCAAGGGTTCGGGGGAATAGGCAAGAAAGTGAAATGGAGGTGAGCTCTGATCTCACTGAACAGTTGAGCAGACTCAAGCAGTTTTACAGCCAACTCCTATTTCTTATGTTGCAAGTCACAGTGGATGTCTGGACACAGTTTTCACATCCGCCAAAGAATCTACTCCCTTTCTGCAGATTCCACCCTATCCACTGGTCACTCAATCTTGATCTGAGGGTACAACATCACATCCTGTTCACGAGACATTTGCAGTTAGTTTTTATTACCAATTTGACAATTGGGAACTTCGAGTTTTATTTTAGATTTGAAGTGTGGGAGGAAAATCATAGAATAAAGAAAGTATCTTCATTGATTTTCATTCTCATGGAAAGAATTCTGTAGAAGTTTATCATCGGCAAGATATTCAATAGAATTTTTGGGACATTCAACACATTGAGTCTCTGCCATCTCCTAACAGACTACACCTAATCCCTTGCTCATTGACCGTAGCCCTACAAATTATTTTCCCTCAGGTGCCTATCCAATTTTCTTTTGAAAGCACTGTTTAATTTTTTTTTCTCCAGTACCTTTTAGGCAATGAATTCCAGATCCTAACTGCTCTGAGTTAAAAGGCTTTTCCTCATGTTGAAGTTCCCATAGAATGCAAGAATCGGATGCAACGTCTCGGCTGACCATCCATAATCTAAGAACCATTGTATTTCTTCTCCATTTCCTATGTACACACACTTACTATTAATTTGTAACCCTGATTGAATTACCCCATCCTGTTATCTCACCTTATAGAAGCTCTAAGTTTGCTGGTGATTAAACAATTGTTATTTTCTTGTTAATTTAACCCTTTTTTTTCAAGTGCGTTCTCTCCTCCTGCTTCAAGTTCCTGTTTCTTACACTTGGTAAAAACCACTCTCTGAGGAAACTGCACTCTTTTCAGGAGCAAAACCCACCTAACTTTATTTCCCCAGGATCCAAAGTGCTGTCCTTGTTACAACCAGTTCAAAGTAGTTATCTGTGGGTCTGGCTGGCCTCTTGTTTATGACTAACACAGCAACTAAAATCTAATGCTGAGAAGTTCTCACAGCAAAACTCAGCCACAATTTAGAATGGAAACACAGTTTAGAATGAAAGCGAAAACAAATTCCTCTTCTGTGCATTAGTAGAAGCTGCACTCTGTAGAAGCTGAACCTCTCTGTAGAAAGCTGTCAATATTGCTTTCACTTATTTAGATAGCTGAATATTAATCTAATTTAATAGTTTCAAACCACAAAGCCTAGCTCTTATACAATGCCCTGGGAAGATTTGTTCTAAATAGTTATGGAAGTGAATCTCTAGATTGGCATTCATCTTATAAGTCAAAAACAATGTGATCTAGCAGAGTTGGCATCCTTGTGTGCAGGTACAGCAAGGAGTGACTACACTAAGGTTTTCTAACATTCAGAGCACTTGTTCAAAACAGTAGATGTTTCAGCATTCTGAGTGCCTTTAATGAGAATTTTTTTCCTATTCCTACAAGCTGTGCCGTTATTAAAATTTGATTGAATGTTATCTTCTTTAAAACTTCTCTAAGCATCTCCCAATCCCAGGCAACACTGTTTGCTTGGAGGTGGAAGACGAAATATCAAGTCCTTCGCTACTAGGACTGTCACTTAACAAGTATGCTTCCTGGGAAGCAAGGTCAGGCAGCAACTGGGTGGAAGTGCACCTTCTGCTGCAGTCTGCTCAGCCCACCCAATTTACAAGGTTTCTTCTCTGATTGCTTTTCATTGCAAAGATGTCTACTACTAGCAGGCAGACTGTACATTAAAAGCTAATTGTGCTATTTCTATTATTCCCACAATAATTACATCATTATTGGGATGAAATGAAGATAACCATTTTTACATACAGCATAGAAGAAGTTTACCCCATTCTTCACTAATTTTCCTTGTATCCATTCTTCCACACATTCCCGTCAATTCTACAAGCCAGCTGCACTAGGGGCAATTTATAGTGGTGAATAACCTATTAACCCACCCATCTTTGGGATGTCGGAGGAAACTGGAGGAAACCCATGCGGTCACAGGGAGAATGTGCAAATTCCACACAGACTGTACCAGAGGTCAGGATTGAGCCTGGATCATTGGAGCTGTGGGAAGCAGCTCTGCTAGCTGTGTTACTGTGCCATCACATGAAGCTTAATGAACAGCAATTTGATTTTAATGTAATGTATCCTTTCATCTGGATTCTGTAATTAGCCTAGTCTTTTCCACACAAAGTCTTGGTAGGATGGGACTGTACCAGTTTGAAGGGCTTGAATTTTCCACAAGGGCTGAATGGTTGAATAATAAAATAGAACAAAATGGGTTCCGTGGGCATGGTTGTATCTATAGTATTTAGTGATTAACACAGCAAGATATTTTTTGCAATTACAGAATGTTACAACTCAGGCACAGGCCATTTGTTCAAATGTGATCAAGTCTATGTCTACAAGTATGGAGGACAAATCTTAGCAGTGTGGAGGAACAGAGGGATCTTGGGGTCCACGTCCATAGATTCCTCAAGGTTGCCACGCAGGTCGATAGGGTTGTTAAGAAGGCGTATGGAGCGTTGGCCTTCATTAGTCCGGGTATTGAGTTCAAGATCCGCGACGTGATGTTGCAGCTCTATAGAACTCTGTTCAGACCACACTTGGAGTACTGTGTTCAGTTCTGGTCGCCTCATTATAGAAAGGATGTGGAAGCTTTAGAGAGGGTGCAGAGGAGATTTACCAGGATGTTGCCTGGATTGGAGAGCATGTCTTATGAGGATAGGTTGAGTGAGCTTGGGCTTTTCTCTTTGGAGCGAAGGAGGATGAGAGGTGACTTGATAGAGGTGTAAAGGTAATAAGAGGCATAGATTGAGCGGACAGTCAGAGACTTTTTCCCAGTGTGATAATGGCTAACACAAGGGGACATAATTTTAAGGTGATTGGAGGAAGGTATAAGGGGGATGTCAGGGGTAAGTTTTTTTACACAGAGAGTGGTGGGTGCATGGAATGCACTGCCAGCAGAGGTTGTGGGGGCAGATACATTAGGGACATTTAAGAGATTCTTAGATAGACACATGAATGACAGAAAAATGGAGGGCTATGTGGGAGGGAAGGGGTAGATAGATCTTAGAGCAGGATAAAATGTTGGCACAACATTGTGGGCCGAAGGGCCTGTACTGTGCTGTAGTGTTCTATACTGTATGTTCTATGTTCTAAGTCAATTTCTGCACAAACACAGGCAGAATGTCAAAGTGCTTTTGTGGTATCCCACAGCCCCAAGCTTTTACTCTAAGACTAGGGTGAGCGCAGCTGGTTCTCTTCTTACATTTAGCTTAATTGGAGTGGTGTTGAAGTGTATTGAGACTGGCATCATGAAAGTGGCCTCTGCCACGCATTGAAAGGGTGCTGACCCGACTGCTGAGATACATGACTACTTTTGCATTAGTGAACATCTGAAATCACTTCAAATTGATGCAAACAGCACAGGTATGACTGCTCTTTTGCTTTTAAAAAAAGGGAACAATATTGTCGCACAACTGTGTCGGATGTTTAAAATGGTAATGAAAACAGATACAATAGTTCAAGATGTTTTTAAATAGGCTCATGAATATGCAGGAATGGAGGGATATGTGCAGGCAAAAGGGATTAGTTTAATTTGACATCATTTCGGCATAGACATTGTGGGCCAAAAGGCCTATCCTGTGCTGCACTGTTCTATGTTCTATGCATTCATCTTGTAATTAAAGTTAACACACCACTTGCCCTTTAAATTGCTTACTGCATCTGCATGCAGACAGGACAATACCACATTATGGAGAGGTGGTAAAAATACTCGATCATTATTCAGCTTTGGTATTTACCAGGGGATGGAACAAGTGAACATGATATTGGATAATGAGATGTAATGAAATAATTACATTTGAAACGGAGGAAAGGAGATACATTGAGTAAGTTAATCAAACTGAAAGAGGATAAAACCCTTGTCCAAATAGATTAATCCACACCTTTTAAAAGAATGTAGGGAAGAGATAGCAGAGGCATTGGTGAACATATTTAATACTTTGTTAGAAAAAGGTGGTGTTAATCTAATGTTTACATTGGGGAAGGGTTGCAGAACATGTAGGCTAGTCAGCTTAATATTGGTGGTAGGAAAAATCATGGAATCTTTACTAAGGGAATGAATAGAAGAACATCAAGGGATGAAAAGTATAATAAATAGTTTGGTTTTCAAAATCCTGCCTGGCCAAGCTTTTTAACTTCATTTAGGAGGTGATGGAGAGAGTACACAATGGTGGTAGATGTAACTTATTGATGTTTTCAAAAAGCCTTTGATGAGATACCCCATAACACACTAACAAATAACTCAGAAGTTGAAGAGTCAGGAGATAGCCAGCAGAATGGATTGTGCGCTGGCTTCAGGACAGTAGAAGGGAAAGGTTGCTGTTCACAGTGACTGAAGGTGGGTGGTGGCTTTCTACAAGGATCAGTGTGGGGACCACTGCACCTCATAATTTTACATTTTCAACTCAGACTCTGGAGTCAAAACTGCAAATTTTAAATTTGCTGATGGTACCAAATTGGGGGAGTAGTCAATATTGAGGTGGGCTGCAGTGAATTATAGGGCATGAATAAACTTGCAGAATGGGCATAAAGTCAGCAAATGAAGCTCAAAGCTGATAAATGTGAGGTAATCCACACCAGAAAGATACAAGATCAGGAAAGGAACAAAGGAATTTTGGAATGCATGTGCACCATTTACTAAAAATTGTGCAAATCAAGTGCTAGGGGTTATGTTTAGAGAGGTAGAATTGAATAGAGAGGAAATTACTCTGTATCTGTATAGGACTTTGCTTAGACCACACTTACAGTATGACGTACTGTTCTCATTGCCATATTATAAAAAGGATGCAGAGGCTGACTCTCTTGGTGAATCTCTGATCATAAGAGAGTCACCAGGAAATTCACTTGGGAATTCAAAGGAAAAGTCTATACCCAAAGAGTGTTGAGCACATGGAGCTTGTAACCAGGGGCAATGATTGAAGTGAATAATAATGGTACATTTAAGGGGAGACTGCGCAAGCATAGGAAGAAGAAGGGAGCAGTTATGATGATAGATGTAGATTGCAAAAGAAAGGTGGAGGCTGAAGTGGGCCTGAAGCATGGGCTTGGACTGGTTGGGCCAAATAGCCCTTTCTTCCATGTAATTCCATGTGACATTTGAGGAATTTATGGCTTACATATGGCTGTCTAAGTCTAACATGGCTATTCGAACAACCCTGAATGGGATTGATGGGATTTTTCAAGAAGAGACTGGATTGGGTCCAATGGGTAGGGAGGCTTCTATCTATGCTGCGGTCCTTTGATCCCTTGAAATCTTAGCATTGCTTTGAAGGTAAAATTGGAATACATTGAGCATGTTTAATGCTTGTTCAATGCATACAGCTTGGACCAGTTTCTATACTCTGCTATTTCTGAAAGGCTTCTAACTTGATAATGGGTCAGGTCACCTTTCTGGCTGTAGGGCCTTCACATAACTCAGGTGTGTAGTCTTTTGAATATGCTGATGAGGTGATGAATTCCAGTTACCCCTCTGAGAATTAGGTTACCCCAATGTCAGATCTCTTCATTCAGGTTCCATTGCTCTCTCTGACCCCTGGCAAGCAGTCATCGCCAAAGTGATGCCTAATATTTTTAATATTGTTCTGGAGCTAAGAGGAGCACTGAATGGTGTGTCTCAACAGCTTCTCCCTAGTTATCCTTCCTCTGTCTTGCCTTGGATCTGAGGAATGTCACTGATGAGGCAGGTATCATCGTTGGTGATGTACAACCAGCATCTGCAGATGCAAAAGATGCCCAATTTATTTGTGAGCCTCAGCGATAATGTCAGAGGTTATGGGGCTTTTGGAGTTTATATTAGAATTGGTATCAAATTCAATAACTTTGTACATGCTTTCCCTATTTACACCTCCTCTAAGAATGACTTTATGGTCTTTCCTTCCACTATCTCCGCTTTGTCTTTCAATCTCTTCTGCCTTCCACCAATCAGAGATTTTCCCTTCGATTATCTCATCCTGTTCTCATATCCCCTTATAACTAGCCACCCCCCCCCCCCAGTCCCACTCACAGTGACTGCATCTTTCTCTGCATCAACCTGTTCATCTCTAACTTTCCTCAATTCTGAACATTGTCAGCATTTTCTAATTTTATTCCAGTTTTTCAACATGATTTTACTTTGGTATTATATTTGAATCTATTGACTTAATATTTCTCAAGCTGAAATGCAGCAGTGCTCATTTTCAGTAGATTTTAATGGTTCTGTTGTGTCTTTTCAATGCCCCAGGGTAGAAACAGAAGTAATGGCAAGAATCTGTGTCTCATAAATATCTTTATAATGAGCTATTTTCCAAATTGTGCCACCTCAAACTCTTTTGCCAGTCACTGTCATATCCAATGTTCTTGCATTTGATTTTGGGAACATTTTGTTTTATTCTCCTTTGAAAAGGTTAACAGCATAGCGAGGAGAAATGCAAGTTTACTGTCCTTCCTGTTGAAATAAATCCCTTAATAAAAAGGCCCTTTTGTTTTAAGTATAGTGCTTTGTCATCTCAGATGGTTTAGATACAGCAGATCATTTTTGTGGAGCTTTTGCTGCTGTGCAGGCAGAAAGAGCAGCCATGTAATGCACTCACTCAAATGCCTTCATGAGCCCAGCTCAGCAATCTATATTTGGAGTACAGTGTTTTCTCACTTTTGCCATGTTTATAAAAGTGAGCAAAGACCTGCAAAGAGAAGCTTGTAGAGATGCAACAAGAAACTGAGAAACTTCAGATAGAGAGTTGCAGGTGGAAAAGGCAATGTTTGTTCAAGATTGCGTCACTGATTGGGAAGCTGAGAGAAAAGGTGAAAAACACGACGATGCTGGAGGAACTCAGCAGGCCAGGCAACATCTGTGGAGAAAAGCAGCTGGTCAATGTTTCGGGTCAGGACCCTTCTTCAGGACTGAAGATAGGAAAAGGGAAGCTCAACATATAGGAGGGAAAAGCAGAGCAGTGATAGGTGGACAAAAGAGGGGAGGTGGGGTGGGCACAAGGTGGTGATAGGTAGATGCAGGTAAGAGATAGTGATAGGCAGGTGGGGAGGAGGAGGTGAGAGCAGATCCACTGGGGGATAGGTCAAAGGTAAGGAGAGAAAGGAAAATAAGGTAGAAATAAAAGGGCTCGAGAAAAGGCTAGGAAAGGGAAGGAGAGAAGAAATATGGTGGGGGGGGGGCATTGTGAGGAAGGTGGGTAGGGATTTCTTAATGTGGGAGAATTCAATGTTCATGCCATTAGGTTGCAAGGTTCCAAGATAGAAAATGAGGTGCTGTTCCTCCAGTTTGCGCTTGGAATTCTTCTGGCAGTGGAGGAGGCCGAGGACTGACATATCAGTGACAGTGTGGGAGGGGGAGTTGAAGTGACTGGCAACAGGGAGATGCGGATCTAACGGCGTGAACATTGAATTCTCCCACTTTAAGTAATCCCAATTACTTAAACAGCAATTCAACCCACTTGCTTTGGCATCCCATTCATATTCAGTCCCAACACCACTTTTGTACAATGGCTGCAGTGCACTTCATCTACAAAACGTATTGCAGCTACTCACCTACTTGGGCAGCACTTCCAAAGCCCAGGAACTCAATCACCAAGAAGGACAAGGCGATACCACCAAATGCAGGTTCCTGTCCAAGTTGCACACCGTCTTGGAAATATATTGCTGTTCCTTCATCATTGTTGGCTTAACTCCTGGAACTCCCTCTCCGACAGCATTGTGGGAGAACCTTCTCCAAAAGGATGGCAGCGGTTCAACGTGGTAGCTCACCACCAGCTTCTCAAGGGCTGGTCAGGGATGGATGATGAATGCTAGTCTAGCCAGCCATGTTCGTATCCAGTGAGTGAATAGGGATAAGAAGGTAGGATAGGTTCAGGCTGCAGAAGAATTTGTAACTGGTGAATTAAAAAGTTTGTCTTTTATAAAGGAGATAGCATGTAAAACGTTATTGAGATTCAGTTTGACTTATGGAAAATTAATTTCTATAAACATAGAGCTGCTGATATCAGCAAGCTCATAGTCTGTATATGGACTGTAATATTGCCCTCTAGGATCATAGATTATAAACACAAACACCATGATATTGAATGTGTGCCCAAGTGGATTTTGGTTCAAACCCATCGCACACACGATCTCAGAATAAAAACAGAAAATGTGAGAAATATTCAGTGGGTCAGACTGCATCTGTGGAGAAGAAACAAAGATAACGTTTTCAAGTTAGAGATAAAAGAAAGTTTTATGTCAGAAGGTGGCAGGGCTAGACAAAATAAAAGGGAAAGTAAGTGATAGGTGATGACCTGGAGAGATTAAATGACACTTGGTGGTGGAAGCAGATGAAGGCTGGTGAAGAACAAAATTTATGTCAAACTTGGGTGTAAGTAGGGGAGATGAATAAGATTGGAAATTACATGGAGGGAGAAAGAAAGCCCCCTGTAAATGTGAGAAATGGGGCTGGAATGCCTGACTATCTGAAAATATTGAATTGAGTGTTGAGTCTGGAATCATACAGGACAGAGATATTTTTATGGGTTCCAATCTCTGTTGTTCCCCACTGTACTTTTGGCAGGAAATTCAATAATGCATTCTGGTTATCACTTATAGACCAACTTAGCATTTTTCTTCAGCCTGTGATGCTACTGGAATTGGTTAATTGATTATTTTAAAAAAATTATTCATCTTGTAGATTTGCTGCCAAGGCCAATATTTATCTTTCATCCCTAATTACCCTTGAGAAGGTGGTGGTGAGCCATGCTCTTGAACTACATCAGTCCTCTGGTGAAGGTACTCCCACAGCGCTGTATCCACTGGAGTTCCAGGAATTAAATCCAGCGGAGATGAAGGAACAATGAGCATTGCCGAGTCCCTCATGGTCCATGTCCTGGGGGTCACCATTGACTTAACTGGACCAGCCATATAAAGACAGTTGCTGTAAGACCATGTCAGAGGTCAGATATCCTGCTGGTATCATGCAGTAAATGACTCACCTTATTAAATATCATTTTGCCTCAGTAATTTTTTTTCTATAAGTAGGGCTAATTGTTTTGATTTAAACTCCAAAGCCTTTCCACCATCTACAAGCCCCAAGTCAACAGTGTGATGGGATGCTCTCTGCTCTCCCCGGATGAATACAGCTCCAACAACCCTCAATCCAGCACAAAGCAGTCTGCCTAATTGGTACCCTCCCTGAACATTCACCCCCTCCACTGCACAGTCTCTGCAGTGAGTACCACCTCGTGCAGGAAAATAGTGCAGCGAAGAGCGCAGAAAAGAAAAGATCCACCAAGACTTTGATAAATGGCAGAGCAGGTTCAAAGGGGCAGATAGCTTACTCCTGCTCATTACCTCCTCCTACTCCTGCACATCTACAAAATGCACTGCAGTTACTTACCTAGGCTCCTCTAACAGCACTTCCCAAGCCTGCAGCCCTTACCACCAAGAAGGACGAAGGCAGCAGGCATTTGGAAACACCATGAGCTGAAGTTGGCATGACCTTCCACACTCCTCATTGAACCAGCATTGATCTCTTTGTTTGAAAGTAATGATAGATTGAGGGATATGCCAGGCCATGATTGTGGTGGTGTACATTCCTGTTGCTGCTGATGGTCCACAGGGCCACATGGATGCCCAGTTTTCAGCTGCCAGATGTGTTCTGAATCAGTCTCATTTAGCATGATTGTAGTGTAACCAGGTGAGATGAATCACAACGTGATGGAGGGTGTGTTTGGTGTGAAACGGTACCTTGTCTCCCCAACTACAGTGCCTGGGCCACCTGCCAATGCTAGATGGTGAGGACAAGGTCAATTAGGTTTATCCCTTGTGTTGTTGCATTTTCTCTGCTGCAGACCCTATCTGGCAATTGTCCTTCAGGACTCGGACAGCTCGGTTAGTGGTGCTGCTACCTAGAAACTCCTGGTGATGCCCTTGATACTTTTGGCACTTCTTTCAATGTGGAGGAGCACTGGTTAATCAGCTGAGGGAGGATGGTGGAGGAGGTTTCCTTATTCATTTTTGACCTGACACCATGAGATTTCCTGAGGTCTGGATTCAGCATTGAGGACTCCAAGAGCTACTTCATCCCTCCTGTGTACCACCTCTGGTGGGTCTGCCCTGCCAGTGAGATAGGACGTACTCAGGCATTGTGATGGATGAGTCTGGCACATTCACCTTCTTTGTAAATTATTGACGATCATCAATTATCCATGCAATCCCCCACATAAGAGCTTCAGGGTGTAATGTCATCTGCTGCTATAAAAGAACATGGTCTGTGCAGAAGCACTTTTAGTTTGACTTTGTTTCTCTCCTCATCTCCTTATGAGCTGAGTACCTTTGTTGATCGTTGTTGTTCAAGAGCAGTGACAGTACATAAAACTGAAGGAAGTTGTCACTGGAATTGAATAAACGTCTGCCATACATTTTGAACAACATGCATGGAGAGAAATGGTAATAAAGGTTAAACAATGGAAAATCACGGTGTGTTCCCAGCTCTTGCAGATTAGAACATTCACAATGCACACATTTCTGTGGAACTCCTTATCACATCCCTAATCCTACCTCAGCAATGGAAACACTACGGACCACCTCTTTGTACACAATTTATCAAACTTGAAAATCAAGAAATAGCATTCGAGTTTGTCTTTCTTGAATTGTTTTGCTGCTTATTGATTATATCTCTTTTCAGTTCTTCTGTGTCAGGGTTTTTGACACTACTGAGAATACATGACAGTGGGTCATGTGGAATATACAGTTGACATAGTTTTCCTCATTATAACTATGAAAACGCTTGAAAACTAATTGGCTGCAAGGTGCCTCGGGACCTGTTGAGGCCAGAAGCAGCACTGTAAAAATGAAAGCTTCATATTTTTCATCAAAGCCCCGAGTAAGTGGATGCAGGGGAAGAGAATGTCTGCAAAACGATCATCCTTGTGTCATGAATAACCAAAACTAGTATTCCCCAAAGACATGTTACTTAAGTTTTTTTTTCCCCACTTTTTCAAGGTTTAGCATCATACTAATAATATCATTCCTGCACAGGATTCATGGATGTTTATTGAGTGATTCAATGAAAGTGTGATTGTGTACTTTTCACTATATTTTAAGTGTATGGCTTTAGCATGTGCCTGAACTGCATTGAAAATAATCTTAGGCTGTGCCAATCTCAGTGAAGTATATGAGTATTACAAATCGCATTTGCTCTGCCATGACTGTTTACTGCAATAATCTTCAAGACAAAATTGATAAACTTTGCCTATGTCAGGAAAGATAAATTCTATTTTCTCCATCTTAACTAGTGCACATTTAGGAGGGAAAATGGTAAATGAAGTACTTCTGAAAGCCAGATCAATACCTCACATGCCCAGAGTTCTGCAAATTAGGTGTAACTCTTTGATTTATTGCCTGATTTTTGCTGAAAATCAATATAGTGACAGGAGAGTGAGTTATATAAGTTTCAAAATGTGTCATAGATAAGAAGTAGCTGCGTTAGAAATTATATTCATGTTCTGAGGCTGGTGGAAATAATGCCCTTTCAGTTCAGTATATGTGGCAATATGTGTATGTTATAAACTTTAAATTATTACAAAGCATTGATCAAGAACAGAGGGAATACGTGATGATAATTAATAAATTGTCCTGACCTGGAGTAAATACCAGGCTAGGCCAGCAAAGCCTGACCCAGACCCAACACATATTTAGGTGTCGTCTTTAGGATTAATGCCAGAGTATTCAAACTCTGGCATTAATCCATTCTTTTTTATAGTCCTTTTTGTGATCTGGTTGTCACTGGTAAAATCAGTATTTATTGCCTATTCCACATTGCTGTTTAGAAGGTGTTGGTGAGTCACGTTCTTGAATTGCTGCATTCCTTCTGGTGAAGGCTCTTTGTGACTCTAAGGTATTCCCAGTGTTGATAACTGTGGAGTTCCAGTATTCAAACCTTATGACGTTGAAGGATTGGGACGTATTTCCAAGAGAGGATGATGTGCGACATTCAGGGGAACCTACAGGTGGTGGTTTTCCCATGCTCCTGCTCCTCTTAACCTTCTTGGTGGTAGTGGTTGTAGGTTCAGGAGGTGCTGATGGAGTAGCCTGATTGAGTAACTGCAGTGCATATCTGCAGTGCATCTTGTAGACGGTACACACCGTGCACATGTGGTGCAGGGAAAGAATGCTTAGGATGGTTGGTGGGGTGTTAATCAAATGGGTTGCTTTGTCCTGGATATAGAGTCATGGAATCATACAGTATGGAAACAGGCCCTTCGGCCCAACTGGTCCATGCCGACTGTGTTGCCCAGCGAGCTAGTCCCATCTGCCCATGTTTTCCCTATTGCCCTCATATGTTGAGTTTTTTGAGCGTTGTTGGTGTTGCCCTCATCCAGGCAAGTGGAGAATACTCAGTCACATTCCTGATTTGTGTTTTGTAGATGGTGGAAAAGGTAATAATGGTCAGGGACTCGGCAATGGTAAAAATGATAATGATGGTCAGGGACTCACCAATAGTAATGCCATTGAAGTGCAGGTGTTAGTGCTTTGATTCTCTCTTGTTGGAGATCATCATCACCTGACATTTTAGGTGCCTGTGGTTTGCTTCTTCTGCCTGTTTCTTCAGTGGGTGCCTGGAGTGAAGAAATTTCTCCTCTGCTCAGTCCTAATTATCTGATCCCCTTATCCTATGATCATGGCCCAGGTTCTGAACTTTCCAGCTTAAGGAAACTCTTGTCTCTCGTTCTTCTAAACTCCAGTGCTACCAAGTCGCTCTGCCCAGCACAATTCATTTGTCCCAGGAATCAATTTAGTGAAACAATGCTGCACTGACTTGAAGGCAAGTATGTCGCTGTCTCAGTCCAGGGACTAAAACTGCCTGCCCTATTCTGGGTATTACCCAATCCATGTACTGCTGCAGCAGGATTTCCTGATTATGTTCTTAGAAGCAGCTAACACCAATTTTTGTCTGGACTTATCCCCAGCACTATTCGTGTGGGTGGTATGAGACCAAATTTAGCTGGTGGGAATCTAGCCACTGATCTGATATGAATTCCTCTATGCTATGAAAGGGACTACAAAGGTCTCTGGTCAAAATAGCTCAGGAGCTTCAGTGAAAATACATAGAAGTAAAATTGCCAAAATCAAAGTGAAGAAACTCTGTATTTGATGAAATTTATATCTAACTCTTGCATTGAATTCAACTAGCGACATCTCCATTATCTCTGGAGGCAGCTCAAATTCCTTAATGGAGTGAGTTTTTTCTGGAGTGCAAATATAATTAAGGAGATAGTTGAGTAAATTTGGAATATCAAACAGTTTTTGTGAAAAATGCCTTTAAGAACTAATTCTACAATGGAAAATGAAACACAAAATTTTAATCTGTGAAAGATTTAATTAGAATTGTGGTAAAGTGATTTTCTCCTGCTGTTTTTGAAGTAGATGTTTCTCTCTGGATTCTAAACACTGAAGACGTATTCAACAGGAACCTGGAGACTTCCCTTTATGATCAAAGTGCTGCTCCCATCCCTCAAACCTCTGGCAAATTCCAGCAAGATACATTCTCCATGTCTACATTTCATTAATATGCTAGAGAGAAACCTCCAGATCTGGATAACTGAATTTCTGGTGCTGAATTCTTCAACACCATGTTTCTGAAAATTGCTCTTGCACACCTCCAGTGGCAGTCTATCTTTGCATGCCCAATGTGTTTTCTGCATTGGTTACACATGACATGTTATCACTCCTCATGCAATGCTCGCATTGCAGGGGAAATCCAAACAAAGTTGTCCTGGGAAAAGCCGTTGTTAGGACTTGCAGGACAACTAGGTCTTCACAGTGCGGTGGTGGATAAGTTACATATTCAGCTTTTACCTTTCGTGAGGACATTACCAATTCCCCATTACATTATCATATTTCCTTCCCTCTGTTCTGATCATCACTGTTCTGCTTGACCACAAAAACAGAACAAAGGTCAACAGTCAATAACTATTCCTTATGATATTTATACTAATCATCATGAAAAAGTAACAAATATCAAATTGTATTGATCCTTATAGTGCCTGTCTTCCACATGCCTTTCTTTGTCTGGATTGCCATAGTTGCTGCATGATTGATGGAATACTGTGGCAGTGTAGTGGAGAGGTCTGCAGATAACTTTAGAGGATGACCATGAGAAGCTCTGGGCTAGAAGGTCTGGCTTCAGACTTCACTATCTGCTATGGAGTGTTGTTGGCGCTGTCTTGATCCAGGCAAGTGGACAGTGTTCAGCTACACTTCTGACTTGTTGATGGTGGAGTGACTTTGGGGAGTCTTTTGCTGCAGAGCACTGAGCCTCTGGTGTGCTCTTTTACGCACAATATTAATGTTACTGATGGAGCCAGGTTTCTGGATACTGGTGTCACTGCAGAATATTGATGGTGAGAGTTACTGCAATGATAATTCTGTTGAAAATCAAAGGTAGTTGGGTTTATTGTGTCTTATTGAAGATGGTGATTGCCTGGTGCTGTGTGGCCTAAATGTTCCATTATTTATTAGCCCATCCCTTTTATTGTTGAGGAGGAAATTCAAAGATAATTGTAAAGGCTGGATGAAAAACATTATAGGTATTACAATGGGTGGAAAATGGCGTGTTCTTTGTAATAGTGAAAAATCCCTTTGTAAATTGGAGTCATATATCCTAAAGCATCTTTGGCATTAGAGTGAAAATTCATAAATTGAACATTCAGAAATTGAGGAATATCTCTATCTTCCAATGTTAAGCAATGAAATACTGAGGTATGGTCATCGGATTTGGGAACAGACCTGGGACCTTGTCTCATATACATTAAGAATACACTGGCTCTTACAGTGTTACACTGAACCTACAATAACATTTATTGTTTTTAAGTGGTGTCTGATGAACATTTCAATTATTTTATTTTGACTAGCATTTATTTCTGTGAAGATTAGCTTACAGTTTAGTAATTTATTCCTAATAATTTGCAGACTTGACTGACATGATGCTACTTTAATTTAAGAATTTAGAAGAATATGTAACTTTCCACAACCTACCTCCTGGACTTGTGCATTGGTGAATGACCATTGAAATCATGAAAGATTGTTGGTGCTTGTGGAACCGAAGATCAGTGCATAGAGAGAGTGAAAAAATCCAGAGAAAAGAAGTTTATATTTGGAGAGCAAGTCTTGTTGCTGAGCCAATTGGCCTACTTGGGCAGCAGCAGCCAATAAAAAGAAGGTAAGCTCAAGCGGACAGGCCATTGTGGAGCAGCCATTGTAGGAGTGGCTCAGTGTCAGAGTGGGACCTAGAGGCTTTGGCTCAAGAGGCTTTGGCGTGAAGAGGTGGAGTAAGTGAGTGGAGGCTAAGGTGAGGTTCAGGTAAAGTCTCTTTTTTTTTTGTTGCACAGTTTAGAGCAGTGGGAACGGCAGGTAGGACAGTAGCATGCTCCTGTTGCAAGATGTGGGATGACTCCACCAGCAAGAAGTTCATCTGCAGCTCCTTACAAACTATGTTAGAGAGCTGGAGCTGGATGAACAGATCATTCAAGAAACTGAGGAGACCATAGACAGGAGGTACTGGGAGGCAGTTACACCTAAGTTGCAGGATGCAGGTAGCTGGGTGACTGTCAGGGGAGGGAAGGGGAGTAAGCAGTCAGTGCAGGGTACCCCTGTGGCTGTTCCCCTCAATAACAAGTATGTAGCTTTGGATACTGTTGGGGGTGGGAGGGGGGGTGAAGCGGTATGACCTTCCAGGGGAAAGCCACAGCAGTCAGGTCTCTGACACTGAGTCTGAATGTGGTACAGAAGGGAAGGGGGGAGAAGAGGACTGCAGTAGTGATAGGGGATTCATTGGTTAGGGGAACAGATGGGAGGTTCTGTGGATGAGAACGAGACTCCCGAATGGTACTTTGCCTCCCAGGTGCTAGGGTCAGAGATGTCTTGGATCGAGTCCACAGCATTCTTAAGGGGGAGGGTGAGGAGCCAGAAGTTGTGGTGCACATTGGTACCAACAACATTGATAGGAAAAGGGATGAGGTCCTGAAGAGGGAATATAGGGAGCTAGGAAGGAAGCTAAAAGGCAGGACCTCAAGGGTGGTAATTTCCAGATTGCTGCCTGTGCCATGTGCCAGTGAGGGTAAGAATAGGAAGATATGGCAGATGAATGTGTGGCTGAAGAGTTGGTGTAGGGGTCAGGGTTTCAGATTTGTGGATCACTGGGATCTCTTCTGGGGAAGGTATGACATGTACAAAAGGGATGGATTACACCTGAACTTGAGAGGGACCAATGTCCTTGCGGGCAGGTTTGCTAGAACTTTTGGGGAGGGTTTAAACTAGGTTGGCAAGGGGATGGGAACCAGAGTGTTAGGTCAGATGATGGAGCAGTTGGTGTAAAGGTAGATGCATTATGCGGAGAGACTGTGAGGAAGGATAGACAGTGGATAGGTCACAAACGCAGTCAGTTGGTTGGGTTGAAATGTCTTTACTTTCATGCGATCGTCTACTGAGTCAGAAAGTCAGAAACAGGAAGGGAGCAATCACTCTATTGGGAGTATTCTGTAAGCCTCCCAATAGCCACGAGGAGCAGATAAGTAGCCAGATTTTGGAACGGTGCAAAATTAAAAGGGTTGTCATGGGTGACTTCAACTTCTCTAATATTGATTGGCACCTCCTTAGTGCAAAAGGGTTTAGATGGGGCAGAATTTGTAAGATGTGTCCAGAAAGGATTCCTGACACAGTATGTGGGCAGGTGGAGTAGAGCAGAGGCCATAATAGATCTAGTACTAGCCAATGAACCTGGTCAGGTGACAGACCTCTCAGTGGGTGAGCATTTTGGAGGTGGTGACCACAACTCCCTGACCTTTCGCAAGCCATGGACCAGGGATAGGAGCAGGTGATATGGGAAAGTTTTTAATTGGAGAAGGGCTAATTACAATGGTATTAGCCAGGATCTTGGGAGCGTAAATAGGGGACAGATGCTCTCAGGGGAATGCACAGAAGGAATGTGGAGGCTGCTTAGGGAACACTTGCATGGGTTCTGGATAGGTTTGACCCACTGAGACAAGGAAAGGATGGTAGAGTAAAGAAACCATGGTTAACAAAACAGGTGAAATATTTAGTCAAAGAGGAAGAAGGAAGCATACTGAAGCTTTAGGAAGCAAAAATCAGGCAGGGCTCTTGAGAATTATAAGGTAGCCAGGAAGGAGCTTAAGAGGGGACTTAGGAGAGCTAGAAGGGGACTTGAGAAGGCCTTGGTGAGTAGAGTTAAAGAAAACCTCAAGGCGTTCTGCATGTATGTCAGATACAATTACTACGTTTAAGAGGCATTTGGATGGACACTTAATTAAGCACGGCCTAGAAAGATATGGTCCTAATGCAGGCAAATGGGATTAGTGTAGCTGGGGAGAAAGGTCAGCATGGATGTGATGGCTTGAAGGGCTGTGCCTTACCATTCTGCCTTGGTGATTCACGGTGCACAACACAGTGGAGGATGTGCTTCGAGCCATAGAGTTATACAGCATGGAAACAGGCCCTTTGGCCCAACTAGCCTATGCTGACCAAGATACCCTATCCAAGCTTGTCCCATTTGCCAGTGTTTGGCCAATAACGCTATAATCCTTTCCTATCCATGTACCTGTCCAACTGTCTTTTAAAAGTTGTTGTTGTACCTGCTTCAACCACTTCCTCTGGCAGCTCATTCACATAGATACCACTTTCTGTGTGTGTAAAAAAAAAGTTGCCCCTCAAGTTCATATTAAATCTTTCCCCTCTTACCTTAAACCTATGCCCTCTAGTTCTTGATTGCCCAACTCTGGGGAAAAAGACTAACCCTGTCTATGCCCCACATGATTTTATACACCTCTATAAGCTCACTTCTCAGTTTCCTACGCTCCAGGGAATAAAGTCTTAGCTTGTCCAACCTCTCTCTATAACTCAGTCCCTCAAGTCCTGGCAACATCCTTGTAACTCTTTTCTGCACTCTTTCCAGTTTAATAACATCTTTCCTATAGTAGGGCAGGGTGTTTGGTGTGCAATTGTGAAAAAAAGATTGCTGAGAAGGGGCTGAATAGCTTTAATAGAATTGAAAACTTTAGGAGATCACTCAGACTTCATTTGAGTTGCACTGTTTAAACATTGTTGACTTTTTTGATTATGTTGGAAAGAATTTAATAAATCATCAGTCAGGTTCTGGCCTTTTGGGGCTAAGAGGAAAGGGGAAAGAGAGACAACTAATTGAAACTCATTTTCAGAAACCAACCACTCATCAGAATTTGCTTTAAATGAGTAATATTGAAACCCTTGAGTAAAACTGTACAATGAAGTTAAACACGTATAAATGTTACATAGCATGTAGCTTTGAGATGTTAGCTGAATTTTTAGGTTCAATCAGCAGTTTTGGAGCTATACTAGATTGTGACATGGCTTTCTGGGAGTGATTGTTAATTCAGAAGCCAATGCATGCAATTCCAGATTTAAAAAAAATTAATTTTCAGTATCTGGGCATCATTGGCAAGGCCATCATTTCTTACCCATCCCTAAATACCCTTGAAAAGGAGATGAGCTGCCTCCTTGAATCTCTGCAATCCCAGTGATGAAGGTACTCCTGCAGTGTTGTTGAGTGAGGAATTTGAGAACTTAGACATGATGATGAATGATCGATGATATATTTTGAAGTCAGGATGGTATACAACCTTCGTTGGATTTGGCAAATGTGTTTAAAAAATGATCCATAATTCCAGGGGTTGCTTTGAAGACTATTTTTGATCATGTTTGTATCAAGGTAGCAGTCACTTTAGGAAGGCAGCAGTGTAACTTCAAAATATTTTCAGCATGAGCTTTGAAAGATGCTGGAGGCTATTGCAATTAAGTTTCTAGATTGTATTTAATTTATAGATTAGTATATATCCATGCATAATCTATAAATTTGCACAATGCAAATCTCAGGGAAACACACATGTAGGATTAAGTTTTCTTAGCATTTTTGTGATCTTGTTTTAGTAACGTGGCAGGTAATCACGTTGTTGCTATGATACTGAGCAAAATGATCAGAAAAATGCAGAAAAATGCCAACATTTCTCACTGATTCTTAGCTTAGATGCCTTTAGACGTGTTACAAGTTATCCAAAGTCATTTATTAAGGGAAGAAGACAGCCAACTTTCCACTTCTGATTACAATCATGCAATGCCTTCTGGGCACTGCAGCTGTAATGTGTACATTACTGGTGAACTCCAAAGGTGAGAGCAGAGATGGGGTTAGTGTCAAGCAGGGCACAGCTCCTCCCCCTGCCATAATGATTTGGGCAACATGCTGACATGTTCACCCCATAACATTAAGGATGCAGAAACCTGCCTTGCCAAAAGCCAGCAAGCTTAATTCCCTGCACATGCCTCTGGCAAACTCAACCTAGCACAGGACTAACCCTGGGATTCAGTGGACTTTGATGTCTGGAAACCAGATCATTCAAAACCACACTACAAGGATGAGACAGATCGGCTTCTAGTACATGGCTGTTAGATTAAAGTGTTGACTTCACATTTAAATTGCTGTTTATTTTAACTCTGGTATAACATGTGCTTGTGTATAACCAACAACTGGGATTCCAGAACCTGCAGGGAACCCCATGGCCATTATTGGGAAAGAAGTACAGCAATTAGCAGCAAACATCTTCAAGAGAAAACAAAAATTTGATAACTATACCAATACATGCAATAATATAACACATTTCAGGATGCCTTGCAGTGTATTTAGGTTATCAACCTTGTCCATTTACCTATTATTACATGTGGGAATTCACAACCAGGTGTTGTCTTCAGGTGAAAAAGGGTTAGAGGCAGGTGAAAACGATCTGGAGAGGTTATTCAAAATGGCCTTCTGTCCTTGGTTTTACACTTCTGTTACCACTCCCTTAATCTACTCCTATTGCCTCTGTGCCCCTGCACTCTTGTTGCTCTATAATCCCATTCTCCTGAATGAAAAACACGATGATGCTGGAGGAACTCAGCAGGCCAGGCAGCATCCGTGGAGAAAAGCAGGCGGTCGACATTTCGGGTCAGGACCCTTCTTCAGTCCTGAAGAAAGATCCTGAACCGAAACATTGACCGCCTGCTTTTCTCCACAGATGCTGCCTGGCCTGCTGAGTTCCTCCAGCATCATCGTGTTTTTCATCTAGATTCCAGCATCTGCAGCCCTTTGTTTCTCTTGTATTACAATCCCATTCTCCTGCCCTGGGTGACATTACAGTGCCTACATTGAGAGCAGGGCACAACACAATATGATGTTTCTATTTTGCATTCTGAAATGTGGACATATGACTGTGATGCCAATCTACACTAATCCATTTGCCTGTGTTAGACCCATATCTACACCTTTCCTAATCAAGTACATGTCCAAATGCCTTTTATACACTGTAATAGTACCTGCCTCCACTAACTCCCCTGGCAGCTTGTTCCAGATATTCATCACCTTCTGTGTGGAAAAACCTTACCCCCCCAACCCCCAAAAATCACCTTTACATTTCTCCCCTCTAATCTTAAACCTGTGACCTCCAGTTCTCGACTCCCCTGCCCTGGGAAAAAGATTCTATCTATCCTGTCTCTGCCCCTAATAATTGTGTAAACCTCTACAAGGTCACCCCTCAGCCTCCTATATTCCAGTGAGAATTAATCCAGCCTATCCAATCTCTTCCTTGTAATTACAGCCCTCTAATAGAGGCAAAATCCTGGTGAGTCTCTTCTCCATTCTCTCTATTACTACCCCATCCTTCCTGTAGCATGGCGACCAGAACTGTACACAATATTCTAAGTGCGGTCCAACCAAAGTTTTGTACAACTGCATCATGTTGCAGTTGAGTGCCATGTAATGTCCCACTGTAAACTCCGTGCCTCGGCCTAAGAAGGCAAGCATATCATTTTCCTTTTTCACCACACTATTCATTTGTGCCACTACTTTCAGGGAGCTACGGACTTACACCACAGGGTTCCTCTGTAAATCAATGCTTCTAAGGTCCCTCCCATATACTTTGTCCTGCCAGAATTTGTCCTCCCAAAATGCATTACCTCACATTTGCCTCTGAGGTATTCCATCTGTCACCACTCTGCTCAACCTTGCAGCTGACCTATGTCCCACTCTGTCGTTAAATAACCTTCTTCGCAATCTGCGACTCCACCAATTTTTATGTCATCTGCAAACTTACCAATCATGCGCCTTACATTCTCATCCAAGTCATGTGTATATATATATATTACAAACAACAAAGGTCCCAGCACCAACCTGCTGGTATACCACTTGTTACACATTTCTAGTCATAGAAACACCTGTTCACCAAAAGTCCATAGAGACAATATCTTCTGTCTTGCCTTCATCAATCTGTTTGGTTACCTCCTAAAAGAATTCAATCAGATTTATGAGGCGTAATGTCTCCTGCACAAAGCTGTGTTGATTCCTCCTAATGAATTCCTGCCTTTCTAATAGAACCTAAATCCTGTCCCTCAAAATTTTCTCCCGGCCTGTAGTTTCCAGGCTTATTCTTACTCCCCTTTTTGAGCAAGGGGACAACATAGGCTCTCCTCCAGTTTTCTGGTATCTCATCTGTGGGACAATTTTCCATCAGAGCCCCAACAATCTCCTCCCTTGCCTTTCATAGCATCCTGGGATAGTTTCCGTCTGGCCCTGGGGAAAACTGATAGGAAATCTGGAGAACTGGGGGGATATGGAGTGGGTCAGCTAGAGGTCCAGTCTGTTTGGATCTAAGCCTCATTAACATATGAATGGCGGGCTGAGTCCAGTTAGGCATCCTGGTGCAGCTGTGGCCTGGAGGGAGATGTGATAAGGATCATCCTGGGAAATGGTAGGTTGTTGTAGGAGTGGGTGCAGTTGGGATTATATAGTAATGTTCTTTGTGGCAGCAGAAGCCTGCATTCTTGCAAAGCTGCCATGAAACTCCTGTGAGTCCTTGTCACACAGAAGTAGTCCTTGCACTTGCCTCTTCAGGCTTCTTATGCTATTGTGGCATGGAGTCAAAGGGCTGAATGGCCTCCTTCTGTGCTGCGAGGACTGCATGTTCCTCCAAGCTGTTCGAAGCAAACTTTCCATGGCAAATGCAGGCTTTCTAACTCTGCTTTTCTGCACAAAGTAGCACTGGATTACCTACAGTGACAGGAGGGTACGGTTGCATTGTGACCTTTACGTGGGCAGTTTGTGCAGTAAATATGGAAGTTATAACATAAACAAATTGACAGAAAGTGCCCAAAGTTGTCCTATTGTTCAAAACTTAATGGGTCAAAACCAGGCAGAAAGTGGCACTAGAATTTTATGCATATATAACAAATAAAAAAGTAATACAAACTTATGTTTACGTAACATATTTAATATAGTAAAGGATCCAGAAGCCTTAAGAAGAGTCTTATCAAACAGTGATTGACACCAAGCCACATTTGTGACCCAAAGCTTTCAGGGATTTAGTAGCTGTCTTAAAAAAGAAAAGTGAATAGAGAGGTGAGAGGTTCAGGGAGAGAATTGCAGAGGTTTGCGAAGGGGGCACAGTTCCACTGATAGAATAAGGAAAATCCAATCTATGGATGAGGTAGAGATGGAGGAATGTAGGTATCCTGGTTGTAGAGCTGGATGAGTTTACAGGGATAGGCAGCAGCAAGCCCCTGGAAGGATTTGAAAACCATAAGTCTTTAAAACTGAGCAGTTGCTGGACTGGGAGCTACAGTAGATCAGTGAGGATGGGAATAATAGGTGAGGTTGACTGGGGATGTGTTTAGATACTGATAACAATACTTTGATTATGCTCATGTCATCAGAAGCAGATTTGCATTTAGATTCCCATCTAATTCAAGCAAGCTACTTAATTAGCCAGTGGAATGACCTGGGAAAACTGACAAACCAGGAAGAGGCAGTTGGCCATTGACTTCTATTTTAACTCCCTACTGCCCCCTCTATGCAGGGCAGAGAGAGTTAAAAATCAGGCAACATACCATCTGGGAGTCCCTTTCATGTCCACAGAATCTCCTGTCTGCCCCCCTTACTATGGAATCCTCGATCACTACCACCCTCCTCTTCTCCCCCCCTTCCCTTCTGCGCCACACGACCAGGCTCAGTGCCAGAGACCTGGTCAATGCAGCTTTCCTCTGGTAGGGCATCGCCCCCCCAACAGTATCCAAAGTGGTCTACCTGTTATTGAGGGGGAATGACCACAGGGGTACTCTGCACTACCTTACCTGCCTATTCTCAGTCCTCCTGACAGTCACCCAGCTACCTGCCTCCTGCAGCTTAGGAGTGATTGCCTCCCTGTAGCTCTTATCTATGTACTCCTCGTTATCCCATAGGAGCCGAAGGTCATCCAGCTGCAGCTCCAGTTCCCTAACACGGTCTGTAAGGAGCTGCAGCTGGATGCACCTTGTGCGGATGTAGTTATCAGGGAGACTGGAGGTCTCCCAGAACTCCCACATCTCACAAGCTGAACACACCACTGACCCTGGAGCCATTCTCACTACTCTGGCCTGGCACTAAAGAAAGCACCAAAGCAAAGAAAGAAAGGAACTTATCAGAGACTTATCTTAACCTCTTCTCACTGAAGCTTCTTGAGCCAAAGCCTCAATCTCCCCACTCTAACACTGGCCGCTCCCAAAATGGCCACTCCGCTTCCCTTTATTTGTTGCCGTTAATAAGCCAATCAACTGGTAACAATTTGCAAATGTTTAGACTCTTGCAAGGTCACAGGCACAGGCACTTTTCAAAGGTCCCGCTCCAACTCCCGACTCTGCAAGGTGAAACTCAGTGGGCAGTGGGAACTTGGATGTTTATATTTCCTGTCACAGTAACAGGTATCCAATGGATGAGACCAATTAATTCTTCATTTGCTTCAGAATTAAATTGATTGGTAAACTAACCATATTAAAATTCTCTCTCTAAGCTTCATACATTTTCAGAAGTTCATGGGATGCAAACAAGGGGTAGGAAGATAAAACCTTCAGCCTCTCTTTCCACTTCTTGGTGCTCCCTGTTACACCCAGGCACACTGAGTACAAAACACTGATAATCTCTGTGGATGGAAAAGCTCAGAGGCTGATTTTACCTCCATCTCCCAGTGGAAACTGGGAGGTAGTTAAAATCAGATGGTTGGCAATTAACACTTCTAATCTTTCAGATTGATTTGATTGGTGTGACTGCACCATGGTTTTGGTGCTGGTGTGATCTCAAGTTTTTGCAATGGGCAATATCTATTATATTCATAATGGTACCTTTGTATCAAACTTCTAACTTGGACCACTATTCTGTGCCTGATACTCCAACGTCCATATTTGTAATATGTTTTTCCAATCATACCACGAGCCAGCCCTCAGGTTCCCACATCAACACTTTGTTTCCAGATATCTGAAATTTTGGTGCAGTGGAATTAAAATAGAGTTGTTCCTCCAGGGGTACTCTGTCCCCATCTTTCCCCAAGACTTCTCTGGGCTGCTTAGCCTCCTGCCTGAATTAAGTGGGAGCTTCATGAAGATATGCAGTCTAAGAATCTATGGCATATGTAACACTGAAACAGCATTTTACCGGAGTATCGAGAACAGTGACATCCATAGAGATCCAGATTTGTGAGTGTGAGAATTATGGTTGGAATTTTGAGTAATTAATGCTCAGTTATCTCGAGAGCTAAAATGTTTGAGTACTTGAGGACTCATCCTGTAAAATCCCTCGTACAAGTATTTTAACATCAGTGTAGCATATAGGCAAATAGTATACTGAATATGTGATATTTACCTTCAAATAATTGGGTATCAAATGCTGGAGTAAAGCACTTTCAGTCACGATTAAAACCTGCTCTTTTTGAACCATTCTGCTGCAGCTCATAGAAAAGTACTTGGCAATCAGAAACCTTCCCAATTGTATTTTAGACTGTGTCTGGATTAAAAATGTAAACATCTTAAGATTGTGTGTGGGAAAAGATGTTTCATTTTGGGGTATCCAATTACAAAATTAGTGCTCAAGTAACGCTAATTATTTAGCGTTCTCGAGTACTCAAACCCACCCTAAGTAATAGTTTCTTTGTGGGACTCTTGGGGACTGCAAATAATATCTGTGAATTGTAAAGCACTGAACATCTGTTTTTCATATGGGAATTTACTGCTGACCAATGCAACATCAGTGGACGAGTCATTTCGTAAATGAGTTTCTCAAAATCAGCAATATCCTCAATAACATCAAATAGCAATTAATCTGCCTTTTCTATATGCTCATGTATTTTTAATTATTTCCTTATATTTTTGGTTGATCAAGTGAGGATGAGATTGTCCAAGGTCTAGGATAAAATAAGATAAGATATCTTTATTCGTCACATGTACATCGAAACACACAGCGTAGAGTGTTCTGCGGGCAGCCTGCAAGTGTTGCCACGCTTCCAGCGTCAACATAGCATGCCCAAGGCTTCCTAACCTGTACGTCTTTTTGGAATGTGGGAGGAAACCGGAGCACCCGGAGGAAACCCAAGCAGACACGGAGAGAACATACAAACTCCTTATACTGGCCGGAATTGAACCCGGGTCACTGGCGCTGTAAAGTGTTACACTAACTGCTACACTACCGTGCCTGCCCATGCAGCAAATCCAAGTTATATTCACGTGGTTTTATATTTTCTAACAACCTGAGTAGATGGAGACATGTTCTCCCAGCCAGCAGTGGTTGAGATACTAATGAGGGGCCACATGATCCTAGGTGAGAGAAACGAGAGGTGGCTTTCCATTCTTGAACAATAGACTAGGACAGTAATAAATAGTTGTTTTACGTTTTGCTTGCCCGTGGTTGTTGACACAGACTTCATGCATGAATTATGGCCACTTTGGGCAAAGTGCTGGAAAGTGCCCATTGTTCTGCAAATACCTCGTACTTTAAGGAGAGGAGGGGAGAGGACGGGATCTGGCGTGAGGGAAAGATGAGCTCAGAGGAGAGGAAAGGGAGAGTGAGAAAAGAGAAGACAATGAAAAAAAACTATAGAAAGTGGAAAGATGAGATTAAGAGAGAAATTAGGAAGAAAATTTAAAACAATTTATTGACTTTTTTGTTAGAATCTCCAACAGTATTTAAGGAATGACTTTTATAAGAAGATACCTTTATTAGTCACATGTACATCAAAACACAGTGAAATTCATCTTTTGTGTAGAGTGTTCTGGGGGCAGCCCGCAAGTGTCGCCACGCTTCCAGCGCCAATATAGCATGCCCACAACTTTCTAACCTGTATGTCTTTGGAATGTGGGAGGAAACTGGAGCACCTGGAGGAAACCCACGCAGACACAGGGAGAATGTACAAACTCCTAACAGAAGCGATGGAAATTGAACCTGGGTTGCTGGCACTGTAAAGCGTTATGCTAACCACTACACTACCGTGCCTGCCCGGACCTCAGCAGCAGGCACCGCTGGGAATCGAACCCAGGATCTCCTGTTTACTAGACAGGTGCTTTAACCAACTAAGCCACAGCGCCGCAGAGAGGACATTTGTTATAAATGAGATTTTTAATTTATCACGGGATGTAGGCATCTGCATTTATGGTTCATTCCTAATTGCCTCAGGACTAAGTTGAGAGTCACCCCCACTGGCGAGAAGGCTGGCAGACTTCCTTCTTTGATGGAGATTACAAATGCTCAGCTGGTTTGCTAATAATACAGTAGTTTCACTGTCACCATTACTGACACCAGCATTTATTTAATTAGATCATTTAACCTACCCCATGTGCCATGGTGGGATTTGAACTCAGTGAATTGTCCAGGTCTCTGGATACTTTCTGATGACATAACTGCAGGGTACAGTGGATAAGCCTGATTTTTTTTCAGGCAAAATTAGTGGGTGGCCAATAGGAAAATATATCAACTTCATGTACATCTGTGGCAGATATCTGGCCACTAGCCACTAGCATTGCCACTAGCATAACCACCAGCACCAGCCACTGGCAGTCAGCACCTGGTCTGGAGGTGGAAAGGAGCACACATGGCAGTCTTTTGACTAGTGTAATTAACTGTGCATGCATAGTTACTGGAAATTGCTGTCCATTAATGATTGTGAGTGTTGTTCATCCCACCTCTTATCTCTATGGAAAAATGTGGTCCCATCTTAAGATGCCTGGAAGGTACATTCTGAACCAAAAAAGGTGTTGTTTCCTTCGCAAAGGTCACTGGAGCATTGGTATTATGGCAGGAATGTTTTATAGTTAATGTAGGAGGAAAAGCATCCCTCGGGCACAACTCCTTGATAAAAAGATGATTTTAAATTAAAAATTGTAAAATGATAAGATCAGTGCAGACGTACTGATTGTGTTGGGAACGGCTGCTTTTCTTTATGACTTATTTCAAAACCTTGTAATGGCATTTTTATTCCGTAGTGCAATAATACTGGGCAGGTGGTCATTGATTTTTATCGCATCGGACAGTGTGAGGACAGTTCCAACACCTTGAAATGCTGGCAGCTTGCTAAAAATATTTCGTGAATTGTTCAGCGATATAATCTCCCAAGTAGTTAGCTGACACTACTCTTCAGAGAAAAGGCTAATTTGTATTGGTATTAGTTTATTATTGTCACATGTACTGAATTACAGTGAAAAGCTTTTGTTTTGCGTGCCATCCACACAGATCATGCCATACATAATTAGACTGAAGTAGTAAAAAGAAAACAGAATGCAGAATATACTGTTGCAGTTACAGAGAAAATGCAGTGCAGGTAGACAAATGAAGTGCAAGAGCCACAACGAGGTAGATTTGGAGATTAAAAGTTCAAGAGATCATCCTTTAGCATTTGAGAGGTCTGTTCAAGAGTCTGATAATAGTGGGATAGAAGCTGTCCTTGAGTCTGGTAATCCTTGCTCTCAGGATTTTGTATCTTCTGCCTGACGGCTGATTATGTTGGCTGCTTTCCCGAGGCAGCGGGAAGTGTAGCTGGAGTCGGTAGACAGAGGTTGGTTTGTGTGATGGATTGCATTCACAACTTTCTGCAATTTCTTGTGGTCTTGGGCAGAGCAGTCACCATACCAAGTTGTGATGCATCTGGATAGGATGCTTTCTATGGTGCATCTGTAAAGATAGGTAAGAATCATTGAGGACATGCTGAATTTCCTTAGCCTTCTGAGGAAGTAGAGGTGCAGCGAACACATGGCTAGATCAGGACAAATTGTTGGTAATATTTACACCTTGGAAGTTGAAGCTCTCAGCCATCTCCACTTCAGTCCCAATGATACAGACAGGGGGTGTGTATCCATCCCACTTCCCGAAGTCAATGACAAGCTCCTTCATTTTGCTAACATTGAGGGAAAGTTTATTGTCTTGACACCATGCCACTAGGCTCTGTATCTCCTTCCTTTTCTCCATTGCAACTTATTTTCATAGAATTCAATGCTTTGTTTTGTTGAACAAAAAGGTAGAGGTTACAGTTAGCTGAATGAGCGTGAGGAGTTGCTGTACTGTCATCTTTCCTGTCTTAGAGGCTTTGATGTTCCTTCCTTACTCAGGATTTAAAAAAAAATTCTTGGTTGCAATTTTAACAATCAAGGCCAAACTGTCCAGCCAGGGGCATCACAGTGATGCAGCTGGTAGAGCTGATGCCACACAGCGCCAGACACCCAGGTTCAATTCTGATCTCGGCTGATGCCTGTGGGGAGTCTGCATGTTCTCTCCCTGATCACATGGGGTTTCTTCCGGGTGATCCGGTTTCCTCCCAGGGCCCAAAGACTTGCGGATTGGTAGGTTAATTGGCCACTGTAAATTGCTCCTCCCATGCAAGTGAGCGGCGGAATCTGGTGGGAGTTGATGAGGGGGAGAATAAAAAATGAAATTAATGTAGGATTAGTGTAAATGGGCAGTTGATGGTCAGTATGGACTCGATGGGCTGAAGGGCCTCTTTCCATGCAGTATGACTGTGGCCATAAGCAAGGTGCCCCTCTTAGATTAACAGCAGGCAAGTGCAGCCAACATTAAATATCAGACATTAGAATTGCTATCTGACATTAAAATGTGCAGCAAGGGGACCTTGGATCCTGATTCTTGTTAAGTGCACCAGGTGGGGAATTGTGGGAGAGGAGAGAGAGGATGAAGGCCAGGGCAGTGAAAACATGAGGCTTCCATCTGGTGGTGGTCTCCCTCGACAAAACAGAGAATGTTTCTTCGGGTCCTCTTCTGCCATGGGCTGCGGGTTTTGCCTGTCAGGGAAATCAGTGCTGCTTTCCTGTTAAATCCAGCCTTAAAGCGGCAGCTTATTTGATTCCTGAGAGTACCACCTCTGGGAGAGCATGTTCTTGTCAGCTGAAATTCAAAATTGTGGTCAGCCAACTTAGGACAGAAAAGAGAAAGCCACCATTTTAACTATATCAGAAATGGTTTCACCCAAGCAGAGTTCAATGAGAGAACTCTCTGCTCCACCCTGAAAATACTATCAATCATCCTGCCAGCCTGTGCTCCAATGTGTTGACACTTCCAGGGCAAGACAGCCTGCTTGATTAGCACCCTGTCCATCAACTTGAACACTCATTCTCACCAGCACTAAATGCAACAAAATGCAGGAATTTGCCAAGACTTCTTCACCAGTATTTCCCAAATTCTTGGCCTGTGTCATCTTGGAAGTCAAGGCCATAAGCTCACTGTGACACTGCCAAGTCACATCTCCCTCTCTCTCTCTCTCTCTCTCTCTCTCTCTCTCTCTCTTTCCGCCCCCCCCCCCCCCCCCCCCCCCCCGTTGAAATGTTTCATTGAATGCCCCTTCATTTCTGGCACCAGACTTAACAGCCCTTTGGGAGCATCCTGACTGCAAGGGTTGGGAAGGTTCATCTACCCAGCCTTTCAAGGGTAAATTGGGATGGGCAATAAATGCTGGCCTTCCTCACATGGTGTGTACAAATTTTAAAAAATGGCCATTTGGCTGCATTCAAATCTCTCCAAGTGTCACTCTCAGTAGGAAACCCTTTTAAGAATTATGACAGTTGACATTTGCTGATTATAAGCAAGAATGTTGCTCAAAACACACCCATTCAGATGTCCCGAGTGGGACCCACTCTATTGTGAATTTAAACCTGTCACTGCGCACAGGTGGATTAATGTAACTTCGATATTTTTCTGCTGAAATTTTGAAATTGGAAAATTATTCATGCTTTTGATTTGGTCAGTTGCAGCACTTTCATTTGGTTCTAGTTACTGCTTTGAAAGGGTTTCTGTCAGTTATAAAAAGGGAAATGCTTGTATTACTTTCTATGACCTTGTAACATCCAAAAGTGCTGAATGGTTAATGAAGCACTTTTGAAGTGTATTCGCTTTTTCAATGTAGGAAAGATTATTTAATACCGCCTGCTGATTTGCACTGATAATTGCACACAATTTCTTTTGGTTTTTGCATAAGTATTAATTTACTGTCAGACATAAAATTATAGAGCCTCATCATCCTTAATTTTAAACAATATCTGTTGCATTTGGATTCAATTTAGTAATTTGCTTGGTAAAATAATTGCTTTGATCAAATTGCAGTTGAAATTCTTTTCAATGCTAGAGTTGGCACACATGCCAATATATAAAGATTTAGCGCAAAAGTATTATCAGATACATGTTCCTGAAATTCACCACATAATCCAGTTTAAGAGACTTTAATACTTAGACTCAGTGCATAATTTTTTGGGTTTTATATATTTTCTATGTTATACTTTATATTTGTATGATGTTATTCTTATACTTCTATGTTATACTTCGAATTTGAAAGCAGAATATAAGGTTAATGGCAGGACTCTTAGCAGTGTGGAGGAACAGGCGGATCTTGGGGTCCACATCCATAGGTCCCTCAAGGTTGCCGCACAGGTCGATAGGGTTGTTAAGAAGGTGTACGGTGTGTTGGCCTTCATTAGTCGTGCTATTAAGTTCAAGAGCCACGAGATAATGTTGCAGCTCTATACAACTCTGGAGTATTGTGTTCAGTTCTGGCCGCCTCATTATAGGAAGGATGTGGAAACCTTAGAGAGGGTGCAGAGGAGATATACCAGGATGCTGCCTGGATTGGAGACCATGTCTTATGAGGATAGGTTGAGTGAGCTAGGGCTTTTCTCTCTGGAGAGAAGGAAGATAAGAAGTGATTTCATAGAGGTGTACAAGATAATAAGAGGCATAGATCAAGTGGACAGTCAGAGACTTTATCCTAGGGTGAAAATGGCTAACATGAAGGGGCATAATTTTAAGGTGATTGGAGGAAGATGTAAGGGGGATGTCAGAGGTAAGCTTTTTACACAGGTGAGTGGTGGGTGTGCGGAATGCAATGCTGGCAGAGGTGGTGGGGGCGGATATATCAGGGACATTTAAGAGACTCTTAGACACATGAATGATAGAGAAATGGGGCTGTGGGACGGAAGGGTTAGATAGATCTTAGAGCAGGATAAAATGTTGGCACACCATTGTGGGCCAAAGGGCCTATACTGTGCTGTAGTGTTCTATGTTCAATATTTCCTTATGACAGCAAAGGTCATTCCACCCCATCAAGTTCATTCCTGCACTTATTTCCCTGTAACAAGTTCTCTCCCACATGGTCATCAATTCCTCTCTGCTTTTCCTGTCACCCAGCTACACTGGGGTTGTTACAGTTTCAATTAACCCACCAATCTTCTCGCAGCTACCATCGGGTAGGACGTACTGAAGCTTGAAGTCCAATACCACCAGGTTCAAGAACAGCTACTTCCCTTCAACCATTCAGTTCTTGAACTAACTGGCACAATCCTAATCACTACCTTAGTATATCAACACAATGACCACTTTGTACTAGTGGACTTTGCTTTTTTTGTTCTAATTGTGTTCTTTCTTGTAAAAATTGTGTATAAATTATGTTTAATTTATGTTTTTTGTGAAAGCTGCTTATCTGATGCTCTGTGGAAGGAAGTCTTTCATTGCACCTGTGTATACATGTACTTGTGCATATGACAATGAACTCTGCTTTGACTTTGTATCAGCATGCTTGTGGAAGGAAACCAGAACACCTGGGGGAAGCCAGCACCGAAGGTCAGGATTGAACCCACATTATTGGAGCTGTGAGGCAACAGCACAACCTGCTTGGTCTTGGGTATTTGATAAATAGCAGTTAAAGCCTGTGGGGAGTTTGCATGAAGCCATGGAGTCAGACAATATAGAAACAGGTCATTCAGCCCACTATGTACACTCTGACCAGTGGGCACCCACCTGTATTAATACCATCTTCCAGCACTTGGCCCGTAGCGTTCTATGCCTAGGTGATTCATCTGCTCATCTAGACACTTCCTAAGCTCTGTCAGTGACTCTGCTTCCACCACTCTTCCAGGCAGTGTATTCCATTTACTCATCACTTTCTGGGTGACAAAGGTCTCCCTCAGATTCTCTTACTCCTTACCTGAAATGTTTTCCCTCTAGTTTTATCTACCTCTTATACGGGGGAAAGTTTACTGCAATCTCCCCATATCCATACCACTCATAATTTTATATACCTCGATCGTGAACCCCCATAACCTCCTCTGCTGCAGGGAAAACAGACATAGCTCCTCCACTCTCTGCTCATAACTAAAATGCTCCACCCCAGGCAACATCCTGGTGAATCTCCTCTGCACCCTCTCTACATTCTCCATATTGATATTGTCCTCTACTTTCTCTGGTAATCCTTTGCTAAACTGGATGTTTTGATTCTTGCCATTCCCATCCAGTCGTTGATTGTGTTTAGCAGAGCAGTGACGGCTGAAGATGCAGAGAGTCTCATCCTAGGTTTAGCTCATGAGACATACAGAACTAAAAATCATAGGAGGATGTATAATAGCTACAGTGGGAGAAATAGGATTTGAACTCTTCTCCAAAGAGTGGGACATTGAGGAGCAAAGCAACATTGCAGGGTGAATTAATAAAGAAAGCACGGACTAAACAAAGTTAATTTTAACCCTGCTCTGCTGGGATCAATTCCATTAACTTCAACTACTCCCAACATGGACATGGTGGGTTGAAGGGCCTGTTTCTAGGCTGTGTAACTCTCTGACTCGATGACTCAAAATAATTCCAATGATTCACAGTTCTCTGAGAGGAGAAACTGTTCCTCATCTCTATATCAAATCAGCGGCTCCTCATGAAAGTTACTCTAGGACCAGTCGCTGTACTTTTAAGTGACCCCCTTGACTAGATTTTCCTGCTTCTAGCCAACTGATCTCTATGCATGGTCCTTCCTCATAAAACGGGATGTGGGAGGAAACTGGAACACCTGGAACATTGTGAGGAAGAGAACATGCAAACACACAGCATCTGGGGTCAGGATCGAACCCAGGCCGATGGAACTGTGAAGCAGCAGCACAGACTGCTGTGCTCTGTGCCACCCTACTGCATTGCACAAGATGAATTCATGTTGCTTGTCACACAACATTAAGAGGACCAGTGAGGGGTTCAGTCAGTGCTGTGAAAACAGCAGGAATTAACTGCCATGGGCACTTGTATCATCTAGTCCGAACATTGCTCATTGTGAAAGCGAATTGTGAAGAGAATTACAGACAAAGGCAAATGATGCAGAAAATGTGGATGTCCCAAACCAATGAAACTTTTCTTTTAAAGACTTGGAGAAGGAATAGAAGCTTTCCTTTTGTGTCAGGCAGTACTGGAGGTAAGAATGGAAACTAACTAATTTTACCTGCTTAACTACCACCAACATTTAAAGAAGCAATGCTAAACCTGTATCAAACTTTGCTGAGACTGCACTGTATACACTACTGGTTGCCATAGTTTGAAAAGGATACAGAGGAACTGGAGGAGGTACAGAGAAGATTCACAAAGTGATCTCAGTAATGCATGGGTGTACATATCAGGAAAAGGTAAACAGCCTGTGTCTCTTTTCTGTTGAGACAAGGCTGAGGGCTTACCTGAAAGGTCTTTAAATAATGATAGAGTGCAGACAGAGTAAATATCTTCACTTGTGCAGAAGAGAATGGAGTCATAGAGTCATACAACATAGAAACAGACCCTTCGGCCCAACTCGTCCATACTGACTGTTTTACCCAGCAAGCTAGTCCTACCTTCCCAAATTTGACCCATAGCCCTCTAAACCCCTTCTATCCATGTACTTATCTAGATGGCTTTTAATGTTGCTAATGTGCCCTCCTCAACCACTAGTTCTGGCAGCTCATTCCAAATACGCACCACCCTTTGTGTGAAGGAAGTGCCTCTGATGTCCCTTTTGAATCTCTCGGTTCTGATCTTAAACCTATGCCCTCTTATTTTTAGCATCCCCTCCCTGGGATAAAAACTATGTGCTTTCACCCTGCCTATGCTCCTCATGATCTTGTATACCTCTATTAGATCACCCCTCAATCTCCTACACACCAGGGAATAAAGTCTGAGTCTGCGCAACCTCTCCTTGTAACTCAGGCCCCCAAGTCCAGGCAACATCCTGGTAAATCTTTTCTGCACTCTTTCTAGTTTAATAACATCTTCCTTATAATAGGGTGACCAAAACTGTACACAATATTCTAACAAACAACAGAAAATGCTGGAGGAACTCAGCAGGTCAGGCTGCATCTGTGGAGGGAAATACTCCTAGTGCGGCCTCACCAACACCTTCTATAACTGCAACATAACTTCCCAACCCTGATTGGTGAAGGCCAGCATGCTAAATGCCTTCTTCATCTCCATATGTATCTGTGATGCCATTTTCAACACTTGCACTCCGAGGTCCCTCTGTTCCATAACACTCTTCGGGGCCCTAACGTTCACTGTATAAGTCCTATCCTGGTTTGATCTCCCTAAATGCAAAACCTCACATTTATCTGGATTGAAAGCCATTTGCCAGTCCTCATCTAGCTGATCAAGATCCCCCTATAATTTCTCATAACCTTCTACGCTGTCTACAACACCACCTATTTTAGTATCGTCCGCAAACTTACTAATCATGCCTTGTACATTCGCATCCAAATCGTTTATATAAATTACAAGCAACAAAGGTCCCAGCATAGACCCCTGTGGCACACCACCAGACACAGGCCTCCAGTCTGAGAAACAACACTTAACTTCCTACTACTGAGTCAATTATGAATCCAATCCGCTATCTACCCTCGGATCCCACATGTTCGAAACTTCCAGACTAGCCTGCCATGAGGGACCTTGTCAAAGCCTTTGCTAAGGTCCATATAGACAACATCCACTGCCCTACCCTCATTTACCCTCTTGGTTACCTCCTTGAAGAACTCCAAGAGATTTGTCAGCCACGACTTCCCATGCACAAAGCCATGTTGACTGTTCTGAATCAGACCCTGTCTCTCCAAATCTTGGTAGATCTTGTTTCTCAGAATCCCTTCCAGCAATTTACCCACCACTAATGTTAGACTCACCAGCCTCTAGTTTCCTGGCTTGATTTTGCTACCCTTTTTGAACAATGGTACCATGTTAGTCACTCTTCAGTCCTCCAGAATTTCACCTATGGCCAGAGATGAAGCAAAAGTCTCTGCAAGTTCCTCCTCAGTTTCTTCCCTAGCTTTCCAGGTCCTAGAATGCACCAGGTCAAGCCCTGGGGATTTATCCACGTTAATGCACAGATTAATGCCTCCTCCCTGCGAATTTGTATGTGGTCCAAGACATCACCACTCATTTCCCCTATTTCCTTAACTTTCATCATTTTCTCCACAGTAAAAACTGAAGGGAAATACTCATTAAAAAATCTCAGCCATTTCCTTTGGTTCTACACACAGATGGCCATGCTGATCTTTAAGGGGACCTATTCTCTCCCCAATCACACTTTTACTCTTAATATACCTGCAGAATCTCCTGGGATTTTGCTTCACCTTGCCTGCCAGATCCTTCTCATATCCCCTTTTTTTTGCCCTTCTAACTTCTCTGATAAGTGCACTCCTACACTTCTTGTAGTCATCAAGAGATTCACTAGTTCCCAATTGCTTATGCGCAGTGTATGCCTCTCTCTTTTTCTTAACCAGAGCCTCAATATCTTCCGTCAACCTGGGTTCCTTAAACGTACCATCCTTGCCCTTCACCTGCACAGGAACATGCAGGCCCTGAACTCTTGACGTCACACATTTAAAGGCCTCCCACTTGGATTTCTTGCCATCTGGTCTACCAAGAAGGATTTCAGAAGAAACATATTTCCCAAAAGAGTGATAGGAATGTGGAACTTGTTACCACAGGGGAAGGCTGGAGTGAATGGTATTGATGGCATTCCTTGCAAAAGTGTTCAAATCCTATCTCTCCCCACTACATTTATGGTTCAGTCCTGATTTTGGGTGCTGCCTGTGTGGAATCTGCATCACCTCTCCATGACTGCATGGGTTTTCCTTCATGTACTCCACTCTCCTTCCACATCACAAAGTGCTGGCTTAATTGGCTGCTGAAAGATACTCCTTTGTGAAAGTTAATGGAAAAAAAGAATTTGAAGGGGAGTTGATGGACATATGTGAGGGGGAGTAAGTTTCAAGGATGTAGGGAAATAAGGAAAAGTGGGGGGGGGGGGAACCTCTCCTTATAATGACCAATGGGATTTCTCACCTGGAACCTGGAATGGACCTGAAAGGCTGAATGGCCTCCTTCTATTTCATTATCTGGAAAGTATGTAAGTTCATCTCGGTTCCTCTCCTTTCCTTATCTGGATGCAACCTCTTGCCAACATTAAATGCAACTATAGGGCTGGGTGTAGCTCTCAGTAACTTTAAAAATCTGCAGACCAATGCATTGCTATTCACAGCCTCTTTACCAACAAAGTTTGATGAAACTTCAGTATCCTTCATTTGAGCACTGATAAATCCGAGATCATCGTTTTGTGCTCTTAGAGGCCTCTGTTCCAATAACCCTGCTCAATCCAAACACAACCTCAGTCTGCTGATCAAGCTTGAAGAGAACCCAGTGCGCTGAGAGAGTGATCTTCCTTCAGTTCTGGAACAATGTCTGTTTATGTCTCAGTGGCAGTCCTGCAATTTATGCCAGGTGTCAACAGGTTAGGGAATCGTCTCCAAGTGGTGTTCCTTTTTGGCACCTTTCATCTTGAAACCCAGTGCTCTAATTCCCCTCCTACCCAGGGTACAACACACACGGTACATTATTCCACCCTGGAAAAACTCGGCTGCGTCAGAAGGCTGCCACTCTTTTGCAGGTCCATCTGTATCTCTTCCCTTCTCCAAGTTTACTCCAGCATTTAATCCCTGACCTTAATTTCTATTCCCACTACCTTTCAAATAATGCTTGCACTTCAGCCTCTTTGCCACACCATTAATATTTGCCCTTCTGCATTCGTGATCCAAACTGCTTTCCCTTTTTCCAACTCTTACAGCCTCTTAATGCCTATCTCTTAGTTTTAGCCAACTTTCACCTATTTTAACGATCAGACTTTTATTAACTGTCTGAGTATTTAAGTACATTAGTCCTTTTGGATTAGTATAATTGCAGAAGGATTAATATTTTAGTTTGCACAATCAACTTGCTGCTACTATTTTGTTCTGCAGCAGGAGTAGTCACTAAATACATTCTAAGACTGTGATTGGAAGAGATCAGAATAATGGAAGAGGAAAATTAAACGGGCCCAATAAAATGATTATATTCTGAAAACACAATTAAAAATGTTGCATGCTTCCATTTCAGAAATATTCCAAGTTGCCAAAAGCAAAGAGGCTACAAATGTTCCTGCTCTTAGGACACCTGCATAGTACTATGGTTAATGTTTAGTGTTCAGGCACTAATTCAGCATTCATCTGAACTACCACATTACCGTTGTGAAGATAGAAATCTCCTGCTGGGGATCAGTTATCAGGGCAGATTAGCTATTAACCTACCATCTAATTTTTTCACTTCCATTATTCCCCAGTTCAGAACTAGGCATCCATGAATACAGAGGTGCATGGTAGCTTCAAAGTATATTCTATCGCAATGTATAACCTCATGGCCTGGAATTTCCTTCAGTCTACCATTCCAATCAAGCCAGTTGATAAACCCTGGTTTAATTAAGAATGCAGAAGGGAGTGGTGGGAGCAGTAACTGGTGTCCCTAAAAACCTAACCTGGCAAAGCTGCAACACAAAATATATGTGCTCAATGGCAAATCAACAATAGCCAGCTAAGCAAATTCACAACCATCTGATTTGATCAAAGCTCTGTCGCCCTGCCACATCTGATCATGAATGGTGATGGACAATTAAAATGCTGATGGGATGAGGAGGCTCCAAAGAGCATCCTCAGTCTCAAGGATAGTGGGGGCTGTCAAGTGAGTGCTAACGACAATGCTGAAGTGGTGAGTTAATGATTCATCCCGGCTCCCTACTAAGATTCCCACCATCAGAGAAACCAGCCTTCAGCCAATTTGATTCACTCTGCATCGTATCAAGAAACAGCAAACAGTACAAGATACAGAAACACTGTGGAAAAGGCAATAGGTTCATGGGAAAGTCATCACTTTCAAAGTCTCCTCCAGTGACACATGACAAGTTTATATCACCACTCCTTCACTGTCGCTAGGTCATAACCCCGGAATTACCCGTGAGGCAGCATTATGGGAGCACCCTTACCACACAGATTGTGGTGGGTAAAGAAGACACTCCCCTCACCATTTTCTTAGAACGATCATGTGCCACCTTTGCATCCAGAAGATGTTCTGTCATTAAGTTTCACTCCGGCTGAGGATAATAGCCAATCTGGGCCTTACCAGTGACACTCACACGCTAACCATGAATTTCAAATGTAGACAGATCATGCCTCCTTACACCTGAGTTACAGAATTTCAGGAAATTCTGGACCACATTCTTTATCTACCAACAATGCAAAGTGGTACCTTCAAGTATCTTAAAAGGAGTTTAGAATAATTTCTTAATGTATGAATAAACCAAACACGAGGGACTAGTAGAGATTGTAGAGTTATATGGTGTGAAAAATAAGTGGTACCCAATGATATAGTCCTGATTGTAACATTCTGAATGAATTTATAATCATATTAATAATAACAACATTTAAAATGGGACAAATAGAATGGGCAGCAGGCAGGTGGGAGCATCGCCTTCTCAAATTTCCCCACCTGACTTGGAAATATGTTGTTAAATCATCAGCACTATACCAAAATCTTTGAGCATCCTACCCAACAGTGGGAAATCCTTCATTGCATAGACTATTACTGTCGAGAAGGTACTGTAGCTCACCACTAGCTTCTTAAGGTCAGTGAGGTGTGGGGAATAAAAGTTGGCCTTACCAGTAGTGTCCATATCCCAAAAGCTATTAAAGAAAAAAAATTATTTATCTCTTGAGCCCTATGCAGGTGTAGTGAGATCAACACAAGTGACAGTAACAATGGCAAGTACTTCTGGGATTGATTATCATTTATTGGAGATTTTGGTGTGCAGGAAAGATAGCTGGAAATGGGAATAGACTGGCTGTTGACTTCAGCTGGAGTAAAGTTGTATGGCATGATATTGGGATGTTCGGAAGATGACTGACCTTTTCCTCAAGGAAAAGTCTGTTTTATAGAGACACAAGTGACTCCAGATACTGGAATCTGGAGCAACAAACAATCTGCTGGGAGAGCTCAGCATCTTGACCCACTGAGTTCCTCCAGTAGATTATTTGTTGCAACAGTTTGTTTTAGAACTGCTAATGCCGAAAGTCTCACTTAAAGTACATCAACGTTTCACAAATATTGCATTACTATTAATGGAAAAAGTTGTGGCTATTGTTAATAACGTTGTATAAACCCTTTTGGTAAACTGAGGACACTTATTGAATCATCCTTTTCCATTCCTTGTGATTCACTGAAGGAAGCAACATATGGTTGTAATATTTATAGAAAAAGGGATATAAATTTTTTTGCATTTGTGTTAAATACCAATCATATAAAGTTGATTTTTTTTTCATTCGTTCACTGATATGAATGTCATTGGCACTGTTGACGTTTATTGTCCATCTCTATTTGCTTCCAACTGAAGAAGCAGTTAAGAGTTAACCACCTTGTTGGGTCTTAAGTCGCATGTTGGCCAGACCAGGCAGAATTCTTCCCCTGAAGGACATTAGTGACCCAAATGGGTTTTTATGACAATCCAATTGTTGCATCTTTACTGTTACTGAGACTAGATTTTGTATTAATTGCATATTTTGATTATTTAGTGACTTGAATTTAAATTCCTTAACTGCCATAATGGGATTAGAACTCACCTCTCCGCATCATTGGGCTCCCCGTTAGAACAGCAACTTTGCAAATTGCATTGCTATTCTATAAAACTCCTTATAAATGAATGGACATAATGTCCATTAAGTGGTTCCACCAGTTATAAATCATATGTAGTGGGAAAACTTGGCTTTAATTATTCAGCCCATTAAACTATATGCAATTTTTGCTCAATTAACTGCATTTCTTCTGGTCAGCTCCAAACAGTGGTGCAGCTAATAGAGCTACTGCCTCAGAGCTCCAGTCATTTGGATTCAATACTGACCTCTGGTGCTGTCTGTATGGAGTTTGCACATTCTCCTCGTGACCACTTGGATTTCCCTCAGGCATTCCTAAATACCAAAGGCATGCAGGTCAGTAGGTTAATTGGCCACTGTAAATTGCCCTCAGTGTGTAGGTGAGTGGTAAAATTTGGGAGGAGTTGATGGGAATGAGGGGAGAATAATAATGGAATTTGTGAAGGTTTGTGTAAATGAGTGCTTGATGGTCAGTGAGGACTCGGTGGGTCATAGAACATAGAACAGTACAGCACAGGAACAGGCCCTTCAGCCCACAATGTTGTGCCGAACCAATTACATTATTAATAAAATGCCCAACTAAACTAATCCCTTCTGCCTACACAATGTCCATATCCTACCATTTCCCTCACATTCATGTGCCTATCTAAGAGCTTCTTGAACACCTCTATTGTATTTGCCTCCACCACCACCCCAGGCAGCACATTCCAGGCACCCACCACTCACTGTGTAAAAAGACTTGCCCTGCACATCTCCTTTGAACTTCACCCCTCTCACCTTAAATGCAAAGGACTCTAATTTGAAAGTGGCTGAGGCAACTAGGCAACTGCTCTTACTGCAGAATGGTCATAAGGTAGTCATAAGATGACCATCTTGCAGATTTAGTTGATGCCTCATCAATACAGTTGCTTCTTTCTGTCCGTATTTTCATGCTTGGTATATATTACCATTATTTGAAAATTCAACATTTCACATTCATTTTTGTTATATTTTAATACTTAAAAAATTAAATTTAATGATTCAATGACCTATGACATTATACTGCTAAACAGTTTATACTAATTTGGAAGACACTGCATGGTTTCAAATGTGAGATCTATGTTTAGTAGTATACTTGAGAGGAATTAAATAAAACAGTTGACAAAAGGAAACAAAAGTGATGCAAATAGATTGATGTATGCTCCCATTTACTATTATCGTTGCCCAGGATGTTTAATATTGATTAATTGGGTTTGACAAACTTATAGGTCAGGAGTTCTGAGAGAAAATAGGAAGATAACCACCTTTGCGGCATTTAATTTCAGTGGCTTTTAAATGACGCATGACATAGACAAGATTTCCATTCAAAACTCATGTGAAGGAGAATAGAACGTGAACTGCAAAAGGTGTATTTGAAGCTTCATGTTGGGTATCTTTTGTTAATTGCAAGGCAGCAGTTTGACAAAATAATTAAAAGTTTCAGACAATGTAATTAACCATTATCTGCTGCTAGAGAGGGATTCTTGCCTTGGAATTAGTTCTGGATACCAGAGAGTATCCAGAAGAAAAATTGCATCTTCAAGGATCTCAGTCAATTTCAATGTGCATTACAAGCTTCGAAGTAGTTTGGAATTGTGGTCACTGTATTAATGAGAGAAATGAAGCAACTGTTTTGCGTGAACAGTGAGGCCCAACAGACATTAATGAAATAAATGATCAGCATTTGTATCAATAGTCCAGGGTTTGTAGCAGTTGACTCCTGCTACCCCCTGATGTAGGAAAAGAGGTTTATCCATTCCAGAGAGGTCATCAGCTGCTTGCAGGAAGACCTATCAACATGGACCGAGAAGGAGCAGGTAACATTCCTATCACACAAAGGCATGTTGGTAATGACCACCAAGGCATGACCCAAGACATTCAAGAGCATTACCACTATTGAGTCCTCCATCAGCAAAATCTTGAACCAGAAATTTGATTGGACCTGCTGTGTTAATATTGTGCCTGCAAAAGCAGGTCAAAGGTTAGACGTTTGGGAAAGGATAACTAATAGATAGCAGTGGGAGTGCTTGCTGAGGACATTTACAGAGATAGGAGGATGATCACGACTTGTGATCATGACTCATGTAAAGTTAAAGAAGGAAACTGCCTGGAGTAGGATGTGGAGTAGCTGAAATAGGTTGGGCTCTTTTACAACACTGAAGGTTCAACCGTCTGGCCACAGCCTGTTTCAGTCTTTGAGGTCCATGCCATTCCCACATCGCATGTAGAATTTCATATAGTAGTATCAGCATCGTGCAATGTTTGGTTTTACTGTGCATGCTCAGTAGCCTCTATGTGTGCACATGTTGTATGCATGGAACTGGATTGAAGAATGCTATCAATTCACAAAGTACCCAACTGTAAATAAAATGGTGTCTGTGATTAAAATTCTATCGTGTGCTGTATAAAAATATTGGGCAGTGTGATATAGTTCTCAGGGCTTTACCTGCAGGCTCCAAATTGATGTGTAAGGACCATGTATTTTTTAACCATTGTATAAGTAGGTGAATTCCCTAGAATGTAAAGGCTGGAATTGGAATTGATCATCTGAAGACCAAGTACAATAGCTGAAGCAGACCATCCTGCTGAGGGACTTCCACCAGCCCTGAAGTATTTCTATCTGAATTATTTAACAAGTGTTTTTAGAGGAACATCCAACAAAATCTGCTCTGACATATTCTCCAATGCAGTTTCACTCAGCCTCTGATAAGATTTCCTGTATCTCCAGGGAGATTTCTGCAGCGAATACACAATATCATCATTTCCTTGCATCGGTCCAATTAAAGTGTAATTTTCTTGTTATGAGACAAGTAAATGTGAACTTGAAGTTTGGCATTAAACTAAATATTTTTGGTTATGAACTGGCTTAATTTTCAAAAAAAAATAACACTAAGGTGAACTCATAGATATGAGGATGATATGGAAATTATGCAATTGTGTTTAGGGTGAAACAACTCCCTATTTCCTGAGGAATGTTGCTGAGTCAACTTTGTTCAGTGAATTCCGTGTAATTGCTTGTACTGATATCATAAATCAACTTATTTGTAGTATTTAATAATGTCCAACAAAATGAAAGTAAGTATTTTTTAATGAGAAGAAAAATCAAAGGGAGCAATTTTCAGTGAAAAGATTGCAAAAGCAAACCAAACATGACTTTGGTAAAGATCAAGCCCCGTTCCTGTAGAGAATCTTGCATCAAAACCAAGGAACATTCATTTCTTGTTCCATTGATGCCTCAGGAGGTAAGTGCATTTCCTGACAATATCTTCTGCCAAACAGACCGAGAAAAATCATATGTCTCATCACCAGGTGAAATGTGTCAGCTGTGGCTCAGTTGGTAGTTCTTGTTTCTCTGAGTCAGATGGTTGTGTGTTGAAGCCGTTCTCCGGAGGATTTAGGGGGCGATGCACCGAATTCCAGTCATTGATGTAATTTAGAAACAGCAGTAGTCCAATTGAAATACACCATAATTTTTTCTGATCATAGAACACACTGCAGTGATGTCATGGAAGCCACTTTGAACAGTGGTATACAGATGCATGATGACTGCTTGCAATGTAATCATCTGAGTACCCACTCAGACCTTTGATGGAGGTTGTCGATGGTGCAGTGCAAACTGTGAGATCTACAGATGTGTTGATGGAGGTGACCTTGTGTGCCATGTTGGCAAGGATGGCTGTAGGTTTTGTGCAATGTCCTCTGGAAAGCTGGTATTGGATTCCTTCTTGTCTTTTATTATAGAGTGTTAGCTTCCTGTCAGATTTCCCTGTACACCAAGCACTTGGTTGTGGTCACGGAGTAGTTTCCCACTCCATTGGCATGTTTACTTCATTATTCTTGAATAGGTGATAAATTTCTTACTGGACAACATTATTTTACAGGGAGTTGAAGTGATACTGTCAGGTTTGTACCTGTGTCTATTTTGCCATCCATTTTTGAATTTGGGCACTATATTAGATTACTTCCAACAGTCTGATGCCTTCCCAGAGTCCACTGACCTCCTCCAATTGAGTGTCTGTGTACTCACTGTCATGGAAATTGGCCCTTGGGTGACTGCCAACATCTGTGGAACTGTACTGCAGTGTGACTCAAGGACACATACTGATCAAAACAGAGCTATAGTCAAGTTCCAGCAGCCTGCTCCCACTGTGCAAGAGTATGTTCAATATAATTCATTACATTGTAAAATGTTACAGTATCAGGTGGAGGTGAAGGTGTCTCTTAATTGTCAGGTTGCTTGGTAAAGTATATTGCTTTTTGATGTCATAATGAAGGAATATTTTGTGGAGCGGGTGCAGAGAGATTGGGCACCAGTGGGAGGGCTTGATTGCATCGTCCACCTAACAGGAGGATTGATTGATTTTTTTTGGCCTTGTATCATTAATGAAAAATCAGTGAGCTCTTGGCACCAAAGGAGCACACTCAGGCAGCTAACCAATCTTTGGAACAGGCTGTTCAGGAAATCCAACTGTTCTCTTTGTTGTTGAGACTGGAAACTCCAATGGACTGGGGGAAGGAAGGGGTTGAAAGGGGGAAAAGCAGACATTTTTGGCAACAGTCTCTTCGGTATGCCTCCTGGCTCTCCAGAAATCATTCAAAAGTTTACCAGTGTTGTTTGCAAATCAGTCTCTTGCGATCTCTTTAAGGACCCCTAGTTTAGTTGTGTCCAGCAGGCAGGGTGTCCAATTCAAGTGTTCCCCTTTTTTTTGTTATTTTGCATTAGTTTTGAGTACTTGCCCCAGCCTACAGCTAAAGACAGTGCACTTTTGTACCTCTGTGGGACTGTAATCTCACTGGGAGAACCTCTTGAGACTGTGTTGGAGGATTGTCCTTGCACCATGGAATTTGGTTATACCACTCAAATGAAAACAAAGCACACTGATTAAAAAAAAATGCAGTTTTGAAATATGATGAATAAAATAACTAGAGAGAGCGGAAGAGAGGAAACCCCCTTTAACTTCCATTGAGTATGCGCATGTTCTACTTGAACAAAGTAGTATTTTGTCCAGCTTTACAGTTTGAATCTGCATCAGACCCTGTGAATGTTTCAACTCCCTATCATAAGTAAGCAAATGGAGGACACTGAAAGGTGCTGTTGGAATATTGTGCATGAGACAGAATTAGGAAAAATCTCGGATGAAATTACTTAGCAATGATACTACCCTTTGTTTTTTCTTAACAAGAAACTCCAAAATGCATTCCAGTTAGGACACACACAAATAAAAACATTTACCCATGTATCTGGTTTTTTTAGTATTGGGGCTTACCAGTGTAGGTGTGGAGTTGATACTTCCCCAGACTATTTATTTTCAAATGGTGCCTCATTTTCTGTTTGTATAACATGGTGAGGAACTGCTTAATCCAGCTCAGTTTAGGCTTGTATATTTATTCCTTTCTCACAACCGATTATTTAGTTGTTAAGGAACCAGTCTATGGCTCCTTATTTTGTGGAAGGCCAAAGTGGAATGGTCTATAGCTAACCATGAATAAAATAAAGTTGTGCATATCCTCATAAAATGTCACCATGTTATTTAAATGCCTCTGAATCTTCTGTTGAAATATGAGCAAGATGACATTGGAATGAAGATTTGTTGCCTGCAGGGCATCCCTTAGCCTGAACCTGCAACATGCATTGGTGTTCATTTAATATTTAGATATTAAGATAAGATATCTTTATTAGTCACATGTACATCGAAACACACAGTGAAATGCATCTTTTGTGGAGAGTGTTCTTGGGACAGCCCACAAGTGTCACCACGCTTCTGGTGCCAACATAGCATGCCCACAACTTCCTGACCTGTACTTCTTTGGAATGTGGGAGAAAACCGGAGCATCCAGAGGAAACCCATGCAGTCACGGGGAGAACGTACAAACTCCTTACGGACAGCGGCCTGAATTGAACCCAGGTCACTGGCGCTATAATAGTGTTATGCTAACCACTACACTACTGTGCCTGCCCTAACGCAATGCTTAAAAGAAAGCAAATGGAAGAAAAGATGCTGTACACCTGCTTCATTTTAGGATGGAGCTTGAAGTCCATCCCTTTGAGTCTGAAGGACATGGTGGAATTAGAGCAATGATGGCACGAGACCTAATCTGTTCTTGCATCACTGTGGGCTGACAGGAGTATAAATTCCCTATAATACATACTGATAATATTTGGACATTCAGGCCACCTGTAAACCAGTGAACTCCAATAGTGTGCACATTTCACTGAGCAACACTGTTCTCACCCTCCCTGCCAGATCCACAAGGTGCATTGAGGAGTGAGAGTTAAATCATCTGCAGGTGGAATCAGGTCAAGAACAGCAAAACCATCTGCGTTTCACAATGCAGCCTGTGTATACAATACTTCTGAGTGGTTGGACAGTGTGATAATCAAGGTAGGGACCACCAGACTGGCTCTATGAGTAGTTGGAGCCCAACGTGGAATGTGTTATCCTTTCTCTTCCCAACGTGTGACTACTGAAGATGGGTGTATTCCCAGAGGTGTGTGCCACAACACTCTACAAGCCTGAGAAAATTTGATGATCCCAACACTGGTGCCAGGAGGGCAGGACAAAATCTGGCTCCATCCCTCTGCTACATCCAACTATGCGAAATTGCAGATAGGGCCAGACAAGAGCCTGGAATCAGCTCCATTCCTGTAGTGAGTTTCAGGAATATCTTTTCCAGATTTTTATTTTTTCATGTTCTTTGTTCCTTAAAGAAAACTTTCAAATTTATATTTAGAAGGGTTCTATTTTATTAAAATGGTTTAATAATTTTTATATCAGAGTTGTGAATAATGTATTTCACAGTGGACTCAATCTGAAGTAGCTATTCAGTACTGTGCAATAAATAGTGCTTAATAGAAATACTGCCTGAGCTGAGATAGAGGGATAGAAATGTCTTAGACCAAAAAACAAACAGCTGGAGAAACACAGCAGGTAAGGCAGCATCTGTGGAAGGAAATGGGCAGTCGACATTTTGGATCAGGACTCAGTACAGAGGAATTTTGTGAAACTATTAACAATTTCGTTACTTTACATGGTTATACAAAAGGTCAGTACAGTTGTAGGCTGACTAGCAGCAACATTCTCTTTGAAGATTTGGCACCATGTGATTTTAAGCACAGTCACTCTTTTGATGTAGTTTTGCTGTATTCTACATTAGTACTGTTCAACCTTAAGTATAGAATTGCAGCGTAAAACATTGATATTTAAAAGGGTAAGGCGATGATACATAGTTCGGCGATTTATTTATTTGTGCAGAGAATATGGGTGTGTGATATGCAGGAACTTTTCTTCTAAGCATTTCTCATGCAACCGGCATCCCCCATTCCCTGTGGATGCTGGATGGCTGAGACTACACTGTATGTAATGTTTTAAATTAATTTTCATCAGATGAATGTTTTCAATTAAATGTCTTCTACATTTTAATTAATAATTTTTTCAAATAATTTAAACATATTTCAACTATTTTATAAAAGTCTTTCATTATCAGTTGAAAATACTACGGTGAAAACACCACAGAAAGCATCCAACCTGGATGCATCTCAGCTTGGTACGGCAACTGTTCTGCCCAAGACTGCAAGAGTTGTGAATGCAGCCCAGTCCAACATGAAAACCAGTCTCCCCTCCATTGACTCTGTCTACACTTCCTGCTGCCTTGGTAAAGCAGCCAATACAGTCAGGCACCCCTCCTACCTCGGTCATTCTCTCTTCTCCCCCCTTCCATCGGGCAGATGATACGAAAGATTGAGGACATGTACCACCAGACTCAAGGACAGCTTCTATCCTGCCATTATAAGACTCTTGAATGGCCTCTTATCGAATAAAGATGAACTTTTAATCTTGCAATCGACCTCATCATGACTCTTGCACTTTATTTGTCTACCTGCACTGTACTTTCTCTATAACTGCAACACTATATTCTGCATTTTTTTCCCTTTCATACTACCTTGATGTATTTATGTATGGAAAGAACTGTCTGGATGGCATGCAGACAAAAGCTTTTCACTGTATCTTGGTAGACATGACAACGATAAACCAATTACCAATTTTAACAGCAGAGTGAATAGAGTCATTTGGCTGCTTGGGGGCACGGCCTCAGGATTCATCACCTGAGGCTTGATCACTGCCCCTGGACTATTCTTTGAGAGGCAGCTGCAGCAGCAAGACCTTGAGTTTGATTGGAGCCCCGTGGCTGGAAGATGTTCATGTGACTGCAGAGTTAATGGGAAAAGGGGAATAAACACAAGGAGCAGGCTGAGTCAAGCACAGTCTTCCCAATGTTTCATGTCAGTGACGGTGCTGAACTTATCGATCCTCAAATTAGTTATTCTAAAAAGATTTTAGGTTCGGTGATGAAAGCAATAACAATACAGGTATTACTGCTATTATGTGATAGTTATGTTCCTAAGAAATCTTGCATTGCAGAAAATCGCGTTATAAAAACAATTGTTTCAGTGGTAAAAAGGGGTTGGGGCTAGAGACTTTCAGACTGACAATAATAAAGTTATTTTTCCCTCAGGAGTTTCAAAAATAAAGATGCTTTTAACAGTTATAAGGTTATTTTGTTGCCGCAGGCTAAAAATACTAAATGCTGCATGTTTCATTGCATAATAGAGTATCATTGCACAAATATTAATAGAAATGATTGCTTGTCAGTTTCCAAAGTGTAACGCTTAAATGGCTGAAAAACACGATGATGCTGGAGGAACTCAGCAGGCCAGGCAGCATCAGTGAGGAAAAGCAGGCGGTCAACGTTTCGGGTCAGGACCTTTCTTCAGGACTGAAGATAGGAAAAGGGGAAGCCCAATAAATAGTATGGAAAAGCAGAGCAGTGATAGGTGGACAAAAGAGGGGAGGTGGGGTGGGCACAGGGTGGTGATAGGTAGATGCAGGTGAGAGATAGTGATAGGCAGGTGCGGGGGAGGAAGGGAGAGCAGATCCACTGGAGGATGGGTCAGAGGTAAGGAGAGAAAGGAAAATAAAGGTCGATAAAAGAGAGATAGGCTAGGAGAGGGAAGAAGAGAAGAAGCACGGTGATGGTGGGGGGGAATTTACACAAAGTGGGAGAATTCAATGTTCATGCCATTAGGCTGCAAGGTTCCAGAATGGAAAATGAGGTGCTGTCCCTCCAGTTTGTGCTTGGAATTCTCCTGGCAGTGGAGGGAGGCTGAGGATTGACATATCACTGAGGTGTGAGGGGGAGTTGAGGTGACTGGCAACGGGGAGATGCAGATCACGGTTACAGACAGAGTGCAGGTGTTCTGCGAAATGGTCACCCCGTCTGCGTTTGGGCTCACCAATGTAGAGGAGGTCACACTTGGAGCACCTCTCTTTTTTCCCTTTCTGTCCTTGGTTCTTGAGTGTATTGCTGTAGGCTCAACAGTTTCCCATTAGTTCTGAAGATTAGCCTCACTCCCGAAAGAAGTTTATTGGAGATGTAGTTCAGCATTGTAGCTGGAAAGATTAAGAAGTGTGTTGGGGCAATGATGCAGCCTTGTTTGTCACTGGTCTTCATTGAGCTTACTTCTTTGATAGACCCATTGGTTAGTTTCATGGCTTGCATACTATCATGGAGCAAACGTAAAATGGAGACCAATTTCTGTGGGCTGCCAAATTTGTGTTCCACAGACCCTCCCAATTGATGAGTCAATAGCTTTACTGATTTCAAAGAAGGCCACATATTGTGGCTGGAGCCGCTCTCTGCATTTTCTTGGGGTTGTTGCATCGTAAAAGTCATGTCCAGTGTGCCTCTAGATGAACAGAATCCTCACTGTGATTTGTGAAGCAGTTCTTCAGCTAGTGGGAGGAGATGGTTCAGAAAGATCCTGGTGATGACTTTCCCTGTGGCAGAGAGCAGGGAAACCTCTCTGTAGTTAGCATAGTCTGGAAGGATAAGTGGAGCAACATCAGAGTCTTCATCCAGGCCAATGTCCTCACCATTGGGCCCTAGTTGGGCAGGCACAGTAGTGTAGCAGTTAGCTAAACGCTATTACAGCACAGCAACCTGGGTTCAATTCTGGCCACTGTCTGTAAGGAGTTTGTACATTCTCCCTGTGTCTGCGTGGATTTCTTCCAGGTGCTCCAATTTCCTCCCACGTTGCAAAGACACAGGGATTAGGAAGTTGTGGGCATGCTATTTTGGCGCCGGAAGCGTGCCAACACTTGTGGGCTGCCCCCAGAACACTCTAAGTAAAAGATACATTTCACTGTGTATTTCAATGTACATGTTACTATTAAAGAAATCTTATCTTATCTTATCAAGTCACTCTCAGTCAGCTGGCCATGTCATTGGTATGTCTGAAACCAGACTCCATAAACAGATACTGTCCTGGGAGGAGATGACGAGGCAGGCAGAGAAAAAGGTTCAAAGGTGTGTTCAAAGCTTCTTTAAAATAAATGCAAGGTAATTGCTGACCCGTGGGAACTGGCCCTTGACTGCTCAAAGAGGAGAATTCAGATGGTATTGAGAACCTCAAGGCCATGCATCAGAAGCACAAAGAGGACCCACATAGGTGATGGAAGGAGTGCAACCCCCACAAACTAGCCACCCACCAGCCCCATTATTCACCTCTCACCCCACATGTGGCAGAATCTGCAGTTCCCACATTGTTCTCATTGGCCACCTTAGAACCCCACTCTCAAAAGAAACAGAGTGGAAGTAACTCACAAAATGCTGGAAGAACTCAGCGGGTCAGGCAGCAAGCCATCCTCGGTTCAAAATGAAGAAGGAGGAGCAAAAGGCATTTTCTGCAGGACAGCAGAATAGGAAAGCAGCATCTTGCAAGTTCTGTGTCAATTGTAAATAGTTACAAATAATAGTCCTGCAGTATTACCGTACTTCTACACTTGGCTGTCCTTTCACTCTCAGAAACTGTGGGGAGAAATTGGCAGCAGTTTTGGAGAATGGGGCATAGCATAGCCATTATAGGTTGGTACTGGAGAAATTGAATGTTTATAAAGGGGCTGGATTCCAATCTAACAGATTTTTTGCCTGGGATGTTGTTGAGATTTGTGAGTGTTGTGGATCCTTATCATTCAAGCAAGTAGAGAGTTCTCCATTAAGCTCCTAAATTATTTGCTTTTTAAATGGCGCCTTGTAACTAGCTTTGGGGTGTCAGTGGGTGAGTCACTTGCCACAGGATACCCACCCTCTTATCTGCTTTTGCAACCACAGTGTTTATGTGGTTGGCCAAATTGTGTTTGGTAGCAAGTTACAATAAAGTGATAATTTTTTGCCATTATATTTTGTAATTTTCAGGCACCTAGCATACGAGTTAGAAGACTACATTCCAAAGACATACAGAGTTTCTGCATTCTGTTATCATTTTTCCCATGTACTTCCTTGATGTACTGATGTGATGAAATGATCCATATGGATAGCATGCAAAGCAAAGTTTTTCACTGTACCTCGGTACATGTGACAATAATAAACTAATTCCAATTCCAAGAATTGAGCATGTTCTTCAGTGTTCATTGTGACTTCAATGAGAACAGTAGGGGTGCTACATTATCATGGTTGTCTTTTTTTAAGTGAGGTATAACAAAATCTCTGCCAATGGGATTGTTAAAAAAAAATCCTGTGGCACTTCTGATAAAACATCATCAAAACTGATATTTGATAATTTATCTCTGTTGTTTGTGGGGTTTTAGTATTTACTAATTCTTGTCACATTTCCCTACGTTAGATTGAAAACATAATCCTTATCTTTAAGGCACTTAGAGCATTGATGGGTTAGCGCCATAAGTTAAAGCAACAAGTTGTATTTGCATGGCAACTTTTACATAGTCCAAGGCACCTCAAAGGGGTGTCATCAGGCAACATTTGGCCCTCACCCACATGTGAGGACAGATGACAGGAAGGTAAAAAAGGCAGAAAGGTTGAGACTAAAAAAGAGCAGAAGAAATGCAAAGTGATGTTCTGTGTGGGTGTAGGCCACAATTGGATGGTCAATATCCCCTAAAAAAGGCTCCTCTTGATTGCTGCAGGAATACTTTTGGAGCAAGTGTTTGAGAGCCCAGGTGGAGTGGGAAATGCTTGTGGTAGCCCCTCAAAAATACTATGACTGGACGGTAGGAGCCCTTCAGTGTACCTCTCTTACCTCACCCTTTATTTTCAACCACCAGGCCTATTGCCACCTTGTACCTGCTACATTTCCAGTCCTGGTTTCAGTGGGCTCCCAGCAACACTTACTGAATGTTGGCAGTGTGCCCATGGTACTCTACTATTTAATATTGTCCTTCTGGTAACTAGGAATATCTTAATCAATGTTCTATAAATATAGAGTTCTCATAATTGTAACATGTGATGTGCAAGGTTTATAGAGGATGATTTTCATGGGCCTGCACTGAGCACTCTGACATTTGAAAATGATGTCGATCAGAATGTGTGACTCTGAAGGAAATGGACCAATTTCATTCCATTAGTTTAAATGGAAAGAACATTGAAGGGTTTACTTCATAGGCATGTGCTTTGTCTTGTTACAATGTCCAACATTTTTCATAGTTATACACTCAGGAAAATATCCCTTCCTCTGCGTTAGGACAGATTTAAGGCATATTTAAAAGAAATCTGTTCCACTACTGGTCTGTTGTGAGATGCAAGGTTAGCAGGTGCAGAAAAAAGAATTGCAAGTAATTTAAAAAACCTAAGCCAGCCTTGCTTCCAATAGTTTAACAAGTGTTTCTTTATTATTTTTCATTAAGAAAGATTGTAGGGAAATCGATCCCTCTGTAAAACTGTATGTGGTTCATTGATGTGATTTAGATAAACTGAATAGTTTTGGGTCTGCAGTTGTGATCAGCTTGAAAGATTACTTTTCATTCTGCCTTCTGTAATGAGAGTTTTAAACACATGCTGAGGTGTGCAGTATTTCAGTCATCAGTATGCAGAGCACAGATTTGCTGTTATGATCATTTAAGTAGGTATTGAGCAATAAAAGTCACATTCTGGAGCCATAAGGATGAGAGACCTATGTAGGGGAACAATTGGTGATATTCATCATGAAAAACAGAATGGCCCTGTATACTACTGTCACATGATGAGAAATCTCCTCCTATGCCACTGTGCATCTTCAAATTCAGTGACTGTCATTCTGAGTGAGGTGTGTAGGTTTCCCATTTTGGTTGTGGTGAGAGGAGACACAGTGCCAGCAATTCTTTTATTTGGTGCAATGTTGATGTGTGTTGGACGAATGAATGTAAATCACTGCACTCATCGAACACAAAGTTTGTTCCAGGTCTCTCTACCCCTCTGCCTCAACACATGGAGGCATCCAGATATGCACAGTGATGTCAACTGGCATGTAGCACATTTTGTTGTCACTTGCACATGATTGTCCCGCAAACACCTTGAAGGGGACCAACCTGACCTAGTTCATGAATTTGAAGTTTGGCATGTCGAACTTCCTGCAGGTGGGCCCCCTTTAAAATTTGCGAAGTATCATCCCCAATACACGCTGCCCCCGGGACGGCTGCGGTGGGGAAGAGACAGTCACCCACCTCTTTGCAGACTGTGGATTTGCTAACAGGGTATGGAGAAGGATGCAAGTGTCCTTGTCTCGGTTCATCCCAAGCAGCTGCGTAACAGAGGACTGATCTACGGGCTGTTCCCAGGGTCACACACTGAGACAGATGTCAGGTGCTGCTGGAAGATCATCAACTTGGTGAAAGACGCCCTTTGGTCTGCCCAAAACTTGTTGGTCTTCCAGCACAGTGAGATGTCCATAAGGGAATGCTGCCAAATGGCACATCCAGGCTGCAGGAATATGTGCTGGAGGATTACAGCCAATGCTAAGGCTCTGTGGGGAAGGACCACGGTCTAGGGTCCTTTCGCTACTGGATGTGGAGGGGCAGGGTTGGGTAGGAAGCCCCTCAAACATTGAAATGGTGCATCGCCCAGGGGACCACATGAGTGGCAATGGTGCTATGTTTCAAAAAAAAGTGTTAACGCCACTGAATGTATTGACCAAATGACACAAAGAATGTAAAACGTTTTTGAATTGCATTTTTCTTTTTGCATATATATTTTATGAGTAATGTTTATTTTTGAAATAAAAAATTACCCCTCACAGAGATTGGAAGAAAAATCCACCTAATGTGGATGGCTACCTTCTCATATGGCTTTGTGTAGTCACTGAGAATAAAAAAACACTGTTGTTATTTGCTGAAGTTTATCTGTTACAGGTATTGCAAAGAATGGGCCTGGTCCTGTTACTGCAGGACATTCCATTCAGTTGGACTGATCTGTACTACCAATGCCTTGTAGAAAAGCTTGTGCAGAAGAACACCTTTTGTCCACAGGTCAATCAGCAAGTGGTCTGCACAAAATGCTCTAAAGGCCCTGTGGAGGAAAGTAATGGTAGATCCTTTGGGATGGTTTCCCAGGCAGTTTGTCAATGTCCTTTGGCAGGATGCCTTATTGCCAGATGTTTCAAATAAGCACCTTGCTTGACTGGTGGTGAGAAGAGCCCTCCCTGTCAGATAGCTCATGCACAGCTGGAGCCCAACACAACTGTGCTCTGTCCTCAAGGTGGCTGCGCTGGGGATGAGAGCATCATCCACTTCCTTCCAGAATGTATGTTTGTCAAAGTCTGGAAACAGGTGCAGTGATAACTTTCATCCTGGGCTACCCAGAGTAGTTTTGAATCAAGGACTGTTTCATGTAGCTAACAAAAAGACAAGTGCAGCTAGATCCCATGTGAGTGTCCATGACTACACTTTTTATTTGTAGAAAGTGGGAGGAATTGAAAGAGAAGTTGTTGAAGGTAAGAACAAGTTCTGCCAGGCGGATGAGAGTGTTACTAAAGGGGACTGTTTGGGTCATTGTTCCAGAAAGAAGTGAAGGGCCCTAGGACCTTTCTGATGGAGGATGGAGGTTACTGAGACTGGATGTCCATGGTAAAGATGAGGTGGTTGGAACCAGGGAACTGGAAGTCATTGAAATGGTGGAGGGCATGAGAGGTGCCCTTGATGTAGGTGGGAAGGGACTGGGCAATGGACAATGGGGGACAGGATAAGAGTCAAGGTTTGGTGGAGCAAGAGCAGGCAGAAATAGTTCACGACTCCTCAGGTAATGAGGCAGTCCACAACCAAATGCAGCAAGACCGGGACAATATCCAGGCCTGGGCTGATAGGTGACAAACAACATTCTGTTTCTTCCCTCTCTTCCATGAACTGTATTTCTGAGTTAAATGCAAGTTTTTTTTAGATTTGTGTTTGCCTTTGCTCTGTTAAAATGTGCTGGTTATTGTTTTGGAAAATAACAGGTTGATGCTTCTAAATTACGTTAAATGAATGGTTGATTTTTGCTCTGCATTTCATGTGACCAGTGTGGTGTAAACTAACTAGATGGTGAACTCTATATGATGTGTATATTTTGTTTATCTTCTTGCAGAATGATGAAGTTGTGCTGCAGTGCAGTGCCACTCTCCACAAAGAGCAGCTCAAACTCTGTCTCGCTGCCGAGGGTTTTGGCAATCGACTCTGTTTTTTGGAGTCTACCTCAAATTCTAAGGTGAGCCTTTTTGAATCTTTGTTGTACTTTCATCAGTCACCGTAGACTTTAGCATCTGTAACTGGCAACACATCAAGACTGAATCCTCAAGGCTATGTACAGTATAACAACTTGTAGTATAAATTCCGAATGGCAGAGCAGACTCGATGGGCTGAATGGCCTAATTCTGCTCCTGTGTCTTCTGGTCTTAAAAGAAGTAGTATTGCAAGAGAAGTCAGAAATTAATTTGTTGATTAATGAAAATAATGAAGAGCTGCTACACTTTCAAAATTTAAATTACTCATTCATGATAACCACAACTACTTATTTAATGATTAAAAAAGATAAATATTAAGAGAGATTTCTTGTTTAATATTTATACAGCCTCTATGTTTTGGCTATATTTTTCTTCTTGGTCTACGGGGTGCTAAGTCCTTTTATAAGGTTCCCTTTGTAAACTGAACTGTGCAGACAGGCATGATAAAAGGAGGATCATATGTTGCTTTCAATGAGAATGTCCCTTAATAATGCTTGCCATACTAAGTTATCTATCATAGAAGAGCCATAAGCAAGGTATGTTGACTAAGTCATGCGACATTGTGAATGCACTTTTTCTTGGGAAGCTGCATTGTCTCTCACTGAGATATTTTGAGCTCTTTCCTTCTTTCCAAGACCTCGACTCCTTATACAAAGGCAACATATTGGAAATCTGAAATGAAAGTAGAAAATACTAGAAATACTCAACAGGTCTGGCAGGATCTGACGAAAGGTCATTGACCTTCCTGAAACATTCACTCTCCACTTATTCATTATTTATAATGAAAATATTTTATTACAGCATTAATTGCCTGCTTGTCTTCAATTCAGAAATTAGTTATCCTTTCATACTTTATCCCTATGGCCATTATTTATACATCAGTCTTGACTGTGAATGTCATCATGCATTTTTATCGCAAGAGGTCATTACAGCTCCAGTTGCCAGCAGTCCTGTATTGAAAGGGCTTTACTGAATCTAAAAAGTAAATAGGTCAATACCGACTGCCTTATTTCCCTTAAGATTTTCCTGCTCTGAGCCCTGTGGAAGGAAGGTCACGATAACCAAAATTCTGCAGTCAGTGGACCCAGCTATTGGCTTTTCACTGACTGCAAAAATAAGTTGGAGCTTCCCTTTTGCCGGCTTGCATCGATTCTCTCGACAGAGATTATGGGAGCTGCTGCCAGTCTCCTTGCCTGGTCTGGTCTTAATGATCAACCCTTAACTACCCTTTGAAATGGCCCAACAACCCATTCGTCCTAGAGGCCATTAATGGAGGTTACAATGCTAGCCTTGCCAATGATACCTGCATCCCATGAATTCACGAAAGTAGGTCAATATGAAACTACATTATGTGACCTCTGCCATCAGGATGACATGGCAAAAATGCAGCAAAAATTGCCTGTCAATGCGGAGAAGACACCTCTTGGCATCTCCATGTTGCCTCAGGCACTAGTCATTGCAGAGCTGCTGCTTGTTGTTGAAACAGCCTCTCTCTGCAATGCTGTAATCTAGGTGCAATGTTAAATCACTTCTTCCACATCAGTGTGTTTCACAGAAGACTCATGTGGGCAATGCCTACACACTACCTTTCACCAGTGAAAGAGGCTGAAGTGATGATACCCAGTGATATGCCTATTTTGATACTTGGCATTAAAAGACAACATGGACAAACAACAAAAGTGGAGAAGTATTTATGGTTACCAGGCCTTCAAATTAGGTTTAAGAAGCCAGCTAGCTCCAAATGTTCTCAACATTGATGCTCACTGGTGCACATTTTGCTCAGGCTGCTTTGTTTTACACACTGAATGGCAATAAGTGTCAGCTTTCACACATTATGAAAGCTGTTTTCTGCAAATGGGTTTGAGCTGTCAACCAGTATTAATCCTGCAGCAGAATGTCACAGAGACACTGCCTAATGATGATGCAAGTTGAGCACTTTTGTTGTAGCTAGTGATTTTAACTTAAACATTTACTTTAGTGGAACCAATATGTTGCAGTGGAAAAGCATTTTTTCCAGTGCAACATTTCTATTTAAGTAGTAGCTCACCTTGTTGACAGCAGGATCAGATGAAAGTGACTAACCAGTAAAATAATAATTCCAGGAATTCTTGGAGATCAAAAGTAGTGTTTATTTTAGAGAATGTTATTGTCCTGGAGAATGTTCAGGTGTCAAAATCTCACCTGCAGTGCTTGCTCATGGCCACATTTTATTCAACATCCATTGCTGAATCGGTTACAACTAAGTGCAATTGGTGGTGCTCGTGTTTTCTTCTCTGAGCTTTTATCAACAGAGAGCAACATAAAAAGCGCTGGAGGAACTCAGCGGGTCAGGCAGCATCTACGGAGGGAAATGGACAGTTGACCTTTTGGGTCAAGACCCTTCATCTGGGCTGAAAGAAAGAGGGGAGATGGCCGGTATAAAAAGGTGGAGGGAAGGGGTGGAGCAAGAGCTGGCATGTGATAGGTGGATCCAGGTGAGGGGGGGGTGATAGGCAGGTTCAGGGAGGGGGGAGAGCAGGGATGATGTCAGAAGCTGGGAGTTGATAGGCGGAAGTGAAGATAATGGAATCTGATAGAAGAGGAAGGTGGAGCATGGAATAAAGGGAGGGAGGTGGGGAGGAGACCCAGTGGGAGGGGTGTGTGGGAGATGGGCAGATGGAGAGGGTGGGGAGGGGAAAGAGAGAGGGTGATGGGGGCCAGTTGAATCAGGAGGAGAGAGAGAGAAGAAAAAAAGGGGAAAGGGGGGGTGAGGGGGAGTGGTGACTGGAAGCCTGAGATTTCCATGTTCATGCTGCTAGGTTGGAGACCGCTCAGGCGGAATATGAGGTGCTGTTCCTCTAATTTGTGTTTGGCCTCGACCTGACAGTGGAGGAGGCCATGGACAGATATGTCGGTGTAGGAATGGGAAGTGGAGTTAAAATGGCTGGCCACCGAGAGATCCCAGCTAAGAGACAGTTTCCATGAGCGGACAGAGGTCTCCAATAAACTAAAATTATGTCTACTTCAAATCCAAGCATGGCCATGCTCATTAATCATGGAAATCGTGACTGAAAAAGTATGCTTTATTTTCAGATTGGGAGTGCTCTTTCTAAAAAAGTAAATATTTGCCGGAGGCTAGACTTCAGCAGATCAGGCAGATGGTGGATGGATTGACAATGCTGTGCTTGATGGGCAGAGCAGTCCTGCACAAAATGAATATCCAGGAGAGAAATTGGTCTGCAATAACTCCAGTGAGTAAGTCAGGCTGGTGTCTGGAGTGGAAGAGCTGCCTGCAGGATTCCTTTCAATGACCCAGTAAATGAGCAAAGAGTTATTTTTGAAATTGCCAGCACTGTCATGTAGCGATATGCAGCTGTCCTTTTGTGGAGAATAGGAGCAAGGCTCTGGGTCTTTATCCTGTAAGACACTTTGTTATCACCACACACTTTTAAAGCTGTATTGATTTGTCTTTGAAGTGGTCAGGTGGTGATATGTAATTTAAGTCCCAGTCTCTTGAAACTTTCCAACAAAGGAAAGCAGTTCTTTCTAATGTAATTAAGTAGCCTTACAGATATCCCATGCAGTTTTAATGTGTATATTTTAAAAGCATTGTGTAGTATATAAAAGTATCAGAAAAGCAAAATAGTGTTACCATTTTAGGATCTTGTTTTCACCACCTAGAGAATTCTGCCCTCTTACAAATAATGCTATCTGCAATATTTAGTATCCCCCTGAATTAGCATTGTTGTTTGTTGCCAAATGAAGTATTAGGTGCTTCATAAGAGCTAGTCACTCAGTTCTCAGCTTAGCATAGTGGTAGCATTCTCTGAGTCAGAATGCTGTTATTTTTGGATTTGTTTACAAGGGCTGGGTCCGCTCACAAAGGAACACTGCATTGCCTTCCTCTTGGGTCAGACATAAAACTGAGGCTCTGCCGTTCTATTTAGGAGATATGAAAAGCCCCTCCAGCTATTTGACAAAGAAGTGTAGTTTCCTTGACTGAATTTTATCTGGAATTAAAACATAAACTGGTATTTTATTTTTATTTGGAGTTCATGGGACCTCATTAGTTGCTTCTGAAGCATCTTAGGTAGTTATCATGATGTAATGTTGCTGCTTAGATTAGATTTTGTGCTGAAGTTGTGGAGTGCAGTTTGAAGCAACAGTCTTTTGATTCAGATTTGCAAATGCTTCTGTGTTTTAAAAACCTGTTCTTGTTCTCCAAGTGTCTGCAAATTGGTGTTTATTTTGCACCTACAAGTGGCTTGAAATCTTTGAAGATCAACCACCTTTTCACTCTTAAAGGAGTTTGGACGACCAGCTGACACATATTGCAGGAAGGTTTTAGTCATTATTCTAGTCATGTAGACAGGGGATCCATAATGTAAACCCAACCTACAAAAGACCTCCATAAACTGAACTATGCCCCTTTCTGTCACACTGACCCATGATCTTATTGAAACACATAGAACACTGAACAGTACAGCACAGGAACAGGCCCTTCGGCCCACCATGTCTGTGCTGAATATGATGCCAAATTAATCTAATCCCATCTGCCTGCACATGATCCACATCCCTGCATTCCCTATATATTCACGTGCCTATCTAAGAGCCTCTTAAACACCTCTATCGTATCTGCTTCCTCCACCATCCCAGATTCTACCACTCACCTGTACACTAGGGGCCATTTACAGTGGTCAGTTATTTTACCTACCTGCACGTCTTTGAGATGCGGGAGGAATCTGGAGCATCTGAAGGAAACCCATGCCGTCCCAGGGAGAATGTCTAAACTCCACACAGATAGCATCAGAGGTCAGGATTGAACAGGGATAATTGGAGCTGTGGGGCAGCAGCTTCACTAGCTGTGCCACTGCATTGTCCTAATATTAAGTGATAAAGGTTTTGGAAGATGTAAGTGAGAACAATGCAGAAACCCCAATTATAACCTTCCAATGTTGCCCTGACCCAGAAAGCATTCCAGCATTCCCTTGGAGTACAAAAGTACGTACATCACTATTTAAGAGAAGTGAGAGGGGGATTCTACGGAAATGCAGACAGTTGCTGGGATTTACAAGTGCAACTGAATACTTCGGAAATATTTGGTTGGTCAGGGAATGCTATCATGGATTTACAAAGGTAGGCCATACCTAAAAGACCCGACTGAAATTTTTGAAGAGGTGCCGAAAAGAGGGAGCAGGGGATAGTCTATGGATGTTATTTATTTGGACTTGCAGTAGCCATGCGCTGATTTCTTGCAAGAGACTGGTAGCTGAAGCTTGTGGAATCGAAGGCAATTTATTGACAGCTGGGAAATGGGCTGAGTGGCAGGAGACAGACTAAAGATAACAGACAGGTGGTCTGAAAGGCAGAATGTGACTAATAGTATCCTGCAAGGATCTGTGTTCAACGTATTTATAAATAACTTAAATAATGGGATAGAAAGCCATAAACCCTGCTGACGACACAAAGGAAGGGGGCATTGTAAGCAGTGTGGGTGGCAGTATTAATTACAAAGTGTTATTAATAGGTTGAGCAAATGGGGAGAACTGCAGGAAATGGATTTCAATATCAACACTAATGAGGTCATCCATTTGAGAATTAAAAAAGGAGCCCTTTCGAATGAGTGAACGATGAGAATTGATGGAGGAGAGACTTGGTTCTTGTACAGTGATGACTAAATTGACATGAACTGGTGAAAACAAAAATGAAGAAGGACATGAATTCACTGGCCTTTATATCTAGAAGACTGGATTACAGGCAGATATAACTCAAACTACAGCTACGCAAGGCCCTAATTAGACCACAACTGGAGCACTATGAGCAGGTCTTTGCTCTAAACGTGGGAAGGATATATTGGATAAATTGGCACATTTTCACCAAACTCGAATGGTTAAATCACAAATAGAGATTACAGAACCTAAAATTGTATTCCCTGGAATTTAAATTAAGTGGGGGACTTAATTGAACTTTTTCTGCTATCAAGTTAGATAGTCAAGTTGAGTTTATTGTCAGGTGCACAAGTACATGTACGCACAGCTGCAACGAAAAACTTACTTGCAGCAGTGTCAAAGGCACATAGCATCATATAAGCGGCATTCACAAGAAAAACATAAACACAATTTTTACAAGAAAGAACACAATTAGAACAAGAAAAAGTCCATTTTAGTACAAAGGGATCATAGTGTTGCTAAACTGTAGTGACTAGGGTTTTGCTGGTTGGTTCAAGAACCAAATAGTTGAAGGGAAGTAGCTGTTCTTGAAACCTGGTGGCGGGGGGACTTCAGGCTTCTGTACCTCCTGCCCGATGGTAGCTGCAAAAAGATGGCGTGGCCCGGATGGTGGGGATCTTTGATCATAGATGTTGCTTCTTGAGGCAGCGCTTCCTGGAGAGAAAACCAGTCCAGATGAAGGGTCTCGACCTGAAGTGTCGACTGTCCATTTCCTTCCGCAGATGCTGCCGGACTCACTGAATTCCTCCAGCAGTTTGTCTTTTGCTCCAGGTTCCAGCATCTGCAGTCTCTTGTGTCTCCTGTTTGCACTGGTTGGGCTGGAATGAAGTGAGGAATGAACTGCTACACAAAGAGGGTGGTGGGAATTTGGAACACAGCCAGATCAAATGGTAATTTTAAAGGTTGTCAGATTTTTGTCAAGCAAGGAAAGAGGCAAGTTGCTGGAGTTAGGCCAAGATGGACCATGATCTTATTAAATGTTAAAACAGGCTTGCAGGACTGAATGGTTTCCTTCTATTCATATGTTACTTTGAGTTGTTGAATTTCTTAAAATGTGTTGGTCACACAGCTTAGCTTATTGAAAGCTGCATTCTAATGATGCAGCATGAGCATCAGAACTTTTAGTGTCACTGGTACCGACTATCATTGAGGCATTTGCTGAAGTAAGTTGTTGTAAATATGTAAGATTCCAAGGAAAATGACACAAGAGTTCCATTATTTCCCCTTTTCCAATATTCTTTGAGGGATTCTGTTTTCATCAAGCATGATTTGGAGACGTAATTAGCACCTTTGTGAGCAAACCAAGAATCCCTCTGGAAAAGGTTCTGCAGAGTCACAGAGTCATACCGCGTAGAGACAGGACCTTTGGCTCACCTAGTCCACATTGACCATCAGGCACCCATTTAAACTAATCCCAATTTATCCACAAGATAAGAAGTTGATCATATATTCTTGGCAATTGTTTTCCTGGATAGTTATGAACCTGTCTAATTCTCTACCCCAAGACGTCTTTGGGCTAAATCTTGCTGGCAGTGGCTGGAAGGAATCCACCAGTCATTCACATGGAAGGAAGCCCCAGTCTTATCCACCTGTTCTGAGTCGAGGGTTGATGAGTCCTAGATAGCACTGCATCTTTCACTGCACTCCGTCGCTGCACCCCGCATGGAGTCCAACAACAGGGACCAGTCTCTGGGCTGGAGACCCCACTTATTTCAGTGGTGATGCCAGGGTTGCTGACTGGGAGGAAAGGGGAAGAATATTTTTTTTAACATTCTACTTTAATGTTTTCAATTATTGTGCTTCTACTTAACTACTTTAAGTTTAAACATGCTCTGTTGTTTAATTGCTTACTAAAACTTTATTAGTTTATAATTGTACTTCATTGGCAGTAAAGTATTTTGGGAAGAACTGAGAGTATGAGAGGTGCTACATCAATGCAGATCTTTCTTCAAAATAGTCTGAAAACACTTGGAACTGGCCGGCTAATAGTTTGGAAGGAATTGAAAAGCATTTCAAATTGAGCTTAGAAATAGTGATTGGATGCAAGCTTTCTCTAATGGGAGAATGTTATATCTTGTTCCTTTTATTGCAGAATGTTCCTCCGGATCTCTCCATCTGCACCTTTGTGTTGGAGCAATCCCTCTCTGTTCGAGCTCTGCAAGAGATGTTGGCAAACAATGAAGAGAAAGCAGAAGGGGCAAGTAATTTTAAAACCTGGAGTAACATTTACCAGCAGGACTGTAGAGACTTAAATCATGCTAAGAGGCCTGTCAGCCCATCTTGTCCATCCCTACCAAAAAAATGGGATTTGGGTTAATCCCATATCCCAGCTCAGTCCGTAGCTGTGCAGGTTATAGCTCTTCAAGTGTTCTTGAATGAAGTGAGAATTTTTGCCTCCATCACTCTTTCAGGCAATGAGTTCCAGACCTGGACTATATGTCCTGAATTCTCCTTCACTCTTTCTATGAGTTAACTCAAATCCATGCCCCTTAGTTATTGTCCTCCTTGTTAAAGGAATAGATCATTTTGTCAAGGTCACTCATAATTTTATACGCCTCAGTCTAATCCTTCCTCAGTCACTTTTGTTCTAAAACGAACAAACTTTTTTTGTCCCCAAGTGAACCACGGTGTTAGTGTCAATGCTGGGGTTCTAGTTCAAGTTGAAGTTCAAGTTTATCGTCATAGGCATACATACACAGAGTATAACTGCCATGAAAGTTAGCTCTTTGCAGCTGCAGCAGCACAATACATTACAAATGTGATAAGCATAAGTTAGCATGAACAAATTAACATAAATTATACATAACTTACACGACAAGTAAACATAATGACACCAGTGCAAGTTGAGAGAGAGAGAAGAAATATAGTCCGAGGTAGTGTTAAGGTTTTTCAGGCCATTTCAAGAACCTGACGGCAGTGGGGAAGAAGCTATTGTTGAACCTTGAGGTGTGGGTCTTCAGGCTCCTGTACCTCCTGCCCGATGGCAGTCTCGAGAAGAGGGCATGGTCTGGATGTTGGAGGTCCCTGATGATACGTCCTGACGCCTGTGGTGGATGTCCTCAATGGTGGGGAGATCTTTACCCATGATGGAACTGGCTGAGTCCACTACTCTCTCTAGCCTCTTACATTCCTGTGCATTGGAGTTTCCATACCAGGCCGTGATGCAATCAGTCAGAATGCTTTCCTCTGTACATTTAGAGAAGTTTGTCAGAGTCTTCGATGACCTGCTGAATCTCCTTAAACTTCTAAGAAATCTCCTTAAACTTCTCAGTTAATTCTTGGTTAATCATAACATATTGGATAATTCTGTTAGTTTCAAATTCCAGTTTACCCTCAAGCCTTAGGTCTTCCACACTCGACCCACCTCAATCTGCAACTTCTGTGCAACGTCTGGTGATAGTAAACCAACTGTGACAAGTTTAGGGCAACAGTAGTATGTCTCACATGCACACCTATAGATGTGGTCATGGAAGACAGAAGGCTCCAGAGTGGCTTTGCAGTCAGTCCCCAGTTCATCTGATATGTGTTTGCTCACAGGATGGAAACATAGGTAAATTGTAAGAAAATATTTGTGAAAGACTTCTAAGTTTGTCACACATAACAATGAGCAATGCAGTGAAGTGTAAGCAGTCATGTTGACCACATTTCAGCAAAGTCCATGTTCTACAATTTCTGGATAAGTGTCTGCTTGAAGGCCTGATCATAAAATCCAGCCCAAGGGAACAATTCAATCCAGAGGAAATATTAACAGTGAAAGATCAGAAATCAGGACTTAGAAAATTAAGAGCCATTGCAAAGTTTTGAATTAGAATTATTAAGAAATGGGGATTAAAAAACCTTCAAAAGGCATTCCGTTTTTTTTCACAAAGCAGAATACTTGCAAAAGTGCTCAACATACTAATATTTCAGTCCTTGTTTTCTGGTCCTATAAATAAAAATAGTAGTAGGAATGGAAAACATCAGAACATATGACTCAATAAGCATTATTACTGTTCCCTATTTTTAGGCATGCAGGAAATATAATTACAGACATTGTAAGATGAGTAACATTATGTACCTATGAGACATTCCAATTCTTGCTATTTCTGCTATTGTTGCATTAAATAATTAAAGCTGGCAGGCTGTGGTTTAGCTCATTGCAGTGCTTAATTCTATTACAAATAATGTCACATACCCACATTGTCTCAGAAGTTATGTTAAGTTTTTGCCTCAGTTTAGTGACCTTATCTATTGAGTTTTAGCCATATTACCTGATCTAAACCTACTTGATTCAGTTAAGACTCCCAGTTGTACAATCTGAAGTAATCTTTGTGCCTTTGTAAATTATTATTCATTGTATCAATATTAAGCATTTATTTCAGATTATTAGTTTGCTATTTGGAGGCAATGATTAAATTATTTTGATGTATTGACATATGACGGTACTAATTCCTCATATGATAATTTTCTAATTTCCAGGTTGTGAATTTTAAAATGATTAGTTCAGAATTTATCATTCAGAGGAGATGGACAAGTGATTAATACTTTGTAATGAAAATCTTCTGTTCAGTCATTCTGCACAACCATTAGTTTGATTCTGTTAAATGGTCCAAAGTAGTGAACAGTGGAGTGTTTGACAAAATCATTGTGTGTTCAACTCTCAAGAAATTGCTAAAATTAATTTTAGACAATGTCTAACCATAAGAAATTTGCTAAGATCCACTACTGATAAGAGTTTCAAATGCATGTTGGTCACATTTTGACCTTTGATGCATTCTTTTTGTTTGCACACACTAAGTTTTGACCCTGGTGTTGGGAGCATTCTCAGCTGAGGAAGCAGAAATCTCTGCAGTCAAGCCTCACTTCAGAGAATGGAATGGTGCTGAATTCTCATTAGATTGAGCCACTAAACCATGGCCCTATTAGGTTAACGTAAAAGATCCCATGCCACTATTTGAAGAAGAACAGGGGGCTCTTCTCCAGTGTTCTGGCTAGAAGTTATTCCTGAGCCACTCAATAAAACAGATTATTTGGTTTTGCATCACATTGCCATTAATATGATTTTGCTGAAAAGAAATTGGCTCCTATGTTTCCACAGTTACCAACTGTACTTTCTCACAGAATCATAGCATTATTATGGTGCTGGAGAAGGGTTCTATGAGGACATTCCCTTCAGTCTTATTCCTCAAGCCATGTGAATTATTTACTTTCAAGGATCAATCTAATTCCCTTTTCAATTGATTCTTTTTCTACCACTTCTACAGGAGGTGGGTTCCAGTTCCAAATTCCAAATAAAATGTTTCTCCTCACTACACCCCACATTATTTCCTTACCCGTGTATCTTTTGGTCGCAATTTTAAACCTGTGTCCCTTGGTTCATGAATCGTTCACTAATGGGAACATGCACCCTTCACTTACCATGTCTAAACCAATTGTGATTGTGTACCCTTCTATCAAACTTCCTCGTAATTCTCTTTGCTTCAAGGAGAATGATGTCAGCTTCTCCATTCTAACTTTCAAGATAAAATCCCTCATCCCTGGAACCATTTCAGTAAATTCTTTTCTCTACCGTTTCTAGGACCTTCACATCTATCCTAAACTTAGGTAACCACCTAAAATAATCCTCTTTTTTTCCCCTTCCTTCACTTGTCCCTTTGACACACTGTTGCACCATAATGCAATGTGGCACTTTAACTCTTCAATTCCTTTGGGCATTGCACAATGGCATCTTGAAATGACTTCAAACAATTGCCTCCAATTTAAAGGCCATTCGAGTCTTTCATTAGAAAGTATCCCATTTTTAATTTTATTTTAAACTGTCACTGGCACAATTGGTCACCTGCTTAGATGAATTGTTGGTGATTAACATTGTCCAGGGGAATGTCCAGAAATTTAAATTTGACTGATTGGAGGGGAATTTTAAACTTTAAACATATTATGCCCATATGTGCATGAGCATGTGCCTTATGATGTAACCCCATTTATGAATGAATGCGAACTAGCCCTGTTTGGATTGGTTTAGATCTCAATGGTAATTTACTGTAATTTGTCACATACTAATACAAGCATAAACCTGATACAAACATAGAATTTGAGCTCTTGAAAACATCCTGTTGAGTCGCATTCCCAAAATAAATAAAAGCCATCAGTCAAATCAGAACATATTCTGACGTTCAGTTTATAATGCCCTGAATACAAATCATTTTGGTCCACTGCTCAATTACAATTAAACCTGCATTATGTTTTAGAAACTTGTCTTTCACTTAAATCAACAGTTGTTTCTCAAAACTTAATTCTGAGCAATCTTTAATTTAAGTTTTGCAGAAATCCTGATAAAACCAAAGTATTCTTTATCAAAGTGTGTTTATGAAGAATCATCCTTTTTATGCAGTGGATTGTTATTAGAGTGTTAGGGTTCCATCAGATTCTAAAGTCACTTGACAAGGTGGGTGCTTAGAGGATGTTTTCCCTCGTGGGGAAATCTTGGATGAGGAAGCATAGTTTTGGAATAAGTTGTCACTGTTTGAGCCAGAGGTGAGGAAGAATTTCTTTTCTCAGAAGGTCATGAATCCTTTGAATTCTATACCCAGAGAGCTGTGGAGACTGAGTCATTTATAGATCGATTCTTAGATTGCAGGAGAGTCAAGGGGTTATGGGGAACAGGCAGGAAGATGGAAATTGGCCAAGATCATATCAGCTGTTTGAATAAAATAAATGTGTGTCAGCTGACAAACAGGACTGAGCAGCTGGTTATTTAAAAATCCAGCATTTTTCCCAATCACAAACTAGTTGTACATTTAAAATCAAGGTTTGGTATCACAGATCAGGTAGGCAACTTAGTTGGCATGGACGAGTTGGGCTGAAGGCCCTGTGTCCATGCTGTATAAGTCTGTGACTCTGAATGTGATTGGATCCAAAGTCCTGGATTTCTTGTCCAGAGAGTATCATCTGTAATCTCATCAGTTGACAAGTTGAATTTCCTACATCAAAAGTGGTTATACTTCAAATGTTCTCAATTGACTATCAAGCTGTTTGGGACATTCTGATGTTTTGGAAGGTGCAAAATAAATGAAGCTAGCCTTTTTATTTTGATTGGATAAATATATCTGGTACTAAAGGCTGTAGTCAGTCCTTCGTTACTCCAGTTCTGGATGCTGTTGGGTAGGAAGATGTCAGAAGAAAGCCAAGCTGCGGGGAGGGGTATTGGGAAGTGCAGAGAGGAAGCCTGGGATTTAGGGTGAGGAGAGGGGGTTCACTGTTCAACCAGAAAGCAAAGCAAGAGTACCTGGACTGCCTCTACTACACTGCAGAGCACCAAGCCTACCATTATCCAGAATTTCCTTCTGGTTCAGTCTAAGGAATATTTCAGTAAAATCAAGGAATTAAATTTTAAATTCGACTTGTCAAAATCCAGAATGTCTGAATGTGAATTACAAATAAAATTAACCCTAAATTAATCTGCAATTCTGATGGAATTATTAACCTGTATTTAGCAAGATGTTTTAAAAGATAGACCCAGTTTTGGTTTTAAGCAGCATATGGTACACTTCCAGTTTGTGAACTTGTTCAGAATGATTCAGAGTTATGGAGCGTACATAGTAACAGTGACTCAGGACTGGATGTTACCCTAGAGGTTGGGAGGGATGTAGAGAACCTGTTCCAAGGTTGAGAAATTTGAAAGTTTGGGTTTCTCAAATGTCAGATGGGTTTTAAAGGAGGACATTTCTTTGATTTTTTTTTTCTCTGGAGATTTTCTTCCCACAGCAGGCCTGATCAACAGGCCAGTTGCTTGGCAGATGTGAAACCCCAGAGCTCAAGACCACAATCAAACTGGGCTGAGAGCTAGTGGGTGGAGCGGAGGGGTCAGAGAGTGGAAGAGGAGGGGCTGGTCATGTGCAGTGGAAGACTGATTCTGAATCTAAGGGATCCCATTGGGCACAGTGTGGTCTGACTGTGCAGTGATGGTGGTGGGGGTCAGGGTTCAGGGGAACTGGGTTTTGATTAAGAAATAAAACCGGAAAATATTGGAATCACTTGGCAAGATGGTCAGCATCAGTGGAAAGAGAAACAGTTGACATTTCACACTGATGATTTTCATTAGATCCTGGATCTGATGAAACGTTAACCCTGTTTCTCATTCCATGAATACTGACTGATCTGGCAAGTATCTCCAGCATTCTCTGCTTTTATTTCAGATTTCCAGTATCTGCAGATTTTTGCATTTTGATTCCAGAGATGGATAATCAGGGTGAGTCTGATTGCAGGTTGAGGGGAATGGAAGGACTACACATGGTTAAGCAGTCACATCCATTGGGTAGGCACATGGGTTTAGTGGATTCTTGTTGGTGGGTAGGGGAGCTTTTTTGGCAGTGATGTGCAGGATTCCCATCTTGTCATTATGCTTTCATCTGGATTTGGAAACCTGCTTGTGGTTAAACGTGCATTAGAACATAGAACAGTACAGCAAAAGAACAGGCCCTTTGGCCCGCGATGTCTGTGCCAACCATGATGCCAAATTAAACTAATCACTTCTGCCTGCACATGATCCATTTCCCTCCATCCATGCTTATTCATGTGCCTATCATGTACATTCTCAAATTAAAGGCTTGTCACCTCATTAGAATACTTAAACCATTAAATTTCAGGCATGTGGGTTCTCTTCCAGATTTTTACCCTCTTACCAAAACTAATCCCACCTGCCATTGGGGGATAAAATCCTCCCGTGTATTTTAATTATCCTATTAACTGTGTAGCATTTTGAGATGTTGTAAGATCATGAAAGGAACTATATAAATGCAAGTTCTTTTTCCTTAAAATAGTAATTTGCAGGCTGTCCAGAGCTGTGCAATACCCTAGGGACTTGCCCTGTGCAGAACAAGTGGAAAGTAAGCCTACACGCAGAATTGAGAGACCACAATGCTAGTTCATTGCAAACCCAAACACATCTACAATCTCCACAACGAAAGATTGGAAAGGACGGTAGTAGAAAAAGAACCAATATAGGTTTGCTTGTATTTTCATTTTAGTAAATCCTTCGTAACAGCTGTAGTGAAATTAGAGTGCTGGGATTTCATTAAGTTGCAGAGTTGATTTTATAAGCCTTTGAAATTAAATATTCACTTAAAAGTTAGCCTGAACCCGGAAAAAAAATTATCATGCAACCATACTTCAGTTTTTTACATTCATGATCATCCGATGGAATATTACAGTGTTCCTTGAGGTATACTGCCTTGAGAGAGTCAAAGTAATTTGGCCTCTTTCTGGCTACTCTTTATCTGTAGTTAATCTGATCTAAACAGTAAGGATAAATGTTCTGGGGTTTATTTGGCAGGTCAGTCAAATGTCCACGATAATTCTGGTCGAACTGACTGAAAATGCCACTGGGATTTATGTACACTGGCCCCTGGTCTGAGACTGATTTTTTCTGTAGTCCTTATGAAAATGAATCTTCTGTTTGCTGTAACCAAGGTTAAAGAAATGAAAAACAAATGGTCAATGCCATAGATTAAGTACTCTGGGCATTCTCAAGGTCTTAGTCATGCAAAGATCCTCTGTATATTTAGAGACTAGTATGCCAAGTCAGAAGAAGCATAGAGGCCCCCTGCTGGTTTCCACTATCAAAAGCCAATCCTCTGTGATGACTTGGTTGGGACCATTAACTAGATCTTCAAGGCACTCTCTCCAGCAAGCTTTTCCTGTTGATCAGCTCAGTTAAAAAGATTCTGAGAGTGTTTGACAGTCTGAATCAGGAGAGACTGCTTCCTCAGAGCCTCAAGGACTGGAGGCCATAATCTAATGGTAAGAATTCTGCCATTTAGGGCAAATATGAGGAGAAATTGCTTTACAGAGAGGCTTATAAATCTTTGGAATTTTCTGCCTCAACAGGTAGTTGCTCAGTACATGCAACGTTGTGATGGATAAATTTTTGAATATTAAAGGAATCAAAGGATACTGGGATCAGGTGGGAAAGTAGACTTGAAGTACAGGATCAGTCGATCTTTTTGCATGAGCGGCTTGCGGAACCACATTTGCCAACCTCAGAGAATCGCACAGATAGAGCACGGAAAAAGGCCCTTACGCCCACCGTCCACACCAAACATCAAGCATCCATTTATACTAATCCTAAAATAATGCCATTATGTTCTCCCCACATTCCTACCAATTTAGATTATACCACTCACTCACACACTAGAGGCTACCAACCTGCATATTTTTAAGATGTTGGGGGTAGGGGGAGTACCCAGAGGAAACCCACGTGTTCACAGAAAGAATGTGCAAATTCTACACAACAGCACCAGAGGTCATGATTGAATCTGACCTCCACTAGAGACATCATTGTACAGCCCCAATGTTTCTAATGTTTTAATGTGTCAATTTTAGATGTGCCGTAATGCTAGGATAACAAATCTGACTTAATCTCTCTTTCTCTTCATCTCCTTGGTCCAATATCTCTGTATTTCTCTTCTATAGCTGGTTTGACTCTAATTCACCCTACCATGTTTCTTTCTTAGTCTTCTGGGTTCAACATTTCAGCAGGTATTTTATTGATCAGCAAGGTATCAGGCACCCCCTTTGTACTCACAGTTCCAACAAGTTTTGGAACAAAAGGAATTTGAAGCTGAAGGGCAAAGCAGCGTGTCCAATGTTCACACGATGAGGTACTCCATACCAACAAATCTCAGACAAATTTCTGACAGCAGTGTATTACTATAATCTGTCAGCCCAGTTGTAAAATCCCTGGAGACAGGTAGAGTGGCAGGGAAATGCAAATTGGCTCATTCCTTGATTTTCCCAACCCAGTTTTCACCCAGCAACTGAAAATTACACAGCCAGTGTTTGCTTACTCTTCGCAAACCCTTCAGTTTGGTTGGCACAATCAACATCATTAAAGGAGCAAAAATAATTTATTCTGAACATTGCTCAGGTCAAAAATAGGCATTTTTGTCTGTCTTGGATTTCTGTTTGAAGTAGAAACATATTTTGTCTTTATTTGCCCAAGTTACACATGACATTTTTCTCAGTAACTCATCATAGATGGCACAGTACTTGCCCCTATGCAGCAGATAATGAAGCAAGAAAGCTTAGCAGGAGGTCCTTTCCTGGCACTTGTGAGGCAATACATAAAACAGAAGATGTCTGCATTTGGCACAGTTGTGCAGCCAATAGAGCTGCTGCCTCACAGCACAAAAGACCCAGGTTAAATCCTGATCTCTGGTGCTGTCTGTATGGAGTTTGCACATTTTCCCTTGTGACGACATTGGCTTCCTCAGGGTAGTCTCGTTTCCTCCCATATCCCAAAGACGTGTGGGTTGGTAGGTTAATTGGCCACTGTAAATTGTCCCTAATTAAATTGATACATTGGTTTATTATTGTCACATGTACTGAGGTAAAGTGAAAAACTTGTCTTGCATACCGTTCATACAGATCAATTCATTACACAGTGCATTGAGGGAATACAAGGTAAAACATTAACAGAATGCAGAATAATGTGTTACAGTTACAGAGAATGTGAAGTGGAGGTAGACAATAAGGTGCAAGGTCATAACGAGGTAGATTATGAGGTCAAGAGTCCATCTTATCATACTAGGAAATTGTTCAATAGTCTTATAACATTGGGATAGAAGCTGTCTTTGAGCCTGGTGGTACATGCTTTCAGGTTTTTTATCCTCTGCCTGATGGGAGGAGGGAGAAGAGAGAATGTCCAGGGTTGGTCGGGTCTTTCATTATGTTGGCTGCTTTACCGAGGCAGCGAGAAGCATAGACAGAGTCCACGGAGGGGATGCTGGTTTCCGTGATGTGCTGAGCTATGTCCACAAATCTCTGCAGTTTCTTGCAGTCTTGGGCAGAGCAGTTGCCATACCAAGCTGTGATGCATCTAGATAGGATGCTTTCTATGGTGCATCAATAAAAGTTGGTGATGGTCAAGGGGACATGCCAAATTTCTTTAGCCTCCAAGGAAGTAGAGGCTCTGGTGAGCTTTCTTGGCAGTGGTGTCTTCGTGGTTGGACCAGGACAGGCTATTGGTGATGTTCACTCCTGGGAACTTGAAGCTCTCAACCCTCTCAACCTCAGCACCACTGATGTAGACAGGTGCATGTACACCACCCTCCCTTCCTGAAGTCAATGACCAGCTCTTTTGTTTTGCTGACATTGAGGGAAAAGTTGTTGTCATAACACCATGTCACTCGGCTCTCTGTCTCCTTCCTGTACTCCAACTCATTGTTATTTGAGATATGGCCCACTACAGTGGTATTGTTGGCAAACTTGTGGATGGATTTACAGCAGAATCTGGCCACAAAGTTGTGAGTGTATAGGGAGTAGAGTAGGGGGTTAAGGACGCAGCCTTGTGAGGCACCAGTGTTGAGAATAATCATGATGGAGGTGTTGCTTTCTGTCCTTACTGATTACGGTCTGTTGTTCAGGAAGTCAAGGATCCAGTTGCAAGGGGAGTTGTTGAGCCCCAGGTCTAGGCGTTTGGAGATGAGTTTGCTTGGAATTATAGTATTGAAGGTGGAGTTGTAGTCAGTTGTCTGGGCTGGAGTTAATGTGTGCCATGACTAGCCTCTTGAAGCACTTCATGATGATGGATGTCAGAGTCACCGGGCGGCAGTCATTAAGGGATGTTACCTTGTTTTTCTTAGTGGGTAAGTGAGGGATAGAATCTGGGGGGAACTGATGAGAATGTGGAGAGAATATAAAATGGATTAATGTAGGATTAGTGTAAATGGATGGTTGATGGTCAGTTTGGACTTGGTGGGCCAAAGATCCTGTTTTATTGCGGTCTCTCTATGACTCTGTTGTTTATGAAGGCGGTACATTAGCAAACATCATGATGTGCTCAGGATAAGTTGCTCCATTGTCAAAAGATCTATGATATAGAAAAGGTTGGCATGTTTTGGGATGTTATGCTTCCAGTTTTCCCTCTAGTTTCATCTCAACATGTTGGGGAAGGGTATTGGTACACTGCAATCCCACTGAGTGCTGCTCCTCAGAATGTAGTTTCATTATGGTGCTCTTGGATATGCAGTCCAAGCACTCACCTATAGCCTCCTTCCCCTTGCTTTAGAAATAGACATCTGCTTGGGTTGTGCCAGGAATCTGGCACGCACCTTTGCCCTCCTCACTGTGGTGCATGGTGTGCTAGGTACCTGGCACAAATCCAGCAAGGAATTACCCATGTCTCGGTGTGGAGAGGCTGCCTCTGAAGACTGGGCTGGGCTGTGGGTAGAGCCACTCAGCACTGTGATGTGTACCCTTGCCAGAACAGTGAGTGTGGGCATTGCTGGAGTCTGGCAGTACCTACTCCACATGTTGGCGGATCACAGGGATCCTTTGATCTTTCTCATCACCTCTCAGTGGATGTGATGGAAGCTGCTGACTCCCCCTCTCTTGGTTTGGCTGCACAGCTCTCCTTAGCCCTGAGGGTTCCATGTGGTAACTTGCGAAAAGGTAACTATTACTGAGCTTGTTACCTTAGCAGGTGAATTCAGTATCAAGTAACAGAAATAATATGATTTGGATTGGATTGAAAGAGAAAAAAAAATCACGTGGAGACCGTCCAGCCCATTGTGTCCATCTGGTGGAAGGAGTGCTACCCAGCCTGATCCCATTGTCCCTGCAGGGCACAGCCTCATCATAACATTTTTAAGAATTTCAGTTTAGTTTCATACAAATGCCTAAGCTGAAAAGCTGGCATCATAAATTGTCAGTGTGTGTTTAAAATATCAACAGACTAACTAACGTCCATCTGGAAGGACATCACTCATACACGGTCCCATTCCATATTATCACAAACTACTCCAAAGTGGCCTAGGACACTAGTTATTTAAAGACGGTGAGGGCTGGGGATGAAGTGCTGGCTTTGCCATTTTCCTGAGAATAAAAGGTTCGATTATCAGTGGGCATCTTCAAGTTCAAGAAACCCAGTGTTACAAATTGTGTTTAATTACAGATGTTTAAGCTACACCATCATCCTATCTGCTCAGGGATAAAGACCAATCCTTGCATCAACTATCTGATGAACAAATTTTACTCTGAAAACATTTTGTTGCACGGTCTACAACGTGGCTGGCAGAGCAGATCTCGTTAGACACTGGTTTGTCACCAGCTCCTGCAAATCTATTTAAAGGAGCACAATTTGATTTTCTTTTCCTCACTCGAAGGAAGTTTATAACTTCCCATTGGCACTTCCCCAAAGTGATCAGCTCAGAATGGAAACTGATGACAGAATTATGATTTAACTTTCATTTGTTGCAATAATCACTGCCTGACTAATTCTAGCTAGAATTTTATGTGCCCTCATCCTTGTGAAAGATATTCTTTAGAATATCGAATACTCTTTAGAGTATCATTAAAGCAGTCTTTCTGATGAAACTGTTGTAAACAGAGATCTGCAAATAATACCCTACCCACTCTAAGTTTGAAATATGTCTCATTCAGGGTAATCACTGTCTGAGAGGAAGTAAGATTAGAACAAGTGGCAAGAAGGGAGACAAATCCAAGGTCTTAAGGTTTTGTTTGCAATTCATCTTAGTTAAAGAACAAAGTTAACCCTTGAAAGATTTTTACCTTTGCAGTGTTTAAAAAATAAGTAAAAATGTAGTCAGTTTGACATCCAGAGGAATAATCATCCATGCTTATAGAAATTAACGCAATTTATAATGTTGAATTCTTCAAAACTTGAAGATGACTGTTGATTTTAGCATATTTTGTTCTCAGGAAGAGGGCACTGGCGACAAGGATGGCATTTAACCCTCGTCCCTCACTCACCTTAAATGGATGGTCAATTTGGTAACTTCAGAGTAGGTTGTGATGCATTGGAATGGGACCATGCACTGAAGGTTTCTTTCCAGAAGCAAAATACTTCGGTATTTTGGTCTGGTTGTATTTTAATCTCAGTTGGACAACTTGTGATGCCAGCTTTTCAGTTAAGATATTTTTATCAAACTGCCATGTTAAGATTGAACTTGTATTTTCTAGATCATTAGTCTAGGCCTTGGGATTATTCAGCTAGTAAAATAAACATTACACCGGTAACGCTCCCCAGCTCTTTCTCTGGCATATTGACGACTGCATTGGGGCTGCTTCCTGCACCCGTGCTGAGCTCGTCAATTTCATCAGCTTTGCCTCCAACTTCCAACCTGCCCTCAAATTTACTTGGTCCATCTCCGACACCTCTCTCCCCTTTCTGGATCTGTCTCCATCTCAGGAGACAGATTAACCGCAGATATCTTTTACAAACCCACTGACTCCCACAGTTACCTTGACTACACCTCTTCCCACCCTGTCACTTGTAAAGACACCATCCCCTTCTCCCAGTTCCTCTGCCTCATCTGTTCCCATGATGAGGCTTTCCACTCCAGGATATCTGAGATGTCCTCCTTTTTCAGTAAACAGGGTTTCCCTTCCACCACCATCAAGGCTGCCCTCACCCAAATCTCCTCCATTTCCCGCACGTCCGCCCTCACCCCATTCCTCCCCCAACGTACCAGGGACAGGGTTCCCTTTGTCCTGATCTACCAGCCCACGAGCCTCCGCATCCAATACATCATTCTCCACAACTTCCGCCACCTCCAGCAAGATCCCACCACCAGGCACATCTTCCACCCTCTCCACTTCCTGCAGGGATCGCTCTCTCCGCCACTCCCTTGTCCACTCATCGCTCCCCACTGATGACCCTCCCCGCACTTATCCCTGCAACCGCACTAAGTTCTACGCCTGTCCCTACACCTCCTCCTTCACCACCATTCAGGGCCCCAGACAGTCCTTCCAGGTGAGGCAGGGCTTTACCTGTGAATCCGAGGGTGTCACTTATTGCGTTTGGTGCTCCTGGTGCGGCCTCCTCTACACTGGGGAGACCTGATGCAGATTGGGTGACCGCTTTGTCGAACACCTTCGCTCCATCTGCCGCAAAAGCAAGGATCTCTTGGTGGCCACCTACTTCAATTCCACATCCCACTCCCATACTGACGTGTCTATTCATGGCCTTCTCTACTGCCACATTGCCAGATGCAGGCTGGAGGAACAACACCTCAGATTTTGCCTTGGTAGTCTCCAATCTGATAGCGTCAACATCGATTTCTCTAACTTCCAGTAACCCCTCCCCTCTTCCCCACTTTTTTCTCCTTCCTTCCCCCCTCTTTGTCTTCCCTCATTCCTGTGGCCCCCTCACTCCTTCTCTTTCCCCTTCCCCCACCCTTATGATCTGCTCATCTATTCCCCACCTCCTTCCCTTTATTCCATGGTCCTCTGCCCTCTCCTACCGGACTCCTTCTTCTTAAGCCCTTTGCCGCTTCTACCTCTCAGCTTCTTACATCTCCCCCTCCCCCACTCACTTACCTCCCCCCTCTCACCTGGACTTACCTATCACCTGCCTGCGTGTGCTCCTCCCCCTCCCTCCACCTTCTTATTCTAGCTTCTGGCCTCTTCCTTTCCAGTCCTGATGAAGGGTCTCGACCTGAAACGTCAACTGTTTACTTCTCTCTGTAGATGCTGCCTGACCTGCTGAGTTCCTCCAGCACTTCTTGTGTATTGCTCCAGATTCCAGCATCTGCAGAATCTCTTGTTCTCAAAATAACCATTAAGCCTCTGTACCCACAATTACCTAACATACATCAAAATCCTTCGAACTATACTGAAGCAAAATTGCAAGATAGCTGTACCTCTTGTGATTACATTTGACCAGTAGCTGTTAGCAGATTAATTGGTTGAAAGTTTCCTTCATCTAAATGCAATGGTCACATCCAGCAATGTATGACTATCTGCAATCATCGCATTAAATGAGTAAATTGACACCTCACTTGCAAAGTTCAGAAACTCCTGGGAGCAATGCTTTTGAGGTGAGCCTTTTGCATTTCCAGACATGGAACATAAATTGTTTTGATTCACTGTAAATCCTGTGTGATCTGCTTTTTAACATCCTATATGCTGTATCCAATAGATATACAGGTTATAAAATATGTAAGTGAAAAACAGAACATGTTTTGTTGGTATTATTATTTAATGTTTCAATCTAGTTGAATATACAAGCTGTTAAAGGAAGGATTTTCCCCCACTGATGGTGAAGTTTGGGGATGCACATTACAGGCTTAAGGTTGATATTGCAAATTGTCATATCAGTATCAACACATCAACAGGTTTGCTGGCTGTTTTCATATTGGTTTAAATAGGATAATTCCATTGTTGATATAGATCTGTTCACATGATAAAGTTTTAACCCAATTCTCTATTTCAAGGTATTATTAATGATGTTTATTAATGTGTGATTTTAGCTGGTGAGCTATCTTTACTAATGCAACCTTCATAAAGTGGATTTTCTTCAATATACTAGGATATATTAGGAACAAAATAACATGTTCAGTAAATACTCTTTGCTTCCAATAACAGCAAAATGCTGAGGTGATTAATAGTTACATCTGTTACAATTTTAGTAAATAATACTAGTGCTTAGGGTTCTGCTGATTTTAAAATACTTATGTAAATTAACTTTTTCGAAATATTTCATATGCTTACACAGAAATTCATGAAGGTAAGCTGAAAAAATATTTCACTGACCCTTGCACTGCTTGTAGCAAACTAGCATGCTTGTAAAATGCATTAATTAGCATTTGCAACTCTTCTTGAAGCATGCATTCAAATGCAGTTAATAGTGGAACTAATTTTGTAACATGTTTCCATCGTTGAAAAAGATAACAGAGAATAAAGCCATTTGTCCATGTTGATGCTGGATGAAAGGAAACCATCCAGCCTAAACCTTCCTTCCACCTCCTGGTTTGCTGTCATGAAGCACTTATTCATCCAAGTAATTTTTTAATCTGATGCTTTTTGTCTCAACCAGCCTGACAAGCCGTGAGGTGTAGATATTCACCACTCTGTAGGTGAATTATTTTTCCTCAATGCCTTGCTAATCCTTTATACCAGTTATATTAAACCATGCCTACTATTTGTTGACCTCTCTCCAAAGGGAAATAGGCCTTTTTTACTCTCTGAAGACCTCATAAATTTACACATCTCAGTTAAATCTCCTCTCAGACTTCACTGTTCCAAAGTAAACAATCCTAGCCTAGTCAGTCTTTACTCATAGTCAGGTTCAGAATGGGCACCCTCCTCATAAACCTCTTTTTTCACTCTTGTGCTATTGTATCCTTCCTGAAGTATAGTGACTAGAAGTTCACACAGTACTCTAGCTGTAACCTAACCAGTGTTTTATACAGTTTTATAATGACCTCTCTGCCCTTATTTTTAATGTCTCAACCAAGAAAGGTAGCATCCAAAATGCTTCTCAACAGCCTTATCCATCTGCCACATTTGCATGGATCTGTGGACATGAACTCCCTCTATTTTGCAACACTTCTCAGTATCCCACTGTTTACTATGTATTACCTTGCCTTATTTTATCTTCTCAAATATTCTGACTCTCTTTTGGATTGAATTTGATTTGCTGCTAATCTACCCAACTATATTCCTCACTATCAGCCATGTGGTCAACTTCTGAGTCATTATTAAGTTAATCGCAAATGTTTCATTTAGTATCAGCTATACAGTCAACATTTTTTTGTCAGTTACCCCACTATTTAAATTTATGATGCACAGTCAAATTAGGTTTCTTATGAACTTTACGTAAAAGTAAATTTCTAATTATTTTGTGCCGGGATTGACCCACTAATATAAATATTATTTAAATGGTGAGGGATTGCAGAGATCTGAGGTGCAGGGGGTTTTGGGTCCTTAGTGCATGGTTCTCAAAAGACAGGTACAGTAAGTAATTATGAAAGTTAAAAGAATGTTGTAATTCATTGTGAGGGCAAATTGAATATAAAAGTAGGGAGGCTTCAGTTTTTTGGGGCATTGATGAGACTATGTCTGGAGTATTGTAAGAAGTATCAGTGTCTTATTTAAGGAAGGATGCTAATGTATTAGAGGCAGTTAGGAGAATGCTTACTAGACTAATGCCTGGAATGGGAGAGCAGCTTTATAAAGAAAGGTAGTACAGGCTAGAAAACCTGCTGGAGATAGAAGAATGTGAGACTTGATTGAAACTTGTAAAATCCTGGTGGCTCTTAAAAACATGGATGTAGGTATGACAATGCAGAGTAGAGATTACAGTCCAATTGGACAGGATCTTATTGAATGGTGCAGCAGGTTTGAGGGGTTGAGTAGCCTAGTCCTGGTCCTAATTTGTATGCTTGCCTGTAAAACGAGATGAATAAGATGGTGCAGTGTGGTGGTGCAGTCTGATGGAGCTGTATTGGTGATACTTTCCCTGGTGACCTCCAAATCTCAGCTTTTAAATTGGATGGTGGAACTCGAGTCTATCTATCTGAAGGTGAAAGGCTCATTGTTGGAATCACTCAAGGCTGCCTTTGCATGACTCTCTGCTGCAAAGAGGAACCTGGAAAGTAGTTAGAACCCTGTGACTGGTTGCCTGTCTGTCCCTCAAGTTTGGGCACAACCTGTTGCTTGGAATGCTTTAACTTATTAATCTTTTCTTTTGGGAAATTATTGACCATACAAGAAAATTGTCTCGTCTTTTTCAACTAGTGTTCTGGGATTTTGAATCACCTGGATGGGGAGCTTGGTGTAATTACACAGCGAAAGGAGTGAATGTTCAACAATTGATACTATCCTCATTTTGGCGCTTGATTATCCAGCTGGTTCATGAGCTCAAACTCTGAAGCAATTTGAAGCACTTGAAATAATATTTTTTTTGACTGTGCCAACTTCGACACATTTAGCCATAAGAGAGAAAGGAAGAAAATATAGGAAATAACTGCACGAAGGCATGACACAGAAGTGCTTTTTGAACTGCACACTTCTAATTGAACCTTTCAGTGTATTTCATGTTTTATGCATAATAGATAACTTACATCCTGATGATTTGAGCTCCAGGGAATATGGTCGCTATAAGTAAGACCATTGTTTAAAAAAAAAATCATCAAAATCTATGCTATTTTTTTCTCTTCATATTCACAATGGAAAAGACTGGTCCATTCTTTCCTAATGCTCCCACCATTCCAAAACAGTCCGGATGAAGGGTCTTGACCCGAAACATCGACTATCCATTTCCCTCCATAGATGCGGTCTGACCTGCTGAGTTCCTCCAGCGCTTTGTGTGTTGCTCCATTCCAAAATGATGGGCCATTGTTCTGATAGGATAGAGGTGAGGGGGGTTGTTCATTTTTCAGTGGGAGGCAGACTACCACCTCTCAGCAGAGGAGTTTTGCCAGAGTAATGCTAAAATCTAGGGGGCTTATTCGGGAAATGCTGGATTTGTAACAGTGCCAATATCAAGCTGCTCAGTCTGTGCATGTCTTATGCATGTTCATTGTGGTGAAATCAAGATGTCTGATTAATCTTGAGATCCTGCAAATAGCAGATGTTTCTAGTGTTAGAGAATTAAATCAACCAAACATATGCCACCAGCAATGTACATACTGCCAATGCAGTGATATTTTGCTGCATAGCTTATCCAGATGCATGTAATACAATTTTTCTTTTTAGTAAATCTCTTACATAAAAATCAATGAAGTAGTGTTGAGATCTATTAAATGTAATTTAGCAAACTATATTTTCACATCATTGAAATACAGAATTTCAGTGCTGATCCTTTCTGCCTGATTTACAAGTCAAGCAACTGCAATTCAAATGGAAGTGAACACAAAAGCAATTCAGCACAAGTGGTCAGGTAACTGCAAACTCTAACTTAGAGTGAGCCCTGTACCAGGTTATATTATAAATGGATATATATTGCAAGATGTTAGTATAAGAAACATTCAATGGCGTAGGTTTAGGTGCATTAAGAAGTTGTGTAGTAATTAGCTTCCCAAACTGGTGTTTCAGAGTCATACAGCCTAGATGGGAATCTTGGTTGTTATGGACCAATTGAGCTGAAGGGCCTGTTTCCATTCTGTATGACTTATGGCTTATAGCACAGAAATAGGTCCTTTGGCCTATCATACTGACCATCAAGTGTCCAACTATGCTAATTCCATTTACCAGCACTTGGTCCCTTGCCTTTTAAGCCTTTGAGATCCAATTGCTTGTCTGTATATTTTTAAAATGTTAATCCTATGTCCTCTGGTTACCTCTGCTCCTCATAATTTTGTACCCTTCAGTCAGGACCCCCTCAGATTCCTCTGCGCCTAGGGAAACAAACCCAGCCCACCCAGTCTCATCTCATAACTGAAACTTCCCATGCCAAGCAACATCCAGGTAAATCTCTGCATTTATGGCCTTCCTATATTTCATCTGAAAAAAAAACTGTGGAAGATGACAATTTCAACAAATCAGACTTGCTGGGATCATTGTAAGATGAATTGAAGGAGAGCTGGATTAATTTGGTGCTTTTTGCAACACCATGAATATTGAAATTTCTGCCTGAACAAGGAGTCTATTGAGATTTTATGTGTAGTGTAATATGACTTTAAATTATGATCATGATCAAGAATGGCATGCATTATTTTTCACAGCTTATTCACTCATGATACAAGGGTATTACTGGCAAGGCTGACACTATCACTGATACCAAGTTCCATTTCATAAGGTGAAAGTTCCATTTCATAACCACATTTCTGTGGGTCCACTTTGGGTGAAGATGACAAATTTCCTTCCCTGCAGCACATTTGGGAACTACGTGTATTTTTATGATAATTCAGCGGTTTCACAGAACCATAGAAAATTTACAAGACGGAAGGAGGCCACTTGGCCCATTGTGTCCAAGCCAGTTAGCAAAAGAACTAGCCAACCAACACTGTCCAACCTCAGGCCTGCAGCCCTGAAGGTCATGGATCTTTGAGTACACATGCAAGTACTTCTTACACTTTGTGAAGGATCAGTCTCTACCACCCTTTCAGAAGTTAGTTCTATCACTTCTATCACTATCTGGATGTGAAAAAGACTTTTCCTTATTTACTTTCGAATCCTTCTAACAGTTACTTTAAAGCTATGTCCCCTTGCTTCTTGGTCACCTTTGCTAAGACTACCTTTTTAATCTCAGATTTATTTAATTGTGAATTTGAATTCCTCAGCAGCCGTAGTGCTATTCAAACTGATGTGTCTGAATCAGTCATTCTGACCCCTAGTTGGTGCCCCAATAAATTAACTACGATGCTACCTTGACCCTTGGATTTGCTGTAATGTACAGTTGGGGTTCTCTGAAGCAAAGCATTGAGCTAGGCTGGTAAAGTCACAGTGGGCACAAAAATTCACCGCTATTTATAATCATACTTTTAAAAGTTGACATTTTTGTTTTACTTTTGGATTGAAATGCGAGTTATCCTTTGTTGGGGGAATTTTCAGTGATTGCTTTTTTTGTGGAATTGCAGTGCCATCAGCACTATTTAGTCTATAAAGATTGGCCCTTTTTTCAGGATTGTGCCCATTATGTGCAAACATCTTGGGGGTCATCTAAACTCAGAGTTTAGGAGGCCATGAGCTGAAATTTGGATTTATCTGAGTTTTTGTTCGGGCTGGATTTTGTGATTTTATCATCCATTTCAGGATTTCTTGCTTCTGCTCTTTGATAATGTCTGCAGTCATTCAAACAGTGCCATTTTTTAAGACCATGTGGTACTATACTAAAGGCAAACAGGTTGCAGTGAAGGTTTGTGGAGAATTTTGTCCAGAGAGCCCACTGCAACTATGGCAAATGACTTCCCATTTCATAATTAGAGAGTCTACCATAATTACATTAACCTTGGAAAGGGTTCTATTTTGAGGGCATTGCTGGGCTGTGATCACAGGATGTCTCAGTGGCCTTCCCACTGGAAAACCTACTCTATGTAACTTACACGCAGGAGGAGGAGGAAAAGTGGGAGTCTACAAGAAGTCAGACTAATCAAACAACTCTGAGGGAGGGTCAGATTATCCTGGAGCTACCCATTTGGCATGATGCTGCAGACACAGACTTTTCCCAGGAGCTTTGCCTGAGGAGTCTTCACATTAGTTTAGAATTACATTAAATTATATAGAAAGTAAAATACAGAAATGGACCGTGCACTCCTACTGGTTCATGTGAAGCAGCTTCCTTTAACACCCCTTCAGCAACCCAATCAGCAGAAAATTTTATTCCTTTCCCTTCCATGCATGTATTTAGTTTTCCCTTAGCTAAATCTTTAGAGGAGCACTGTACAGTTACAGAATGAGCTACTCTGTTTTATTCTGTACTGGATCTAGCACCACATTGCAGAATTCTATTTGTTATCTTGACTGCAGAATGCTTTAAAGGACAATTAAATTATCAGTGCCTATAACATTAGGTAGTGTGTTTTATGTTTTATTTGCCATCACACCCTTAACATTATCATCATTTACTAAACAGACAGCTCAGGGTGGTGGCCATCGGACGCTTCTGTACGGACATGCAGTCTTGCTCAGACACTCTTACAGTGGAATGGTAAGTTAGTAACTTCTGTAAACTATTTTACATCAAGATCCACAACTGGAATTCAGAACCTCTCTATTATTGTGGCACTCAAATAAAAGAAAATAGGTCTAATCTGACACACATTCATAATGGAAAATATCCAAATTACCCATTCTCCTATGCAGCAAACAAATGTACTGAAATTAGTCCTGATTGCTTAATATCCACATGGGACTCAAAGGAGCTGATGGTGCTTTAAGAGTTCATTTCTAGATTCCTTGAGAATTTTTAACAGTGAGAAACTATAGCATACTTCAGTGTTTGCAGAAAACCAACAACAATGCAAGGTACTGCAGATGTTAGAAATCAATAAAAACAGAAAATGCTTGAGTCAGGCAGCATCTGTGGAAAGAGAAGTGGAATTACACTTTCGGTTGATGATCTGGAATGTTATTTCTTTTTCTCCCCCCAGCAGATATCGTCTGACCAACTAAATATTTCCAGCATTTTCTGTTTTTCTTCCTAATTTACAGTTAGTGGCTTGAATTTATTTATAGAGAACAAAAATTCCTCAACAGTGACCTGCTATTCACTATCGTTCTCATGTGAACTGTCGCCAGTCTGAAATGTTAACCCATTGCTGTCCTGCATTTTGTTTCCAAGTATCTTTCTTGTTTGTCCACATCTCGATCTTCAACAGACAAATTGGCCTTTGATGTTGGATTACAGGAAGATACAACAGGTATGTTTAAAGGAAGTATTACTGTTTCTTTGGTTAGAGAGGAGAATATAGGATTTTTTGTCTCTTTCAGGTGGCAGTTTGAATTGTTTTACCAGGCCTACAAGTAGCACAGCAGATGTGTTGGTTGGGGAGGAGGTGGGTGCAGCAGGCTTAGAGCTAACCTTAACCATTATTTGGGGTATTATGGATATGTGTGCATGGGACAGCTTGTGTTGAACATAGGTACTGCCTGGATTTGCTACCCTTAGAGCCCGAGGTAGTGCAGAACAAGTCTGCACTCCATACCTGAGAGGCGAACTTCAAGGGCGAGTGCCTGATGGCTGGGCCTTGGGTTATCAAAGGCTATTGAACTAACTTGAAATACCTCTTCGCTATTCAAATATGTTTAAAGTATTTTAAAATATTAAAAGGAGATGACATTTAATTAAAACATTTTGAACTACCAGTAAATAATTACAAATGAATAAACTAGCTCTAGACCTTACTGCTGAGGATCCACATCCATATTGCTGATCTTCAGGAGCTGGAGGTGCTTCACGCCATTTCCCTTGCTCACTTGTAGTCAGCTGCACTGGCCTCTGGCCTCCAACTTGTCTTGGGCTACTGCTTTTGGCTGTCAGTCAGCTCATTTCTGTGAAAGTATGTTTGTTTAAGACGCTCCTCCAAAAGCAACCAGGTTTAAAATCCTGAAGCAGGCATGTGGTGTGTGAGAGAATGACGTGGCCCCTGGGGACTTGTTCAGATTACAATGGTGCTGAGAGAAGTGGAGGCAGACCCTCAGTGCCAATGCCTATTGCATTGTGTGCAAGGATTGTATCTCATACCGTGCCGATCTTAAACACAATCACAAATTTATCTACAACTATTGCTGCAGTGTTTGTGATCATGAGGCTACACTGCTCCAATCTGAACTACTCACTTGTACATGGACTAAAAATGAAGAACGACATTTAAACAATGGAATTTTACATTTTGGCAGCTTCCAAAACTTGAAAAGCAACAGAATATACTCTGAAAAAAGTCCAAGAAGTAAAATGAGATTGCATAGATAGCAATATAAATGTTATTATCAAAAGGCAGATATATTTACTTCATGAGTCTGGTTATTAAAGGAGCAGCTTATTGACACTTTGAATCTAGAACTCAGTCTATGTTTCAAAGTTTCACTTTATACTGGCGCTACTTGTGTGAAAAATGGATGTGGTACTGTGTAAGTGTAGAGAGCATTGTTTTAACACTCCTCTTTGTGTAGGGGAGGCCTGCTGGTGGACCATACATCCAGCCTCTAAACAACGCTCAGAAGGAGAAAAAGTGCGTGTTGGAGATGACCTTATTTTGGTCAGCATTTCCTCAGAGCGGTACCTGGTGAGTAAAATGTTTCATGCATCACTTTACAGTGCTTGCAAGATTTTCATTCTGCTAATTAAGCTGAATTAGCAGAAATCAAGCAAAGTCTGTTTAAACTCCTCTTTGTACTTAACAGCAAATTATTTGGTTAGCTCATCTTTTCTTAAGTATCCACAGGACATGGAGGATGTTTGATGTGCTTTTAAACCAAATACCCAATGGTTCTGCCTGTCAAGCTCCTGAGTTGCTGAGCCATATTTAAAGATTCAATTGTCTCACACTCTTAGCTACTTTTGATTGGCAGTGAAGTGATAAGTTCAAAACCCTAAGTTAATGAATGAAATACCACCTAAAATTTGCACTCCCATTTTTTATCCAGTCAGTACTGCTGGATGTTGATGTGAGGATGAAGGTAGGAAATGGAGGCTTCTGTTTACAATGTCTTGTGATGGATAGACTGTACACGGAGCATGCCCACTCTTTTGATGATACTTTTGGAAAAGTATCTCAGGGGCTGGGGGAAGAAAAGAATGAGAGTATGGGTGGGGGGGAGGTGGTTGGTAGGAGGACAACTGGCAGGAAAAGGAGGAACAAGTCCCAATAGTGTGTAAGAATTAGTTACTTTGCGATCAATTGTATCAGAAACTTGCTCACATTTTAATTGTTAGGTGGCTGTTAGATTTCAGATGCGAAAGGAAGTCCAGAGGTTGAGAAATTCATTGGTAGCATTGGTATTGTTAGTTCAGCGTGTTGTATTTTACATCCAAAATGGAATGAATTTTGGAGAAGAAATACAATGTACTGTTGTGACTGTGTAGCATGTTTAACCCTACTCACTGAGGCAGATTTTCTGGATGAATGTGCTTTAGAATGATGGGTAACCTGAAACACTTGATCAGCATTGATGTGATTTTTTTATGCAGTATCTGAAAAGTGCAGATATGATTTACTTTGTAGCCCATGTAAAAATGCTTACTTATCTATGTATCTAGATGACGTGATGCTCTGTGGTCTGAATCCACTGATGTTCAGATAAAGTGGACTTTGAACTAATGTTCAAATATTAAGAAAATCTTCATGTTCTTGTCTTATTAAATGATAATAGAATAAATTCTTGAAGCAAGTTTGAAGGCTGTAATGTTTACACTTTGAATGGCTTGAGGGGATGCCATGTTTTAAGGGACCAGTATGCTTTTAAAATGTATTTAAGCCTGACCCGCAGTCTCGAGCTGTTGCTGAGCTGATTTGTTCTCTTGCAGCATTTGTCATACGGCTGTAGCACTTTACAAGTTGATGCCGCATTCCAGCAAACCCTCTGGAGTGTTGCTCCAATTTGCTCTGGAAGTGAAGTAGCGCAAGGTAAGATTGTTTCAATCTCCCCCTCCCCTCCTGCAGTAACACTGCTGCAATTGTGTCGTTATATTCACACCCTGCCAAAACATTTCATGTACACATTGCACCATGAAATATCACTACTCCCCTCTGGTTTCTGAGGAGTTCATTCCTTTATATTGTTTTTAATCGAAGGCCAGAATTTCAATTTTCTTTAACAAGTTGTTTTCTTTCTCTCTATCCTTTTTGAGATTCTGTCTACATCATGCACCATTTCTTCATACCAGACAGTGACCTATTCCAGATCATGAACCAGGCAGAAATGTACAAGATCAGTAACAGAGTTACTCACTATTAAATATTTTCTCATTCCTACTGTGGAAACTTTTAACCCCTTAACACCTTACCAAGTGCTTCACCTCAGAAATGCACCCCAAATTCTCAGCTTTTCGAGGTTGCAGTGTTGAGGGGCAGAAGGATCATAAGCAACTTGAGCAGGACTTGGCCATATAGCCCTCTCATGCCTGTTGTGGATTCAGTGGGATCATGACTAATCTATTTGTGACATCGGTTCTACTTTCCTGCCTGATCCTCATCACTCTTGAAGAGAAAAGGTCTAATCCTTTGTTGCATAACGATACCGTGAAATTATGAGTCAAAGATTTGATAAGTGTATGGTATTATGTTGGGTCAATGTTAAAGAACATAAGAAACAGAGAGGAGTAGGCAATTCAATACTTGAATCTGGCATTCAATAAGTTCATGGCTAATCTTCTACCTCAACACTAGTGTCCTGCATTATCCCTCGATTCCACTGATATCCAGAAATCTATTAATCTCCGGATTTGAATGCAACCAAAAACTGATCCTTCACAGGCTTCCAGGTTTGAAAATTCTGAAGATCCACTGCCTTCTTTCTTCCCATTTCAATGCTCAGTAGTCTGTGACTGTGACCCCTAATTCTAGCCTCCTCAAACTGGTGAAATATCCTCCCTGTAGCTTGAATGTTTCAATGAGGTCATCTCTCCTTCTTCAGAGAAAAGTGCCCCAACTTACACAATTTCTCCACATTTGATAACCCATTATCCCAGGAACCAATCTTTTGGATCTTCACTGTACTCCCTCCATAAAGGACTTGCGATACGTGTCCCAGTCAGGATGCTGTGTGACTTGATTCTTCACGGTAGAGGTCATTGCTTTTGGAAGTAACTGCAGTGCACAATGGTCATCACCTGACACTTCTTGGGTGCAAACGCTACTTGCCACTTCTCAGTCCATGCCTGATTGTTGTCTAGGTCTTGCTGGAAGTAGGCTTAGGCTGCATCATTTGCTAAGGAGTTGCAAATGATCGAACATCCCTGCTTTTGATGCTGTGATGAAAGGAAGGCTATTAATGAAGCTTCCTCAGTGGGGGGAAAGAGGGGGGCTTGCAACATTACTTCCAAATCTCAGCATCTTAATATTTTAAATTTGATTTACAAACCATGCTGGCTATGCGTGAATCATTTTTTCCCATCTGCATATTCAATGTACACAAGGAATTTCCCCTGTTCTGTGGGCTGTTCATTTTATACAGTGCTCACATGAAACAGGTGCTTCATGACTGCCTTGCTGTTTGTTACTGAACTTTGACTCTTAAAGCTGGGTCCAGCTGTCACCTGCAAGTGACTTTTTGTTGTCTTGTTTGACTGTTGTTTCTGCATCGCTGCTGATATACTTTGCTCTCCTGCTAAATTCTTTCAATGCAGGAATTCTTTCACAGTTATAAGCAGTCATTCATGCAATACTGAGTCTTAAGCACAGTGCCCTATCTTATTTGGCTCTCAAAGATTTGGAGGAAGAAAGAGCACTCAGGCAAAAGGAGGTCGAACAGAAACACTATCAACACAAATGTTAGTCTCCACATATTTTACCCCAGAATCATCTTTTCAGATCTGTATTTACTTACCTGAGCATGTCTGTATGGACCTGCATTTGAAGCTCCACATCAACTCCCATCGCCAAAGTGATGGAAGTTGTTATCCAGTGCGATCAAGCCACACTTACCTAAACCTACTGACTGATGCCCAGTTTTGGATTCACCAGGATCATTCAGCTCAAGACCTCATCACCGTCTTGCCCGAATCATGGACCAAAGAGCTAAATTCTAAAGGTGCAGTGAGACTGACTGCCGCTGACATCAAGGCAACATTTGACTAGATGTGGCATCAAGGTGTTCTGGAAAAACAGAAGTCGATGGGCTACAAGGAGAAAACACTCCAGTGGCTGGAGTTGTATCTTGCACAAGAAAGGTGGTTGTGATGGTCAGATGTCAATCATCTCCAGCCTCAGGATATCACTTCAGGAATTCCTCAGGACAGCATCCTAGGCTCAAGCGTTTTCAACAGCTTCATCAATAACTTTCCTTCTGTCGTAAGGTCAAAAGTGGAGATGATAACACCCTGCTCCTGAGTGCTCAACTCCTCAGCAAATGAGACCGCGCATACCTGCATGTAACTGGACCTAGATAACATACTGACATGGACTGATAAGTGGCAGGTAACGTTCATGTTGCAAAAGTACCAAGGAATTTTTGATAGTGGGAGGGTCCAACCAGTTTTTTCGAATTCCCTATGGAGGGCAATGAGAAAGCAGCAGCCTCCATTCTTTGGCAAGCTTTCTTCGTGTGTAGTCAGAGAAGGTCCCAAACACTCACTCTGATTCATATGAATAGGTAAAAATTTTGTTCCTGTGATATTGGTCCACAGGAATGGAACATTGCAGTAAACTGCCAGCAGCTTCAATACTTTCAATTTTTACCAATTCACTGTGCCAGCATTATTTCAAATGTTCTCACATTTGAAGACCATTGAAAACTGCTAAACAGAGGATGAAAGGAACTATCATTAGACAGGTAACCACCCAAACAGTTGTCAAGCTAACAGGGCAGATCAGGAAGGTGCAGCTAAATAAATGGGTTGGAAATGATGAATTTCAGTAAAATCCTGCAGCACAGAGAGCAGAAACCTCGTGTCCTGAGAACCAGTAAGATCAGCTTCGGCAAAGGAAGATGGAGAGGGAAGCAAACTGGAAGAGACTGACAGAAAGACCGACATGTCAATCACTGACAGAATCTTCACATTAAGGCCACATTTGTGCCATTTAATTGCTGAGTATGATCCCCATTATAAACACGGGCAGGCACGGTAGTGTAGCGGTTAGCGTAATGCTTTACAGCGCCAGAGACCCGGGTTCAAATCCGGCCACTGTCTGTAAGGAGTTTGTACATCCTCCCCGTGTCTGTGTGGGTTTCCTCCGGGTCCTCTGGTTTCTTTTCACATTCCAAAGATGAACGGGTTAGGAAGTTGTGGGCATGCTATGTTGGCGCTGGAAGCGTGGCGACACTTGTGGGCTGCCCCCAGAACACAACGCAAAAAGATGTATTTCACTGTGTATTTCGATGTACATATGACTAATAAAGATATCTTATGCTTTCTTTGTTATTGACACACCATACATGACGAATGTTACCTTTATAACCAACCCAACATGTATCCACCACCTGCAACATTCACATTTCTCTTCGGATAATAAATTGACAGAAAGCAGACACGGTCATTTTATTCAACTGGATTCGGTGCTCCAAGTGTGGCCTCCTCTACGTTGGTGAGACCAAACGCAGACTAGGTGACCGTTTCGCAGAACACCTGCGCTCTGTCCGTAACCGCGACCTGCATCTCCTTGTTGCCAGTCACTTCAACTCCCCCTCCCGCACTATCACTGATATGACAGTCCTCGGCCTCCTCCACTGCCAGGAGAATTCCAAGCGCAAACTGGAGGAACAGCACCTCATTTTCCATCTTGGCACCTTACAGCCTAATGGCATGAATATTGAATTCTCCCAGTTTAGGTAATCCCCACCCCCTTCCCCACAAATCCCCACCCCCACCATGCTTCTCTTCTGCCCTTTCCTAGCCCCTTTTTTTTTTCTTTCTCTTATCTTTGACTCATCCCCCGGTGGATCTGGTCTCCCCTCTTCCTCCACACCTACCTGTCACTGTCTCTTACCTGCACCTACCTATCACCACCCTGCGCCCACCCCGCCTCAGCTCTTTTGTCCACCTATCACTGCTCTGCTTTTCCTATATATTGGGCTTCCCCTTTTCCTATCTTCAGTCCTGAAGAAGGGTCCTGACCCGAAATGTTGACCGCCTGCTTTTCTCCACGGATGCTGCCTGGCCTGCTGAGTTCCTCCAGCATCGTCATGTTTCTCATCTAGATTCCAGCATCTGCAGTCCTTTGTTTCTCACGGTCATTTTATTTTCCTTTTTATAGTGTGTATCTGCGTGCTAATGTTTAGATCTGCCACGATTGTTCTTGGTGAGAGTGTATGGTGTGAGTCATCTGCTGGCTCATCTTATGTTCCCTCTAAGCACCATCTCAAATGTCAGCTTGCTGCTCCTTAATGGGAGCCACAAGCTATGAGATGGAGTGAGTAACTGCAGATGATGGAAACCTGAAGCAAAACAGACTGCTGGGAGCACTCAGCAAGTCAAGCAGCATTAGTGGGGAGAGAAACTTTGACTTAAGTGATGGCCCACATGCACACTATCCCCATCACTGGAAGATTGCTCCTTTTCGCTCCCTGCCTATTATGCGGTTGTCTAAAGGAGTGATGGCAGATTTCAGATAGCCAGCAAGTTGAGAATTACAGCTAGAAATGCTGGATGCCCAAAGCTTGGCCACCACAAAGGAATGTGAAACTCCCTTTTTAAGTAAAAGGAGAGTAATTTTTCACTGCAGTGATATTTCTGGTGCCCAGACACACACAATATAAAACTTGAACCATGTAAAAGTGATAATATGAAGTTCATATGTCTGCCTGTCTATTTTTATTTTTGTGAATAACTACTATGTTATCTGTGATGCCTCATGTTAAGTGTTGATTTAAATTATCTTCCATTAGGATATTTAAAAGGAGGGGATGTGCTGAGGTTACCTCATGGACACATGGATGAATGTCTTACGGTACCTTCAGGAGAACACGGAGAAGAACAGCGCAGGTAATTACGGGGCACAAACTAACAGTCCAGTGAGATTATGTGGAAACAGAGAGCACAACATTGAATAGGGTTGGAATGATGTAATGTTTTGAGTTGTTTGCAAGGTCCTGTCAAGTGCACATTAAAGTATACAAATAATTATTTTTTTTTTGTGGAAAAGATGGATGTGAGTCTTAGAGCATAGTAATGATATTAAAGGTACTATATGAATGCAAGTTGTTGTTGAGTTGATGAAGATGCAGTGTTTAAAATCCCATGACCTGGATACTTTGGGTCTTGATGCATCGACAATTCTTTTCCTTCCACAGATGCTACTCCACCCACTGAGTTCCTCCAACTTTGTTTGTTTGTCGCAAAGCTGAGGCAAATTGGGATGTGAAAGTGAGAATGGGAATGTTAAACTGGAAAGCACAGGGGAACAGGGTTGATGGGTGAGCGGGACTGAATGTTGGATCAGATCCTGTCAGCTGAATCTTGTATGAGGTGAAGTTCGTGAATGATGGGAGGCTACTAGAGAATTGCAATACACAAAGTCTTAATTATTCATGAGGGACAGAGGAACAGACTTCCCAGGGATAATATTCCACCAAGGCTGCTGGTAATAACACCAAGGCTGCAACGACATGCAGCGGTCAACCTCTTCATGGATATGACAACTTTTATGTATGTTTTACAAGCACTCCAATCCCCAACTCCAGCTGTAAATCTGCCCATGTTCCTGACTCCCATATGTTCCTGACTGCAATGTTGGGTTTTATGATGGAGAATGTATGGGTGTAGAAGCTCAGTCTGATATTAAATCAGATTCTGAATTTACACACGATCTGGGTCAACCTGAGAGGATAGCAAAGGGGAAGGATATCATTGGCAAGGCGGCAGAAATTACGCTAATGATAATGGTAATCTGATTGTTTAACCGGAGGAAATAATAGAACATTCAAAATTAAATTTTGGGTATGGCAGTCTGACAACACAGAAGATCTGGATAAATCAAGAGAGGTGGCTGTCATTAGATGCAGGAGCAACCTGATCCTGTCTTCAGACGATGTCACCAAGGAGCCATAGGTAGGAGAAGAGGAAGTTGATGAAGAATATCTGTGGAGAATTCCCAGAGAGATATACTGATGGTGCCAGAAGCAAGGTTATTGTTGGAGATGCTTTGGCTGGTATTATCCAACCAAGTGAACCCAATGAATGCAGGCATGTGGAAGAATTGAAACCAGAGAGGCACTGGAAAAGATCCATATGGTTAAGCATGTTAAAACTTGCAGAACAATTGGAAAAGTCCGGGGAGGGATAGTGCATGCTGGGCATGGTCATTAGCATATTTAATTAGGGCCACTTCAGAGAAGAAACATGATTAAAAGGATTGAAATGTGGTGTTAAGAGAATCAGAATCAGGTTTATTATCACTGACTTTCTGTTGTGAAATTTGTTGTTTTGCCACAGCAGTACAGTGCAAGACATAAAATTAGTATAAATTACAAAATAAATAAATAGTGTAAACAAAAAGGAAAAATGAAGTAATGTTCATGGGTTCATGGACCGTTCAGAAATCTGATGGCGGAGGGTAAGAAGCTGTTCCTAAATCATTGAGTGTGGGTCTTCAGGTTCCTGTACCTCCTCCCTGATGGTAGTACCGAGAAGAGGGCATGTCCCGGATGGTGTTGATCCTTAGTGATGGATGCCACCTTCTTGAGGTACTGACTCTTGAAGATGTCCTCAATGGTGGATTTGGATGTAGGAGAGGAAAGGGAGATAGGAAGTGGAAGTGGTGGTTTTCAGTGAATAAAGAGGCTTGTGTGGAATAAGTAGGGAGGGAAATGGCATTATTGGAAGGGGGTACCGGAAATGACTGAACATTTATGATGAGGTTCATTGCATGAGCGTCAGGAAGAGAAGTTAGATGGCCATCTGTTTGGAAGTACTAAGGTCAGGAGGAATTTCGTGGACAAACAAATCCACTTGACAATATGGCCTTCAGATTAACAGACTAAATCAGGATCCACATATGATATGTTACTTCAAGGTTTTAATAATATCTTACACATTGCAGTATCCATGAACAAGTTGATTACTTAAAGGTTTTAAATAACCTATTACACATTGCAGTAACCATGAACAAGTTCAAAGTCGGACTATAAATTTTAATCACACGCTTGCAACCTTTTGATGTCACATTTAAGGAGCCAAACAGAATTTGATGTTGTTAACCTACAATTTAAACATAAGGAAGTGATAGAAACAATGCAGGTCTATTATTCTTATCCCTTTCTCTGCGTCTAGTATTTAACTTGAAGATAAAAATAGAGGAAAACAAAAGTGACAAGATTGAGTTAATTAAAAATTTCCCCTCGCACACTGAGATGCCCAAAAATGTCCGCCCAGATTTTGCGTCCAATTCTCTGGAATAGGTCCGTGAACTCATCACCTTCTGACTATGAAACATGGGTTTCATACCAGCGGAGCTACAACTTATACTTATCCTTGAAAGGTGCCGACCATGTGCCCCACCAACCAAGCATTCTTTCAGGGTTTTCACAAATGTGAACATTGGATGAGAAGCCATGAGGAGCTAAGGGTGGATGAGGCCTTGAAAACCATAGTAGCACAGCATTGAGTGGGCTCCAAAAATGTCACTGTGTGCCTTAGTTGTTTAATTTTAGGAATTCAATAATGAATCATCCATTTGTAGACTGACCCAGATTGTAGGGATTTTTCATGAGCCTGTTGCAGCAAACATTACATTGCTAATCCAGACTTTTAATTTAGTATCGTGGTTCAATTTGATTTGTTTTACTGGCTTGCTGCTTATCCTGTTTAACCTATAATTACGTGACATACACAGTCTTCTACTGGGTAAGGGCATCTTCAATAAGAATGACTGAATGTCAAATCAGACTGTGTTCCTGGTGTAGTTTTTGTCTTTTAGACTCTAGTTAAATTATATAAATTACACACTGAAGAAAATATGTCAATTATAAACCTTGCTGAAACATGTTCATCAATGAAAAAACAATAGGCAAGGTATTATTCTGTAAGAAAAGCAGCCTAACTATATTCAAAGCAAATTACGAAGATAAAAACAAATGTTTAACTTTAATGAATTTAGTTCAAATAGAACTAGAATTCGCACTTAAAGAAATTGTGCTTTGCTCAATGTGTTGCGAATGTATTAGTGGGCAGGGAAGCAGTGTGGTTAAGTTATAGGACTAACATACAGAGATCTGGATTATTGACCTGTGAATGTGAATTCAACTCCCACCCAGGCAGCTGTGGAATTTAAAATTAAGTAGTTAAATAAGCCTGGAATTTAAAAAAAATCTATTATTGGTAATGGTAAATATGAAACTATTTGATTGTTGTTTTTAAAAAAAGTCATTGGTTCGCTAATGTCCAGGGAAGAAATCTGTCGTCTTTACCCAGTCTGGGTTTAGAGACTCCAGACAACCACTGCAGTTAATTTATAACTCCCTCCTAAAAAGGGTGAGGAGACCACTCTGTTCAGGGACAATTAGATGTTGGTAATAAATCCTGGCTTGCAACTGATATCCACACCCACACTACATGGACAAATATTTAATTTAAAATATTGTTTGGTTTACTGATCAAATGTTCTGTGACTTGAGAGTTGGACTTGGTCTTTCAGGACATTGCAGGCACTAATTAAGTCTCCATTCACCTTGGCACCTCCTGCCTCAACAGGAGTAAGATGTCTATTTTTAAAAAAAAGCAGCTGATTGCTTTCCGAGGCAGCATTTACATTTCCCTTACAACAGAACAGCAAAACTTCCAGGCTGACACTTCTGAAATATAAAGGGAACACTGCAGTATTGGATGCTGTTAAGTCTGTTTACTGAGGTGCAGATAAGCGAGCCCATAGTGCTGTTGACAAGAAGAGCAGGGAAGCTATCCCCGATATCCTGGCCAATACTTATCTCTCAATCCATATCATATGGGTTGATTATCATATAGCTGTTTGTAGAAGTCTGCTTTGTGCTGATTGGCTGCTATGCTTCCGACACTGCAACAATGATTACACAAGTGTTTCTCAGAGTCCTAGGTGCCAAGGTCATCAGAGGTGCTGAAAAAATGAATGGCTATTTTTCCAGCATTTTGTTTTTATTTATTATTGAAGTGCCAGTGATTTCCACATTCTGTGGTCTTCCATTCAGGAATATGTAAAGGAACTTAATCTTGCTGACCATTGGAAGGGTTTATTAAACACATATTGAAGCATACACGCACACATACACATCCTTAACATGCCTAATGATTGTTCCAGAGGATGCAGGGGGTTCCTGCTAATGCCTTGTGCTCATTTAGGGGAATGAACTACTTCCCCATAGCCAGTAGTGGGGCTTTATTTATATTTTCAAAGAAATTACACAGGATGAAAAGTAGGAAAACAGGCCATTCGTCTCAATTGTTCTATGCCAGTGTTTTCGTTCCACACCAACTTTCTCCCCCCGCTCCATCTAATGTCATCAAACACAATCCACCTATCTGTACCTTTCTCTCTTGTGTATCGTAGAAAGCTAATGGCACAGAAGGAGGCCATTAGCCCGTTGTGATTGTGCTGGCTGAAAAAGAGCTGCTCAGCCTCATCCCACTTTCCAGTAAGAGGTGCATTTCCCTGCAGGTTACGATTCTTCATGTAATATTAACTGTGGTGAGGGTTTCTGCCTCTATCACACTTTAAAACAGTGAGTTCCAGACCTGACTATCCCCAGGTTAAAAAATTCTTCCTTATCTTCACTCTACTTCTAATACAATTACTTTAAATCTGTATCCCCCAGGTAAGGCAGATAGATTCCTCCTATTTACTCTACATAGAGCCTTCGTATATTAATGCTGCGAAATTTTGCATCTCTCACTTCCCCTAGCTTCCTCTGTTCAAAATAAAACAACAGCCTATCCAATGTTTCCTCATCATTTCAATTCTTCAATCTTGGTAGCATCTTTCTAAATTCCGTCTACACCCTTTCTAGTGCAATCATATCTTTCCTGTGATTTGGTGACCAGAACTCTGGGCAATACTCAAGCTGTGGTCCAACCAGCATTCTATATAATTCCAGGAGACAACTCCTGCTCTTATGTTCTAAGCCTCGGCCTTTATAACTGCCTGATTGACTTTTTCTGCTGATTGACTTTTTCTGTTTGTAGATGTATAGTCATTGGTCCCTCTGTTCTTCCACAACACTCAAAATCCTCCCATTTATTGTATATTTCCTTTCCCCAAATACAATACTTCACACCTTTCTGGATTATGTTTAGTTTGCCACTTTTCTACCCACTAGCCAGACCATCTGTCCCCTACTACAGACTATAGCTTTACTTCTCTCTGTCAACCACATGGCCAGTTTTTGTTATCATCTACAGACTTCATTATCATGGCCCCCATATTCATGTTTAAATCATTAATAAATATTACAAAGGGCAAGGGACTGAGTACTGAGCCATCTCGAACAGTCTTCCAGTCACAAAAATAACCATCAGCCATTATCCTTTGATTCCTAACACTGAGACAATTTTGGATCCAATCTGCCAGTTTCCCTTGGATCTCATGGGCTATTACTTTTTTGACCAGCCTGCTATGTACCATTTTGTCAAAAGTCTTGTTGCAATCCATATATATTATCATAAATGTGCTGCCTCATTGACCCTCCTTGGAGTCCCCTCCTTGGACTCTGTCTTTACCTTTCATTGTCTTGGTGAAGCAGCCAGCATAATCAAAGACCCCACCCACCCGGGACATTCTCTCTTCTCTCCTCTTCCATTGGGCCTGAAGGCACGTACCACCAGGCTTAAGGACAGCTCCTACCCCACTGTGATAAGACTATTGAAAAGTTCCCTTATACAATGAAATGGACTAACAATCTACCTTGTTGTGACCTTGCACCTTATTGCACTGCACTTTCTCTGTAGCTATGACACTTTACTCTGAACTGTTATTATTTTTACATGTACTACATCAATGCACTCTGTACTAACTCAATGTAACTGCACTGTGTAATGAATTGACCTGTACAATCGGTTTGTAAGACAAGTTTTTCACTGTACCTTGGTACAAGTGACAATAATAACCCAATACCAATACCAAAACCTTCTTTTATTTACTTAAACTATTATTTAGTGTAGCGGTTAGCATAATGCTATTAAAGCGCTAGCAACCCGGGTTCAATTCTGACCGCTCTCTGTGAGGAGTTTGTACGTTCTCCCCATGACTGTGTGGGTTTCCTCCGGGTGCTCTGGTTTCCTCCCACATTCCAAAGACATACGGGTTAGGAAGTTGTGGGCATGCTATGTTGGCGCTGGAAATGTGGCTGCCCCCAGAACATTCTATGCAAAACATGCATTTCACTGTGTGTTTCGATGTACATGTGACTAATAAAGAAATCTTATCTATACCAGTCATCTTGATATGACATATCGCACAATCTAAATACTCACTGGATGAAGAAGTTACTTCTGAATTTATTGGTAACTATTTTATATCAATGACCCTGCTACACCTCCCATTTTCCAGCAGCTTCAGACCTTTTTGTTCACACAGAGGGTACGCACCACACAGACTGCTTAGGCCAAAGACCTTATTTATCTGTCGTAACTTCTACTTAGTTCTGTGTATAACCACATTTCTTCTTCAGTGGCATGTTAACGTACTTTCTCACTTTGATGTTGCTTAGAGATGATGGTATTACCATATGTTTTTAATAATTTCTTTTGACCAGTGGATTTCTTGTTTCCGTCAAAGATCTGTGACATGGTGCAGAACGCCCTACTGTTTCACAAGGGACAAATTCCCAGCAGTTTTATGATATATCACACACATTGAGAAGCTGGGTAAAAATGAAAGGGTTCCTTCAATCCCTCAAAGGGGAAGAGTGAACAGATGGATTTTTATGACATCCTGGTAGCTTCATATTTCGTTCTTGCTTTATTTCATTGCTTGATTTCAATTGCCATGGTGAGTTTTGAATTCAAATCTCAGAATCCATAGGCTTGGCCTGGAATACATCCAGTAACTTAACCACTGTCCTACCATCCTTCCCAATGTGTGAAAAATTATTCTTTTAGACATATTTGTGTTTACTGTAATGATGATGAGAAACTTGCACTAAGCTTAAAATCTATGGGTTCCAACAATCTCAGTCTCACTTAAAGATTCCCCTTTCACTCAAAATCACAAATGGGTTATCAATGGCATCTCTCAAGAGCTCAGAATTTTATGATGTCAAGTCTGTGAATTCCCCCACTTGAGTTTACAGCTTGAGTTTAGGAAGACTGCACACTCTTTGCTCAAAGTGTCTTCAGCCAAGCAGGAGCTGGTCTTATCCACCGTTCTCCTTTCCTGACAAATTTGTCCACAAACATCTGAGGCATGGATTCCCTTTTCCTGATGTTTGTTCCATTTTGCTGTCAGATTTAGGGGAAATTTGGTTGCCATCGCAGTAAAGAATTATGACAGCAAACCAGGAAGCAAAAAATGTCTAATTTATAAATAACGTTTTTAATCAGACAACAAAATAAAGATTAGGACATATACAGGAGGTAAGGATAGAAGCTGATAGACAAAAATATTTTTTAAATTTTATTTGTGGAATATCAAAAAGTTAGGTGGATGGAATCAGGTATAAAGAGGTTTTCAGTATTTTATTGAGAAATTGTAAAGGTATTGAAAACAGTATATTGGTTTGTCTTAATACAGAATGAGTCTATTGTTGCAAAGTTTTTTCTTTTCCTGCTGATGTAACAAAGCTTGATGGCAGTCAGGGCAGTAGCAGTGTGCAGAGAGGCTTCAGAAGAATATCAGTAGGTTCAATGTTTGGTTGAGGACATGGAATATAATGTGGAAAAATGTGAAATCATCCACCTTGGTAGAAAAAATAGGAACAGAGTATTTTTTTAAAAAATGGTGATTGTCTTAAAGGTGTTGGTGTTCGGAAGGACCTGGAAGTCCTCATGAGTGACGCAGTGAAACTTAACATGCAGATGAAGCAAGCAATTCATATGTTGGTCTTTATTGCAGGAGGGTTTGGGTACAAGAGTAGAGATATCTTGCTCCAGATCTGAGTGTTTCCCTGAGTCCTACACCAGGAATGTTATTTTCAGCCTTATACTTGTGAAACTGTACCTGGAATATTATGCATAAGTTTGGTTCCCTAATTAAGTCATCTTGCGATAGAGGGAGTGCAGTGAAGATTTCCTTTTCTATGAGAAGAGATTAAGCAAACTGGACATACAGAAGAATTAGAGCTGATCTCATTGAAATATGCAAAATTATTATGGGATTGGGCAGGGTTTTCATGGTTGGGGTATATTGGACCATGGATTACAGTTTCAAAATAAGGTGTCGGCCATTCAGGACAGATATGAGAACCCAATGAAACTATTTGCAATCCTCTACCCAAGACGTCTGTAAGGAGACAGAGAATTTCAGCTGTTAAGGGAATCAAAGAATACTGGATGATACAGGAAAATCTGGTTGAGGTAAAAGATCGGTCATTGTCTCATTAAAAGGTAGAAATGGGGCTGGATGGCCTATAACTGCTTCTATTCCTTTGGTCTCAGGTTTTAGTTGGTGGTTCCATAGAGAACTGCTGGATGGTGGCAGTGTGCACCTTAATGGCTGCAATGCAATGCAGAAGTTGTGAACATGGGTGTTAGGTCCAGGGGTGTTCAGTAAGTTGCTGAACAGAGTGCCCAGATGCACTTCATATTTGGCTCTTCAGCTTTACACTAACTGATAATACATACAAATGCTAGAACCTCTCAAGCAGTATCTGTGGAAAGGTAAACAGAGTTAATGTTTCATGTCAAAGACCCTCTGTTATGAAGGTCTTTGATCTGAAGGGTGTATGATAGCTATGTCTGATGCATCTAGAGTTCATTTGAATGGGGCTAATGACTTTAAAAAGCTGACTATAGATACATTTATATTTATTTTTCTTTATTTTTATGTTTTTGATTAATTAACAGCAGTTTAAAGCATTGTTAAATAAATGCATCATTCTTTAAAAGTTTTTTTTTGTTTATTAATTTTTAATCTGCTGCTCTGGATTGAGGATGGCTTGTTTCCACTCCAGTTTTGTGGGTTCTAGGATGGCTGATGAGGCTAACGTAAAATCAGCTGACTCTTCCATAGATGGGGAAGAAGGTGCCTCACAGGTGCCTGGAAGTGCTTGGGTGGGTGGGTACTTTTTGAGGTGGGTGTGCTTCTTCCACTTTCTATGCAGGGCTTCTATGTGCTCCTGATACATGGATTTGAGGTCCTCAATACCACTTGAATATTGCTGGCCAGAGGCTCTCAGTTGTCAGTGGGGTTGATGCATTTCTCAATGGAAGTTTTGAGTACATACTTAAATCTTTTCCTATGTCTACCTAGTAATCTCTTCCTGTGACAGTGGTCAGAAATGAAGTGGAATAGAATTTGCTCCTTTTGGTCTCATATGACAATCATAATCTAGCTGGATACCTGTTAATGACATTTACATCCACTGAACATTATGGCTTGCATTTTTTTAAGAATGCTTTTGTATATCCATGATTAAATTTTGTACCTGAAGCATACAGTATCCTGTGGCTCAAAGTGTGGAGGAATTATTGTAAAGTATTTCTTCTAGTGAGAAATTTTAAAAATATCTGTAGTAGTGTATTGGTCAGCCTTAATAATGCTGAGCCTATTGTCACAAAGTTATCCATTTCCGACTGTTTCTCCCTTGCTGATTGATGAGTGATAATCTGATCACATCTTCAGCAGCTATACATTACTGTCAGTTAGATCTGAACTGTATCATCAGACTTAATCAGGCACAGAGGGAAATAGCAAGTAACTGGAGTGACCTTTGATTTATATTTATGTCAAAAACTCCCTTGATGGTGTGCCAAGTTTACAAAGTGAGACTGAGTTCTGAATTATTCTTAATGTTTCTTTTTGGGAGGCTGGACCTTAGAGAAGTCTCTGCATTCATGCTTCCAAATGCAACATATTTGCAGAAAATACCAGTCAGGTCACCTTTAACATAGGAAAACTTCTTAGGTTAGTTCAGAAGAAAACATAATCAAGCAGAGGTTTTAACATTTGTGTTTTTTGTAAATGGCGTGTGCATACCCTGTGCCCAACTACTCTCTGTGCATGTATTGTTGTATTGACTAGGTTAGTATCAGTTACCCGACTAGTAGACACAGAAAACAAATCCCTCTCTCTTACTTTCTCCCTCTTTCTTTCAGTAAGTTCTTTGCTTAATAAAGCATTTTCCATTTGTGTAATCTACTGACTTGCCTCCAGTATCTTAAGAGAGTGATACTGAAACAGAAGCAGGCTCCACAATAGGAGATACTGGAAAGGATGATTGAAGCTTGATTAAATGGATGGATTTCATGGAAAATGTTAAAGGAACAAGAATTAAAAGATTGAGAAGTTTAGGGAGAGAGAATATGAGCCTTGGGTCCCTGCTGTTAATGGTGAGATCAGAATACGAAGAATATGGAGTGCTTGTCAGATATCAAGGGCCTTGGCCTTGGAGGGATTTGAATGAGAAAATTTTAAAGTTATGGCAATAGTGCACAGGGAGCCAGCCCGTGTCAGGCAGCGCAGGAGAGATTGGTAGGATTTGGTATTGGTTTATTATTGTCACTTGTACCAGGGGACAGTGAAAAACTTGTCTTGCATACCATTCGTGCAGATCAATTCATTACACAGTGCGTCAAGGAAGTCCAGGGTAAAAGCAATAACAGAATACAGAGTAAAGTGTCATAGCTACAGGGAAGTGCATTGCAGGTAGACAATAAGGTGCAAGGTCATAACAAGGTAGATTGTGAGGTCAAGAGTCCATCTCATCGTATAAGAGAACCGTTCAATAGTCTTATCACCTTGGGAGTTAGGAAAGGGAGTTTGAATGGATTCAAAATTTATGGAGCCTGTGTCTCTATACAAACTATTGAAACGGCTGATAGGAATTGTATGCTGAGATCTGAGACCCATTTGATGAGTCACCAGAAAAGTGGCATTCAGAGTACAAGTTTTCAATGTGACCATTTGTTTGGGATTGAAACCCACAAACCCAACAAGTCTTGTCTTTAACTTCCTATTTATGCCACAAAGAACTGTATTTTGCTTGCTTGGTGTAGATAAGAATTACAGTTTCCCAAGCCTCATATTGGAGGTCAAATACCAGAACCTCTTTTTGCCAGGTCTCAGATGAAGTATCAGGTTCTAACATAGCTGTGGAGCCATAGTCCTTGCTCCGAGTTATCAGAAATTGGCTCTGTGATTAGAGGCTTCTCATGGTGTTTCAGTAGGCCAATGGGTTTGAATCACGTGTGGAGAGGGCTGCAGGAAAAGGGTTCTGAGACCACTTGCACAATATGTCTCAGTTTGTGGAGTGGAAATTCAAAAATGCAGCAGTACCTCAAATTCACAAGCTTGTTGACATCCAAGGAGAAAGTGACTTCGCTTTAAAGCTAAATGTGTGTCCAATTCAGGGTAAAATTGTTTTACATGGACCTGCTTTAAGTCAATACATGAAGCTAGCTGATATAAATGGGTCACCTTGACTGGCTAAGGGATATCGCTGTGCAATAAGGATATTCCCTGGATGGTGCAATGGTCTTTAGATGCAGCAACGTTCTCACTGTGGGTGTGACAATGTTTAGTTGGGAAAATGGCGTGATATGGTGCTATTTATTAATAATCTTGCACAGTGAATTGTTCAGTATTCTAAAAAATTGTGGTTTTCTGGTATTGGTATTGGTTTGTTATTGTCACTGGTACTGAGGTACAGTGAAAAACTTGTCTTGCATACCGTTCGTACAGATCAACTCATTACACAGTGCATTGAGGTAGTACAGGGTAAAAACAATAACAGAATACAGAGTAAAGTGTCACAGCTACAGGGAAGTGCATTGCAGGTACACAATAAGGTGCAAGGTCATAACAAGGTAGATTGTGAAGTCAAGAGTCCATCTCATCGTTTAAGGGAACCGTTTAATAGTCTCATCACAGTGGGGTAGAAGCTGTCCTTGAGCCTGGTGGTATGTGCCCTCAGGGTCCTGTATCTTCTGCCTGATGGGAGAGGGGAGAGGAGGGAATGACCCAGATGAGTGGGGTCTTTGATTATGCTGGCTGCTTCACCAAGGCAGTGAGAGTTACAGACAGAGTCCATGGAGGGGAGGCTGGTTTCTGTGATGTGCTGAACTGTGTCCACAACACTCTGCAGTTTCTTGTGGTCCTGGGCAGAGCGGTTGCCATACCAAGCCGTGATGCATCCAGATAGGATGCTTTCTATGGTGCATCGATAAAAGTTCGTGATTGTCAGAGGGGACATGCCAAATTTCTTTAGCCTCCTGAGGAAGTAGAGGCGTTGGATGCAGCCTTGTGGGGCACCAATGTTGAGAATAATTGTGCTGGAGGTATTGCTGCCTATCCTCACTGATTGTGGTTTGTTGGTCAGAAAGTCAAGGATCCATTTGCAGAGGGAGGTGTTGAGTCCCAGGTCTTGGAGTTTGGTGCTGAGTTTGCTTGGAATTATAGTATTGAAGGTGGAGCCGTAGTCAATAAACAATAGTCTAACATAGGTGTCTTTACTGTCCAGATGTTCTGTTGTCTGTTACAGCAATATAATTAGTCCATTAAAAATAAATGAGTTAAATACGTAGTTAAAGTGGACAGATACCTTTGACTCGGTATCAAGGGAACTCTTATGGGATGTCCTATCCACCTATGGATGCCCTGAAAAGTACCATACAGCACAAAACCATAGAACCATACAGCACAAAACAGGCCCTTCGGCCCACATTCGAATCCTGAGACTCCTCCATGATGGCATGCTTGCGACAGTCATGGTCAGCAACAGTAACTGTGAGCCTTTTCAAGTCAAATCAGGAGTAAGACAGGGATGCGTGATTGCCCCAACTTTGTTCACCATCTTCATTGCGACAATCATCGCATCATCAAGGATGATCTACCTCCAGGAATCGAAATTGTCTACAGAACAGATGGCAGACTTTTCAATCTTGCCCATCTCAAGTCCAAAAACAAGACATCCACGAGTTCCAATATGCAGATGACAACAGTGTTGCAGCTCTCTCAGAAAACCACCTACAACAGATTCTGACTGCCTTCAACCGTGCGTGCACGAAACTTGGACTTACCATCAATTCCAAGAATACTCAGATCATCTACCAACCGTCACCAACTGAGACAAATCAGATAGAACCATCAATTCAACTTGGTGAAACAACCCTGGAAAACGTGGACCACTTTCCATATGTTGGAAGTCACCTCTCCTCCAATGTCGACCTTAATGACGAGATCCAACATCGTCTTAAATGCGCTGGAACAGCTTTTGGATGTCTCCGAACAAGAGTCTTTCATGATCGTGACATCCGAACAGACACTAAAATGTTAGTGTACAAAGCAGTGGTGATCCTAATGCATCAGAAACCAGGACAACATACTGACGACATCTGAAGGCACTTGAAAAGTTCCATCAACACTGTCTTCGAAACATCTTAAATATCAACTGGGAAGATAGAAGAACCAACATCAGCGTGCTAGATGAAGCAAAAACAACAAGCATTGAAGCCTACGTTATCAAGAACCGACTAAGATGGAGCGGTCATGTTGTTCGGATGAAAGACGAACGTCTGCTGAAACAAATCTTCTACTCCCAGCTTAAAGTAGGCAAACATAAAAGAGGCGGACAACGGAAGAGATTCAAAGACGTCTTAAAAGCCAACATGAAGAAATGTAACATCGACATCGACATCAACAATTGGGAAACCAATGCCAAGGACAGGAAACTCTGGCAAACCATCATCTTGAGAAGGAACAGCAACCTTTGAAGCCGACAGATGTGCAGAATTAGAGGAGAAGAGAAGAAAATGGAAAGAGAGGCAGCAACAATCAAAGCCCGATCTGCCATCTAGAACTACCTGTACTGAATGCGGAAGAACTTTCAGAGCCAAGGTTGGACTCATAAGCCACTTGAGAGCCCATAAATAGATCAATGGAACAAAGACCATCATCCTCGACCTCGAGGGATAGCCATGACGATGACGAAAGTGGACAGATCAATTTCACTAACGTATTTGCTGAGGTGTTAAACTGAGGAATTTTGATTCCCAAAGGGAGAAATTGTTTTATTTTCTCTTCATAATGTCAGTAGACATATGATTAGGGACAGTTCATCCTCCAATATGGGACTTGTACGTTACATACACAACATAGAGATGAGAAATCCTGTGGTCTCTGGGCAGCAATGCCATTAATTCATTGAAGACATTATAAGCTACTGAGACACACCATACAGAAAAACAGACTTCACAAAGGTATCATTACACGTTGACAAATAAATTATGTTGGCAGGATATGAGAGCAAATAATTAATATGTTTGGTATGACATTACATTGTCTGGTATTTAGATTACACGGAACAACCTGTTTGACTTAATTAGTGAATACTTCAGTTCTAGTAGTGGACAGGGGATATAACGTGCTCTTCTTAAAAGCATAATGGCTAATTTTGATACTGATAACCAATAAGGTACAAAACCAAAGAGATGTTTTAAAATCACTCTGAATATTGGCTGCTTTGAGCAAACAGGAAAGTCAAAGGCTCAAAAAGAATCATTGATGAGAATTCACATAATGGGGAGAAGTGAAGTTTTGCTATACTGTTGTTTCGTTAACTTTAAATAAACCTCTCATTGGTATTGCTTTTGGTTTATTTTTGCCACATGTCCCAAGATACAGTGAAAAAGCTTTGTTTTGAATGCTATCCAGACAGATCATGCTATACGTAATTACATCGAGATAGCAGAATACAGTACATTCACAAGAAATAGACTAACATAATAATTAAAATTCATTTTTAAATTTGAAGGAAATCATCAGTTTTATTCTTTGTAATTGAAAATCTACTCATATTTCTGACATTGCTATCAAAATAATTTTGAGGCACATTGGCATAGACATGGGAGAATGCTGTTATAGTAGTGTAAAAGCAGAGGACCTACAACTACTTTGGTTGTGGGCCCATCATTGTAATATTAAGTAGCACTGAAGGCCTCAGAGCCAACTGTGATTATTGGGGAATAATGATTTTCCTTGGGCTGTTGGGGTATGAGAGCACTGGCATCAAGAAAAGAGGCTAGAGGGGTTGGAGTGCGTGCTGATCAGAGGCTCAGGAGGACCTCAAAGGAAGGAGCTTGGATTCTTAAGGTCTGAAGGAGGGTGGAGAGATGGTTGATCGGTAGTTTCGGATGGGGCAGGGAGAGCTTTTGGACACAGTGTGGGTCAGATCTTGTGGATGGGGTATGGGAGGTTTGTGACTGGAGGCTGGTTGTGGCCAGGAGTTAGGGGATGAGGATGAAGTGAGATTGATTCTGTGTGAGGTTGGGTCTGGAAACAAAGGTAATTAGAGGGACTTAACTTGAATGGAGAGTTAATAAAATGTGGTTATCGCAGCAGTGTCCATCGACTATCATTCCTAGAGTGCTGTGATTCAATTTCCTGCTAAATGTTTCAAAAGGAACATTGCATGTGAAAGGACGCCATTGAAATACAGTGAAAAGCAACCAGAAATACATGGTGCAATTTATGGGTCCAGCAACATAGTTGACAGCTGACATTTTGTCACCTACCGATCAATATTGGGTCTTGCTATGCTGAAAAAATAGCAATATAGTTGGATCTAATATCTAGGTTATAGTTTTGAATGTTTGCAAGAATTTAATTGTAAATAATAATTAGATATGACAAGTTCTGTTATGGCACAAATCATCATTAAAGCCAAGACTGCTCAATTATAACTCTCTCCAATTTTCTTCCAGGACCGTCCATTATGAAGGTGGAGCAGTGTCCATTCATGCTCGGTCACTGTGGAGACTGGAGACACTGAGGGTGGCGTAAGTACCAAACTTCATTTGCATTTCCCCAAGGGTGGATAAAAAAAGTTATAGGTTAAAACTTACCTCCCAATAGCAGGTTGGTTGGGGATGTGTCATAGCTTAAATTGTCAAAAACCTGAATGGTGAATTGAAGCAGTCCATGCCCAGTTTTAACAGAGGCAGACTGAGTGGTGGGCAGCCAATCCTTTGGCAGAATGCAGGGTGGACATATAAATATTATAAAGAGGTGGTCTTCCTTCATTTTAATGGTAATATAATTTTTAATGTCAGGTTGCCAGAATTGCTTGCAGGAGCAGTGGGAGTATTTTTATCTGAGTTATCATGTAAATAACCCCTTCCACCAACACCCCAGCGCCATCTTCTACCTGACCACCACGAGACATTTTGACCATTGAAACAGCCAAAACCTCTATCTGCTCGTTTTCCACACAGACACCCCCCCCCCCCCCACCTTATGTGAGATTGGCGCTGAGATAAAGGATCAGGTTGATCTTGTTTAATGGCAGAAGAGGTATGGGGGGCCAAATAGCCTTCTCCTGCTTCTATTTCTGCAGGACAGGAGTGGGGAACTTCCCTGTGTGTTCTGATGACCTCAAGTGTTCTTCTGGCCTTGATCTCCTCATGTAGAAAGAAATGCAGAGGTCCCTTTAGGCCTTGCTAATTATTCTGTATAACCTCTGGGTGTGCATTCAAGTCACATTGTTCACTGTTGCTTCAAAGCTGTTTTGGTGTTGTGTGCATGTCAACATATTCAAAGTAGGTTCTTTCCTGCAGCATCCAGGTGTCTGGGCTTCTGATATGGAGACCCCTGGAAATTTCCATGCCGAGCTTAAGAATGAAATGCGTGGGCAACAGGCACTGCCTATCCACCCTTGTAGCTAGAGAAAATTACAATTATCCCTTGGAGAGTTTTTACATAAATTTATTAAAAAGCAACAGTCCTGCATTACACTGGCAGTTTTTGGTGCTCTAACAACTGAGGGGCACTATTATGTGAGTAGTTGGTGTTGCTAATATTTATATTTTACTGGTGTAACATGCTTTTCCAATTTCAACAGATTCCCACCAAGCAATAATACAAAAGCAAAATACTGCGGATGCTGGTTGACTGAAATTAGTTGTGATTCATTCTCCACTGTCTTTCACCCTATCGCCAACCTTCCTTTTTGTTCTTTCCTCTCCTCCCGCCTTCCTCTGCATTTAAAACATGATACATCTTTAACTATTTTCAATTCTGATGATGGATCATCAACATTTTTCTTCCTGCAGATGCTCTCTGATCTGCTGAGCGTTTCCAGCACTTTTTGTGATACACATGTTTTTACATCATTGTTGATTGGGAACTTTTTTTAGATTGAAAAACTTTTGCTTCCAATTTTCTAGCCAAGATTAATATGGTAAAAAGGATCAGAAGTATAAACATAACATAAACTTGAAAGGGCTCACTAATCTGTTGCATGGATTTGAGGCAACTGGGGATTTGGATTAATCACGTGTGTAGGGATAAATTCAGATGATATAGCTGGTTCTGCTTCCCCATGCACATTGCCATTCATTCCTGAAACTTAAACTCTGATTGACTTAAAATTTTGAGCCAATGAATACCCTTTACTTTCAAAACTACTTGCGAGCTGTGAACTTTCACAAGATGCACTACTATAGGGCTGGATCTTTCTTCAGGGTTAATGCCAGAACTTACCCATGTTTGTCTGTAGAAGTCCTGGTTTCCAGCACTGGCTTGGGTCTAAGTTGGTGGCAGCATCTTCCACCAAGCTCCTGTGCCTCACTGGAGGTCTCCTTAAGGAGTCCACTTGGGCTGTGCCAATATCTGTGGTTTCCAACTCTCAGACTGGAACATCTGTGCTAAGTTAAATCTGGCACAAGCACAGCAGTCCCATTGCAATGAACAGGAGACATTGGTTGCTGGGAGAGAGGGAACTGGAGCTTATTTTGTTATATAACTAACTTGGCATTTATGATCTTAATTGTCTGTGTATGTCTTTCAGTGTTTTAACTTGGGGAAAAATAGTATTTCACATTACTATTTCTATTCTTGGACAAGGGCTTGAGTGCTACTGATGGTGAATGTCAAGCAAAGTTAATTAACAACGTCCACGTAATTAAAAACATTTAACCAAAGAGAAATAACTTTAGAAAAGTAACTTTCCTTTTGCTTCCTAATGTATAGACTGATGGTTAACAATGGAATCAACAGTCTTGAATTCTTCTCTGGTATAAGAACCAAGGAATGATTTTCCCTGGCGTAACACTGGAGAATGCCAGCCAGTCTTGTGGACTGCATGGGGAACTGATGGCGTTAGCCAGTGAGATCTGGCCTAATATGTATAAATTATCCACATTTTGTGGTCAAGGGGACTGTTTACCCTTGTGTTGATACTTTCTCATTTACACCCAGATCAGATAGAGCATGTTGCAGACAAGAGGGTGAAGAATTTTTGTGGTACAACTGTCTTTGTCATCTTTCTAGGAAGATTGTGATAAAAGTGACCTTAAGTACCACATTTATGATTTTGTTAGAAACAATAATCAAAGTTAATCTTTCTGTGACTGGCAAATTGAGTCAGGTATGTATTTTCCAACAACCCTGAGCATTGGTTAATTGGGAACAGTCTCTGGGTGGGTTTTTTCCAAAAATAATTGAGGTTTCCACCAGAAGCACACCTATTGTGATCTTCAAATGTGATGGATGTCGAGAAAGGGCTGGGGCAAGGTTTAGGATTAAATAGTGAAAGTAAGCAGTATTGGATGAATAGTTAACATAAACTCTCTTATTACTTACCCTAGTACCACCACCTTCCAACTTGCACTATCAAACCTTTTGTCTTGAACTCTCTTGCCATCCACTATATCATTGACCCTTCCTTGTTCTCCCCTCCCCTTTTCTTTTCCTTTGCATATATGTTTATTTCTAACTATTCCCAGTTCTGTTCAAAGTTCATCAAGCTGAAACATTACCCTTATTTCTCTCTGCACATATATTCCTAACCTGCTGAGTATTTCCAGCACTTTCTGCTTTGAGATTTGCAGTATCTACTGTATTTTACTTTTGTATTCATAATATATAGAAGTTGCACTGTATGTCATTTTATTCCTGGGTTGTGACCTCAAGTCCTGCATACAGAGTGAGAAGCAGTCACATTGTTAGTCATCTGGCACCTTGCCCAAAATGGTTTTGTCAGAAATTCCACCTTGAAAGACATCAGAGATGACCCTGATCTTTTTCCAACCCAATCATGTCTTTTGTATTTCTGGGTAGGATTGGGAATCTCTCAAAGTATCTCTCCATTGTTTTTTTCACCAAGATCATTCAGGTCAGCAAAAAAAATTAATGGCCCGGGTCATACCTACCTTTTGCTGGCAGTTCTGCAGATAATTGCTGGTGATATCTTTCTTGTGGGCAGCTTAGCTCTGACTGCCTTACTGATGCAGTGCAATGCAGAGTTAGACAGCAGCTGTTGGTCAGGTACTGGCAGGCCTGATCTTCCGCTCTGGTGCTGAGTCCCAGGGATGGAACACAGATGCCTTGAGTACCTCAGCTTTATACCAGCCATGGCTGGCGTACCAGGTGTCAGTCTTGGTGGAAAGGTAAGTACAGCAAGTATTTTCTTATGTATATTGCACAATTATATTATTGTAAAATAATTTTTAGGTTTTCTTTTCTCGTTAACAAGTTATCAAAAGGTTGTCAGTTGCTCTGGGGGTAGGTGGGATCCATTGACTGAAGCCTATTTGTCAAGACAGAGCAGCCTTGTTAGTTCTGTCTCCAGAACAATTAGACCTGCATGGCCAAGAAAGTGATTGCACTCACTGGAAAAATGTTGGAGTTGAGTGTGGGCAGCGGATTGGATTGAATGTCATCCAGCCCATTACAGTTGCCAGTGATTATAGCAACATATTGGTGAGAATGCAACTTGTATGGGACATAGTTTGGCAGATATAAATTGGGCAATGCTAATATTATTGAACGAGATTGCAGTAAGATACAACCTGAAGCTGCAATCCATTTCTCCAAAAGGGATTGAGTACTCAAGGTAATTGGATCTTAATGAGGTGCTGTTTACTTATTGAACATGTTTATTATTCTAGTCTTTGCTGAATAATACAGCCCTACAACAGTTAAAGGTGATTGTGTATAAGTTAATTGCATATTAATGAGGTACAGACTACTTACTGAACACCTGTCAATGCCCAAAATACATAGACTGCTTAACATGGACTAGGCAACAGCATTATAATTAGCCATGGTGGAAATGGCAAACAGTTGGCATTAATGACTAATTTAAATGATTAACCATTTTCAAGAGTGGTCTAGCCTGAATCTCTTTAAAAATACAAAAATATTATAATTGACATTAATTGACATTGTTCCCATTGATGGAGGAGTCAAGAGCCACAGAACACAGGTTTTAGATGGTTGGCAGAAGAAGATAAAGGATTCACGAGGTGATTGGTTTGCACCTGGAATGGACTGCCCAGCAGGGTGGTGGAGGCAGAAGCAATTGTGGTAATGGATCAGAACTTGAAAGAAAAAAATTGCATGGCTCTGGGGAAGGGGCAGGGAGTAAGACCAGCTACGTTGCTCTTGGAGAGATCTGGCATGGAGCCAGCTGGCCCTCCCCTGTGTTGTTACCATTCTGTGAAAGAAAACTATATTAAAAAGTCAGCTTTGTGCTAAAGTGCAAAAGTGGTGTTGTCAGTGACAACAATGGAGAAACATTTAGGTTCCTGCTGTCACTGTACAGAGAATTGGTTATGTTTCATTTTTATTTGCTAGATTTTGATTGTCCTTCAACTGACTTTATTTGAATGGATATTATGTAGTTTTAACTGACTTCTTGCAGATGGAGTGGAAGCCATATCAGATGGGGCCAGCCATTCAGACTGAGACACGTTACAACTGGAAACTACTTAAGCCTCATTGATGAGAAAGGCCTTCTTCTAATGGGCAAGGAGAAAGCTGATGTAAAAAGCACAGCTTTTTGTTTCAGATCATCCAAGGTATGCTTGGGCAATTAATGCAGAACATAAGAGCATAGAACCGTACAGCACAGGAACAGACCCTTTGGCCCACAATGTCCATGTTGACCGTGATGCCAATTTAAACCAATCCCATCTGCCTATATCCCTCCAGTCCCTGCTTGTTCGTGTAGCTGTCTAAATGCCCCTTAAAAGTTGCTATTGTATCTGCTTCCACCACCTCCCCAACAGTGTGCTCCAGGCACCTACCGCTCTGTGTAAAAAAAAGCTTACCTCATAGATCTCCTTTAAACTATCCCCCTCTCATCTTAAAGCTACACTCCCTGGTATTTGACATTTACACCCTGAGAAAAAGACTCTATCTACTCTATCCATGCGTCAATTGCTTTGTATTCTACTTTGGTCAGATTAACGTCATCATCCAGGTTTTGGGACTGCTTTGTGTTTACACAGACTCCAGAATCAGGAACAGTGTGCTTAAGTTTGGGCATGGAAGCCTGAGGAGACAATTGAGGTTTAGCTACTCAACAAAGAAGATGATAACAGCGTAGATTGGACTAACTGGACAATTGTGCTAGCAGATACCATTTAAAAAGAAAGAAAAAAATATAGACAGACATTTGAGGTTGTGGGCATCATTTTAAGAGGGAACTGTAGGGGACAAGTTTGATTTTCTATGATAATGTAAGCTACATGACAAAACCTAGACCGCTGCTGAATGTGACTGCTACTTGGAGATGAAAATGAAGTAGAGGCATTTAATAAGTGGTTGCATTTTATACTGCTATCTAAAATGAAAATTACCCACAGAGCCTTGTTAGCGTACTGGATTTGTGCTGGGTGTTGGAACTCCTATCTAGTTCATTCCTAAAGCAGAGAAACTAAACCATGATATAAAAAGTGATTCAGCTCACATTTTCCACTTTAACATAATTGGTTTACTGAAATTGATATAAACCAAGCAGCTTTCTGGTAGATATCATTCTTGCTTCAAATTAGGAATTACATATAATTGTTAGTCAGTGACACAACTGAATTCATGATGATGAATTAATGTGTCTATTTGGAGCACCTCACTTCCTATTGCTTCTGTCCTGGATTCTTTTCAAGTGGCTATAATAAGATCCGTCTAGTGTGGGCGTACTTCAAGGCATGCCTGAGCTGAAAGATTGGACATTAAAGGTTTTTTTAAAAACACAGATGCCCCCTCCCACCCACATGCTGACATATACTGATGCTTTTCAATTTGATACTAATTTTTTAGTATTTTAGCTGATTGTTATTGTGGATGCATTGCTTAATTTGCCTAAATAGTAAATTGCATTAAGTCTCAGCTCTTGCCAATATCCTAAATAGAAAGCTTCTGTGAAATGTAAGGGCTCAAGAACTGAAATTTGACATTGGCAATTGATGTAAAAGTGATCTTGATTTATAGTAAACATAGGATATTCATCAATGACATGTGTTGTACAAACTAACCTCTGTTATTGCTGATGATGGACCAAAGCTCAAGTGCTTCTCAGTCTCGACTGCAGCATAAACTCAAGGTAGCAAGAAAGATGAATCAAGTAAGAGTGCTTAGTAGGTAATACCAAGCTTGGGCTTGTTAGGAAATCAACTATGGAAGAGAAGTACATGATGGTTAAAAAAAATGTATAATTAGTATTGATAAAATCTCCAGTACAATCATTTACCTCTGCTGTTCAGATACAGAGTAGGGATAATGGACAAATGCTCATATTAGCAGAATGTGACTGCCTGGGTATCTATAGGTTCCATGTTTGTTGCCGTATTTATAAATAGCAAGGGTGATGTGATAGATGGCTGCATGTCCAAGTTTGCCAATGACACAAATAAAGGAGGGGACAGTGCAGAGGGAAGTGTTAAACTAAGAGGAGGTACAGATAGATTGTGAAAGTAAGCAAACTTGTGGCAAATGAATTTCAGCATAAATTTTACACCTAAAAAGTGAGAAGCAGCAAAGGTCCAAAGAGATTTGTGGTCCATGAATGTAAATGATTAAAATGTCATAGATGGGTACAGAAAACATTCAAAGGGTAAGTGGAATGTTTGCATTTATATATAGAGGGCTGGAGTACAAGCAGAAGTTCTGCCACAGCTATATAAAGCCCTGGTTAGGGGACACCTGTGGTACTGTGAGCAATTCTGGCCACTATTCCTTAGGAATGAGGACATCTTGGCCTCGGAGTGAGCGCAACACACATTACCTGGACTTCAAGGGCCCAAATAAGGAGAAATTACACAATCAGTACATATTCTCTGAAATGTAAAATGTAAAAAGATTAAGGAATGGTTTGATTGAAGCTTTCAAGATTTTAAGGGAGTAGATGTAGAGAAAATGTTTCCACTGTTTGGTGAGCCTAAGATTAGTAAACATCACGTAAAAGTTAGACTATGGTTAGCATTCTGCACTCGTGATCTAGAAACCAGGCTTGATAATCCAGAATTCAAATCCCAGTACAGTGCCTGAGAAATTTAACTTCAATGAATTAAGTAAATTCTAAAATGGTGACCATGAAACTGCAGTACTGGGTTGCCATAAAATCCCATCTGGTTCACTAATGTAATTTGCCATCCTTACACAGACTGGACTCCAGACCCACAGTAATATCCTCAGAAGTGGTCCAGCAAACCACTTAGTTCATGGGCAGTTAGGAATAGGCAATAATTATAGGATTTCACCTAATTAAGGCCCCTGTTGACTGAGCAACAGTTAAAATATCTGTTCCTATCTCCTTTTGTTGGGATATCTTGGCCACAGGCGTGAAGTCCATGAACAGTTTGTGCTGTAAAGATTGTAAATTACAATTTAAACAGAATAACAATGTTTATTTCCTTGCACACTCATTGATAACAAAGAAAAAACACATTTATGCAAATGTCAGAATACCAATACAAAACGCCCTTGAATTTGATCTCTTTTTTTCATGTTCTGTTTGCCAGTTTATTGCATGCTCACAGGTTAAGAACCATAGAACCATAGAACAATACAGCACAGTACAGGCCCTTCGGCCCACCATGTTATGCCGACTTTTAAACCACGCCTAAGACTATCTAACCCCTTCCTCCCACATATCCCTCTATTTTAAATTCCTCCATATGCTTATCTAACCATCTCTTGGACGTGACCAACGTATCAGCCTCCACCACCACCCCAGGCAGCGCATTCCATGCACCAACCACTGTCTGGGTGAAAAACTTCCCTCTGATATCTCCATTGAACTTCCTACCCATTACCTTAAAGCCATGTCCTCTTGTATTGGGCACTGGTGCCCTGGGAAAGAGGCGCTGGCTGTTCACTCTATCTATTCCTCTTAATATTTTGTATACCTCTATCATGTCTCCCCTCATCCTCCTTCTCTCCAATGAGTAAAGCCATAGCTCCCTTAGTCTCTCCTCATAATCCATACTCTCCAATCCAGGCAGCATCCTGGTAAATCTCCTCTGCACCCTTTCCAATGCTTCCACATCCTTCTTATAATGAGGTGACCCAAACTGGACAGGGTACTCCAAGTGTGGTCTAACCAGAGTTTTGCAGAGCTGCATCATTACCTCGCGGCTCTTAAACTCGATCCCACGACTTACAAAAGCTAACATCCCATAAGCTTTCTTAACTACCCTACCCTGTGAGGCGACTTTCAGTGATCTGTGGATATGAACCCCCAGATCCCTCTGCTCTTCCACACTACCCAGAATCCTACCATTAACCTTGTACTCCGCCTTGGAGTTCGTCCTTCCAAAGTGTATCACTTCACACTTCTCCGGATTGAACTACATCTGCCACTTCTCAGCCAAGCTCTGCATCCTATCAATATCCCTCTGCAAGCTTTGCCAGCCCTCCACACTATCCACAGGTTGTAATGGAATACAAACTACAGGAAGGAAAATATGAGTCCAGAAAAGACTGAATTTTCCAATTGTTAGATGCATCTCTTCTAACTGTCTTGACCTCAATGTAGAATATGGTATAATATGATTAGGAATAGTCAGCATGGCTTTGTTAAGGGCAGGTCCTACCTTACGAGCCTGATTGAATTTTTTGAGGATGTGACTAAGCACATTGAAGGGAGAGCAGTAGATGTGCAGCAAGGCGTTTGATAAGGTACCCCATGTCAGGCTTATGGAGAAGGTGAGGAGACATGGGATCCAAGGGGACGTTGCAGTGTGGATCCAGAACTGGCTGGTCCACAGAAGGCAAAGAGTGGTTGTTGAAGGTTCGTATTCTGAGTGGAGGTCGGTGACCAGTGGTGTACCTCAGGGATCTGTACTGGGACCCTTACTGTTTGTGATTTTTATAAACGACCTGGATGAGGAAGTGGAGGGGTGGGTTAGTAAATTTGTGGATGACACGAAGGTTGGGGGTGTTGTGGATAGTTTGGAGGGCTGTCAGAGGTTACAGAGGGATATAGATAGGATGCAGAGTTGGGCTGAGAAGTGGCAGATGCAGTTCAACCCAGATAAGTGTGAAGTGGTTCATTTTGGTAGGTCAAATATGTTGGCGAAATATAGTCCTAATGGTAGAACTCTTGGCAGTGTGGAGGATCAGAGGGATCTTGGGGTCTGAGTCCATAGGATGCTCAAAGCAGCGGCGCAGGTTGACTCTGTGGTTAAGAAGGCATATGGTGTATTGTCCTTCATCAATCGGGGAATTGAATTTAGGAGCCGTGAGGTATTGTTGCAGCTATATAGGTCCCTGGTCAGACCCCACTTGGAGTATTGTGCTCAGTTCTGGTCGCCTCACTACAGGAAAGATGTGGAAGCCATAGAGAGGGTGCAGAGGAGATTTCCAAGGATGCTGCCTGGAATGCGGAGCATGCCTTATGAAAGCAGGTTGAGGGAACTCGGCCTTTTCTCCTTGGAGAGACGGAGGATGAGGAGGGACCTGATAGAGGTGTATAAGATGATGAGAGGTATTAATAGGGTAGATAGTCAGAGGCTTTTCCCCAGGGCTGAATTGGTGGCCACAAGAGGACATAGGTTTAAGGTGCTGGGGAGTAGATATAGAGGAGATGTCAGAGGTAAGTTTTTTTACTCAGAGAGTGGTGAGTGCGTGGAATGGGCTGCTGGCAACGGTGGTGGAGGTGGATACGATAGGGTCTTTCAAGAGACTGTTAGATAGGTATATGGAGCTGAGTAAAATAGAGGGCTATGGGTAAGCCTAGTAATTTCTAGGGTAGGGATGTTCGGCATAGCTTTGTGGGCCGAAGGGCCTGAATTGTGCTGTAATTGTTCTATGTTCTATGTTCTAAATGTATGAAGTACAACTAGGCTTATTGCTTGATTCACAATCTGTTGAGATTGTAGCACATCTATAATAATGTGCTATTTGTCAGTGTGGCAAATGAAATCCACTGTTTCCCCCTTACACAGCTTAGCACTGGTTATGTGTGCATCTCAGTACTCAATAACTCATGATCAGTTCAACTTTACTTTTCCTAGAAAATTACATGCAGAAAAATACACATTATCTTTAATGCGACAGATGTTAGTCAAGCACATGTCACAACCATCTGGAATTTCCCTGGGAGTTCCGGTTGACGTAATGATGAGGGAAGATAGATGGAATATACACAAACTTGCCCATTTAGGGTTTCCACTGAAGTTACAGCAGCTAACTGAGAGTCTTGAGGAACTTTCCATCATATATCCTTCTACATTTAATTTTGCACCTAAACTTTAAATATAAAATTAGTTTCCGTAATTACTGCAAATGTTAAGCAACTTCGCGGTCCCAATCTTTTTGCACATTTAATTCTGAACTGAATTTCCTGAAGAATAAAATTTTACAGGAAAGTTTTCCTATTAATTAGGTTACTTATTCTGAATGCCACATTGAATAATGATGGATATACTTTCACCTACTTTTTGCAACTCCTTTTTGCAAGCATTCCGTGTTGCTCCTTTGAAGAATTATCGAGTTGAAAATCATCCTGTTGTATGTGCTTAACATGTGATGTAACAACATATGTATGTCGAGGTGCTTTTCTGAAATATGGTTCCATTTTGAAGAAGAGTTTAATGTGCATGCGTTACTCTGTCTCTCACTTAGAGCATACAACCAAGGATGGCTTTTAACTCTGTAGTCTTTTTGTTGCTGTGTAGTACCTCACACAATCATCCAATCAGCACGATAGCTAAGAGAACAAGTGTTGTGCAGCTGTTTGATCAGAGAAAAATCTGGTTGCTTCTTGGCTCAACCTCTGCACCAGTTCATTTGCACACAGTAGTTATGAGATTAGTCAGGAGCTGCATGAGCCCTGTCTGCCTTTTGCCTTCCTGCTGCAGATGTACTGAGACCAAGTGCACTGCTGTGATGGTGATTAGTTAAGTCATTAGGACTTGGGAATCAAACTGGGACTTCATTCTGAAGTAGTTCAATAGCCTCAGTTGTTTTTAATTACTGCTCTATTTGTTCATTGCTTTTTATTGAAATATATTTTGAGGATAAAGCTGAGTTAACATTATTATCAAAGCCATTTTATTTTGCTGTGACTGTTATTTTCTCATTTGCAATTGTTGGTCAAAACTTAATATTATTGTAGCATTCTCATTTCTGTGTGGGCAATGTTCAAGCTAAATTAAATGGATTGTGCAGGGCTCAGGAAGCTGTCATAACACTAATGCTAGCAAAGCAAAGAGAACAGTGATCTTTGAACTTCACAGGGGTTGAAACAGAAAAAAAAACAATACCCTGGAAGTTGTCTTCATTTCTGGATTCAATAGATGTTCGAATAGTTGACTGTACTTACAATATCATGTGAACTACTCAGCATGATTATTACTTTGTACAATTGTATACATGGTCAGTAAATAAAAATGTAATGGAGAAAGTGGTGGGAGATGTGATAAACAGATGCAGAGGAAGTGATGCTCTCTGCCCTACAGCATTACAAGAGATAGGTTAGGAAATTAAAAACAAAAGAAATGGAACAAGAGTAGCTCATGAGCCTGCTCTCCCTTTCCATATGACCATGACTGGCCTGATCTTGGTCTGGACGCTACTTTTCTGCCTATTCCCCATAATTCTCAATTTCCTTGTAATTCAAAAATTATCTGCCCCTCTCAGCCTTGAATAAATGCAATAATTCAACCTGCACAACTGTATGGGGTAGAGGATTCCAAAGATTCCTGACCCCCTGAGAGAAGATATTGTTACTTGGAATGGTGACCCCTTATCTTGAACCCAGGGGAGAAAAAAATATAACAAGCTGCACTTCTCAGTTTAAATTAAACTATGGGCAAGTCAATGATATTGATTGGCCTTTGGCAATCACAACCATCTTCCCTTGTGCAAAGTTTGACTCCAACCATTGGAGTTTATTTCCCTTTGATGTCCATTGACTTCAGTTTACCAGGGGTCCTTTAGTGTCAAATGTTCTTTTGAAGTCAAGTGCATCCATTCTCACCTCGCATCTAGTAATCAACTCCGATTCCCCAACAAGGGGAAACAATGTATCAGCATCTACCATGCCAAAACACCCTAAGTTGCAGACAATTGGGTCTAAAGTTTGCATAGTATTTTTGATTCATTGGCCCGAAGTTTGCAGTCAGTAGAGATACCACCCCTTCTACGTTGAAAAAATGTGTGTATAACATCTGAGCAATCACTACAGCATAGAGTTCCCTTTTCTGTGATTAGTCACTCTCATAACCTTGGGCACAAATTCTTGGGGATTGGAAATAAAAATGCTGGAAGCACTCAGCAGGCTAGGTAGCATCTGTGGAAAGATGAACAGTATTCACAATTTAAGTTGAAGAATCTTTGTCAGAACTGGGACAAGTTAATTTTAAGTTGCATGGAAATGGACGGAGGGATGGATAGCTCAAAGGGAAACATCTCCGATAGGGTAAGGCTAGAGATGCAGGAAATTGATGAGATGTAATAAATAGTTCCATCAACTATGGGAGGGGGAAGCCATGGTTCAGGAAGAAGGAAGACATTTCAGGGGCACGTGGGTAGAAAGTCTCGATGTCAAAGCAATGATGATGGAAACAGAGGAACTGGGAGAATGGAATGGAGTCAGAGGAGGCAGGGTAGAGGAAGTACAGCTGAGATAGCTGTGGGAGTGTATGGACCTTCAATAGACGTTTCTTGCTGAAGATGGGACAATCCGGGAAGGGAAGGGAAGAGTCAGAGATGGACTGTGGGAAGGTAAGAGCAAGGTAGAAATTGGCAGCAGAAGCATTGAAATTTTCAAGTTCTATATGAATGCAGGAAGCAGCATCACTGCAGTGATGATTGTACAGGAAAATGGGTGGTGGAGGGAGTGGGCCTATATAAGACTGAAACAGACTGTTACACCTATCCCACAAAAAGACAAGTGTAGTTGGGGTCCATTTGGGTTTTCATCGCTGCATCTTTGATCTGGGGAAAGTGAGTGGAGTTGAAGGAAAAATTAATCAACGTGAGGACAAATTCAGCCAGGTGAATTAGTGTGTCGGTGGAGGAGAACTGGTTGGACCGCTGTTCAAGGAAGAAGTGGAGGGCCCTTTGACCACGCTGGTGTGAGATGGAGGTACAGAGGGATTGTCCATTGATGCTAAAGATGAGCCAACTGGGAGCAGGGAATTGGAAATTGTCCAATTGGCAAAGAGCATCAAAGATGTCATGGATATAAGTGGGAAGGGACTGGACTAGCAAAGAAAGCATGGAGTCAAGGTAGGAAGAAATAAGTTTGGTGGGGCTAGAGCAGGTTGGGGATCTCTTGCTTTCAGCAACGGTGGTTTCATCAGGCAGGATAAAGCTATTGAAGTATTCTCACAAGTAGGCAAATCAGGAAGTAAGCTATAAATTTGAACTAACTGTAAAAATTGAAGAATGAAATAAAGATTGGGTCATGCTCATAGGGTTAATACAGTACACGAAATTTCATACAAAGCTCTAAAAATAAAATAAATAAGGTTCATTATTTTTAAAGCATGGAACTTTGAACTAAAAACATTGTGGGCCGAAGGGTCTGTACTGTGCTGTAGTGTTCTATATTGTATGTTCTAAATTTCTGATCGTTATTAGACTCTACACAGGAAATACAGTAATGTAGTGGTTAAATTTGTATCCAGAAATCAAACCTATTGTTTTGGAAACATGAGTTCAAATCCTACTGCGACAGTTAGGGAATTTAAATTCAGTGATACAAAGCTAATATTGGTAATGGCAACATGGAACCAACGGATTGATAAAGAATCCTTTCTGTTTCACTAATGGTCATTAAGGAAAGAAATTTGTTCTCCTTATCTGGTCTGGTCTGTATATGACTCTGGACTCATCATAAATTGACTGGGCTAACAAAGCACTCCATTCAATGTCAACTAGTCATGGGCAATAAATGCTGCTAGTGATGTACACATTCCCTGAATCAACAACTATTAAATTTCTAAATTTAACTCCAAAAAAAATTGTCAGATTTCCTACACCATGATGGTAAATGTTAATAGCCTCATTATTATTCCTGTCTTTGATTCTGGACTCATGATAATCGCTTCAGATTTGAAAATTGCAAATGTTACTCTATTATTGCAAAGGGGAAGGGGAGAAAAGTTATAGTGAACTACAGAGGTCTATTTAACTTAAGGTGTGGGCAGGTAACTGATATTTATCATATGCAGAATGATGTAGCTTATGGACTTAATAAATTTATTTATTCTCTTGATGTGGACTTTGCTGGAAATGTTTTATCCCTAATTGCCCCTGAATTGAGTTTAAAATATTTTGGTAGGTGCAGTTATGTCAATTCCAGTCTTTTTCCCAAGATATTTCACTCTGTTGACTTTAGAGACATTGCAATAACTTTTGACAATTATCTATTTTTTAACTGAAGAAATGGTTAAGAACAATGTGATTCATTTTCAGGAAAAACTGGATGCAGGAATAAGAAAAGAAGTGGACGGCATGGGGTCTCCAGAGATAAAATATGGTGATTCTGTGTGCTTTATCCAGCATGTAGACACTGGACTATGGCTCACCTATCAGTCTGTAGATGCCAAATCAGCTCGGATGGGAACCGCTCAACGTAAAGTAGGTTTTTTGGCCTGGACATTACTGACGTGGCTGAGTTACTGACATTGTTCATGAGTTTGTCTTCATGAATATCATGGTCATTGAGGTGACTGCTCTCTGGCTTGAGTATGAAGTCCCCTGGTGTTGGTTTAGAATGTGTAAAGGCAGGATGGAGTCCTTTCACACACAATATGCCTCAAGTCACCCTTGGAAGTAAACCTTCTATTCTATGAGTGTGATGTTATACCACTTCCCTCAACAGCCATTCTCTGGCATTTCTCAGTGAATGTCACATTTAGTACCTGACTTATGGTGCTTTTGAGTTGGAGATCTGTGCCTGTGTGGGATGTGAGTGAGATTGCCTGAATTCATTTTATGCAGGACCTTCAGAGGTGACACTCATCCTGTCAACCTGGGCTAAATTTGAACACTAAAAGCTGAGAGCCCCTCCTGTTGATGTTATGATAATGTTTATTTGCTTAATTTTATTGAGGTAGAAAAGCCAAATTACGAACTGAAAAGAAGAGTTGACAGTCATAAATAATGGTTGCCTTGTGTTTTTAACTATTTCAGGCCATAATGCATCATGAAGGTCATATGGACGATGGATTAACTCTCTCACGCTCTCAGCATGAAGAATCGAGGACTGCGCGTGTTATACGCAGCACTGTCTTTCTCTTCAACAGATTTATTAGGTATGCTTTTGAGTTCTAGTTGGTTCTTAAGCCAAAGTTGGCAGATGTAGGGTGAGTTCCCGGAGTTTCTTAACTTCAGGGATTTCTCTGTGTCACTTTGAAATCACCGCCTGCTGCTTGGTATGGAGCCAGTACAGGATGTGGGGCTGCTCCTTGATGATTTTATTATCAGTTTGAAGGAGTTTCTCCTTCAGTTTTCCACACAAGTAAGAAAATTAACATTTGTGAAACACACCATGCCTGATTTTCCTGTACATAGGAATTACTCTTGGTGATGTTTAATGCATTGGCATGGATGTTTGTCTTTGATTTAAAAGTGACCATTAATCTATTTATTTAAAATGACTTGCTCCATCTATTAAAATGGCTGATAGCAAATTACATGAAGATGTGGCTTCATGATGGATGTGATTGGGAACTGAATGTCAAGGGGTATACAGTATATAGGAAGGATAGGAGGGTAGGCAGAGGGGGAGGTGTGGCCATGATGGTTAGTAGCGATATAAAATCAATAGAAAGGAAGGACATTGGGTCAGAGGAGGTGGAATCCTTATGGGTGGAGCTGAGAAATAGCAAGGGTAAAAGAACAATAATAGCAGTCATATATAGGCCCCCGAACAGCAGTCAGGAAGTGGACCATAAGTTGCAGATTGAGATAGAAAAAGCGTGTCAGAGTGACAATGTGAAGATAATTATGGGGGATTTTAACATGAAGGTGGACTGGGAAATGCAGCAAGGCGGTAGTACTCAGGAGAGTGAGTTTGTGGAATGTCTAAGGGATTTTTTTCTGGAGCAACTTATTGAGGAGCCCACCAGGGGATCGGCTGTTTTGGATTGGGTGCTGTGTAGTGAACCCGAGGTGATTAGGGAACTAAAGGTAAAGGAACCACTGGGAACAAGTGATCACAATATGATTGAGTTTAGTTTCAAGTTTGAGAAGGAGAAGCTGATAACTGGTGTATCGATATTTCAGTGGAATAAGGGAAATTACAAAGGTATGAGAGATGAGTTGGCCCAAATTGATTGGAGGAGTAAGTTAGCTGGAGGGACGGCAGAGGAAAAATGGAAGAAATTTCTACAGGAAATAAGGACAATGCAGGATAGATATATTCCAAGAAAAAAGAAGGTTTTGAATGGAAAAAAGGCACAGATGTGGATAACGAGGGAGGTGAAGGATAAAATAAAAGCAAAAGGGGCGGCGTACAAAGTAGCAAAAATTAGTGGGAAAACAGAAGATTGGAACGATTTAAAAAATCTGCAGAGAGAAACTAAGAAGGTCATTAGGAAAGCAAAGATGAGTTACGAAAGGAAGCTGGCGGACAACATTCGGGAGGATTCTAAGAGTTTTTTTAAATACATAAGGAATAAAAGAGAGACACGGGTTGACATAGGACCAATTGATAACGGTGCAGGAGGTATTATAATGGATGATAGTGAGATGGCAAGGGAATTGAATGAATATTTTGCATCGGTCTTCACCGTGGAGGACATAAGCAATGTGCCCGTTAGTCAGGAGTCTCACGAATTGGAGCTGAGTTCAATTGAGATTAATAGGGAGAAGGTGCTTGGAAAACTAAAGGGGCTTAAGGCTGATAAGTCTCCCGGACCGGATGGGGTGCATCCCCGGGTTCTGAAGGAGGTGGCTGTGGAGATAGCGGAGGCATTGGCGATTATTTTTCAGGAATCGATAGATTCTGGCATGGTTCCGGAGGACTGGAGGGTAGCGAATGTAGTTCCGTTGTATAAGAAAGGTGGGAGGCAGCACAAAGGCAATTACAGACCTATTAGTCTGACGTCAGTGGTGGGAAAATTATTGGAGTCTATCCTCAAGGAGGAGGTTACCGAATACCTAGAGGCGCAAGGCAAGATAGGACCTAGTCAACATGGTTTTGTGAAGGGGAGGTCCTGTCTGACCAACCTATTGGAGTTTTTTGAAGAAATCACAGGTAGGGTGGATAAGGGAGAGGCGGTAGACGTTGTGTATTTAGACTTTCAAAAGGCCTTCGATAAGGTGCCTCACAAGAGACTGATTAATAAGATGAGAGGTCATGGAATTATGGGCAGGGTAGCAAAATGGGTGGAAAATTGGCTGGTTGGCAGGAAGCAAAGGGTGGAAATAAAAGGATCTCGTTCTGGTTGGTTACCGGTTACTAGTGGTGTGCCGCAGGGGTCGGTGTTGGGGCCTCTCCTTTTTACCTTGTACATCAATGATTTGGATGATGGAATAAATGGTTGTGTGGCTAAGTTTGCGGATGACACCAAGATAAGTGGAGGAGTAGGGAGCATAGAGGAAATAGAAAGAATGCAGAGGGACCTAGACAGTTTAGGAGAATGGGCAAGGAAATGGCAGATGAGATTCAATGTTGAGAAATGTGCAGTTGTACACTTTGGAAGTAGAAATAAGCGGGTAGATTATTATCTAGAAGGAGAGAAGATTGATAGTGCGGTAGTACAAAGGGACTTGGGGGTACTCATACAAGATACCTTAAAAGTTAACCACCAGGTTGGATCGGTGGTTAAGAAAGCGAATGCTATGTTGGCATTCATCTCGAGAGGTATAGTGTATAAAAGTAAGGAAGTGTTGATGAGGCTCTACGGGGCGCTAGTGAGGCCTCATTTGGAATACTGTGCGCAGTTTTGGGCCCCACATCTTAGGAAGGATGTGCTGACGTTGGAGAGGGTTCAGAGGAGATTTACGAGAATGATTCCAGGAATGAAAGGGCTTAAGTATGATGAGCGTTTGTCGGCTCTTGGACTGTACTCGCTGGAGTACAGAAGGATGAGAGGGGACCTCGTAGCGACATTTAAAATGTTGACAGGTAAGGATAGAGTAGATGTGGCTAGGCTGTTTCCCTTGGTGGGCGTGTCCAGGACCAGAGGGCACAATCTTAGAATTAGAGGGTACAGTTTCAAGACAGAGATGAGGAGAAGTTTCTTTACCCAGAGGGTGGTGAAATTGTGGAACTCCTTGCCACGCACAGCAGTGGAGGCCAGATCAGTGGGGGTATTCAAGGAGGAGATAGACAGATATCTAAATAGTCAGGGTATCAAGGGATATGGGGATAAGGCTGGCAAATGGGATTAGAATTTTTTTTTTCTCTCTCTTCTTTTTTTCCCACCCCATTTCTTTTTCCCTTTTCCTTGGAGCAGACTCGATGGGCCGAATGGCCTGCTTCTGCTCCCTTATCTTGTGATCTTGTGATCTTGTGAAAACTTCTGGGCTATTGGACTGATTAATGTGTTGCTTGGCTCCTGAAGCATAGATGTGTGTTAGGCAAAGGCATCCAGTGTTGTCAGGCACTGAGGGATGAGGCTTTTTATGCATCTTATACAAAGGCAGAAGATTTGCATTGGCTTGACACCCATTAAAGCTCTTAAAATCTCATGAGATAATTTCTACCGAATGCATTCTCGGCATTTAAACAACATTATTGGGGCTAATACCTGTCAAAGATGAACAATGGTTGCCTTACCCACTCCACCACTCTAACAATGTAATTTTATTCTTTATTTCTCAGACATTATTCTGATTTTAAAACTACATCCCATCCATAACCTGATGGGCTTATCTGGGGAACTGGCACGAACTGAGTTCTACCTAAAACCAATGATATTCTGCTAGATTATCAGGTTCAAAAGGGAAGAGAATATCTGTGATGCCCAGAATTACTTTTCAAAGGGGGCCTTATTGAGCCACAGTGGGTGCTGAGTGCTGCCAATTAAGCCTTGCTGATGCTCCAGGCTGATAGAACAGAAGCAGCAGCCATGTGCCCCATCGAGCTCTGACATTCAACGTGATCACGGTTGAAAAGGCATCCTGTGTTATCAGGCATTGGGGCTGAGGCTTTCTGTGCCTGATTTGCACATAAATAAGAAACTTTTCATTGACCTGGCGTCCACTATGCTCTTTAGCTCATAGAGTCATAGAGTAAAACAGCACGGAAACAGGCCCTTCGGCCCAACTTGTCCATGCCGACCATGATGCCCATCTAAGCTAGTCTGATTTGCCTGCATTTGGCCCATATCCCTCTAAACCTTTCCTATCCATTTACCTGTCGAAATGTCTTTTAAATGTTCTTATTGTAAGGTCTCAAAGAAAGGCTCAAAAGGTAATTACTACATAATGCATTCTCAGCATTTGAACATTACTTGAGCTCCATACCCATCAAACATAAACAATAGCTGCTTTGCCCACTTCACCAACTTATCAAAGGTTATAGATTCAAGCCTCCAGAAAATTGACATTCCAGTGGAGGACTGAGGGTTCCCTGTTGAACTGATTTTACTCTTGTCAGATTGACATAGAGCATTCTGTGCCACTTTTTTGAAGAAAAGTAGGGATTTATCCCTTGCATCCTGGCCAACATTTACCCCACAGCCAACATCGTTCAAATGGATTGTTTGGTCCTTATTGATTTGTGATATGTGGGAGCTTTTTAAGATATCATTATTAGTCACATGTACATCAAAACACATAGTGAAATGCATCTTTTACATAAAGTGTTCTGGGGGCAGCCTGCAAGTGTCACCATGCTTCCGGTGCCAACATAGCATGCCCACAACTTCCTAACCCATGCGTCTTTTGGAATGTGGGAGGAAACCGGAGCACCCGGAAGAAACCCACGCAGACATGGGGAGAACGTACAAACTCCTTACGGACAGCGGCGAGAATTGAACCCAGGTCACTGGCGCTGTAATAGTGTTACGCTAACCGCTACACTACTGTGCTTGCTGTGCAAAAATTGGCTGTTGCACGACACTTGCTTAAAGACATTTTGAATAAACCTTAAGAGAATATGGAAGGTGCTATATAAGTGCAAGCTACCTTTTTTTTGACCAACATGCTGGTGAGGGGACCCAGTTGGCACCTGTGCCAGATTTCTGGAGATGTGAGTGCCAGTGGGTATATTCCAGATTTATCTGGCATGAGTCCTGGGTTGCCAGATACGTTCCCAAACAAAAGGGGGATGGAGGAAAGAACTGCTAATTAAGAAGTTAAGATACTTTCTCTTGTTGCTTGGATATTGAATTTGTTGTATTTTCAGGGGCCTTGATGCTCTCAGTAAACAAGGGAAGTCTGCAGCTGTTGATTTACCCATTGAATCAGTCAGCTTGAGTCTGCAGGACCTGATTGGCTACTTTCAGCCACCCGATGAACATCTGGAACATGAAGAGAAACAGAACAGACTGAGAGCCTTGAAGAACAGACAAAATCTCTTCCAGGAAGAAGTAAACAGCCAACCCTTTGAGATACTTAAACTCTCATTACCATTCTATGCTGATTTGTTTAATTTATGGTTATGCTAATGCACTCTGCTTGAAAAATTGCATGTACAAAATGCAGCCCACTTCCATTTGATTGTAAAACCTATCTAGTGTCAATCAGCTGTTAATACTGCCACATGAGAAATAAATAAGTGCCAAGCAAATCGAACAGATGCAGATAAAGAAAGAGAATCCACATATTTATCTTTATACATTCACTTTCAGGGAATGATTAACCTTGTCCTCGAGTGTATTGATCGTCTTAACGTGTATAGCAGCGCGGCCCATTTTACTGATGTAGCTGGGAAGGAAGCAGGAGAGTCCTGGAGAGCAATTCTAAATTCATTGTATGAGCTACTAGGTAAGATGTGTTCTCAGTATTTTTCTTAATCTGTATTGACGTATTTCTCACAGCAGGTCACACTCAGGTATTTTAACACAGTAATTGACAGTGTTTCCCAATAACAATCTAGCTGAAGGATTTTTTCTCAGGCAAGTCTTAAGACATTTTGAAGGTTGTTCTGGGCATTAAAGGATATTGTAAAAAGGTGTCAGCTGGGCAATTAGTGAAAAGTACCAATTTTTGCATGGGGTGTGAGATCCTGTAAATTCCCCTCGCAGGATAGAACTAGCCATGCTGTTGAAGGAGAATGTGATGTAACTAGTTGCTGTTGGGGCAATCACCCATGGGGCTGAAATGGACCCTGGCAGTGGCGCTGGGAAAGATCTGACTTGATGGCCATTGATCTGCATTTGAGAACCAGGTGCACTTGCAATTCAAACCATTGTCCATTTGCTCAGTGTACTAGGCTGATTGATGCAATGTTTGTGATTTGAAATACACGGCAGAAGCACAATAGCCTGGATCTTCTCCCTGAGCACTGCTGTTCCCTGGAGCAGGAGGCTGTCTAAGGATTCAGCAAGTCAGCTAATTTCCAGCTGATAGGTTCAGTATTGGCCTTTTTGGCCACAACTAGTGTCACAAACCAGCAACAAAAGAAACACACTGAGCATGATTCAGTGTTAAAAACTATTTTATTAATCACTACTTATGATAATACGTAAAATAAAAGTAAAAATGTTAGTATGTTAGAATTCAAAAATGTTAAACCTCGAACGTTAACCCCAAAACTAAACTCTTCGTGTGTGTGTGTGACAAAGTCCAAAACTCCCAGTTCCGGAATGGTTCTTAAAGTTCAGTTCCGCAAGCCATAAGGTGAAACATGAGCAAGGGCTTCTTCAACAACCACCGTTGTCTGAAGATAAGACGTAGATGTAGAAAAACATAGAGAGAGTACATACGAAATCCAAATGTTCCACGATGGAACCCAAACGACACTTCAGTGTTTACTCGGTAGTGACTTCCTCACCCCGAAAAGCATCCGAACCGTGGTCGTCCACACACAAATACCTGTTTCCTTCTACAGGTCAGCAACAAAGTGAACTCCACCGGATTACTTCCAACTTCCATACATGGATTTCAGTGGCAAACACAGTTATTGTTTCTCATCCATCGATAGAGAAAACAAGCAGGCTGGTGTCTCTCTCCCTTCTCTCTCTCTCTCCTTCTTCTTCTGACTTCTTCAACAACGTCATTACGTCCTTTATCTTCTATTGACGTAAGCATGCCCCACACACACATACACACACACTCTCTATCTTAAAGGGACTTTCACTGAGTCCGTAACACTAGCAAGACCCGTAATCAAATTGATACTGTTCAAAATGTTCAAACATCAAGTGAAAACAACACTCCTGATTTAGCAGCTAAAATATGTGCCACTCCATGGAAGGAATTTTTTTTTAATGCCCTCTTCTAACTGATAACCTCAACAACATTGTGCTGGTTCTAAAACCACTTTCATGTTATCACATGTCTTCCCTTTTAATTTGGATGAAAACATTCATAAGGTAATAATACAAAAACACATACATACAACGAAAACACCATCCACTGTTAAAATGGAACAGTTAGGCCAACAGTTCCCAAATTACAGATCAATCTATTTTATGGTTTACTTGTTTGCTTTGAATAATGCTTGTTGTTGAATTTAATGGGAACATTGCCGGTAGATGGTGACATCTCATTTTGAGGTGTGTGCTCCTTCATTACGTCACTTTCAAAAGTGTGGAAACTTCTGATTTGAAATGGTGATCACATGCTCTGGCATCATGTTGTTCCTTCTGTTTTGCCTCTGCCAGTATCACCAAGGTCAGGCACCATCAAATGTTGGTGTGTCCCAACATGTGTCTGCTCATCAATAACTTGGAAGATGCCTGTGGTTGTATATCAGAAACATACAACTTTTTTTTTCTTCATTTCACCTCCTGGCAGCTTTTTCTGTCCACCTTTCACAACTTCAGTTGTTCTTTCTGCCAAATGTTTGAAGCTGGGTGGTGTGGAGTTTTTGCACATGACTGACTCCACTCCTCCTGAAGAAGTCAGCAAATTCAGCACCAGTGAATTTGCTTCCATTTCCCATCACAAACAGCTCAGGAAAACCACATGTTGTAAATATGAGTGAAATACTCATTTAAAATGAGGAAGTATTCATAGGGACTGCTTCTATCCATTTGGAATATGCAACCACAATGAAAGAGCTTATTTTTTCTGTTAAACAGTCTTCGAAAATCCATGTACCTTCAGTCATGGTTGGGGCTGGAGGCTGAGAAAAGCTGCTAATGGATTCTTACAATGTTATTGACACTGTTGACGTTCCTTCACAGTGACATCCAACTGGTTGTCTATTCCAAACCACCGAGAAAAGAATTTCTGGCAACTGGCTTGATATGAAAAAAATGAAGGGTGTTCTTCATGCAATGTCTACAGAGGAACTGCTCTTCCTTGTGATGGAACCACGCCATTCTGGAACCTTGGCTTGTACCTTCTTCTGTAACATGGTACCACTGTGTCATCTTCACCTTCTCTTTCCCATCCACAGTGGATGTGTTCATGCACCAGTAGGAGGGTGGGGCCATGCCTCATTATGGTGATAAGCTGCTGGGTTCAATGCTGGTGTCTCACGTGGACACAATGCATCCACATTTGACAGTACTGTTTACTTGTGTACAAGAGAATGTTGTGGTATGCATACAATGTTAATGTCCATCCTTGTGCTCTAGATGAGACCATCCAAGGTACCACCTTGCATTCATCAAAGAATCCTGCAGACACCTATGGTCCATGAAAATGGTAACCTTCCGGCCATCCAAGTACTTGTGGAATTTCTTCACTCCACGGGCGATAGCTAACCCTCCTTTGTCCAGTTGTTAGTATCACTGTTGTGCTTTATAAACAGGTCTTGAAGTCGGTTGCTCATCTCCATTCTCCACACAGTGAGAAAAAAGCCAGACTAATGCTGTGAGGTAATGCAGTACAATACAGAAGCAGCAGCTTCTCTCGATCATAATGAACAAAAACCTGTGAACTGAGTGGCATCTGCGTCAACTCTAGCAATCTTGTTTCTTGTTTCTTGTCCACTTCCACGTTGCCATTTGATTCAGCAGCTCATGTAGAGGTTCTAACATTTCACTTAAATGTGGCAGGAAAAATCCATGGTGGTTGAGAAGCTCTGAGCCAGCCTTCACATCTGTAAAGCTGGTTGGACCAGATGCATCTAACATTGCTTTGACCTTATTGTAAACTGAATGAGGTCCTTCAACACAATCTTATAAACAAGAAAGACTACATCTGAGGCTGCAAAGGTGCACTTGTTTTTTCTCATTTATACTCTTGCTTCTTGGAATTGTTGACATAAACTTAAAGTCTGCTTGTGTTCTTGATCTATCTTGCCAAGAGATCATCTGGCAAGCCTAAGACACCTGGCAGAATTTGAATCAAGCTATCCATTATTCTCTGAAGTGATGCTATCCCATGTGGAATTCTGTTCCATTGGACCAGTCCAAGTCAAATGTCTGCCTGAAATTCAGTCTCTTCTCACTTAGCATCATCCGTCAAGTTAGTACATCTTCGATTCCACAAATTGACCAATCCTGTAATACGTCTTTCAAACTTATACCATATTTGCAGTGTTAAACCATCCATTTCTAATCTGTGACAAACCTCAAGAGTTTTGTATGGGTGATGATTCCAGCTGTTAAACTCATACTGTTAAGCTATAAAACTGGGAGTGGGGCACTCAGCCTGTTGAACTCCTCACATGTCTTATCTCCTGGTTTGGCTGGAGCTAGGAAGTATTTCTGAGGACCTACACAGGAAAGTGGTCTTCCTTCCTTCTGCAATGTAATTTTCAGTGAAGAAGTGGTCCCTCCTTTATAGATGTAGAGCCCATAACTTGACTGAACTATTAAATGATTCTGAAGTACAAGTTGTGGGCATCTTGACTTCACTGTGCTGTAACACAACCGTTGCAAACAAAAAAGGCAAAGCAATGAAAGTCACTTGGTTTCAGTAAACCATGCTGCACTGTGGCTCCACAGAGTGAAAGCCTAAAACCTCATGAAACGCAATCAATACTAATTTTGAGAACAACCTAGTCAACCCGTCAGCTTCATTGCCAATTGTCATCACGGCATCATTCAGTGTATTTAAGCAGCAAGTAAAAACGATGCTTGTAATTCAGCTGTTAAAACATGCCCTGTGTAAGAAGCTGTTTTCATTTTATGTGCATAGATCCCACCGGGGGCATTGATAACGATAGTTTCCCTCAGGGTCTTAAATTTGCCCTCAATTTATTACACCCACTCTCACAATTGCTTTGACACCACTTCAGCCCCACCCCTGACTTGCCAACAGTCAGTGAAACTGAATGTTTATGAATGTTTGCAACATTTAACTTTGAAACCTATTAAAATTAGAAAAAGCTATTAACTTCTTTAAAATGATTAAATTATTTTCAAAAATAAATAAAACCAAAAGTACTAGAAAGCACCTGAAAACAATTAAGTACAGATAAATTAACTCTGTTACATGTAAGATGTGAATTGCCAGATAGAAATTGGCAGAAGGTTACACTCCAATGCTGGATTCTGAGAGGAATCTGACAATCAGAGTGAAATTGAAAGCTGCCTGGTAACCAGTTGTATGTAACTTTGGGATTTCTGCTCAGTTTCTGAGATAAATGGTCGTTCTTCCCCATAGAACTGTCAGCATTTTCATTGGATGTTTGGGCCATTGTGATAATTGTCTTCCAATCCTGAGGTACATGAGTAGCAAATGTAATCATTATACATTACAAAAGATCTGACATTTGTATAAATATTATCACATTGATTTCCTATGTGCTGGAGGATCACAAGCCAAGTTATTCACCAGGAGGTTCCACAGCTGTCAGTAAGTGGTTATTATTTTTAGAAGTTTGTAGGAAGCATTACAAGTAGTTTGTGGACTCAGATCAGGTAAAAATAATATTTTCCAACTCAAATTGCTTTGACACTATTACAAGTCTTTTTCAGCTCATTGAAATGGAATTATTAACAAATGCATGTTCACATTTAGTGAACTTTTCAGTAAATGATGAACTCTTGTCCACATTATATTTTGGTTTAGCTGGGTCACAAGCATATGAGTCTAATGTTAGGTCAGGAACACAGAACATTGCAGATATACCTGAGATTCTAATGTGTCAGATTTTATTATAATGTCACCCTGAAATAACATGTATTCTGGCCTGATTATTATATTTGTAAGTCACAGCCATCTTTGTTCTCTTTAAGATCAGTTCAGTATTGCATGTGAAATGCTGCTTAGTGTAATTCTCTTTCTGTAGGCTGGTCTTCAAAAGTCTGCTGTGAAAGGGAGCTAAGGTGACACGTGTATGGGAAAAAAATGTTTAAAATAGTCAATTAAAGCTGTTTGAGGGGCATAAAGTTGTAACTAATTGTTTATCATTTGGTTTTAGCTGCCCTAATCAGAGGAAATCGCAAAAACTGTGCCCAATTTTCCGGTTCTTTGGACTGGCTGATTAGTAGACTGGAGAGATTAGAAGCCTCTTCCGGTGTGTATGAAATCTTCACCATCTCACCATTATTTGAAAGGAGATAATCAGATTATTTCACCATTTAGAAGTGTGTTTTACATTCAAAGTGTATTTTTAATATGTTGCATTTACTCAAAGCAATATTGTAGGCATTTTCAAAGATTGCATAATTTGACTCAGTACTTTTTATTGGTTTTGGTGTTGGTTTATTATTGTCACTTGTACCAAGGTACAGTGAAAAACTTGTCTTGCATATCGTTTGTACAGATCAATTCATTACATAGTGCATTGAGGTAGTACAGGGTAAAAACAATAACAGAATACAGAGTAATAGTTAGTGACATAGAATTTAAATTTATAAGTGTAGAATGATTATAGTAAAAGTACTTTGTTTAACTTATTTTCTGGGCTGAATTCTGTTTAGAGGTTTGGATTATGATTTATTCTTGATAAACTGGCCTTGATAAATTGCCAAAAGATACTGGAGCAGTTTTCATTTGCCAGCTGCTTCTTTCTTGCCTGAAATGCAAGCTGACAGCAGCTAACAGAGGGTGCAAGCAACATAGTCACCCCTACAAATCCCAATGTGCCTGCTGAATTTTCAGATGTGCCTATAAGTAAGAAACAGATGAAGGAGAAGTTCATTCAGCTCCTTGTGCCTGCTTCACCATTCAATAAGATTGTCTGATCTTTTACCTCACTTTCTTGCACTAATCCCATATCCCTTGATTCCTTTTACATCCAAAAATCTACCAATCCCTGTCTTGAATATACTTGGTGACTGAGCCCTCGTGAATAGAGAATTCCAGTGGCCAAGTTTCTCATCTAAGTCCTTAAATGGCCAGCCTCTTATGTTAATTCTGGTTCCAACAGAAAAGTGCCTCAGTATTCAGTTTGAGGCTGTAATCTGGTTGGTGAATAAACTGCAATTTAGAAAGGCAAATTGGATGTTGGCCTTTATTACAAGGGGAATGGAATACAAAGGTAGTAGAATTTGGCTACAACTGTACAGGACACAGAACACTTCTGAGTACTGCATACAGCTTTGTCTCCTTATTTGTGGAAGGATGTAATTGTCTTGGAGAAAGGTTCAAAGAAGGTTCACTCATTTGAATCCAGGGATGAAGTGGCAAATGAAGGGAAAAATATGCAGATTGGTCCCATACTCTCTGGAGTTTAGAAGAATGAGGTGATTTCATTGAAACATATAAGAGTCCAAGGGATTTGACAGGAAGCACGCTGTTTCCTCTGGTGGGAGAATCTCGAATTAGGACCATAGTGACAGGGTTGGGGGTTTAAGACAGAGAGACAAAGGAATTATTTTCTCCAGAAGAGTTGTGAATCTTTGGAATTCTTCCCTCATTAAGTTTCACCAAAGCTGAAATTTTGATTCCAGTCTAAAATCTTAGGGTTATAGAAAATAGGCAGGAAAGTGAAGCTGAGACCAAGGGTGGGATCAGCCTTCATGTTGAATGGTGAAGTAGGTTTGAGGGACCATGTTACAGAAAGTTGGAGAGTCGTACAGCGTGGAAACAGGTGTTCTGCCCACCGTGTCCATTCTGACTTTGAAGCACCCATTCTTACAAGCACCCATCATTGTAAAATACTCCCAATTACAACTACTACAGTTGGAATCTGCAGCCACAGAGATTCAGTAAACAACATTATTTCAAGTTGTTTAAAGAAACCAGCGATCTTAAGAACTGACAGACTCGGGACTCCAGACCACCCAGAGAGTGAGTGCAGCAGATGGAACTTCAAGGAACGTCTCCATTGTTTCAGAAAACAGGGCTGCAGGTAAAACTGAAACGCAGGGTCCTAAGGCCCTCCTCTGTAGCATCCTCCTGGCTAAAGTAAGTCTCTGGAAAATAAAACTGAAGACCTCAGAGCAAGACTGCAGTACCAGAGGGACATCAGGGACTGTTGTGTACTCTGCTTCACAGAGACATAGTTCACCCCAGCACTCCAGACACAGTGCTCCTGACCATCATGGGGGACTTCAACCAGGCCAGCTTGAAGAAGTCTCTGACGAACTACCACCAACACGTCACCTGTGGAACCAGAGGAGCCAACACACTCGATCGCTGCCACGCCACCATCAAGAATACTTACCGTATCATCCTATGCCCGTACTTTGGCAAGTCCGATCATCTGGCTGTACTTCTACTCCTGACATATAGGCAGAGACTGAGGACCACAGCACCAGTGGTGAGGGCCACGAAGGTATGGTCAAGGGAGGTGGAGGAGTGTTTACGGCACTGCTTTGAATCGGCGGACTGGACCATATTCAGGGATTCATCTTCAGATCTGAATTAATATGCCACGGCTGTCACCGACTTCATCAAGACTTGCGTGGATGAGTATGTGCCATTGAGAACATTCCGAGTTTTCCCAAACCAGAAGCCCTGGATGAACCAGGAGATTCGCAGTCTGCCGAAGGGCTAGATCTGCGGTGTTCAAGACCGTCGATCCAGAACCCTACAAGAAGTCCAGGTACAACCTAGGGAAGGCCATCGTGAGAGCAAAAAGGCAACTCCATGTGAAGTCAGAGACACAATCAGATGAACAACAGCTGTGGCAGTGTTTGCATGCCATTGCTTCCTATTAGGCGAAACCTAACAGCGTAAATGGCAGTGATGCTTCACTCCCCGATGAGCTCAATGCCTTTTATGCACACTTTGAAAGGGAGAATAACACTACACCTGTGCAAATCCCCACACCATCCAGCGACCCTGTGACCTCTGTCTTGGAGGCTGACGTCAAAACATCCTTCAAGAGGGTGAACCCTCACAAGGCATCAGGCCCCGACGGTGTACCTGGCAGGGTACTGAAAATCTGTGCCGACCAATTGGCTGGAGTGTTCAAGGACATCTTCAACCTCTCAACTGCTGCAGTTGGAGGTTCCCACTTGCTTCAAAAGGGCATCAATCATACCAGTGCGCAAGAAAAGCAGGGTGAGCTGCCTCAATGACCCAGTCGCACTCACATCCACTGTGATGAAGTGCTTTGAGAGTTTGGTCATGGCTAGAATTAACTCCTGCCTGAGCAAGGATCTGGACCCGCTGCAATTCGCTTACTGCCACAACAGGTCTACAGCAAATACAATCTCACTGACTCTCCACTTGGTTTTGGAGCACCTAGGCAACAGCAAAACATATGTCAGGCTGCTGTTTATCAATTCTAGCTCGGTATTCAACACCATCATTCCCTCAGTACTGATCAACAAGCTTCAAAACCTAGGCCTCTGTACCTCCACCTGCAACTGGATCCTCGACTTCCTTATCGGGAGACTACAGTCAGTGCGGATTGGTTGTAACTTCTCCTCCTCGCAGACAATCAACACAGGCACACCTCAAGGATGTATGCTTAGCCCACTGCTCTACTCTCTCTACATTCATGACTGTGTGGCTAGGCACAGCTCAAACATCATCTATAAATTTGCCAATGACACCACTGTTGTTGGCAGAATCTCAGATGGCGATGAGGAGACATACAGGAGTGAGATAGATCGGCTGATTCAGTGGTGTTGCAACAACAACCTCGCACTTAACATCAGCAAGACCAAGGAATTGATTGTGGACTTCAGGAAGGGGAAGTCAGGAGAACACACACCAGTCTTCATTGAGGGGTCAGTGGTGGAAAGGGTGAGCAGCTTCAAGTTCCTGGGCGTCAACATCTCAGAGGATCTATCCTGGGTCCAACACATTGATGCAATCACAAAGAAGGCACACCAGCGGCTCTACTTCATTAGGAGTTTGAGGAGATTTGGTTTGTCTTGCAAATTTCTATAGATGTACAGTGGAGAGCATTCTGCCTGGTTGCATCACTGCCTGGTATGGCGGCTCCAGCGTGCAGGATCGCAAGAGACTGCAGAAGGTTGCAGACTTATCCAGCTCCATCACGGCACAACCCTCCCCGCCATCAAGGACGTCTTCAAAAGGCAGTGCCTCAAGAAGGCGGCATCCACCATTAAGGACCCTCACCATCCGGGACATGCCCTCTTCTTGTTACTACTATCGGGGAGGAGGCATAGGAGCCTGAAGACCCACACTCAACGTTTCAGGAATAGCTTCTTCCCCTCTGCTATCAGACCATCAGAAAGGTCCTTGAATCCATGAACACCACCTTGTTATTCCTCTTTTGCACTATTTATTTACTTATGTAACTTATAGTAATTTTTATGTCTTTATGTCTTGCACTGTACTGCTGCCACAAAACAACAAATTTCACAACATAATAAACCTGATTCTGATTCTGATTCACACTCATTCCACTTTTTCTTTCCCTTTGGCATCCCCATCAACTCCATCCCCCAACCCAATTCTCCTACCGGCCTCCCTATGCTAGGGACAATTTACAGCAGTCAGTGCATCTACCAACCAGCATGTATTTGGGGTGTGGGAGGAAACCAGAGCACCTGAGGGAAACTTATGTGGTCACAGGGAGGACATGCAAACAGACAGCACCCGTGGTTAGGATTGAACCTAGGTCTCTGAAGCTATGAGTCAGCAGTGTTAACTGCTGTTCCACTGTGCTGCCAACTCCTGCTCCTATTTCCTACATTCACAAATAGGTGGAGCACACTCTTAGTGAGCACCACTGATTGGTGTTCAAAATTGGGGTTCAGCAAATGAATCAATAGTCTTCAGTTTACCCACCTAATGCTGTACCCTCAAACTGCATGCTCAGTATTTGAAGTGGTGTCCCTCGACCAGCAAACTGCGGTGGGATGCACTTTTTTGCGTGTGGCTCACAGGTGAACTTGCAAGCACCGTGAAATGTCAAGGTGGTTCACTGCTAGCTTCAGCTGGTGTGCCAACACTGGACACGTTTTGGGAAGTTGTTAATAATTGACCAAGAAGTGAGGAATGTGAGTATAAAGGGAGAAACCACATCTTGGGCGAGAATTCTATCGCCAGTATTTTTTTACATTTCCTGAGGCTTCCACGCAGCAAAAATGTTTGTATGTTGAATTGAGACTGTTAATTGCTGTAATCTCGTTTCCTCAGAACAAACCTGCCACTGTTTCGGACTAACATAATGATTGGTTGGGTATTGCTTTAGTCACTGTCCGAGCATTAAGGCAATGATGCCATAATTTTGCAGTACACATCCAATATGTCAGGGCCAAGGAGGCAGGTGACTGTTGATGTAGTAGATTCTTCTGTCCATTCCATCCCAGCCACCCCCCTCCTCTACCCTCTGCATTTGTTTTCTCCCCCCACCTCTGCAGCCCTTCACTATTTACATTCCACACTTGATTATCTTCTGGCTTCTACAGTTATCACTTCATTATCCCACATTGTTGTCTCCACCCTGCCTTTTGTCTAATTCACTCACCTGTCTATTACTTCTGGCTCTGAATACCCCATCCCCTTTCCCCAACCACCCCCTACCCCCGCTTGACTATAACTGGGCATCCCTCTCTCCTCTCTCTCAATTCAGATGAGGGGCCCTGGCCTGAAAGGTCGACAGTCTATTTCCCTCCACTGATGCTGACTGGCCTGCTGTGTTCCTCCACCAACTTGTGGTTTGCTTCAGAGAGGTCTTGAGGGGTATGGGCTGGGGGCAGGTAGATGGGACTAGCAGAATAATGTTTCGGCACAGACTAGAAGGGCTGAATGGCTTGTTTTCTGTGCTGTAGTTTTCTATGGTTCTATTCTTCTCTCTGTTGAGATGATTTCAATCTGAGCCAGATTGGTGGAAGGAAGGTTTTCTTTCCAATTGGTATCATGACTGACAAAGAAATGATCATGGGCAGTTGTAGTCCAATATTCAGTCGTCTTGGGTCCACAGCACCCACAACTGCTTAAGTTGAAATGAAAACAAGAGAATGCATCTGAGGAGAGTGAAACAGGTTATACATCATCATCTGAGACGTTAACTCTATTTCTTTCACCACAGATGCTTCCTGACCTGTTGATTGATTCCTTCATTTTCTTTTGTTATTTCAGATTTCCAGAATCTGCAATTTTTTTGGCTTTTGATTGCACAGTGGATTGATATTCTCTAGTAGAGGGACTACAGATGCGGGTCCTCAGTGAATTCAAAATCAAATTCAAAGTTGAGTTTATTGTCACTTGCACAAGTACATGTATGCACAGGTGCAAAGACAAACTTGCAGCAGCATCAGACGCACACAGCATCAGATACACAACATTCACAAGAGATAAATTATGCTCAATTTTTAGAAGAAAGAACACAAGAACAAAAAAAATTGAAGCCCATTGTAGTGCAAAGCAGTCATAGTGTTGCTAGGCTGAGGTAGTGATTAGGATTGTTGGTTCAAGAGCCGAATTATTGAAGGGAAGTAGTTGTTCTTGAACCTGGTGGTGTGGGACTTCAGGCTTCTGTACCTCTTGCCAATGGTAGCTGCAAGAAGGTGGCATGGCCTGGATGGTGGGGATCTTTGGTGATTGATGTTGCTTTCTTGAGGCAGTGCCTCATGTAGGTACCACCAATTGTGGGGAGGGATGTGCCCATGATGTACTGGGTTGAGTTCACTGCACTCTGCAGCTTCTTACATTTCTGCTTACATCCCTGATGTTTCAAGAATGTCTTAATAGAGCAGAAAAGGTTTTTGTTGGAATTTCAGTTGAATTTTAGTACAACTCTGGATCTGATTCTTCCTGTGCTTGGTAATTTGTCAGTCCTGTTTTACAGGTTCATTTCCTTGACATTTTCAAGTACAAAAGCACCACGCATTAAGCTTCTCAGACATTTTTATAAAAATGTGCAGAGATATCAAACGATTGGTTCCAGGAAGTTATCTTAATCATATTGGAAGCATTCTGGAGCTTGCCTTTAATGGTCCAATGTTGCTGAGACTCAATGTTAATTTCATATACTGTATCTGAGTGGGGAACGACTGAATACTAGAGCCAACATTGTTTACTTATATAAAATCAGAAAATGCTGGAAATACTCAATAGATCAGGCCACCTCTGTGGGAAGAGAAACAGAGTTAAGGTTTCAGGTTGAAGACATCTTCCCGCACGCCTTTGGGATGGGGGAAGAACCTCCACAGTCACAGGGAGAACATGCAAACCAAGGTCACCTGAGTATTTCCAGCATTTTCTGTTTTTATTTTAGATTTCCAGCAACTGCACCTTTTTTTGGTTTTCACATAATTTGATTACAGCCCCTATGCAGACACATTCAATGCCATGTACCCATTGAATATACCTACGAACTGGTTTCCATATCAATGGACTTGACTCTGCTTTTAGTTGATACACGACCTGAACGCAATTAATATAAATTGATATAAATCACGTGAACACTTGTTTCTGGTCTATCTTGAATTTCCACATTGGGTAGATTCTGCAGAGTCTCTTCAGTGAATGCATAAAGTAATTAAGTGTATGGAAAGTTATTTTTGTTGAGGGACCATATTGGGCTTTTGGACTTAACATATATAGTTATGACTTTCGACATGCATAGAGCTCTCTCGTGAAACTGTTGAGAGTTAATGGAGAAGCAGATGAGTTTGCTTCCTGGCACATCCGTCACTTTTGCACTTAACTGGCATCTATTTGACTCATAGACTTGATTGTCCCAAAGGTAGCCTGCAACGAATCCAAAGTATAAAAGCTAATGGGTAAGATTCTGGCAGGGACCACCAGTGTCTTGTCTGTGATAAATTTTCTAATCTTTGCCATTCATCTTTCACCTCCTATAAAATTCAGCTCCTTGACACCTCTGCTGCACATTTCCTATCTGACACTAATTCCCATCTACATTCTCATCATCACAACCTGTATTAGCTGCTGGCGCAACACAGCCTAAAATTTCAAATTTACATGCCATCCCTTCTTTCATCTTCTTCCATTATCCTGTCAAACTTACTGTATCTTTGTGCCAAAGCATTTGAATGCTCCTACTGATATCTCAATCTTTTTAAGCTTCCTGAGCACTTTGCTCCTTAGGCATCCATGAGGTTACTTTTCTTTCAAGGAGTCACACAAAGTAAATTGTTGTATGCCATTGTTCTTGTTTATGCAGTTATGTTACATTTTATGTTTGGGCTTTATGGTTTGGGAGAATATTACTTTCCAAAGGGGCGAAGTGATTTTATGCAGAACAGGTCTTGAGTACAATGGGAAAGTGTGAATGTAAAGTTTGTCAAGGTCAGTGATAATAGCTTATCTTTAGGGAATCCACCTTTGTTTCTTAGTAATCAAATGGTCATGTATCACAGAGCAGCAGCCTTTCCACATTAATAAGGATAGTAATGGATACCTACAATAGGAAGTATGTATTATGTTATGCCCCAAATGTCTGATTATTATCAACACAAACTGCCTGTATAATGAGGTACTTGAGTGGGCCAGCATGAACCATGAGTGATATAATGTATACATTTAGTGACTGGTGAAGTAAGTATAGGCAAGAGATCAAACATGTTTTAGTTAATAAACTGTTCTCCAAAGGATCTAAGAATTGATGGAGCATGAAGTCTTGTTTGCTAACAGTAAACGACTGAGCTTCCTTTCATGAATTATTTTTAAAGAATTGCTGTGAGAAGTACCTATAGTGTCAGGAGTCCACTGGACTCCAGGATACTACTGGAGTCCAGGAAATAGATAGAATGGTGACTGTCAGGGAAGGGAAAAGGAAAAAGAAAACGAACAGGCAGACAGAGCAGAGGATCCCGGAGGCTGTTCCCCTCAGTAACAGGTTTTCCGCTTTGGAGGCTGTTGAGGGAGATGACCTGCCAGGGCCTTGCAGCAGTAGCCAGGTCTGTGGCACTGGGACCGGTCCTGCTGCTCAGAAGGGAAGGGAGGAGAAGAGGAAGGCAGTAGTGATAGGGGACTCGATAGTCAGGGAAACAGATAGGAGGTTCTGTGACAGGGAGCATGAATCCCGGATGGTATGTTGCCTCCCAGATCCCAGGGTCCGGGATGTCACTGATTGGGTCCACAGGATTCTAGAGCGGGAGGGAGAACAGCCAGAACTTGTGGTTCATGTTGGTACCAATGACATGGGTGGGAAGAGGGATAAGGTCCTGAAAAGTGAGTTTAGCGAGCTAGGCAGAAGGCTGAAGGACAGGACCTTGAGGGTAGCGATCTCGGGATTGCTGCCAGTGCAACGCGATAGTGAAGGTAGGAATAGGAGGAGATGGCAGATAAATGCGTGGCTGAGAAGTTGGTGCAGGAAGGAGGGTTTTAGATTTTTGGATCATTGGGATCTCTTCTGGGGAAGGTGGGACCTGTACAGAGAGGACAGGTTACACCCGAACCTGAGGGGGGCCAATATCCTTGCGGCCAGGTTTGCTAGGGTGGTTCAGGAGGGTTTAAACTAGATTGCAAGGGGGAAGGGAACTGGAGGAGTAGGTCAGAGGAAGAAGGGGATGGGGAAAAGTCAGACGTGACAGGTAGAGAGGCTTTAGGAAGGAGAAGCAGAGTACAGGTTATAAAAGTAGTAAAGTGGATGGGCTAAAGTGCATTTACTTAAATGCGAGAAACATCAGGAATAAAGGAGATGAACTGAGAGCTTGGATTAGTACATGGGACTATGATATTGTGGCTATTACAGAGACATGGCTAACATCAGGGCAGGAATGGATATTGAATATTCCTGGTTTTCAATGTTTTAAAAGGGATAGGGAGGGGGGGAGAAGAGGAGGAGGGATGGCGATACTGGTCAGGGACACTGTTACAGCTGCAGAAAGGGTAGATAATGTAGAAGGATCCTCTCTTGAGTCAATATGGGTGGAAGTTAGGAACAAGAAAGGGGCGGTTACCCCCCGGTAGCAGTAGGGATACTGAGGAGCAGATTGGGAGGCAGTTTTTGGAAAGATGCAAAAATAACAGGGTTATTATAATGGGAGACTTCAACTTTCCAAATATTGATTGGCACCTACTTAGTGCCAAGGGTTTAGACGGGGCGCCGTTTGTTAGGTGTGTCCAGGACGGATTCCTGACACAGTATGTTGACAGGTCGACTAGAGGGAATGCCATATTAGATCTAATTTTAGGTAATGACCCGGGACAGGTGACAGATTTATCGGTGGATGAGCATTTGAGGGACAGTGGCCATTGCTCCATAACCTTTAGAATTGTCATGGACAGGGATAGGAGAAAAGAGGATGGGAAGATATTTACTTGGGGAAGGGCGAATTACGAGGCTATAAGGTGAGAACTTGGGATTGTAAATTGGGGTGACATTTTTGAAGGGAAATGTACTATGAAGATGTGGTTGATGTTCAGGGATCTCTTGCAGGATGTTAGGGATAAGTTTGTCCCGGTGAGGCAGAGAAGGAATGGTAGGGTGAAGGAACTGTGGGTGATGAGAGAGGTGGAACGACTAGTTAGGAAGAAGAGGGCAGCATACATAAGGTGTAAGCAGCAAGGATCAGACAGGGCTCATGAGGAATATAGAGTTGCAAGGAAGGAACTCAAGAAAGGGCTGAGGAAAGTGAGAAGGGGACATGAAAAGACTTTGGCGAGCAGGGTTAAGGAGAATCCCAAGGCTTTTTTCTCGTACGTGAAGAGCAGAAGGATGGCTAGGGTAAGGGTAGGTCTGATTAAAGACAAAGGTGGGAGGATGTGCCTGGAAGCTGTGGAAATGAGTGAGGTTCTCAATGAATACTTCTCTTCAGTATTCACCAAGGAGAGGGGTCTTGAGGATGCTGAGGACACTGTTGGTGAGGGTAAATGTTCTAGAGTATGTAGATATTAAGAGAGGATGTGTTGGAGTTGATAGAAAATATTAGGACAGATAAGTCCCCAGGGCCTGACGGAATATTCCCCAGGCTGCTTCGTGAGGCGAGGGAGGAGATTGCTGAACTGTTGGTTAGGATCTTTGAATCCTCGTTGTCCATGGGGATGGTACCGGAGGATTGGAGGGTGGTGAATGTTGTCCTCTTATTCAAGAAAGGTAGTAGGGATAGTCCAAGGCATTATAGGCCGGTGAGCCTTATGTCTGTGGTGGGTAAGCTGTTAGAAAGGATTCTAAGAGATAGGATCTATGAGCATTTAGAGAATCATGGACTGATTAGGGACAGCCAGCATGGCTTTGTGAAGGGAAGATCTTGCCTCACAAGCCTGATAGGGTTCTTTGAGGAGGTGACCAGGCAGATTGATGAGGGTAGTGTGGTGGATGTGGTCTACATGGATTTTAGTAAGGCGTTTGACAAGGTTCTGCATGGTAGGCTTCTTCAGAAGGTCAGAGGCCAAGGGATCCAGGGAGGCTTGGCCGTGTGGATTCAGAATTGGCTTGCCTGTAGAAAGCAGAGGGTTGTGGTGGAGGGAGTGCATTCGGATTGGAGGGCTGTGACTCGTGGTGTCCCACAGGGATCGGTTCTGGGACCTCTACTTTTTGTGATATTTATTAACGACTTAGATGAGGGGGTGGAAGGCTGGGTTAGCAAGTTTGCAGATGACACAAAGATCGGTGGTGTTGTGCATAGTGTGGAGGGCTGTTGAAGTTTGCAGAGGGATATTGATAGGATGCAGAGCTGGGCTGACAAGTGGCGGATGGAGTTCAATCCAGAGAAGTGTGAGGTGGTACACTTTGGAAGGACAAACTCCAAGGCGGAGTACAAAGTAAATGGCAGGATTCTGGGCAGTGTGGAGGAGCAGAGGGATCTGGGGTTTCATATCCACAGATCACTGAAAGTCACCTCACGGGTCACAACCTTATGGGATGTTAGCTTTCATAAGTCGGGGGATCGAGTTTAAGAGCCGTGAAGTGATGGTGCAGCTTTACAAAACTCTGGTTAGGCTACACTTAGAGTACTGTGTCCAGTTCTGGTCGCCTCATTATAGGAAGGATGTGGAGGTGTTGGAAAGGGTGCAGAGGAGATTTTCCAGGATGCTGCCTGGATTAAAGAGTATGAATTATGAGGAAAGACTAAAGGAGCTAGGGTGTTCTCATTGGAGAGAAGGAGGATGAGGGGAGACATGATAGAGGTATACAAGATATTGAGAGGAATAGATAGAGTGGACAGCCAGTGCCTCTTTCCCAGGGCACCAATGCTCAAAACAAGAGGACATGGCTTTAAGGTAATGGGTGGGAAGTTCAAGGGAGATGTCAGAGGGAGGTTTTTCACCCAGAGAGTGGTTGGTGCATGGAATGCGCTGCCTGGGGTGGTGGTGGAGGCTGATACATTGGTCAAGTTCAAGAGATTGTTAGATAAGCATATGGAGGAATTTAAGATAGAGGGATATGTGGGATATGTGGGAGGAAGGGGTTAGATAGTCTTAGGTGTGGTTTGAAGGGCAGCACAACATGGTGGGCCAAAGGCCCTGTATTGTGCTGTATTGTTCTATGGTTCTATGGTTCAAACAGGGTTGCATAAAAAATCGTCCTTTTCCAAAAATAGTTGTAGAGCCCGATGGATGGAGAAACTCAAAGCTACCACTTTGCAATTTTGGATTGATCTTCCCATGTCAGAAATGAATAAAACACGTTTTGTATATTCCATCATTGTGCATGCCTGAAGCATGTTGTTGTGAGCCCCAGAAGTTGGCAAACAATTGATCCAATAATAACAGTCCAGGCTGCTTTAAGCTGAACCTTGCAGGCTCCCTCTGCTGACAAGGGATGCCTACATCTGCTCCATCCAGCATCTAAATTGGACGAATTACAGAATCGGCATGTTTCCTTTGTCAATTAATTTGTGCATTAGCAGGCACTTTTTATATTACTGGTCTCACCTCCCACAGGGAAGGAGTTGCGGGGATCCCGCTAGATTGTGATTCCATACATATTTCAAGCCCTGTGCCCACAGATCCTCCTGAAAGTTGTGAACTGCAAAACCTGCAACATTAAATGCATCCATTGACATTGCATTTAGATATGCACTGTCATAGCCTCACTGTAGTTCTCCACATTCTACTGCTTCAGATCTTGTTTATTTTCCAGATACAGGGATAATTAAGCCAAATAAATTTCAACATTTTGTTCCGCTGGGAAGGGTTGTTAAAGGATGTGATAATTAAAGAATAAATAAGTAAATGCTTTTTCCATTCCATGTTGCATTGTGATCAGTTATGTTACGAACCAATTCCCATTTCGTGGCACTGATTCATTTTCTGTTGGACATGATGCAAAACTAGCCAATTAATATGAAGCAAGACTGGTGGTCCTGAACCTTCCAGTTTGATTTAAGATATTCAAGTGAGTAATTGAAAAACATGGTCCAGCCTTTACGTTTGAATTACGTTTTCTTCTTGGTGCAGGTTTTCAATGGTGGACTGTCATGATACTGGGTAACTCTGTATCCTTCTGCTCTGGATTGAAGTGCTTCAAAAGACAGTGAAATTGTCCTTTCTTTAATTGTGGCTTAGAAGAAACCACCAGGGAAATCTAACAAAAAAACTATTCAGCTGATTAGAACTATTAACCTTGAAAAACAGTCATGTCATTAGCTATAAACTGAGTTAGCTTTTTGTAACTAATGGGGGTTGTGCATGCAATAACACAGATTTCATCAGGGACTGAGGGTACTTTATTAGGATTCCACCTGTGTATGGAGAATATCATTGTTACTCGTTTTTTCTCTCACATTGTTATTCCTTGCAGTCGTCTAGTGTTTAATGTTTTCTAGACACGTCATACTAAAGCAGTTTGACTCCCTGTCGCGCAAGACATTCTTTTCTTGAGCACATCCATTTACTTTTTGATGGAAACAAGTTTTACTGTAAATGCTGTTTATTTCTTAAGAATTCGGAAAATGACTCTAATGTGAAGAATCATGAGAGATGTATAATGCAAAATATATTTGATCTTTGTCCCATTCTTTATTCTGTTCTGCACTGTTTGCTCTTCTTACGGTTAACTTTTGGCTGAGATTCTGCAGTCAGCAGTGAGCTGCCCACTCCAGCCACTGATGCATTTTCATCAGCTGTTTTTTGTGAACTTACTGGAAGGAAGCCCCTCCAACCTCAGGGGGGAATCTCTGCACCACAGTAAGCCCTTCTGTGCATAATCCCATCATGTGGGGCATCAGCAGGGGGAGATGCAGAACAAATCCTGCCCACGAAATTGCTATCTGCTGCTTAAGCCATACCTGCTTGGCATGACTAAGCAAGGCTTGGCCAGCTTGTCAGAGCTGTGAATTCTTCTGACATGCAGAAACATTCCAAAACTATTAAAAATTAATCAAACAATAAAAAAAACAAAATACGTAAAAGCATTCAGGTATATTTAAACAATTAAAAATATTAATTCTTTAAATCAGTGAATCTCTTCTCCTGAGAAATCAGTGGAAAGGAGCTCCCTGGGTCATGACTAACCTGAAAATGTTGTTCAGACTGACAGTGGTGAGGGACTTCTTTGTATTTATGATCCATCACTGCTCTCTGATTCTGGAATTACTGGTGAACAGCTGCCAGCAAAATCTGACTCACTGTATTCCTGAGTTTATGTCTAAGTGCATGTCAATAATTTAATTCAATAATTCTTGTTCACATACTTTATTTTACATTTTAATATTGGGTCCTCTCCCTTGCATCTGTTTCCTGCAGAACTGTCTCAAAGCAGCATATTTAACAAGCAAAGCAGGTCAATTTCTGCAATTTGTTATTTAGTTTATGAAACTGAGCCAATAAGCTGGTAGATTTACTTGAAAAGTGATGAGGAAATTCAGTTATGTGGAGAGTTTTGGGAAATTAGGCCTCTTAGAGCAGATAACATTAAGGGGAAATTCAATAATGTTAAAATCATGAGTGGTTTTGATGAAGTAAATGAGGAGAAACTGTTTTCAGATTGATGGCCAAAGGCCATGTATTTAATGTGATTGATAAAAGAAGCAGAGGCAACAGAAGGAACCTTTTTCTTTTACATTAAGCTGTTGTGATCTGAAAGCTGGAGACAGACTGAATAAGTTTTTTGAATAAGTTTATGCAATCATTGAACTAATTAATTTCCATTTTTAAAGACTTGCTTTCAAATACCAGAAAGGAAGACATTTGCAGGTGTGCAGAGAAAATAAGGGTGAAGTGAAACTAATTTGCCAGCAGAGGCTTGATCGAGTCATGCAGCACAGAAGCAGACCCTTCGGCCCAATTGGTCAATGCTGACCAAGATTCCCATCTCTGCTAGTCCCATCTGATAGGCTGAGTGACCTCCTTTGCTGTATCATTCCACTATTCTATGCTTATATCACTTTGGTGACTGGGGAAGTGTTCTTCTTTGATATTCCATCACAGTGAGCTTCTAGTTGGAGCAGTGAATAAAGGTGCACCATCCCAGCACACCTACACGGATTTCAAAGTGCCATTGATTGCAGCCTGGCTGCAATCTCCTGTCCTGCTTACACTCCAGTCAGGGTGTATGACTGGAGCCATGAATGGGATGCCGAGAACTGATAGTACACAAAAATAATCCTTCCTTGGTAATCGTAAAATGAAAATAAGTTTATGCATTCATTGAACTAATTAATTTCCATTTTTATCAAATAGGAATTCTTGAAGTTTTGCACTGTGTTCTTGTGGAAAGTCCTGAAGCTCTGAACATTATCAAAGAGGGGCATATTAAATCCATTATTTCCTTGCTCGATAAACATGGAAGAAATCATAAGGTATTCTTCACCATTGACAATCATTTTACTTCTTGATAAGGCATGTTTCTATACTTATAAGTGCAAGTATTGAAGACATAGAAATGTTTGTACGTTTATAAAGAAATGTTTATATTTATTTGGAATTTATATGTTTGGAATTTTGCATTGAAAAGTAAGCAGAGCAAATCTTTCTCAAAGTATTTTGAATTTCTATATATTTTAGTTCTGGATAATGTTTGGCTCACCCATAGAAGACAGAGGGTGGTTGTAGATGGAACATATTCTGCCTGGAGGTCGGTGACCAGTGGTGTTCCACAGGGGTCTGTTCTGGGACCCCTGCTCTTTGTGATTTTTTATAAATGACTTGGATGAGGATGTGGAAGGGTGGGATGGTAAGTTTGCAGATGACACGAAGGTTGGTGGTGTTGTGGATAGTGTAGAAGGTTTCTATAGGTTACAACAGAACATTGATAGGATGCAGAGCTGGGCTGAGAAATGGCAGACGGAGTTCAACCCGGATAAGTGTGAGGTGATGCACTTTGGAAGATCGAATTTGAATGCAGAATGCAAGGTTAATGGCAGTGTGGAGGAACAGAGGGATCTTGGGGTCCACGTCCATAGATCCCTCAAGGTTGTCGTGAGGTTGATAGGGGTGTTAAGAAGGCGTATGGTGTGTTGGCCTTCATTAGTTGGCGTATTGAGCTCAAGAGCCGCAAATTAATGTTGCAGCTCTATAAAACCCTGGTTAGACCACACTTGGAGTATTGTGTTCAGTTCTGGTCGCCTCATTATAGGCAGGATGTGCAAGCTTTAGAGAGGGTGCAGAGGAGATTTACCAGGATACCACCTGGATAGGAGAGCACGTCTTATGAGGATAGGTTGAGTGAGCGAGGGCTTTTCACTTTGGCGAGAAGGAGGATGAGAGGTGACGATAGTGGTGTACAAGATGATAAGAGGCATAGATCAAGTGGACAGTCAGAGATGTTTTCCCAGGGTGAAAATGGCTAACATGAGGGGGCATAATTTTAAGGTGATTGGAGGAAGGTATGGAGGGGATGTCAGAGGTAAATTTTTTACACAGGGAGTGGTGGGTACGTGCAACACACTGCTGGCAGAGGTTGGGGGGCAGATACATTGGGGACATTTAAGAGACTCTTAGATAGACACATGAATGATAGAGAAATGGAGGGCTATGTGGGAGGGAAGGGTTAGGTAGATCTTAGAGCAGGATAAAATGTCGGCACAACATTGTGGGCCGAAGGGCCTGTACTGTGCTGTAGTATTCTATGTTCTAAGTACTTGAAATGCTTCCCTATTTCTTTACTAAAAAGTGAAATGTGATTTAGTGAAAGTAGATGTCACAGAGTTAGATGCTTCTAATTGGCATCAGAACTTGTTTTGTTTTAAATAAGATTATTGGAGATTCAGATATTACTCCAACTTTCTGCCTCTTCAAAGTCATTACGATGTGTAGCCCACTCCAGTCTCTGCTCTTATGGCAGCGTTGTACTATCATCAGGATACCTGCGAGAGTAGCCCACGTCAACCCACTCTCATTTCTCCCATTTTCTTGTCCTGTTCTCCAGTTTTGAAGAGAAGTGCTTGGCTTCTCCACTCTGCCTTCCTCCAGTAATTTGACTTGAGATGAATAGAGTGGGGAAGTCGTATCACCATTGATCATTTTGCATTAGTATTCTCATGAACTGAGTCACAACAATTGTATAATATTTCATTAAAATTAAAAAGGTTTCATATACAGTCTATTCTGCAATGCTTTGGACAATATTTGTAGCTTATTATTTTTCATTTCTAAATTTTGCATTGACATAAATTTAATAACCTCTCCAATTAAATGCTGAACATTAGGTTTCATGAGTGTAACAAGGTATTAAGTCCGTCTATCGTGCCCTGTCCTTAGGGCAGCCTGTAACTCGAGTTTCAAATGTGGGATTCTAGAGCTGCTTAATGGGCAGATTGTGCTGGACCCATATTGTCCCTCGGACATCTGTCTGTTCTTCCTTGCAAGCCTGGGCTGAGCTTCTCCAGATGAATGAGCTGAACCTCCACACTTGTGAGGTGTTCTGTGAGCAACTTAAATGGACCTTGGGTCATGTACAGCTGAGGCCTGCTCCCATTATGCCTGAAGTGTTTTTATCCGTCTCTGGAGTAAAGCTGAGTACATTTGGTTCATCGGGATCCTCCCTCCGGCTTGTCAGCTGTTAACCACGAGGCTCAGTGCTGGCTTCAGCAGCAGAACAAGAGATCTGATGTGCAGGCGTCTGACTCCATCTCACCACAGACTTGTATGTTTGGCTGGGCTGTTGAAGCACTGGCTGTCAGTCAGCCTGATTCAGCCCAATAGCTGAGCTGGCTTCCCATTGCCTTCCTCCTAGCTTTTATCTTCAGAGTTCCCTAATGATCTGCAGGCAAGGATAAAGAGCTCCAACTACACTTCCAAATGGGAGAAGAGCATCTATGCCAATCAGATGTAAGTAAGACCCGAGTTATATGGGGCATGGCAGGTTGCCAGGGCCCTGTAGCTCTTGATAATAGCCAAATGCATCAGGAATATTTAAGTGGTGAAAACCCCTTTTGTCTCCATGTAGTTTAAAGGGTTAAACAGCTTAGGTTACCAAAGGTTCCATTCTTGTACCTATTGGATACCCTGATGATATTCAACTCCAATACTTTAATTTACAAATCATAAATATTTGTAAAATGAAGCACAGTAATTGGCAAACACGAGCAGAAGAATGTATAGAACATATGATCGAATCCTCTTGCTTAAATTACTTCAGATTTAGACCTGAAGTTTCTTTAAGTTCACGGTTGTTTGGCTGCTTGTAGGTTCGGCTCACTTCCCCACAATTTTGCTCTCAAGCAGGCAATTATGCTGAGCTTCCACCCTGATGATACACTAGCCTTTAAAAAAGACCTTGTGCGATGTTTCAAAGTCTTGTTTTTAAACCCTCCCATGTCAAACCCAATACCTTATCAGCTCTTTGCTGTATACATTTCAAGCAAATACTTCAAAATATGAATTTACCATTAGAAATATACAAATATTTAAATGTCTCGGAAGGTACAAACATATTCCCTGTCAGACTGACTATAGAAACTTTTTAGATGACTGTTATTACAATTTAAAACAAAACAGTGCTGCTGTTTTAAGTTGAAGGAAACAAACCAAATTGTTGTTCAAAAATAGTCTCTTTCTTTAAGCAAATAAAACAAGTAACTTGAGCTTTGATGTGCATTTACTTTAGATTTTTGTGCAAACCCCACAATTTCATTGTGCTTAAGATGGATTGAAATGAAATTGCTTGTTGATTGTTTTCTAATGATCCCCTCAATTGGTACTTAAGTGAGCCAATTGTCTGAATAAGTGGAGATGTGGATAAATAACTTAGTTCCCTCAGCTTTCAGCAATTACTCTGGCATTGAGTGAAGTAGTGTAGTTCTGAACTTGTGTTGTTTATACTGGCAAGTTTCTGAAATGTCTTTATACAGAAGACGTGTATTGTTGGAACAGTGACATTTTATGGAAATCTCCATCTTGTGATAACTGAAGTGAGGCAGAAAGTCAGAACCAACACAATTAATTTTCTTGTCATCTAAGGTTTTGGATGTATTGTGCTCTCTGTGTGTATGCCATGGAGTTGCTGTGCGATCTAACCAGCATCTAATTTGCGACAACTTACTACCAGGAAGAGACCTACTGTTGCAAACACAGCTCATCAACCATGTCAGCAGGTAATGCTATCAACTTTCTCTGTGATATATGATCAGAAATAATGTATTTTTAAATGTCAAGAATGCAGTAAAGCAATAAACTGATGTAATGATTTCTTCTAGCACTTTAATTAATCAACAAGTACTCTTTGCTGACTCTCATGAGAACTATAAACAACTTTAGGTGAGAACTAAATGATAACTAAATATAAGCCTCATGTTCTTGTGTTAATATTGTGTTGCATTTTCTCTGCAAGGATTGGGGGGAGGAGCAAAAATTCAGTGAAGCTGCTGTCACACATGGTCACTTCATTACTTCACTGATGAGACTTTGCTACACCTCACTTGGTTGTGGTGTTTTTGAGAGAGGTTGTCATCTTAGTCAATTCCTATGTTGTGACCAGATGTGCACTTGGAACTTGACTGGAACTGGTCAAAGTTATTTAACTTTTGACAGCCAGGAAATGATGCATACCTCCAACTGTCTGGGATGAACTTGAATCTGGGGAAACAAGGAATGAAGTTGTCCACTAAATCATAGTAAATGTATCTCAGAGATGCTCAGCAGCTGTAAGCATCATCTCTTAAAAGAAAGTCCATTGTTATTTCATGTATAAACTCTTCTTCAGAAGGATAAGAAGTTATGGAAAAATTTCAAGCATCAGTGCTATATGACTTCTTATTGATGTGGATATGTCTGTTCACTTGCAGAGTACAATTTACCTTTGTTAAAACAATGGGTAAATACTAACGATGTGATCTCTTACCTACACAAACCAAGTGAGAGTTATATTTTCAGTACAAATCGGGAAGATAATGTGTCGAACAGAAGAACGAGGGTGGTTATTCAACCCTCAAGTCTACTGCACTTTTCAGTTGGATCATGGCTACTCTGAGCTTCAACTCCATCAATTCATCTTTAATCCAAATCACATGATATCCTCATTTAAAAGAAACCAGATAATGACAGCCTTAAATTTGAGTTGACACAGCATCACAGCCTTCAAGGGAACAAATTCAAATTCTCAGAGATGTTTGAGTGAAAAGCGTGCATCTTCCTAGAACCATAGAACAACTACAGCACAGAAAACAGGCCATTTGGCCCTTCTAGTCTGTGCCGAAATATTATTCGGCTAGTCCCATTTACCTGCCCCCAGCCCATACCCCTCCAGACCTCTCTCGTCCATGTATCTATCTAATTTACTCCTAAAAGAGTGAGCCCACATTTAACACATCAGATGGCAGCCCATTCCACACTCCCACCACCCTTTGAGTGAAGAGGTTTCCTCTAATGTTCCCCCTAAACCTTTCCCCTTTCACCCCAAAGCCATGTCCTCTCGTACTTATCTCTCCTAAGTGAGTGAATTTTAAGTGTGAACCATTTATTCTGTTTTCCACATCAGAAAAAAGATAATTGCCTTGTTTACCTTCTTAAACAGTTATATTGGTTTCATCACCAAGATATGATTACGACCTCCTGAACTCGTGGCAATGCAAGTCAGATTGATTCAATCTTTCCTCACAGTTGCTACTTTGAGATACATTCATACTAACCATAACTTGCACTTTGAAAAGGTTTGTCTTAAAAATATTATGATATAGAAGTAGACATAAACTTGATGTTTGAGTAATTTGGAATAAAACCAATAAATGCCAGAAACACTCATCTGACAAGGCAAGATATGTGGAGAGAGAAAAACCGAGTTTATATTTGCGGGTCAATGATTGAATGAGAAGTCATTGACTGCCACAAATACCAACTGATCAGATGAGAATTTCCAATGTTTTCTGGTTTTATATCTGTTATGATGAGGGTTAAATGCCATATTTAAGCGAAACTTAATTATCACTGTGTCATGCAACTAGAGAATGGTGAAATAGATGGTCGTTGGTCTTTTTTCATCCCACTAATCCTGTGCTCCTATAATAACTGGTGTTTTGTACTTTTTCCTGACCAGCATACAAATCTCTAGCCACAGAATTTAATGGGAAGAGAAATGTTTGGAGCAAAAGGGAGAAATCGTGGCCATATTGCTGGGCAAGCATAAGATTGGCTGGTTTTAAGATGTACGCATCTTGTAAAAGTTGATGAACCAGAATTTCCATGGAAGTCATTGTTGGGGGTGGATCTGGGGTGGGATTGGACATTCTCCCCTGGGTCTTTAACCCCATCTGATGTTGTGTAATAAGGTAGATTTACATGGCTGCTTCTGCCTTTTTCAGTGCCAATGGCATTCCCTTAGTAAGTAGATGAAAAAGTCTTGTAGTAGTGACTTGGATCAACCTCATTTTGACTGACATATCTGACAGGTGGATAAATGGGTTGAGAACAGTGTGCCTTCTCAGATTTCAGCAGGACAGATCTGTGCAGGTGCTATTTCCTTTACAGACACAGGATTGTGTGCTGGAATGGAGCTTAGAACTTAAGACATGCAGTAAAAGTTTCTCTAATGAAAGAGCCCAGTTTCTCTTTTCTACTTTTAGCATGCGGCCCAATATCTTCCTTGGAATCAGCGATGGTGCTGCCCAGTACAAGAAGTGGTACTTTGAGCTTATAGTGGACCACGTTGACCCCTTTGTAACAACAGAAGCAACACATCTTCGGGTTGGCTGGGCTTCAACAGATGGCTACTCCCCCTGCCCTGGAGGGGGAGAAGGATGGGGAGGAAATGGTGTAGGAGATGACCTTTACTCCTACGGATTTGATGGATTACACTTATGGTCAGGTGGGTGGTAATTATTAGAGTCAATAATATTGTAAATAACCCAATTACAGGTACAATCTTGAATCTGCTTCACAGCAGCAAATTCTCAACAAAAAATGCTGCTTATTTAAAAGAAATTCCAGACATGTATCGTAAACTAAAAACATCTGGCACTTGTCATACCATGTTCCATGAATGGTGGTCTCTCAATAAGAAATCCAGAATAGAAGTAGATCAATAGTTATTTGCCTGACAATCATTTTGCCGAAATTTGTTATTGTAATGATTGAGTATTAATAGTAATGCAGAATTGTATGCAACATTTTGCTGGTTTAAGATGTTATGGACTTAAATTTAGATGTAAGTTTGATATAAATCTACCCACCAGTGTTGTCTATTCCTATTTTCTGGTACTTCAGGTTATGTAAAGATTCATTAAAAACATAAAATAATTTCATGTAATTACACTGGAAATCATGTTTTTGAGTTGAGATCATCTGTGCAATTGGTTTAAAGAATTTAGTGTGCCTAACATTTGAAGGTATCTCAACTCATTAGTTACTTTTGGAATCCAGTCAGGGTTTTTATGCAGCAGAAAATTTACATACCACAAAGTTTACAGATGTGATGAATGAACAGGTGATGGATTTTATTGAAAATCAAAAAACGGTAGACGTAAGAAATCTGAAATAAAAACAGAACATGCTGGAATCTTGCAGCAGGTCAGGCAGTATCTGTGGAAAGGCAGAGTTCATGTTTCAGCTTAAAGAACCTTCATTGATGTGTTTTATTGGTTGAGGGAGGGATGCTAAATAGGTTGTCCTGATTTTTTTTTTAAAAGAAAACTGCTTTAGCTTTTCCATCGGCTTATTTCTTGCATCAGCCTGACAGGCAGTTGGGGTTCATTTTAAGCAGTTTATATGAAGAATAGCATCTCCAGCAATACAGCATTGCCTCAGTAGTGCAAAAAGATATCAGTAACATTGATTTCGATGGGTTTCACACAGTAATGACGGTAAAACTGTCAACTTCCTTGATATGACTCTGAAACTGACAGTAACTTGTAATGAGCACTAAATTTATATTTATAAGGACCTGTGGACCTTTTCCTGATAGCTATACTTCTGTCATTTTGCTTACAGAAATAATGTTTTCCACAGTGGGAAACCTTCATGTTATAATACCTGAATATGGGTCATGGCTTCAAGCTCCAGAGCAAAGCTGGCAGCTCTGTGTGGAACTGCTGGCATCTATTGCTGTGCTGAAGATCAGGATTTCTGCATAAACACAGAAGTCCTAAGCTTCTGCCCAATTAACTTTTGCTGGTTTCCCAATCTCTTGAAGTCCAGTGGCAGAGTATGAACTTTTGTAGGTTTTCCAAAAGTTACATTAGAAAATATGCCCACTAAACCAAGTACAAGCCTGTTGATGTGAATAGAGAAGGGTGGCTGTGAGGGATAAGTGCATTTATATTCTAATTACACTTTTTTGATTTAATTCAGTTAATTTATATGAATTTAGTTGTTTAAAATGATTATCAGTATCTTTAAACTTTTAATTTTTTGAAAAGAATTAAAAAATACGTTTAATTTTTGAGAATTTCTGAATATTTGGAAATATCAAATAATATTCAATCTCTCTGACAGTTTTGACAGCCTGTTTAGCCAGAGGTGAAAGCTTAATCAGCTATTAATGCATTTTTGTGGGTGAGCCTTGCATTTTATGACTAGATCCTTGTTGATCAAGTGGGAACTGGCTTTCTTACAGATGTTTGCACCAGACAACCAACTCCAGGTAAAAATGGCCTTTGCAGGCAGGAGACTACCAGACTAATTGGTGAATCATGGAATGTGACAACCCACTCTCATTCACTGTCAGTACTCTGCACCTAGCCCAATTATTAACGCCAGGTGATAGATCCATTTTTTTTCATTGAATGGATGAAGGTATTTATAATTCCACCGGCTAAAATCCCTTTTAAAAGCAGAATGTTTCTTGACATATCTTTAGAACAGCTCAGGGGCCATTCAGCCCTTTGGATCCATGCAAGCTCCCAGGAGAGTAATCTCATTAATTCCCTTCCTCCTCTTACTTCCCTGTACCTTTGCAGCTTTCTCTCTCCCATTCATGCCCATCATATCCCTTTGAATCTTTGTAACCCAGACTGAGGGATAATTTGCAGCAGCCGATTATCCAACCAGCATGGGAAACCCACAGCCATGGGGAGAATTTGCAAACTTGGAACTGACAACACCTGAGGTGAGGATTGAACCTGGGCCACTGGAGCTGTGAGGTAGCAGCACTAACTCCTGCACCACTGTGCTGCTCAGATTTAATTCCTCCAGCAGCCACCACTGGCTGGGTGGGACTGAGTGATCTTTTTCTGTCCATCAAGTTGAGGGTGGAAATTGTGAGCCTTGACTTGTCAGGAGGACCAACATTGGATGTTGGTTCATGTTCTGGACTCACGAGGTCAGCTCCATTCTGAATTAAAATCAGCCAAGTTGCCTTGTTGGGCTACCAATTCAAGTGCTAGAAAAATGCACTACTGGGATTACAAAGACTACCAGAGACTGCAGATGCTGGAATATGGAGCAACAAACAAGATGCTGGAGGAACTCGGTGGGTGAGGCAGCATCTGTGGATGGAAATGGACAGCCAGTGTTTCAGATCGAGACCCTTCATCTGGATCCAATCGGCCGTATATTTCCCTCCATAGATGCTGCCTGACCCACTGAGTTCCTGCAACATCTTGTTTGTTACTACTGAGATTTTCTGGACCGTTCAGCCAACCATTTCAATACAATGTGTTCCTCTTTTGATCTGAGGAAATAACAATAAAGTGGCATTTTAAATGGTGTGTTAACACTAAGAGCATTTGTATTTCCAATGGAGGAAAATCTACCCAAAGGATTTTTCGGAAAGGTAGGAAACAGATGTTGATATTTTCTTGACTTGCTGTTTTTCTCCTTTTAGGCTGCATTGCTCGGACAGTAAATTCGCCAAACCAGCACTTGCTAAGGGACGATGACGTAATCAGTTGCTGTCTGGATTTAAGTGCTCCAAGTATTTCCTTCCGAATTAATGGGCAACCAGTTCAGGGAATGTTTGAAAATTTCAACACCGATGGGCTCTTCTTTCCTGTGGTCAGCTTCTCTACAGGAGTAAAGTCAGTGATTCTCCATGTCTGCTCCATCTCCATGTTTATTTCATGTCTTTTTTTATATATAACAGTACCCAGTTTTTGACCCATGCATTCACCGACACTCAGGGCATGTAAAGATAAGTCAAAAAATGAAAGGTGTTCATTTATTTTGCACCTACAATGTTAAAAGGAATATCCAAACACAAAGTAAATTAAAATCACTGAAAATAGCTGAAATAAATAATGAAAGCCAAATTTTTTTCTCTCGAAAGCCGATGCCTCCCTTGAGTCAGAATGGGATTGCTATGTTTATGTGCTAGGTTTGAGCCAGCACAGTCTCAGGGGCAGGTTACCCTGTGTGGGAGCAGGGACACCAGTGGAATATTACACCACCTTGTTGGACTCCATGGGGAGTCCACAAGAGTGCCCCAGGGAGGGACAGAAGATGTCGCTGTTGACTTCAGCTGACACCAGTGCTTGAAGCTGGAGGGCTTCTGCAGCGATACCTGGGTAAGTCCTGGCATTGGGGTAGAAGATCTGCTCCCAAGTTACTGCAGGTACAAGTACAGGATGTGTTAGATTAGCTATTTAGGAGTTAAATAGTCATTCACAGAACTTGAGCATTACTGCTAAGGCGTTCCTCATCCCCAACTGCACTTGAACAGGGAAGCACTGCCAATGAAGTCAGAAGGCAATTAAAAGTCAGCCACACTGCTGTGGATCTGAAGTCACTTGCAGACCAACCTGGCTGAGGGCATCATATTTTCTTCTTTAAAGGGCATTATGAAGCAGATGGGTTTCATGGCCTTCCAATATCTTTATGGCTGATGCAAAATTTTTATTTAATGATTCAAATTTAAATTTCCCAGTGCCAAAGCTGAACTTTTGGAACATTTAGTCCAGGTTTCTGAATCACTAAACCAGTCACTTAACCGTCCTGCTCGAAATTACCAGCCCAGTAATAACAGCTTTGCTCCTGATTGCATGACAATTAATTTAAACGATATACCATTTCCCCACCAACATCCCACTGGGCCCATTGATATGAACATGAGGACATCAGAATTAGAAGCATTAGTACAACATTTGGCCCCTCGAGTTTGCTCTGCCAATTCTATGTGGTTTTAGTATTGTCCACAGAGCATTTATTTTCCACCAAAACAGTTATATAATCTGAAGACACAAGAGAATGCAGCTGCTGGAATCTGGTGCAAAAGTGAGCTGTTGGAGGAAATCAGCAGATCAGGCATAATCTGTGGTGAGAAATGGACAGTATACAGAGGTCTGGGGAATACTGACTATCTCCCCACTACTTTTTTCAGTCCAGATGAAGGGTTTTGATCTGAAATGTTGACTGTCCAATTCTCTCTACAGATGCTGCCTGACCCATTGAATTCCTCTAGCAGCTTGTTTTTTGCTGAGGCATATCATTAATTGGTTGCATTGTAACTGCTGGCTGCAGTCTCCAGCTACAATGGCCATGTTTTTGAAAAATAATCATTTCATAACTTTTGGAAGTTCTAAGTTTGTAAATGCAGCCTCGTCGTATAATTTTCTCAAAACTCATTCCTCCAACTACTCCCCATCTACCATCCTAAATACTCCCCATGGACAACCACTCGATACACTGCTGAATCTATATAATGGGTACCAAACCTGTCACCTCTAGCACCAATAAGGAGAACAGAAGGGGTGTGGGAATGCCACCACGCACGAGTTCTCCTCCAGATCACACTACTATATATATTGTCCCTTCATCTTTGCTGGGTGCTTGTCCTGGAAATCCCCACCCTACAACTTTCTTGAAGTACCTTCAACAGAACTGCAGTGGCTTAAGACAGTAATGCTCCACCTCTTTTTAAGGAGGCTGTGAGAAATGGGGAATAAATGCCTGCCTTGACAGTCATGCCCACAATCTGTATGTGAATGAAAAGAAATCTCTGGACTTTAGTCTGAATTTAATAAATACCTGAAATGAAAGATATAGTTGTCCCAGGAGTAGAGGTAATCTCAGCACTCATAGAGATTCACTTGGAAAAAAATATGAATTTGATTTCTGCACACAAGAAAATCTATTGAAGCCGCTCTGTGATGATATTGACAATGTCAGTGTTATTGAACTTGGAGAAAGGACAATTTTATTTCCCAAAGAAGTGTCGAATACTGTCATTCATAACACAGTGAAGAACTTTTCCTGTGTGTTTCCTACAGTTAGAATATGGCATTCTGATTCCTGCTGTGAAAGAACAAAGTGAGGATATTCTGCACTGTACCCACGTGAGAGTACAATAAACAACTGGTTATTGGAGTTTTACTGCAGTTTGTCTCAGAGGAGTGGTCCTTGTTTTGTTCCATTTTCCATCCCAATTCCCCTTTGAGCAGTTTTCCAATTAATTTATGGATTAGTTGTTTTGTTGGTTAGAAATAGACATAACTTTCCTTCCAAACAAGCTGCACTTGTGTCTCCCTAGGGTTCGTTTCTTGCTTGGCGGTCGCCACGGGGAGTTTAAGTTCCTTCCACCTCCTGGCTATGCTCCGTGCTTTGAAGCCTTGCTGCCAAAAGAAAAGATGAAGGTGGAGCACACGAATGAATATAAGCAAGACCACAATGGTGTGCGGGACCTTCTGGGTCCTACCATCTCACTCACGCAAGCTGCCTTTACACCAATGCCTGTGGATACCACTCAGGTACTGTAACCTGAGCTATCACTTGTTTTGCTGGCCAGTGTGGTTTTATTCTGTGTGACAACAAATACAACTTCATAATATCCATCAAAGCAGCAGTTGAAAGCAGATGATTTCGTTGAATTAGAAGAGGTTTTGTCTGAAAAGTATTTTCAATATAATTCTGTTGCTTTGGGACAACTATGTTCTGTGTTGCTGTGTGCCTTCCATTATATCAGTGGTAAGCTCTGGTTTAAGGATGATGTAGCAGTGTCATTGAGTGAGACTTTATTCTGAACTAGGCCTAGTGAGGTTAATCAAGAATCAGTGGATACTTGGATATTTCTGGGTATCTCAGGTCCACCGGCAGAACTTTCTGGCTGTAATTACAGACCCAACTACAAGTTCAGGGAATAGAATGTAGAACAGCACACTCAGGAACAGGCCCTTGAGCCCATGCTGTCTATGACAACCATGACTCCCATCTGCCCGCACATGGTCTATATCCCCCGCGCCAGTCTCTGCCTGTTCATGTACCCACGTGTGGCTTCTGATTACCTCAAGGCAATGTGTGTGCAGTTAGTAGCTTCCTGCACCATTGGAAAGCCCAAAATCATTGTAAGTCATCTCACATGTTGTGTGCTGCTTTCTCCAAAGGGAGAAGAAGAGTGTGGAAAGCCTGGATGACTCTAATGTATTAAATTGAGAGATGGTCCCAAAATACAAATGGAACTGTATTATGATGTCTGCAAACTTTGCTGATATTTCTGCAGATTTTATAGGAATGTTTTGTATGATTACTCAGAAATGTAACATTTCTGACTTGAATCTGTTTCAGATCGTGCTCCCACCTCACCTAGACAGAGTACGAGAAAAACTTGCAGAAAACATCCATGAGCTCTGGGTGATGAACAAGATAGAGTTGGGGTGGACTTATGGACCGGTACGTTCACAACATACAATTAATTTGTAGAGATTGGTTTGGCTTGCTTTGAACTGACTTCCTCAATATTTCCCTTTGTTCTTTGGTTTAGTGAAGAAACTTGCTGTGACTTTGATCTAGCATGAATGAGTGAATGAAATTATTCTTGTGTGTTATGATGAGGGGCATAGATAGGGTGACTGCACTCAGTCTTTTCCCCAGGGTTAGGGAATCAAGAACTAGAGGGCATAGGTTTAAGGTAAGAGGGGAGAGATTTAATAGGAACTTGAGGGGCAACTTCTTTTTACACAGAGGGTGGTATGTATGTGGAATGAGCTGTCGGAGGAAGTGGTTGAGGCAGGTACAATAACAACTTTTAACATACAGTTGGACAGGTACATGGATAGGAAAGGTTCGGAAGGACATGGGCCAAATGCAGAAAATGGGGCTGGTTTGGATGGGTCTGCATGGAGCATTTGGGCTGAAGAGTCTGCTTCTGTGCTGTATGATTCTATGACAAAATTAACTTTAGAGAAGAGTCCACTGGAATATAGTGAACAACACAGCATTGCACATTTAACAGGCAACCTCCAGATTACCTCACAAATTGGTCTGTAATTTGTCACAGTGGAAACTCAGTTACCTGCCAGAATGAACAAGAGGGAGCAGAGTGGTACCCTGCCCACGTGAATTCGAATTAGAAATAGGGTTAGGCCTTATTTGCAAGGCAAGGATGAGCTGTAGGCACCTTGTACGTCTTGGTGGTTGGCAAGATGGTTGAGCCACAGAGCTAGCCATTGATAAGGCTTGAGAGAGGGAATGATCTTGGTAGTGACTCCTGGGGTACTGTGGGCAAGTATTCAGTGGGCCAGGGTTGAGGAGCAGGCTACCTCAGGAAAAATATCAGAAAATTCCTAATCCTACACCACCCCCCAATAAAAAAGAACATCTAATATCCATTAATTAGGCCTTTAGACATCTGGTATAAGTGACCAGTCTGCATGGTGCTCTGACCTGAACTTTGTGTCAGATTCCTTGTATATTTAAGCAGTTGTCTTACCTTATGCAAAGCTGGGTGCCAGTATGGACTGTGAGAAGGATGTAAAGAGTCTTTAGGCATTACAGACAGACTATGTGAACTGGGAACAACATAACATGTGGAATAAAGAGTAAAGAAATGTGAGGACAACCACCTTGTCAGTAAAGATAAAGCAGAGTTATTTTTTAAAAATAGTAAGGGACTGAAATGTGTGCATCTTTAGAAGTCTCTTCCTAAGAGGACTGTGGAGGCTCAGTCTCTGAGTATGTTCGAGACAGACTGATAGACCTTTGGGTAATAATGGAATCAAGAAAAAGGGGGTTAGTACAGGAAAGTGACCCTGATGTAAAAGGTCAACCATAATCTTAGTGAATGATGGAGCAGATACTAGAGGCCAATTAGCCCATGCCTGTTTCTATGTCCACTTGACAATTGCATCGGAGTCACTTTGGGTGTCAGTGGAGTGGCTGCAGTCCCCCTTCAACACTGCATAACTGGCTACCCACATTTTCCAGCCAAAAATGTGTCACTGTCAGGTGAAAGGCAGCCCTCTTCTGCTCCAATTGGCAAAATCACCAAAGCAGTCATGAGATAAGGTGACCAAATATATTGGGAGGTAGAAATTCGTCCTTGGCCCCATGTGATTGATCTGTAATGTAGACACATAAACAAATTGTGCATCTGAAATTCGGTAGCAATGGAGCTGAATTTTGGAAGTAGGGTGCAAAATGCGTGCCAGGTTGTGCATTTAGTACATGTAACCAAGGATGAATTTCCAAACTGACCACCTTACTCCCCTGGTTCTCCACTGAATGAGACAATTTAACATGTTAGGAAAATGTTTATTTTATTAATTTTTGTATTGATTAATAAAATGATGAATATGTCTTTGAACAGAAAATAATTGGTTTAAGGTTACATGGCAGAAATGTGAGTTTTTATTGTTATTTTAGCTCAAAATGAATTTATTAACTAAATCTCCTCAGTGAATGTGAGCTTAGGTTGATTTTTCATCCAAGCTGTGTTAGATTAAATTTAGATTATATTATGGCTGCAGAAAAAAAACACGAGGTCTGCCTGCAATTAATTGGGCATTTTCCCTGCAGATCCGTGATGACAACAAACGACAGCACCCTTGCCTGGTGGAATTCTCCAAGTTGCCGGAACAGGAACGAAATTACAATTTGCAGATGTCACTTGAAACCCTCAAGTGAGTTTGTTCTTTTATTTAATCACTTTCTTCATACAGGGGCAATTTTCCTAGTGTAAGTGAATTAATTTTTTTTATATTCAATACTTTTTATAATCTGAGATGCCTTGTGAAGTTTATCCTTGATATTTAGATCGGGTGATGTCTTCCTGAAAGTCATAGGAGCTCTACCAATGAACAGAGAACCTGATAAATGCTCAATGCTTCATCACTGACATGAACTCTGCACATTTCACCAACTGAGAATTCAATGAGTTACCCTTATGAAGCAAAGCTCCTGAATTATCTCGAATGTCTCTACCCAAGGGCACTATGAAAACTCAATTGTCTAGTATATTCGAGACAAAAGATTGATTTTTGGATATTAAAGGAATCAGGAACATGGGGTTACTACAGGAAAGTGGCACTGAGGTAGGAGATCAGGCAGTACCTTATTTAGAAGTTTAGAACGTTACAGCGCAGGAACAGGCCCTTCATTCCGCAGTATTATGCTGAACTCCTTAAGCTAGTAATTAAATGTCTAACTAACTAATCCCTTCTGTCTACACAATGTCCATATCCCTTGATTGTCTGCATAATAATGTGCCTATCTAAGAGTCTCCTAAAGCTCTCTATCACATTTGCCTCCACTACCACCCCTGGCAGTGCATTCCAGGCACCCACCACTCTCTGTGTGTGTGGGAAAAAAAAGCTTGCCCCATATATTTCCTTTGAACTTGCTCCCTCTCACTTTCAATACATGCCCTCCAGTAACAGACATTTCGACCCTGGGGGGAAGAAACAGGTCTCCACTCTATCTATGCCTCTCATAATGTCTGCATATCTGTTCCAGTGTTTAATAGTATAGCAGGCACAAGGGGCCAAGTTGTCTACTCCTGCTTCTTTTACTTCCGTTCATGTGTCCTAATATCTGTTCAGTATTTTAGGTTGCGATTTATGACCATCTCAGATTTAGTAAAATTTACGTGCACAATAATGTCTCAAGACACGAGCAAAGTAAATGTTGTCGCACGTGGTTGCATGTACAATTAGTGCATTGAAGTCAAATTTGAACAAAGATAATTTAATTTCCTCTGTGTTCTTATTGGCAGAATGACAGTCTTGTACTAATATTATCTTGAGTACAACTCCTCCCATCTTGCCTCCTGTGAGGCGTCCATTCCATTTTCTGTCTCTCATATTTTTTCTGATGACATGCCATTCCACATGTTTTTGGGATGTCTTCCTTTTTCCTTAACTGTGGCTTTCCTTCTACCATAGTTGAAAGGGCTCTCAACCATGTCTCCTCTATTTCCCACACTTCTCTTCTCACTCAGCCAGAGCAAGAATATTGTTCCTCTTGTCCTTGCCTTCCACACATTAGCCTGTACGTTCAACGGATTATCCTCCATAATTTCTGCTATCTTCAACAAGATACATCTTCCCCTCCCTTCCAACATTCAACAGGGATGGTTCCCTCCTTGACTCCATGGTTTGCTCTTCCATCTCCACCAACCACCCACTTTTCCATGCAATCTCAGGAGGTGCAATACATCTTACTTCTTCCCACCATACTGGAACCAGCTAGTCCTTTCAAGTGAATTAGCAATTCACTTGCACTCCTTTTAACTTAGTGCATTGTATTCGGTGCTCACGAGGTGGTCTTCTCTACAATGGAGAAACCAAAAGCAGAACCTGTCCTTTCATTCTGAATGGGAGATGCTGAGCTTCCTGTCACCTGCATAGAATTCTCCATGCCACTCCCACTCTAAGGTCTCCGCCTTTGGCCTCTTACACTGTTCCAAAGAAGCCCAAGGTAAGCCTGAGGAACAGCTCTTCATCTACTATGTGGGCATGCTGCAGCACTGAGGACTCCATTTGGATTCAACAATTTCAGATAACCAGCCTTTTCTGTTTATGGCAGAAACAGGAAAAAAGATAGGAGCATCAGTTGGCCATTCGGCCCTTGGGGCTTGCAATGCCATTCAATACAGTCATGGCTGATCCTCTCTCTCTCTGCCTCTGAATAAAATGTCAAATAACTTGTGTTTGCACTTCTTGAATGTAAAAGTTAGCAGTCACTTTTAACAAAACAAAATCTGAACAAGTTCATTCTGCTGATGTATTTAGATTGCTTGGTTTTCCTGGCTGTCAGTTCCTTGCAAGTCCCTAGACCCTCAGTAATGTGACTAGTCTGTTTCTGAGGCATGGTTCTCATTTAAGTAATGAAGCTGGTGCCTGGTGAAGTCGATGCAGTTCACCACTATGTGTCACTTACTTATACTTAAAATGAAAATTATGTCATCGCACTGCAGGTATTGCAAATTAACATTGTGTGTTGTGACTGAAGGACTAAAAAGCAACTGAGAGCAATTCACTGTAATTAAGTGGGAGGAATAAAAATACCTTTCCATTTAGACAGAAGCAATTGCCTAACATTAAAGTAAAAGAGGAAAAGCCTAAATGTTTGCAGTGGAGCATTTGTATAAAATTACAGCAGTCTGTTTAATCCATTTGTGGCAATCTCACCAATTTCAATTAATACCTCAGTTTCTGAAATTAAGTCGATCAAGACAAAGTAGACCCAAGAGACTGCAGATGCTGTGGAGTCTGGAGCGACAAACAACCTGCTGGAGGAACTCAGTGGGTCGAGGGAGGAAAGGAATTGTTGAAGTTTGGGGTTGAAACCCTGCATTAGGATTCCTGAATGACCCGATGAGTTCCTCCAGCAGATTGTTTGTTGATCTAGACAGTGCTCTGCATATCAAGTCTTGATGTGCAGACCTGATATGACATGACCTTTATTTAAATCTGTAATCTGTTAAAGGAATCATTAAATTAATATATTGTTAAAGCTTTTCTTTAATTATGACTTTAACAATGCCATAATTAAAAAAGCTTATGTGTGTGTGTTCTTTGTTGTTGTATAGAACTGGATGCAAGGCTCAAGCTTAGAATCACTCTTTGAAATATTGTCCATATTGACAAACATTTTAAACGAAATCTGAAACTTCTCACTGAATAATGGGACTGAAGATTGATGGGCTGTCTGTTGATCGCTGCATGTTTTTGCTTTTTTTATTTATTCATTAACAGGATGTGGATGTTGCTGGCAAGGCCAGTATTTATTTCTAGTTCTCCCATCACAATTAGTAGCTGACTAGACCATTTAAGAGAGCAGTTAAGTATAACTCCTATGGCTGTAGATCTGGTGTTACAAATGAGCCAGACAGGTAAGGATAGCGCATTTCCTTCCCTGAAGATCATTAATGAGCTTGTGTCTCCAGGTCTCTGCATACTAATCCAGTAGAGTGATTGGTGAGAAGGAGCATTTGAGGTGATTAGATTGCATCCGTCAAGGGAAAAGTGCTTCAGGGAGAAAGGGATAGAAATCTCTGTTGGTGGGAAGAAGCAGATGGAACATAGAACAGTACAGCACAGATCAGGCCCTTTGGCCCACAATATTATGTCATCATAGCTATTCCCTCCTACCTACAGAATGCCCATATCCTTCTACTTTCCTCTCATTCCTGTGTTCATCTAAGCCCCTCTTAAAAGCCCCCAATGAATTTGCCTCCACCACCCTATCAGGCAACGCATTCCAGGCATCCACCACTCTCTCAGTAAAAAACGTGCCCCTCACGTCTGTTCTGAACCTACCCCCTCTCTCACCTTAAATGCATGCCCTATGGTATTGGATCTCTCAATAGTGGGAAAAAGATATTGCTTGTCCACCCTATCTATGCCCCTCATAATTTTATACACTTCCAACAGATCACCCCTCAGCCTCCACTGCTCCAGAGAAAAGAGCCCAAGTTTGTCCAGCCTCTCCTGATAGCACATGCCCTCTAATCTAGGCAGCATGCTAGTAATCCTCCTCTGCACCCTCTCTAAAGCCTCGACATCCTTCCTATAGTGAGGTGACCAGAATTGCACACTATACTCTAAATGCGGCCTAACCAGAGTTCTGTAGGGATGCATCATAACTTCTTGACTCCTATACAATACCCCGATTAATAAATGTGAGCTTTCCATAAGCGTTCTTAATCACCCTTTCTACCTGTGTAAGCACTTTCAATGAATCATGGACTTGCACCCCAAGGTCTCTCTGCTCTTCAACACCTCATTTATCCTGGTTAAAGTCCATCTGCCATTTCTCTGCCCACATCTGCAGCTGATCTATATCACGCTGTATCCATGCTGTAAATACCATGTAATGCCATGTAAATGGTGATTATTGTGGAGCATCTTGGACTTGTTGAGCCATAGTGCCTACTTCTGTGCTGTAAATACCATGTAATGCCATGTAAATGGTGATTAAGATAAGATATTTAAGATACTTATTTATTAGTCATAGTCACATGTACATCAAAATACACAGTGAAATACATCTTTTTGTGTTGTTAGGAATGTGCTGGGGGCAGCCTGCAAGTGTCACCACTCTTCCGGTGCCAATATAGCATGCCCACAGCTCCTAACCTGTATGTCTTTGGAATGTGGGAGGCAACCGGAGCACCCGGAGGAAACCCGCGCAGTCACGGGGAGAACGTACAAACTCCTTACAGACAGCAGTGGGAATTGAACCCAGGTTGCTGGTGCTGTAATAGCATTACCCTAACTGCTGTGCTACATTGGTGCTTATTACACCGTTATTATTGGTGCTGGCTGAAGTGTCACTTATTCTTGTATGTTTACTTTGCAGAACTCTTATGGCTTTGGGCTGCCATGTTGGCATTGCTGATGACCAGGCAGAGGAGAAAGTTAAGAAACTAAAGCTTCCCAGAAAGTGAGTACGTAGAGCGTGTGTGTGTGTACACGCATACACATCTGTACATATTATACTCCTGCTTCCTGAAACCTTAACTTCCAAGCTATAGTCTTTTGTTCTCCTTTCCCCTCTCCTTTACCACTAACAGGAAAGTTCAGGTATCTTTAATAACTTCTGAAATTCTATCCATAGTTTATTTGCTGAATGAGGCTCATTTGAGATTTTGCAACACTTGTTCAGAGTGGCATGTTGGTGGAAGTCATGGTTACAGTGGAAATTGATGTTAGACTGGTGAGGCTAATAACTTCAATACTCAAAGTTTGCAAACCAGAAATATTGAGCGCACTCTTTCCCCACTGGCCCTTTATCATATTGTCCCAATTGATGGTCCAGCAACAGCTTGGTTTTAAAATTTTCATCTTGTTTACATTTTGTTCTCTTTCCCAACTCTGTTCCTCCTTCAGCTCTACAGCCTCCTGATTTCTGAGCTGATTCCAATTTTTATAGCCCAGTTTTGGTCCCCATTCTATCAGGTGGCAAATCACTGAGCTCTGATATTCCACCCTGGATTCCTAGCTTCGCTCTCTCGCACACACATGCATATATGTAGCTCAGTGTGCTAACTCTTTTGCAAAGTGCAAACTATTGTTGGTGTTGACACAATGCATACTGGGTGAGAGTAATGAAATGTTATGCTGGCATGATTTGTACTTTGTTGGAAAGTGCATTATCTTCCAAGGCCATTGAACAGGTTTTGCGTTTGATTGCTTGGCCTCCCATGACACTAGCATTGCTGCAGAGATGGTGATAAGTGAGCTAAAATCAATGCTGCACTGTATGAGCTGCATTCTGAGGAGGATAGCAACTACCATACTGGTTTGTCCTGCTCATATCACAGTACAAAACTCAAGCCATTTACGCAGTTCGGCAGGTTGAGACTATTAACTGAGGAATGAGTACATTTTTTTAAAAAAAATCCACAAAATTATCATTCAGGATTCTAAAGGATAAAAATGATTAAAATAAGACAAATGAGATAAGGTATGGTGACTTCTATCGCAAATAGGATGGAGGACAAGGATGAAGAAGCTACAACTGTGCAGACCTTTGGTGAGACTACACCTGGAGTTCTGCCTATTGTTCTGGTCTCCTTGGAGACTGTACATAAAGGTTCATGGTTCCAGGATGAGAGGGCTATTCTGGGAGGAAAGGTTGGGCTAAAAGGACCCATCAAAGAGTGAGAGGTGATCACATTGAAATATACAAGATGCTCAGGGGGGAGGAAGGGAGGGTGTTCCTACTGGTAGAGGAATCTAGAAGATGGAACGATAGTTTCAGGGTACAGAATCGGCCACTTAATTCTGAAATGATGTGATTTCCTCCCTTAGTTGATGTGAATTCTTCACCCGAGAGTGCTATGGATATAGAGTTATTAAGTGGATTTAATGCTGCAGTAGATTTCTGAACTGTAGAGGAATTGAAGTTCATGAGATAGGTGGAGCTGAGACAAAGATCGGATAAGCCCTGATCTTATTGAGTGGTGGAGCAGACTCGAGAGGCTGTATGTCTCCTGTTCCGCCCTTATGAATCCTTCCAAGTGCTTGGTGGGGTGGGCGAAGGAAAAAAAATTGTGCATAGGGGTCATCTAAAATACTACTTTTGATGTCATCAACAAATGTGTTATTTACTCGCATGTGAAGAATATACTTCGATCTTTGAGAATTCTCATGCAACGCCAACACTCCCCTAACCCGCTCTCCACATTAAGTCTGTGGTACAATCTCTCAGTTTACACTCTGACAAGAAAATCTGCTTTACTATTACTTCTAGCCACAACTACATGCATTTTTTCCCTTCTCGGAGTAGTGCTTGAGATCATGACTCGGTTACAAGCTCATTATTTCTGATTGTTGATGGCTGACCCAGTAAAGGGTTGAAGACCACAGACTCATCCTCTGGCAGCTTGTCATGGTAGGGACCTGTGGAGCTTTTCCATCTGAGTGGATAATCCTCCCAGTTCTATAATTTCCTGACACCCTTTTGATGAGATTTGGTAAACCACAATGTGCAGTCAAGTAGAAGTAACAGAACAATTGGCTTGGTTCAGAAGCAAAATGAAGATCAGAAAAGGCATGCTGACCCAGCCTGTCTATTTTCTTACCTAATTTTCTAGTCATGACTGAAATTAATCCTTAAAATTCAATCTGGATGAAGGCTGAAGGAAAAGACATCTGCAGTTATTCTGCTCTGGACAGCATGGGGGCTTCTCAGATTTAAAATAAAATGAGATTCAGAGGATTTACAGCCGAGAAAATCAGTTGTGCGGTTCACGTTTTTATGCATGGCGCGATTGAATTGAGCTGTGAAGTTAATAGCTGAATGTAGTTTGGACTTTGAGAATGTAAAATGCATAGTGGAACCAAGCACTGTGAATTCCAGAAGGCCTGATATCCCTGTGCACACTGGACCTGTGGTTGTGACATAAGTCATTGCATTAACTTTTGTTTGATGCTGCTGGATACATGAGGAACAAACAATTTGCATCGAAGAAAGTAAAGCAGGTCCATTGAAAAATATGAACACACAAACATATGAATTAGGGACAGGAGTCAGCCACTCAGGCCAGCACCACTGATTGATAAGATCATGGCTGATCTTACTGGGGCACATGTCCACTGTGTGCACAGGGATACCTCAAGTCTACTTTCCATAATGTCCCTGGTAGCCTTCACCCCCTTTGTTTATTAAGGTGAGGGGTGGGTGGGGTGGGGTGGGGGGGGGGAAGGGGATCCTTTGCACTTTAGTCTCAATCTTCACAGAATCTTACCATATATCAGAACATGATATGCTGCAGCACCAAGTCAAGTGTGAAAGCCAATACGACAGGTCTCATCTCTATAAAGTAATGGCTGGCAGTGCCAAACTCTCATTTGTAAATGGTATAAATTACATTGAAAGTACAGTGATTTGCATTAAGTCACAGAGTTGTACATCACAGAAACAGGCCCTTTGGCCCACCATGTCCATGCTGACCTTTTTTCCCATCCGCACTAATCCCATTTGCCTGCATTAGGACTGTCTCCTTCTATACCTTGTCTACTTAAGTGTCTAAATGCTTCTTACATGTAGTAAATGTAGTTGGCTCAATTAATCCTTGGTGCTGTTTATGTTTCGTGTAAGGCTCCTACCACACTTCTTGATCTAACCTTGGGAAATAACTTAATATTCCTTTCTCCCAAATACATTTATCTCATTCTGGCTTCTGCCCTCTTCCTGTCCAGTCCTGATAAAGGGTCTCGGCCCGAAATGTTGACTGTTCATTTCCCTCCACAGATGCTGCCTGACCTGCTGAGTTCCTCCAGCAACCTTTGTGTGTATGTTACATTTATCTAGCTTTGTCTTCAATGCATTTATTGCAAATTATTTGCAATGGTGGTCATAAAGTTCTGGAATACCACTCCTGATTTTGTACTTTATTTATACCTTATTTGTACCGGTTTCAGTAACAAAGAACAACCTCTCATGTAATTAAGAATGGAGGCAATATGCTAAATCTACTTGAATTGTTTTCTGCCTGTGGTGGCAGAGTGCCATTATTGTGAGAACATGGGGATGCATATATCAATACCATGTCCATATTGGTGTCAACAGAATGATCAGCATTTATGACGGCATCTTCAAATACTTCTGGCATAATTTTTTCTGCTGCCGCATGCTAACCTAGTTTTCCCTTCTATGCATCCGTGCCATCTGCCTCAACTCTTTCTTGGGGCAGCAGCTTCCACAACCGTACTCTGGGCAAAGAAGTTTCACCGGAATTCCTTACTGGATTTATTAGTGGCTTTCATCAACTTATGTCCCCCACTTTTGCACTCCCTTACTTTGCCATAAATAAACCAAGAACTAGAATAATGAACCCTGTTAGTAAAGCTGTGCATAATAAAAATAATATTCATGAACATTAGGGACTGTTGTTGGCTCAATGGCAGTTATAAATTACTTGCATTTTAAGCTCATGGATTTGTAGCAGCACTTCAACCCTTTTATTAGATTAGAACCTTTGAACTTTTTCCGGTATCTCTATCGTCTTTTTTGTTGAAGTGTGTAGGTGGCCTGACATGATGCATTTTGACAAAGCCATTAAATTGTGAGAGTTGTTCACAACTCAGATTTTTCACTAAAATTGCTGGAGGAACTCAGCAGGTCAGGCAGCATCTATGGAGGGAAATAAACAGTCGACGTTTCGAGCCAAGGCCTTTCATCCGAGTTCCTCCAGCAGATGTTGTGTATTGCTTCAAATTCCAGCATCTGCAAAATTTCTTGTGTCTCACATTTTCACTTCTGTAGGCTTAGGTTTTTATACAGAAATGCTGATACACATCTTCAAATAACAAACCGAAAGGTACAATGTGCGGTATAAACCAAGGTTGAAAACAGTGTCGACAAAAACAGCAAAAAGTTGAATATTAAATTCCAGGTGATCTTGGTGTAGCTTCAGTTGCACCAAAACTTGTGGAGCAATTCTTCAGTAAATGCATTACTTTTTTTTTAGTTTTGCACTTTCTTGTTGAGTCGGAAGCAGTTCAGAAAATACCCAAAATGGGCAGGCTGTCTTATGAGGAAGTTTTGGACAGGTAAGGTTTTTATCCACTGGAGTTTTGAAGAATAAGATGTGACTTGATTAAAACATATGAAAACCTAAGAGGTTTTAACAGGGTGGATGTCTTTAAAGGAGAGTCTAGAACCAGGGAGAACTGTTCAAAAATAAGAGGTTGCCTACTTAAGGCAGACATGAGGTGAAATTCTTTCCCTCAGAGGTTCTTGAGTGTTTGGAACTCTCTTCCTCAAAAGCTGGCAGAAGCAGAGTCTTAGAATATTTTTAAGGCAAAGTTAGATAGATTCTTGATAAGCAAGAGGGTGAAAGGTTACTGTGTGTAGACAGGAAAGGGGGGTTGACCAATTAAATGGTGGAGCAGGCTCAAGAGGCCAAGTGACCTACTACCTAATATGCATGCATTAGCCAGACTGGGTAACATGAACCAGCACTGATTTTGCAATTGATTTGTGCCAGTTCTGGTAAAAGGAAATAATCTGTCACATAATTAAGAATGGCATTTATGCTCAATCTGGTACTGTTATTTCATGTTTTCTTACAATGTAGAAGGAAGCGTTTTGTTCCATTAAGTCTATGCTGTCTCTCTGAGAAGTACCATCATTCCCGATAATCTTTCTTCCTCACATGCTCATCAACTCCCCTGATTCTCCATGATACCCACCTACCCAAGGCTAATTTGTAGAAGTCAGTTAACCTACCAACCGTCATGTGTTTGGGATATGGGAGGAAACTGGACCACTGGGGGAAACCCACGTGGGCACAGAAAGAACATGCAAACTCCAGGCAGACAGCACTGGAGGCCATGATTGAACCTGGTTCACTGGAACTGTGGGGCAGCAGCTCCACCTGGTACCTCACTGTATTATGCATCGTCATATCATTTTGTGGCCAGCATTACCGAAGAAGGCTCCTGACCTGAAGCGTTGACCGCCTGCTTTTCTCTACGGATGCAGCCTGACCTGCTGTTCCTCCAGCATCATTGTGTTTCATTACTCATGTCTAGTTTTTTAATTCCAGAACTGAATTTAAGTAACATTGCTGCCATGGTGAACTTTGCACTTTGCATTCCTGATCCAGGCCTCTCAGTTTCTGGTTCAGTAACTTGACCACTGTGCTACGGTAAGAGCTGTAAAAGAGTATATCAAGCCATGTAAGAAGATATTGGAACACATAACAGAAGTTTGGTCAAAGATCAAAATTTTAAGGAGTGACAGAGATCTGTACAAGTGCAAAGAGTTACCAACCAGGTAATGACCAAACATTAGCAATTGTATCGAAGGTGATGCCATCAGTGCTTTGAAACTGCCAGAAGCTTTTGCAAATTAAAATGGGAAACCCAGTGTTGCTGTCACTGCTCTCTTTACTGCTCCAGTCAGCTTAAAATTACTGATTTGACATAGACTTCAACATTTGATGGGGTACTTGCTGTGAAACTGTTTTGCCTTGTTGAATGAGCTTCATTAAGTTTTTAACACTGCAGGAAGTCAGAATTACAGCTGAACAAACTCTCTGACATAAGAAACAGAAGTATTCCAAAATATAAAGAAATTAATAAGGGAAGCTCTGAAAAGGCCTATGGATAGAATTGATTGATGCACTTACGTTTACTTTATCCCATTTTTTTTTCTTAAATTTTAAACATCTTTGTCAAGTGATTCTGTAATGTCCTCCTGGTGTCATGAAACCAGTTCCATTTTCACATCCAGTAACTCAAGGCATAGGCAGCAGAGTTCTGAATGATCTCGAGCTTTCCATGATAAGGTTGAGGAAGGAGTGCACTGGAGAAGTCAAGTGTAGAGGTGCCAAATGCATCTATAATAATAGCAGCTGCTGATGAACTGAGGCAGGGGATCGTTGCAGAATGGAGAAGTGATGACGCAGTTAATTCAGCTTGAATGATGTGACACTAAAGTTGTGAACACTCTGGTTCAGTTTCAGAGAGTTGCCATGGAGATGGATGGAGTTGGTGGTGGGGAATGGAGTTTGTAGAGGGGCCTCAAGTGAATGGCTTTAGTGTGCCCGTTGTTTCAGTTGGAGGAAATTTCTGCTCATCCCGTGTAGCATGGCATGCCAGCCGAAGGAGCTTCACCATCACCTTCCCAAGGGTAATTACTAATGGGCAGTAAATGCTGGCCGTGCCAGTGTCAAAAAAATTGACTAAAAAGAAACCTATCTGGCAGTTTAAAGTTAGTGGAGGGGTTTTATCATTTAACGGTGATAGTGAAACCTCATAATGGGACAGATCTTCCACTGAGGTCCCCCTGGGTCTGCTGCAGATAAGCCCATGAAGAGGGCTATTCCCAAGCATGGAGTCAGTGCAGCCTTCTGTTCAGTGAGACACCTGTGCTGACAGGTGGACTCCTCAGGAGCCCACTAGTGCTGTGCCAAGAGGTTTCAGGCTGGACAATATGCCTGCTGAGTTTATGCCAGGTTTACCATGCCCAAACTCAGAGCCCTCATTGAAATGAATAGGAGAAATCAGTCAAGGTTTTTGTCATATGCACAAGTACATGTATGCGCAGGTGCAACGAAAAACTTACTTGCAGCAGTATCACAGGCACATAGCATCATGTAAGCAGCATTCACAATAAAAACATAAATTACACAGTTTTTACAAGAAAACAATTAGAACAAAAATAACGAAGTTCATTTTAGTGCAGCTGCTGAGAGAATGGTAAATAGAATTTTTTATTGACTTAACTGTTAGCTTAAATGTTTTTAAATTATGCATACGTATATTTTGTTGTCTTTTAACTTTTCCCAAATAACTTAAATCTTTTGCACAGCTTCGTATTTTAACAGTTCCCATGTGATTCTGACTTTGTGAATGTCAAAGAATTTATCATAAACTTCAATAACAATGTCGCCCTTGGCAGCAGGTGAGCCCAGGGATAGGATCTCTCCAGCTGTCAAAGTGGTTCTGTGAGCACAGCCACTACTCGTGCACTGCATGCCTTCCCGTTGATGTGCTGGCAGCCAGTTCCCAGTAGAGGACACAGCAGGCTCCATGCTGGAACAAATGGCATGCTCCGGGGGAAGATGAAGAGTCATCTCAGGCAATGGAAGATCTGCCCAAATGTGTTCTGTGGTGTTTAATCTTGACCAGAGCAAAAGCTGTAACATAACCTAAAATATCTCTCCCTTCCTCAACAGGAAAGAATTCACATAGAGTCATAGAGGGACATTGCACAGAAACAAGCCCTTTGCCCTAAAGAATCCACACTGATCATCAACCAACCATTTTCATTAATCCTACAATAATCCCATTCTTCTTTATTCTCAACACATTCTCATCAACTGCCCCCAAATTCTACCCTACACACTCACCTACCCACGGGGGCAACTTACAGCAGCCAATTAACCTACCAAACCTCATGTCTTTAGGATGTGGGAGGAAACCGGAGCACACGGAGGAAACCTATGCAGTGCCAGGGAGAACATTCAATCTCCACATAGATCAGCAGCTGAGGTCAGGATTGAACCCAGGTCTCTGGCTCTGTGTGGTAGCAGCTCTACTAGTGTGCCACTGTACCACCCTAACATAAATGAATGTTAAAATTAAATCTAACATAAGAATGTTATATTTTCTAAAATAAATACTTATTTTTTTCCACTTTGATGGGCAATGTGTTGGCCTGTAGATTAAGGGGATCAGGCAATGCAACAACCTGAAGCAGCTAAATCACTTCAAGACCATGTCTAGTGCTTTCTTTTGATGTATAAGCACAGTTGTTGCTCAGTTATTACATGGTTTGTAATGGTGAATGTTCACATTTACTCTGCAGTTCTCAAAATTTGTATTTGGCAATAAACTGCGATGTATATCCTACGTCCCAGACTGAAGTGATGATCTGGAGCAACGTAAGAGGCATCACAACTTCCAGGTCCATTAAACCTGATTTACCAATGAATGCAAAATGAAAGAAATTGCACTATCGCAGAAGTAGGGAAATACCCCTTTGGCACTGGGAACATATGAAAGAGCAAAATTATTGGATGAAGAGTTCCAATAAAGCCTGATGCTTACCAGACTTTGAAGAGATGCTATCTCTAGATCTTTGAAAGATTGCTAATAATCCACAAATGGTGTTCACTGGGAAATTGACCAGGTCTATCAAAATTAAAATCATTCAACAATCTGCAAACAGTTACTTTAATTTCTGAAGACCTCCTACATGGAACGTGTTCACAGATTTATTTTTATGTATTCATTTCTTGGGATTTGGATGGCATTGACAAGTCCAGGATATATTGGCCACCCCGATGCTGCCTTTATGTCCCCTGTGACCACAAGGTTTCCTCAGGCTGTTCCGGTTTCCACCCACATCCTAAGATATGCGGGTAGGTAAGGTAATTGGCCACTGTAAATTCCTCCTTGTATGTAGGTGAGTGGTAGGATCCGGGGGGGGGAGTTTGTTGATGCCACTGAATTGAGCGGAAAAGCAAATTGTGCAGAGGATGCGGAGAGTCTGCAGGGAGAGACATAGGTAGGTCAAGTGAGTGGGCAAAGGTCTGGCAGATGGAGTACAATATTGGTAAATGCGAGGTCGTCCACTTTGGAAGGAAAAATAGAAGATCCGATTATTATTTAAATGGTGAAAGATTGCAGCGTGCTGTTGTGCAGAGGGACTTGGGAGTGCTTGTGCATGAATCACAAAAGGTTGGTTTGCAGGTGCAACAGGTTATCAAGAAGGCAAATGGAATGTTGGCCTTCATTGCTAGAGGGATTGAATTTAAGAGCAGGGAGGTTATGCTGCAACTGTACAGGGTACTGGTGAGGCTGCACCTGGAGTACTGCATGCAGTTCTGGTCTCCTTACTTGAGGAAAGATGTACTGGCTTTGGAGGTGGTGCAGAGGAGGTTCAGCAGGTTGATTCTGGAGATGAGGGGGTTAGCCTATGAGGAGAGATTGAGTCATCTGGGACTATACTCGCTGGAATTCAGAAGAATGAGAAGGAATCTTATAGAAACATAAAGTTATGAAAGGGATAGATAAGATCGAGGCAGGAAGGTTGTTTCCACTGGTAGGTGAGACTAGAACTAGGGGACATGGCCTCAAGGTTCGGGGGAGTAGATTTAGGACAGAGAGGAGGAGAAACTCTTTTTTCCCAGAGAATAGTGAATCTGTGGAATTCTCTGCCCAGGGAAGCAGTAGAGGCTACCTCATTAAATATATTTAAGACACAGTTAGATAGATTTTAGCATAGTAGGGGAATTAAGGGTTATGGGGAAAAGGCAGGTAAATGGATCTGAGTCCACGGCCAGATCAGCCATGACCTTATTGAATGGTGGAGCAGGCTCGATGGGCCAGATGGCCTACTGCTGCTCCTATTTCTTATGTACTTATCTCTCTCTCTCTCTCTCTCTCTCTCTCTCTCTCTCTCTCTCTCTCTCTCTCTCTCTCTCTCTCACTCTGTCTGTCTGTCTCTCTCTCTCTCTCTGACTCTGACTCTCTCTCTCTCTGACTCTGACTCTCTCACTCTGACTCTGACTCTGACTCTCTCTCTCTCTCTCTCTCTCTCTGACTCTCTCTCTCTCTCTCTCTCTCTCTCTCTCTCTCTCTCTCTCTCTCTCTCTCTCTCTCTCTCTCTCTCTCTGACTCTATGTGAGTTATTCTCACCTCACCTCTGGAATTCAGCTATGAGGTCCATGTTTGGACCAAGGCTATGATGAGGTCTCCAGCTGATTGGTCCTGGCAAAACCCAAACCGGGAATCAGTGAGCAGGTGACTCTTACCAGTACTGCCGATGACACCTTCCATCACTCTGCTGATGATTCAGGATGGACTGATTGGGCAAGTAATTAGCTGGATTGGGTTTGTCCTTCCTTGTGAACAGAATGTTCCTGGACAACTTTCCATATTGTTTGGTAGATGCTAGTATTATAGCTGTGCTGGAACAGCTTGACTAGAGGCTGGTTCTGGAGAGCAAGTCTTAGTGCCACAGCCAGACTTTGTCTGGTTTCATAGCCTTTGCAATATCCAGTGCTCTCAGAGGTTTCTTGATATCACACGGAGTCAATTAGATTGGCTGAAGACCAGCTTCTCTGATGCTGGGCATCTCAGGAGGAAGCAGGAATGGATCATCCGCTCAGCATTTCTGGCTGAATGTAGTTGTGAATGCTTCAGCCCTTTAGCACTCGCATACTGGGCATGCCATTACTGGAATGGGGACATTCCTGGAGCTTCCTCTTTCTGTTAACTGTTTAATTGTCCACCACTGTTTATTGACTAGATGTGGTTGGACTGCAGAGCTTTGATTTGATCTGTTGGTTGTGGGATTGTTTTGCTGTATTTATTGCGTGCTGTTTTGCATGTATGCAAGTCCAGTGCTTCAGCTTCACCTGATTAGTACGTTATCCTGAGGTATGCTGCTCCTGGCATTCCTCTCTGCACTGCTGGTTCACTCCTCTCTGCTGGTTCACTCAATACCACCTCCAACACAGTCTGGTAACTATGTCCTTCAGGACTATCCCTGCCTGGATGGTAGTGGTGAATGGTGATGGATGTTAAAATGAAGATATTTGTGGTTTTGGAGCTTTTGTATTCACTGTGTTCTAGAATGGTAGGCAAATGATACTGATGCATGTGGATGTTCTCAAAGTGAAAAACTGGAAAGATTATCAAATAGATTTATCATGAAGACAATGCACTTTTGACAAAGAAATTCAACTACCAAATAGCCCCTTAAATCTCTAATATGATGAACAAGAACGGCACATTCATTGTGATTCAGATTAGCGTTAACCATATTGGTTAAGGCCAAAATATCAGCATATGGTGCTGAGGTACAGAACCAGCCTGGGGGCTGTTCTAAGGACAAATAAAGGGCATGATACCTGTTTGAGGACCCTGTGAGGTCAGTTTGACCTGTGGCCTTAGGACAAAACTTCCATTTGGTAATTTAAAATTTACTTCTCTGAGCTTGGAATTGGCAGGAGCTCTGTGAAAATCCAAATCATTTTTCTGTCACCACAGCAATTGCAAAGCCCATTCTTCCATCTGATATTTTTGTCTTACTAGTTGCATATCATTTTTTACAATAATATATTTTGTTCATTAAATTTGCCAATATATACTATAGTACATTCATATGTTCTCCATTCACAGAACAAAGTTTATCAGTCTAATTGCTTACAGGTTACTCTGGCTATGCATAAAGAATTTGAGGGAAGGGCCCTTCTCACCACCAGCCAAGAGAGGTCCAGGTATTATTTTGAAAGCATTGGTGGCGATGAATTCTGGCAAGTGAATTTTACAGTTTGCTTTGGAAACACCTGACCAGATCCACCATTTTGTCTCCCCCTGGGCTTTGAGTGCATTCCATGCAAACCATTGACTTGTGGTCAAAGGGATTCTTCTGCACAGGTTTTTATGGCACAATCTATCTCATCATGGTCCTTGCACCTTATTGTCTACCTGCACTGCATTTTCTCTGTAACACTAGATTCTGCGTGCTGTTATTGCTTTTCCCTTGTATCACCTCAATGTATTAATGTTGTGAAATGTTCTGTATGGATAGCATACAAAACAAAGTTTTTTCACTGTATCTCAGTACATGTGACAATAATAAACCAATTGCCAATTAAGGGGGTGTCCCATAGCAACATGGCTGGACATATCCTTTGCAACACCAGCGGCAGATAGAACCACAACAGGTAGTGGCGCTTCTGCATTGCCAGAGTCTACACACAGCTTGATGCAGTCACACACAAAGATAGTCATTAGGATGAGGGCCACAATGAGTATATTTATACCCTTTCTCTGTATTTCATACCTCTGTGGACATAGTCCATTGTTGATCACCAGATCAAAATTGAAAGGCTTACTTTAGTAGCTCAGGGGAGTGCTGTGAGCCACATCTGCTCCATGAGTGGCAACAATGAGAGCACCTCACAGCTGATGACCATGACCTTTCCTGTGAATGTGAGGAAGCTCACAAAACCAATTTTTGCTTCACCTTGACAATGTACTCCACAGCCAATTATTGGAGCTTGCCTTGGCTCCTCCAAACCACATTCTTTGCACCTTCAGGAAATTGGACCTGAGCAGTTTTCTCGTTTGCTTAATAACTGTGATGCTCTGAAATGCTGGATTGGAATTCACGTGAACCATCTTTTATTGGCACTGAGGATTATAATACATTTCTTAATCTGCCCTGTGGAGATATAAAGTCAATGTGACTGCTTCAAACATTCCAGTTCTTGCTGTAACGTGTTCTATCATTGTTATTAAAATGACTGCAGACAGAGACTTGTCAGGTTCTGCTAACTTGGAGACATGCCCAATCTCAACAGCTGTGCCAGAAACATGCTGCAAAATGTTATTTTCCATTTAATTGTTTTGGTGGGTTGTTTTATTTTCTTTTAAATGATGTTTGCTCATTCATTGAATTCACACTCTGGTTGCCTAATTATTTCTGTGCACTGAGATGGACTAGGTGAGAAACAAAACAAGGTTTTTCACTGTATCTCGGTACATGTGATAATAATAAACCAATTCGGGGAGTGTCCCATAGCAACATGGCTTAGACATATCCTTTGCAACACCGGAGTCAGATTGAACCAAAGCAGGTAGTGACACTTCTGCGTTGCCAGGATCTACACATAGCTTGATGCAGTCACACACAAAGATAGTCATTAGGATGAGGGCCACAATGAGTATATTTGTACCCCTTTTTCTGCATTGCATGCCTCTGTGGACATAGTCTATTGTTGACTTTGAGACCCCCTGCTTCTGTATTTATGTTGTACCTCTTGTCTTTGTTCTGTAATTTGACTTTTTTTCTTCTGTTTTCCTCTTCTGTAGGCGTGAAGTCTGGGGGAATGGGGTGAATGGGATGGGTGATGGGTGGTTGGAGAGGACATTGGCTCGAAGATGGGGATTGAAATTAGGGCATGTAGCACCAATGTTAAATGACAGATGTAATGCCTTCTCCGCATCTTCCCATATTTGCTGTTACCTTTGCAATGGAGTGAGTGAAAGCACTGTTATTATCTTCCAAAAATTCCATAGATTATGCAATAGTTCCCACAGGTTGGAAGGTAGTTAATGTAAGCACAATAATTACTAGAGTAGGGAGATGGTAAATAAGGCCGTAAGACCATGAGACATAGGAGCAGAATTAGGTCATTCAACCCATTGAGTCTGCTCTGCCATTCGATCATGGCTGATTTATTTTTCCCTCTCAACCCCATTCTCCTGTCTTCTCCCCGTAACCATTGATGCCTTTACTAATCAAGAACCTATTAACCTCCGCTAAAATATACCCAACGACTTGGCCTCCACAGCTGTCTGTGGCAATGAATTCCACAGATTCACCACCCTCTGGCTAAAGAAATTCCTCCTCATCTCTGTTCTAAAGGGACATCCTTCTATTCTGAGGCTGTGCCCTCTGGTCCTAGACTCTCCAACCACTGGAAACATCCTCTCCATGTCCACTCTATCCAGGCCTTTCAATATTTAGCAGGTTTCAATGAGATTCCCCCCTCATCCTTCTAAGCTCCAGTGAGTACAGGCCCAGAGCCATCAAACGTTCCTCATACGTTAACCCTTTTATTTTTGGGATCATTCTTGTAAACCTCCTCTGGACCCTCTCCAATGCCAGCATATCCTTCCTTAGATATGGGGCCCAAGACTGCTCACAATACTCCTAATGTGTTCTGACCAATGCCTTTATAAAGCCTCATCATTATATCCTTGCTTTTATATTCTCATCCTCTGGAAATAAATGCTAACATTGCATTTGCCTTCCTTACCACTGACACAACCTGCAAGTTAACCTTTAGGGACTCCTGCACTCCCAAGTCTCTTTGCACCTCTGATAACTGAATTCGCTCCCCATTTATTAAATAGTCTATGCCTTTATTCCTTCTACCAGAGGGGGAAATAGTGATCAGTTAGCCTGACATCAGTAGAAGGGCAAATGCTGGAATCCATTAAGAAGAAAGTAGTAGCAGGAGACATAGAAAATATCAACAGGATTGGGCAACACAGTTTTATGAAAGGAAAATCATGTTTGACAAATCTATTGGAACTTGGGACAGGCGCAAGAGGCTGAGGGGATGATGGTTGGTTGGTGGGGTTCAGGGGCATTTGGCAAGTTGAAGGGTATAAGTTTGCAGAACTTATATTGCAGAAAGTTTCAGGATAATTTTTGTGGTGTTAGTCAAACAATTGTTATATTGAACCTGCATAACACATCGATTAAACAGTAACTGGAGTATTTTGTACAATTCTGGATGTTGCACTTTAGGACAGTTGTAAAGGTTCTGGAGAGCATGCAGTTGACGATCTGAGGGATACTGGTGTAAAGTGGAGGGGCCAGATGAGAAGTGCCTCTGGTCTCAGTGAGCCTAGTGGTGGAGCAGGAGATCAGATGTACTGATCTCATTGGCTGCATCATTCCACCACCATGAGCAACAGTGGGAGTCAGAGGTGAGCTGGGACAGCAAGCTGGAGACAGTAGGCCTTTCCCTTTGGAACAGCCAGCTGGAGGAGAATCTGATCTGGCTCACTGAACTTAACTTTTCATCTTGGCCTTTGACCCATGAGGCTTCTGAATACATTGCTTAAAAGCTGCCTCGCAAAATCATTCCATAACTCCTGAAAAAGGCTTCAGTGGAACTCTCCATAATTGTGTATTGAAATAAGTACCGCTGAGGGCATTGCTGACAAAGATTATGGAAAGGATTGATAAACACAGTAGCAGAAGGTACATGCTGCTTCAGGAGGTATTTTTGGTTACTTTGTTCCCCAGGCTCCTGAAGAGTGTCGGGAGATGCCTGTAGTGATGCAGCCATGCCACCCAGCTTCATAAGATCAACACTCAGCTAAAACATTGCAGCATAATTTCCTCTATCCTCTCAAATTGGGATGAGATCTGGGCTTATTCCCTGGTGTTGTCAGCTCCAGTGAAGAACTAAGGCGTTCTTCCAATGGTGGATAAGTTGCAGTGGAATCTCACTGCATATGATGCTACAGGAAGCTCACACTCTCGCAGATTGCACTGTAGTATAAACAAGACATCATAAAGAGGCAGATATATATGTGGAGAATACTTCAGTCATGATGCTCCAGCTGTCATTAGGCTTGATTTTCAAGCTGCTCTCTTCTTGCCTGTGAACTTGGTGGCTCTGAATGCTACAAATCTGAAAGACATTGGAAAAACACAGCAGATTGGTCAATGAAAAGACTGTAATGTGACAGTTTTGCAGAGCTTCTTGTATAATTCCTCTAGAGAAAAGAAAATAAGTGAAATTCAGAATTTATGAGTGCTGAGTGCCTCAGTAAACAGCCTTTTGGAATACAGGAGACGTAATATGTTGGGCAAGTCACCATTGCCCCATCCCCAGCTGTAGTTTCAGTCCTGACTATGCTGAGCTCCTGATCATGGTTCTGTTGTGGTACCGTATTTCATTTTTGTTAATTTGGGAGTCACAAACAATTTATTTCATGATCCAGGGAGACTCATGAAATGGATTTCCCCATCTACTTTCATACTGAGTGTTCTGCTAATATTAGAAAATGTAATTGAAAAGCAAAAGAAAACTGGAGACGCCAGACCTCTGAACTAAAAACTTAAAGTGCTTGAAATATTCAGCAGGTCAGGCAGCATCCGTGAAGAAAGAAACAAACCTTAACCTTTCAGGTCAATGATCCACCATCAGAATTGGAAGACTGAGCAAACAAGCATGTTTTAAGTTGCAGAAGGAGGAAGGGGTGAGAGAATAAAGAGAATGCCTGTGATAGGGCAGAAATCAAGGTTACCAAGGTGACACTACAGCTCCTCCCTAGGTTACCCGAGCAGTTCATGAGTTGGAAATGTGGCTGCGAACCTTGTTCCTACATGGCAGACGGTGCCTGCAGCTCCGCAGTAGCTGGCAAATCCATCCCGCCGGTCTCCCAAATGCTCCATCGTATGTACGGGTTGTATGTAAGTTGGGCGTTTGTAAGCTGGGGAGGACCTGTAATGCTTCCGGTGACATCGAACAGAGGGAAATGAATGCTTGTTATGTCAGGGTTGATCTGTCTGGAGGGGTCGAAATAGAAGAAGATGAATGAGAGCAGTTTGAGATGGAAAATAAACAACATGTTGGAATTGTAAGCTGCAGAACACAGAAGTTGCTGGAAATTTCAAATAAAGGAGAATGCCAGAGGTACGTAGCAGATCAGATGGTATCTGTGGAGAGAGAAAAACTGAGTTAAGGTTGCAGGTGGATGACTTTACATCAGAACTGGTCAGTTCTGAAGCACACAGGAAATGCTGGCTATCTGAAATTGTTGGATTCAGTATTGAGTCCCAAAGATTCCAACATATCTGAACAGAGGGTGAGGTGAAGTTCCTCAAGTGTTATATGGGGGTTCCTTAAATTGTCATCTTAAGTAGTATAATGCATTGGTGGTTGGAAAATCTAAGGAGCACAGCTACTGTCAGGATTTTCTGTTCCTATATAGCACTGCACAATGTAAATAACTGGAAATGACTAATGAGAACTATTGTATTTTCTGACACAGCTACCAGCTACCCAGTGGCTACAAGCCAGCTCCTATGGACTTGAGCCACATCAAATTAACCTCAACCCAAGAGGCCATGGTGGATAAGCTAGCAGAGAATGCGCACAACGTTTGGGCTAGAGACCGCATCAGACAGGGCTGGACGTATGGTATTCAGCAGGTAAGTCATGTCCTTTCTGTGTTTACAATGGATGTCACGTTTGGAGTTGTTACCTTGAGGGGCTTGCTGCTGATTAGACAGGGTGGAAACTATGAAAGTTGCAGTAGCCTGTGCAATTTTAATGAACCCATTGCCAGTCGAGTGCGTGACTGCAGCACTTCTATCCACCTTTCAAGCTGTGGAACTTGTGTACTTGTAGGGAAGTGCTTTTACCTTTAACACTGCTATGCTGTAGACTTTCTCAGTGGAGAACGAGGATAGGAAGTCCTAGACTGAATGGTCTTGAGCACCTTCCTGAGTAGATTTAAAGTTGTAACCAGTGAGTTTTGTCTGGGGAATGCAGCTTCTGTTAGACAGGCTTAAGGTGGTCGCACTGTAACTATTGGTAGGAGGTTCCTTTGGATTCCTGCTACCATCAGAGGCATTGCTATATTTCATACATGGCCTAGCCCACACTTTATTGTTTTAATGGAAAGGGAAGATGAATGAGAGCATTATTCTGCAAGTGGATCAACGCTTTCATTCACCATGTCCTGATCCGTAGAGTCTAAGGCACGTGATTAGTGTGGAACAGAGGGCCTGTTCTGACTGTGAGACCTCTAGTGCAGTTTTGGGAGCTATATGGATCTCTGTGTTGTAACTCATAATTACTTTAAGTATCCTCAATACCAGCATGTACAGGACAAACAAGTTTTTGGTTGCATGAAGGCAGACTAAAGCCTTCCTAATTTCACCAGATTTTGGGCTAGGTCCTACCCAGGACAAAAACCCGAAGCATCTGGATTCAGTGATAGGTTCCACCTCCATCCCATCCCACTCACACTGGTGAACTCCAAGTGGACCCTGTTTGCTTGGATTGCATTGGAAGTGTTTCACTGCAAATTCAACAAGGGGTAATTAAGTAATGAGAAGGGTTTGCATTGATTTGGCTTGAGTTCCCTTCAGATTAGGAAAGCGAATGTAATGTGGTTAATAATCTTTAAAATAGTGAAAGAACACAATAGATTTTTGTCAATTTGTTCTTGGCTGGGATATTGCTGGCATTACAAAAATGTATTGAATACTGCTAATTTCCCCACTGAGTGCCTTGCTGGGTCATTTCAGATGGCACCACATTTGTGGGTCTGGAGTCATATGTTTACCCAGATTGGGTAAGGATGGTACGCACATTTCCTTTGCTGAAGGGTAGAACAAACAGAGATACTTTTCACTTGAATCAAATCAAACACACAATATTAAAATTAAAGATCTGTCTTTTAGGAGTGAAATGATGGAAACTGTGGGCAAAATCGGACTTTTCTCCTCCAAAATATTGTGCTGCCCTGAAAAATCAAAATTTTACCGTTCGTGATCTAAAGGCTTAAGACTTAAGGATCAAACATAGGTGAATCATAACAAAGATCTTGTTGAATGATGGAACAGAATTGTAGTGCCAAAAGGCCTCTGTTGTCTCTCTGATTACAATATTTCTTTTAGCTCAGTATTTTGTTTCTAATGAAGTGATTTTACTCTGCTTCTCCACATTTATTTTGCCTTTCTTTTTGGGAAGATGTTTTCTGGGGTTTGGTGCCTATATTAAGCTGCCAGGTAGAACACTAAAATACCACTTTTACATGCTGGGAAGAGCTTTGAGCAGAAACTCAAATGGGAATTGGACCTCTATATTTTACACAGACAAAGCAACAAGGTTCCAGGCCCAGTTGGGCACGGTGTCTGTAAGCAGCAATGTTTGACCAATTTATTTGGGTCCTTTGAAGAAGTGACATATACTGCAGGTAAAGGGGAACTGGTAGATATACTAAGATTTCTCGAAGGCATTTAATAAGCTGTTCCATCAAAAGTTATTGTGGAAAATAAAAACCCATTATGTTAGAGGTAACATATTGACATAGAAGATTGGCTGGCTAACAGGAAACAAAGTGTGGACATAAATGGCTCTTTATCAGGTTGGCAAGATGTAACAAGTAGAGCAACACAGGGAACATGCTGGAACCTCAGCTTTTTACAATTTATCTAATAATTTGGATGAAGGCACTAAGATATGGTTACTAAACTGCCTGTTGGCAGAAGATAGGTAGAAATATAAGTTGTGTGGGTGACATTGGAGGCTACAAAGGAATATGGATGGGTTAAATGAGTAAGTAAAGACCCAGCAAATTGAGTGCAATGTGGGAAAATGTGAAAGTATCCATTTTGGCAGGAAAAGTGAAAAAGAGGCATCTAATCAGAATACTGAGAGATTTCAGGGCTCTGAAATGTAGAGACCTCTGAGTGTCTTAGAGCATGATTCATAAAAGACACGTGCAGGTACAGCAAGTGATTAGGAAAGTTAACAGAATGTTATTGTTTACTGATAGAGGAAATGAATACAAAAGTAGTTATATAGGACATTGGTGAGGCCACATCTGTAGTGAGTGCACAATATTGATCTCCTGATCTAACAAAGGACATTAATGTGCTGGAAGCAGTTCAGAGAAGGTTTGCTAGATTAATACCTGCTTTAGACATTTTACCTTGAGGAGTGCTGGACAGGCTAGGCTTGCATCTACTGGAGTTTAGGGGAGTAAGAGGATTTGAATCATAAAAGATCTCGAGGCATCTCTGTGAGGATGACATATGCTCTTGTGGAAGAACCTTGAGCAAGAAGTCAGTGTTTAAGAATAAGAGATCAAACATTTTGGACAGAAATGAGGAAATTTTTATTCTCTCAGGGGATTGTGAGTCTTTGGACCACTCTTGCATGAAGGTTGGTGAAAGTATGGTCTTTGAATATTTTTGGGCAGAAGAAGACAGATGTTTGATAAGCAAAGTGTAAAAGGTTACCACTGGTAGGCTGAAATGCAGAGCTGAGATTATAGTCAGATCAGCTGTGATTTTATTAACTGGCAGAGCTGATGGTCCTACTCCTACTCCTAATTTATGTGTTCTTATAAATGGTCCACACACAAGGAACTAGGTTGAAATGATAACAGGAATCTGATTAAGAACCATCAAGAGGTAAGAGGCAATGATTCCTCTGAAAAATATGATGATTTCCTCTCCGGTAATCATAATCTAAACTGGGCATTTTTCCTACTCCTCCCATATAAAAGAAAACAAGAAAACTATAAAATATTTTCAAATTTTCTTTTGACATAGAAGGAGGCCATTTGGCCCGTCAAGACCAAGACTGTTCTCAGAATATTCCTGTGAGTCCCATCCCTCCATTTATTTCCCTGTAACTTCTCTCTCAACTACCCCCCCGGATTCTCCTGCCACTCACCTACCCTAGGGGTAATGTATCAATTAACCTACCGACAGCGGGTCTTTGGGATGTGGGAGGAACCCGGAGCACCAAAGGGAAAACCCATGAGGCCACAGAGGAACGTACAAATTCCATATAGATGGCACCTGAGATCAGGATTGAAACTGGGTTGCTGGAGCTGAGTGGCAGCAGCACTAACTACTGCACTGTGGTGCCACCCAGAACATGAGAAAGCCGGAAATTGAAAGATGTCTTGGTGCCACCTCATGTGTGAAACTTGGAGAATTTCTACTTAAATGATCAGAACGAAGCAAAGTCGGACTTAATTACTTGCACTTCTGTGTAACCTTTCTCATAGCATCTTCCAAAATGCTTTAAATCAATGAAGCACTTCCAAAAGTTTTGTAATGCATGGGATATGGCAGTCAGCAAAGTCCCCAAGAATACAGTGAGGTAAATGACCTCTAATTCCATACTTTCGCATTTTGGTTAAGTAGACATTTGGGACAACTGCCTTCTTAGTCCTTAAATAATGATCTTAGTTTGTGCACTGAAAAGTAAAGCAGGACCTTGGTGGAACATCTCTTTGAAGAGATGACACTTCTAAGCATGTCCCACAGTGTCAGTGTCAGCCTGCATTTTAGGCTCGTATCTCTGAATGATGCCTTTAATCTTCTGATGCAGAGGTCAGAGTTTTGTCTCAACCAGATTCACCACTGTTCACCATCAAATAAGGGTACCATAGCATGGTGGGAAATTAAATGAAAACCTTCAGACCCTTGTTCCTTTCTGAGATTAACTCCAATTTGCCTACACCTGCATTAACCATAAGGCGATGAGTCGGAGTACAGGAAAGAGATAGAGAGCTTAGTGGAATGGTGTCATGACAACAACCTTTCCCTCAATGTCAACAAAAGAGCTGGTCATTGACTTCAGGAAAGGGGGCGGTGCACATGCACCTGTCTACATCAATGGTGCTGAGGTTGAGAGGGTTGACAGCTTCAAGTTCCTGGGAGTGAACATCACCAACAGCCTGTCCTGGTCAAATCACGTAGATGCCATGGCCAAGAAAGCTTACCAGCGCCTCTACTTCCTCAGGAGGCTAAAGCAATTTGGTTTGTCCCTTTTGACTCTCACCAACTTTTACCAAAGCACCATAGAAAGCATCCTATCTGGATGTATCACGGCTTGGTACAGCAACTGCTCTGCCCAGGACTGCAAGAAGCTGCAGAGAGTTGTGTACACAGCCCGGCGCATCACGGACACCAGCCTCCCCTCCTCGGACTCTGTCTTTACCTCTCCTTGTCTTGGTGTAGCAGCCAGCATAATCAAAGACCCACCCACCCGGGTCATTCTCTCTTCTCTCCTCTTCTATTGGGTAGAAGATACAGGAACCTGAGGGCACGTACCACCAAACTTAAGGACAGCTTCTACCCCACTGTGATAAGATTATTGAACAGTTCCCTTATACAATGAAATGGACTATGACCTCACGATCTACCTTGTTGTGACCTTGCACCTTATTGCACTGCACTTTCTCTGTAGCTGTGACACTTTACTCTGTACTGTTATTGTTTTTACCTGTACTACTTCAATGCACTCTGTACTAACTCAATGTAACTGCACTGTGTAATGAATTGACCTGTATGATCGGTTTGCAAGACAAGCTTTTCACTGTACCTCAGTACAAGTGACAATAATAAACCAATACCAATACCAAGGGCATTTTTTTTCTTGTTCTATCACGTTGTACTAAATAATTGTCAATGTTATTGGGAAAGGGCATTCAAATGGCAGTATAAGTGGCTTTGAGGGTTAATTAGATGAGTTTCTAAAGGGAAGTGATTAATGGACACAGTGAAAAGACAGACTTGTGGGTTTGATATTAATAAAGAAAGAAAGGTTAGGTGGACCTAATGCCTTTTACTTGTTCCTAGAGATAATTATGTTCAAATGAATCATGTATTACATTTTGAATTCTACCCAATCTGCTCAAAATGAAATTGTTTTTCCCAAGGTGGACACCGGTGATTTATCGGATCCTGGAGTAGAAATGAGGAGACACAGGAATTTATATGTGAGAAATGCTTTGATAAATTGTACATATTAATATTTATTGCTGGCTTAAAATAAGATCTTTCAAATACAAGAAAAAGCTGCAGTGTTTCAATGAGGCAAATTATTTATTTGACAACAAGGAAAGATTAGGACATAGAAAGTACCTTCAAGATTATAGTTTAAAGGACTTGAAATATTAGAATGATGTGCCATTCATCTTTATAAGACTAATCTCCATTAAAATTATGCTCTATTTGATTAAGAAATGTTAAAAGTCATCTTCTATTGCACTTTTGACAAAAATAGAACAGGGCAGTAAAACGTAACCCAGTACTGTGAAGAATTGCATTTGTGTGTTATGACATTTTTCATAATGTTGAACAAAAAATATTATTAGCAACTGAGAACTGGAAAAAAAATCCATTTCCTACAGTGTCTGTGTGCGTCTACTGTCACCTCCATCCATCCCAGCAACAACCTGTTTAGGTTGAGTCCTGTGATGGATAGCTTCAGAGATCTGACGAGTGGTCATTGGTCTGAGGCGTTGACACTTTTACTCGTGTCACAGATGCCGCCTGACTGACTGAATATTTCTGACATTTTCTGTTTTATTTCATACTCTGGGGATCTATCTGTGAAAATTAACAACTGCAGATGCTGGAAATCTGAAATTATACTCTGGGGATCTATCTGTGAAAATTAACAACTGCAGATGCTGGAAATCTGAAATTAAAAAAAACAGAAAATGCAGGAAACACCCAGCAGGTTAGGTGGCATCTCTTGCAGGATCCCAGACCTGAAATGTTAACTGATTCTCTTTATACAGAGACTGTATAAAGAGAATCAGTTAATCAGAAAATGTTGCAACATTTTCTCTTTTTATTCCAGAGGTAGATTTATCTGAGTTGAAATTTCTCCCCCTTGCACAATTTGTTGAAAAGAGTGTTCTTTCAGCATATGTTTCCAGCTTATGTCTCTACCTCTGATAGTCATTGGCAAATTCTTGTCTGAACCTAGAGGAACCTTATATTTCTGGTCCTTTCCGTTGAGATACTCCGGACTAAATAAACATCAAATAATTTGGAGCTCTAGAATCTTTCCTATAAAAAGTATTAAAGACAAAGGTGGGAGGATGTGCCTGAAAGCTGTGGAAGTGGGTGAGGTTTTCAATGAATACTTCTCTTCAGTATTCACCAAGGAGAGGGGTCTTGATGATGCTGAGGACAGTGTAGGTGAGGGTAATGTTCTAGAGTATGTAGATATTAAGAGAGAGGATGTGTTGGAGTTATTAGAAAATATTAGGACAGATAAGTCCCCGGGGCCTGACGGAATATTCCCCAGGCTGCTTCGTGAGGCAAGGGAGGAGATTGCTGAACCGTTGGTTAGGATCTTTGAATCCTCGTTGTCCATGGGGATGGTATTGGAGGGTGGCGAATGTTGTCCCCTTATTCAAGAAAGGTATTAAGGATAGTCCAGGGAATTACAGGCCGGTGAGCCTTACGTCTGTGGTGGGTAAGCTGTTAGAAAGGATTCTAAGAGATAAGATCTATGAGCATTTAGAGAATCATGGACTGATTAGGGACAGTCAGCATGGCTTTGTGAAGGGAAGATCTTGCCTCACAAGCCTGATAGGGCTCTTTGAGGAGGTGACCAGGAAGATTGATGAGGGTAGTGTAGTGGATGTGGTCTACGTGGATTTTAGTAAGGCGTTTGACAAGGTCAGAGGCCAAGGGATCCAGGGAGGCTTGGCCGTGTGGATTCAGAATTGGCTTGGTTGTAGAAAGCAGAGGGTTGTGGTGGAGGGAGTGCATTCGGATTGGAGGGCTGTGACTAGTGGTGTCCCACAGGGATCGGTTCTGGGACCTCTACTTTTTGTGATATTTATTAACGACTTAGATGAGGGGGTGGAAGGCTGGGTTAGCAAGTTTGCAGATGACACAAAGATCGGTGGTGTTGTGGATAGTGTGGAGGGCTGTCGAAGTTTGCAGAGGGATATTGATAGGATGCAGAGCTGGGCTGACAAGTGACAGATGGAGTTCAATCCAGAGAAGTGTGAGGTGGTACACTTTGGAAGGACAAACTCCAAGGCGGAGTACAAGGTAAATGGCAGGATTCTGGGCAGTGTGGAGGAGCAGGGGGATCTGGGGTTTCATATCCACAGATCACTGAAGGTCGCCTCACAGGTAGATAGGGTAGTTAAGAAAGCTTATGGGACGTTAGCTTTCATAAGTCGGGGGATCGAGTTTAAGAGCCGTGAAGTGATGATGCAGCTTTACAAAACTCTGGTTAGGCCACACTTAAGAGTACTGTGTCCAGTTCTGGTTGCCTCATTATAGGAAGGATGTGGAGGCATTGGAAAGGGTGCCGAGGAGATTTACCAGGATGCTGCCTAGATTAGAGAGTATGGATTATGGAGAGTATGGAGACTAAAGGAGCTAGGGCTGTTCTCATTGGAGAGAAGGAGGATGAGGGGAGACATGATAGAGGTATACAAGATATTGAGAGGAATAGATAGAGTGGACAGCCAGCGCCTCTTTCCCAGGGCACCAGTGCTCAAAACAAGAGGACATGGCTTTAAGGTAATGGGTGGGAAGTTCAAGGGAGATGTCAGAGGGAGCTTTTTCACCCAGAGAGCGGTTGGTGCATGGAATGCGCTGCCTGGGGTGGTGGTGGAGGTTGATACATTGGACAAGTTCAAGAGATTGTTAGATAAGCATATGGAGGAATTTAAGATAGAGGGATATGTGGGAGGAAGGGGTTAGATAGTCTTTGGTGTGGTTTGAAGGGCCTGTATTGTGCCGTATTATTCTATGGTTCCATGGTTCTATTGCACATCTGGTAATCACAAACACTGCCTTGTCCAGAGTGTTGATGAAAACTATTAAGCTCCTTCATAAGATGGCAGGGCTAGACACTTTGCACTTTGAAGCTCTCCCTTATCTTGAGATCCTGGAGGTCTTCACTTCAATTGTGTTGACCTTGGGACTTCGTTCTTCTCGTATCCAGATTGTTGGCAGAATTAAACCAGGTACCATAGGAATTCAAGGAAGAGAGCACTCTGCTCTTGGCTCTACCTCCATGATATTGACTTCAGGAAAGGGGGCAGTGCACATGTGCCTGTCTACATCAAGAGTGCTGAGGTTAAGAGGGTTAACAGCTTCAAGTTCCTAGGAGTGAACGTCACCAATAGCCTGTCCTGGTCCAACCACGTAGACACCATGGCCAAGAAAGTTTACCAGCACCTCTACTTGCTCAGGAGGCTAACAAAATTTGGCACGTCCCCTTTAACCCCCACCAATTTTTATCAATGCACCATAGAAAGCATCCTATCTGGATGCATCATGGCTTGGTACGGTAACTGCTCTGCCCGGGACCACAGGAAACTGCAGAGAGTAGTGGATACAGCTCAGCACATCATGGAAACCAACCTCCCCTCCATGGATTCTATACTTCTCGCTGCCTCAGTGAAGCAGCCAACATAATCAAAGACCCCTCTCACCCGGGACATTCTCTCTTCTCCCTTCTCCCTTCTCCCATAAGGCAGAAGATACAGGAACCTGAGGGCACATACCACCAGGCTCAAGGACAGCTTCTATCCTGCTGTTATAATACTATTGAACGGTTCCCTTATAGCATGAGATGGACTCTTGACCTCACAATCTACCTTGTTATGACCTTACACCTTATAGTCTACCTGCACTGCACTTCCCTGTACCTGTGACACTTTACTCTGTATTATTGTTTTTACCCTGTACTACCTTAATGCACTGTGTAATGAATTGATCTGCACCAACAGTATGCAAGACAAGTTTTCACTGTACCTCGGTACAAGTGGCAATAAACCAATATTTTTAACTGTTTTGTTCATTGGTCAACAGGAAACAGAGTAGGCGTAAGTGGTTCTTTTTCTGATTGGTAAGTTGTAATAACTGTTGTGCCATAGGGATTGGTGCTGGGGTATCAACTTATTATAAGTTATGTAAGTGACTTGGATGAAGACACCAAACTTCTGGTTGCTAAATTTGCTGATGACACATTGATTGACAGGAAAATAGGTTGTGAAGAGGATATAAAGAAGCTACCAAAGGATCTAGATAGATTAAATGAGTCTAAATCAGCGTAATGTGGGAAAATGCAAAATTGTACATTCAGACAGGGAAAAACAAAGAAGCTCATTATTTCTGAGATGCAAATGGATCTGAATGTCCTGGTGCATGTTTTGCATGATTCACAAAAGGGCTAGTACTACAAGTAATTAGCAAAGCTAACACAATATTATTGTTTATTGTTAAGGGAACTGAGTACAAAAATACAGAGGTAATGCTTCTCTTTTCAAGGCATTGGTAAGACTACATCTGGAGTACTGTGTACAGTATTTGTCTCATATAAGAATGGATGTTAATGCTTTGGAAGTAGTTCAGAGAAGGTTTACTTGACTAATGCACTGGTACCTCACTTAATGCACAGGATGTGCTCCCAAGAATAAGAGTGCTAATGGAATCAAAGCCAAAAGGTGTCATTATGTGATTATATATAGAGATACGTTTTTCTGTCAGTGTTGCTGTGCTGGGAACCTGACACCAACTCTGTGCTCCTTACTGTAGCATGCTGCTATTCTGGGAACCTGGTGTGAACTCCTGCCCTCCCTGTTCCTGTGTGCTACTGTTCAGGGAATCTGGCGTGAATCCAGCAATGAATCTCCCACAGCTCCGTATGGAGAGGTTGTCTGTGTGGGCTGGTGTTGGGTAAGCTGGGGTGAGTGGTGTGGTACTCACTGCTATGATGCTGGGCTCAGGACTGCAGCCTGACCAGCTCGGTGAGCTCAGCCGTTGCTGGAGACTGGCAGCACCTCTTTCATGTGTTAACACACCGCTTGGATCCTGTGGTCTCCCTTGTCACTTCCTGTTGGATGTGACAGAAGCTGTTGCCTTCCCCTTTCTATGATTGGATGCATGGCTTTTCCCATTTCAAGTTTTGCTCTCTGCTAACAAGTTCATTGGCGGTCAGCTTTGATCTCATCCATTTGGAGGTGATGAGAGAGCCTGTACAATCTGGGCACTCTGTCAACACATAAAACAGCTGCTGTCAGTCCCTAGAAATGGCCCTGCACAATGAATTTTCTTATCCAATCCCTTTTATACTGGAGACAGCAGAAAGCTCACCTCCTAACTCTACAAGGCTCAAGTGAGGAGTGTGATGGAACACTCTCTACTTGCCTGGATGAGTGCAGCTTCAACAACACTCAAGAAATTTGACATCAGGTTATCAAAAATTACAGGGGAATCTTGATCAGCTTGGTAAGTGGACCCAGGATTGGCAAATGGCTTTCAATTCAGGTAAGTATGAAGTGTTGCATTTTGGGAAGTCAAACCAGGGTAGGACTTAGAGTCATACAGTACGGAAACAGGCCCTTTGACCCAACTGATCCATGCCAACCAAGATTCCCATCTAAGTGAGTCCCTTTCGGCCCGCGTTTGGCCTAAACCCTTCCTGTCCAAGCACCTTTTAAATGTTGTTAATCTACCTGCCTCAACCACTTCCTCTGGCAACTCATTCCATATACTGACCACTTTCTGGGTGAAAAGTTACCCCTTTTTAATCTCTCCCCTCTCACCTTCAACCTATGTCCTCTTGTTCTTGATTCCCCAACCCTGGGAAAAAGACTGAGTACATTCACCCTATTTCTGGCCCTCATAATTTTATACATGTCTATAAGATCACCCCTCATTCTCCTACGCTCCAATGAAAAAGGTCCCAACCTACTCAACCTCTCTCCATAATTCAGTCCCTCAAGTCCCAGCAACATCTTCGTAGACCCCCTCTGCACTCTTTCCAGCTTAATGGCATCTTTCCTACAACAGAGTGACCAAAACTGAACACAATATTCCAAATGCAGCCTCACCAACGTCTTGTACAACTGCAACATGACATCCCAACTTCTATACTCAATACCCTGACTGATGAAGGCCAGCATGGCAAAAGCCTTCTTCACCATGCTGTCTACCTGCAACGCCACTTTTAGAGAACCATATACTCCGTGGTCCTACTGTTCTACAACACTCCCCAGGGTCTGACCACTCATTGTATAAGTTGAGGTGTTTCCATGCTGTAGTATTCTGACTCTATCATTACAGGACATAGCAGCCCACTTGATAGGTACTTCATCCACAACCATTCACTCACTCCACCACCGACAGACAGTAGCGCCATTTGTACCATCTATAGGATGCACTGTAGCAACCTCTACCAGCTAGAAGGACAAGGTCAGCAAATGCATGGGAACACCACCCCCAGAAGTTTCCTCCAAGCCATACACCATCCTGACTTGGAAGTATCTCTCCATTCCTTCACTGTCACTAGGTCAAAATCCTGGAACTCTCTCCCTAACAGCATTGTGGGGATACCCACACCTCAAGGACTGCAGCGGTTCAAGAAGGCAGCTCATTGCCACCTTCTCAAGGGCAACTAGGATGTGCAATTTAAATGCTGGTTCAGCCTGCGAAGCCCACATCCCTTGAATGAATATGAAAAAAAATCAATACAAAATCGGATAGCTCTGTGAATAAAATAAGAGACTAGTTCAGTTGTGAGTTTATGATCTTGGCTTGGAAGATTAGGATGATAAGAACCAACATTCGAAAGTCAATGTAGGAGTAGTCTATTGGTCCTCTTCCCGCCCCCCCCCCCCCCCCCATCCCCTCACCCTTCCCCAAAAACATAGCAATGCTGTATTTTAGATTGTAAATCAGAAATAATGAGGGCTTCTAAGAAAGGTATTGCAAAATTTGTGGGTGACTTCATAAATCTTAAGAAAGATTGGATAAATCAAATTGGATAGGTAAATTTCAGGATGAATTTATTGCATGTACAGGTTCTTAGAACAATACATGTGGAAGCAACCTGGGACCACAATATCTTGCATCTTGTTATGTACAATGAGATTAGATAGATTACTTCTTAGAATAAAGACTACAAAGTATGTGATCCATCATGGCCAACTGAAAAGGTTACAAGCTCATGGAGTTGATGGGTATATATTAGCTTGGATTGAGGACTGACTAACAAACAGAAAATAGAGTCAAACTAAATGGGTCATTTTTAGGTTAACAAACTGTAATGAGTAGAATGCCATTGAAAGTAAGGTCATACTTTATTCCAATGACATGGATGAAGGGAATAAGTTTCTTGGCGCAAAATTTACTGATGACAGGAAGAAAGATGGGAAAGCATCTTATGGGGGAGACACAAAATACAAAGAATGGGATTCATTAACACCAATTTTCATCTGCAAATTGTACAATAAAAAAATACAGATTTAAATTAGGTTGGCTCAAGCTGATGATCATTTCTGGGTGAAAATATTGGCGATGGGGGAAACAGGTACAACCTACAACCTTTGTTCAACAGTCACAAAAATCCAGAAGCATGGTATATTGAAATTGCCAATGAATCATCCATTAAGGGGTCTCCATTCTGACAGGAACGTCTTGCACAAAGCATCTGCCAGCCTCAGTTGTCAATGCTGAGGATATTTGAAACCTCATTACTGGTTGTTCCATTACTAATAACATCTTTTTGATACCATGTACATCTGGACTACAGAATTATGTCTCCTTAGAAAGGCACAGAAAGCATTTTCAGATGGTGTTTGGATGAAAAGTCTTCAACCTGAAATGTTAACTCTGTTTCTCCCTCCGTAAATGCTGCCTGACCTGCTCAGTATTTCCAGCATCTGCAGCAGTTTGGTTTCAGCATTTTCATATTCCTGTAGTATTGACAACTCACCTCCACACAAAGAGAGGGACATTTATTCTGTGGGCTGAAGTGCCCAGAGCATGAAATAACATTTGTTGTAGGAGATATTTTTAAATTATTTCAGAGCACATTGGACCAAATGTTATGATTTGAAAAGCATTTGTGATGCAAGCTGTAGCAAATACTACTAAGGTTCTACTGACAACCATCCATTTTCTGGTACTGAACACACTGTTTACAGAGATTATACAAAACAGTTCCTGGGAGCACAATCCTCCCCATCCCGTCCCCACCATCCCGTCCCCCCCCCAAACCCAACAAACATCTTAACAAGATATACCAACACGAGATTATGGATGTGCCCGCATATATTTTCCTGGGATATTAAGGCCAAGCCTGCAAGTGTACAAACCCTTCCAAAGTTGGTGATTATAAATTCCTGTGTAGGTCCTGATCATGACAAATAATAGCCTTCGAAACCATGGCTGTTGACTAAACATCATTGCTAATGTCTGATGGGCTCCCACACTCACAGTATGTTCCTTTTTATTACTCCAATGAGAAAAGTGATATTTTCAGAGATATTAGGTGAAGCTTAAATAAAGCTGGTATTCTTCAACATATTATGAATGAGAGAGATGCCTCCTGATATCCCATTTACAGCTCATTAACAGGTTGTAGGGAATTGCATGCTGAGACAGATGTATCTTCCAGAAAGGTGTAACTTGCTGAAGAACCAGATTGAATTTTCAATGCATGGTGTTTAGGTTGTAAAAAAATGACTTTGCTGCATTAATTAGACAGAGAAACCTAAACAATTGGATATATTTTTCCAATTTTTGGGAAGGTTAAATGAACGTCACTTTGTTGAAATTTTAAAGGGGTATTTTAAACTCCTGGTTCATTAGTAGGAAGTGAACCAACTGATTGTGGGTTCACCAGAGAGTTGTGTACATTCAGTACCGCAGTAAGCGAGTGCTGAACTCCTGGCAGCCTCTTTCAGATCAGTGTAGATGTTTAATAAAAGTCATCTGTTCTCTCAGAAAATAATGGAAAAAAGCCAAGAGAGTTCTTCTATCTTTTCTTCAACCATTATAACAAATGCAAAGCCGTAATGCTGGAAACTGCACTTCAGAACTACTTTATTGGCTGTATTGGTTTGGGGTGTTGTGAAGGGGATTAAATAAATGCAAGATTGTTCTTTTTAATACTGCATATTCACCAAAGAAATACAGGGGAATACTTAGCCCTTGAAATCATATTGGAATCCTGTGGGCTTTTCTATGTCCAACACCTCAGCTGTTGACTCCTGTTGGGTTGTGGAAGGGAGCCTTGTTGACAAGCTCCTTTGGAGATTAATTATTGGCATAAGTTTGCTGGTGGAAGTTTGGCTTGAAGTTGCATAATTTTTTTCCCCATTTTTTCCCCCAAATTCCTCTTAATTTCATGAAGACAAAGGATCAGCACCCTGTCCAAGTGATATTTTTTTTCAGGAGTCTAGGTGGTGGGAAGCTATGACTCTCTGTGGGGACATTTCAGAACCTTGGTTTTTTCAGCAGGATTTCCTGTAGAGAGACCAGCAATTGATCTCCTGGTTAATTTTCCAATTCCTTGGCGTCAGCATCTCATAGGATCTATCCTGGGCCCAACACATTGATGCCTCACAAAGAAGGCATGCTCGGGGCTCTGCCTCATTAGGAGTTTGAGGGGATTTGGTATGTCACCAAAGACTCTTGCAAATTCCTATAGATGTACAGTGGAGAGCATTCTGACTGGTTGCATCACAGCCTGGTATGGAGGATTGCAAGAGGCTGCAGAGGGACAACCCTTCCACAGGCACAACCCTCCCCACCATCGAGGACATCTTCAAGAGGCGGTGCCTCAAGAAGTCAGCATCTATCATTTAGGACCCTCACCATTCAGGACATGTCCTTCTCTCATTACTACCTCAGGGAGGAGGTACAGGAGCCTGAAGACCCACCCTCAATGATTCAGCAGATTTCTGAATGATTTCTGATTTCTGAATGATCCATGAACACTACCTCATTATTCCTTTTCTTTTGCACTATTTCTGTAATTTATGGATTTTTATGTCTTTGTACTGTACTACTGCCACAAAACAACAAATTTCACATCATACGTCAGTATTAATAAATCTGATTCTGATTCTGACTCAGCGTTGGAAAGGTTGATTTGAACTGCCCTCTGGTAAACTCAGAGCAGCTGACCCAATATAACTGGAAAATAACAGATGGGACCTTCTGGTTTATTGGGAATATTTGGGTGCTGCCTAAACTAACTTAGCTTTCAGGGGAACTCCCATACACTTCCCCAATGGTCTGCTAATGACCTGCCTTCCCCAGGTGAGTGTGCCATCCCCAGTGCCAGCCCTCTGGTCTGGGTTGAAGAGCAGCTCAGGACAATTACCTCACCCACCCCAGACATTCTCTCTTCTCCTCTCCCATCGGGTGGAGGAAAGTTACCATCTCTTACCTGCGTCTACCTATCACCACCTTGTGCCCACCCCACCTCCTCTCTTTTGTCCATCTATCACTGCTCTGCTTTCCCCTCCTATATATTCAGCTTCCCCTTTTCCTATCGTCAGTCCTGAAGGAGGGTCCTGACCCGAAATGTTGACCACCTGCTTTTCTCCAGGGATGCTGCCTAGCCCGCTGAGTTCCTCCAGCATCATCAGGTTTTTCATCCCAACATCAGCATGCTGCCGCATACTGCTGCCCCAGGGTCTCATGTATTGCAAACAATTATCTTATTGCCTCATGTAGACTTGTGAGCAGATTGGATCTGATGAGAACTCGTTTGCAATTAGCACTTAATCACACATCACACCTCATCTCCCTGTAATGAATCACACTTGGGCAACTTTCTTCCTCAACCCCTCCCCAATGCAAAAACTAATTAATGAGTGTGACATGCATGACACCAAATCCCAAAAGTTACCACAGGCAACACTGGTGTTTATTTTATTACAGGATGTCAAAAACAGAAGAAACCCTCGCCTAGTTCCATATACCCTGTTGGATGAGCGCACTAAAAAGTCGAACAAAGACAGCTTGCGTGAAGCAGTTCGCACGCTTCTTGGGTATGGTTATAATCTGGAGGCACCAGACCAAGATCATGGTATGTGTCATTTCTTTCTTCATACAAGATTATGCATTCAAAATGAAGGATTGTCAGCTTTGTCTTTGCAGGTGAAGCCATTTGCTGTATATGTTTGGTTGGTGTGTATTTTGTTAACAGCTGTTCCCTCTTTCCTCATTGCTTCCTGCACTGAAACTGAACTGAGAATCTGGTTGCAAATTAGATGTCAGGTCTCTGCTGTTATTGCGCTTGAGCTGATTGTTAGGAGGTGATCGTAAACTTTTCTGCATCACCTTTAGAAAAGCATGTGCACCCATATTTGAGTTTCTCCTTCAGCAGGGCCTAACTCAGAAAATTATTGAGAAATAAATTGTTGGTCAAAGCCAGCAACTGACTGATAGGTAGACATTTCTGCAGTCTACATATAAACTATAGATTAATTATATCAAATGACAGATATACATTCAGGAACCTCTGACAAAGCCAGCTGATTAGCAGCGATATTTGATACGTGGAGACACAAGAGACTGCAGATGCTGGAACCTGGAGTGAGACATAAAGCGCTGGAGGAACTCAGCAGGTCAGGCAGCATCCATGGAGGGAAATAGACAGCTGACATTTCAGGTCCAGACCCTCGTCATCCAGGACATGCCCTCTTCTTGTTACTACCATCAGGGAGGAGGTACAGGAGGCTGAAGACCCACACTCAATGTTTCAGGAACAGCTTCTTCCCCTCCACCACCAGATTTCTGAATGGTCCATGAACCCAGGAACACTACCTTGTTATTTCTCTTTTGCACTATTTATTTATTTTTGTAACTTATTGTAATTTTTATGTCTTTATGTCTTGCACTGTACTGCTGCCACAAAACAACAAATTTCACGACATATGTCAGTGATAATAAACCTGATTCTGATTCTGACCCTTTATCTGGACCAATCATCTGACTGGCCTGCTGTGCCATTAACAGAGGGCATGAGTCAACCACATTGGAGGCTCTGTGGTAAGACAGCAGAGCTTTGATCGCATCCATTGGTTGTTGCGCCCAGAGCAGATTTACTTCTCTGAAGGACATCAGTGAACCAGATGGGTTCTTATTACAATCTGTTAGTTTTACAGTCAACGTCACCAATGCTTACTTTTTCTCTTTCAGGTGTACTAAATTGCTTGAAGTTAAAGTCCCCAGATTCTGGAGTTATGTTTTATTTAAATCTGCTTTTGGAATTTGGGCATTCAACAATGGCAAGGCCAGCAATTATTTCCCTTCCCAGGCTGCCCTTGAGAAAGTGCTGGTGAGCTGCAGGCCTTCTAATCATGGTCCTCCTCACGTGCTGTCAGAAGGCAGTTCCAGGATTCGAACATGATGACGATGAAGGACTGGCAGTATATTTCCACGTCAGCATAATGTGCAGCTTGCAGGGCCACCCGCTGGTGGTGGCACTCCCATGCACCTGCTCCTTTTGTTTCTCCTCATGGTAGAGGTTGTAAAATTGGAGGTGATGTCGGAATAGTCTTGGTGAGGAACTATGGTGGATTTTGTACACTGTGTACATTGTAGCCTCAGTGTGCCAGTGGTAGAGAGAGTGAACATTCAGGTTGGTTAATCAGATGCCAGTCATAGAGTCATACAGCATGGAAACAGGCCCTTCGGCCGAACTAGTCCATGCTGACCAAGATAGTCCTATTTGCCAGCATTTGGCCCATACCCTTCTAAACCTTTCCTATCCATGTACCTGTCAAGTGGGTATTTTGTTCTGGATGATGATAGTTATTGATGAGTAAGTGCTGCTTGATAGCACTGTCAATGACAGTTTCCATCACTTTGCTAATGCTTGAAAGTAGATAGATTGGGCAGTAACTAGCTAGTGTGGATTTGTCCTGTTATCGTGAACAGGGAACACCTGGGCAATTTTCCATTGTTGGTTAGGTGCCAGTGTTGTAATGGCGCTGGAACAGCTTGCATAGAGGTGCAGCTGTTTTTGGAGTGCAAATCTTCAGTATTCACGCTGGGATGTTGTCTGGTTTCGTGGTCTCTGCTGTAGGCTCAGTCATTTCTTGATATCATGTGAAGTGAATCAAATTGGCTGGAGGTTGGCTTCTGTGATGGTGATGTTCACAGGAAGAGGAGGAGTTGGATCAGCTATTGGCACTTCTGGCTGAACATAGTTGCAAATGGTTTGGCCTTTAGCACTCACATGCTGGGCCCACCATCATTAAGAATGGGGATGTCCTTGTAGCCTTCCCTACCTGTTGGCTTGATGAATTGTCCACTATTATTCATGACTAAATGTGATAGGACTGCAGAGTCCCCAGAGGATATTAGTGAACCAGATGGATTCTTATTACAATCTGTTAGTTTTACAGTCAATATTACTGATACTTAATTTTTTTTATTTCAGGCGTACTTAATTGCCTGAAGTTAAATTCCCCAGATGCCTTGTTGGAATTCAAGCTGGTGCCTCTGGGTAAACTTTCCAGATCTCAGGATATTAATCCAGTAAATTAAACAGTGCATGAATAAGGTCAGCCCTGAATTGAAGTTCAGCTCTGTTTACCTTTTTTTAATTTATGCTGCTTGATCACTTAATAAAAATCTACTAATCTCCATCCTGGAAGTTTGAATTGGCCTTGCATCTACATACTTTGAAGGAGATAGTTTCAGATTTCTATTAATCTTTGTGGGTAAAGTCATAAAGATTTCATTGTGCCTTCTTGCTCTAAATTTCCCCACCAGAGTTCATGCAACCCATTAATTTTTTATTATTTTAAACACCTCATTCAGATCACCACTTCCCATTCTAAATTCAAGAGAATATAGTATAAACAGGCCTAGAAATACATTTGTGTAGCGCAATGCTACTCCGCTGTTATCAGACTCATAAGATAAAGATGAATTCTTGATCTCCTAATCTACCTCGTCATGGCCCTTACACTTTGTTTGTTTACTGGCACTGGACTTTCTCTGTATCTGCTACACGATATTCTGTATTCTGCATTCTGTTTTCTTTTCATTACCTCAATGTACATATGTATGATATGACCTGCATGGCTGGCATGCAAACGAAGCATTTATCTCGATACATGTGACAAGAATAAACCAGTGTACCAATGCTTTTGAATGCTACATGAAACAATTTACTCTAAAATCCAGTTGTTGGGTCCTTAATGTACTGGCTGTGCAGTTTGGATCCTTGTGTATGAGGCACACACAAACACATGGAGGTCACTGGACATGTGAACGCTGTTCAGTGCACAGTTTGACACCATCACCCTTGAAGTCCTGACATCCCAACTTGAGGTATCACCTTCCCTCTCTGTCCTCCTCATCATGGCCACAATCTAATGGCCCTATACCTATGACCTACCTGATCGCCTCTGTTACCATCATAAAGACAGAGCTTGGTGCGAGCAGGAGGTTCTTTGTGTGCGTTTGCACTTGTAAGTTCTGTCTATTGTGTATGAGCCCTCGGTGCCCTGTGTGCAATAGAATATTATTGGGGGAGAAAACAGATGTGGGACCTCGTGCCATGTTGATTTAACATAGCTTTTGAGGCTTCAAGGAATTTCTAGGGCCCTGTCATTATACCTTACTTTTATGCCATGGCCTCATCCTGTTAAATCTGTGCTGTGCCTCCTCCAAAACCAATTGATCATTCTTGGGGTGATCAAAGCAGAGAATAACACTCCAGACCTTGCCCAACCAAGACTGCTTATAGCCAACTCACACTTTCCCCCTCTTGGAATGAAATAAATGGCCATTTTCTATTTTTATATCTGTGCAGCAACTCTTTGTAAACTCCCTGCATTTTTTTTGTAGTAAAAAATCAGCAAAAAGATTTTTTTAAGAAATGAGAGCCAGAAAAAATCTGGAATCAAATGTCAGTCTCAGTAATCATTGTCGTAAAATCCCATCTGGATCATTAATATCCATCGGGGAAGGAAATCTGGAAATTGCATGTTAGAACTCTTTAACATGAGTTTTAACACAAGAGTGATCATCATCTGTTGAAAACCCACCCTCACGATATTGGAGTGGGTGTGACTCAGCTTATCTGTCGCTTTTGATATCATAAATGTGTCAAGCTCATCTTATGGTTACTGATGGAAATTCGAGCAATAACATACAGCCCACGAGCTTTGTTTTTAACTCCCAGTGAAAGAAGGAGCAAATCCTGCAGCAGGTTGGCATCAATATGCAAATTAACAGTTGCGTTATGGGACACCAATGTATAACTGTATGCATCTGCCTGCCCAGGTTTTTAATTCTCTGCATGTTTCACACATTGTTGTTGGTCTCACAGTACATATTGCAGCTATGTTTCTGTAGAGAAACATCTTCGTTCACAAGTCCATCAGGCAGTGGTCAGCATTAAATGTCCTGCAGCCCTGTAGGAGAAAGGTGGGGTGGATCCTGTGGGATGGTTTCCTGAGCAGACTGGTAAAGTCATTTGACAGAATGCCTCCTTGCCAGAAACTCAGAAACAAGCACCTAGACCTTGCTTGGCTGGCAGTGAGAGGGGCCCTCCGTGTCAGATCCTTCCTGCACAGCTGGAGTCTCATTCTCACTACATGCTGCCCTCGAGATGGCTGCAGTGCAAATGAGATGATTGTCCATCCCCCCTCAGTCAATGCGTTTGCCAAGAAGGTCTGGAAAAAGATGGAACAGTCCCTAGTGGCTGCGTAACAGAGGACTCTATGATCTACAGGCAGTTCCCAGGAAATGTGACAAGCATCAAGTGCTGCTGAAAGCTTAATGACTCAGTTTGGTCTGCCTGAAACTTGTTGGTTTTCCAGTGTGAGGAGATGTCCGTAAGTGAATGCTGCGAACTGGTACATTCCAAGGTGCAGGTGTACGTGCTGAGGGACACACTGAAGCTCGGTGGAGCCACCACAAAAGCTTTCTGGGGAAGGACCACAGTCTAGGGTCCTGCCACAAGTGGACACTGATGTGCTGGGCCCTGTGTAACAGCTTCTAAAGCATTTCATGAGCATACTGCTTAAGGAGGAAATGTGAGTGGCGTTGATACACAGTAGTGTACGGATTGATTTGATGACACAATGAATGTAGAGAAAGATGTCACAGAGTCAAAGAGTCATGGATTCATACAGCATGGAAACAGGCCCTTCAGCCCAACTCGCCCATGCTGACTGTGTTGCCCAGTGAGCTAGTCCCATCTGCCCGTGTTTGGCCCTTAGCCCTCTAAACCTTCCCTATTCATGTATTTATCTAGATGGCTTTTAAATGTTGTCATTGTGCCCACCTCAACCACTATTTCTGGCAGCTCATTCCAAATATGCAGAATACTTTGCGTGAAGAAGCTGCCCCTGATGTACCTTTTAAATCTCTCGCCTCTGATCTTAAAGCTATACCCTGTTGTTTTTAGCACCCCCTTCCTGGGAAAAAGACTGTGTGCTTTCACCCTGTCTATGCTCCTCATGATCTTATATACCTCTGTCAGGTAACCCCTCAATCTCCAACGTTCCAGGGAATAAGGTCCTAGTCTGCGCAACCTCTCCTTGTAACTCAGGCCCCCAAGTCCAGACAACATCCTGGTAGATCTTTTCTGCACTTTTTCTAGTTTAATAACATCTTTCCTACAACAGGGCAACTAAAATTGTACACAATACTTCAAGTGTGGCCTCACCCGCATCTTATATAACTGCAACATAATTTCCCAAATGCTATACACAATGCCCTGACTGCTGAAGGCCAACATGCCAAATGCCTTCTTCTCTGTACTGATTATATTTCTTGTATATATTACGAATGAAGTATATTTTTGAAATAAAAAACTGCAGCAGTGTCTGATAGCGATGCCTTCTGTGGTCTTTGCAGAGGGACGAGTCTGCCCCTCACAATGGCTTGGCACGATTTGCGAAAGGAAGCACTTGATTGCAGCGGCAGGGATTGTGGTCACATACACGAAAGACGTGAGCTCCCCCTCCCGTTCCCCTGTGTTTCCCCTCACTTCCATGGCAGCCTTTTAAGCTGCTGTATCGTGGCTGCTGTTGAGAGTTCTTTAAGGCTGAGACCTGCTTCCCATGATTCCCAGTGGCAAAGCCACGGCAGCTATGACTCTTGCGGGCAGTTGCAGGTCACGTTCCAATGCCGTAATCAGGGTGAAAACCACCCTCGTGATACGCTAGGCATAACACCAATTTATCAAACCAAGTAAGGGTGAAATCCAATTTCTCGGCAAAGTATTCCCTTCTTTCAATTAAAGAGAGAAGACACAGTGCCATGCGACACATAAACAGGCCCTTCAACTCATCAATTCCATGCCCATTTACACTCATCCTATTTTAATTTTTCCCACATCCCCATCAACTCTCCCAAGGGTCTGCCACTCACCTGCACACTTGGGACAATTTATAATGGCCAATTAAGCTGGCAACCTACCTGTCTTTGGGGTGTGGGAGGAAACCAAAGCAGCCAGAGGAAACCCATGCTGTGACAGAATAACGTGTGAACTCCACACAGACAGCGCCACAGATCCAGATTAAGTCCGGGCCACTAGCTGCACCACTGTGGTACCTTATTGTTGAAAAATAAAGGAGAAGTTCCCTCACGTCATGCTTGATTCAAGATTTTCCAGTTTCCTTTGTCTCTTTTAAAGAAAATCATACAGATATTAGAGATATGGTAAATAGAAGTCAAGCACACCATAGCAAATATCAGAGAAAAGATCAGACTAATCTAAAATAATAAGTGGATATTTTGCAGAAGAAACCTCCCATGTACAGTGCCTATAACTCATAGCAATGAAGAAATAGCAAGGAATCATGTGTTAATAAGTAGCTATTAGCTGTTATGGATGGAGACATTTGCAGTTTCTATCACAATCTATCTCCCTGCCACTGACATAAGATATAAAATGTTCCCGAACCAGAAGTATGTCTGTAATCAGAACTGCTATGCCGACGTCTTTGCGAATTGGAGCCTGCTGTAAAAGCTTGATTATCCATGGCATCGAGATTGATTTCAACCTACTTTCTGGTCTGCCAAGCTTTTCCAATTGTTTCCAGCACTGTTCCTCAAAATATTATTGGTGATTATCGGAAGAGGAAACCTTTAATGTTTGGTTTAAGTCAATCTGGCTCCAACATTGTTAGAACCTCATTTACATTTACATGGTCTGCCTTTTAGACACAATTAACAAGCACCCAGTTGAGATACTGTTTTATGCAGATTCCAGCATCTGTAGTCTCCTGTGTCTCCAAAATACTGTCTTATGCCTGATGTTGTTTACCACACCTCCAACACGCCTCATTTTTTAACCAAATGACCTCCTGCATTAAATTATCATTTGAAATCCTGTGAAAAAATTAGGACAGAGAAGTGGATTTGATAAAGCTTAATTAGAGATGCAACATGGTTGAAAACATCTGGATGTTGTTCAATTTGAGGCTGGCATGAGAAGGGATGGTTGGTTTGTTCCAGGCTTGAAGTTGATTGTGGCACGGAGGCACTTTGACTTTAATTCAGCACTTCCCCACAAGGTTTTACTTTCAGTCAGTACTAAATGGATAGGGTAACAAAAGGACGAGCTGTTCTTTATTTTCCCTTCTTTTTGTTTAGGAGTGGGAGGTCAAAGTCAAAAGCATATGCACAAGTACTGTGAAAACTTGTCAACAATTTGGGTTGAAACCCTGCATCAGGACTGAGAGTGGAGAGGTGAGATGACCAGCATAGAGAGGAGAAGGGGATTGGCAAGAAAGGATTATGAGTGGTGGTCTGAGGAGGGGTGTGAGATGACAGGAAGATGGTGCCAGGTAGGGGAGGTGAGTGGGGGTTGGAAGACTGTGGCGGGTGAAGGGAAGATGAAGGCAGATGGAGAGAGGAAAAAGTAAAAACAACAGATGGAGCCAACTTGGGGGCCACAGTCTTCCAACTTCACCCCCACTCACCTCCCCTACTTGGCACTACCTGCCTGTCATCTTACACCCCTCCTCAGTCCACTAATCGCCTCTGAATCCTTCCTCGCCCCTTCTCCTCTCTAAGCTGGCCATCTTGCCTCTCCACTCTCAGTCCTGATGCAGGGTTTTGACCCGGAACATCAACTATTCCTTTCCTCCCACAGATGCTGCTCAACCTACTGAGTCCCTCCAGCAGATTGTTTGTTGCTCCAGATTCCAGCATCTGCAGTCTCTTGTGTCTCCTGTGAAAACTGTGCTTTCTAAATTGAAGGACGTCATTTTTCTGCAGATTTGGTCCACCTTGTTTGCCAAGCCCAGAACTGTGGATCGACCTCCTGAGTATTGCTATGAGGATCCAGGGAGAAAAGAGCCTCACGTCTCCATGTGCGAGAATTTCACTTCCCACAGGTGTTGGGAGACGAATCCTAAGCCTACCATTAACTACTTAAAGAAGAGCTTCCAAGCATACTTAATGATCCCACCCAGTGGTTCTAAAAAGCCTACTTCTGTGTTTTATGCTACTGCTTTGCAGAAATAAGTCATGAGAAGGGTCAACCTGAAGCTCTAACTCTGTATTTCTCTCTCCATAGATGCTGCTTGACTTGCTGACTATTTCCAACATTTTTATGTTTCTATTTCTTCCTTGTGTTTTTTATTGGTAAATTGCAGCTGCCCGATCTGCTCAGTCAAACAACGCGGCTCAGAGATTTCGCATTTTCCGTGCGGAGAAAACCTATGCAGTGAAAAGCGGGAAGTGGTACTTTGAGTTTGAAGCGGTGACTGCAGGGGACATGCGCATCGGCTGGACCAGACCCGGCTGCCGCTCGGATCAGGAGCTTGGGACTGATGACCAGTCCTTTGTGTTCGATGGTTTCAAGGTGTGTATTCTGTGAGAAAGGCAATTCAGAAATCATAGAGAAAGACAGAAGCAATTAGTTTAAAGTTACTTCATCAATTTGCACTCTGTATTTCAATAGACTTTTGCTGGTGAAATATTACTACTTACAAACACCAATCAGGTTTATCTGGTGGGTGCAGACTTCCACTCTAGTAACTGTGATGAGTGTATCATTGAGTCGCAGAGTCCCACAGCACAGAAATTGGCTTGTCGGCCCACTGTCTGCACTGACCATCAAGCACCCGTTTCCACTAATCCTACACTAATCTCATTTTATTCTGCCCACATTCTCATCAACTGCGCCTCGGATTCCACTGCTCACCTACACACTGTGTGCACTTCACAGACACTAATTAACCTACTAACCTGCACATAGAGTCACAGAGTCACACAGCACAGAAATAGACCCAGTACACAAAAAGTGCTGGGGGAACTCAGCAGGTCAGGCAGCATCCTTGGAGGGAAATTTTATTTTATTTCCCTCCATGAATGTTGCCTGACCTGCTGAGTTCCCCCAGCACTTTTTGTGTATTGCTCCAGATTCCAGCACCTGCAGAATCTCTTGTGTCACAGAAATAGGCCCTTCAGCCCAACTGATCCATGCTGACCAAGATGCTCATCCAATCTAGTCCCACTTGAGATGTGGGAGGAAACTGGGGAAACCAAGTGGTCAGACTATGAATGTGCAAACTCCACACACACAGGACCGGAGGTCAGGATTAAATCCAGGTATCTGGAGCTGTGCGGTAGCTGCTTTACTAGCTGTACCACCACGCTGCTCTTGACCTGGGGAATGAAAAGCATTGCCTATTTTAGCATATTATAATCACAGGTAGCTGCAGCACAGCCATTTAAACTCTCTGTGCACTACCCGAGCAATCCACCCTCTCAACCCTTGTCCCATTACAATATACCCTGATACTTGTGATTTCATTTTTCCACTTACCCGCACCAACAACGTGTTGGCTTTCGGCTACTGTAACCTCTTTTGAATGCTCTTTTTTCTCTGTTTGCTATTGCACTCCCCTGAGCTGCTGTTCCCTTGAATCTCTGCCAGTGGCTGTTCTGGATGCCGTTGATGAGAAGCGCCTGACAGCAGTCCAGTTTCACTTCTTTCCCTCGGTGTGTGGAATGTACAACCGTGGCCCTGAGTTACACTGGAAAGAGTGCAGAGGAGATTTGTGATGCTGTTGCCAGGGCTCAAGGCCCTGAGTAAAAGGGAGAGGTTGTGCAGGCGAGGCATTTATTCCTTGGAACGTAGGTGATTGAGGAATGACCTTATAGAGGTGTATAAAATCATGAGGGGTGCAGATAGGGTGAACGCACATTGCCTTTTTCCCAGGATAGGGGAACTGAAAACTAGAGGGCATGAATTTAAGGTGAGAGGGGAAAGATTTAAAAGGAACCTGAGGGGCAACTTCTTCATGTAGAGGGTGTTACATATATGGAATAAGCTGCCAGAGGAACTGGTTGAGGCAGGTACAATAATAACATTTGGTAAATTGGTTTATTATTGTCACATATACTGATGTACAGCGAAAAACTTTGCATGTATGCCATCCATGCTGATCATTTCATTACCATAAGACCATAAGACATAGGAGCAGAACGAGGCCATTCGAGTCTGCTCCGCCATTCGATCATGGCTGATTTATTTTTCCCTCTCAACCCCATTCTCCTGCCTTCTCCCTGTAACCTTTGACGCCCTTACTAATCAAGAACCTATCAACCTCCACTTTAAATATACCCAGTGACTTGGCCTCCACAGCTGTCTGCGGCAATGAATTCCACAGATTCACCTCTCATTGGAGGCTAAAGAAATTCCTCCGCATCTCTGTTCTAAAAGGATTCTCTTCTATTCTGAGGCTGTGCCCTCTGGTCCTAGACTATCCCACTACTGAAAACATCCTCTCTACGTCCATTCTATCCAGGCCTTTCAATATTCAGTAGGTTTCAAAGAGATCCCCCCTCATCCTTCTAAACACCAGCGAGTACAGGCCCAGAGCCATCAAATGCCCCTCATACGTTAACCCTTTCATTTTTGGGATCATTCTTGTAAACCTCCTCTGGACCCTCTCCAATGCCAGCACATCCTTCCTTAGATATGGGGCCCAAAACTACTCACAATACTCCAAATGTGGTCTGACCAACACCTTATAAAGCCTCAGCATTACATCTGTGCTTTTATATTCTAGTCCTCTTGAAATTAATGCCAACATTTCATTTGCTTTCCTTACTAGCAACTCAACCTGCAAGTTAACCTCTAGGGAATTCTGCACTAGGACTCCCAAGTCCCTTTACACATCCAATTTCTGATTTGGCTCCCCGTTTAGAAAATAGTCTACACCTTTTTTCCTTCTACCAAAGTGCATGACCGCACACTTCCCTGCGCTGTATTCCATCTGCCAGTTCTTTGCCCATTCCCCCAACCTGTCCAAGTCCTTCTGCAGACTCCCTGCTTCCTCAACACTACTTGACCCTCCACCTATCTTTGTCGCACCACAAAGCCATCAATTCTGTCATCCAGATAATTAACAAAAAACATGAAAAGTAGCGGACCCAACACTGACCCCTGTGGAACACCACTAGTCACTGGCAACCAACCAGAAAAGGCCCCCTTTATTCCCACTCTTTGCCTTCTGCCAGTCAGCCAATCTTCTACACATGCTAGTACCTTTCCTGTAATACCATGGGCTCATATCTTGTTTAGCAGCCTCATGTGCGCATCTTGTTGAAGGCCTTCTGAAAATCCAAGTAAACAACATCCACTGTCTCTCCTTTGTGTATCCTGCCTGTTATTTCCTCAAAGGGTTCCAACAGATTTGTCACACAAGATCTCCCCTTAAGGAAACCATGCTGATTTTGGCCTATTTTATCATGAACTTCCAAGTACCCTGAAACCTCATCCTAATGATGGACTCTCCAACCACTGAAATCAGGCTAACTGGCCTATAATTTCTTGTCTTTTTCCTCCCTCCCTTCTTAAAGAGTGGAGTGACAATGTCCTCTGGAACCATTTTTAAATCTAGTGATTCTTGAAAGCTCACTGCTAATGCATCTAGTCCATCCAGTCCAGGTGACCTATCTTACCGTCAGACCTTTCAGCTTCCCAGGCACCTTCTCCTTAGTAATAGTGCCTACACTCACTTCTTCCCCCTGATTCTCTTGAATTTCTGGCATATTGCTGGTGTGTTAAACTCTGGGAACTGATGCAAAGTAGAAGTGGTTCCATCAGGCAGAAACAGCATGGATTCAGGAAGGGCAGTTCCTGTTTGACAAGCTTACTGGAGTTCTTTGAGGATATAACGAGTGCAGTGGATAGAGGGGAACAGGTGGATGTTGTATACTTGGATTTCCAGAAGGCGTTTGATAAGGTGCCACATGAAAGACTATCCATAAGATAAGGATGCATGGAGTTGGGGGTAATGTATTAGCATGGATAGAGGATTGATTAACCAATAAAAGGCTGAGAATTGGGATAAATGGGTGTTTCTCTGGTCGGCAATCAGTGGTAAGTGCCACGGGTTCATGCTGGACCCGCAATTGTTCACGATATACATTAACGATTTTGAAGAGGGGACCAAGTGTAGTGTATCAAAGTTTGCTGATGACACTAAATTGAGTGAAAAAGCAAATTGTGCAGAGGATGCAGAGAGTCTGCAGGGAGATATAGATAGGTGAAGTGAGTGGGCAAGGGTCTGGTAGATGGAGTACAATGTTGGTAAACGTGAGGTCATCCACTTCGGAAGGAAAAATAGAAGATCAGATTATTATTTAAGTGGTAAAAGATTGCAGCATGCTGTTGTGCAGAGGGACTTGGGAGTGCTTGTGCATGAATTGCAAAAGGTTGGTTTGCAGGTGCAACAGGTTATCAAGAAGGCAGATGGAATACTGGCCTTCATTGCTAGAGGGATTGAATCTAACAGCAGGGAGGTTGTGTTGCAACTGTACAGGGTACTGGTGAGACTGCACTTGGAGTACTGTGTGCAGTTCTGGTCTCCTTACTTGAGGAAGGATATACTGGCTTTGGAGGCGGTGCAAAGGAGGTTCAGCAGGTTAATTCTGGAGATGAGGGGGTTAGCCTATGAGGAGATATTAGTCCCAGGCGACTCATACTCTCTGGAATTCAGAAGAATTTGAGGGGATCTTATAGAAACATATAAAATTATGAAATGGATAGATAAGATCGAGGCAGGAAGGTTGTTCCCACTGGAAGGTGAGACTAGAACTAGGGGACGTAGCCTCAAGATTTGAGGGAGTAGATTTAGGATGGAGATGAGGAGAAACTGCTCTTCCCAGAGAGTAGTGAATCTGTGGAATTCTCTGCCCAGGGAAGCAATGGAGGCTACCTCACTAAATATATTTAAGACACAACTAGATAGATTTTTGCATAGTAGGGGAATTAAGGGTTATTGGGGAAAAGGCAGGTAGGTGGATCTGAGCCCACGGCCAGATCAGCCATGATCTTATTGAATTGCGGAGCAGGTTCTGCCATAATCTTATTGAATGGCGGAGCAGGCTCGACGGGCCAGATGGCCTACTCCTGCTCCTACTTCTTATGTTCTTAAAATACTTATTCAGTTCATCTGCCATTTTTTTGTTCCCCATTACTATCTCTCCAACTTCATTTTCCAGTGGTCCGATGTCCACTCTTGCCTCTCTTTTACACTTTATATATCTGAAAAATCTTTTGTATTATTGGCTAGCTTACCTGCATATTTTATCTTTTCTCCCCTTATTGCTTTTTAGTTGCCTTCTGTTGTTTTTTAAAAACTTCCCAATCCTCTAGCTTCTCACTAATTTTTGCAATATTGTACGCCCTCTCTTTTGCTCTTATGCTGTCTTTGACTTCCCTTGTCAGCCACAGATGCCTCATCCTCCCTTTAGAATGCTTCTTCTTCTTTGGGATGAACTGATCCTGTGTCTTCCAAATTCTTCCCAGAAACTCCTGCCGTTGCTGATCTACCATCATCCCTGCCAGGGTCCCCTTCCAATCAAATCTGGCCAGCTCCTCCCTCGTGCCTCTTGTTGTTAACTTTACTCAGCTGTAACACTGATACATCCGATTTTAGCTTCTCCCTCTCACACTGCAGGGTGATTTCTATCATATTATGATCACTGCCTCCTAAGGGTTCCTTTACCTTAAGCTCCCTTATCAAATCTGGTTCATTGCACAACACCAAATCCAGAATTGTCTTTTCCCTAGTGGGCTCGACCACAAGCTGCTCTCAAAAGCCATTTTGTAGGCTTTCTACAAATTCCTTCTCTTGGCATCCAATACCAACCTGATTTTCCCAATCTACCTGCATATTGAAATCCCACAATAACATTGCCCTTTTAACATGCCTTTTCTATCTCCTGTTGTAATTTGTACCCCACATCCTGGCCACTATGCAGAGACCTGTATATATAACTCCCATCAGGGTCTTTTTACCCTTGCAGTTTCTTAACTCTACCCACAAGGACATTACAACAGTGCATTGAGGTAGTACAAGGGAAAACAATAACAGAATGGAGAATAAAGTGTTACAGTTACAGAGAAAGTGCAGAGCAGGCAGACAATAAGGTGCAAGGCCATAGTGATGTAGGTTGTGAAGTCAAGAGTCCACTTTATCATACTAAGGGACCGTTCAATAGTCTTATAACAGCGGGATAGAAGCTGTCCTTGAGCCTAATGGTACGTGCTTTCAGGCTTTTGTATCTTCTGCCCGATGGGAGGGGGGAGAAGAGAGAATGTCTGGGGTGGGTGGGGTCTTTGATTATGTTGGCTGCTTCACTGAGGCAGCAAGAAGTATAGGCATAGAGTCCACAGAAGGGAGGCTGGTTTCCGTGACGTGCTGAGCTGTGCCCACAACTCTCTGCAGTTTCATGTAGTCACGGGCAGAGCAGTTGCCATGCCAAACCATTATGCATCCAGATAGGATGCTTTCTATGATGCATCGATAAAAATTGGTGAGGGTCAAAGGGGACATGCCAAATTTCTTTAGCCTCCTGAGGAAATAGAGGCACTAGTGCATTTAAAAGACATTTGGATAAGTACATGGATAGGAGGGGTTTAGAGGGATATGGGCCAAACATGGGCAAAAAGGGACTGGCACCATGGTTGGTCTGGACAAGTTGGGCTGAAGGGCCTGCTTCTGTGCTGCATTACTCTGAGTTGTTTGCCTTGTAACCATCTACACTCAATGTCTACTACAGGCACAGCGGTGGCACCAGGGTAACGAACACTTTGGCCGCTCCTGGCAGGCAGGAGATGTGGTCGGCTGCCTGGCTGACATGAACGAGAACACCATGACGTTCACTCTGAATGGGGAGGTCCTGCTGGATGACTCGGGGTCTGAGCTTGCCTTCAAGGACTTTGAAGCTGGTGATGGTAAGGGCCAGCTGATATGCAATTTGGTAAAAAAGCCTTACCATTAGTCAGTGCTAATTTAAATATTAAGCCCACACTAATGATCTTCAGTTGACTGCCTTGCTCTATGTGATAAATGGGATATGACCCAGATCAGACAGCAATGTCAGCTAAAATAATGGAATTGGTTACTGTTATCAGTCACATTCTTGAGGAAGATCTATTAGCATATTCAAGTGGAAGGCGTTCAACATAGATTCAGAAGGAGAAGATCCCACATGGCCAATTTATGAATGTATTTCAGTGGATTACTCTCTGAATAAAAGCCTTATAGTATAATATAGAAACAGGAAATGTTGTTACTACTCAGCAGTTCAGGCAGATTAATGTTTCAGGACAATGAAGCTTCAATCAGAAGTGTAATATATGATGTACAGTGACACTATGGCTCTAAGGTTACCTAAGCTGTGTGGTTAATGAGAAGGGAGAAGTAGTTTTGGACAGAGAGTGTGGATTTTCCCAATGTCCCACGGATACTTTTCTCCAGGTTTTGTGACAGGTGGGCATCCAGTACAAGAGTGCGGCAGGAACAGGTTGGAAGGCAAGGAAAATTCGAGGCTTAAGAGTGTGGGTATCAGATGGATGGACTGTAGGGGGAATGTGGTGGTGGTTGGGGTGGGAGGGGTGGTGGTGGAAGGGACGAGATACTGGTCAGAATATCAGAGGGTTCTTCACTGGCCCAACATAACTAACTTCCAGTGCCACGTATGACTTGCACATCACCAGGATGAACTGGTGCCTGGCTCCCAGAGCTGTCACTGGATTTCAGTGTTTATGATGCCACCTCCCAACCCCACAGAACCACAACGGCTCCCACCCCATCCCCACTATACTTTTTCAGTCATCTTGGTGATAAGTTATCAGTGGGAGTAGACGTGGCTCAGGAACAAGGAGGCTTCTGCAAGACTCCTCAACCTGGATGAGCAAATCAACCCTTCACTGACTCATGAGTCAATAGTTATACTACGACAAATTACTTCATCGTGAATCACTAAATGCACTCCAGTAGAGAATAATTGAATTTGCAAACATGTTACATTCTGACTGTTGCTCATGGTGGCTAACAGTGAACCTACTGTGTCCTGTGAAATGAAATCCAATCAACTGTGAGAAAATAATTTGTGCTGGTTTTGGATTTTAAAAGTGCCACCAGTTCCCAAAATCTAACTAGGCTAATAATATATTAGCTGATGGTGCAAATAACACAGTGTGGAACAGATTCACATGACTTGATTGGTGCATTTTTCCTTGTTGGTAAATTTTCAGTGCTCCTATTTTCAAAAGACTTGTTTACAAATGTTACAGTGTTCAGTTTCGTAGATCTCATTCAGGTCCCCTTCCTTAGCCTTCAGCTCTCCAAAGAAAACAAACCAATCTATCCAGTCTCCTCATCACTGAAACTCTCCATCCCTTGTAACAATCGATTCCAAACTATGGGATATGACCCAGATCAACAACACAGGCAACCAGAGGCTGAAAAGCTGAGAGTGACTGGGACTTAACCTTCAATAGCTAAACGGTATCTGTGAGGTTGTATTTTGGGTTGTATGAGAACACAGGTCTCAGGACAAAATGTATCCCTTTAACTAGCACAATTTCAGCGGTAGTGGGATTCGTAAAACCTGATTGGTCTATGACTAAATAAGAATTTTAACTTTTCAGAGCAACAAACCATCTGCTGGAGGAACTCTGTGGGTCAAGTAGCGTCTGTGGGGGGATAGGATTTGTTAACATTTCGGGTTGAAACCCTGCATCAGTGCTGCTTGACCCACTGAGTTCCCCCAGCAGATTGTTTGTTGCTCCAGATTCCAGGATCTGCAGTACCTTGTGTCTCTTGTAACTTTTCAGAGCATGTTAGATTGAAAATTTCACTATAAGCAAATGCTGGGTATGCCACTATTGTTGATGTCATTTTAGGTGAGTTTTATACCTGAAAAAAAGTAAAGGGAACATCAATGCCACTGAAAAATGAGAGGACAAATTTCTTGAAGAAGGCTACGGCACCCAGAAATGTGTTTAAGTTACTCCACTCTGGATTAACCAGGCTTTCCACAGCAGCACATAGTCAGCCACATAATCAGTTCCTGATTGGCCACTTAGGCTAGGCTGTCCTGTGCCATGATTCCTCATTGTTCTCTTGTCATATGGACCCAAGCTGTTTGGCTCTGATTTAACAGCTTTATCAGGCAGCGTTTAACACTGTACTCAGCTGTTTCCTGGTGAATTGTAAATTCACCTATAATTGTCAGAAGTTGCCACTTCAGCAGGTTTTGCAGTCTTTTTGATATAAGGCAGAACAGAATTTTTCAGTCCAAGCTTCTTGTCTAGAGGGTAGGCACGGTAGTGTAGCAGTTAGCATAACGCTATTACAGCGCCAGCGACCTGGGTTCAATTCCAGCCGCTGTCTCTAAGGAGTTCATACATTCTCTCCATGTCTGCATGGGTTTCCTCCAGGTGCTCTGGTCTCCTCCCACATTCCAAAGAAGTATGGGTTAGGTAGTTGGTGCCGGAAGTGTGGTGACACTTGCGGGCTGCTCCCAGAACATTCTCTGCATAGAAACATTTCACTGCGTGTTTCGATGTACATGTGACTAATAAAGATCTTATCTTATTTTATCTAGTAGTTCTCCATAACTGTACTTTCCCCTCAATTATTTCCATCTAATCACCTGGGGAGAGGGGTACCATAAATACAACACTATATAGTAGCTGGAAGAGTGTGGCTTGAATTGTTGTATGTCCCTTTAAGGGCTGACAGCAATGGCCATACTGGTTGAGAACTGTGAAAATATTTCAGCACAACATTACACAGGGAAATGTGACTCTGAGACTCTCACCCTTTTACGTGATTTTTATAATGTTAGGGTGACTTGCAACACACATTTAACACCAAACAAACATGGCTTGGAATAATTTCTTGGCCACTATGTTAGACTGAAATTGAACACTAGTGCAGCACCAGAAGATTCACCTTTTCCTCAGTGAGGCAATAAAAATAAAGGTACAGAGCAGAATAGGTGAATGACAGGGTAATTGAAGTATATGCTGATTAGAAAAATCCTGAAATCTGAGATATTTGTGAAAGTTTCATGTATTATGTTTATCAATGTACTTAATATATTCAAGGGGACATTGCAATGTGGATCCAGAACTGGCTGGCCCACAGAAGGCAAAGAGTAGTTGTTGAAGGGTCGTATTCTGCGTGGAGGTCGGTGACCAGTGGTGTACCTCAGGGATCTGTACTGGGACCCTTGCTCTTTGTGATTTTTATAAATGACCTGGATGAGGAAGTGGAGGGGTGGGTTAGTAAGTTTGCGGATGACACAAAGGTTGGAGGTGTTGTGGATAGTATGGAGGGCTGTCAGAGGTTACAGCGGGACATAGATAGGATGCAAAGTTGGGCTGAGAAGTGGCAGATGGAGTTCAGCCCGGATAAGTGTGAAGTGGTTCATTTTGGTAGGTCAAATATGATGGCAGAATATAGTATTAATGGTAGGACTCTTGGCAGTGTGGAGGATCAGAGGGATCCTGGGGTCCGAGTCCATAGGACGCTCAAAGCGGCTGCACAGCTTGACTCTGTGGTTAAGAAGGCATATGGTGTATTGTCCTTCATCAATCGGGGAATTGAATTTAGGAGCTGAAAGGTATTGTTGCAGCTATATAGGACCTAGTCAGACCCCACTTGGAGTACTGTGCTCAGTTCTGGTCGCCTCACTACAGGAAGGATATGGAAGCCATAGGAAGGATGCAGAGGAGATCTACAAGGATGCTGCCTGGAATGTGGAGCATGCCTTATGAAAGCAGGTTGAGGGAACTCAGCCTTTTCTCCTTGGAGCGACGGAGGATGAGGGGGGACTTGATAGAGGTATATAAGATGATGACAGGCATTGATCGGGTCAGAGGCTTTTCCCCAGGGCTGAATTGGTGGCCACAAGAGGACATAGGTTTAAGGTGCTGGGGAGTAGGTATAGAGGAGATGTCAGGGTTAAGTTTTTTACTCAGAGAGTGGTGAGTGCGTGGAATGGGCTGCTGGCAACGGTGGTTGAGGCGGATACGATAGGGTCTTTTAAGAGACTGTTGGATAGGTACATGGAGCTGAGAAAAATAGAGGGCTATGGGTAAGCCTAGTAATTTCTAAGGCAGGGACATGTTGGGCACAGCTTTGTAGGCCGAAGGGCCTGAATTGTGCTGTAGGTTTTCTATATTTCTACTTAATATATTACATTAAATATCATGAAGTCTAAAGTGATCACCTTTGGTTCTTGCCCAAACTCTGTTTCCAAGTAATTCAAAGTCAAAGTTGAGTTTTTTGTCATATCTACAAGTACTGTACATGTACGCACAGGTACAATGAAAAACTTACTTGCAGCAGCATCACAGACACATAGCATTAGAGATGCAACATTCACAAGAAAAACACAAAATGAAACCTAAATTATACAAATTGATTCATTGGTCTGAAACTTGAACCAGTGGTTTGCCATCTTGCAGTCAGATTGAGTTTCAGATCTCATGTCTGTGACATCACTAAGACCCCCAATCTCCATCACTGTAACAATGCTTGAATTTGGCTTTGCCTCAGTCAACCTGCTGCTGAAACTGTTGTCAATGGCTTTGCTACCCCTGGACTTGATTGTTCCAATGCACACCTGGTTAGCATCCCTCATTCTGGCCTCAGTAAACATGAGGCCAGCCAAAATTATGCTGCTCATGTCCTAAGTCCTGTTCACCTATTGGCATTATGCTTTTTTAAATTCATTTTTTGGGATATGGGCATTGCTGACCAGACCAGTATTTATTGACCATCTCTAATTGCGCATGAGAAGATGGTGATCCCACCCCCCCGACTCCACCTCTTGAGTTGCTGTTGTTGTTTGAGACCTTCGCCCATCTCTATTTCTGGTTTCCATGGGCACACCCCACTTCCTTCACCTCAACACTGCTGGTCATGCAGTCAGATGACTACATTGGCTCCCAGTTAACCGATGCCTTGATATTAAAATTAGCTTCCTGGTTTTCAAATTCCTTCGTGATCTTGCCCCTCTTTATCATTGCACCCTCTTTCAGCCACCCTTTCTGCTTCTTCAATTCTGGCCTCTTGAACATCCTTAAACTTAATTGCTGTAAGCTTTGGAGTTCTGTCCCTAAACCGCTCCATCTCTCATTCCTCCTTTAAGATCCAACTTAAAACCTGCCTCTTTCATCAAACATCGGTCTTCTGGTCAAATGTCTCTTTTCTGGCATAGTGCCAGTTGTTCCGTTATTTGCTAACACTTCTGTGCAGCACCTTTAGAGCTTTTGGTTACATAGGAGATGCTGCCTAATTGGATGCCATTGTTACATTTGCAATACAAAAGGGAATGTTGTCCACTTTATATATTTTCCAGCTGTCACGTTTGATCAGTATTTGTTGTGCTCTTAGTTTCTGATGTTGATGATCAGTGGACTTCACATTTTGGTGTTGCTATGAAACAAGGTTCATTGCAATTCCAAAGCAGATTGTAACCTAATTTCATGTGACCTTATATAAAGTCAGTTTAGGTTTCGCTGAGGGATTAATCAGCTTGTTTCGTTTAAGTAGCTTATTGCATCAGGATGACTGCCTTTTCTGACGTTGCTGTACAGTGATAATTAAATTGTTAAACATCTTCCGTATTTGTTTTGACTGTTGTACACATCATGACTTTCTTCTGCATCATTGCTGTGGATTCAGCCTGTGTCTTAAGTCTCCTTTTTTAATGAGATTGCAGTTTAAAGTTGTTTATTTACTCAAATGTAAAGGGACGGTACACAGTTAATGGCGAGACCCTTCAGAGTGTTGATGTACAGAGGGATCTTGGGTTCCAGGCCATAGTTCACCGAAAGTGACTGCACAGGTTGATTGGGTGGTAAAGAAGGTGTGTTTACACATAACACAGAGATGTGTTTACAGTGATGGGTTTCCAAGCTGATACAGGTCTTTTAACCTGGAAGCAGCAGACAGCTGCTGAACAACTCTGGGCAGCAGATAGAGGACAGTTGTGACTTTTCAGGTGCCCTGTCACCAACCCATGGGCAGGTTTTAACAGGACTGGCTCCTTTAGTGTCTGTTTTAGAACATCAACCATAGATCATGGAACAGTACAGCCCAGAAACAGGTCCTTCAGCCTACATTCTGTGAGTAAAAAAAAATTACCTGCCCCCCACATTTCTGTTGAACTTATCTCCTCTCATCTTAAATACGTGCCCTCTATATTTTGACATTTCGATCCGGGGAAAAAGGTACCAGTTGTCTATTACCATCCTGTAATCTTATAAACTTCTATCAAGTCTCCTCTCAGCTTCTGCCGCTCTGGAGAAAATAACCCTACTTTGTCCAACCTCTTCTTATAGCACATACCCTCTAAACCAGGCAGCATCCTGGTAAACCTCTTCTGCATCCTCTCCAAAGCCTCCACATCCTTCCTATAATGGAAGGACCAGAACTGAATGCAACCCTCCAGATGTGGCTGAACCAGAGTTTTATAAAGCTGCAACATAACCTCCCGATTCTTGAACTCAGTGCCACGACTAACAAAAGCAAGCATACCATACACCTTCTCTACCACCCTATCAGCCTTTGCAGCCACTTTCAGCGAACTAAGGCCTTGGACCCCAGGATCCCTCTGTACATCAACACTCTTAAGGGTCTTGCCATTAACTGTGTACTGTCCCTTTACATTTGATATCCCAAAGTGCAACACCTCACGTTTGTCCAGATTAAACTCCATCTGCCATTTCTCTACCCATATCTGTAACTGATCAATATCCCACTGTGTCCTTTGGCAATCTTCTACACTATCCACAATGCCACTGACTTTTGTATCATCTGCGAACTTACTAACCCACCTGTCGACATTTTCTTCACAAGCAGCAAAGGTCTCAGTGCAGATCCCTGCAGAACACCACTAGTCACGGACCTCCAGCCAAAATAAGTCCCATCGACCACTACCCTCTGTCTTCTATGTTCTGAATCCAGATGGCCAGGTCACCGTGGATTCCCGTACATCTCAATCTTCTGGATGCTTGGAAATAGCAAAATGTTAAATTTCTTGGCTGAATTGTTTTAAATTTCTTCACCGAGGGGACAGGGAATCTTTGGAATTCTCTATCTCAGAGGGCCATGAGGCTCTCAAAGCTGAGATCGATACATCTTTGTATATTAAAGGAATTAGCAGATATTTGAATAGTGTAGAAAAATTGGCTGCAGGCAAATTAGCTATGATTTCATTGAATAGCAGGGAATGTTTGAGGGGTTCCTTTTCCTTGCATATTTTCCTGCTTCAATTTTCTCTCAAATTATACTTAGCTTAAATTCTGTTTTATACAGTGGCAATGAGGGTTGCCATTTCAATTTGCTAACATTCTCCAAAACAGAGGTGGCTTCTTTTACTGGAGGAACCTTCCAGGTTCCACTGTATAAATGTTCCCTCCCCATCACCCAGGTACAGGAAACGTTGGGACAGGAACAAGCGGGGAACAAATCTACTGCTCTCTGCACAGAACCTAGATTGGTTTTGTCAGTCCAGCTCCACCCCAGGTCTGCTCCAGATCAGTCCAACTATGCCCTAGTCTAGTCTGGGTAAATCTAGCCTTGTCCCAGTCTGCTCTGGGTCAGCACAGTCTGGTCAAAGTCCAGTCTTGCCTCAGTTCTGGTCCAGGTTAATTCAGCTGCGCTCCATTGAGGTCCGAATCAGTCCAGCCATGCCCCAATCTGGTCTGTCAGTCCAACAACGGGCCAGTCTGGTCTAGGTCTAGCAGTTATGGTCCACATCAGTTCAACCATGTCTCAGTTCTGGTCTAAGTCAGCCCAGCCATGTTCCACCTGGGTTAGTTCAGTCTAGCCATGCCCCAGGTTGCTCTGGTTCAGTCTAGCCATGCCTCAGTCATGGTCCAGTCATTTCAGGCAAGTCTCAGTACTGGTCTGGGTCAGTCCGTTTATCCTCAGTTTGCTTTGGGTTGGTCCAACCATGCCCTGGATCAGGTCCAACCAACCCCTGGTTCTGTCCCGCATCAAGCAAGCCATGCCCCATTTGTGCCTGAGTCCTTATCCAGTCCAGTCCCCAATTCCCTGCTTCTGGTCCACATTAGCCTCAGTGTGCCCCAGTCTGTTCCTGGTCCATCCAACCATGCCTGTGATCTGGAAATCTTGGTTTGCAAAACCTACTGGAGTTTTTTGAGGATGTAATTCATAGAATAAGTAAGGAAGAACGAGAGGATGTGGTTTATTTGAGTATGCAGAAAGCTTCTAAGTCCCACCCAAGAAAGTGTACAGAATTAAAGTCCATGGGATTGGAGGTAATATAGTGGCATGGATTGAAAATTGGTTGACAGACAGGAAACAGAGAGTAGGAATAAATGGGCCTTTCTCAGGTGGTATTGGGGTACTGCAGGGATAAGTGCTTGGGTCCCAGCTGTTCGCAATACATGTCAACGATTTGGATGAGGGAACCATTTAAAGTCTGTAGATGACATAAAACTGTGTGGGGAGGATGCAAAGAGGCTTCAAAGTAATTATTAACAGGTTGAGTGAGTGAGTCAATATATGACAGATGCAGTATAATGTGGATAAATGTGATGTTATCCGCTTTGGTAGGAAGAACAGAAAGGCAGAGTATTACTTAAATGGTAAGGGATTGGAAAATGTTGATGCTCAAACTGATCTGGGTGTCCTTGTACACTAGTCACTGAAACAAACATGTAGGTGCAACATGCAGTTGAGAAGACAAATGGAATGTTGGCCAGCGGGTACTCAGCAGGTTTTGAGGATCTCAAAAGCATTGACAACGGCAGTACTAGATGCAAATTAAATTATTGCATTCAAAAGGGAATAAAAATTCCAAAGGAAAAAAAAATATTCACGGGGCTCTGCAGAGAGAGTGGGGGAGTGAGACCAGCTCTTATATTGGTATTGGCATTGGTTTATTATTGTCACTTGTACTGAGGTACAGTGAAAAACTTGTCTTGCATACCGATCGTACAGGTCAATTCATTACACAGTGCAGTTACATTGAGTTAGAACAGAGTGCATTGAGGTAGTACAGGTAAAAACAATAACAGTGCAGAGTATCAGGCTGGTACAGACTCAATGGCCAGAAGAGTCTTCTATTGTGCTGTAACAATTCTGTGATTCTGTTGGGTTCACCCTGCTTTCTTGGCCACCTGGAGTTGTCTCTTCATTTTTTCTATCCTTCCGGAGACCATCTGCTCTCCACTTCTCTGCAATCCTTTGCCACTTTGCTTTCTACTCACATTCCAATGCTGGTTATCAATTCTTCAGTCCTCCCACCACCTAATGCTCTCCACATTTGACTTACCCACCTATATTTCCTGTGTTGCTCTATAATCCCGGACTCTCTCTGCTTCCCTGTTTCTTCAATGCTGTTGACGTTCCAAGTTTTCCCCCTGCTCTGCCTCCCCAACCCCCATTTTCCATGTGCACATTTTTCACATTGTTTCTCTGCTTTCTCCCTCTCCATCTGTGCTTTCTGCTCCCCCAAATTTCCTGTGGTCTTCACTCATTCCCTTCCCCCTGACTTGCCCGTGGTCTCCACTCATTCCCTGCCCCCTGACTTGCCCGTGGTCTTCAATCATTCCCTGCTGCCTCCTGCTCTTACCACTTTTTCCCCAGCCCTACTGTTATCCCTGTCCCTTGTCACCAAGTGCTTTCACTTAACACATCTGGGCTCCCAAGTTATTGTACCCTTATCCATCGTTCTAAGTTCGAGGAGCTGTTCATTAAAAAAAAGGAATTGGAGTTAAGACCAAATTCAAGTTGGACACTGATTCTTCTCTGGCATTTTGCAAACTCATTTCCTAACTTCCCAAGAAAGAACTGGTTACTGAGGTGGGGAGTCCTAAACTTCAGTTGGAAAATTTTCAGGGAGGATTCATCTGATGGTTGCTGTCTGTCTTTGACAGTGCTCCCCAGCTGGTTCAGCACATTTTCCCTCTAAGCCCTGCGGCTAGCTTCATTTGATTCTGATTCAGATCAGATTAGTTTATTGTCACATACACCAGGGTGCAACGAAATTCCTTGCTTGCATGAAGCTCACAGAGTAAACAGTATGCATGGAAATAATAAATACAACAATAAGTACATGATGAGCACAAAACAGCAGAATGGTGCAAAGATTGTGGTGCAAATCTGAAGTAGTTAATAAAAGATATGCTGAAGTGACAATAACGGAATAACCGAGAGATATACAAGTATATATCCTGCTGCCTCTTGAAGGCTATTCTTAAACCTGTTTCCATCATCCACTCCTCAATGTATTCGACATCACAAAACCTTAGTATGTACAAAAACAATACAGAAACACACAGTGAAGTACTTCTGTGGATTTTCATGAAGAAAATTTTTTTAGGAGTTTCTTATTGCATGAGAAGAAATGGGTAGTTTCCACCCCGAAGAAAGGGAAAATAATTCCGTGGCATATTACAGAGTGGGAGATTAAAGTCCACCTCCAAGCCTCAGTGAAAGATGAGAGGAATAGGAAATAATCAAAGAGATATGGAAAGCAAATAGCCAGGTAGACAAATGGAAAGAGAAAAGACAGAAATGGACAAAAATGGAGCAGAGGGATTGAGATAAAGAAGGAGAGAAACACTTAAAAATTGGAGAACGAAAACTTGATAAATACCTCAGAGGTGCAATAAGGGAGAATAAAAGAAATTAGCAAGAGTATAAGTTCATCAAATAAAACACATAATTTGAGTGGACAATAAGTAGAGACACCGAAAGGAACTGAAATTAGCTACTGAAGCTAAATACTGTGGATGCTGGAAATCTAAAATTGAAACCAGAATGATTATGTTGTGACAATGTCACAGAGAGGCAGGATGGAGATGATTGTGTAATTCCCCTGTCACTTGTTCTTGGTGATCCCACTGCTGCAGGTAGTTCAACTTTATGCACATAATTTGTACTTGTATGTAATTGTCCTCAACCTGCTGCGTTTTCCTGGCAAAATTGCCCTGCTTTTATTCAGAGAAGTTGGTGTAATTTCTGTTTACTCCACTCTTTAAATAGACTTTGTTTTCTGAGTAAATTGACATATCAGCTGTAAGTAGGCTGCTTGATGTGAACCATACACACCACCCCAGTGTGCCTCCAACTCACTAATTCAAATGGTATTATCAGTAACCACTCCAAAACAGAAAATGCTAAAAATTCTCAGTGGGTTAGGCAGCATCTATGGAAAGAGAAATAGGTTCAGGTCAATGACCTTTCGTCAAGACTGTTGAAAGGAGATCACCAACTCCTGATTACAGACCATCACTGACTGTTCTTTGTGCATCAGGAGAGAGTGAATTTTTAGCCAATGACTGACAAATTGACATTGTGGAGTATAAAAAAATGAATTATTCAAAAGCAAAGTATTACATGCCCTGCCAAATCCTGAGTGAGCAGGATATGAACATGGCTGCATTGTCGACGTACACCAACAAAATATCAATTAAGGAAAAAAACTCTATTGATTTTCAGAACGTTCAGATTTTCAGTTGTGGAGCATATCAATAACTGTTGGGGTGACCTCGGCAGATTGAGAAAATTCAATAATTCCATTCCCCGGTGAGCTCAGTCTTTCATGGTATTTTAATATTGTGGCAAGGTTTGATATGATGGAAGGCTAGCATGGTAAGGGGGAGGAGGCCTGGGGAGGAAAGGCTTAGACTGGTTGGGCCAAATGGCCTGTTTCAGTGCCGTAAAATTCCACACTACTTCAATCTGTTCACATTTTGACTGCCTCCAGTCTATGGGCCTGCCTCTGCTTCAACATCTTGATTGCTAGTTAATGCTGCTATTGTTGCAATGCAGTTACTCCTATTTCAGTAATCTCTAATTTTGGGAACATGAAGCCAATAAAACCTTGATACTTAAAACGTGATTTTAAGTAAGACATGGTTTGCATTTGTAAGCCTTCTTTGCTTCCTTGTTGCTTGCTCTTCATTTTTCCCACTTATATTGTGTTAATTGTTTGAAAATCTTGCTTCTGGTGTAGTTGGATTTGAGCAGTTGTTAAGTACCAAGCTCGGAACTAGGACTGATATCACATAATATCAAAGGTAGCTGTAAAATCAATTCCAGTGTACAGTTCTGTGGGAGGTATACGGCTGTAGCTTTGAGTAGTCTTTGGGAAGAATCTGTGCTTCTGGGCTGCTTATGGGCATTTGTATTGGCATAGGTTTGTCTCCTTGAGTGTCCTTGTGTCTCAAAACTGTTGGATTAATAAAGTTAGAACTTCCTCTTGGCACACTGGCTGAACAAAATCTATGACTCAATTAGAATGTGGTCCATTTGAATTGTTCAGCTCTTGTTTTATTTCACAGCATTAGTTGTTCATAGTTAGAATTTTTTTTCAGTTCATCCACTTAATTAACTTTCATTTGGCTTTTAATCATCTGTACAATAAATCCTCATATGTATTTGTCCAGTGAATCACAGAGACAATATATCAACCCAGTCATATGACTTACAGTCACTACGTAATCCATTTAATACGCAATATACACAGTGGCCCATGATACAGATCAAAGGTGTAGATGGTGCATTGAACCTGAGCAAGATGCATTTCCTTTGACTGGGGGAGGGGAGGGTCAAGACCCGAAACCACTGAGAAGTCTGCTCTGGATGTTCAGTGCCTATTAATGTTGAGTGCTTCAAATGAGGCTTGTGGAAACCTTAAAGTGTGTGATCTTCTGCACCTTGGTCTCCAGTGATTATTCTGAAAACAGAGCCCTTTTGTCATACTCTGGTCTATGTTAAAAGCAGCTCTATAACTGACCTTGCTGTTGTCCCATTACAGCTCATGGAATCTGCTGGGAGCATTTTGCAAAATTAAATTAACTAACCTTGAATCAGAGAGCAAGATCAACTTGTAGCTCCATGAGTGCAGCAAGTGTAATTATGTTGCTGCTGAATCACGACTACTGAGGTGGCCATCTTGGATCAAGTTGTAATTAAGTGCAGTGGGAATTATCCAAAGAAATTTGAGCATAGGAATCATTCACAATTTGTACATAAGGTCATGGCAGCAGCAGCTGCATGAATCCATATTTTTTAGTCATATTGTATTGCTGTAGTTATCTGGGTGGTTGACAAAAGATCTGAGAACATGTGGATTTGGAAGAGATCAGCCATGACCTTACTGAATTGGAGAGGAAGCTAAAGAAGTTGGGTGACCGACTTATGCTCCTGTTTTTAAGTTCTTAAGCTGTTTTTAACAACAGTGGAAGGATTTTGATTTTGGTCAATAATATATGCAGCTGCCCTAGGCTCCATTACCACTGATGTCAATGAAATGAAATTGAAAAATTGGAGACATGTATCCTTGGCAGTTGATGTGTCACTTCTGTGCTGTTCAAATTTTCAACTGTTTCCTTGTGATTTTGTCCGTCCTTCACCATGCATTTTTCAAGAATGAAAGGGGCACTATAAATATATTGCTACCATTTTATTTTACCTTTTTCTTTGCAGGGTTTATTCCAGTGTGTAGCTTGGGGCTCTCTCAAGTTGGCAGAATGAATTTTGGCAATGACGTCGCTACACTTAAGTATTTCACCATTTGTGGTCTGCAAGAAGGATATGAGCCCTTTGCCGTGAACATGAACAGGGACATCACGATATGGTTTAGCAAGAGGCTGCCTCAGTTCATCTCCGTGCCAGCAAACCATGAGCACATCGAGGTAGGAGTTAATGAGGGACTGCAGCATTACCAAGAAGTGGAGAGGAGTTAGGATGATTGCTGGCTGGTTTTATAAAGCCATGTTTAAGTAACCCAATGGCACGGTGCATCTCACGTTGATATTGATTGGATTTGAATAAAATTGAGCCACTTCAAAAGGTACCACACAGCTCAGCTTTTGAATCTTCTGCCTGACACCTTTGCACTGTGCAGTTGATTCTCCTAATACCTTGTGATATTTCAGTAATCCTAATGGGGAGGCTGCACGAGATTCCAAGTGGTATTTTCACCTGGAGTAGTTCCTTAAAGTGAATGCCAGATTGCTGAATCCAAGATTGCTTTTACGTTACACAGTAATGTAATTGAATTCAGTTGAAAAGAAACTAAATTGAGTTATATAAACTGATAAGGGGCCTCAGTAAAATAAACAGCAAGGTCCATTTGCAAAGGGGTCAAAAACAAGGGTGCGTGGATTTAAAGTAATTGGTAGAAGGATTGTAGAGGAGAAATGTAAAAGTCCTTTTCACCCAGAGGGTGGTGGGGTTCTGGAACTGACTTCCTGAACAGGTGATAGGAGGTAGGAAACCTCATCCCACTTAGACAGTACTTGGATGTGTTCTTGAAGAACTGTGACCTACAGGGCTACAGAACTTGTGGTGGAAGGTGAGAGAAGGTTGGATAGCTTTTTGGTCAGACACAAGCATGATGGGTCGAATGGCCTCCTTCGGTGCCATCAATTTTCTATGATTCTATGAACCTGGTATGAGTGAATCAGTGGGAATTTTCAGATTGTTTGTTAGCACATTGAACTTTGATTAACATTACAGTGTATGAATTGGTTAAGAAGTAACCATTAGGTCTCACTAATACACTGTACTGTTCCCAATTAAGTGTACATTCTGTGGGGTTTCCATTGTTTCACTGGTGCTCCTTAAGGAAGGAAACCTCCTATTCTGTTGTGACTGCAGATCCATAGCTCTGTCGTTGACTCTTAACCTTTCTCTGAAAAGACCAACATATGTTTATATGAAAAAAAATTACGAATAAAACTGGACGAACCAGTTAGTATTGACCCAATCATCTAGATTAACTTGCCCTGTAAAGTCCTTCTAACACCTGGCGTACGTCAATGTTGGAAGAGGCATCCCAACCAACATTCTCGTAGATTCACACCACTATCCAAAGTGCCACTGTCCTCCATGGCTATCTTTTCCCACTGACAGGACAGATTCACCAGTAGTATATTGTCAGAAGTGGCTCTGGGAGTCATCAGCATTCACTCTGGAGTCAATGAATTCTTATGCTTTTAGGTTAAGGCCAGAGAAACCTTTTTGCACTGTCCTCTCTCAACCAATGAATCAGTGTTCCTCAATTCTGAAGCCAACATGGAAGAAGCATTCAGTATAGCAAGGGCTTGGAAGGCAGTATTTCTTGGCCATTGTCAAGAGTGACTCAGTAACCTCAAGTAGCTCAGTCCCAGGCAAGGCTTGTGACAAGTGGTATGAAAACCAACCATGAGGGGAAAAATCCTTCATGACCTCGTCCTCACCAATGTAACTGTTGGGTATTCAACAGTTCATTACCACTTTGACATACAGTAGGTAACCAGCATCCAGTCCTTATGGAGATGAAATCTCAGCTTCACCCTCAGGATGTCCTCCATTTTGCCATGTAATAAGCAACAAGCTAAAAAGTTCTAACAGCATCAGCAGCTGAAAACTGTGTATCTGGGAAGAAATGTGAACCTTCAACTGCATCAGTATTCCACCACAGTTTGTAGACTCACAGCCCTCACTCAAGCATTACCACTGAGCCTGCCTTAGTGAACAGTGCAGAAGAGAACACCAGCAGGCATTCTAAAAAATGAGGTTGCAACTCAAGGCTGACGAGATGCTGAAGAGCAGAAGCAATATTCTGTCGATAGAGTGAAGCTATCCCACGACTGAAGGATCAGATCAAAGCTCTGCAGTTCTGTCACATGCAGTCATCCAATGGGAATAGATAATTACAAAACTAATGGGAAAAGGATGCTCCACCAACACCCCTACTCTGAGAAATGGCAGAGCCCAGCAAGAACTGCACAGTAAGAATCCATCTCAATCTGCTCCCAAGTTCCCCAGTCTCATAGAAGCCAGATATCACTCATTCATTCACTCCATGTGATATTAAGAAATGACAGAATGTACTGGATTTAGCAGAGGCTATGGGGCGAGACCACATCCACAGCTAGTGCTAGATGAGCTTTCCCAGTACAGCTCCCTTGGCATTCAATTCCATTACTGTCATTGAATCCCCACCATCAATAGCCTGCAGGTCTATATTGATGAGTAAGTTAACTGTAACAGCCCTATCAGTACTCTGGTTATATGAGCAGGTAAGAGGCTGGATATTCTGTGGTGAGTGACTCATGTCCAAACACTTAGGAACAGAGAAATAGGAGTAGCTCTTCAGTTACTCAAACCTGTTCCGTCATTCCATTATTCAATGAAATTTTGGTGGACCTGTCATCTAACTCCATATTCCTACTTGTGCTATAAAAATTCTTAACACTTTCAGTTGAAAAAAGGCTATCTATTTAATGTAAAGTCAGCAATTGACCTGATATCAATTGTCATTTGAGGAACAGATTTCTCCCACACTGTGCAAGCAGAAGTATTCACGAACTTCATTTCTGAAAGACCAGGATCTAATATGTGGATTCTGCCTCCCCATCCTGAGTTCCCCAACTAGTGAAATCATTTTTCCTATCAACTGACTAGTTCCCCTTAATATCTTGGAAACTTCCTCTTGAAGTCAGCGATTCAAGAAGGCATTCACTCCCACTTTATTCAAAAGCAAATTAAGATGGACAATATCTTCTCATGTCGCCAATGATGCTGACATCCTGTGAAAACCTTATGAATCAAAATAATACCAGATGAAGGAAGCTGACTACACATGCAAATGTCACCTGCAAGTCCTGTTGTGGTAAATATTTTATAGTCATTTCCAGGCTTACAGGTTCCAAGGTTATTTAATTAAAATGTCAGTCCAAATATTTATGACCTGGCATTTGAAAGTAAAGCTTCAAGTAAAATGTCTAATATAGGCATTCAATGTAAGCAAATGCCATTTTTGCTCGCTACGGAAGGCTTGTTTAGATTCATAGATGTATTGATCCAATGTGTTGCCTTTTATTTAGTACATTTGAGTTAAAATGTCAAAATAAAGAATGTATTTGTGAATTCTTCTGTTGCATGTCTGTACTAGGTGACGAGAATAGATGGCACAGTTGATAGTTCGCCCTGCTTGAAGGTCATACAAAGGTCGTTTGGCTCTCAGAACAGTAGCACAGACATTGTTTTCTACCGACTAAGTATGCCCATTGAATGTGCAGAGGTGTACTCCAAAATGCCCATCGGGGGTCTGGCAAATACCAACATCCTACCTCAGAAAAACGAAATTGAAGACTATGACGCAGATTCTGATTTTGAGGTTCTAATGAAGACAGCACATGGGCATCTGGCCTCAACCACGTCAGAGAAAGAGAAAGAAAGTGCCAAGACAGAATTCAATAACCATAAGGATTATAATCAGGAAAAGCCTTCTCGCCTAAAACAGAGGTGAGTGGCAGCTTTAGTCCCTGCTGTTTACAAGTTTTGACTGGGGTGTTTGCACATTGTCTTCTCATTTTTGGCAGCACAGCTTGACTCCGAGAAGTTGTGAAGAAAGGCCTGTTCTACTATCTCCCTTAAGTAGTCCCTTGGGATTGAGGATGCCTTTATTTCAGCACTGGTTCTGTGCATTCTTGGGTGCAGATGAGACCAATGTGGAGCCTGCTGCGGCAGGAAACACTGATGGGTTGGCCAAGTGGTAACTTTGGCTTGTGGTGTACTCCTGCTACCATTAACGTTGGCCTTCTGTATCCTCCTGACTGATGGACTTGAGGTATTCAGTGCCAGGCTGAATGTTCCTCCTCCATTTTGAGCAGCCACGGGCCAGGTGATGGGGATGTTACACTTTTTTAAGGAGGCTTTGAGAATGTCTTCAAATCATTTCCCTTGTCCTTAACCTCTTGATGAGGGAGTTTGCTCTATCAGACATTAAATAGACAACAATAAAGTTGGGTATTTACAGACCAACTTGTATACAAAGTGGCTGCTTCATTGGAGGGATATAAAGGCGATAATTTGTTGAAGAACAGTGTTCTCTTTCCCTGGTTTGCACTGGGAGGATGAAGCACTTCAACATTTCCATCTTCTGGACTTTTTAGCGTTGGTTGGTAGTAGTTTCTTTCCCTCTGCATGGATGCATTTCCATCCTTGTTGCTTAATGCTTGGAAGTGATGTTGATTTTTATGATGACAAACTTATTGAATATACTGGTGAAAATGCCTCTGTGGCTTCAGCTATAGGAGGCAATATGAAGCATGACAAACTCTTTATCTTATTATTACCCTATTTATAATCCATGCTACAAATAGGGGTAATAATAGGGGTTATAGGGAACTGGCACAGAAGAGGAGAGGCCTGGGCAGATTAGCCATGCTCATATTGAATGGCAGGGCAGGCTTGAGGGGCTGAGTGGCCTATGCCTGCTCTGATATTCTTGTTTTCTTAAACTAAGTGGTGAAGTTACCCAGATAATGGTTGAGGAGTGTCTATTCCCCGAGTGTTACATTGCTGTTTACTTTCTTAAAATTTCACTGCTCTGTATTCCAGGTAAATCACATAATCATGGCATAATTGTCACAAGGGGGGTTTTATTTATTGTCAGTTATAGGTTGAGGAAAAGGTGATGCACGGGATATCAGATATTAAATAGACAGCAAATAATTGGGTATTTACAGACCAACTTGAATGCAATGGTGCCGTTTCACTAAAAAGAACATAACATTTTAAAGGTGGAAAATGTGCTAAGGGACAACATTTCAACATTTCTTTCTTCTGTATTTTTTAGTATGTGTTGGTGTTACATTGCATTTTGTCATCACTGGAGTAATTGTGCATGATATTTCTCCCAGGAAAAATGCCAAGGGGTTTATCTAAAATAATTCTAGAAAAGATGAAAACTGTTTTAAAATGTGTTAATTGTTACAATTGTAACAATTTTTTCCCATTTTTGAGCAATCCAATACCAGAGGGCATGCATTTAAGGTGAGAGGGGAAGAGACGTGAGGGGTACGTTTTTTACTCAGAGTGGTGGATGCCTGGAATGTGTTGCCTGATAGGGTGGTGGAGGCAAATTCATTGGAGGCATTTAAAAGGGGCTTGGATGGGCATTCTGTAGGTAGGAGGGATTAGCTATGTTGGCACAACATTGTGGGCTGAAGGGCCTGTTCTGTGCTGTACTGTTCTATGTTCTATGCACCAAAGCAAACACAGCATACATGAAATAGAGATGCACAGTGGTAATCCAGCAGTCCCACAGCTCTAGTGACCTGGGTTCGACCCTGACCTTGGGTGCTGTCCATATGGAGTTTGCGTGTTCTCCCTGTGACTGTAGATGCTCCCGTTTTCTCCCACAGCCCAAAGATATGCTGGTTGCTCAGTGAATTGGCTGCTATAAATTGCCCCAAATGCATGTGGGTGGTAAGAGAATTGGGGTGATGTTAGTGAACCTGTGTAAGAGAATAAATTATGGGGAAATAAGTGGGAGTTTGGGATTGCTTGGAGAGGGAGCACAGACCTGTTGGGCCAAACAGCCTCCTTCTATGTCATAAAGAAACATGAGAATGAAGTTCTTTAGTCCTTCATTTTCTGAGTCTCACAGCTTGTTAGTTTTGCTTGGAAATATCAAGTCTATAATATTGGTTTCAAGAACTAATGTGTAACAGATTCTGAGCAGTGATAGTGAACTTCTCATCTACAGGTGTAATTTAATACTGTGGATATAATCATGACTACTGACAGTGGTGAGCGCAATCAATTCTGACCAACCTTTAAAATGTTTTACTCATTACCATGCTGGTGTTTCCGTAGTAACTGAATGGAAGCATTAATCAAAACGCATTTGAGCAATTTTCCCATTTATGGAGCTGTCATGTGCAGAGATTAAAGAAGCGAAAAAAGTGGAATTGTTGAATTGACTGCTTTAAGCTGATTGCAGTGGGAATATGATATCAACTGAGTGCCGTTGAAAATTACATTCCCTTTAACAATACATTATGCAGTAGGAACTCTGTTGTCAGACTTGACAGGTTCCCAGTTCACCTGATGTCAGCCCGGGCACTCCCCCAATACTGTCCTTCCATTGGTCTGGTCCCTCCCCCTCCTTGCACTGCTCCTCCATTGGCACTTGCTCTCTATGTGATGACTGCAACCAGCAGTTGGTGAAGTGTTGGATAAGCCAGGTTTTATGGTCGGCCGCTATTGTTGCAGGATTGGCAGAGGCACCAAGCATTTCATCTCCAGACATTTCATCCCCTTCGAAGAAGTAACCACGTTGTCTGGGAGACAAAAAGAAAACCTGATGAAGGTGTTTAAGACCGTGAAAGGATTTCAGTGGGGAGAATAGACTTCCATGTGTAGGAAGAGCAGAACGAGAAGACAATCACTGATAGATCTGGCCAGGAATCCAGAAGTAACTTCTTTTCTGAGATTGGAGAACTTGCTGCCACAGGGAACATAGAACACTATAGCACAGTACAGGCCCTTCGGCCCACAATGTTGTGTTGACATTTTATCCTTCTCTAAGATCTATCTAACCCTTCCCTCCCACATAGCCCACTATTTTTCTATCATTCATGTGAGGCAAACAGTGGAGGGGGGTTAAATGGAAGCTGGATAAGCACATTTGGGGAAAGAATTATAAGCACACTGACAGGGGAACTAACAGAGATGTGCAAAATTATGAGAGCCATAGATGGAGTAGGTAGCAGGAAACATTTCTTCATAGCAGAGGTATCCAAAACTACAGGGCATAGCTTTAGGATAAGGGTCGGAGGTCTAGATATGAGGAAGAATTTATAAGATAAGCTTTCTTTATTAGTCACATGTACATCGAAACACACAGTGAAATGCATCTTTTGCGTAGAATGTTCTGGGGGCAGCCCGCAAGTGTCGCCACGCTTCTGGTGCCAACGTAGCATGCCCACAACTTCCTAACTCGTATGTCTTTGGAATGTGGGAGGAAACCGGAGCACCCGGAGGAAACCCACGCAGACACGGGGAGAACGAACAAACTTCTTGCAGACAGTGGCTGGAATTGAACCCGGGTCGCTGGCGCTGCAATAGTGTTACACTAACCGCTACACTATCGTACAGAGGTTGTTTGCAATCTGGAACGCAGGGGTGGTGGGGGCAGGGGGGTGTAGAATGTGGAGGCCGGTGCTCTCACAACATTTAAGAGGTATCTAGATGAGTATTAGGAAAGCCAAGGCATAGAAGGCTACAGAGTAAGTGCTGGTAAATGGGATTAGTAGAAACAGGTCAGCATGGACATAATGGGCCAGACAGCCTGTTTCTGTGTTGTATGACTCTATGAATCTATAATTGACCAAACTACCCACAGCTTTTAGAGATGAACATCTGATGATCTTTTACATTTTGTTTTTTTTTTGTGCCAGAAGGCATTTCCTTGTGACTGGCCAATCCTGCTATGATCACTTGAAGAACAAAGATACCTTAAGCTTCAGTTTGGTTGAAGTGAATTATTCTATTCTCTCAACCACGGGCTACTGGCTGGTGAGCCACACCAGCTGTGGTGTGACCTCTGTTCCTAGTAAGGAAACTAAGCTTAGAGTCATAGAGTTATACACCATGGAACCAGACCCTTTGGCCCAACTCATCCATGCCAACCAAGGTGCCTACCTGAGCTACTCTCATTTGCCTGCATTTGGCCCATAACCTTTTAAACCTTTCCTAACAATGTACCTGCCAAAATGTCTTTTAAGGTTCCCATGAACCATGTTGGAGAAAAGTGAACCAGAGTGTGTCTGTGTGATTCCTGGTACATTTAAGTCAGCCCTGGAATGTGAACATATGCACATATGAATTAGGAGCAGGAGTAGACCCCACAGCCCTTCAAACCTGCTTATCTATTCAATAAGGTCATTGCTGATCTGATCACAACCTCAACTCATTCCTGTCTACCATGGTAAACGTTCACCTCTTTGCATATCAGGTATCTACTGACCTCTGCCTTAAAGAATCTGCTTCTACCACCCTTTGAGCAATAGAGCACACCTCATCTCTGCCTTAAATGAATGACTCCTTATTTATAAACAGTGACCCCCTTCCCAGTGACCAATTCACTCCCAGGAGGCCGGAGTGAACCTAACGCCTCGTAAGGAACTTATGAACACAGGAACTAGGAGCAGGATCTGCCCCTTGGCTCCCTGAGCCTGCTCCACTGTTTAATAAGATCAGGTCTGATCTGATTGTAATCTCAGCTCTGCATTCCTGTCTACCCCCCAGTAACCTTTTATCCACTTGCTTGTCAAGTACTTATCTATCTCTGCCTAAAATCAACAGTTTTCACTGACCTGAATCATTTTTAACTTGCATCCCCTGATATTTTCCATTTTCAAAATGGCAAGCAGCTTTTCCAAATCAAATTTGCCAGTTCTCCTCATTTAAATATACAGATTCAGATTCTGGGACCCAGAAGCTGCAGTGTACCCCAGTGGGTGAGTGAGTTAGATAGACAGAAGGCTAAAGACACTGTAGATGCTGGAATCTGGAACAAAAAAATACTGGAGGAACTCATCGGGTCAAGCAGCATCTGTGGAGGCAAAAGGAGTGTCAACATTTCGAGACCCTGCATCAGGACCGACGCAGGCTGAGTTATATAGTTATAATAGTTGCTCCCAAATGATGGGCATTTCTCCTTGGGCATCATACTTCTTTCGGAATAAACACCTGTCACACAGGCCTGACATTGGGTTCCAAGTGATAGATGGTCGGTTATTGTAAGCCTGATCTAGGGCGAAGGGTGGGTCAGTGATCAGCACTGGTGCCAGGTCATCAGTTGCATGGGCAAGCTGAGTGGGACCAGACAGCAGAGTAGCTGCGGGGGAAGGGGTGCCAATCTGTAGTGGGAGTTGGAGTTTGGCACAGAGATGGGTTCAGGACTTGGGCTAATCAGAGGGTTAGTATAGGGGAGATGGGTGAGATAGTGGTGAGTGGGAATTTGTAGCTGGAAGCTTGAAGGTAAAAGGTAAGTGTGGGATTTATCTGCGTTGGGACTTAGTCCAGCATGATACAATAAAAATCTAATCTTCCCAGAAGTGCCCAACAGTGTTTGATCCCGGATCAATGGGCCTAATTTTACCCTTGGTGCTCTTAATGAAGCATGCACATGAAATGGTCTTACTGGTGAATTCCTACAGTGTCCGAAATAGCACAGAAGTGTTCATTATCATATTTCGCTCCGTAACAAGAGCATCTCCAATGTTCTCCTCCAAATGCCTCTTGAGCCTCCCAGTCCAAGGGGAAGTTAAGGATCGCAAATAAACATTGGCATTGCCAATTACGCCCACATCTCAGAAAGTAATATTTTAAAATGTTAATTTACTTATAGTCAGTGTCCAAGTTGTTTATTTGCTTATCACTTTGTTGGTTGCTGCATTGATTTTTGATTTGTTGTTCTATCCGTTGCTGTACAATTTTATTAATTCATCGCTCCAATAACTCAGTAATTCATTGCTCTGCCTGTTGGTGTGGGGATTCATGATTTCACTGGCGCCCACTCACTGTTTAATTTGCAGTTGCCCACTGGAGTGCTAATAAGATAAGATTAGATGTCTTTATTAGTCACATGTACATCGAAACACACAGTGAAATGCATTTTTTGCGTAGAATGTTCTGGGGGCAGCCTGCAAGTGTTGCCACGTTTCCGGCGCCAACATAGCATGCCCACAACTTCCTAACCTGTACGTCTTTGGAATGTGGGAGGAAACCGGAGCACCCGGAAGAAACCCACACAGAACATACAAACTCCTTATAGCCAGCGGCCAGAATTGAACCCGGGTTGCTGGCGCTGTAACAGTGTTATGCTAACCGCTGTGCTAGTTTGGTTTCCTCGTTCCCACTCTCTACCAAGTTATGTATAAAGTGATACCTGTTGCTCCAGTACTTTACTCATTCTTAACTTTTAAATTTTTAAAAAAATTTTATTTACAGCGTGGTAACAGGCCCTTCCGGCCCAACGAGTCCGCGCCGCCCATTTTAAACCCAAATTAACCTACCCGTACATCTTTGCAATGTGGGAGGAAACCAGAGCACCCAGAGGAAACCCATGCAGACACGGGAGAACGTACAAACTCCTTACAGACAGCGACGGGAATCGAACCCCGATCGCTGGCGCTGTGATAGCGTCGTGCTAACAGCTATGCTACCGTGCCAATGGTTGTACAATACAGTGATGTACCGTACAATGGTTGTATTAGATCCTCATGATTTTCATTTCAATATTGCTGGCAACCCCTGTGATGCGAGTTGCTTTCTGTGGGCTCAGGTTTCTATCAAATGCTTGGCTAGTCCAGCTGTGGTCTGGTTGTGAGTGTGGCATCCAGCGGTCTTCTACACAGGGCTAATTAATGTTACAAATCGAGAGCCTTTGTCTGCTACCATCGCTTCTTACACTTGTGACAAAAGGTGCCAATTCCATTCGCCTTCTGTCATCTAAACCACTTTAAATATTTGGGATCATTTTGGGTGCAGAATCATTGAACTTACCCCTGCATCTGGGGCTTGGATAACCTCATGAAAGTTATGGAGTCAAAAGAGTCATAAACACTGAGTACCCACCCATTTGTTAGTAAACACCCAATTTATTCTCAAACTCCCCACAGGTTCTACCGCACACCTACACACTGGGGACAATTTCTTGTTAGTCACCGACTAACATACCAATCTGCATGGCTTTGGGATATGGGAGGAAGGGGAAACTTGTATGGTCACTGGAGCACATGATAGCTCTGTGTAGATGACATCCAAGGTCAGGGCTTAACACGGGTCACAGAAGCTATGAGGCAACAGATCTACTGGCTGCACCACTGTGCCACTGTTATACCAGCTGTTCTGTAAGTTGGGCAATATTTTAGACAATCTGTGGCTGCAGTGGAAGAGAAAGCAAGAAGCAGGGGTCAAACAGATGTCCCCTTCCCCTTCCCAAAACAGGGCACATACCTGCAATTTTCAGGGGTGTGGTTTTATTGGGAGGCTGTCCATTTCCAGCAAGACCATTGCAGGCCAGTTTTGCCTCCTGCAGTCAGTAGTTAGACTGGCACCCAAGCACGATTTGGCCCAGTCCCTTGCTGCTGACAACAGTTTATGTCTGCAGTTCCAGTCAGTCTATGGATTGGAGGACCTGAAAAAACCCCCCAGTGATGCCACAAGCTGATCACATTCCTCAGGGACAACAGGTTAAGACATCAGCGTTCGTACATACTACAGATGGCCATCCAAGCACAGGCCATCATTTGCTGCACACAATGCAGGTTCCTGAGAGCAAGCTCACCTTCCTGTTTGGTCTTTCCTTACTTCAACATGCAACTACTGTGTGATCACCAGCCTTGTGTCAAGCAGACTTGTTCCTGCATCCCTGAGCTGTCTTCATGCTTTCATATGGTGCCAGTCTCTATCCTCTCAATCTGCATAGCAGCAGAATCTGCCTGCTTGGGGAACAAGGACTAAGCATTATGCTCTTGGCCAGGGTCTCCCCTCAACAGCCAAGCCTTCTAACGCTGGCTTCTCATGTTGACTGAAGACCATATCATTTCAATCTCCCCACTGCAGGAATTCCTCGGTGTACTAGAGTCAAGCATCCTCGGCTTCAGTGAGCTTCCCTCCACTGATTTCTTTGCTGATGAATGCTCTGTGTTTGTTCTTCAAATATTGATATCGTCTATCCCCACAGGCAACAAAACCCGGACAAGAATGAGGCTTGCTCTGACAAGTGCCAAGTAATAAATGTTTCCAACAAGAGTGCATCCAGTCAACTCCCTCCAACATTTGATATCACTGCCTTTGCTGAATCCCCCACCATTAACATCCTGGGGGTGACCTTCAACCAGAAACAGGAGACTAACCCCAATCACAGTGATCAGTTGCAAGTTACAGAACTTTGCTCTGTCGCACCTTTAACACATGGCACCATAGAGGATGAGGCATTCTTATTAAGATGAGGTGCTGCCAGGTTTTAAAAAAGGACTCCAGAAAATATTACTGCTCTAATAAGAAACACTTCTTTTTTCAGATTTATGTTGAAGAGAACAAAACCTGATTATAACTTAACACACTCTTCAACACGACTCACGGAGGAGGTGTTAGCTGATGATAGGGATGATTATGACTTCCTGATGCAGACAACAACAGTAAGTGTCTATAATGGTCACAAAAGGATAATGCTTCAAGTCAATATTTGAGGTATTTTGTCTGTTAGGGTATCTTTGAACCAGCTTTCATGTACATGACTAACTAAGGAAAAAAAACTTCTGGATCCCCCTCATTTATCAACAGTTGTCCAGCGTTAATAAATTAACAATATTTGATGTTAAATAACAGTTAATGATAGACAATTGAAGCATGTATCATTTATTCATTTTTCATTTCTTTGTATAGTCAGGTGTTTATGTGGGAATAATTGACTTATGTTTCTTCCATTTAAACTAAAAGTAGAAATAAAATTAAAATGGTAATTTTATATGAAACATGGTCAATGCATGGATAAGTCATTGTTGACATCAATACTTTTCCTCCTGTTTCCGTTTCATAGTATTTTTGTTACCACACTATTTTTATACTTGAAGCAATTTTACAAATATCTTGCTGCCAGAGGTCTACATTTTTCTTATTTACTTTGTAATTTACAGAACAGTAGCAGCTATTTTCATGATGAATGTAACTTTGATTCTACTGAAGTGAAGCACTGTAAGTGCTGGAAATTTTGAAGTAAAATGAATGCTGGGAATGTTCTACGTTCTATGATCAGCAACTGGGACAGATCTTCTGCATCAGTGCTAGCACTAATGCTGGGTTTTACCCGGGTGACTATAAATTAAATTTTTAAAAAAAATTTTATTTACAGTGTGGTAACAGGCCCTTCCGGCCCAATGAGTCCGCGCCGCCCATTTCAAACCCAATTAACCTGCCCGTACATCTTTGACATGACTCCCATGACTCCCTGTTACTAACATGGACCTCAGTTGGTGATAGCAGCTTCCGTCCAGCTCTTGATGACTGTGTCAGCCCCCTTGTTGGTCCAGTGGAGTCCAACAGGGCAGTATGTTGTTCTGCAGGTTTCCCAGCTCTCAGGCTGAGAAGCTTAACCATTGAGCCTGAGAGCTTGGTTAAACCTGGTGCAAGCTTGGCAGTCCCTGTTGAAGTGAATTGGAACCTTCTTTACACAGAGGGCAGTAAACCTTTGGGATTCTTTACTATGGATGGCTGTGGATAGTCAGTCATTGAATTACTTCAGCACAGAGACTGATGAATTTTTGGATATTAAGGAAATCATTGGATATGGGGATTGAGCAGGAAAATGGCATTAATGTAGAATATTAGCCATGATCTTGAGCAACTCCTTCCCCTATTTCTTATAGTATTAAGTTCTTTGATTGGAACAAGGATTTGCTTCGGTGTCTGTTGAAAGTTCGTACAGGCCAGCAACACCCGTGGAGTGAGAGAAGCCACACTGTGAGCCAGTGTCCTGTATCTTAAGATCACATGTATCTTAGTCACATGTATATTAAAACACACAGTGAAATGCATCTTTTGTGAAGAGTGCTCTGGGGGCAGCCCACATGTGTCACCACGCTTCCGGCGCCAACACAGCATGCACACAACTTCCTAACCTGTACGTCTTTGGAATGTGGGAGGAAACTGGAGCACCTGGAGGTAACCCACGCAGACACGGGGAGAATGTACAAACTCCTTACAGACAGCGGCAGTCCATACTAACTCCAATAGGTCCAGGCGATGGGACATTTGAGTTGAAGAAGGTGACAGACGTGGTTTGGAATCAAATTCTCTGCTGATAAAAGTTTTCTGTATTTTCAGTATTATTATTCTGTGAGAATATTTCCTGGTCAGGAGCCAACCAATGTTTGGGTTGGTTGGATCACCTCAGATTTTCACCAGTATGACACTGCCTATGAGCTGGAGAAGGTTCGCACAGTGACAGTCACTCTGGGAGATGAGAAAGGGAAGGTTCATGAAAGGTAAGATTTGGGTACTGTTAAGAAAGTATTCTTGCACGATTTTGCACTCATAATTCGTCTGCAGGCACGTTTCCAAGGGCAATTGAACAAAAGGGGAAAGTGAAAATTAGCAGATAAGTGTCTCCAGATTTCCAATCAGAATCTCTATCGACACCTGCCTATGACTTTGAAGAGGGGTGGGGCGTCTGTTGGGGCTCATGGCAAACAGTCAGTTGTACAGCAAACACCATCAATTTATGTAGAAACCTTTAAATATCAGAGGAAACAGATCTTACAAAAGAAAGTTAAGCAGTTTCTCTGAATAAAAGCTGAATTACTTTGTCAGAAAAGTGCAGTAAGTGGAGAATAATTACCTCAACTGCAGTGTCACTTACTGCAGTGGAGTCACCAGGCTTGATTGACAGTGGAATTACCCAATGACCCCCGCTCTGATGTGAAATAGTGTAGTCATTATTTTCAGCCTTTTTAGTGATATGATGAGGAAGAAGCAATTTTATACAGTCCACTCATCCAGGAGCGAGCCCTCCCTATTATTGGAAATTCTGCTTGACTTTAGGTTTTCACTTGACAGAGAGAGAGAGCAAGACTTTGGGCATGAGAGAGGATTCAAGTTTCTTTTAGTAACTCTGTGGTAACGGCAGCAAAATCAGGATTGTCACTAGAGAGAGGACAAAAGGAGGGCTGTCAGAGGTAATGGTGCCAGCAGCCTTTTGAATGGAGCTGTGTGATCTGACAAGTTAAAATAAATGGGGGTTTTGTTCTTTATCAATAGAAACGATGAGGATCTGAAAACTCATTGGCAGGGAAATGATAGGGCATGCACATTCAGGTTGTGGTTAACAACAACGTGCATTACGTAGCACTTTTAACATCATTCTGACAAGAACAGGAATTAACTTGTCACACCTAGCAGGGAAATGTCAGGCTAGCACCCCGGTGGTATATTGCCACATAGTGAGCTGCATAGCAGAAGATGTCCTAGAATCAAAGAATGGTTGCAGCACAAAGGGAGGTCATTTGGCCCAACACGTCGGCTCTCTACCAGCGCCACTCAACTCGTACTGCCTTTTCTCCATAGTGTTGCAGATATTTCCTTTGCATATACTTATCCAGTTCCCTCTTGAAGGGTGAAGTGAGTCCTGCCTCCACCACATCTGCTGACAGGGAGATAGTTGGGTCAGTTAACTGCTAAGTGCATACACTGGGTCACTATAGATGGATTTGGCACCCAGCAAGAGGAACAAAAATCCAATATTCCCACTCCTGTTAGATACAAATTGCACATCAGAGAATGGATAGACAGACGATTGGATGATGCAGAGCTTCACTGTGTTACCTAAATGGTTGAAATTCCTGCTGAAACCCATTGCCTACACTCAAAAAGGAGCTGGGGGGTTGGGGGTATTGAGTGGCAGCTGGTGCTCACAATATGATCAGTGCTTTACAAAAGTGCATGGGGGCTAGGGGCAAAGAATGAGGGAAGAAATTATCCAATGAAACTCACCTTCAATTGCTGGGCTGAAGAATAGCTTTGCGGAGAGACAGAACAATGCGGTTAGCTGCAGATGGGCTGTACCTACATCTGGAGGTGTTTGATTCCAGGCATCATTATATCTGCCCACACACATTGCAGCACAGCACTGACAGATTTTTTTTCTGTAAATGTTTCTCCATTGCAGCATTAAACGAAGTAACTGCTACATGGTGTGGGCAGGAGAAAGCATAAGCCCTGGGCAAGGACGCAATAACAATGGGCTAGAAATAGGCTGCCTGGTGGATACTGCCAGTGGCTTACTGACGTTCACTGCCAATGGCAAGGAATTAAATACATATTATCAGGTATGTCATAGGATTCAAATGGAATAGAAGAAAGAGCTTTATTTTTTCCCTTCAAAGCATTAGTGAGCCATTCAGCTCTTTGAATTAAATCAGACAGTTCAGCTATCCTTCAATTCCATCTACCCTTGGTTTTAACCTCAGACTGGGTTGGAATGGGGCAGTGGAGTTGAACTGAGGGCTGTGAAAAGCATGGCACAAATCAAAGTGGGAGTCACCAGTGAAACCAAGAATCTTGAGGGGTGAGAATACCAGACACAAGAGGTGCAATTGTACTGCTACCTGCAAACTTACACCTTGACGTGAACCCCTTTACAGTTGATATCCATTGTCCCATATTCTATACATAAAGTCATGAAAATATCACTCATTATATCTTTATTTAAGATTTTGGAGGATACAGTTGCAGATTACAATTACCCTTTTGTCTGAAAGTATGCTTGCTAATGTAGTTATTCATATGATCTTTTGGGACAACACAGATCATCCTTTAGCAGGCTTCCCTGGTAATGATGTTGTGTAACTGGAACTTGGAAGATGTGCCAGAGTGATGTCAGTTGAAAGGCTTCACCTTAACATCATAAATGGCCCAGGAGGGCCAGTGAAGCTGTGGAATTACTGTGTGAGGGACCAGAGAAGCCAACCCCACTGTGCTGCTTCAGAGCATGACACACAGGCCATCGCATTATGAAGCTACTGTCGGGTTATGTCACCACCATCCATCATCTTAATAAAGTTGCAAATAATTAACATGCAAAGCAACTTGCTGGTTGCAGGAAAAGCTCAACAAATGTGATTTAAGATCTCTTCCAAAAATAGATTGAAAGATAATTTTTTCCTGATCAAAGTCTAATCAATGTCACTTGTTTGCTCAATTCAAGTCAAATGTTTTGAGCAATATATAGCCCCACTGTAATGATATCTCGGCTGCATGTTTGCAGCTAATGTGGTTCATTGGTCAGTGATGTGTCGCAGCACTAAAATGTGAAGTCCTGATTCACGTTCTCTTTGAATGAGACTCCTTCCTAGAAGTGTGGAATAAGTGAATTTCCCTTTAAAATTCCTTTTATGTAATATCTTCTTCCTTAAATTAAGACAAGATAAGATATCTTTATTAGTCACATGTACATTGAAACACACAGTGAAATGCATCTTTTGCATAGAGCGTTCTGGGGACAGCCCGCAAGTGTCGCCACGCTTCCAGCACCGACGTACTTCCTCACTCGTACATCTTTGGAATGTGGGAGGAAACCGGAGCACCCAGAGGAAACCCACACATACATATAATGCCATATAAATACCCTGAAGACCAATGTGACACTACTGGTGTGATAAAATCCTTCATATTCAGAGCTCACCTCATGGTAGGGCTAAGATGATTTGGAGGACATATAACTAGCCATAATGCCTTTAGACCAAAGGCAGCATTGGGTTCCAGAAAATGTGGGTTTTAATTCAAATAAGTACATTTTATCCTCATTTTAATAAGCTGAGGTTTGTGTGTTCATCCGACCCATTTAGGGAGTTTTGATAAGTGCAAACTTGCTGTAATAATACAGTGAGAAAGTGTTGTTTTACAAAGAGGATCAACACAGTAGACATTTTTGTTGTACAAGTGCTCTTGACTGAGAATGTGTCTGTGAGAGGATGGCTGAAATTTACATTCGCGTTTTCAAAAACAAAACTTGGTTGCAGCTACCCCTGAACAGTGGAAAGTGATTTCATATACTTGCTGAAGTGTACCTTTCTAAGGATAGTGTGGGTTGTATTAAACAGCCTCACAATCATTTCATGGGCTACCACTTTATAAATATTTAAATGGACTGCACACTTGATTGAAACATGAGTGGGCAGAGTGGAGTTGTATTCCCAGTTACTCATGATTTGGGTCCATTACCTTGGGCTTTTAGCTAATTTATACCTCTAAGCAGGTTCCTCTTCATCAAAAAAAATTACACAGAGTGGTTGTTAGAGAGTACAATATTAATTTGCTTAAACACCATGATTGCCTCCAATGGCAATGTGACAGAGATACTTGTTGGGGCGTGAATCCATTCAATTGGTTAGATCTTCTGTTTCCCAGACAGCAAAGCCACTGCATGTGGCTTTCCCACACAAGTGTTGACCATGCTTGGGTCTCTTTAGCTGGGTGCTTACAACACACATAATTAGAATACTGATCTAAAGTTCTTAAATAAAATACTGAGATGTAGCTGCCTTTAACCACTTGCAGCATTCGATCATTTTAATGCACTCAGAATGTTCTGACAGAAAACCAGGTTGCATTCTTTTGATATTGGTCAGCACCTTACTGAAGCTTTCTTCAGCGGTAACATTACTGTCCTTCTGTGTTTAGGTGGAAGCAAGCACAAAACTATTTGCAGCAGTATTTGCACAAGCCACCAGTCCCAATGTTTTCCAGTTTGAACTGGGAAGGGTTAAGGTAAGTCATGAGTACATCCTTCCAATGAGCCTTGCTTGAAGGCTTGGGAGAGACCTGCAAATCTGAGAGTCTAGGATGAGTGAGTTTATCCTGCTACCCACATGAAAGAGTTCCATTTACTTAACGTTTGAATTAATTGACATGTTGAATTTTAGCAATGTGACACTGCAAATTTATACGAGAGCCCCATGCACTCAATTCATTATATAGAACAGTACAGCACAGCATAGGAACAGGCCCTTTGGCCCACGATGTCTGTGCTGAAAATATGTTTCCATTTACCGAGTTTACATTGTCTCTGAACTTTGTAAGGAAACATTCTAATTTTGGCAAAGAACATTTGCTGTTCAGCATTTTAATCATCGGCTTTAGGATAGGTGCTCGGTTTACCCTGGCGTCTGAGAAGTGCTAATTAGGAATGACCTAGATAAATAGTGCAGATGAGGACTGCATGGAAGTAAAGGCTTTATATTTTTATATTAGTGTCAGATTAAATTTCCTCTCGGTGGGAATTCAAAACAATGTTTTCTTTTTTCTTCAAAAGCACTCCTATTTCAAAAGCACTCCACTTTATAAATATTATTTGGAGAGGGTAATCAGAGGAGAAAGTGAAATTGTTTGAATTCAAGCAATTACAGCCTTATAAAACACTACATTTTGTCTGCAATCCTATATATTTTACTGTAATAAGTGGTAATTTTCACCCTACCTTTCAAGTAAACTATGCCAGATAGAATTTGTAAAGCTGTTGCACCTTAGACTTCCCAACAGTTTAACTCTTACACTATGACCAACATTGCCAATCTTCTTCATCCATTTTCTTTAATAACCTGGCCACTGGTTTGTTTGCTTGTTTAAAGATGGGCATTGATAAGCCAAGGATAATGGTTCTGTTTATGATTTTACTATATACTTTTTCATGGGTTATTAAACAATGCACTGTAAAGCTGCTATTGGATTTTGAATCTGGAGTTGGTGTAATCTTCTTTGACTTGCAAGTTATTAACATATTGGCCATTATTGGTGTTGGTGCACTTGTTATATTTGGCACCAATGGTATTTTGTTGCGTGTATCACCACCTAGTGGGTGTTTATGGTTTAGCATGTTATGACAAATTTTGACTGGTATTGATAGCAATTAATTGTGTATGTTTTTCCAAGCTGGGGGTTACAAATGACAAACAGAAAAATCAGGATGAAAGGTCTTTCTTTGCCTGAAATCTCTGTGTTCAGTGCAATGACTGCAGTGCTTTGGTTCATCACCCTGCTTTATTGCTGCACTGGATTGCCCCTTTTTAGGCTGTGACTGTTGGCCTGAAGTTTGCTGCAGTGATTTTGGTGATGTGTTGCAAGTTCCTGTGGAGCTGGGTAGGACAGGTGTATACCACCCATTGCAGATCCACACTGTGGGATATGCCTCCTGAGGGACACTGGCATCCTATCCTGTTCTTTCCCGTCTCCCCCTTGGAATGTTCTGAGGAAGAAAGCACGTTAGCAAGACTGCTGGCATTCAGTCTTGGAGAGGCTGGTTCCCTGACATCCTGTTCCCCAGATGTTGGGAAGGTCAGTGCTTCAGCATTCAGTTCCCCATTGTTTATGAGGCCAGTGCCCTGACATTTGGTTCCTAAATAAGATATCTTTATTAGTCACATGTACATCGAAACACACAGTGAAATGCATCTTTTGCGTAGAGTGTTATGGGGGCAGCCCGCAGGTGTCGCTATGTTTCCGGTGCAAACATAGCATGCCCACAACTTCCTAACCCGTACATCTTTGGAATGTGGGAGGAAACCGGAGCACCTGGAGGAAACCCACGCAGACATTGGGAGAATGCACAAACTCCTTACAGACAGCGGCGGGAATTGAACCTGGATCACTAGTGCTCTAATAGCGTTATGCTAACCACTGCACTACCATGCCAAGCTTGTGCCCTGATATTTTTTTCCTCAGTGTTGGTGAAGCCTGTGCCCTGACCTTCTGTTCCCCAGTGTTGGTGAGACTGCTGCCCCAATGTTCAGTTCTTCTGTGTTGGTGAGGCTGGTTCCCCCAACGTTCAGTTCTTCATTTGGTCAATCATTTAAGGGATGCTCATGCACCAAATTCTCATGATCCCTGGCCACGTGAAAATGGGTGTCATTAAATTCTAGGCCAGAACCTTGATGTTTCGACATATTGTGAGGAAAAAATGCACATCATTCTGCTGTCCAGTATGGAGTTGCAAGTGACCATTAGAGGAGGAGCCTAGATTGATCACTCTGAGGAGTGCTCAGAGGGGACTGTTAGAGAGGGTTGTCCATTGGAAGGGTCATTTGGAGAGGGTAATCAGAGGCAGAAGTGAAATTGTTTGAATTCAAGCAATTACAGCCTTATAAAACACTACATTTTGTTTGCTTTCCTATATGTTTTACTATAATAAGGTTTTGTTAGTATATTCTAGTTAAGGGTTTGTTAGCATTTTCTAGGTATTCTACCTGAAGAAGGGTCCTGACCTGAAATGTTGACCGCCTGTTTTTCTCCACGGATGCTGCCTGGCCTGCTGAGTTCCTCCAGCATCATCATGTTTTTGTTCTTCAAGTCTTGGAATGGTCTTTGTTTGGCTTATGATTCATTTAATATTATTCATCGTTGCCTAAGAATATGGCCACTGCCTTTTAGTTATGGCCCTGATGGTGACAGAACAACACACTCAGTGAGCCTGCTCCTTCACCAGTGCTTTCCTATTGTTCCTTTTGCTCACATTGAATGGTCATCTTCCAGCCCATGGCCCCATAATTCAAATGAGGGAAAGGAGAGAACTAGTCTGTGCTTGTGGGGTGAAGGAACCAGCTGAGAAGGTTCACTTTTTGCTTGCAGTGCTTCAGAAACAAATTTTTTTGTTGCGTTTGCATATTTGCTTAAGAACCACTTTTGAAACATCCATTCTGTATTTCTGATTTGGTGAATTGAAATGGAATAAATGCAGAAATAAATGCCACAATGAGCAACAAGGTCCTTGAACACTAGGAAACACTCAGCAGTCGAGCAACATCCGTGGGAGAGAGAAAAAGCATTTAACTTTTACTTCAATGACCTTTCCTCAAGTGTTGCCTGACCAGCTGAATGCAGTTTGGATTTAGAGCAACTGCAGGTTTTGATTGATATGATTTTCAAAGTTTCATTTTGGCAGGGGACACCTGAAAGACAATGTAACTTCATAGAATCTTTGGAAACTTGCCGTTATAAAGGAGTTATTATTTTGATCATCAGAGGGACACAAGAAAGACTGTGATGGTGTAAATCTGAAGCAACACACAAAAAAATGCTGGAGGAACTCAGCAGGTCAGGCAGCATCTGTGGAGGGAAATAAACAGTCAACGTTTCGGGCCGAGACCCTCCATCAGGACTGGAAAGAGAGAGGACAGAAGCCAAAATAAAAGGGTGGGGGAAGGGGGAGGAGCACGAGCTGGCGGGTGATCATGTTTGGAATAACTAGGTTCCAAGGCAACCTAAATCTGTTTATTTCTAGAACGTAATGCCACTGTCAGCGGGATTGTTTAAAAGTGAACGCAGGAACCCGATACCACAGTGTCCTCCTCGACTTCATGTCCAGTACCTTACTCCCGTGCTGTGGAGCAGAGTGCCAAACGAGTTCTTAAAGGTGGACGTCAGTCGTGTTAGTGACCGCCATGGATGGCAGGTGCAATGTACAGAACCTTTAAGATTCATGTCTTTACATATTCCTGAAGAGAACAGGTGAGCATTCAAGAGTCTCATTGAGGCAATACTCCAGTATTCTGTGAACATTTAATAAAATGTGTGCTCTAATTGTGGTCAATCACAGCAGTGCACATCTAATATAAATATTTTGATTCCCACTCGTTGAACATAATCCATTTAATGATCCACTTGTGTTTTGACACATGCAGCTGGGAAACTGTCCTGAGCTTCTCTGTGGGAAGCATGAAAGTCTAGAGTGCAATAAGCCTGGACTAAACTGGTCTATATTTTGATATATAATTGAGGCAATGTTAATATTGAAAAAGGGTGAGATTAAAGGCTGGTTAAAAAAAATGCGGCAAAGGAATATGTGAAGAGATTCAAACAAGGGATAAGAATAACAGTTTTTGTGCAGTGGGTTGAATGACCCTTTCCTTTATAATATTCATGCATTTCTCCCAAAGCACGATTCGTAGAGTTATATAGCTCGGAAACATAAATACGATACTCATTCGTACTGACCAAGATGCCTATCAAAACTGGCCCCAGTTGCCTGCGTTTGGCCTATATCTTTCTAAACTTTTCCTGTCCTTGTACCTGTTCAAATGTCTTTTGAATGTTACAATTGTACCCGTTTCTACCATTTCCTCTGGCAGCTCGTTTCGTATACCCACCACCCTCCGTGTGAAGAACTAGCCCCTCAAATCTCTTTTAAATCTTTTTCCTCTCACCATAAACCTATGCCCTCTAGTTATAGACTCCCCTACCCTGGGAAAAAGCTATGATAATCTACACAATCTATGCCCCTCGTGATTTTATAAACCTTTATGAGGTCACCCCTTTGCCTCCTTTCCTTCAGGGAAACAGTCCTAGCTTGTGCAGTCTCTCCTTATAACTTAAGCCCTGCAGTCCAGGCAAAGTCCTTGTGAACCTTTTCTGCACCCTCTCTAGCTTAATCATTTCTCTCCTATAGGGTGGCAACCAGAACTGTGCACAATGTTCCAAGTGTGGTCCAACCAACATTTTGTACAACTGTAACATAACGTCCTGATTCTTGTGCCACAGCCAATGAAGGCAAGCACGCTGTACACCTTCTTCACCTCCCTACCTGTGATTTAGCATTGTCCACAACAACATCTGTTGGTTGGCATGCTTGGAGACTTCGCCTGGGTTGGAAAGGCTGCGTATGATGCAAACTCTGGCCTTCTCTAACTGTCTGAAGTACTGTAAATTCTACTTTAAAGAAAAGACAGAAGGCTTGCAGAGGACTTATAGTTACTGTAAACATTAACCTTTCCTTTGGTTCTTTATGATATGTAGGGCTTTGGATATCTTGGAGCTTACAGAGCATGAGGACCTGCTGAAATTTCACTACCATACCTTGCGTTTGTATTCCGCAGTTTGTGCTCTGGGCAATAACCGAGTGGCCCATGCCCTTTGCAGCCATGTGGATGAGTCTCAATTGCTGTACGCAATAGATAACAAATATGTACCTGGCTTGCTGCGGACAGGTTATTATGATCTACTCATTGACACTTACCTTAATACCTATGCCACTGCTAGGCTGATGATGAACAATGAATTCATCGTTCCCATGACAGATGAAACCAAGAGTATTACTTTGTTTCCGGATGATAACCGAAATCATGCTGTCCCTGGAGTTGGCCTCAGCACCTCACTCAGACCTAGGATGCAGTTCTCTTCGGCCAGTTTTGTCACTGTGACTGGGGAGTGCTTCCAATACAGTCCAGAGTTTCCATTGGACATCCTGAAGGCCAAAACGATTGAAATGTTGACAGAGGCTGTGCAGGAAGGCAGTCTCCATGTGCGAGACCCAGTTGGTGGTAGTACTGAGTTCCTCTTTGTACCCCTTATCAAGCTCTTCTACACGCTCCTCATTATGGGCATCTTCTGCAGCGAGGACTTGAAGCATATATTGCAGCTGATAGAGGCCAGTGTGTTTTCTGAGGAGACCGAGGCAGTTGAAGAGAAGAGTGAGAGGGATGTAACCAAAGATGAACAGAAGACCGAAGGAAGTGATGAGGAGTTCAGAAGTGAACATGTTCCCAAGGAAGGGTTATTGCAGATGAAGCTTCCTGAGCCTGTCAAGCTTCAGGTAACACTTAATTCCATGTTAATATGCTCTTGACTATGAGAGGTGAGAAGCCTGCCTGGTGTTCATCTCTTGCAGGATGCCCCCAGTCACATTTATTGTTGGTGACCATCTTGGAATTTTTAGTGCTGGTTGTTTTTATATATAATTTCATCCTATTGATATTTTACTTTAGGTTATTGAGACAACCATTACTTTTCTGTATATTATGCTTAAGAATGCAAGAAACAGAAGTGGTAGTTTGCCTATCAGTCACAGAGTCATACAGCATGGAAGCAGGCCCTTAGGCTTAACTGGTCCATGCTGAACAAGATTCCTATCTAAGTTAGTCCCATTTGCCCGCATTTGGTCCATATCCCTCTAAATCTTTCTTATCCATGTACCTCGAAGCTGCGCCATCATTTAATAAGATCATGGTGGATCCAATGTTGGCTTCAACCCCATCCTCCCTGCTTTCTCCCTATACTTCTTGAGTCCCTTGAAATTCAAATGTTTGTCATTCTCCACCTTAAATGTATTCAATGACTCTGTCTCCATAGCTCCAGGGGTCAGAATTTTACATCGCCTGGATTGTCTGAGAGGAGAAATTCCCCCTCATATTTGTCTTAAACGAGTGACCCCTTATTCTGAAACTATGCCTACTAGTTTAGATACCTCCACATTCTGCCAAAATATGATAAAATCATGTTAACTCCTGACTGACTGTGTTATGATTTCTTAAATATTCTGCCGTTACCTCTTTAATAATGGATTCCAGCATTTTCCCAATGACAGATGTTTGTGTATCTGGTTGTGAACCTGAAAATTAATTCTTGAAAATGTAATTTATTACAAAGCATCTCATAGACTTCAGAGTCACTGACTTGAAAATATACTTCATCTGATAAAGCAAGTTGAAGGGGTAGTTTAATGCAGGTTCCTGAGCAGTGAAGTTCGATTATGCACAAACCCCAGAGTCATGTGCAGTGGAGCAAGCTTTGCATACATTGGATGCCGAAAGCCTTCTGCCTCCTTTCATTGTGCGACCTGCGAAGAATCAGTGTGGAATTAGGTGGGGGATGCAGTACTGCGCTGGAGAGGTAGGGATTAGATTGGGGCAGAAAGACAAGGAATTGGGATGGAGGTAGTAGAGGAAGGATCTGGGGAGATTGCACAGACTTCATGCTGCATTGTTGTAGAGCTGTAGATTGGTATTGGTTTATTATTATCAGTTGTACTGAGGTACAATGAAAAACTTGTCTTGCATATTGTTCATACAGGTCAATTCATTACACAGTGCAGACACATTGAGGTAGTACAGGTAAAAACAATAACAGTACAGAGTAAAGTGTCACAGGTACAGGGAAGTGCATTGCAGGTAGACAATAAGGTGCAAGGTCACAACAAGGTAGATTGTGAGGTCAAGAGTCCATCTCTTCAGGCCAGATTCACCTCAGTGTGATGCTTTCAGTAAATGAATATCAAAAGGCTACAGATTCTGGAAATCTGAAACAAAAGCTGAAAATGCTGACAACCCCCAACAGGTCAGGCAGCATCTATGGAAAAAAGAAGCAGAATTAATGTTTCAGGTCAAAGGCCTGAACCCTCATGAGTCCTGATGAAGGCTCTTCAAAATGTTGATGCTGTTTCTTTTTCCAGATGCTGCCTGACCTGCTGAGCATTTTCTGTTTTGATTAACTTGATTCTATAACTTGCGTGGTTTGAGAGATACTTTTGGAATTTGAGAATTTTATCTTTTTGAAAGTTTTACAGCAGAAGTTAAAGTGCAATAAATGGGAAAGTGACATAAGATCAAAGGAGTTTTGATACATGACTTCTGCAATGACTAATTTAGTGCATGTATGGCTGAGATGAAGTGGGGTTATAGTTTCTGTGTTTGCACATAAATGCAAATTATAGCAAAAAGTTGCTATAAACTTGCAAGAAAGAATCTTCAGTGACACATTGCATGGTTAATCATTACCTAATCACTCCTTTTTAAATGAAGATGCTATTACTTCACTAATTATGTGCCAGTCCGCTGAGATTTGGGTCTGCTCCCACGCATTTCTCACTTGTGGGTGTTTCAAAGTCTTATATCAATGAGACATTGGTATTGAATGCCTGTCAGCCAGACGTACTTCCCCCTTACTATCAAAGAATGAAATACATATATGTTGAAGCTTGTGAATTAATGCTTTGAATGTGGGCTTAATAGTGTACACTTAAGTAAAATTATTCAGTTGTGTTTTTTGTGAGGGTATTCACTTGTGTTTTTTTGTAAAGCTTAACTCCATGAATTATTGAACTTTTTATTTTAACTTGATGTTCATGCATGGGTGTGGATTATCCACTGGGTTTCACTGGTTATAAGTTTATATTCTTACATACTTTCTCCTTTGCCAAAATGATACTAAGGTGTTACGTAATAGGGCAATTTGAATGTAAGGAAGAACTCTTGAGTCACACTCTGTGCTCTAATTACAGACCATCGAAATCATGAGAACGTAGAAAACAAGAAAACAGGAGAAGCCCAATCAGTCCTTCGTGCAAGCGCTGCCATTCAATATAATCATGGCCAATCATCCTGCGTACTCTGTTCCAGCTTTCTTCCTAGATCCCTTTATTCCTTTAACCCTAAGAATAATATCTAACTCATTGAGTCATAGAGTCATACAACATGGAAACGGGCCCTTCGGCTCAACTGGTCCATGCCGACTGAGATTCCCATCTAAGTTGGACCCACTTGCCCGTGTTTGGCCCATATCCCTCTAAACCTTTCCTATCCATGTTCCTATCCAAGTATCTTTTAAATCTTGTTCACGTACCTGCCCCAACCACTTCTGGCAGCTCATTCCATATGCTGACCACCCTCTGGGTGAAAAAGTTGCCCCTCAGGTTCCTATTAAATCTCTCCCCTTTCACCTTAAACCTATGCCCTCAAGTTCTTGATTCCCCAACCCTGGTAAAAAGACTGTGCGCATTGATTCTAAATATGCCCCTCATGATTTTATACACCTCCATAACATCAACCCTCATTCTCCTACGCTCCAATGAAAAAAGTCCCAACCTGCTCAACCTTTCTCCATAACTCAGTCCCTCGAGTCCTGGCAACATCCTTGTAAATCTCCTCTGCAGTTTTCCCAGCATAATGGCATCTTTCCTATAACGGGGTGACCAGAACTGAACACAATAATCCAAACACGGCCTCACCAACATCTTGTACAAGTGCAACATAACGTCCCAATACTTCTGTACTCAATGCCCTGACCAATGAAGGCCAGCGGTCCAAAAGACTTCTTTACCACCCTGTCTACCTGCAATGCCACTTTCAGGGAACTATACACTTACACTCCTAGGTCCCTCCTGTTCTACAACACTGCCGTTGACCATGAAAGTCCAACCCTGATTTGTCTTCCCAAAATACAACATCTCGCAGCTCCTTGTATATATTTAATGATTTGGCTTCAACTGTTCTCTGTGATAGAGATTTCCATAGGTTTACCACTTTCAGGGAGAAGAAATGTCTCCTCATCTCAGTCTCAGTCAGGATCATGGGGGTTGGGTGGGGGGGTGCGGGGAGAGGAGTCAAGGACCAGGGGTCACAATCTAAGGATAAGGGGCAAGGCTGGGAGAGAAGAAATTTCTGCATCTAATTTGTCCATTCTTGTTAGAACTTTGAAATCCAATCTCATTCTTCTCAACTCCAGTAAGCCTAATTGACCCAATCTCGCTTGATATATCAGTCTTATCAACCAGGAATCAGTTTGGGGAACCTTCACTGAACTGTCTACCTTCCTGGAGGAAAGGATATGAAGAGGAAGAAAATACTGCTCTCAACATCAAGTTGCATGTGATAGGGATACCCACCAGGAATTCACATGACAACATCAAGTGTGTAATTTTGGAGCCTTTTGAAACCATGTTATTGTGCACCTGGCTTATGAAGGCCCTCAGTTCAGCACCTCATCTGGAAGCTGACACATCCAACAATACAGCAAATCTCTTTATTTCACAGGCATGGAATCCTAGATTTTGTCGTCAAATCTCTGAAAGGCACAATATAAATTAAAATAAAAAAAACTGCTAATGCTGGAAATCTGAGATAAGAACAAAACCAAAAACACGAAATGCTTGAAACACTCAACAGGTTAGGCAGCATCTGCGGATAGAGAAGCAGAGTTAAAGTTTCAGGTTGAAGAACCTTTGTCAGAACTGCTGAGTGTTTTTTTATTGTCATGCATAATTTATTGTTCTTTCTTTTCCAGAGCTCAGTCACCCAGCCATCATTCCCCACCTTCTACCCACCTCCCTCATTTAAATTCAGAGCAAAGTTAAGGAGAAAAGCTCCAATGTGAGAGAAATAAAAAAATATTCTTTGGAACAAGCTGCCCAGAGATGACCCTAGGGAGACCATGCTGGCATGAGGGGCTGAGTTACCTGCTGTTGCTCCCAATTCATATGTTGGTCTGAGCTTGGGCACTAGATGGAGTGGCGGGGGTGGCAAAGTGAGATGGAGTTGGGGATTTAGGGATTGACAAGGATGGGGAGATTATAAGGTGAGGCCTATTGTTTGAAAGCAACAAGATGAGAAGCCAGGTACACGGGCCTGGTGTTTGAGAATAAGAACAAGCACCATATCCATGATTGGGAAGCTCTGGCAAACCGACTGAAAGCAGGGTATCTGGTTACTGAGAGGGAGAGCAGAAACTATCACTGGCAACCACTTAACTGGTAATGCATTAGTGTTCCCACCTTGTGTTTCCATGCATCAATCAGCTTGCTGTAAAATGGACAGTTGAATCCACATTATCTGAAAGATTTTTTTAAATAATAATTGTCATATCACATCTGTATAAAGGTGATATTTAACTTGTTGTCATTTATTCATCCTATGCTGATATCCTTCATTTAATCTCATCTACATTTTTGCTCACACTTCCTTGAAATTCTCACAAATATCGAGAATGAAGACTTATTTTTCTACCATGTGTGGGAATCTGTAGGGATTATCCTCTTGAGGCCTTATTTACCAATTGCAGCTGAAATTCTGAACTTCATAAATTCTTTTTCAAAACAAATCAGAATTTTATTTTGCATCTTAACCTTATAAGTATGTACATTACATTAAAATGAGATAAAATATTCTTTTCCCTTTGCTCTCATCAAAGAGCAGTCAGATTCAATCAACTTTGATGCCGTTTCCTGTTATAATAAATGTCCCTGGACAAATGGTTAATGGATTTCATAACCATTATAGTGTGAGTGTGCTATTGCACTGGCTAATCCATTTTATCATTTAGGAAGCTCCTTACTGTTAGTCTTGCATGTTTCTCTGACACATTCTATCATTTGCAAGTAAGAGATCTTCTTGGGAATAAAAGTAAAACCCAATCCGAGTCTGGGGACTTATCATTTTTTTTCATTCCTAACCGTACCCTGAATTACTATTGTACAGAAAATCCTGGGCGCACAACATGGGGACATCCTACCAAGCCCTGAAGACAGGATCCCCCAAACATAAGTGTGGGGAAAATGCATGCTGCGGTTAGTGCATTTCAACATGATGAAGTATAACCTGGCCCAGCTTGACCCAACCACATCCCAAGGACTTGTAATGTTTTCTGTACCCAGCCTGATCCAACCCAAACTCAACAATACAGTTGTCTCCCATTGGCCACCAATCAGATAACCAGGCTCAAATGCAATCTGGAAAAAAAGAAGACATTTGAATAAAGATTTAGAGATTGGTTGCCTGAAGTGATTAAATATTCATCAGAGATACAACTTTCAAAAATATTGTTGATAGCCTCAAAGATTTCCCACTCTGAGGCAGCTATTGTTAATTTTGTTGCAGTGCCTGATCATAGTCAAAGACAATAAAGATAAACAAATCCCTCAAAACAAGTTGTCCCAGAAATACATGGAGGTAGAATACATTTTTACATGCATTTCTGGGATCTGGGTATCGTTAACAAGGCCAGTATGCATTGCCCGAGGGAAATTGGGGGTGAGTCGTTTTTGTGAACCACTGCACTTCTTCTAGAGTGCTGTTGGGTAGCTCCAAGATGTAGATCTAGTGATGATGAAGTATTGACAGTATATTTCCAACTCAGGATGATGTACAACTTGGAGAAAAGCCTCCGAGGTGCTGGTGTTCCCAGATGTCTGCTGCCCTTGTCCTCCTTGGTGGAAAGTCATGGATTTGGGATGTGCTGTTGCAGTAGCCTGGATGAGTAACTGCAGTGAACAATGCAGATGGTGTACACTGCAGTCATGGTGTGCCAGTGGTGTAGGGAATGAACATTTAGGGGTGCCAGCAAGCAAGCTGCAAGTGTTGAGCTTCTTGAGAGTTGTTGGCGCTGCTTTCAGGCAAGTGGAGAATTCTCCATCATGCTCCTGACTTGTGCCTTGTAGATGGTGGAAGGGACGAGTCACTCGCTACAGAATATGTAACTTCTGACCTGCTCTGGTAGCCATAGTCTTTATGTGGCTGGCCTACGTGAGTTTCTGGTCAATGATGACTCCCAGAACATTGATAGTGAAGGACTCAGTAAATAATAATACCTTTGAACGGTCTTGGCACTTTTGTGGCATAAACATTACTTGCCATTTATCAGTCTTGGCCTCTATGTGCTCTTTATATGTGTACTAAAGAAGGAAGTCTTTCCCTTTCTTAACTGTAATATGAATGTCTAATATGAAGGTACAAAGTGTGAATAAAAGTGGGATTCTTATGGTCTGAGAAAAAGGTTGTATAATCTTTGTCTCTCATAAGAATAGGATGTTAGGGGATCTAAAAGAAGAGCAGATGGTGAAATAGACAAGAAACAAACAATCTGCTGGAGGAACTCAGTGGGTTGAACAACATCTGTGAGGGGAAAGGAATTGTTGACATTTCAGGTCAGAACGTTTCAGGACTGAAATGTCGACAATTTCTTTCTTCCCCACAGGTGTGTTGACTCACTGAGTTCCTCCGGCAGGTTGTTCATTGCTCCAGATTCCAGCATCTGCTGTCTATTGTGTCTCCAAAACTTGGAATAAATAAAAATATGGGAGGTCTTGAGATGCCAACAACTTTTGGAGTTTTTTGTGGTTTTGGTTGGAGCTGACAGAACAGAATCAATAACTGTGTAATCCATAACTTTTCCTTCAAAATAAATTTCCTTAAGATTTTCTAATAGATAAAACAATTAAGAACATTTAGAAGAGAGGAACTTTCAACAGTCTGTACTAAATAAAATTCTCTTCTGGAACAATTTTTGCTTCAAGCTATTATGAAGACATTGCAAAAGAACTGTGTTTAAAGAGTCACCTAAAGTGAGAAGTATTCCATAATTCTTCTACTAACTACTATGAAGAGATACTGGCATAGGTTGAAATATTGACTTCCTTTTCCACAGATGTGCCACCTTCTGCAGTATCTGTGTGACTGTCAACTCCGCCATCGGATTGAAGCCATCGTTGCCTTTTCCGATGACTTTGTGTTAAAGCTCCAGGAGAACCAGAGGTTCCGTTATAATGAAGTGATGCAGGCATTAAATATGTCTGCTGCATTGACTGCCAAGAAAACCAAAGAATTCCGATCACCTCCACAAGAGCAGGTAAGGAAAATTGCACTGGGTGGTCTCGATATTTTCAAGATTCAAGATTCAAGATTTACTTTATTGTCATTTCTCTGAGTATTTACATACACAAAAAAACAAAATACTGTTTCTCACCAGCTCATGTCAGTGCAACAAAAAGAACAGTGATAAATATCTAAAAAAGTCTATAAAAACATCTCTAAAACAAAACTAAAAACATATCAACACCACATATTCATATCTGTTAAAGTGCATTTATGTATTAATAAGTGCTTATTCAGTTCGAGATGAAGTTCAATGTATCAGGTAACTAACTATCAAACAGTTTCTGTATTGAGGTGAGTATGTGCATGTGTGTGGAGGGAGAGCTTATCGGTAGAAGTGGAAGGGGACACAGTCCATTTATGATCCTGACTGCTTGTGGGAAAAAACTGTTCAGCATCCTACTAGATCTAGAGCAGGTGCTCCTATATCTCTTCCCCAATGGCAGGAGGGAAAACAGGTCATGAGAAGGGTGATGAAAGTCCTTAATGATGGCCGTAGCTCTGCGAACACAGTGTTGCTGATAGATCTTCATCAAAAAGGGGAGAGGGGCACCAATGATCCTGCTAGCTGTCTTCCCCATCCTATTGAGCTGCTGTTGTTTGTAGGCCTTGCAGCTACCAAACCAGGAGGTGAGGCAGTAGGTCAGGATACTTTCAATGGTGCCCCTGTAAAAAGTGATGAGGTGTAGAATAGGGAGGCCTGCCTTTCTGAGTCTCCAGAGGGGGTAAAGCCGCTGCTGGGCTTTTTTAACGATGGCTGCAGTGTTAATAGTGGAGGTCAGATCATCCGCTAGGTGAACCCCCAGGAACTTAATGTTGCTGACCCTCTCCACAGCAGCACCATCAATAGTCAGTGGTGTATGATCATGCTTGCTAGCCCTCCTGAAATCAATCACCATCTCCTTTGTTTTGTCCACATTGAGGGCGAGATTGTGGAATCTGCACCACGCTGTTAGCTGCTCCACCTCCATCCTATATGGAGACTCATCATTGTCACTGACGAGACCCACCACTGTTGTGTCATCAACGAACTTAATGATGTAGTTGGTGCTGAATCTAGCAATGCAGTTGTGTGTGAGCAGGCTAAACAGTAAAGGGCTCAGGATGCAGCCTTGAGGTGAGCCTGTGCTCACTGAGATGGTTCCTGATGTATGACTGCCAACTCTAACTATCTGCTGCCGCTGCCTCAGGAGATTGAGGACCCAATTGCAAATGCCAGTATCCACCTCTAACAGCCTCAGCTTTTCCACCAGCTGTTGTGGAATGATCATGTTAAATGCTGAGCTGAAGTCGATGAAGAGGATCCTGGCGTATGTATTCTTCCCCTCCATATGTGACAGTGTGAGGTGCCAAAGTGGAGATTGCATCCTCTGTGGATTGATTGACTCTATATGCAAACTGTAGGGGATCTAAGTTTGCAGGTAAACAGGTCTTAATATGCTGCATGACCAATCGCTCAAAGCATTTCATTATTATTGGAATGCTTTAATTGCATACGTGCAGTCATCCTTAAAAAATTTAATTGAAAGTACTGAATCCCTTGTAGATTTTTATTTATTGCTAGTGTTAATATGATTCATGGGTTTGAATAAATGTGTTTAATATGGAACCATAGCATTTTTATGGCATTTGGCCCATCAAAGCCATACGCTTATCTTAGTAGAACAATCCAGTCATCACCATTCTTTCCTTGTACACCTGGAAGTTAATTTCCTTGCCCAATTTCCTTTGGAAACTCTGAATTGACTCTGGTATTAATTCATCGTGCATTCCAGAGGAAGACCGCACTCTGTACAAATAGTTTCTCAAAATGTGTTTGAATTCTGAAGTATTACTGTGGATTATTTCTTGATTGAAAATCAGTGGAGTGAAAAATTCCACCTTTTTTTGACTTGGTGCCGTATTTTATATCCTATTACCACATATTACAGGCTCTTCAATCAATGTTGAGTGAAGTGGTAACTGACGACCTGGCAGCTTTTCAGACTGAAACTTATTGAAGCTATCCATCTTTAAAATAGGAAGCCCCATCTTTGCTTTGTGGTTACAGGTTTGAATCAGAGGTGTTCAGCATGCTTCATATTTGGACACAGTCCAGGCTGGTGTGGTGGTACTGAGTAGATGCTGCACTGTTGGAGGAGTTGACTTTTATATAAGACTCAGATCAACTCAGGCCCTGTCTGTCCATTCAGGTGAATGTAAAAGCCCCCATAGCACCATTTGGAGAAGACCACAAGAGCCTAGCCAAAATTGTTTCCTTAATTGAAGAAGGAAAGAGAAGGATTTGTATTTACTACCTTTCATGACCTCAGAGTAGTGGAATTTCCCTCTGTTTAATATTTAACTCTCAACCAACATTACTAAGACTGATTATAGGGTCTTATGAGATCTTACTGTGCACAAAATGGCTGTAATGTTTCCTCTATTACAGCAGTGACCAGAGATTAAAAGAACTTCATTGCTGGTAAATCCAAAGGTTATGGAAGAGTCTACACTGTGTGCCTTTTTTCTTTCTCTTTTCCTTCCTATGTTCAATAACTTGACATAAGGTAGCTTCCCTTTGAGAGTTTGTCGCTGAAAGTCATTCTTGGGCTGTGTGGGTGTGAATTCATTCACGCTATGCATAGTCCTGTCGGGATTCACTGGGATGACATGGAGAAATCGATCAAAGTTTCCACATATCTGGCAATCAATAGAAAAAATATAATTAGAGACCTTTATATATGCAACTTCCAGGGTTTTACCAGGTGTGTTTATATCATTAGACTGATCATAATTCCTTACTCAGTTGACATCTGGGAATAATATTTTGAGGAGGTACAACAAAATTACATAAATGTAATATATTTGGGTGGCACGGTGGTGCTGCTAGTAGAACTGCTGCCCCAGCTCTCCAGCCGCCTGGATTCAGTCATGATCTCTGGTGCCGTCTGTGTGGAGTTTGCATGTTTTCCCTGTGACTGCCTGGGTTTCCTCTGGGTGCTCCTGTTTCTTTCCGCATCCCAAAGGTGTGTAGGTTGGTAGGTTAATTGGACTCTGTAATTTGCCCCTGGTGTGTTAATGAGTGGTAGAATCTTAGGGAATGGGAACGTGATGAGAAAGAGAAATGGGATTAGTGTCAAATTAGTGTAAATGAGTGCTTGATGGTTGGTGCGGACTCAATGAAAAACTATTTCTTAACCTCTTTCAAAAGATATCCCTCAAGAACTCCTGAATATTTCTGTATATTATCTGAACAAATAATTTACATGTACCTGCCAAGCATAGTTGGCAAAGAACCAAATGCTGGTAAATGGGAATAGTATAGATAGGTGCTAAATGGTTGGCATAGACAGGGTGGGTCAAAGGGCTTGTTCCATGTGCTAAATGATTTTATGACTCTAAGTCTGCTACAGATGGGAAAAGAATGAAAGACCCAAATGCATTTATGGCATTTTGCAAAAATTATACCCCTTCATGCATACAGTGAGCCTGCCCCAATTTTTATTCCAGCAATATGAGAGCTTTGTTGTAAGACTAATATATCTGCTTTATTTTCAGATTAACATGTTGCTGAGCTTTAAAAATGACAGGCGTGAGTGTCCTTGCCCAGTGGAAGTACGTGAAGACCTGTTGGATTTCCACGAAGATCTCATGGCACATTGTGGTCAGTGCTCACTTTGAAATATCCTTCCTATAACTGGGACATACCAGGCAGGGCAATGCTTAATTCATATGATATCTGAAATAAAGTTTTTCCCCAATTAACTCATGGTGCTTTACACAAACCTTTTACACATTAGCAGTATAATGATTTGCTGTGGGAAGAGTAGAATCAAATGATGAGAGAATCATCAATGAATTCGAAGGTAATTGCGACTAACGTCACTATTTGAAAGGAAACAAGCATGGTTGAACTTTGCAGTGGTGAAGATCAATGTTCGACACAGCGAGATTCTCACAGGAGAAAATTAAATCTGCTGGGGATAGGTTGCGATCAGGAATCGGTCAAGGAGAGGCATTGGACGGTGAGGTTGTGCTCATCAAAGAGAGTGAAGGTCAAGTGCTGGGGAGAGCTTGGTGTTAGGTCAGGGTGGGTTGGGGGTTGGGAGGGCTGGTTGGCGTCAGATGAGGGTGAGCTAACCAAGGGAGAGCCAGGTAAATAAGTAACCTGAGGAACATCTACCTGTGTTGGTTGTTATTACCTGCCTGGAGCCTGCTGAGGGAGACCTCTTTTATGAAGAGCAGGCATTATGAAGGCTTCACTTCTTCATGAGCAGCCTGCAGATGGTGTGGGACGTATATGGATTAGCATGCCAGACATGCTGAGGACTCAAGAAGAAAAATCATGGTTTTGCAACCCACACATTAAGTCCTTGATTTTAATTATATTTATTTTTCATAGGAATTGGATAACATACTGCACAAAAATGTGGCAATGTGCCATCCAATTTCTGGGCATTGATGTTTTAGTGAGAAGTCAGTGTTAATTAAAGATTTACTGATAAATCTTGACTCTTCCTGCATCAGGTGCATTTGTGAATTGAGAAAATCTATCCAAAGCATCTGGCACCAGGAAAATATTGTCAATTTAACTTTGCAGTATCTTCCGCATTTGTTAACACAATGTAAACAGAAACAATCATTTTCTTGTTCACAAATTTTATTGACATTTTGATGAAAAGAGTCTGTAATTTTATTGATTACTTAGAAGTTAAATCAATCGATACAGTAGCATGAGTTTTTTCATTGGAAGTAAATAGGGAAATTTAAATGGGTCAACTTAAAACAACTTCGCGCAGTGATCCCTCTTCCTTGCTTTGTCTTCTGACAGTCGTTAATTTGGTTGGGGTTCAGGGGTTAAGTGGAATGGTTATGCTTACTCTGTTTCAGGAATTGAGTTGGAAGAAGAAGAAGCAAACAATGATGACAGTGACTCCACAATCAGGGGCCGTCTGATGAACCTGGTAGAAAAAGTGACGTACTTAAAGAAAAGGCAGAAAGAGAATCCAATGGAACCAGAAGCAAAGAAGCCCAGTGAGTGTTTCTAATGTTCCACACAATTGCCATTCAAGGGATGTCAGTTGGAACCCCATGGTTACAACAGCCAGAATGTATTACATTTCAACACCAGACATGCACACGAAAGCTTCTTTATTACATGTGATGACTTAATTGTAGTATTTAAGTTTAACATGGTATTTCTCCATGGTATTCTGCAAAGGTGTTTCATAAAGTCCATTGAAGTGATTGTCTGATTTTGATTTATTTTCAGCCACTCTTCAACAGTTGATCTCTGAGACAATGGTACGGTGGGCCCAAGAGTCAGTGATTGAAGATCCAGAGCTTGTTAGAGCCATGTTTGTCTTGCTGCATCGGCAGTATGATGGCATTGGCGAGCTCGTTCGTGCTTTACCCAAGACCTACACAATAAATAGAGTGTCTGTGGAGGACACAATAAATTTACTTGCTTCACTGGGCCAGATCAGATCTCTTCTAAGTGTTAGGATGGGTAAAGAAGAGGAAAAGTTGATGATCCGTGGGCTTGGGTGAGTGAGCAAAATTTAGCCTTTGTTTAGTTCAAGTAGATACATAATGTGTGCAATAGTATGGAAATTAATTAGAATTCAAATTTTAGGGGTGGTATAGAGTTGTGCCAAGAAATTTGTTCCTGGCTGGTAGCACTAAACAACCAGTGCATTAGTGTCACCATGTAATACTCTGCGACTCAAATCCATTGACCGCAGTGGAATGAATTTTGGAGTGAGAGTAGAATGTGTTGATGTCACCATATAGTGCATTTAGTACCACTAACCACTAATTTCTAGATATTACTCTTTTCAAACTGAGAAACAATTTGAATGTGATACAATGGATATTGAATGGCTGTTATTTCTGCGTAACATTCATCCCTCAAGCTCTTTTGGAGTGCTGGAGCTAGCACATTTTTGTCCATGGTGTAGCATAGTGTAGTATAGAGAGGACAATAGACTTATCTACCCACTCCTCCACAGGGTCACATTAAGGTCGATACTTTCAAAGTGGGGGAGGAGGTTCTCATCGTTAGATTGTAACTTGACACCATTTACCATTCTCTCTTGGAGCTAATTTTAACTTAATTCATCTATGGGGAAATGGATAGAAATTGACTTGTGCTCTGTCTTATTTTACTCTCCATTGAAGTCATTTGGATGAGGTGTAAAAAAACAATATTTCGTCCAAAGCTGTGAATTCCCCAGCTGGTGATCTGGATTAAAGTTATTCCCACTTATCTGATGGGAGGGTTTGAGGAAATTGAGAAAGCTGTTCTACAAAAGAGTTTTGCAAAGGAGATTACCTGTTCTCTAACAACTGACTTTCAAGCTCTGAATATAGTGAGGGGAGTGAAATGTCACGGCAGGGCACCCAGGCCTACTCTGAAAAGTCCTGATTTGTTTCTTAACCAAAATGCACGTATGTGAGAGCTCAACTATGCTGCAGATCTGAGAGAATAGTTCCTGATGTAAGGCAAGTGTTGGCGATGTGTTTACACAGCTCACACTGTTTGGGAGAGAGGCAGAATGTCTTCTTGGAGGTAGATTGCAGAACTCCTAAGAAATCATTCTAACATGTAGGCCAAGCATTAAAACAGCTATTTCATATTTAGGGAACTATACAAACGTCTTTGAATTTGGGCATTACAAAGAGTTAATAATAAATACATATTTGGTATGAGAAAAGAAAGCAGGTTTCTTGCCAACAGCCTTAGTCGTGGAAGAGATGTGGATGTTCTGGAAACTACAGTCTTAGCTAATGAGAAAAGCTGAACATGGAGCCCAACAGATTTTAGCTGCTGCACTCTGAAGGGATATTCTCATATTTCATATTTTTCATGACACAGAAAGGGGCTATTTAGCCCATTGAATCTATACTGTGTTTCATTGCAATCCCATCAATCCCATCCCCCCATCTATCCCATTAACCCATTAATTTCCCTGTAATCTATTCTCTCTCACATACCTGTTGACTCCCCACAATTCTGCTGCCACTCACCTGCCCAACGGCACATCTTTGGGAATGGGAGGAAACTGAAGCACCCCAGGGAAACCTGCACTATCACAGAGGGAACATGCAAACTCCACACAGACAGTACCTGGGATCAGGATTGAATCTGGATGGCATTAACCGCTGAATCACCATGTTTCCCCCATGTGATTCACGAAGGAGATCATTTGGTCCATCAAATCCAGGCTGGCTTTATGCAACAGAAATCCAGTGACTCCCACTCCCCCACCTATCACCCTATCGCCCTGTCAACATAGAATCAAAGAAAATTTACTTTGCAGAAGAAAACCATTTGGTCCACACCGATCGATAAAGAGATACACCACAATATGATTGAGTTCAGTTTCAAATTTGAAAGGAGAAGCTGATAGCAGGTGTGTCAATATTTCAGTGGAACAAAGGAAATTACAGTGGCATGAGAGAGAACTGGCCCAAATTGATTGGAAAAGTAAGCTAGTTGGAGGGACGGCAGAGCAGAAATGGATGGAATTTCTACAAGAAATAAGGAAAATGCAGGATAGATATATTCCAAGAAAAAAAAAGGTTATGAATGGAAAAATAGCAAAAATACGGATAATGAGAGAGGTTAAGGCTAAAGTAAAAGCAAAAGGGAGGGCATACAAGGAAGCAAAAATTAGTGGGAAAACAGAAGACTGGGAAACTTTTAAAAACTTAAACTAAGAAGGTCATTAGGAAAGAAAAGATGAATTGTGAAAGGAAGTTGGCAGATAACATTCAAAAAGATACCAAGAGTTTTTTTAAATATATGAAGAGTAAAAGAGAGACATGGGTTGATATAGGACCAATTGAAAACGGTGCGGGAGAGATTATGATGGATAACAAAGAGATGGCAGAGGAACTAAATGAGCATTTTGCATTGGTCTTCACTGTGGAGGACATCAGCAATATACCTGATAGTCAGGGGTCTCGGGATAGAACTGAGTTCAGTCAAGATTACTAGAGAGAAGGTGCTCAGGAAGCTAAATGGACTAAAGACAGATAAGTCTCACAGACCAGATGAGGTGCACCCCCGGGTTCTAAAGGAGGTGGCTTTAGAGATTGCGGAGGCATTGGTGATAATTTTCCAGGAATCATTAGACTCCGGCATGGTTCCGGGGGACTGGAGGGTTGCAAATGTAGTTCCACTGTATAAGAAAGGTGGGAGGCAGCATAAAGGAAATTACAGACCTATTAGTCTGACATCGGTGGTGGGAAAGTTATTGAAATCGACCCTCAAGGATGAGGTTATGGAATACCTAGAGGTGCAAGGTAAGATAGGTCCAAGCCAGCATGGTTTCGTGAAGGGAAGATCCTGCCTGACCAACCTATTGGAGTTTTTTGAGGAAATCTCAGGTAGGGTGGATAAGGGAGAGGCTGTGGTTGTTGTGTATTTAGACTTTCAAAAGGCCTTCCACAAGGTGCCGCACAAGAGGCTGCTTAATAAGATGAGAGCTCATGGAATTACAGGTAGGATATTTGAATAGGTGGAGCATTGGCTGGTAGGCAGAAAGCAAAGGGTGGGAATAAAGGGATCCTGTTCTGGTTGGCTACCGGTTACCAGTGGTGTTCCGCAGGGGTCGGTGTTGGGGCCGCTTCTTTTTACTTTGTACATTAATGATTTGGATAATGGAGTAAATGGTTTTGTGGCTAAATTTGCAGATGACACCAAGATAGGTGGAGAAGTAGGGAGTATTGAAGAAACAGGAAGGTTGCAGAGAGACTTAGATAGTTTAGGAGAATGGGCAAAGAAATGGCAAATGAGATTCAATGTTGAGAAATGTGCCGTTGTACACTTTGGAAAAAGAAATAAACGGGCAGATTATTATCTAGATGGGGAGAAAATTCAAAGTACAGAAGTGCAAAGGGACTTGGGGGTACTCTTGCAGGATACCCTAAAGGTTAACCACCAGGTCGGATCAGTGGTAAAGAAAGCGAATACTATGTTGGCATTCATTTCGAGAGGCATAGCATATAAAAGTAAGGAAGTGTTGATGAGGCTCTATGGGGCACTGGTGAGGCCTCATTTGGAGTACTGTGTGCAGTTTTGGGCCCCTTATCTTAGGAAGGATGTACTGATGTTGGGGAGGGTTTAGAAAAGATTTACGAGGATGATTCCCGGAATGAAAGGGCTTGAATATGATGATCGTTTGTCGGCTCTCGGACTGTACTCACTGGAGTACAGAAGAATGAGAGGGGACCTCATAGAAACATTTCGAATGTTGAAAGGACTGGACAGAGTAGATGTGGCTAAGCTGTTTCCCTTGGTGGGTGAGTCCAGGACTAGAGGGCACAGTCTTAGAATTAGAGGGTACTGGTTTAAAACAGAAATGAGGAAAAGTTTCTTTAGCCAGTGGGTGGTGAAATTATGGAATTCTTTGCCACATACAGCTGTGGAGGCCCAATCACTGGGGGTGTTTAAGAAGGAGATTGATAGGTATCTAATTAGTCAAGGTATCAAGGGATATGGGGATAAGGCTGGAAATTGGGGCTAGATAGGAATAGTTTTAGTTTAGCTCATGGAGCAGACTTGATGGACTGAATGGCCTACTGTGTCTTGTGATCTTGTGATCATCTAATCCTTCTTTCTTGCTCTTGGTTCATAGCCCAGCAGCATGCTGCTCTTCAAATGCATATCCAAGTACTGTTTAAATGTGATGAGTGTTTCACTTCTACCACACTTTCAGGCAGTGAGTTCCAGACCCCTGCCATTCTCTAGGTGAAAAACATTTTTCTCATCTCCCCTCTAATACTTCAACAATGACCAAGTCCATTCCCCACGGTTTTTTGACCCATCTCTAAAGGGAAGTGGATTCTTCCTATTTACTCCAGATCGGCCCCCATAAATTTATGTACCTCAGTTAAGTCACACCTTGGCCTCGTCCATTCTAAAGAAAACAACCCCATCCCTCTCTAATCATTACTTATCGCTTTAATTTTCCAGTCCTGCCTGCCTCCTCCTCTGTACTCTCTCTATTGCAACACGCCTTTAATGCATTTATCCATAGCCCTGTGATTAAAAAAAAAGAGCTTATGTTGCTGAAGAAAGAGCTGGAAGATGCACAAATATTAAAAATGAATCTACGTAGCCCTGAACAAAGCTTTGGGGGAGCTCAATAAATGGCCTTGTTGATTGGAAGGACACGATATTGCACACAATCAAGTTCTTGTATACACCCTCAGATGGATGTAAGAGCACAATTTGATTCGATGGCAGAGCAATGGGATTGAGAGGGTTGTGGGAAGAGAGTTAGTGGATCAAATGTTCTCTTTCTCTGTTGTGAAGAAGCACACAATAGAAGAAGAATCTAACTCGTTAGGACCTTGCACCTTATTGTCTGCCTGCACCGCACTTTCTTTGTAGCTTTGACACTTTACTCTGCATTCTGTATTGTTTGACCTTGTACTACCTCAATGCACTGTGTAATGAATTGATCTGTATGAACGATATGCAGGACAAGTTTTTCACTGTACCTCGGTACAAGTGAAAAAATAAACCAATTCCAATTTCAATTCCTTTATTGGTTTTCAACCAATTCCTGCTGTCATATGAATCCACCTCACATTTGTCCAATTCCTAATGTCATTATTAATCTGAGCAATATTTCAGTGAGAAGTGTTGTTTGTGTTTCAGTTGGTATCTCTCTTTACCCTCTGATTCAGAAGGTTCTGGGTTCCAGCCCACTCCAGAGACTTGAGCAGAGTTTCTTGGCTGACACCTCAGTGCATGAGTGGCGAAGTGTTACACTGTCAGGGTGCCATCCTTTGGATGACACATGAAATCAAGTTCTTGTCTGCACCCTTAGATGGATGTAAAGCATGTTTTGATTATATGGCAGAGCAATGGGACTGAGAGAGTTGTGGGCATGGAGTTAGTGGGTCAAATGTTCTCTTTTACTGTTGTGAAGATTCTGTGACTCAGACTTCTCAGAATATTTATTTGTAAAGTGCGTTAGTGCAGCAAAAATAGTAAGTTAGGTTGGCTCATTGCAGAACTGAAGAAAATGAGAACTCTCAGAGCTATGAAAGTAAAGGAACAATTGCAGAATAACTGTAGTGCAATAGACATCTAATATCTAAGTACATTGTGAACATTTATTCTATCAATGACTGTAGAGTTAACAGCCTTTTTTCTTTTGAAATTCATTTTAGCAGTAATTCAATTTTATAGTATCTTGGCTAATATTTGACAAAAATGATTTCATTTACTTTTCAGTGGTTCAATGTCCTTTATTTTTAAATTGAACATGATTATTTCTGCTACACCTGGCATTTTTTATTTTAAAATCAACAATTAAGTAATGGGAAAGGACTTTTCAGAGCAATCGATCAGTGCCCATTTGTGCTTAATAAGTATTTTATTCTCTTGTGTTTCCCATGAAGGGACATAATGAATAATAAAGTGTTTTACCAGCATCCCAATCTAATGAGAGCCCTGGGGATGCATGAGACAGTGATGGAAGTGATGGTGAATGTGCTCGGAGGTGGAGAATCTAAGGTAGATATGGTTAGATTTGATTGGAATGGCGCTGCCTCTTTTCTTCTCCTGTGTACATTTTTCTGCTGCATGTATTTTCCAAAAAAAATTAGAAGGGAATCAGTTAAAGTACGATTCAGCATTTTTCATCATAGATAATCTGAGAGGTCATTTACCATTGTAATGAGTTCTAGTTTTGTCCAACCAGAGCCCAGAAATTACGTTTTACCCTTAAGGGTGCACTAGACAGGTGCTGCATATAGTGCTAAAGCCCTACTGGGGGACCACCAAATAAAATCACAAAATTGAAAAAATTTACCTTTTAATAAAAAAAATCATTAGCTTGGTTTTCAGCCTGATTGCTGCATGCCTGGTGTCAGCTGCCTGCCGAGATCGCAGCTGCTGTGTTTTTGCTGCTTGGATTCATGGGGAGCAGACCTCAAACTTAAAGGATTTTCGTCAGAGCAGCCACAGTACAGCAGAGTTAAAGGCTGCTATGGAGATGGGGAAAAAAACAGGGTCTTCAGTGTGTGTGGAATCATCACTTCCTTTCTCACTAACATCCTCACAGGTTGTGTCTCGTCCCACAATTGTCCCATGTTACTGTGAGGCGTGGGTTCACTATAGAGGCAGAGATCACAGTATAAGAGTGCAGGGCATGTTTTATGCCAGTCTGCAATGAGCACTGTGAGATCCGACAAGGACATAACGATTATGCACAGCCTTGGGAACTCGGGGACAGCTGCAGACAGACACATATTGATGCCCCTTTAATTATTGACTTCCAGCCAACTTGGACTGGGGTTACAGAGTCATAGAGACATTCTGCAGGGAAACAGGTCATTCAGCCCACCACATCCACACCAACCAGTGGACACCCACCTGTATTAAACCCATCTTCCAGCACTTGGCCCATAGCCTTCTATGCCCAGGTGATTCAAGTGCTTGTCTAGACGCTTCTTAAATGCTGTCAGTGACTCTGCTTCCCCCACTCTCTCTGGCAGTGTATTATGGGTACTTGCCACTCTCTGGTAAAGAAAAGATCCCCTAAGTCTACATCCTCTGGTTTTATCTACTGATATGAGAAAAAGTTTCCTGCAGTCTAACCTGCTTCTGATATGAGGAAAGGTTTCCTGCAGTCTAACCAATCTATACCCCTCATAATAAACCTTATTCATGTCTCCTCTTAACCTCCACTCCAGGGAGACCAGTCTCTCCTCATAATTGAAAAGCACCATCCCAGGCAACTTCCTGGTCAATCTCCTCTGCACGCTCTTTTACGCTATCACAACTTTGTTCCTTACTTTATTGGGAGTTATAAACATGGGTCACTGGCTGAATATTATTGACTCAATTTCCACGACTAATACAGAAGTGACTGCTGTATATGTGATTGACATCACCATGTGTGTAGATAGGAGCAGAAAGTCATCAACCATGTTAAGGTGAATGGTGCCTGGTCCAATTTTCAGAAAGGCAGGGCATCCATTGGAAATGGTCACTAACATATTAAAACATGAGCAGAATGGATTTGAAGCATGAACTGTGCTTTAAAGAAATAGTTGCTTTTGGACCCCATTTCTTTTGAAGCTATTTATGTCCAGTGCTGAACCCAGGAAAATATTCTGAGTCAATATTCTCACTATTAATATTTAATTGTTTTAAAATTAAAATATCTAAACTTGGGTAAAGTAAAACAATAAACACATATATATTCAAAATTTACTTCCTAGTTTGTAGACAACTGTTCCTGATGTGAAAAAGGTACAAAACCTTTAGACACATCTTTATTGAAAAGAATAATGTCTTCAATGTCTTCAGTAGTTAGAGGCTTTTCCCCAGGGCTGAATTAGTGGCCACAAGAGGACATAGGTTTAAGGTGCTGGGGAGTAGATATAGAGGAGATGTCAGGGGTAAGTTTTTTACTCAGAGAGTGGTGAGTGCGTGGAATGGGCTGCCAGAAATGGTGGTGGAGGCGGATACGATAGGGTCTGTCAAGAGACTGTTAGATAGGTACATGGAGCTGAGTAAAATAGAGGGCTATGGGTAAGCCTAGTAACTTCTAGGGTAGGGACATGTTCAGCACAGCTTTGTGGGCTGAAGGGCATGAATTGTGCTGTGATTGTTCTATGTTCTATGTGTAGTAACCATATATGGTATTTCTAGACTGACAACTTTGCTTCTCAGTTGTTGTCCATTAAAAGCTTGGCCTCTGAATCTATTCTTTTTAGGAAATAATCTTCCCAAAGATGGTGGCCAACTGTTGCCGTTTCCTGTGCTATTTCTGCCGAATCAGTCGGCAGAATCAAAAAGCAATGTTTGACCACTTAAGCTACCTGTTGGAAAACAGCAGTGTTGGATTAGGTAAGGTGCAGGACATTTATTCCATTACAGATCTTACTATATTGTAAGTTATTGGGTATTTATTTTAGAATCAGTTTGTGATTTTGAACAATATCAAAAATATCTGAGCAGTTTAAGATGTGATTAAATTGGATGATTTATGAAAACTAAAATGTAAAAAGTTTTGTGTGTATGTTTTACAGTAAGCTGTCAAAAAATAAGTGCTTTACTGTATATTAGATAGAACTAAAAGTGGTTTTCTGTACTTTGGTGATTGAAATTCTGAATGAATAGAAATGGAGAACAGATATTAAGTGCACAATGCAATTTATGCCCATGGAATGAGCTTAAAAAAAAGAAAGTTGGTAAAATTTATTACCAATGTACAATATATAAACTGGTTGCAAAAACTGAACAATACCAGAAGGATGACTCTATCACAAAGGTGCAATAAGGCATATTCTCCTGAGGTTGTAGTTCAGACGCTCTGCTCGGGTAGAGTTGATGAAATCTTGAAATTAAACTGTTGCATTATATGCTGAGTACAGATTATGTTTGCCTTCACTTCCTCCCTTGATATCTTAGACATTAATAAATCTAAAACAAATGGATTAATGCCACCATAGATTACAAATGAAAGAATTTCAAACAGATCTAACAAATCATAATCTCAACATATCCATCTTTAATTCAAGCTGTATCAGAGAAGGAAGTTTTAAATTATCCACTGGTTGCAACAAACCTTGTTTTTCAATTCCCAGCTGTGAACTCCTTTAAGAAAGCTATAATCTACCATACATTAAGTTCTTCAGTTGGACTTTTAGATGGAGCAACCACCTTGGATTGGTGTATTAGTGGTGTTATACCTCGCATGCAGGGTTGACATGAATAAATTCAGACAAACCTTTTGAATTACATTCGTCTTTGAGAAGTTGCACTGTTCTGTGAAAGATGAAATTATCAGTCATTGGTATTGACTGGTGAGTGAGAGAGAAAATAACCCAATAGCCCAAGTAATCCAATTTCTTACAGGGGCAAATGCATGGCAGTTGCTTTATTCAATGTCAGTATTCAGTGATGGTTAACTGGAATATGATTTAATATTTGGCACTCAGCCTCATGCCAAGAGAGCTAAATCCACATTGAAACTAAAATTCATGGTTTCTCAATCAGTTACTGTTACAGTGCTAACGATCACATTAAAAGAAAAGATATCATCTTTGTTTTCTGTATTTTGTTTGAAGAAGGGTAAATTACACGATTCTTTTGTCAAATATTGAACAACGCACAAAACATTTATAAACCTGTTACTCACATTCTGTAATTTTTTTTCACAGCATCTCCTTCCATGCGAGGTTCCACTCCTTTAGACGTTGCTGCAGCATCTGTGATGGACAACAATGAGCTTGCCCTAGCATTGCGAGAGCCTGATTTAGAAAAAGTAATTTTCATTCTTCCAAATCTAGTTACTGGTGGTTAATTTCATTATTGATTAAGATAGATTTGTTTAAATCCACACAATGTTCAGTTCGAGACTTAAAAAGTGAACTGAAGTCACATCTTACAGCATTGGGCCTATAAAAGGACACAATATAATGCTGAAGTGTGCAAATAAACTCTAATTTATATTGGGAAGAAATCTGGTACCCATTTGCTGAATGGGTCTCCCTAAGTCAATTTCATATCCCTAATCGCATTACCTCTTTTTATTCCATGAGTTTCGCTTTTTCTGGCAAGCTTGTCCATTCTCACAGAATCAAGTGCCTTGCCCTCTTCAACCCTCAGTGACATTAGGCGAGCAGAGTTGAGTAAATCAACACTGTCTTTTCTTCATTAATTGGTACTTGTTTAAAGAGCAATTCATTTTGTTCCTGATCATCATTTCTGGCAGCTTCCTCACTAGCCTGCTCTGGAAGGGTTTTGTTTCTTTGCATCCTTTTTTGAACTTACCATTTCTCCTGGCTTTTACCATTTATTATCACATTGGTATCTATTTTGCTCAGTTCTCTAAGGTGTCCGACTCTTCTTCCAGATTTAAAAATAGTAATACTCATTTCCTTTCTCAGTGCTGTCAAACCTACTATATATAAACAGCACTTCAATTCATAAGTGTGTTTGCTGTTCAATGCTTGAACTCTCAGAGCCACAGCAAGGCCATTGACCTTACCATTGACTTGAGAAGCCCTCAAGCAGTGGTCATGATTGCCTAGGGAAATCTAGAGGCTTCCTCCAGCACATTCAATGAAAAGTAGTCTGTAACTTAATGGCTTGTAGCATAATGAGGACAACATTTAAACCCACTATTTTTTTAGAAGTGGAATAATTTTAGGTTTAAATGGAACTGATGCTACCTAATTGCAAATAAACAGAAATGTTTACCAAGACCTTTGCATCAACTTCTTGTGCCTTTAAGAAGCTCATCATGCCAGTCTTCTGCCAAGGTCCACAAGGATCTTCTGGCAGATGTGCCCATAACTGGGCTATTCCCCGGCAGTGACTCTGGTCCGCTCAGCAGAGGCTAGCCTCAGAACCACGCTCTGCATTGTGGTCTCCCCATGGAGTCCATTGGAGCAATGCAAACTTCTGCACGTATCCCAGCTCCCAGGGTAGGAAATCCAAGTGCTGAGCTTGTGACAGGTAAGCCTAGCCTAAGTCCAGTGGACCACTTGAAATGAATGGGAGAAATCATCTGCTGATAGAAGAGTAAGCAAAGCTTTTTTTAAATTTTAATTAAGCTCATTTAAATGTTCTTAATTATTTTTGTATGCATTTGTTTGTAGTCTTTCAGCTTTTAACATTTTAACATTTTTATTTTTTAATAGATCCTGAATGATGTTGAGTATTTGCAAATTTGAGATGTTGTCACATTGTCACATGGCAGCTTTGAGAGCTGGTGAGCCTGAGGGTGGAGTCTCAACCCCTGTTAAAGTCATGTGAAAGCAGAGCTGCCCACTGCCACCGGTCTTACCTATGACCTCCTGGTGGAAGACTGGGCCCAGGACCACGCTGGTCTTGATCATGGGCAACGTGATCTCGTGGCAGTGGAAGACCTGCCCCCTGTATTACTCAGCCTTCATACATGATTGGCACTGTGGGACCATCTCTTTCAAGATCCAAATGTCCTGTCGTACCTTGTCTTCTATAGCTATTCTAGAATTTGAAGACTATTTCAATAAACCAAACATTTTCGCAAGCACCACCAATGCAGAATGGAGGTACGTGCTGATTTCTGATAATATTCTGTTCCCTAGGTTGTTCAGTACTTGGCTGGATGTGGCTTGCAGAGCTGTGCCATGCTGGTTGCCAAGGGTTACCCAGATATCGGGTGGAATCCTGTGGAAGGGGAGCGATATTTGGATTTTCTCCGTTTTGCTGTATTTTGCAATGGTAAGATTCTATCTAAAAGTATGTTCCATAAAAGTGAAGACTTTGTAAGCAGTGTAGAGTAATAAGTTTCACTCACATCTTGATAAAAGGAGGAATAAAACAGAGGACATGGTACATTCTAAGTTTATTTATTCCTTGCATATCGAAAGATTAACACAAGCAGAAGCAACACAGCCAAATAGAGTCATGGTCTGATGCACACCAGTCAGAGGTTGAAGCTTTTCATGAGAAACAATACTCGCAGGGATATAGAAAGCAGCCTACTCTGCAGCAGTTTGACATATTATTTTATTCTGGTTTATTATACATGAGGTCAGAAACACCAGTTGGCCAAAAGAGATAGGCTATCCACGAAAATACTTGGTTCGTTCTCAAGCGGGGGTGTGGAGACTGAAAAGAGTTGAAATTATAAGGGTAATAGGAAAGAGTTCTCAGTTACTCACAAAGTCACAGTATTCCTGAGGATACAGACTATGGTAAAAATACATATGAATCATGAAGTCACAGCCCTGGAGTGGATTTGTGTCTGTGCTTTCAATATCCTGGATAATTCTGCAAAACAACTTCCAAGCATTCCTTTACTTATTCATTTGCCTCTCTGTGATTGTATGAGTTGCCCACACACGATCATTTAAATCTATAGATCGAATAAGTAAGTAACATGATCTAACATCACGGCAGGGTGATGGGGACTTCCCTCATGAAACTGTTGTAAGATATTTTTGGAGGATACAGGTGTGGCACAGTACTGATGCTGGTAGGGCTGCTGCCTCACGTCCAGTGACCCATGTTCAATCCTGACTTCTGGTGCTGCCTGTGTGGAGTTTCCATGTGACCACGTGAGTTTCCTCTGGGTGCCCCGGCTTGCTTCTACATCTCAAAGACGTGCAGGGTTGGTTGGTTAATTGGCGATTGTGAATTGCCCCTGCTGTGTAAATAAGCGGTGGAACCTGGGTGGAGTTGATTGGAATGAGGGGAGAATAAAATAGAATCAGTGTAGGATTAGTACAAATGGTTGCTTGATGGTTGGTGTGGATTCAGTGGGATGAAGGGCCGATTTCCATGCCATATGACTCTATGATAGGGTGTGTTTAATGGATTCTCAGGCTAATTAAAGTCAATATGAATGCTGCTTCCATGGACATTACCAACATGATACCTGAAAATAGAGGGTTAATCCTGCAAGGCAAAAGGGTTTCAATGGTTCAGTCACTACCTGCACCAAGGGGCAAGGCCACCTACACCCACTGAGACTATGTTCAGGCGTTCAGAGCCTGAGCTCTCATCACTATATACTGAGACCATCTGTGACAAGGTTTGATCCTTCTGCCTTCTGACTCAGACATGGGAGTAAAACCTCTGAACCAAAGGCTCGTTCCAATTCAGTAGCAGCTTCAGGTGAATGCTGTAGATTTTTACAAAAGTACCCTCCCTGTTCAGAGCTCTGCAGCTGGAAATATGTCCGGATTTGAGCATGAACATACCATTTGACCAAAATCTCCACTGAAGGGCCAAAGTCTAGAGACTTCCTCTACTTGGCTACTTTTCATTTGTTAATTGTTTTCTGAAGGTGCATTCTTGTGCTGGGAAATCCCACAACTACCAATCATCTTTGAGGGCATTCTTAATCGCACTTGAACTAGAATATTATCAAGAAGTTCAACAATCTGAAGTATCATGGCTAAGCTTTCTCAGCTGAGATCCACAAAATCATGTTTTCTGGCATGTTTCACTGATTACCAATCAAATCGAGTAATCTTGGTTGATTCTAAGAGAATCAAGAGATACAGAGAACAAAATTATTGTGCTAATCTGGCTGAAATCAACAACCTAGCTAGGCTGGCAATTCAGTCATGGACATTACAGTACTACTCTCATTCCCCACATTTGTCAGCCAAACCTTGAGTGGAGCTGAAATCACTATCGGAAATAACATAACAAATCCTTGAAATAATAGAATATGAAGTGAAGGCTTGATTTGCAGATTTTTATTGTGCTGGTATTTTTCCCCTTGGAAATAGTACTGCAGAAATATTTATTTTTGACATTTTTGTAACAAAATAACACTTCCTGAATCTTTTCTATGTAAAAAGGAAAATGTGCTATTATTTAGTAGTGATTTTATGATAATAGTGAATGTGTGGTGTGTTCTCAGTGGACAATCACCATCAGAGTTGTAGCTTTATGAGCCAGTAAATTGAACTCAAGAATAAATGTGCTCGAACGTGTGATTTACTTCCATTACGCACTGGGCAAGGACTGACATTTCTCTCATATTAAGTACTGAGTAATAGCTGTATGCCTTGATACTGACTGCGCTGAATGAATGCACCAGGCTGGTACGTCATACATCCATGTAAAACAGAACTGATATTCAATTGCTGAGGTATGGTGATGATAAACAAACTTGCCTTTAATTTATTTTTGCAATTCAGTTGGCTGTGGAACCTACTTAAGAGTTGCAAGCTGACCATTAGTGCAATGTACTAATTGGTAAATGACACTGCTGTACCAATGTTAGCTTTTATATTATGTGCACCATTGTACTTTAAAATTAAAATCATCAATAACATTCAATGCAATTCTGTTACATCAGTTCAGTTAAATTCAGTTGCATGTACACATCCTTAAGTAGATTAATTGAATAATTCCATATTTTTTCATTATTTTAAGATTTATTTTAAGCTTCATTTAATTTCTAATTTGCTTATGTTTATTGTTCATCTGTTTAAGAAACTTATTTGATATCTCCCAAGTTGTTTGTGTTGTGTTGCAACATCTACTTATGAACCTAATGTTGGTTTTGAAGTACATTTTGATTTAACGGTAATTCTATTTTAATGCATGTGACATCTTAGCCTTGTATTGTTTCTGCCATTTTCAGGTGAGAGTGTGGAAGAAAATGCCAATGAGGTTGTAAGATTGTTGATTCGTCGCCCCGAGTGCTTTGGTCCAGCCCTGCGAGGAGAAGGTGGGGATGGGCTTCTATCAGCTATGGAGGAAGCCATAAGGATCTCTGAAGACCCAGCGAGAGATGGCCTTTCACCGTCTGGTGAATCTAGTAGAAGTCTGTGAGTCGAACAAGTGACGTCCTTTAATGCCAAGCATTTGCTGATCATAGGTGTTATGTCCATGGTACTCTTTAGATTATTTTTATGATCTTCCACCTAACCTCAAAGAAACAAAGTACAAAACCTTTCAGTCTAATTTTTTTTGGTGGGTCACCTTTGATCAACAGTAAAAAGCATCAAAAGCCATTAAAGGAAATGCTGAAAAAACTCAGCAGGTCAGGCAGCATCTGTGGAAAGAGAAACAATTAATGTTTTGGATCTGGTCCTCAGAGGGATGCAGATCTGAAACATTGATTGTTTCTCTTTCCACAAATGCTGCCTGATCTGCTGAGCTTTCTCCAGCATTTTTTTTTCAGATTTCTAGAATTTTCTGGTTTTTTTTAAATTTTCAAAATCTATTATAGGTTCGCTCATAGGTTTATTCAGAATGAAACATCAGACCTGGAGTCGGGCATTAAGTGTGTTGGCCTCTTCCACCACCCAGTGCGATTACAGTGAACTAGATCTCAACTGGGTGCACTCACCTTTGTCCTGTAATCCTTAAAACTAGTAAATCTTAGGTTTGAAATTTCCACTGGACCCAGCTTTTCGCTGGTAATCCTGTATATGAACCATTGCTTCCTGATATCACTCCTGGCCCCAGTCGCTCAGCAGCAATTTTAAGATTATGAATAAAGTCACTCATTATCTCCCCTTACGTCAAATATGTTTCGAATAGAGCAACTTGTCATTGATGAATTAATAAGGCCAGCAATGTGGGAGAATTGAATTAATGTCAGCAGTCATAGTAAGATGTTTAAACAATTAAGTGCTTCAGGTAATTAAACTCTTCCACGCTGTTTAACTTGGAGTAACTTCCCTGAGGTATGTTCTGAACTTGCAGTTTACTGTAAAAGATGAGAAAGATCACCAAAAATTAATTCCATCATTAACTTTTCTTAAATTGATAATGGCAATCAACTTTGAAGTTTAAAGATGTGCATTCCTGAAAAAGCCACATTTATGAATTAAAAATTGTGGGGTAAACTCCTTTCTCTACCAAAAATCTGAAAGGCCCTGCTTTTCTATAACCTAGTCATAAAATTGCATTCGCAAATATGAACTGGTTAAACTAGTGCACTTCCGTAATTTATTGCAAGGATTTCAGTGATAAGGGAAGCCATTTTACATTGGGTTTTTTTGCAACAGTTGGTGGTTTTGTTGGAAATTCCCAAACATGCACAGCCAGCCCATGGTTAGTGATACCAAATGATAAAATCATTAATGGCAAACAGCCTAATACACCCTCAGCCACTGCTAACAGGGAAAAGATCCCTCCTTGAAGGTCAACAGTCTGCCAGTGTGACAATGAAAAGGATTGAAAGAGATACTTAAACACAATTATGTAAAATGCCTCTCTCTAAGTCCAATCATTTTTACATTTCTTTCATTGTACATGTTGCTACTTTATAATATTCTATTTGCATTTTTATGTGTTTGTGTATTGAAGTGTGTGACTAGCTGTTGGTATTACCTGATTCACAGCCTCTTATAATACAGATGACATCGTGCGACATGCTATTGTCTCATACTTTTGTTTAATAGGGATACTGAAGAAGAGGAAGATGATACAATTCATATGGGGAACGCTATTATGACCTTCTATTCTGCTTTAATTGATTTATTGGGTCGGTGTGCACCAGAGATCCATGTAAGTAGCAAGTCAACTCCAGAAAGAACTTCGGTGATGGTCTGAAAGTTACCCAGTCCAAAGTTCGATTCTGTTAATAGGTTCTCATAAACTAAGTTGCTTTGAGGAGAAATTCCACATAGTTACTTTTCTTTACAGTGAAGTTAAATATATCTAATTCTGATACTTCTTCTCAGAACTGAATACAGACTGCCATGTATCTTTCCAAACCTGAGAATGTAGTGCAGGCAAATAGAAGAGTTCATGTGCATTCTCTTGGAATAAAATGTTAGCAATATTAACTAAGTGTTCAGTAAAGCAAATTTGATTGACATCATTGAGTATTTGACCATGTACAACTGGAACAGTTCTTGAACAGGACGTAATGAGCAGCAACCAGAAGTACTTTTGTAAAAGATCAAGAGTTTATTAAGTATTTAACAACAGGCTATAGTTAACAAGTAGCTCACTGCCCTTGATTATTGGAACCACTTGGACACAGGTGAGGTTATCTTTGGATTTTCATGCCAGTGTTGGAGTTAGGATTGGATGTAGGCCTCTCAGCCCCTAGAGCCTGAAAAAGGGTATGTCTCAACTGACTGTACCCTCAACTTTGTATTCCTGCCTATCTCAGTAACCACGAACCGCCTTGCCTATCAGAATCTATCAATCTTTCATGCAGTCCTAAAGCCAGTATGAATCTAAGGATTAGTTTCATCCTTGATTTGCCAGGGAAAGGCAACTCAATCAATATCTATATGGAGTTCACATAGTTCCATTGGCTCTAGTGGTCAAAATGCCATTTCAAAGTAAGTTAAAGTCGAGTTTATTGTCAGACGTACAGGTACATGTACACACAGTTGCAATGAAAAACTTACTTGCAGCAGCATCACAGGTATATGGCATCATATAAGCAGCATTCACAAGAAAAACATAAGCATAAATTATACACAATTTTTACAAGAAAGAACACAATTAGAACAGAGAAAAAACAAAGCCCATTTTAATGCAAAGTGATCAAAGCGGTCATGATGTTGCTAAACTGTAGTGATTAGGGTTGATATTTCCACTAAACACCACATGTGACATTTCATTTCCTTCCAGATTAGCACCTCATGGCCATTGTTTACCATTATAAGATAAGATATTTATTTATTAGTCACATGTACATCAAAACACACAGTGAAATGTGTCTTTTTGCGTTACTGAGACTGTGCTGGGGGCAGCCCGCAAGTGCCGCCACACTTCTGGCGCCAACATAGCATGCCCACAACTCCTAACCTGTACGTCTTTGGAATGTGGGAGGAAACCGGAGCACCCGGAGGAAACCCTCGTAGACATGGGGAGAACATATAAACTCCTTGCAGACAGCGGCGGAATTGAACCCAGGTCGCTGGTGCTGTAATAGCGTTACGCTAACCGCCACATGACCGTGCCACCATTACCTCCCTCATGTGGCTACATTGCCTTCTTAACAATAAGGTAGACAACTTGTTTATTACATTAAGAGATTTAATATGAGCAGACATCAAGGTTTACTGCATAAAAAGTCTACTTTAACAACAAGGTGTTTATAACTCATCTCAGTTCTGCAGTATCTCCTTTGGTAACTGCAAAATCAATGGCCCTTACCAATGTTAACAGAAACACGCAGCTCCAGGTGTGGTCGGTTGATTATCACACAATTCTTTAATCCTTAATTTACTTAGCCAAGCTTCCCATCATGCCTTTTAATTTTACAACTACTCACAAATAAAAAATCAAAAGTGATTCGTCAGGTACTACAGGATTTTCTTGAGCACATTGTTCAGAGGTATTCGTGAAACAATAGTGATGCAGACCTGAAGTTATGAGTGAATGATAGCTTTGGTCTTCATTTTCTCTCTAATGTATTCTCCACAATTCAGGTTGACACATCCCAAGTCTTAATACCTATGAATCCTGTTCTCTTGCTTAACTTATCATTGCTCCAATTGAAGACAAGATCTTTGGTTCCCTGCAGAAGTCCAGAGATACTTGGTTTCAGAATTAAAAGGCATTTTAAGCAGATTCTTGTATTTATGCCGACGATGTTTCATGAGTCCCTCAAGGTAAGGCAGGCGGATCAGGAACAGAGAGTTCTGGTCAACAGATCAAACCATTTTTGGAGCAGTGGGTTTCAGATTAGTACTGGCAAAAGTCTGATAACTTATTGACTTCCTGTAGTTGAGGCAGAGAGGAGAGACTCAGGAAAGGGAAGAGCAAAAATTACCACAGAAATAGGAACATCACCCTTACTAAAGCACATTGGTATTCTTGTCACACCATTTGTGTGTAGTTTCCCAGATTTAAGTATCTCAACTTTTATTTGTTTTGTTTTTATTGCAATAGCTCATAAATGCTGGTAAAGGTGAGGCAATACGGATTAAATCCATTCTCCGGTCCTTGATTCCTCTGGAAGACCTGGAAGGAGTTATCAGCATTCCCTTCCAGATGCCAACAGTTGCTAAGGGTGAGTTAGCCACCCTGAAAGAAGGCTTTATGTTAACTGATTTTATTGTAGCTGATGAAAAAAATTAATTACAATATTATGTCTTTAGCAGATTGCAATTCATGAAATGGAAGCCAACTTAGAGACTTTTTGGATTTTGCTGAGGAATAAGAGGCAATGAATTGATTAGGGTCTTGAACCAGAATTGGTGAAAATAGTCTCTGATAATTTACAAAGTACTAATACTGCTCAGAGAGGATTATTGACTACTTGAAGCAATGATTGTACGATTATGTTCCAGTGTCTACTAAAGTACATTTGATGAAAGGGAACAGATCAAATAAATTATTCTCATTGGCAGTCACCACTTGTAATACGAATGGTTCAAGCTAAGGTCTTTAACAACATTGGTTTGCAGATAATTTTGATTGACAATTCAATATCTTGAAATGAGTGCAAAAGAAGTGCTTAGAAGGTTATTAAAATTGGTATGGAAAGAACAAATGCAAAATAGAATTGAAAATAAGATAATTTTCTGATATAAAAAAAGAAAATGTTGGAATTATTTCACAGGTCAGGTTGCATTTGTGAAGAGAGAAACAGATAATGTTTGAAGTGGATGACCATTCACTTGGTCTGTTGTATTTTAAAGTGATTTTTACTTGCCACCAATGATTGCAAAATAGCAGGAACATAACTCAATTGAAGAAACTTATTTCACTCACATACAATGGTTCAAAATTGTAACGTTTACAGCTCGTTCAAACAGTATTGCTTTGAACAATGATACGCAATTTGATTTTGGGTGACAAATCTTGGTGAACTTATTTACATAAACTGCATTGGAACAATACATGCATACTAATTATTTTCTTTAAATGACATTTTTGGCATATTGCAGATAAACTACTGCAGGCTGTAATTTGTACTAAGCAAAAGTGATGTACGTGGGACATTATAGTGAGATAATCTGCCCATTTAAAATACGTTCACTGCCTCTCATGTAATCAGACTTCAAACTCTGTAAACAGAGTCAGATAAAATACACTTTGGCTCAGAAAATGTAAATGGCAAATCAAAGGATTTGGCCCAATTTTTTTCCCAACAATGTAGCTGAACTCATGACTTGAGCACCAGATAACAGATCAGTTAACATTGTATACTTTATTGGAATGAAAATCAAATGCAGCAGGTAACCTGTGGGTGACATGCTCTGACAGAATGCAGTCCTTGTGGTGAAGACATTTTTTCCTGTGTATTCATATTATTTTAAGGTTCTTTTTATCTGATAGATTTGTGGAATATAATGCTAATATTGATTTATTAATCTTTGAAATTGACATTGACCCATTGTCATTTTATTTGTTCTGTCACAGAACATAGAACGTTACAGCACAGTACAGGCCCTTCGGCCCATGATGTTGTGCCGACATTTTATCCTGCTCTAAGATCTATCTAACCCTTCCCTCCCACATAGCCCTCCATTTGTCCATCATTCATGTGGCTATCTAAGAGTCTCTTGAATGTCCCTAATGTATCTGCTTCCACCACCTCTGCCGGCAGTGCATTCCATGCACGCGCCGCTCTCTGTGTAAAAAAACTTACCTCTGACACCCCCCCATACCTTCCTCCAATCACCTTAAAATTATGCCCCCTCATGTTAGCCATTTTCACCCCGGGAAACAGTCTCTGACTGTCCACTTGATCTATGCCTCTTATCACCTTGTACACCTCTATCCAGTCACCTCTCATCCTCCTTCTCTCCAAAGAGAAAAGCCTTACGCACTCAACCTAAAAGACATGTTCTCCAATCCAGGCAGCATTCTAGTAAATCTCCTCTGCACCATCTCTAAATCTTCCACATCCTTCTTATAATGAGGTGACCAGAACTGAACACAATACTCCAAGTGTGGTCTAACCAGAGTTTTATAGAGCTGCAACATTGCCTTGTGGCTCTTGAATTCAATACCCTGACTAATGAAGGCCAACACACCATACACCTCCTTAACAACCCTATCAACCTGTGCAGCAATCTTGAGGGATCTATGGATGTGGACCCCAAGAACCTTCTGTTCCTCCAGACTGCTAAGAGTCCTGCTGTTAACCTTGTATTGTGCCTTCAAATTGTATCTTCCAAAGTGTATCACTTCACACTTTTCTGGGTTGAACTCCATCTGCCACTTCTCAGCCCAGCTCTGCATCCTATTGATGTTCTGTTGTAACCTACAACAACCTTCTATTATCTTCATTATTGTTATTACAGTTAATCCTTGTATAGCAAGTTTGCAACTTAGTGGGGTTTTGTAATTAACAAGATTTTTTTTTTAATTTTATGGATGTGGATGTTGTTGGTTAGGCCAGTACTTATTGCGCTTCCCTAGGTGGTGAGCCATTCTTTTCAACCACTGCAGTCCTTCAGTTGAAGGTACTCTCACCTTGCACTTGGGTAAGGAGTTCCAGGATTTAGATCCATCAACTATAAAGGATCCATTTACTACTCAGGATGGTGTGTTACTTGGAAGGATACTTAAAGATTGAGATCTTCCCATGTACATGCTGCACTTGCCCTTCTTGGTGTTAGAGAGGTGCTGTTGGAGTAGCCTGGGTAAGCATCTGCAATGCATCTGTGAGATGCTGCACACTGCAGCTGTGATGTGCCAGTGGTAGAAGGAGAAAATGTTCAGGTCGGTGGATGGGCTCCCAAACAATCAGGCTGCTTTGTCCTGGACGGTGTTGAGCTTCTTGAGTGTTGGAGCTGCACTCATCCAGGCAAGAGGAGAATCCCTGAATTGTGCCTTGGAGATTGTTAAACTCTTTGTGGAACCAGGAGATGGGTCACTTACTACATGATACCCAGCTTTCAAATTGGTCTTGTAGCTGTTGTATTTATGAGGCTGGTCCAGTTAAATATCTGGCCAGTGATGTCAGCCTGGTTGTGGACCATGGTGGATTCAGTGATGGTAATGTTGTTGAATTGGAAGGATGGGTAGTTAGGCTTTCTATTGTAGGAGATGATGACTGGCACACATGGGGTGTGAAAGTTACTTACTGATTATCGGTCTGTGCCTGCATGTCATTTACTTGCTTCCAGTAGACATGGACTGCTTCACTTGCTGAGGAGTTGTGAATGGAATTGAACATTGTGTAATTATCAGCATCCCCACTTTTGACCTTTCAATGGAAGGATGTTTATGGAAGGAAGATTATATTAAATTAGTATGTCATGGAAATGATGCAAGGCTTTCTGTTTATTAAACATATGTAAAATTTTTGCCTTGTTGATGTGCATTTTTTGTGGAAAGCCTACATGCTTATTGATTGATAACAGGAGGTAGAGTCCCTGATACCATATATAGATGGAGTTAAATGACGTTGTGGATTTGAACAGTTGCACAGGCTTGGTTCCTCCTGCACTGCTGGGTTTTTGATTGCATTACCATCCGGTGGTTGTGAGTAGGTGGATGGTCTCCCAGGGCAGGTGAAGCATCAGAATAAATGTTGTCCTATCCTAATGGTTGACTGAAAAATCATCATCATCGGAAATGAGGATGTAGCTCTTTTGCTTCTCCGTCAGAAAGTTGTGGGTTGAAGTCTTACTCCAAGGGCTTGGCTGCAAAAATCAAGGTTGACTGCGCAATACACCACTGAGAGAGTGTAGACTGTTGGAGGCACTGCCTTTGGGATGAGATGTTAAAATGTAACTTACACCTACCCTGGATGAACACTTGAAATGCTGATTGCTGGGGAGTAGGATAAGCCGAAATGGCTCATGTTTTGCTGGCGTAAACATGATGTCCTCTTCATGGCTGTAGGTTTCTTAGATTTTATCACTTCTCTCCCCTCTCAAATAGATATAAAAGAACTCACGGTGCTGTTTTGAAGCATGACACCCTTTCTTAACATCCTAACCAACATTTATCTCTCTTCCAAAATTACAAAAGCTGTAACTACTATTTGTGGAAGCTTGCTGTGCAGCATTTGGCTGCCAAGTATTCTACATTGTGACAGAGATTGCCCTTCAAGTGTACTTTGGCTGTAAACCACTCCTCTTGAGGTTGAGAAGGGTATCATATAAATGCAAAGGATGTTCACTGATTGGGATGTTTCTGCATTGATGAAAGAAAACAAAATTAACAAAGCTTGAAAAGAAAATTTTGGGACTTTCTGGAAGTATTTAGTAAATATTGTTATTTTCTTCCAGATGGGACAGTTGTGGAGCCTGACATGTCGGCTGGATTCTGCCCTGACCACAAGGCAGCCATGGTTTTGTTCCTGGAGAGGGTCTATGGGATTGAAGAGCAAGATTTCCTTTTACATCTTTTGGAGGTTGGCTTTTTGCCAGATCTCCGTGCTGCTGCTTCTCTGGACACGGTGGGTAGATAAGAGACCTCTGAGGTTTAATTGGCATCACGTCTCTTCATGTTTCTGTCAATGTGATGGAAGTTTAGTGGTGTTTCAGGATTTCAGCCACTTGTGCTGAAAATAAGCCTGAAAGAAACCAAGGTGTGTTCTAAACAGAAACTTCCAAGCAAGTGGATAAAAAGATGAATTCATTATTGTTCCTGCCACTCAGAATTAGGTGAAGTGTAATGGTGAATGTGTATACAGGCAGTCCTCAAGTTATGACAGTGTGTTGTTCCGGAGAACTGTTCGTAACCTGAACTGTAAGTCGGAAATGAACAACAGTGTGTTGGAGAGGATCACAGAAACAGATGTGGAGACATAGAAGACTACAGATGCTGGAATCTGGAGCAACAGACAATCCGCTGGAGGAACTCAGTGGGTTGAGCAGCACTGGTGGGATGCAGCTGCAGCTGTGGGACACAGAAACAGCTGTGATGGGAGAGCAAGCAGCCGCGGAAAGAGTGGCCGCAAGCTGGCCTCACTGATGCAATGTGTGAGCAAGTGAGTCTGCTCAGCACTCTCAGCTCTCAGCCCAATCCCCGATTGTTGTGGTTCGAATGGGGGAAAGGGGAGAGGGAGAAAGTAGGGTAGAGAAGGCACGGGGAAATGCCCCACTCCATTCCCACCCAGCAGAAGGTGACTGTGGCCCCGCAGCAGTCGGCAGATCCATTCCCCTGGTCCCCCAAACACTCGTTTGTATAAATGCGCATTTGAAACTTGCAGTTTTAACACTGCCTTACTTGAGGGACATTTTTTGTCAGCATTTTCTTGGGAATAGTGGGACGATAAAACATTAATAATATATCCACTTGAGCTGAACGTGTGACAGAATAATTATAGAATTTGTCTTCCCTCAGTGGGATTCTGACTGGAGCAAACATTTTAAACAGCTTATACGCAGAATTAAGTATTAATCGTTACATGACTGCCACTGCTAGATTTTAGATGATAAATGTAGAGCATCACTCAGAAAGACATACATTGGCACAGCATTGAAAGCTGTTGGCAAAATCATATGTCAAAACTCATTGCTGACTCTGTATATCATATGGAGACAACACTGCAATACCATTTTATCATGTTATACTTCTGCAAAACTAATCTGTTTCCAGGACCAGCAATGCATTTCCTAAATAGTACACAAGGGGCATTTTTACAGAGTACTATTCCCAATGTAGAGCCTTTCCCATTGTGAGAACATTTGAATTTGGGCAAATGCTCACCCAACATACTCTCATTTTTCATCCATTTACTTTCAATGCATTTTCCCTTCCAAGTGTAATCATAAATGTTTCCACTTAGTGTCATAGTGGGAAATGAGGTCACCACCACAGCACCTCTACTTCCTCAGAAGGCTAAGGAAATTCGGCATGTCCCCGATGATCCTCACCAATTTTTACAGATGCACCATAGAAAGCATCTTGTCTGGATGCATCACAGCTTGGTACGGCAACTGCTCTGCCCAAGACCGCAAGAAACTGCAGAGAGTTGTGGACACAGCCTAGCACATCTTGGAAACCAGCCTCCCCTCCCTGCCTTGGTGAAACAGCCAGCATAATCAAGGACCTTCCCACCCTGGTCATTCTCTCTTCTCCCACCTTCCATCGGGCAGAGAATACAAATGCTTGAGAACACAGACCACCAGGCTCAAGGACAGCTTCTGTCCCGCTTTATAAGATTCTTGAACGTGCCTCTTATATGCTAAAGATGATCTCTCAGCCTACCTCATCATGGTCCTTGCACTTTATTTGTCTGCCTGCACTGCACTTTCTCTCTGACTGTAACACTATATTCTGCATTCTGCTTTTTTACCTTTTGCACTACCTCAATGTACTTATGTATTGAATGATCTGTCTGGATGGCATGCAAACAAAAACTTTTCACTGTATCTCAGTACATGTGATATTAATAATCCAATAACCAGTGACTACCAATTAATTAGTAAATCCCATGAATTGCATGGTTCATGTTTAATTCCTTGTAGTGTTGCATACTTACTCTTTCAACAAGCAATAACGTAAAGATGCTTATCTCATCAATTCAGTCCTTCTAGCCTTGTTTTCAGTTACCTTGGCCTGGGAAATCGAGCTGCCTATAATTAAAATTGGGAAGAATGGTCAAGTAAAGGCAAACAGCCTCATTATTAGTATTTCCATGACTAACCCATGATCTGCAAGATCATTGATTGGCCATCCACATCTCAGTTCTGTTAACCTGGAATTGGGTGTATTTGAGATGGTTTTGTTTCTGTTTGAAATTATAGAGGCATAGAGTCATAGAGCAATATAGCACGGAGACAGGCCTTTCAGCCCAACCAGTCCACGCTGACCACAGTGCCCACCCAGGTTGTCCCAATTTCCTGCGTTCGGCCCTAATCCCTCTAAGCCCTGCCCCTCCATGTACCTATTCAAGTGCTTCTTAAATTATACTATTGTAAGAGATAAGATAAGAATCTTTATTAGTCACATGTACATCAAAACACACAGTGAAATGCACATTTTGCATAGAGTGTTGTGGGAGCAGCCTGCAAGTGTCGCCACGCTTCTGGCGCCAACATAGCATGCCCACTTCCTAACCCGTACATCTTTGGAATGTGGGAGGAAACCAGAGCACCCAGAGGAAACCCACGCAGACACGGGGAGAACTTACAAACTCCTTACAGACAGTGGCCGGAATTGAACCTGGGTTGCTGGCGCTGTAAAGCGTTATGCTAACCGCTACACTACCGTAGCTGCCTCAACCACTTCCTCTGGCAGCTCATTCCATATACTCACCATCCTTTACGTGAAAAAGTTGCCCCTCAGGTCCCCTTTAAATTTTTCCCCTCTCACCCTAAACCTATTCCTCCTAGGTTTGGATTCCCCTACCCTGGGGAAAAGACTGTTACCATCCACCTTATCTATGCCTTTCATAGTTTTAAACATTTCTATAAGGTCGCCTCTCATTCTCCTACATTCCAAGAATAAAGACCTAGCCTGGCCAACCTCTCCTGTACACCAAGTGCAGACTCACCAACCACTGACAGTGTTTCAATGCACTGTGTAATGAGTTGATCTGTACAAACAGTATGCAAGATAAGATTTTCACTGTATCTTGGTTCAAGTGACAATAATAAACTAATTCAATTTCCAATTCCAATTATACAACTGCAACATCCGACTCCAATACTCAGTGCTCTGACCAATGAAGTCCAGCTTTTTTCACCACCCTATCTACCTCTGACACCACTTTTCAAAGTTTCAAAGTTCTTTGAATTTTAATGACTGTTGCGTGCATCTTTGGAGATAAGATTCATCCCTGTGTATCTGAGGGAGGGAATTACCAAAATACAGTTTATCGGTGAAATTGATAATGGGCTAACAAACAGGATGCTGGTGGAACTCAGTGGGTCAGGCAGCGTCTGTGGAGGGAAATGGAGAGTTGATGTTTTGAGTGAAAACCTTCATCTGGACTGTCCATTTCCCTCCACAGATGCTGACTGATCCACTGAGTTCCTCCAGCATCTTGATTGTTGCTCTAGATTCCAGCATCTGCAGTCTCTTGTGTCTCCATTTTGATATTGGGCTAATTAGATTTCGGGAATCCAGCAGTTAATGGTCTTAGGGATAGGGTGGCTGGGATGGGAGAACTGAGGAATGGGACTGATGGTATTCCTCCACTAGGAGATGGCAAAGACTCAATGGGCCGAATGACCACTTTCTGTTCTGTTACAATTCCATGATTTTATAGGAAAGATTTTATCTGTGTGAGAATATGCAGGATCAAAGTCGAGCTTATTGTCATATGCACAAGTACATGTATGCACAGGTGCAATAAAAAACTTGCATCAAGTTTTAGGATGGCAACTGGAGTAAAACGAGCTCTTCAGTGGCTTTTTAGGTGGAATTTCTAAAGCTCTTTATTTGAAGAGCGCACAATATTGCTCTAATAGGGTAGATTAAATTCCGTGACAGTAAGCATATCTGCTCTCTTTTCTTAATCTTTAGGCTGCCTTGAGTGCGACAGATATGGCATTGGCATTGAATCGATACTTGTGCACTGCTGTTTTGCCGCTGTTAACTAAGTGTGCCCCACTCTTTGCTGGCACTGAACATCATGCGTCCCTCATCGACTCCTTGTTGCACACGGTCTACAGGCTGTCTAAGGGATGCTCCCTCACTAAGGCCCAGAGGGACGCCATTGAGGAGTGCTTACTTGCAATCTGTGGGTAAGTTTAAAAACAAAGGGGTAGAAATTTATCCTTGACTAGTGCTATACATGCATTATACTCTGATTTCATAATTCAACTGGATTTATTTCAATCAGGCTGAACTTTGGATGTACAGACATTGCTACATGAGTTTAGCACAAGCAACTAATGCCAACGTTCCTAATAAAGAACAATTGAATATAGTTTGTCCAAGTTATGTATAGTAATGGTGTAATGTATTGCATTACTTTGTGCTTTTGGGTTCTTGATTTCAAATAAGGATGACTGAAATTCCTGCTATCAGTTGGGAACTAATCTCACATTGTAGTAGTTCATTGAGAAATTTATACTTGAATTGTCTAAGCCTTGCTGTTTTGGTCAGATGAAGAAGGAGTCATATCGATAACTCATTCCAGCAAATTCCATTTCCACACAGACAATTACGGCCATCCATGATGCAGCACCTGCTGAGGAGATTGGTGTTTGATGTTCCTCTGCTGAATGAACATGCAAAGATGCCTCTAAAAGTAAGTTAGTGTTTCATTTGGAGCCTTGCAAAAATCCAGCAGCAGGTAATAGTGGGTTAATGCTTGAAATTTTCAAACAGTATATCTTAGACTGTGAATTTCAATTTACAAACAAAAGAAAAATTACAAAAAAAATTGAATGGTAAGTAGGAGCAAATGAGGGCACCTCACTTGGTCTGCTTTTGCATGAATTAAGAATAGACTGACTCCCTTTACTGTTGACAATAGCAATAGAAAAAGCACATTAAAATACGAGGTAAGGACAAAATGAAATAAACTGCCCAGTTTGCTTATTTAAGTGAGGAAAACTATGTTTTACTGGAACGGAGGTCAAGACCTTTGAGTCGGTACGTGCCCATTGATAATCTTAATATGATTAGGCATTCTTTGTCTAAATGCAGGAATTAACATTATTTTAAGTGATTTGGTGGGAAGAGCTTGGACGGAGGATGTGGGGAGTTGAGAGTGTCAAGAGTTAGGACTGGGGAGAGGGACGTGATAGGAGTGTAGGGTGAGAAGTGAGGAGAATGGCTGAGAAGATAAATGTCTTCCAATCATCTGTTTCACCAACAATATTTCTAGGCTTTATTTGCCTTAAACTTTTTTGACTGTACACACTTTAGTGTGAGGAATTAGTATGATGCCGGAATTTTAATATCAGAAAAATTGAACATGTTGATTGTAGACAGCAATGGTTATAGTTTTATTGCTTTGCAGTTTTAAGGTAATTTATTAACCCCTTTATCATTCAATCATATTTCTTCAGAAGCCAATGTTGGCCAGTATAGTGTTATGTAATATGAAAAACACGATGATGCTGGAGGAACTCAGCAGGCCAGGCAGCATCCTTGGAGAAAAGCAGGTAGTTAACGTTTTGGGTCAGGACCCTCCTTCAGGACTGAAGGTAGAAAGAGGGGAAGCCCAATGTATAGGAGGGAAAAGCAGAGCAGTGATAGGTGGACAAAAGAGGGGAGGTGGGGTGAGCACAAGGTGGTGATAGGTAGATGCAGGTAAGAGATAGTGATAGGCAGGTGCAGGGGAGGAGGGGAGAGCAGATCCACCGGGGATGGCTCAAAGGTGAGGAGAGAAAAGGGAGAAAAAGAAGGGGTAGAAAAAAGAGGGAAAGGCTAGGAAAGGGAAGAGAGGAGAAGCATGGTGGGGGGGGGTGGTTGGGGGGAAGGGGTGTGGGGATTACATAAAGTGGGAGAATTCAATATTCATGCCATAATCTATAATAATCTCATTTACCAGCACTTAGTCCATAGCCTTCAATGCCCTGGCGATTCAAGTAATCGTTTAGATATTTAAATACTGTGACAGTGTCTGCTTCCACCATTCACTGAGGCTCTGCATTCCAGATTCCAATCACCCTTTGGCTATAAAATTTCCTCTTCGGATCCCCTTCAAACCTCTTACCCCTTCCCCAAAACCTATGCTTTCTAGTTTTGGATGCATGTGCTATGGGAAAAAGTTTCCTACTATCCAACCCAGATATGCCTTTCAGACTTTTGTATACCTAAACATTATTTGGAGTGCACTCCATAAAAAACAATACAATAATTCGTATTTGCTGATGGAAGAATTAAGTATAACTTGCTTTGAGGTCACAGTGTGATGCAATGGATTAACGTACAGTGCTGTCAAGGGGAGAATTAACCAGACAGTAAATGTGATAGATGTTGAGCAGAACCCAGCACTTCATGTACAGTATGTTGGAGGCATGATCTCTGCCCCTCAGAGTCAAGGAATGGTCAAGCACTGACAGAGCTTATTCAGTCATTGGGCCTGTACTGGCTCTCTGAAGAAACAACTAATTAGTCTTATACCTCACAGCCCTGTGAACTTTACCTTTTTAGAGTCACGGAGTCAGAGAGTTGCACGGGGTCAGAGAGTTGCACAGCGCAGAAACGGGCCATTCGGCCCATCACATCTATACTGACCTTCTCTGCCCACCTACACTAATTCTATCTGCCTGCATCAGCAGCATATTATTCTAGGCCTTGTCTATTTTAAATGTCTGTCGAAATGCCTCTTCAATGTAGTAATTGTACTTAATTTCACTACCTCCTCCGACAGCTAGTTCTGGATGTCAAGTACTCTCTGTGTAAAAGAACTTCCCCCTCAGATTTCCTTTAAAATTCCTTCGTCTCAATTTAAACCTGCGCCCTCTTGTTTTTGAAACACTACTGTGGTGTCAAATTTAAGTAATCCACTTTTGGAAGTTATCATTAGAACAACTTCCACTGCCCTTTCAGACAGTGCATTCCAACTCACAACAACTCACTGCCTTAAAAGAAAACAAAGCAAACTGCTGGAGGAACTTAGTGGTTCAGGCAGCATCTGTGGAGGCAAAGGGAGAGTCAACGTTTTGGGTCGAGACCCTGCATCAGGACTGAGAGTGTAGACGGAAGATAAATATTTTGTTTTTTGCTCCAGATTGCAGCATCTGCAGTCTCTTGTGTCTGCATTTAAAGAAATCCTGCTCACCTCCCCACTGGTTGATTTGCACTCTTGTACGTGTCTCAACGAGCTGTACTTGAGAGGGATTTGGGCACTGATCTGTTACCTGCCTTCTTACACAAACATAGGAAATACTGCAGAAGCAGGAATAGGCCAATTTGCCCCTAGTGCCTGCTCCACCATGCCCCAGACAGAGGAACCACCAAGTCCGCACCTATCTTGTCCAGCTCTTTGGTTCAATGAGATCTATTTTGTGCAATGGGGTGTGGAGGGGTTAGAAACAGAATAAGGTAAGTAAATAAAGAAAATTATTCTTTGCTCTGTAACTATCTGTTACTCTTCTCTTTCAGCTATTGACCAATCATTATGAAAGGTGTTGGAAGTATTACTGTCTCCCTGGAGGCTGGGGGAGCTTTGGAGCTGCTTCTGAGGAAGAACTTCATTTGTCGAGGAAGTTATTCTGGGGAATTTTTGATGCTCTGTCCCAGAAGGTACTTCTGAGGGGAGAACTGAGTCTTGGGCTTCTGACTGACTAGCCATCATAGCAATAGCTCTTTTTAAACAGTTTCTTTTGCTAATTGATATCAAACCTCACTGAAACTGTATTAACAGTGCAGAAAATAATATTCATTTTACTTTCTAATTACTGTGTCTAATTATATGTATCTTTCATGTGAAAATAGTGGAAAGACTTTTACTCTGGGTAAATACAGTTCCCATTTCTGCCATTTTGAGGAAATTAAATTGCCTGACATTTACAATGTTGAATCAGTGATGGGAATTGGGAAAAATTCCTTCCCCTCTGGAGTGCTGTGGGTTCTTTTGGATTGATTTAGAAATGAAAATTACATTAGCATACATAGACACAGAGCATCAAGAGAAACCATGCTGCATCAAATCTTCAATAATTCGGCACCCTCAGGACTTTAGAAGCATTGGACTAGCAGATTTTCTGGATGATTGGATATTACTCTTCTTAATACCCCAATGCAGATTTTTTTACGTGTTGGATACCCCTCCAATGGGAAAAGGATTCTGACTATCTACTAAGGATTATTTCTATGCCTCTAATGATTTTAAATACCTCTCTCAGGCCGTCCCATTGCTCTAAGGAAAACAAACCGAGCCTATTCATCCACGTCCCATAACTAAAGTCCTGGTGAATCACCTCTGCACTCCCTCCAGTGCAACCACATCCTTCCTATCGTGTGAGGACTAGAACTGCACACAATACTCCAAGTGCAGTCTATCCAGTGTTTTGCAAAGTTGCAACATTTTGTCCCAATTTTTATATCCTGTGCCTCACCCTACGAAGGTAAGCATGCCATCATGCCTTTGTTGCCACCCTTTCAACATGTGTTACGACTTACAGGGAACTTTGGACTTAAACACCAATGTCCTTCTGTTCATCAACATTCCTTAGCACCCTAACGTTTACTGCATATGTCCGACCCCTCTTTGACTTCCCAAAATGCATCATTTCACATTTGGCCATGTCTTCTACTCCCAGAGGGGAAAAAAGAACAATCTGAGCCAATATCACAGATGGGCAGCTCAAACAGACAGAGAAATGATGTTCCCTGAAGACGTGGAATTCAATATTAAGTCAACAAGGCTGCAGCGTGCCCAGATGAAAGATGAGGTGATGGGTTTGCCCTCATTGTAGCAATACATGAGGCCACAGACCTTTAGGTCAGAGTGGGAGTGGGATGGAGAATTACAGTGGCGAGCAGCGGGAATCTCAGGGTCGCCCCTGTGGACTGAACACAGGTGCTCCACAAAGTGGCCACCCAATCTGCGTTTGGTTTCTCCAATGCAGAGGAGACTAAATTGTGAAGATGAGTGCAGTATACCAGATTGAAGAAGTGCAAGTGAATCACAACTTCACCTCAAAGGACTGTTTGGGTCTCTGGATGGCGGGAAAGGAAGCGGTCAAAGGACAAGTGTTGCATCGCCTGCACATTGACTTTGGTTGGCAGACACTCATCCACAATACGTTATGGTTTGTCCTGCATCAAAGCAGTATGCCAGGTTATCTTGGAGTCTTGCCTATGTCCAAATAGTTAAGAAAGGCACATGAACAATGTGGCAGGTTAAATTAAAGTAGGCAAGGACTAACGTTTGGGATAAGGAACCCATTGATTGCAGATGCCAGGTTCCAGTCTTTCGAGCCATATGCCATTGAGCGTTCACTTTTTGTGACTCACCAACATTGCAGATTTATTTTGTAATCATAAGTGTGTTGGAATGAGTGGGCTGGTAAAATTTTTATTTTCTTAGCATAAAATTGCAAAAAATAGAAGTGGTAACAGTTCTTGAAAAAGGTCCATGATTGGTTTTGAAATAAACATTGATGTGGGTATGCCAGCTAATAATTGGCAACATCAATTCCTGATAACAAGGCTTTCAAGATGACATGCAAAATGAAAGGGACTTTATTTAAAGAGCTTGACTTGAGCAGACAGACTGCCCAGATGATAAATCAAACCAACTTGGAATAGGAGAAGATAGAACACTCAATACACCTCACAGGACCAATTACAGTTACTTTCCTCCCTGGCACATAGGAATGTCCTGGAGTGGGTGGTGGCAATCACAGTCGATCCCTGAATGTCAGTAGCACAGCAAAGCTTGGAGGATCACTCCTGCTCTTTTCCCCTCCAAAGGAGGTTGAGTTGAAAAAATAAACTCACTTCCTCCCTTTAGACCTTCCTGCAGCAGTCAACCAAACTGAAGATCTGTCCTGTCTCTGACGAGCACCACAGAAAAGTTTGAAGCTGGCCCAGGATGCTACTTTGCATATTTGAAAGGAGCAGTTATTGCTTTCGGCAGCCTCCTAAAAACAGAAAGGCCATGCTGGTGATACAGATCAGGCATGAGCTCCCCCAATCAAAAGCATTCTCATTTTACACACAACGCATGTTGATTATTCTCTTTTGTTTATAATAGTTCAACTGAAATATTAATGGTATAGAAATTATGCAAAATTTGATTTCTTTTAGGGAAAAAACTACAAAATGTAGCTAAATATATCATAACATTTAAGGGGAAGACAGATTATTAATTTGATTATAAATGCCCTGTGAACACTGGAATGTGGAACGCAACCAATTACTTTTTTTCTGAAGCTGACCGAATGAGAGTGAGTGGGTGGAACAGTAGAGAGGTGCGTTTTATTTTCAAGAAGAGATCAAACGGAAGGTTGGTGTTCCCTTGTGTCTTATTGCAGAAATATGAACAGGAGTTATTTAAGCTGGCTTTGCCTTGTCTGAGTGCTGTTGCTGGGGCCCTGCCTCCAGACTACATGGAATCCAACTATGTGGCAATGATGGAGAAACAGTCTTCAGTGGATACCGAAGGAAACTTCAATCCCCAGCCTGTAGATACTTCAAGGTTTGATTGTGCTATGTTTGAACACTCAAGCTTTCTCAAACTTCGTTTGTTGTCTCTTACACCATTCTGAGCAGGAGCAGCCTTTACCTGGGAAGATCACAAGACAAGGGGGCAGAAGTAGGCCATTCAACCCATCGAGTCTGCTCCAAAGAAAAGGGAAAAAAGAAAAAGAAATGAGAAATTGGGGGGGGGGAGGGGGGGCCAAAAAAAAACTATTCTAACACCAATTTCCGGCCTTATCCCCATATCCCTTGATACCCTGACTAATTAGATATCTATCTGTCTCTTCCTTAAACATCTCCAATGATCTGGCCTCCACTGCTGTACGTGGCAAAGAATTCCACAAATTCACCGCCCTCTGGCTAAAGAAGTTTCTCCTCATCTCTGTTTTAAACCTGTACCCTCTAATTCTAAGATTGTGCTCTCTGGTCCTGGACTCACCCACCAAGGGAGATAGCTTGGCCACATCTACTCTGTCCAGTCCTTTCAACATTTTAAATGTTGATGCCTTTAAATTCAGATGCTTTTAAATTCTCAGTGATAGCTCATTGCACCTTTCAGAGAAAGGGAAGGAATACAAGAGGGGGTAACAAAAGAGACACTTCTTTCAGCTTTTATGTTAATCTGGAAGCACATCTCTCCTCATTCTCCACACAGCACGGTGACAGTATGGTATAAATAGGTAATTTATTTTACAAATCACATATCATTCCTTTCTATTTGTTTTGAATGAATGTAAGGTGCAACTCAGGCACTTGACATTTGATGTCAAATATTTAGATTGTCTGTTACAAATTTTATGGATTTGAACTAATGTTGTTCTGAGCTCAGCATCACCAATTATTGAATGTCTATTGAATGGGCTTTATGACTTCTATGATGTGGAACCTACTTCTGCTGCTCAAAATCTAATTAACCAATGATGTTACATTACATTCATAACATAGGCCCTTTGCCTTGTGTACTAATACTGTTTTCATGGACGTATATAGAGTGAGTTACTGAATACTTTCCAAAGAGATGCAAAGGTCTAGGGATTCTAGTGTAGTCAAATGTACGTGTTAGATGGACCTTGTAGTGTGGTACTCATGACTGTGTCAGTGGTGGGACCCCACTGAAAATTTTAGAAGCTCTCACCTTTCACTCTGGTTAAAGTCAATTTTCCATTAGAAAGCGCTGAAACACACAGAGTAACACAATTTCATGGCAATCATTTTATACCACACTCGTCCTACCCATGATCTTATCTATGCAACTTTCCACAATAAACAACATGGGTTATTGAGTCTGGGCTGTGTATGTCTGGGAACTACTTACAATGGACTTTTAGAAAAAGAAAAAAAGATCAGGTAAAAGCAAAGATTGTCAGCTGATTAATCCCTCAACTCTGTTGAGATTTTCTCACTGAACTTCTGCACAGAATGAAAAGCCATCCCTATAACTGGAATTTTGTTGTACACCTGTGAAGCATTTTTGACAAACCAGGGTTCCAATAATAGGTCTACCACTGAAGTCATTATTTGGTTCAATCCTTTCTCCTTTATTAAACAACAATATAATGTTAACAAAAAACAAACTGCTGGAGGAACTTAGTGGGTCAAGCAGCACCTGTGGAGGCAAAGGGATGGTCAACATTTTGGGTTGAGACCCTGCATCACGACTGAGAGTGTAGAGGGAAGATAGTGGTATTGAGAAGAGAGAGGGAGGGGTGAGACAGAGGCTGGTAAGTGATAGGTGGAACCAGATAAGGGGAAAAAAATAGGCAGATGGAACTGGGTGGAGAGGGGATAGGAAAGGTGAAACATGGGAGAAGAAACACAAATGGGCAGATGGGCGATGGACAGATGGAATCAGGTTGGAGAGGGTGAGGGGTCTTGGTAACGGAGGTCGGGTTGGGAAGGGAATGGAAAAGGTGATCAAAGGAAGAGATACCCCGGCTGTACTGTTGGGAGTGGGAAAGGAACACAGGGGAGTGGGGGGAGGGGGGGGGTTAACTGAAATTAGAAAATTCAATGTTCATGCCATTGGGCTGTAGGCCGCCCAAGTGGAATATGAGGTGGTGTTCTTCTAGTTTGCATTTGACCTCAGTGTGGCAGTGACCAAGGATGAGGACAGACATGTCGGTGTGGGAATGGGAGGGTGATGGGCAGATGGAGTTCCCCCCACCCCCCTTCTGGTTCCACCTATTAACTACCACCCCCTGTCTCACCCCTCCCTCTCACTTCTATATATTGGGTATCCTCCAATCCATTAGCACCACCTCTGTCATCAGAGAGGATTAAAAAATTGTAGTCAAGGCCTCCACAATTTTCTCCCTTGCCTCTTTTAAAGCCTGGGATATATTTCATCTGAGCCTGGTGACTTACTCATTTTCATAAGTACTAAATCCCTTAACACTTCTTCTTTTACCAAGGTTATCCCATCCAGTATTTTACATTCATTTGTCTTAATTTCAGCGTCAGTACTGTCTCTCTCTTTTGTGAGGAGGTTTGATAGTGTACATGATCATGAAGGTTTAGATAGGATAAATAGGTGGAACTATTCCCCTGGTTCAAATTGGGAACACATTAAAAATGATAGGCAAACGACCCCGGGGGCAATGGCTATCTGGCCATAAAGGTGGTGGAAGCAGAGGCAATCAGGCCTTTCAACAGGAATCGGATGGACCTCGAGGGAAAATAATTTGGAAGGCTGGGGGAAAGGGTAGGGGAATAGAATGGACTGGATTGGATTGCTAGGTTGAATGGTCTCTTGTGCTGCAGTGATTCTATGATTCTGTAATTTGGATAGAAATTTCAAAATGTTATATCGCCAGCACACTGCACTAGCTGCATGAGACATAGCCTAGCCCTGAAGGAAATGGTTCCAATGGATAGAGAATGCATTATGCTCCTAATATTAACAATGATGAAACAGATATCACCCTGCATCTCAGTAAGCTTACTTAGCAGTGTCCTGTTGTATGGGTTCACTTGATAAGCATAATGGTAGGGAATACACTGAACAGTAGGTGTTCTTCAAGTGATTATTACCGAGGAGCCATGGATGGGTTAATACGCTGTGTGGCTAACAAGGGTGTCCCAGCTATTATAGAGCATCTACTCCTTCAACAAATTTGAGTAGAGTGTCACAGAATTTAAAAATGCATGGTATCTGTGCTGGCTTTCTTCTGAGCTACCATTTTACTCCCACACTCTGCCACATCTGCATATCACATTAAACTTATTTTGCTCCCTGTCTTCCCAATGAAATTAGTAGAAATAAAGTCACATGCCCTGAACAGTTGAACGCGTGATTTAAGGTTTTGTACAGCATCCTATCGAGGAAGAGAAAGGGGAGGGCATTATAATAACATCTATTCCAGGTCTAAAACTGGATTTATAATACTGTTGCAAATGAATTTAAAATAAAAAATGTAGATCAGGAACTAACCAGTCTTGTTTGTTCATTTTCACTGTCAGTATAACACTTCCAGAGAAGTTGGATTATTTCATCAATAAATATGCAGAGCACAGTCACGACAAGTGGACAATGGACAAGGTAAGGCTGTTTATTTTGTTTTGCATTCTCCTCTTGGCTTCACAGTGGTGCAGATTGCAGCCTATTCCAGCCCTTGCGTAGATGTCACTCTGGGTCGTGGTACTTATTTCCCAATCCATTGGGTCATGGCTCATCATGTCCCCATTGCAGTTCAGCTGAGGTTGAGGAGGTAGTGAATGTAGGACTGTATCTCACCACTGTTATGCATGTGAAAGCTGTGGCTCTAAGCCACAAAATCTGAATATGACATGTTTATGCAGCGATGCTTGAATTTGTTTTGTTCCCATTAAGCTGCATGTTATTTTATATTACGGGAGTGCTTCACCCATGAAGGGCATTTTTCACAGGTAAGCGGGAAGCCTTTATTTTTTATCCCCCACGCAGTTTTGGGTTAAATTTTGTCCTGTTTGCATCTACTTTGGTCTCTCCCAAGCTGCAGCCTATTTCCTGGTGAGAGGGTGGGCATGCAGTTTACTCATAAGCTGTTTCTAGTGTTGAATCGGTTACAATGGGGGAGAAAATGCTGCCCTTTTTTTGCAACCTGCACCTCTTGGTAAGTTTCCTGCCTTATGATTACCACCTCTTCCTAGTATCACACATGAGACCAGGGACATGTCATGAGGACAGCTGGTCAGTGAACCTGCATCTTACCACTTTGTTGGGGGGGGGGGGTTGGGGGGGGTGGGGGGGGGTCGGGTGGTGGGGTTGAGAGCAGCAGGTTCAGGAATACAGTCGCAAAGAGCAGCCACAGGATGCTCTTTCACAAGTGCTTATTGCTGCAACTATGAAATGTTGAGAACACAGAGTCATAAGGGACAGAAATAGGCCTTTCGACCCAACTTGTCTATGCCGACCAGGATGCCTACCTATGTTAATCTCATTTGCTTGCATTCGGCCTGTATCCCTCCATCTTCAGTTTAACCCAGACTCCAGCAGATGCTTTTCTTTTTCCAGTTTACAAATGGATGGGTGTACGGTGAAGCAAACAATGAGATTGCCAAAGTTCATCCTTTGCTAAAACCGTTCAAACTTCTGTCTGAAAAGGTGAGTGGGAAGCCACCCTTAACTAATGCATCCAGTTTTATTTCTATTTATTTCTGTTTAAAGATACTCCTGTCTGTTAAGTAACAATAGCAAAAGATTATTGCAGAGTAAATCATGAATGGTTTAATACCTCAATGAGCTTTGAAATTATACTTTGTTTCAAGGGAAATACGCTATGAAGTAGAAACAGAAAAATAATGGGAATACTCAGATTTGACATCTCATGTGAATGACCTTTCTTCAAAACGAATCAATTTTAATAAAAATTCAATGACCTGAAGCATTAACTTCACATCTGCTGCCTGACCTGCTGAGTATTACATGTTCTGTTTTAAATTCAGATTTTTGGCATCTTCAGTATTGTATTTTTTGACAGATGCCATGAAATTGGTCAGGGTATTTTCATGTTTTCTTTGAATTTCTGGTACAGCAACTGTGATGAAAGTTAGATATTGGTAGCCTGTATGTTCTGTCATGTTGATATAAGGTAACTTCTGCAGTGAAAACTTAACAGTCATTGGTGAACTTTGAGACTTATCGAAGTGAAGAATATCTAGAACAGCATAAGAAATAGAAGCAGGACTAGGCTTCTTGGCTCTCACACTTGCTCCACTATTCAATATGATATTTTATCTCAGCGCCACATATCTACACTAACTCCCTGATTTCCTTCGTATCCAAAAATCTGTGACCTGTGCCTTGAATATACCGAGTGACTAAGCCTCAGCAGCTCTCAGGTAGACAATTCCAAGGACTCACTATCCTCCAGGGAAAGAAATTTCTTCTCAACTGTGACCAAAATGGCTGACCATTTATGTAGAATGTTTGAACCCTGAGCTTAGACCCCCTTCCAGGTGAACCATCATTATTGCATCTACCATGTATAGTCTGACAAGAATTTTGTATGTTTAAGTGAGATCATCTCTTTTTCTTCTAAACTCAAGAAAGCATAGGCATAGTCTGTTTAATCTCTGCTCATACAACAAACCCACCATTATAGGAATCAATCTGGTGAACCATCACAGCAATCCCTCTATTACACCCATAATCCTTTAGATAGGGAGACCAGGCAATATTCCTGCTGTGGTCTCTCTAGGACCCTGGACAATTGGAGCATGACATTGCTGCTTTTTTTTAATTCAGATCTTTTTCGAATAAAGGCAAACATGCTATTTGCTTTTCTAATAGCCTGGTTTGTCTGCGTTCTTGGGCTAAGATAGAGGAGAGATGTTCAGGTCTATTGCTATTGGGACTGTCCATGAAAATTCTGACATTCCAGATCTTGAACTTCATATTCAGTAGTGGAAGTTGCATCTGCTTGACTTGTTTTAATGTGGAAAGGCAATTGTATACCTGCTTCACAGAGTGAGATCATGGTCCACTGGCAATGTTGGTGGCATGCATGTCTATGTGTGTGTGTGTATGTGTGCACATGCATGTGTATGTGTGTGTGTGTGCTTGTGTGTTTGTATGTGTTTTCATGTCTGTCCAGCAGAGTCTGCAGGTCTCAGGCTCAGATACCTTACCTACAAAGTTTGTCCCTCCTCTCAACTCACCCTCCTTGATGCTTTTCACTTTGATCTTCTTTACCCCTTCACTGTGTTCCCCACGCATTCCTCAGATGCTCTCATTTTGACCTGAATTCTGCCTCACCCCGTCTCTCTCACACTCTGCTACTTGGCCCCCCCATCCTTCGTCCTCTGCATCAGTTTCCCCACCCCCCCCACTTCCTCAGACTATCTTCTTTCTCTCCACCTCAGCAATCCCTCCCAAGTCCTGCCTACACCTTCTCTCAAGCTGCAGCCCTGAGACCCCTGTACACCTTTGCCTTGTGGCATTCCCTGGGGTGTGGGTGGGCTGTTGGTGACAGCCAGGATATGGCACGTGGGCACTTTTGCAGCCCCAGGCACGCTGTTCTAAGTTGCAGAGCGAGCCCATGGAGGGAGAGCTGGTCTGTGGAGGATGTGGGGAGGGGGCTATTAATGTCTTTCTCTGCACTCTTCATCTTAGACCCTATCCCCTTTCTTACCCACTCCGTTTCCTGCCTACTTTTCCCAAACCTCTCTGCTCCGACTTGCCAGCTGCCGGGCACTTAGCCGGCGGCCCAACCCAGACCCTCAAACCTCGACTCAGAAAACCTCGGGGGAATATCACCCACCTGGTGCTGCCTGATATCTGCAGGTCACCGAATCCCAGTGCTCGGACTAGTAACTTACTTAGTCCTGATGCAGGGCTGTGCACCACTCCTGATGCAGGGTTTTGACCCAAGGCGTCGACAGTTCCTTTCCCCACCCCCACAGATGCTGCTCGACCTGCTGAGTTGCTCCAGCAGATTGTTGCTTCAGTTTCCCGCATCTGTGTCTCCTAGTAACTCACCTGTTGTGAGTTCAGTTCTACCATGGCTGCCTCTAAACCCACTGGGCATGTGTGTCTGAACCATCCCTCATTCCATTAGATGTCTCCCTTTGGTGCTGCGTTTAAACCCATGGGGCCTCAAATGTTTCCACAGTCGCTGAGATCCAATTATTTTAATATTATTAAAAAATATAATACAACTAGCTGTGTGTTATGTGGTGTAATATGCTTCCTGATCATTACTTCAAAATCCTTCCTTAAAATATGATTGGTAATTTATCTTCTACTCAACAGCGTTTCCATCTGTGCCTCGTCTCACTTTTCAGTCTTATAAAAAACAAATCGATAATTCTACAGATAATTTCCTTCGGTATTCCAAATCTTTAGCCACAGATATAAGTGAGAAATTGCATATTTTCCCAATGAATTTCCAGGACAAAGAAGTGTATCGTTGGCCAATAAAGGAGTCTCTGAAGACAATGGTTGCTTGGAGTTGGACAATAGAACGAACTCGAGAAGGAGAGTCCATGGCGCTACACCATAGAACACGCCGAATATCTCAGTCAAGTCAGGTAAGTTTCCACTGACCTGGAATGCCACCCTTCTGTTATCCAATGGACTTAGAAATCCTTACTTATTGAAATCACTTGGAACTTGAGGCTTCAATTAATTGGATTTAGGAATTACGGCTAGCTTTCAATTTCTGCTGGGATTTTTTTTTCCAAAAATTGTTAGATAAAAACAAAGCAGAATGCTGATGTCTTGGAAAGCCTGCCTGACATCATCAGCACAGGGCCCCATCCATCACAAGCACAGCCTGTGTGTCTCCCATCACCTCCTCCCTCCCCAGCCCTCCCCTCTCCATCACCAGCATAGTTTGCCCCCTCATCACCTGCTTCCACCATCACCAGGGCAGGCTTCAACCCACCATGAACAGCATATTTACCCCCCCCCCCATCACAGGCACAGACTGCCCCCCCATCACAGACAGTCTACTCCCCTCCCCATCACAGACACAGTCTGACACCTCCCCCATCACAGACACAGTCTAACCCCCTCCCCCACCACAGATACCGTCTGCCCCCTCCCCCATCACAGACACAGTCTGACCCCTATCCCATTACAGACAATCTGCCTCCTCCCCCACTACAGGCACAATCTGCCCCCCCCGCCCCCGCCAGACAGTCTGCCCCCCCATCACAGACAGTCTGCCCCCCTCCCCCATCACAGATAGTCTGTCCCCCCCGCCCCCCCCACCCCCAACCCCATCACAGACATGGTCTGATCCCTCCCCCACCCCAGACAGTCTGCCTTCTTCCCATCACCATCACGGACCAGTCTGGCACTTACCCCATCACTAGCACATTTGCCCTCCTATCAGTTACTACTGGTCATTACCATTTCTTGTCAAATTCCACTATAATCCTTACCCATGAGCTGGATATCCTCAGTCACCAAGACTCTCATTATTAATTAGTTCCTGAATGGCCGCTCACTGGCAGAAAATACTTGCTCTGCAAGCAGAAGCTGCTGCAGATCCAGCCAGTGTCTGCAGTAACTGCTCAGCGTGCTTTTCTGCCTTGTACCCAGGACCATTTATTTGGACAATGGAATGGTGTTCTCAGAGAATCAATGGGCAAAGATAAAATACAGTTAAACACCTCTGAAGTTGCAACGCTTTATTCAGATAAAACCAGATATACATGCTGGGCATTGCTAACATAATGTGGAAAAAGGGCTGGTGAAGAAGATGGTGTAGAAGCACAAGCACATAAGAAATAACAATTTGCTTTGCCCTGTAATTTGCCTTTCCTGAAAATGATGCACGAGATATGTATGTGTGCTCATTCTTTGTACCTACCACTACAAATGTGTTTGTGCTTGTCGTTCAGGTTTCTATAGATTCCGCACATGGTTACAGTCCTCGGCCGATCGATATGAGTAATGTTTCCCTTTCCAGGGACCTGCATGTAAGTTCTATCTGTTATAGTGAGTTCTGTGTCTCAGTCAATGTGTTAGGGTGTTCTTGAAGAATTACATTGAAGTGCTTCTGCTTTGAATTGGTGTTTCTTATTGAAGGTTTCAAGTGATCTAGATATTAGTATAAATATACAGTTCAGTGGGAAGCCATTTCACATATTAAGCCAGTGCTAGCTCTTTGAATGGGTTGTTGAACCAGTCTTTCTTCCCTTTCTGGGAGTGAATTTCCAAATCCCAAGACCCTGTCTCACTTCAATCTTGTGAGAAGATTAACATTGCTCTGGAAACTAGCGAGAGGAATTCACTTCTCTCTGTCCATTTACTTGGGTGCTTCTGTAATTGTACATATTGTGTCCAGATCACCACTCAACCTTCTAAACTGACAGGAATGCAATCTTCTTAACATTACTCTTTCAGCCCAGCCATCACTCTGTACATCACCCACTCGAAGGCTAATCATAACTTTCCAGAAGTATGGGAAGTATAGCACTGTACAACTGATGGATTACTTGCTTCCAGTTTTCAGAAGGTTGGGCAACCCCTATAAACATTTAACATTTGAGTAATTTACTGAAATAGAGATACACCACAATCAAAGTATCTCCAAAAACCTAGGAGCTTTATTGCTCCAAACATAGACTACTCCTGATCAGTACCACATGATTGAGAGTCTAATGATGGTGATAATGGTTGATGCAATGAGTAGGATGAGAGCTCCATTTAGGGTAATAGAGCACTACAGCACTTTGGCCCCTCTAGTCCATGCCAACCTGATCTTCTGCCTAGTCCCATCTACCTGCACCCGGACTGTATCCCTCTAAACCCCTCCCATCCATGTACCTATCCAAACCTCTCTTAGATGTTACAATTGAACCTGCATCTCCCACTTCTGTTGGGAGCTTGTAGGTGACCCGAACTGCACACAGTACTCCAAATTTGGCCTCATCAATGTCTTGTACAACTTCAACATAACATCCCAACTTCTGTACTCAATGCCTTGATTTATGAAGGCCAAAGTGCCCAAAGCTCTCTTTACAACCCTATCTACCTGTGACGCCACTTTCCAGGAAATATGGATCTGTATTCCCAGGTCCCTTTGTTCTACCGCACACCTCAAAGCCCTACCACTCACTGTGTAAGTCTTACCATCATTTGTCCACCCTAAGTGTGGCACCTCACACTTGTCTGCATTAAATTCCATCTGCCATTTTTCAGCCCATTTACCTAACTGGTCAAGATCACGCTGCAAGCTTTGATAGCCTTCCTTGTTGTTCTCCCCCTCGCACCAGCCTGTGAAGGAATAATGTTTATATGTGTATGCAAGGCTCAATCAGTAGTACAGTGATGGTACTGAAACTTGTAGCAGAGGGTTTTAGCCCTTGTGGAGCATAAGTCAAAGTTGAGTTTATTGTCGTATGCACAAGCACATGTATGCACAGATGCAATGAAAAACGTACTTGCAGCAGCATCACAGGCACATAGCATCAGATAAGCAGAATGCACAATTTTTACAAGAAAGAGGCAACATTCCATTCAATTTCTGGGCAGCTGGATTGTGGTTAGTAAATGATCAATATTTTAATCTTCAGAAATTACTCATCATATTTACCGTGTAAAGTGGTGACATCTGTAAGCATTTCTTTGCAATTTTCTGCAGGCGATGGCAGAGCTGCTTGCTGAAAACTATCATAACATCTGGGCAAAGAAAAAGAAAAACGAATTGGAAGTTAAAGGTAATGATGAATGTGTGTTATCATTGGGGTTACTGTCAGTTTATTGGATTCAAAAAGCTTGTCAAAATCTGTGGCAGAGTGCTGGGTTCATCTCATGCACTTTGATATAAAATGCAAAATTTGCAGCTTCTAGTTAAATCTGATCTGTCAGATTGTGGCAGGTTTTGAGCTTATGGGAAGATCACTCTGTAACACCGTCATACAATTTCACCAATGGATCCTGGCCAAAAGGAAACAATTCTGGGAAATGGTCACTGAAATATTCAGATTTGCAGTGTCAACAGAGCAATAGCCAGAATATCATAAATTATAAACCTAAATTTTCTTGAAGGGACATTTATTGTTTTGCTTGTGGCCACGATACATGTATGATTTTCATCTCTGAGTATAAACTATCTTTGTTTTTAAGCTATTATTATCATGCACTTCTCTGGTGGCACCTCTCCCCAATGTGTACTCTCACCCAGGACACCCACAATGTAAAATCTACACAGTGATGTTAGACTGTGCAGTCTGAAATCACATTCCCCAAATGGCTGAGTCTCTGCTTTCCTTATTATTTGCTTTATTGTTTTACCTTCAATGCAAGTGCATGCTCTTCATTGAGCTGTGGAAATGAAAAATGTTGGGAAGGCAGAACATCTTAGGATTGTTATGGAGCGTCAGTGATTTGTGATCTCTCCGCTCATTTCTTTACACTAAGGAGGAGGAAACCACCCATTGCTGGTGCCCTATGACACTCTGACAGCCAAAGAGAAAGCCAAAGACCGGGAGAAAGCACAGGAAATTCTCAAGTTTCTGCAGATCAATGGCTATGCAGTCTCAAGGTATGATGAACAGCACAAGGAAGGCTATAGTATTACACACAGTTCATGTGCAAAGTATCACTACCAAAACAACATTACAATTAAAAAAAACATTAAATATTCCAAGCTCAACACATTAATGAATGGTAGTTGTTAGTGAGTTATGGTGGTAAATCCAGCTGATCTCTCTATGTCTAAACTGTTCGACATCCAGGTGAGAGAAAATTTCACCCCTGTAAATATTGGGAAGACTGGAGCCATCTCATTCAGTCACCTTCATCAATGATTCTATTCTTCTTAGATAAGATAAGGTATCTTTATCAGTCACACGTACATCGAAACACACAATGTAATACATCTTTTGCGTAGTGTTCTGGGGGCAGCCTGCAAGTGTCGCCATGCTTCTGGCGACAACACAGCATGCCCACAATTTCCTAGCCCGTACGTCTTTGGAATGTAGGAGGAAACTGGAGCACCCGGAGAAAACCCACACACACATGGGGAGAATGTACAAACTCCTTACACAACCTCGGTGTCACATTTCAACCCAGGCTGAGCTTTAGGCTGTGTGTCATGATCCATGCTTGGGTCATCAGCCAGGCTTCATAACGGAAGGGTGGTTGCCAGCCAGAAATCAGAAGGGAGATTGTTCTGGGAGGTCAGTAGTGAGCCAGAGAACATGTGGAGGAGAGGGTTGGCCGTTGGAGATGATGGGAGGTGGTGGTTATAGGGCCAAAGCTCAGTACATGCGGAAGTTTTAGTTCTGTAGATCATGCAAGTGGGGAGAGGTTTGAGGTCAGAATACAGGGGGCTGGGGAACATGATTGGGGTTGGGGAAACATGAGAGAGAGCCAAATGGGCACATTATTTATCTGAAGCAGGTTCTCAGCATTGATCTCCTTTATGTTCCTTTTTTGATAACAATCCCTGCCAAGGCACAGATAATTTAATTGCTTTCAGTGCCTCTTATGAAGTAAATATTTCTTCCATACAGGTGGTGGACATTTTAAATGACCGGTTATTCCACAAAGAAGGAATTTTCTAACTGGAGTCTTTTTATGCCCCAGGGGTTTAAAAGACATGGAATTGGATACACCTTCCATTGAAAAGAGATTTGCCTACAGCTTCCTTCAGCAGCTCATCAAATACGTTGACCAGGCTCATGAGTACATACTGCAGTTTGGTAAAGTGCACATTTGCATGTTATGAACATATCAGATTCCAAATAGGAATGGTAGTGTCATGGTTATGTTACCATGTTAAAAACCGAACTCCTGGAATAAAGACCTGTAAGGTTTGGATCTCACAAGAACGGTGGGGGAATTTAAATTCAGTTAAATAACTAAACAAATCAGATTTTTAAAGTACTGGTGTCAGAAATGAGGACGATGAAAATGTGGGATGGTTGTAATAATGCAGTGAGATCACTCATGCCCTTCAATAGAGGAAATCTGCCATCCTTTCCCAATCTGTGTCACTCCAGAACCAAGGCAATGTGGTTGATTCTTAAATGCCCTTTGACATAGCCTTGTGGGCCAATGAACAAGGGTAGTTGTGGCTGGGGAATAAGTGCTGACCCTAGCATCCTGTGTATCAGTTTGAAAGAAAATTCAAATATTTTGATGCCACTTTTGCTTGTCATTGCCATGTTTGCAACTTTTTCTTAGGTTCTGTAGTACTTGAGCCAGCAGAGTGGTGCCTGTAGTGGAAGTCTAGTTGGAGGAGGCTTGTGTGGAGAACATAAAGGGCATCTAGGTAGTGTGGTTAAGTTGATGCACCAGTTGATCCAGGAACATGAGTTCAAATCCTACCATAGTGGCTAAGAAAGTCAAATTCAACTGTTTAAACCAATCAGTAACTGAGGAAAAAAAAATCAGTAATGGCAATAAATCCCCTCTGATTCACCCCTGTCCTACTGGGAAGGAATTGTGCCATCCTAATGTAATCTCTCCAACATGTGACTCTAAGCCCACAATGTGCTTATCACTTAACTATCTCTTCAGTTCAGGCAATAAAGGATGGACAATAAATGCTGCTGTCACCAGCAATATGCATATCCTATGAATTAATAATAAAAAGGAATTGTTACATACAGCATGTAGTTTTCCTCATCGGAAGTATAGTCAGTGTAGGGCAAGCAACCAAAAACAATCCCAAAATATAAATGGAGACATATTGTGTGCAGTTCTGGTCATCTACCTGCAGGAAAGATATCAATAAGCTTGAAAGAGTGCAGAGAAAATTTACGCGGATGTTGCTGGGACTTGAGGACCTGAGTTAAAGGGAAAGGTTGAATAGGTCAGGATCTTATTCACTGGAGCGCAGGAGAATGAGGGGACATCTGATAGAGTATACAAAATTATGAGGGGTTTTGATAGGGTGAACGCATGCAGGCTTTTTCCCCTAAGGTTGGGTGAGACTAGAACTAGAGGTCATAGGTTTAGGGTGAAAGGGGAAATATTTAAGGGGCATCTGAAGGGGAACTTCTTCACTCAGGGGTGTGCGAGTGTGGAACGAGCTGCCACTGGAAGTGGTAGATTCTGGTTCAGTTGTAACATTTAAGAGACGTTTGGACAGGTACATGGATGGGAGGGGTTTGGAGGGATATGGTTCAGGTGCAGGTAGATGGGACCAGGCAGAAGATCAGTTCAGTATGGACTAGTTGGGTCAAAGGACCTGTTTCTGTGCTGTAGTACTCCATGACTCTATGACTCTAAATGGAGCTCAGGTGATGCACTTAAAACCCTTGATGACTCTATGACCCGATTATTGTTTGTTGCCTCAAAATATAAATTGCCTACTGGGATAAGCTGAAATCTGAGACACAGCATCAGGGAGCTGGAGGACCTGTCGATCACCACACGTACATCTCTGTCTCACCTGGGAAGTCAGTCCCCTCAGAGCACTGGAAGGAACAACACCACACACTGTCATTGTGGTCATTCTGTAAGCTGGCTGAGCACTTTGCTGCAGTCACATTCCGTCCACCAGTTAACCTCCTTTTTGCTGTCATTGATGATGCCTGATCCAGAGAGATCAATCAGAAGATGAAAATAATATGGTTCTGAAAGCAGAAATCACTGCTAATCAGCTTCCATATATCAAGAGTAAAATATTTAAGAAGAAAATGTAATTGTACGCATCTGTATTCTGGTTATTTCTTATGCCATTTGCAGTGTCTGAGCTTGCTATTGTTATTTGAATATCAGGATTGTTTCTAATTCTACAGTTACCCGTTTTACTTATAACACTTGGTTATGTAAATGGTTGGTGTGTGTCTCATTGCTTGCTTTTGTCCTCGCTTCCAGATCTTTGTTGCACAAGTAGAGGGGAAAAATTTGTGCATGAACAGGAAATCAAGTTCTTTGCCAAGGTACTGTGTTTTGGGGGGAAAGTTGTGAGATATTTTAGAAAAACAAACATACCTGATTGGATCTGATTCCATCACCTCCTCTGACAGCGAGTTCTGGATATTAACTGCTCTCTGTGTAAAAAAAAAGTTTCCCTTCAATCTTCCTTAACACTTCTTCCTCTCACCTTAACCCTATGCCCTCTTGATTTTGATACCCCAACCATGGGTGAAAGATTCTGACCACTACCCTATCTGTGCCTCTAATAATTTTATATACCTTCATGAGGTCACCCCTTAGCCTCCTTCATTCCAGGGAAAACAAGCTCTGCCTATCCGATTTCTCCCCATAACCAATCTGGGCAAGATCCTCGTGAATCTCATCTACAATTACATCCTTCCTATAGTATGGTGACCAGAACTGCACACAGAATGCCAAGTTTGGTCTAACCAGTGTTTTGTAAAGATGCAACATAATGTCTTGACTTTTATATTCTGTGTTCCAACCTGTGAAGGTAAGCGTGCCATATGCCTTCTTCGCCATCCTTTCTACCTTTGTTGCCACTGTCGGGGATCTATGGACCCCAAGGTCCCTTTGCTTATCAACATTCCTTAGAGCTCTACCATTTGCTGTATTATGTCCTGCGCCTATTTGACTTCCCAAAATTCATCACCTCTCACTTGTCAGAATTAAATTCCATCTGCCACACTCCGCCCAACTTTCCATCTGATCTATAACCTGCTGTCACCTTAGGTAAGCTTTCTCACTATCCACAACGCCACCAACTTTTGTCTCATCCGTGTATTTCATCTCAGGATCAGTTTATGGTAACTTATAGAGATTAGTTGGTATGATTAGTCTACAGCTCCAATGTTGCTGTGTCAGGTGATCACCATGATGCAGAAGCAAAAGACTGCAGATGTTGGAATTCTGAAATAAAAGCAGACATTGATGGGAATACTTAGCAGGTCAGGCAGCATCTGTGGAGCAAGAAAGTAGAACGCGAAAAGATAATGGTTCTCTGTGTTGTCACACGTACTAAACGTTCTTCATTTTTGCAGGTCGTTCTTCCTTTGATTGACCAATATTTTAAGAACCATCGTTTGTACTTCCTGTCTACTGCAAGTAGCCCCCTCAGTAGTGGGGGGCATGCATCCAACAAAGAAAAGGAAATGGTAACAAGGTAATGTTTGATTGTGTTTCGTAATTTGAGTTGTGGGGTGGGGGAGGGGGGTGGGGTGAATCATGTGCCAAGCTTTTCGTTGCATTTTGCTATTTCAAACTAAGGATTTGTATCATTTTAACAAGAAGTAGGTGGGGTGAGGGTTTGGGTGAGAATGGGGAAGGTTCATAATACTAGATTTACATTGAAACATATAATTGTGATAAACTAGCAGAACATTACATGGTATAGTTTGCTTGGGTTCAATAGCAAAATTGAGCCTGATCCCAGGTTAGTCTGTGTCTGCGGTGTGCAGCACTGCTTCCTGTTTGGTAATCAGCTGAACTGTCAGCAGGTCTTAACACAAAACATTCCTGAGATTTCGATGTACGTTTGCAGCTTTTGTCCTGAGTTTTTTTAATTTGGAGATGGAGTTTATCCTCACCACTAGAAGTCAGGAATGACAATACGGCTTGCAGTACAACCAAACACTAGCTGATACATAGCAAGATCACCTGAAATGTCAACACATCAGAAATGTGTAAAGTAAATGGAAAATTGCCCAGAGTAATTCTATGCACTGAACTGTACAGGGCATTGCAGCAAGTCACCAGGTGGATCTTTAGTCTGTGAGGAGTTTGTTAATCTTGTTGCTTCCCCGTCATTTACTCTGGAGAATCCATACATACACCCTGCAGCTGATTGGACCTGGCACATGGACAGTTTTTTTATTATTTTCATTGAAGTTTTAGTTAATTTAAATTGCACTTAAATATTTTTACAGGTTTTTTGGGTTATAATTTTAATACTTGATAGGTTTTAATAACTTTCAGATGTTTCTGAATAGTTTTGAATGCCAACAAGTTTCTTCCCATTTGACAACATTGATAGCTGACTATGCTATGAGCATATGGCTCCCCAAGTTGTCAACATTTCTTCAATGTTTTCGGGATGGGGCTTGTTCTGCTCTGCCCCCTCCCTGTCCCCATTATGTGCATCATAAGGGCCTCATTGCAAGGGATTGAATCAGATCCCAATGAGTTGTACTCACTGGTAACCACACCAGGCTTAGTAGAAACTTTATTCAGCAGTCAGTAGGGTGTGTGATTAGAAGTGCGAGGCCAATATATTGCTATCATTGGTGAGCGAGCAGGAGATAGACAGGAGTTATAAAGAATATGTTGACAGCACCTCAGTGGCGGTCCCCCTCGAAAACCGATATCTCATTTTAGATTCGGTTGGAGAGGATGACCTCATAGAGGAAGACCTCAGCAGCCAGGACCTTGGCACCGTGTCTGGTACTGTGGTCCAGCAGAGGAAGCGAAATGCAGTGGTTATTGGGGATTTGATAGTAAGGGGTACGGATAGCAGATTCTGCGATACCGACAATGAGTCTCGGATGGTGTGTTGCCTCCCTGGTGCCAGGGTACGGGATATCACGGACCGTGTCGAGAATATTCTGAGAGGGGAGGGTGAGCAGCCAGAAGTCTTGGTACATGTAGGTGCCAATGATATAGGTAGAAAAAGAGAAGAGAGAGTCCAGGACCAGAGGGCACAATCTTAGAATTAGAGGGTACAGTTTCAAGACAGAGATGAGGAGAAATTTCTTTACCCAGAGGGTGGTGAAATTGTGGAACTCCTTGCCACGCACAGCAGTGGAGGCCAGATCAGTGGGGGTGTTCAAGGAGGAGATAGACATATCTAAATAGTCAGGGTATCCAGGGATATGGGGATAAGGCTGGAAAATGGGATTAGAATAGTTTTTTTTTCCCACCCCATTTCTTTTTCCCTTTTCCTTGGAGCAGACTCGATGGGCCGAATGGCCTGCTTCTGCTTCCTTGTCTTGTGATCTTGTGACAGATCAGATGTGCAGCTGTGAAGAAGGCATCTCAAGTTTTAAATACTGATCTCATTTATAATGAGTAAATGCATTTGAATGTTTCTTGTTCAGTTTTGTTTTGCAAGTAAACCTATAGCTGTTCATGCAGACAGGTTATCATAGTCACTGAAAGAGAACAAGATACATGATGCTTTGCAATTGGGATGCATAAAATGAAGCATTAATATGGAACTGTGTTTGGCCAAATATGAGCCAGCTTATATTAAATTGGCTAACAATTTGTTGAATTAAAGATTATCAGAGCTTCATATGAATTTGTAAGTTTTTTCACAAACATCGCAAGATGCAATTTAAACCCTTGCATTTCCAAGCAGAGGTTGATTCACAGGAAAGTCATTTCTGTCTGCACGATGTGATTAGAGTGCCATCTAGCGAGAGGGTTTGGTAAATGTTGAATACTTTTATCAGAAGAGACAGAGTGAGGAAAATAGGTTAATTCATTCACTAAGCAGTCAGGGCTTTATGTTTCATTGGAAAGGCATTGGTACAACATTGTCCGAGTCCATTCTGGACTGCAGTCTAGATTCTCAGGTCTCTGGAGTGGAACTTGAATCTACTGCCTTCTGGCACAGAGGTGAGGGTGCAACTGACTGCATCACTGCTGACAAAGAACTTCATTGGAAATCCTATTCAATGTAAAATAGTTGTTATTAATAAAAACAAAGACATCCCAGCTGTGGGAATTAATTCTATTTCAAGGAAGAAGTAGATAGGATTTGTTCTTTAAGAGAGTCCTGGTGAACAGGTAAGAAAGTGGAGTTGAGGCCAGGATAAGATCAGCCATCCTGGTATTGAATGGAGCAGGCCTGAGAGCCCTTGTCCTGCTCCTCCTCCTCCTCGTGTTCTCATAGAATATGGAACGAGTTAGTATGGCAGGATAGGCAAACCAACACTGACATCCTTTTCCAGGCTAATTCCCACAGCACTGAGGCAGAAAAAACTCCTCAAGGACGTTCTCAAACCTCATTGATAAAACATAACATTGTCATCGACATGTGAATCCCTTGCCTGAGACCGCTCAAATCGAAGGAGAAGCTTCCAGGAAGTGAATTATGTGAACCTGAGAGCATCAGAAAGACGAGCAGGAGTTGGCCTTATAGCCCTTGGAGCCTGCTCCTTTCAATGGAATTGTGGCTCATCTGATCTTGCCCTCAACTCCTGCCTGTTCCCTCTGCCACTCCTACCCAGAAGATTTCAAGCATTTGTAGTGTCTCCTTTGGTGGGATGTGGCGACCACTCTTAAGAGGCTGAAGGAATGTATAACAAATTATTTGACCCATCACCTAATCCATCAAACACCAGGGGTGGACTCTACAGATCAGGTACGGGACTATTAGTCAACTCTGAACTCATAGACTTGTAATGGAAGGGAGTTTTCCTTGGTCTTGACTAACTGCTTCAGAAGAAAACTGATGTATAATCCAGAAGGATTCAAATTGGGTTCACATTGTGTCCAAAGTTTTAGCTTTGGGCAGATGATAGGGGAGATGCGCAGAGACCATAAGACATAAGAGCAGAATTGGTCGTTCAGCCCATCAAGTCTGCTCCGCCATTCGATCGTGGCTGATTTATTTTTCCCTCTCAACCCCATTCTCCTGTCTTCTCCCTGTAACCTTTGATGCCCTTACTGATCAAGAACCCATCAACCTCCACTTTAAATATAACCAATAACTTGGCCTCCACAGCCGTCTGTGGCAGTGAATTCCACAGATTCACCACCCTCTGGCTAAAGAAATTCCTCCTCATCTGTGTTCTGAAGGGACGCTCTTCTATTTTGAGGCTGTGCCTTCTGGTCCTAGACTCTCCAACCACTGGAAACATCCTCTCCACATCCACTCTATCCAGGCCTTTCAATATTCGGTAGGTTTCAGTGAGATTCCCTGCACCCCCATCCTTCTAAACTCCATTGAGTACAGGCCCAGAGCCATCAGACACTCCTCATATGTTAACCCTTTCATCTCCAGGATCATTTTCATAAACCTCCTCTGTACCCTCTCCAGTGCCAGCATATCCTTCCTTAGATATGGGGCCCAAAACGGCTCACAATATTCCAAATGTGGTCTGACCTATGCCTTTATAAAGCCTCAGCATTACATCCTTGCTTTTATATCTCAGTCCTCTCGAAATGAATGCTAACATTGCATTTGCCTTCCAGATCAAAGGCCAAGGAGTTCTCCAGAAATAGCCAGGAATGGAAATGTCCTGCCCATTTCTTCTCATAGCTGATTGTTTAGGACAATGACACTAAGCAGGTCATATTTCCAAATTCTGAGTCAAAGAATAGTGTGTAATGATGGTTATCATTGGTGAATTTGGAGTGCTGGGAATTAAGGTAATTAAGTGTGAGTTGGGGAAGAACTTTAAGGAAAAATCTATGCCATTAATGTATCAGATTAAAATCTACTACACATGTGGTGTGAAATTTGAATGAATCAAGGCAAAATGACATATTTTCTTTCTTTAGTGAGCTTTTATTTTACTAACGCAAAAGCTGCTTGTATCATTTTAATAAAAGCTTTGCTTTTGGCTTTACTTGTGATTTGCATATCTTTTGTGTTCTTGTGTTACAGACTCATAATCCAGATAGCAACATTTCTCTAAAGTTCTGTGATGGTTCCTTGCTGTTTATTTAGAGTTCCTTTTTTCATGATGATCTCGTTATTAGTAGACTTTTATTTCAGCTGTTTCCTTCTTCTGTTCTTCTTCCCCCTCTTCTTTTCTTTCCTCTCTACTTCAGCCTCTTCTGCAAACTTGGAGTGCTTGTCAGAAATAGGATATCACTGTTTGGTAAGCGACTGCATGAATGAATGAAACATGGCACTGTATTGTTTTCTTACCACGTTGTGTTTTCACCTTCTGCATGGAGAGTTTTGCACGTATAGATTTTGGCTCTCAGGAATACCAGCCTCCTTCCCTTTGCATCCTGTTCTGCCGGCAACTTCCTGTAGATGCAGTGCCTTGCTCTTTGCTTCACCCACTGTTTTTGCTACTGATGGTTGTTTGTGATGGTTTCTTGAAATTTAGACTTTTTACGGAAGTCTAAGCAGTTCACAGAACAAAGCATAATATTTTACCTGGCTTATTGGTAGAAGGTATTGTTAGTGACTGCCATTGTGCATTTCAGACTTTCAACTATATATATTATTCGAGTCAGTTTTTGGTTTCGTTTGGTCTAAATACTGAGCAAAAAATTAATATTTAAGTCTATGTATGACACCCCCATTCCCTTTGTGGCCTCTACACAGAGGCCTTTCAAATGGTCATTCAGCAACAGGCTGTCAGTATTTGGAGACATATTTAAAATGGTGATCAGCAGCATTTCTGATGATGATTATTGTTGAAAATCAGAGTTGTGAGAAGCCTATAGAATATACATGGTGCCTGGTGAACTCTAAGCACACGACATGTCAATTAAACTCAAGAGATGGGTTCCAGTAACTGTGTGAGTATCTCCTCTTGTCATGGTTGGAGTTGTACTACAACTTAGTACCCTGTTGCCTTGTATTTCCATTGGGTTCTTTCTACCCCTCTGGCCATAACTCCAGAGGGACACTTTCAGCTGTTACTTAGCTCAGGTCTCCAGGGTTCCAAAGTTACAGTGAGAGATTGGGTATTATCATGTGAACTTTCACTCAAATATACTTACCCATAAAGTGCCTGGTTTACCAAAGAGACTGTTTAAAGGTACAGACATGGGATTCTGGTGAAGATTAAAGCTATGCAACTGTGTGGCCTCTGAAAAGGTGTGGTGCATATCAGAAAATATTTGTGTAGGCACACTAATTAGTAGAAACTGTGGTCGAGAATTTCATCTGCATTTGATGCAAAGAGCCACGAGCGTGTGTTTGCACTGCTTCTGAATTTTGGTTCCATTGAACTCAAAGGAGATGAGAAGCAGAGGAGAATGCTCAGCTGGTACTCTATAACAAAAAGTCCCAAAGCAAACTGCCCATGAAGCCGTTCTTGATCCACTGGAGTACTGTGCCTAGTTCTGGTCAGCACACTACACAAAGGATGTGATGGCAGCAGAGAAGGTGCTGAGGAGATTCACAAAAGATGTTGCCAAGGCTGGAGAATTATAGTTGTAAGGTGAGACTCTCAGGTCTAGGGTCTTGTTCTTTGCAACAAAGGAAATTGAGAGGAGATTCACATGAGATGTATGCAACTGTACAATGAACTGTATACAGTTATGAGAGACTGAGACAAAGTAAACAGAAAATACTTGTTTTCCCTTAGCAGTGAAAACAATATCTCGGGGGCACTGATTTAGGGTAATTGATTGAAGGATTTGAAAGAAGATGAGAAAAGATTTCACTGAGCTGGGATCTGGAACTCACTGCCTGAATTGGTGGTGAAGGCAGAAGTCCTCATCTCATTTAAGAGGTACCTGAGTGAGCATTTGACAAGCTGTAACCTGTAGGGCCATGGACCATGGGCTGGGAGGTTGGATTTACCTGCTGCGCGTTTGTCCAGCATGGTCCCCTTCTCTGCCGTAATTTCTAAAATGTTTTGATTCAAGCTGCATGCGGCTTAATCTCCCGTAATGTAGCTAAACCTTCCTCATGCTGGTATTACCGAGTGAAAGTCTAAAGGTACAGACACACTTACTAGTTGTGGTATTTGTTTGATACTTAGCCTGTGTTTTGCTGCACAGTTAATACTATTTGTTGCTGTATATCTTGTGCTAAGACTGGTTTTGGACTGTACCTCAAAACATGATCTTCTGCCCAGGAATTTTAAACCAATCTTATTCTTTAATGCAGGGAGTGATGCCACTTCAATTGTAAACTGTCTTCACATTTTGGGCCAGACTTTGGATGCCAGGTAAAATGTTCAATCCAGTGATTTTTAGATAAACTTGTAACAAAGCTTCCAGCAAAATGGGTTGAGCGGGCCTGTGGACACCCAAGTGTCTGTGATAGAGTCATGCAGCACAGAAACAGACCTTTCATCCTAACTGGTCCATGATGAGTTAAAAAGGGTTCCTGCAACTCTTGACAGACAGAAGCAGAAGCTTCAGCTGGGATTTCAGGCTAAACAATATTTTTATAATGGGCTGATTGTCTGACTAGTCATTCACCCACACTCGCCTTGCGCTGGTGGTCAATGGTGGTCATGTGGCCCCTGGTGATGTCCATGCCATTCTGTTTGTGCTGGTGTGTGGGGCAGGTCAGGTGCCCATTCCTTGTCCATGTGGTTGGAGCAACGTCCTTCGTTTCACAAGTGATTGACATGGAAACCCTTTGTGATGTTTCTGGGCCGTGTCCTTCCCTGTATATTGAGTTTCCCCTTTTCCTATCTTCAGTTCTGAGGAGGGGCCCTGACCCAAAACCCTGACTGTCTATTTTTCTCCATGGATACTGCCTGTCCTGCTGAGTTCTTCCAACATCTTGTTTTTTTTTCATCCTTTTCTTCAGATATTTTGAGTAAACAATCATAGGGTCATCATTGGCTGGCTACAGCACAGAGCAGACCTTTTGGCCCAACCTGGAGTGAGAGCAACTTGTCTAGAGAGCAACTCTCCAGTTTCACCCACCAGGCCTTTCTCAATGGCCTTGCAAAGTTTTCAATACTAAATATTTATCCAGTTCCCTCATGACGGCCACAATGAAATGTGCCTCTACCACATCTGCCAGCAGTGCATTCTAGATTCCAACCACACCCTGCATAACAACATTTTACCTCATGTCACTCTTAATTCTTTTCCCTTTATACCTGTGAGCTCTAGTCCTTCACCTCTCCCCCAGTGGAAACAGGCTCCACCGCCCACTGCCCAGACCCTTGATCATTTTATATTCTTCTACTACATTCTCTCTTCAACCTCCTTTTCTCCAAAGAAGGTCTATCCTTTTAGTTGCAGTCTCTAATCCCAGGAACCATGATTGTAAATCTTTTTTAGACTCTCTCTAATACCTGCATGTCCTTCCTATGATGTGGCAACCTGAATTAGGCACCCTTCTCCAGTTGAGACTGGATCTGTATTTTATCAAGTTTCAACATAATTTCCCAATTTCCATACTCTATGCCCTTATTGTTAAAACCAAGAATCCTGTACACATTTCTCAACCTGCCCTGCTATTTCCAGTTAATATATGAAAAATAATGCAGGCGCTGGAAATCAAAAATAAAATAAAGCAGAAAATGCTGGAAACACTCAGCAGGTTGGGCAGCTTCTGTGGAGAGGGAGAAACAGTTGACGTTTCAGGCCTGCAACCCTTCATCATGGAACATAGAACATCGAACAGTACAGCACAGGAACAGGCCCTTCGACCCACGATGTCTGTGCGGACCATGATGCTATTTTAAACTAATCCTAGCTGCCTGCAGGTGGTCTGTACCCCTCCACTCCCTGCCTATTTATGTGGTTGTCTAAATGCCTTTTAAATAGAATCAGAACAGGAAAAAAAGAGAAAATGTTAGTTCCCAGTGGCAGAGAAGGTGAGCCAGGGGAGGGGATGGATATAAAAAAAGGAAATATCGTTGATAGGGTGAGAGCAAGTGAGTTAATCTAGCAGTTGGAGTCAGCGTATGCTTTTGTGTGTTATATGTTACCAATAACAAGACTGTGGGACTTGTACAGCAGGCCAGACTATACTAATAGATGAGCCAAAATGATGGCAGGTAGAAATGACGGGTGCTGATACAGAGAGGGAAAAAGGAATGAATTACCTAAAGTTGATGAATTCAGTATTGTCCATAAGGCTCAAGGTGTCCAGACGAAAGATGAGGTCCTGTTCCTCAAGCTTGCATTGGGCTTCAATGTAACAGTGCAAGAGGCCAGAGACAGAAAGGTCAGAGTGAGAGTGGGGTATGGATCACCTGTATTCAGCCTGCAGGAGTGACCCTAAACTTCTGGTTGCCTGCCACTTGAATCCACCAACCTGCTCCCACTCTGACCTACCTGGCAGTTGCGTCCTGCACTGTTACAATGAGGCCTGATGCAAGCTTCAGGAAAAAAACACCTCATCTTCTTGCAGCCTTCCAGACTTGATGCTGAGTTCATCAACTTTAGGAAATTCACTCTTTTTCCCATTCTGTATCAGAACTGGTCATTTCTACTTGGCATCATCATGGCTCACTCATTAGTATTGTCTGGCCTGCTGGGCAAGTCCCATTGCCTTGCTGCTGGCAGCACACAGCACAAAGAAGCGTAATGTGCTTCCAACTGCCTCATTTATTCATTTGGTCTCACTCTATCAGAGGTATTCCCACCACCCCTCCCCCACCTTCTCTGCTAATGGAAATTAACTTGTTTTCTTTCTTTCCCAGTTCCAAAGGTTTTCAGACCTGAAATGTTAACTGTTTCTCTTTCCACAGATGCTGTCTCACCTACTGAGTATTTCCAGCTTTGTTTTTGCCACTTTCAACAGTTTTGTGCACTCGTACCCCTATCCCTCAGCACCTGCACCCCTTTTAGATCTGTATCCTTTATTTTGTGTTGCCTCTCCTCATTACTCGTACCAAAATACATCAATGTGCTTTTTTCTGCATTAAATTTCATCTGCCATACACCTGTCCTCATAGCCTGATATGAGTGCCCACTGTTCACAGAACTTACTCAGCATTCATCCCTACCAGAGTCCAAGATGGAGGCAGAGAGTTGGTCCTTCCTGGGGTCCCTCTCAGCCAGAGGCCTCCCACTGCTCAGCTGTCCAGTTGTGTGGAAGAGTCTCGGTGGAGCAGTGTAATTGAATGGCAGGGGCTGCCTGTTGGTGCAAAGGCCATGAAATTCCAGTTCTCATCCGCGCAGTGAGGGATGGGCTTTCAGGTGATCAGGCAGTTGGGAGGTGATTAGCCTTATGATCGGCAAGTCTTTCTGACAATCCAACCACCTTCCAACCAGAGAGTGACTTCCCATAGCTGTCAACTAGTGGATCAGAGAATCTGACCTTTAATGTGAACTGGGGGCAGTTACCATCTTCATTGTTGCTGTGGATTGTAAACCATGCCTCACACTGCTTGCATGGTCACAGGTTCGGGCTTGAGCCTCAAGTAGCTAAGATATATGAAAGTGGAGGGATTGGGGAGCCTTCTTGCTTGAGGCAAATTCATACCACTTTAAAATCTTTTACCTTCATAAAGTGGTCCATGGCCAAGACTAATAATCTATGGTAGAACAAGACCTACCATTGAACGAAATTTTTTGAAGTGTACTCTAGTTCTTCTGTGTTCACCATCGAGAGTATTCTGCACCAGTTTAACCTATCCTTGAACCGCTGCTCATTACTGGGATGATATTGGGAGCCAGCAATGTACAGCTGCTCCCAGAGTTAGTGTTAAGTGAAGTTAGGTGACAGACCACCATAGCAATATTGCAGGCACTTTACAGATTTTCGGCACTTTTGAAGCTGCAGAAATTAAATCTTAGTGAGCTCATTGGACAAGGTGGGACAATTCATGATTCTATTTCCCCTTCCTGCACACTAATCACCACCAAGACATTTTCATCATGTTTAGTTGTCTTTCTGGGCAGGTGTGCAACAAAATTAAAATCAGTGCATGCAAAAATATGCAGGGTTAGACAATGCAGGACACAGTGTTTTTCTACTAAATGCACAGGAACTGAATCAAAAGCTTGTTCCAGGTTCTCTGTGTATAATTGCAAGCCTGTGAGTGACGTGGGCCACTCAGCCTCACACAGAAATTGATTTAATTGGAGGTTTGAGCCCTACTTCCGTGTAAGTTATTGGAGATCAGCCTTACCTTGTCTTGCTTTCAAGATCAGGGCATCAGGGTAGGGTTTCTTGCTGTTCACTCTGACTTCCCCCACCTATCTCTTTGCTGCTGATGTTGTTTGAATTCCCAGTCATGTCTCCAACCGATCCCACACATCCTTTTTTTCCCTCCTTTTCACCACCAGGATTCTGACTCGATGTTGTACCTGAGACCCCTCTCCCCTCACCCCCCAGTTATCCAATCGCACGCCTGACCCACATTGCTCCTAGCTGGGAACATTGCAGCCCTTTGTTGTCTTCACCTTTCACCTCCTGGCCTCTGTCATTATTTACACCCTTCCCTCCCCCACCTGATCTATCTGCCAATTATCCCTCCTCACCTAGATCCACCTGTTGCTTGCCAGCACATGCCCTACATCTACCCCTCCTTTCTTTATACCGGCTATCTCCCTTCTACTCTTTTAGTCCAGATGAAGAGTCATGACATCAATTGTCCATTTCCCTCTGCAGATGCTGCCTGATCCACCGAGTTCCTCCAGCAGTTTGTTTTTGCTCCATGATGTTCCTTCCTCTGCTCTAGCCCCTCCTCTTGGTGCCACAACGTGTACCAACTTGGACTTCAGTTCTGATATTCCTTACACTCACTTACTCTCCACCCTGACAATTTCCAGTACAACCACCATGCTTCCCCCTTCCTGTGATCAGGGCCTGACTAATTTCCTCTGTTAGCTCCAAAGTGGCAGAGTTCATGGAGGAAATGCCATCTACTTGTTTCCCCACACAAGGCACAATCATGCAACAAGCCAGAGGCTACAGGCGCAGCTGAACGTTGTTGCCAAGGAACTTCACACCAAGAGTAGCCTTGGTCTTCCCAATCACATGGTTTTCAGGCATAATATATTTCTTAGGCTGTGACTTCCAGATGTGACAGCACCACAATGAAGATTTATTTTGTAAAGGAAGAGGAGCTCTTTAGGACTTGAAAACTTAGCAGGCCTTGACTACCTCTTTCCCAGGACTAAATGGGTGTTTTGTTTTGCACAGGACATTGATGAAGACCGGCCTGGAGTCTGTCAAATTGGCTTTGCGGACGTTTTTTGAAAGTGCAGCGGAAGATTTGGAAAAAACCATAGAAAATCTCAAACTGGGCCAGTTCACTCACACAAGGACGCAGCCAAAGGGAGTGACCCAGATCATCAATTACACCACTGTGGCACTGCTGCCTGTCCTGTCATCACTGTTTGAACACATCGGGCAACACCAGTTCGGCGAAGATCTGATCCGTATGTTTCTCTTTTTAATGTTATTTTTGAACAACCTTGTGATAAATTTAAATGAAGACAGACTATCCATGTTAATCTCTGGAAATGTAAGGTGGATTATTTCTTGATCAACTTAAAATGCTTCATGAGAAACAAGGGACTGCAGATGCTGGAATCTAGATGAAAAACACGATGATGCTGGAGGAACTCAGCAGGCCAGGCAGCATCCGTGGAAAAAAGCAGGCGGTCAACGTTTTGGGTCAGGACCCTTCTTCAGGACTGAAGATAGAAAAAGGGAAGCCCAATATTTAGGAGGGAAAAGCAGAGCAGTGATAGGTGGACAAAAGAGGGGAGGTGGGGTGGGCACAGGGTGGTGATAGGTAGATGCAGGTAAGAGATAGTGATAGGTAGGTGCGGGGGAGGAGGGGAGAGCAGATCCATCTGGGGATGGGTCAAAGGTAAGGAGAGAAAGGGGAGAAAAAAGGGGTAGAAAAAAGAGAGAAAGGCTAGGAAAGGAAAGACGAGGAGAAACATGGTGGGTGGGGGATTGTGGGGAAGGGGGGTGGGGGTTACTTAAAGTGGGAGAATTCAATGTCATGCCATTAGGCTGCAAGGTTCCAAGATGGAAAGTGAGGTGCTGTTCCTCCAGTTTGCACTTGGAATTCTCCTGGCAGTGGAGGAGGCCGAGGACTGACATATCAGTGATAGTGTGGGAGGGGGAGGTGAAGTGACTGGCTGTGGGAGGGGGAGTTGAAGTGACTGGATGAAGAAAATGCTTCATCCTTTCCTCAGGGTGGATGTTCTTATGAGAAGCACACTGACTTGTGTGTGCCCAGACACAGAGTTAGGATGCAAAATCCTTTAAAAACCACCCCAAAAACTCCACCATCCAACCTTGTTGTGTCATGTACCAGCAACAAAAGAAACACACCGAGTCATGTATAAGTGTTAAAAACTATTTTATTAATAACTACTTATGATAATAAGAAAAATAAAAGTAAAAATGTTAGAATGTTAGAAGTAAAAATGTTAGATCTTAAACATTAACCCCAAAAACTAAACTCGAAGTGTGTGTGTGTGGGAAATTCCCAAACTCCAAGTCCAGCAATAGTTCTCAAAGTTCAGTTCAGCAAGCCATAAGGTGAAACGTGAGCAAAGGCTTCTGCAAAACCACCATTGACTGAAGACAAAACGTAGGGAGAAAATAGAGAGTAATTACGAAATCCAAATGTTCCATGATGGAACCCATACAACACCTCAGTGTCTACTCAGCAGTGACCACTCCATCTCTTTGTTCCTAAGCATCTGCCACCCTGAAAGGCACTCGAATTGTGGCCGTCCACACAAATACTTGTTTCCCACTACAGGTTAACGACAAAGTGGACTCCACTGCTTTGTTCCAAAAATCCATACGTGGATTGTAGTGACAGACACAGTTATTGTTTTTCATCCATCGATACAGAGACCAGCAGGCTGGTCTCTCTCTCTGTCACTCTCCCTCTCTCTGTCTCCCCCCTGACTGATTCCAACTGACTGTTCCAAAAACATCATTATGTCCTCACACCACACACACACACACACACACACACACACACACACACACACACACACACACACACACACACACACACACACACACACACACACTGCTATGCTCTATCTTAAAGGGACATTTACCAATAGTAGCCTAGTCCATAACAGTTGCGACAGATGAGCTTAGCAAAGCTTTGGGAGGTGGTGTGTACCCATCCTAGAATCCTGAAATAATGCATGGATGTAGGGTCAGCTAGAAAAGTAAAACCTGAAGAAGTTATTCAAATGATTAATTTGAAAAGGAGGCTCAAAGTAAATTTGGTCTAACAACAAGCTGACTGTTTGAAGAACAGCATGACACATCAGGTTATTCATTCAAGTGGTCCTTATCTTGTCTTTTAACTTTGAGTCTGATTGCTGTGAATTAAACCACACTATCTGACTGGTTGATTGTTGCACAGACTGTACTGAGTGCACTCTAGCTTGACTTGGAGTGTTTAACAAAGGTATTATCACAAGGTCACAAGACAAAGGAGCAGAAGTAGGCCATTCAGCCCATTGAGTCTGCTCCATGTGCTAAACTAAAACTATTCCTATCTAGCCCCAATTTCCGGCCTTATCCCCGTATCCCTTGATACCGCGACTAATTAGATACCTATCAATCTCCTCCTTAAATGCCCCCAATGATTGGGCCTCCACAGCTGTACGTGGCAAAGAATTCCACAATTTCACCACCCTCTGGCTAAAGAAATTTCTCCTCATTTCTGTTTTAAACCTGTACCCTCTACTCCTGGACTTACCCACCAAGGGAAACAGCTTAACCACATCTACTCTGTCCAGTCCTTCAAACATTCGAAATGTTTTTATGAGGTCCCTTCTCATTCTTCTGTATTCCAGTGAGTACAGTTCATCCTCGTAAATCTTTTCTGAAACCTCTCCAACATCAGTACATCCTTCCTAAGATAAGGGTCCCAAAGCTGCACACAGTATTCCAAATGAGGCCTCACCAGTGCCCCACAGAGCCTCATCAACACTTCCTTACTTTTATACACTATACCTCTCGAAATGAATGCCAACATAGTATTCGCTTTCTTTGCCGCTGATCCGACCTGGTGGTTAATCTTTAGGGTATCCTGCATGAGTACCCCCAAGTCCCTTTGTACTTCTGTACTTTGAATTTTCTCCCCATCTAGATAATAATCTGCCCGTTTATTTCTTTTTCCAAAGTGTACAACGGCACATTTCTCAACATTGAATCTCATCTGCCATTTCTTTGCCCATTCTCCTAAACTATCTAAGTCCCTCTGCAACCTTCCTGTTTCTCAATACTCCCTACCCCTCCACCTATCTTGATGTCGTCTGCAAACTTAGCCACAAAACCATTTACTCCATTATCCAAATCATTAATGTACAAAGTAAAAAGAAGCGGCCCCAACACCGACCCCTGGGGAGTAACCGGTAGCCAACCAGAACAGGATCCCTTTATTCCCACCCTTTGCTTTCTGCCTAGCAGCCAATGCTCCACCCATTCAAATATCCTACCTGTAATTCCATGAGCTCTCATCTTATTAAGCAGCCTCTTGTGCGGCACCTTGTGGAAGGCCTTTTGAAAGTCTAAATACACAACATCCACAACCTCTCCCTTATCCACCCTACCTGAGATTTCCTCAAAAACTCCCAATAGGTTAGTCAGGCAGGATCTTCTCTTCACGAAACCATGCTGGCTTGGACCTATCTTGCCTTGCTGCTCTAGGTATTCCATAACCTTATCCCTGAGGACCGATTCCAATAACTTTCCCACCACCGATGTCAGACTAATAGGTCTGTAATTTCCTTTATGCTGCCTCCCACCTTACTTATACAGCGGAATTACATTTGCAACCCTCCAGTCCTCTGGAACCATGCTGGAGTCTAATGATTCCTGGAAAATTATCACCAATGCCTCCGCAATCTCTAAAGCCACCTCCTTCAGAACCCGGGGGTGCACCTCATCCGATCTGGGAGAGTTATCTGTCTTTAGTCCATTTAGCTTCCTGAGCACCTTCTCTCTAGTAATCTTGACTGAACTAAGTTCTATCCCCTGAGACCCCTGATATCAGGTATATTGCTGATGTCCTCCACAGTGAAGACCAATGCAAAATGCTCATTTAGTTCCTCTACCATCTCTTTGTTATCCATTATAATCTCTCCCACACCATTTTCAATTGGTCCTATATCAACCCATGTCTCTCTTTTACTCTTCATATATTAAAAAAAAACTCTTGGTATCTTTTTGAATGTTATCTGCCAACTTCCTTTCATAATTCATCTTTTCTTTCCTAATGACCTTCTTAGTTTCTTTCTGTAAGTTTTTAAAAGTTTCCCAGTCTTCTGTTCTCCCACTAATTTTTGCTTCCTTGTATGCCCTCCCTTTTGCTTTTATTTTAGCCTTAACCTCTCTCGTTATCCGCACGTGCCATTTTTCCATTCATAATCTTCTTTTTTCTTGGAATATATCTATCCTGCATTTTCCTTATTTCCTTATTCACATCAGGACTGGTGTGAAGTCCTGACGAAGGGTCTCAACCCGAAATATTGACTGTTTATTTCCCTCCACAGATGCTGCCTGACCTGCTGAGTTCCTCCAGCATTTTGTATATGTTGCTCCAGATTCCAGCATCTGCAGAATCTCTCGTGTCTTATATAGTTGGCTCATTATTTTTATGAACATATTTGAGCTTCCTTGGCAAGGCCAGTACTTAGTGGGTGACACAGGTAAATAAAATCATAGACATTAATAGAGCAGAAGGTGGCCAATTTTGTCCACCACTTTCCCTTCGATCCAATGGGCTTTTACTTTCTGATCAATCTCGCAGTAAGACTTTGCTAAACACCTTGCTAAAATTCTTGTAGATTATTTTAAATGTACTACTCCCTTCAATCCTCTTTGACACCTGTTCAGAAATTCATTTGAATTAGTCAGACATGACCTTCCTTGAACAAATCTATGGTGATGGACTTTGATTAACCTTTACCTCTCCAAATGCAGATTTATGCTGTCTCTCAAAATTTTGCCCACCATCTATATTGGTTTCCTTTTCCCTTTAAAACAGCTCCTCAAACTGAAGGGTAAGGTAAGCCATTTAATCGTGCAGTTAAGAGTTGACCATCTCTGGGTCTGGAGTCACATATAACTTGGTATTGGTTTATTATTGTCACTTGTACTGAGGTACAGTGAAAAGCTTGTCTTACAAGCCAATCGTACAGGTCAAGTCATTACACAGTGCAGTTACATTGAGTTAGTAGAAAGTGCATTGATGTAGTACATGTAAAAACAATAGCAGTACAGAGTAAAGTGTCACAGCTACAGAGAAAGTGCAGTGCAATAAGGTGCAAGGTCACAGCAAGGTAGATCGTGAGGTCATAGTCCATCTCATTGTATAAGGGAACCGTTCAATAGTCTTATCACAGTGGGGTAGAAGCTGTCCTTAAGTCTGGTGGTACGTGCCCTCAGGCTCCTGTAACTTCTACCCGATGGAAGAGGAGAGAAGAGAGAATGTCCCGGGTGGGTGGGGTCTTTGATTATGCTGGCTGCTTCACCAAGACAAGGAGAGGTAAAGACAGAGTCCAAGGAGGGGAGGCTGGTGTCTGTGATGCGCTGGGCTGTGTCCACAACTCTCTGCAATTTCTTGCGGTCTTGGGCAGAGCAGTTGCCGTACCAAGCCGCGATACATCCAGATAGGATGCTTTCTATGGTGCATCGGTAAGCCAGACCAGGTGAGCAGCAGAGTTATTTATCTAAAGGTCATTTATGAGTTATAGGTTTTATTTTACACCAATCCGGTAATTACATGCTCACCATTTACCTAATTCTATTTATTTAATTAATTAACTGAAATTAGGTTCCCCATGTGCAGTGGTGGGATTTGAACCGGCTCATTAGTCTAGACTTCTGGACTGCTGGCCCAGTCAGATAGGCAAATATTACTGTAACACTACATGATGCAGTTTACAGATTTTGAACGTTATGTCAGCTTGGGTTAAATTATTAAGAGTTCCTGAGTGTTACCTTTAAAATGAGCATGAAGAATTACCAGCTATATCGAAACGTAGGCAGGGTATTAGAGTAGTACCTACTGACAATTATCTGAATTCAAGTGTTCACACCATGTTACCTCAATTTGTAGAGAATGCTGTTTATAATAGAAAACTCAAGGCTCAAGAATGTAACTTGAACCCACTAAAAACATGTTCTTAAAACGTTATTTGATTACACAGACATGATGGTACCAGAAAAAGCAGATTTAGAACAACTTTATCTGCTAGCATGAAGTGGTACAACTTTAAATTTCTTTGAGGAGGTCTATAACATAGTGGAAGTTAAATCAAGTAACTATGAACTCTGTCTGTGAAGCTCATTGAAGGTTGCAGACATTGTTAAGAAACTCTAATACTAACATTTTAAACATTCTCATCTCCAGGAACAAGGATAAACTTTTGGGTAGAAGGGGTTTAACTTCCAGTAAACTAACATCATGCTGTTGGTACTCTTCCCTTGCAGTGGATGACGTCCAAGTTTCTGGTTACCGAATATTAAACAGCTTATATGCACTGGGTACAGGGAAAAGCATCTATGTTGAAAGGTAAGGAAATGGCAGATGGAGCTATTAAAACATAGACCACATGTATTCAGGCTCTGCTAACTCACAGATAACTAATTTGAAGGCAGAATACAAGGTTAATGGCAGGACTCTTAGCAGTATGGAGGAACAGAGGGATCTTGGGGTCCACGTCCATAGATCCCTGAAGGTTGCCACGCAGGTCGATGGGGTTGTTTGGAAGGTGTATGGTGTGTTTGCTTCATTAGTCGGGGTATTGAGTTCAAGAGCCGCAAGGTAATGTTGCAGCTTTATAGAACTCTGGTTAGGAGTATTGTGTTCAGTTCTGGTTGCCCATTATAGGAAGGATGTGGAACCTTTAGAGAGGGTGCAGAGGAGATTTACCAGGATGCTTCCTGGATTGGAGAGGATGTCTAATGAGGATAGGTTGAGTGAGCTAGGGCTTTTCTCTCTGGAGAGAAGGAGGATGAGAGGTGACTTGATAGAGGTGTACAAGATGATAGAAGGCGTAGATCGAATGGACAGTCAGAGACTTTTTCCCAGGGTGACAATGGCTAACGTGAGGGGGCATAATTTTAAGGTGATTGGAGGAAGATATAAGGGGGATGTCAGGGGTAAGTTTTTTACACAGAGAGTGGTGGGTGCGTGGAACGCACTGCTGGCAGAGGTTGTGGGGGCAGATACATTAGGGACATTTAAGAGACTCTCAGACATTTGAATGACAGAAAAATGGGAGGGCTATGTGGGAGAGAAGGGTTAGATAGATCTTAGAGCAGGATAAAATGTCAGCACAACATTGTGGGCTGAAAATGTTCTATGTAAATGTCATTGTAATTTGGACACAGTCATGAAATTTCTTGTGAAACTTTGTTGATAATGAAATATTGTGCTGGATTTTGCGGCAATTCTGTTCCAAATGAATTACCAGTAGTGACCATTTTAAACATTGTCACATACAATGTCAAAAGTGGAGTCATAGACTTACTGATAGTTCACTTTGTTACTGAACTTCACATGTTTGATCTGGTCCTGGATCCAAAACCCTATTTTCAATGGGATTTTCAAGGCTGCAGATTTGAAGTAAAAAGACAAGTTAATTTAGTTGGAGACACAAGAGACTGCAGATGCTGGAATCTGGGGCAAAAAAGACAAATTGCTTGACCCAAAGAGTTCCTCCAGTAGGTTAAGTTACTTAATTTTTTAATATTTTAATTTATTTTAGGTGTTTTTCAGAAACTATTTTTACTTCCTAAAATATTTGTCTTTTAATTGTTTACTTCAATTTTAATCATGTTGATGTCAGGGACAGAGTTAAAATCACACACATAGTTTATGCAGCTGGAAGAGCCTGGGGCAGGGTTTTGCCAGCTGTCAAAATCTTCAGGGAAGATATGAGGTGGGACAGAGCAAAGTGATTCCAAAACTAAGGGATCAGAGCAAAGCTCTGCCTTGTAGTTCTGCCACATCCACTCATAAATGATGGTTGACAATTAAAAAGGTAGGAAGGCAATTAGGAAAGGAGTCTTCAAGAACATGTCCATCCTCAATGATGGTGGAATGTAAGACAAAGCTGAAACATTTGCAGTTGCATTCAGTACAGAGTGGATGTTCATTCTCGCCTACTCTAGGAGTTACCCACCCATCACAGAAGCAAGTCTTCAGCCAGTTTCATTCATTCCTCCTAATCTGATGAAAGGTCATCAACCTCAAATGTTAACAGTTTCTCTCTCAATGTGTACTGCCTTACCTGCTGAGTATTTCCACCATTTTTTGTTTTTATTACTCTCCAATAACCAAAGCCTGGTTTGCAATGCTTCCAGATCTCATCACAACCTTAATCTAAACATAAACTTAAGAGCTGAATTCCAGAGGGGAAGTGAGAGTCACTGCCTTGGCATCAATTCATTTGATGGAATGTGGAATTAAGTGACCCTGGCAAAACTGAAAGCAATGAGCATCAAAGGGAAGGAACTCCAGGGATTTGTACCTGCACAAGGGTGGATGGTTGTGGTTGTTGAGGGGTCAATCACCCTTGTCCAGGACATTGCTGCAGGAGTTCCTCAGGGCAGGGTTCGAGGCCCAACCATCTTCAGCTGCCTCATTAATGCCTTCTCTCCATTAGAAGGTCTGAACTGGAGACTTTTCACTGATTATTGCAGAATGTTCAATTCCATTCACAACTCCACAGCAAATGATGCAACACATGGCTACATGTAAGAAGACTTAAGTCCACGTTAAGTGACAGGTAACATGCATACCACAGAAGTTCCAGACAATGACCAACTCCCATAAGAGAGAATCTTAACTACTTGCCCTTCAGGTTCATGGCATCACCATTGTCAAGTTCCCTACCAACTTTCTGGGAATCACCATTGATCAGAAACTCACTGGACTATCCATGGCAACAAGAGCTGATCAGAGACTGGGTATCATGCAGCAATGACTCATCTCCTGGCACTCCAGATTCTACAACCTATCTACAAGGCACAAGTCAAGAGTGTGATGGAGTACCCTCCATTTCCCTGTATGAGTTCAACTCCCAGAAGAAACTTCCAGGACACAATATTTACCAAATATGAAATGTGCAGCAGTTAAAGTGAGAGGGGGTAGGTTCAGAACAGATGTGAGGGGAACGATTTTTACTAAGAGAGTCGTGGATGCCTGGAATGCATTGCCTGATAAAGTGGTGGAGGCAAATTCATTGGGGACTTTTAAGAGGGGCTTGGATGGGCACATGAATGAGAGGAAAATAGAGGGATATGGGCATTCTGTAGGCAGGGAATTGCTATTTCGGCACAACATTGTGGGCCGAAGGGCTTGTTCTGTGCTGTACTGTTTTTTGTCCTATGTTCTATGTTACTCACGTGGTTTGTTCTAATAGCATCTCCCAAATTCTCGACCTCTAACACCAAAAAGACAAAGGCAGCAGGTGCATGGGAGCAGCACAATCTGCAGCTTCCCCTTGAAGGCACACATCTTCTTGAGTTAGAAATATATTGCTGTTCCTTCATCGTCGCTGTGTCTAAATCCTGGAACTTTCCCCTCTTCCTGCAATAGCACTATAGGAGTACCTTCATTAGAATAACTGTGTGGTTTCAAGAAGATGACTATCCACTACCTTTTCAAAGGTAATTAGAGCTGGGCTTTGACAGGGATACCCAAATCTCAAATAATGAATAAATAAAGGATTAGGTGCAATGTGAATGTAATTTTTACCTGTCGCCATCTAGTGTGATATTCAATGCAAACTTTGGAAGTATCCCAAGAAACTTCAGGCATGGTAGTGTAGCGGTTAGCGTAATGCTATTACAGCGCCAGTGACCCGGGTTCAGTTTCTGCCACTGTCTGTAAGGAGTTTGTACATTCTCCCCGTGGCTGCGTTGGTTTCCTCCGGGTGCTCCGGTTTCCTCCCACATTCCAAAGGCATACGGGTTAGGAAGTTGTGGGCATGCTATGTTGGCACTGGAAGCGTGGCGACACTTGCGGGCTGCCCCCAGAACACTCTACGCAAAAGATGCATTTCACTGTGTGTTTCGATGTACGTGTGACTAATAAAGATATCTTATCTTCAAAGGGATGTTATCAGAGAATATTTTCCACTTAAGGAGGCATCTTGATAACAAAACATGTCTTGAGATGGCCTTAATGAAGGAAGAGCTTTAAGGAGGGAATCCCAAATATTTGCAGTCCATTCAACATCCTTTGGTGCCAAGTTTCCAAACTAAGGATAGTGTGTCTTTAAGATCCTCTGTTAATTTAATCTCTAATTGTATTACGTTTTTGTCCACAGGCAGCGCCCAGCCCTCGGGGAATGTCTGGCAGCATTTGCTGGGGCATTTCCCGTCGCCTTTCTAGAAACTGACTCGAATAAGCACAATCCGTTCTCGAGCTACAACACCAAGACACCAAAAGATCTCGCAGGTACATTCATATAATAGCAAAATACTGTGGATTCTGGAATTCTGCACAAGAACAGAAAATGCTGAAAATGCTCGGCAGGTTAGGCAGCAGCACAGTTTTGATGAGAGGTTTACTCTGTTTCTTTCTTCACTGAGCATTTCCAACATTTTCTGCTTCATATCAGAGATGATAGATTAATGCAGCCAGTGACTTGCTCTTGAATGTTCTTTCATCTGATACTGTGTGAACTTTAAAAGAGTGGCAAATGTACTGATGCAATACTTTGGTGTTCTGTTGAGTTGTTTCAGGGGAATGATAAGATATCGGTGTACTCAGTAACTCTGCTGATGCAACCTCTGATAAATGTTAGCAGTGGCATTAATAGTAACCCAGGCTTTGGTTCTTCTATTTACAGGATTTAAATAAAGAATTTAAATTCTTCTATTTATAACTCCACCAAGCACCTGTGTGCTTCTATCATGCTGTCTTCCATCCAACCACCCTACACTTTCCAGGCGCGGTAGTGTAGCGGTTAGTGTAACACTATTACAGCGCCAGTGACCTGGGTTCAAATCTGGCCACTGTCTGTAAGGAGTTTGTACGTTCTCCCCATGTCTGCGTGGGTTTCCTCCGGGTGCTCTGGTTTCTTCCCACGTTCCAAAGACGTACAGGTTAGGAAGTTGTGGGCATGCTATGTTGGTGCCGGAAGCATGGCGACACTTGCGGACTGCCCCCAGAAGACCACGCAAAAAGATGTATTTCACTGTGTGTTTTGATGTACATGTGACTAATAATGATATCTTACCTTATCAGGATATGCCTGGAACACTGCAGTTAAGAATCAAATGTGTTTTTTTCTTACCACTACAGTAAAACAGCTATTCTTCCTTAAACATAGCTTCCCTTCTCCCATAGTGGACAGAGCCCTAGACCACATCTCATCTACTCCCTGCATCTCTGCTTTCATCTCATCTCCGGGCAGAAGAAGAACAGAGTTCCCCCGGTCCTCACCTTCCACCCCGCCAGCCCCACATTCAATGTATCATCCTTATCAATTCCCACCAGCTCCAACAAGATTCCATCACCAGACACATATTTCCCTCCCCTCCCCTTTCAGCACTTTGTAGGGATCACTCCCTTCGTGACTCCCTTTTCTGCTCTTCCATCCCTGTCCACCACTGTCATCGGCACTTTCCATGTAACTGCAGTGTGTGCACCACCTGTCCTTTCACGTCTTCCCTTCACACCACCCCAGTGTGCCAGAACCACAACAACCACAAATTACACAACCACAGTACCTCATCCTATCTGCCACATGAGTTCACTCTTTCAGAGAAATCCCCTTTGTTCCCCCACTTTTGCTGCTAGCCAGATCAACTTGTTTCTCTCTCTCTCTCAGATCGGATGAAGGGTCCCACATCTGAAATATTAACGATTTCTTTCCACAGATTTCTTTCCTGACCTGCTTAGTTTTTCCAGTGTTTTCCATTTTAGTTTTTTTTTGTCTTCTTATCCTACACACTTAAGTCTAACCCACCAGGTAAACCCCACCACCTAACCATTAACAACTCATTACACAGGTCTAGTAGCTCAATGTGCTGATAACTGTCCCCATTAGCAATTTCAACTCATCCTATCACAGAAACTGTGTAGTTCTACACAAACTCTACTTGCATCACTCTCTTCTGAAGATCTGAAACATTAACCGTTTCTCTTTCCACAGATACTGCCTGACTTGCTGAGTTTTTCTGATTTCATTTCAGATTTCCAACATGTGCAGTTCTTTTCTATTTTCATGCATACAAATTCATGTTATAAACTAATACACTGTTTAGGAATAAATATTACATTCCAGTATCATGCTGGAGGTATTGTGGCATATCACTGACCATGAAAAGTTTCCTGATTTTTCCCCTTGTTAAACTGGGATAAATTCTGTGGGCTTTTTACACTGAAACTAGTGTCAATTGCACAGCTTCCTACATTTATCCCTGACAGTTATCTCTGTTGCACATTTATCTCTGTTCCTACGTTTATCTCTGTTGTAAATACCTCCTGGTGTGATGAAAGGTCTAAACCAACATGAAGGTGTATTAGAGGTGTTCAAAAATGTATTATTATCATTGGAATATATTTTGCTTAAGGAAATGGGAGTAAAAAAAACACTGTATAAGTTGAATCTTGCCAATAAGTTAAAGTTTTAAATGATTAAAGACAGAGCACTTAAGGTTAGCAACCACTTCTCAAGAATTGTTTCTTATGCTTTAGCACTGAAGTTGCCGACCAAAGTGGAAGATATGTGTCCCAATATTCCTTCCCTGGAGTGTCTGCTGGAGGAGATAATGGAGCTGGCAGAATCTGGTGTCCGCTACACACAGATGCCCCATGTGATGGAAGTCATTTTGCCCATGCTGTGCAGCTACATGTCCCATTGGTGGGAACATGGGCCAGAGAACAACCCCGAGAAAGCGGAGCTGTGTTGCACTGCCCTCACCTCTGAACACATGAACACCCTCTTGGGCAACATCCTGAAGATCATATCTAACAACTTGGGCATTGATGAAGGAGCTTGGATGAAGAGATTAGCAGGTACCAGTGTTTCTGATTGCTGATCTTTATGAAAGCTTAGCACTTTGTTTTATTTTTTTCAGTGATTTACTAGCAATATCTACATTTATTGTCTATCCCTAACTGTCCTTAAGCTAAAGAGGCAGCTTAAGAATAGCATAACATGAGGTGGTTTGGTTCACATATTGGCTAGACTGGGTAAGGACAGTAAATTTCCTACCATGAAGGATATTAGTGAACCACATGGGGTTTTAGAATAACTCGATAGTTTCACAGTTACTGTTACTGTGCTGGCTTTTAAAAAAAGTGATTCCAGATTTATTTGATTATATGATTTGAAATTGCCCAGCTGTTGTGGTGGGATTCAAATCCATGTCACTCTGAGTGCAGAATGCTGGATGCTAATCCAACAATTTAACCACTATGCTACTGTACTGGACTGATCGCCAACTGGGATATGCAAAGCAAAAAATTACCAGAGCCGTCCAACAACATTTTCAGCCTGCTTAATAATTGGATGGAAAATCCAGGGAAGAACATTCAGATTTTTCACTTCAGACAAAGCTGGGGATACATTTAGAAAAAAGACCATATAACACAATTAAAATGCAATGCCCCTTAGGCTATTAGTGACTGATTTATTTGCTAGCTGCGGAATCTTTTTTATCTCACATAGTAAATAATGCACTTGTTCGAGTTATCTTCATTTATAATACTACATTGCATTTCTACTCTACTTGTCAGGCATAAAATTGATACTTGGACTACAGTGTGGAAAGTACCTACACTGCAGACATCAATTCTTATTGTGTGCTCAGAAGACGTTAACTGCAGCAGAACTTAATCTATTAAAATGGAAATGGTGCCTTTGTTTGAAGCAAGACTGAAAAATGTTTGTGCTAAAAAAACAAGAGTGCACAAAGCGTTACTACGATAAACCCTTTAATACCTGCATGCTCATGTGTCTGTCTAAATGTGTCTTAAATGTTGCTATCTTACCTGGTTCTACCCCTTCCTTCTCAGCCCATTCCAGGCACCTCTCACTCTTTGTGTAAAAAAAAAACTTGCCTCGCAAATCTCTTTTATACTTTCCCCCTTTCAACTTAAATCTATGCTCTCTGGTATTTGTCATTTCCACCTTGGGAAATAGGCTCTGACTATCTACCCTCTCTATGCCTCTCATAATTTTAAATACTTCTATCAGGTCACCCCTCAGGCTCCAGTGCTCTAGAGAAAACAATCCATGCTCTCCTTATAGCTAATGCAGACCAATCCTGGCAACATTCCAGTGACGCTCTTCTGCACCCGCTCCAAAGCCTCCACATCATTCCTATAGTGTGGTGACCACAACTGCACACATTACTCTAAATGTGACCTAACAAAAGTTTTATACAGCTGCCACATGACTTCCTGACTTTTCTACTCATTGCCCTTCGTGATGAAGGCAAGCACGCCATATGCCTTCTTTCCACCCTATCCACTTGTGTTGCCACTTTCAGGGAACTATAGATTTGCTTTGCAAGATCCTTGTGTGCATCAGTGCTCCTCAGGGTCCTGCCATTTACTGTACTACTCTCCTCTTGTTTTTAAGGCTAGGATGGAAGTGAGTGGATAATAACAACCAAACTTCTGTTCCACCCATATGGTAGACCAAAGCCAGAGAGAAATAGGTGCACAGACAAGCACTAAAACAAAGAAATCCAAAAAAGTTGGAGAAATGGGAAGGGGATACCAGATCAGAATCAGAATCAGGTTTATTATCACTGACATATGTCATGAAATTTGTTGTTTTGCAGCAGCAATACAGTGCAAGACATAAAGACATAAAAATTATTATAAGTTACAAAAATAAATAAATAGCACAAAAGAGGAATAACGAGGTGGTGTTCATGGATTTATGGACTGTTCAGAAATCTGACGGAGGAGGGGAAAAAGCTGTTCCTGAAATGTTGATTGTGGGTCTTCAGGCTCCTGTACCTCCTCCCCGATTGTAGTAACGTGAAGAGGGCATGTCCCAGGTGGTGAGGGTCCTTAATGATGGATGCCGCCTTCTTGAGGCACTGCCTCTTGAAGATATCCTTGGTGGCAGGAGAGTTGTGTTCGTGATGGAGCTGGCTGAGTCTACAACCCTCTGCAGCCTCTTTCAATCCTGCGCATTGAAGCCTCCATACCAGGCTATGATGCAATCAGTCAGAATGCTCTCCACTGTACATCTGTAAAAATTTGCAGGAGTCTTTGGTGACATACCAAATCTCCTCAGACTCCTAATGAAGTAGAACCACTGGTGTACCTTCTTCATGATTGCATCAATGTATTGGACCCAAGGTACATCCTTTGAGATGTTGATGCTTTGGAGATGAGAAGATAAAGCTGAGGGAGAAGTATAGAATGTAACAAATGCAGGAAAGGGCTAGTGAGAGATTAGTTTGTGAGAAACATGACAGGAATATCCCATATTATAACTAACCACTAGAATATAAGAAATTCTGCATCAAAAAAGTCAATTGCGTCACCTGATTTGATGTGGTCTCTCAATGTTTCACTGTAAATGTTGTTAACTCTTTGAAGTGCTCTTAAATTGCTCCTGCTAAAAGCTAAAAATATCTTTGACTGTAAAGTTGTAAAATTATTTGGTTTGTTCATTATTTACTGTGAAGTCAAATCATATTGTGAAAAATCAAATTACCATTTTAGTTTTTGTGTCAATAAGCTGACAAATATAGGTTAATGATATACAACATTTGAAACATGATTTAATCTGAACTCTGAACTAAAAACAGAATATGCTGGAAGTACTCAGCAGGTCAGGCACATCTGTGGCTAGAGAAACAGAGTTAATGATTGAAACTAATGACCTTTCACTGCACCTGCAGTCTTTTCTTACCTTTCAATCTGAACACTACCCAACTTGAATACCTTTCAGATTCTATGATCTTTGGACTTTATGAATGATATATGTTCATCTGAAGTGGTGATAATCTTAATTTAATGGGAGCAGAGTGGTTCCTCACAGCTCCAGGGATCAAAACTGACCTTGGAGTTTGCATGTTCTCTCTTTAGGGTGTGGTTTCTGCCGAATGCTCCCTCATTACAAAGTTTTGCTGGTAGGTTAATTGGCTGCTGTAAATTACATCTTTGTGTCAGCAAGTGGCAAAAGAACATGAGGGGTGTTGATAAGCATGTGAGAGAGGACAAGTTGCATGGCTGCAGGGGAGTTCAGGTGATGCTCTGCTGGGAGCCTGCATGAAACTGATGGGCCTAATGGCTTGCTTCTGTGCTGTAATAAGTTAATAATTACTTACTCATCCCATCTTATTTTCTGGAACTGGATCCATTATTACAAAAGAACATTGGAAATGTTCTTGGACCTTTTCTGCCATTCAGTCAGTTCTTGGTCTCACCTTGACTGCCCAGTTCCCATCAACTTAGTGTAAAAATGTACTTCGATCATTGAAAGAACATATTAACCAAAATCCACAGCTCTGTCTTCTTCTTTATTGGATTAAAGATACGGGAACCATTTCCTTATCTTACCATTAAAAAAAGAGAAAATGCTGGAAAAACTCAGCAGGTCAGACAGCAGCTATGGAAAAAGAAACAGAGTAAACATTTCAGGTCTGGAACCCTACATTAGAACTTACTGCTCTCAATTCTGATGAAGAGTCCCAGGCCTGAAATGTTAACTATTTCTCTTTCCAAAGATGCTCCCTGACCTGCTGCGTTTTTCCAACATTTTCTGTTTTATTTCAGATTTCAGAATTTTTTATTTTCATCCCTATCTTGCCATTTGCACTGCTTTTACCCTGATGCATATTTGGATAATTGCACCCATCACTGTTTTGACATTGCTTCTTTATCTGTCACTAATTTGCAAGTTGCTTCCTCCATCTTATGATTACTGTTCATCAGTCTACAACAACATCTCAGTCGAAATCTTCTTTCTTAATTCTAATACAATTAAGTTTTTCACTGTATCCTCTGCAATGCAAAGGATTTTGTACTGCACTAAAATGTTTGATTTATACTGCCTCCTTTCTTCCCTCATGGGTGCCTCTTGAGAACCTTGTTCAAGAGCTACACATTAATTATATCTCCTTACTCAACAATGAATTTGTTAATATTATTTTATGCTAACCCCACCCCATAGATATTTGTCCCTAAAGTTCACTCATTTTATCTTGAAGGCTCTGTGCCGTTATATAATTTTAATTAAAGCTTGCTTCTGCCTATTTGCCACTCACACTTCTCTCAATCCTTCTGGTGTTCTTTATTACTTTTCTATTTATCCGTTTTTTCAATATACAACGAAAGCTTGATCATTTTGTTGCTTTTTTTTTGGTCCATGTCACTAACCAGTCTCCCAGAAAAGATGATTAACCCAGTTACACTTATCCACTTTGTACAAGCTGTGCTTGCCCCAGAATTGTTCCCAGTCTCTCCGACTCTGAATCATCCTTTTCTAAATCACCTTTTCAGTTACAATTATCAGTCTTTTACTGATGAGAGAGAGAGAACAAGTTGCATGGCTGCAGGGGAACAGGTGATGGTTTGCTGGGAGCCTGCATGAAACTGATGGGCTGAATGGCTTGCTTCTGTGCTGTAATAAATTAATAATTACTTACTCATCCCATCTTATTTTCTGGAACTGGATCCATTATTACAAATTATCATTACATTATTACTTTTAGCCTCTACAGATGAGCATCTGGCAGTGATATCATTCTATGATCATTCCCTCGTTCGTCCAACACTCTTGAGAGAATTTTAGTTCTGATCTTTCCAATGTCGTTTTTGCCAAAAAAAACCATGAATTCAGCTCTCACTAAAACTTACTGCAAAATCAATAAAGTTACTTTAGCATATTTAAGGCACTGCATCACGTGGAACCTTTGAATGTAACATGACTTTCAGAGAATGTTTGGGGAATTAGGAAATATAATTAAAAGGCAATGCCTCCTGGATCTGAAGGTATTTCATGTATCCACAATGATCCTGGTCTCAGATAAATATGCAGCTTCAAAAGGAAGTGATTCAGAGACCTTGGCATCTGTTACACAAACACCCATGCTTTTCTATGCAAAAGGAACATTTTCCTCTGACCTCTCATTTTCATTTGAGATCCACTGCCATTTCTTAAAGTTTATTGCTTGATGATTTCTGTGCTAAGCATGTTACTGCGTATGGGTAGCATGGTGGTACAGCGGTTAGTGCTGCTGCCTCCTTGCTCCAGAGTTGCAGGTTCAGTTCTGACCTAGGATGTTGTCTGTGTGGAGTTTACATGTTCTCCCTGTGACTGTGTGGGCTCCCCGGGCGTTCCAGTTTCCTCTCACATGTGAAAGACATGCTAGTTGGTAGTGTTACGGACTCAGTGAAAGTCCCTTTAAGATAGAGAGTGTGTGTGTATGTGTGTGTGGGGCGTGCGTACGTCAATAGAAGATAAAGGACGTAATGACGTTGTTGAAGAAGTCAGAAGAAGAAGAAGAGAGAGAGAGAAGGGAGAGAGACACCAGCCTGCTTGTTTTCTCTATCGATGGATGAGAAACAATAACTGTGTTTGCCACTGAAATCCATGTATGGAAGTTGGAAGTAATCCGGTGGAGTTCACTTTGTTGCTGACCTGTAGAAGGAAACAGGTATTTGTATGTGGACGACCACGGTTCGGATGCTTTTCGGGGTGAGGAAGTCACTACCGAGTAAACACTGAAGTGTCGTTTGGGTTCCATCGTGGAACATTAGGATTTCGTATGTACTCTCTCTATGTTTTCTACATCTACATCTTATCTTCAGACAATGGTGGTTGTTGAAGAAGCCCTTGCTCATGTTTCACCTTATGGCTTGCGGAACTGAACTTTAAGAACCATTCAGGAACTGGGAGTTTTGGACTTTGTCACACACACACACGAAGAGTTTAGTTTTGGGGTTAACGTTCGAGGTTTAACATTTTTGAATTCTAACATACTAACATTTTTACTTTTATTTTACGTATTATCATAAGTAGTGATTAATAAAATAGTTTTTAACACTGAATCATGCTCAGTGTGTTTCTTTTGTTGCTGGTTCGTGACAGTAGATTTTCAGCCACTGTAAATTTTTCTTAGTGTGAAGTTGTTTGGCAGAAGAATTGGGGAGGGTGGAGGTGATGAGAATATGAGAGGAAAGTGGGATTAGTGTAGATGGTGCTTGATGGTCGACACTGTGGGTCAAAGGGCATGTTTGACACTATGACCCTGAAGTGATGTTATAGGATGTACAAGTACATAATTCCCAAAAATGGGAACACACTTAGACAGTGGTGAAGAAGGCAAATGGCATGTTTGACTTCATTGGCCGAGGCATTGAGCATAAGAGTTGGGTCTTCACGTTACAGTTGTACAAAACATTGGGTAGTCCACAAATGGATTATTGTGTGCAGTTTTGATCACCGCACTACAGGAAGGAACTGATTAATCTAGAGAGGGTTCAGAAAAGATCCACAAGGATGTTGCCTTGATTGGAGGATGCGTTATCAGGAGAGATTGGATAAGCTAGGTCTGTTTTCCCTGGAGCAAGTGAGGATGAGAGGTGATGTGATCGAGGTACCTAAAATTATGAGAGGCATTGATAAGGTAGCTAGCCAGAGTCCACTTCCCATAGGAGGGTTGTCTGAAACTGGAGGGGATAGATTTAATGTGAGAAAGAGGAGGAGATCTGAGGTATGTGGATTGAGCTGCTAGAAGAAGTGGTGGAGGCAGGCAAAGTAACAGAGGCATCTGGACAGGTACTTGAATGAGCAGGGCCGAGAGGGATATGGAACTAATGCAGGTAAGTGGGATTAGTATTGATAGGCATGGTGGTTGGCATAGATACAGTGGGCCAAGGGCCTGTTTCTGTGCTGTACAACTCCAAGACTTCATGACTCTTAATGATAATCACTGTAGGCAAGGTTATTGAAAAGGAGAGTATGATTTCAGTTCAGGCTTGTGTGCTTTTTTGCTGTGTGGATGGCCTTGGTGCTATACAGCACAGAAGGCAGCTACTTGACCCTTAATTTACATCCTGCCAGAGCTACTTAATCAGCCCCAGTCCCCTGCTCTTTCCCCGCAGTCTTATAAATTCGCCTTGTGTATTAATCTAATTTCCTTTTGGAAGTTACAATTGAATTTGCTTCCAACAAGTTCCTCTAACTTGCTGCTTTGCCTCCAACAGTTTTCTCACTGCCAATTATCAGCAAAGTGAAACCACAGCTCCTTAAAACCCACTTCCTTCCCTTGATGGAGAAACTGAAGAAGAAGGTGGCCACGGTGGTGTTGGAAGAGGAACACCTTAAGGCTGAGGGTAGAGGAGACATGTGTGAAGCTGAGTTGCTCATTCTGGATGAATTTACGGTGCTGGCTCGGGATCTTTATGCTTTCTACCCACTGCTGATCAGATTTGTGGATTATAACCGGTAATATAGTTTTATAAATGTTGGGGCTGCACTGATTTAAATACATAACTGTTGTTGAAAGTCACACCTGGCAGTTTTCATTCATTTACAAAGAAACTGCAGACCAACACCTGTATGTTAAAATGCTGATCCTTTTCAAACTCCATCATATCCCACCCATCCACTCCTCCTAAACTCTGTGAGTGCTTCCAATCAGAAGGTTGTAAGAAATAATAGACCACACAGATACTCCTGCCTGCCCTGCCATGCAGCAAGGTTATGGATGATCAACTTCAGCTCCACTTTTCCTGCCTAATCTCCCTAATGCCTGTCTTAACTGGGATTCCAAATAACTTGTCACACCAATTAATTGAATACTCACCAAGTCTGGGCATCCACAGACTTCTCCGGTAGATTCTCCAACCAAAGCAAACAATCCCTCAACATCCACCCTGCCACATCACTTTGCAAACTTTATCTTTTGGTGAGGTCACTTCTCATTCTTCTAAGCTCCAAAGACTATCTGCTACTTCTACTCAATCTTCCCTCACAGATCATCACTCTCAACCCAGAATCAATCTAAAAATGTTTGTTGAAGTGATCAAAGACAAGTATCCTCTTCCTGATACAAAGTATGCAGTACTCCAAGTCTAGTTTCACTAAAGACCGGCATAATTGCAATAAGGCTCCTTACTTTTGCACTTCAAACCCTTTTACAATACAGGCCAACATACCATATTTCTTCCTCATTATTTGACCCATAAAAGCCCTTAAGATCTCAGCATTTTACAATTTCTGATCTCTGGCATGACAACATTGTGGGTGCTGTTCATATCTTGCTCTGTGACTCAATATTAGGCTTTGTTTGGCGGTGGTCCTATGAAGCACCTTGGGATGTTTTACCATGTTAAATAAGCTAAAAAATTAAAGGAGAAGCAGGATGTATAACCCCTTGAGCCTGCTGCACCAGTCAATGATAATGACTGATCCTCAAGCCCTCATTCCCATATCTTCTTATTCTTTTAATTGTCCAAGAATCTGTCGGTCTCATCCTTGAATATACTTGGTAACCCAACAGACTCTTGAGTGAGGGAATTCCACAGATTTACAATCTTCGTTTCAACAAACAACCCCTTATCCAGAGATTTTCACCTGGTTCCAGACTCAGCACCTGCCCTCTCAGTGATCCTATAAGTCTTGCCTATCTCAATAAGATTAGCCCTGATGTGAAAAGGAAGATAGAAAAAATGTTGTATAAATGCAAGTTGTTGTTCTTGAAAGCAAGTATAATATGCCACTTGGGCTTGATTGCAGTGTAATGTTCAAACATTTGGGAACAAGGCATGAATAACCTAACTTATGCACATGGGCAGCAAGGCTGAAAAAATTGGGCATCTGATTCTTGACATTGCAATGTTTCTGACAAGCTCCCTTGCCTGATTTGGGCCTTGGAACATATGGAACAAGAGCAGGAGTTGGCTGTATTCAATAAGGTCATGGCTAGTCATATTTTTTTGGCATCAGTTCCACTCTTTTGTCTATTTCAGCCTTGAATATACTTAATGACTCAGCATTCACAGCTCCCTCGTGGGTAGTGGATGCCAAAGATTCATGGCTCTCTGGGAGAAGAATATGCCCCAGTCCATCTGCTTTTTCCTGTCTGATCTCATTTTGATATATCAGATTGATGTTCAATGCCACAGCATGTCTGAACTGCCAGTTCAACACACCCAGTGTACTCCAGGTAATGGAGAGATTTATAAGGCACAGCAGCTGGGAAGATTGGCTGATTCTGAGCACAATTATCCTTTGCACACTTTGGATAATTTCTGCAGCTAGGAATTTTTAATGACTTTTTTCCCATAGCCATTATCCCTCCAGATGCTCTGCCCACAATGTCAGACCACAAGTTGGGTTCCGTCACCACCCCTTTCAGCAGGCAAAGTGCCCTAGCAGCAGATGTGGGATTCTAGGCATGCACACACACAATGTCACGCATGAGGTCGACAGGAACAGTAGAGACAAAAGGTGAGCCTGATAGCGCTTCAGAAAGGTGAGCACCACTGCCACCTGTCCCCAGCCCTCTTACCTCGTGCTGTGAAATATGCAGCTGCCAGAGACATTTCCGAGCTTAGAGTCAGCAGAATTCTGCCTCTGTGGTGCTGTCACCTGTTCCATCCTATTCGACCGCTTGACGTAGAAAGTGTGGCAGCAGTCATTCTTTGTAAGTGTAATAAAAGGATTGAGGGCCAGACTGTGGAAGTTACTGGAGTTTGAAGTGAAGGAGTCAAGCACTTTGTCCTTGTTGGGCTGGCCTCCAGTGCAAGTTGACCTGTAAAATGCTGTAAAACCTACTTTCTATGAACTGCAGCAGTGGACACCGAATTTACCCCAATGGCCAGTCCAGTGGGTGTGGGTGTGAGCTGACCCAGGAAGCTCCAATGTCTACTAATCATCAACCCATACAAATTATTTTGTAATAGTGTAACAATTCGAGGCAGGTTATCTCCTCTATACAGTCTGAAGCTACTGACATCATTCAGTTCATTGTTTTCATTGCCATAACAATATTTGGCCAAATGTGATTATGGTCTGGAACTCATGATCATAAACTATAAGGCATGCTGTATTTTTTAATCATTCATTTATAGAATAAAAGTATTTCTTCAGGGCCAAGCATGTTCTGCCCATGTGAAGGTGGTGGTGAACTGCCTTGAATAGAACAGTACAGCACAGGAACAGGCCCTTTGGTCCACGATGTCTGTGCCAACATGATGCCAAATTAATCTAAATCACTTCTGCCTGCACATGATCCATATCCCTTCACTCCCTGGATATTCATGTGTCTATCTAAAAGCCTCTTAAACACCACTATCTTATCTGCTTCCATCACCTCCCCTGGCGGCATGTTCCAGGCACCTATCACTCTCTGTGTAAAATAAAAACTTGCCCTGCACATCTCCTTTAAAGTTTCCCCTTTCACTTTTAAGTGCATGTCCTCTAGTATTCGATATTTCTACGCTGGGAAAAAGATTCTGACTGTCGACCCTATCTATGCCTCTCATAATTTTATGGAGTTTTTAAAGTGTCTATGGGGCTATACTCATCCAGACAAATTATGTTTATTCATTCATGGGATATAAGCTGTATTGGGGACACTGGAGACTGCAGATGCTGGAACCTGGAACAACAAACATCTGTGGGAGGAAAGGAATTGTCAGGATGTTTCAGGTCAAGACACTGCATCAGGACCTGACGTTACTCCAGACTCTTAACTAACCAAGCTAATTATGTCTTGAGTTCCTCCAGTAGATTGTGTTTGTTATAAGATGCATTAATTGCCCACTCTTAAGATAAACTTTATTAGTCACATGTACATCGAAACACACAGTGAAATGCATCTTTTTGCGTAGAGTGTTCTGGGGGCAGCCTGCAAGTGTCGCCACGCTTCCGGCACCAACATAACAGGCCTGCAACTTCCTAACCCGTACATCTTTGGAATGTGGGAGGAAACCGGAGCACCTGGAGGGAGCCCATGCAGTCATGTGGAGAACATACAAACTCCTTACAGACAGTGTCCGGAACTGAACCCGGGTCACTGGCATTGTAATAGCGTTACGCTAACTGCTACACTACCGTGCATGCAGTTTGGAGAGAAAAGAGACTGTAGGTGCTGTAATCTGGAGCAAAAAAAAAACTGCTGGAGGAACTAATCTGGTCAAATAGCATCTGTAGAGGCAGAGGGAGAGTCAACATTTTGGGTTGAGAACCTACATCAGGATATAATTAGCTTGGTTAATAAAGAGTCAGCACATGGCTTTGAGTCTGGAGTAATGCAAAGGCCAGGCCAAACTAGGAAAGGATGACAGATTTCCTTCTCTTGAGAAAATAAGGAAGGATATTAGTGAACCTGATGAGCCTTTATGATAATTCAGTAGTCTTATGTTTACCATTACTGATGCTAGTCCTTTTTTAAATTTAATTTGAATTTAAATAGTATGGTGGGATTTGAACTAATCTCTACAGATCAATAACTGGCCCTCTTGACACAAGTCCAGTAACATAACCACTATACCCATCGCACTCTTGACTTGTCACTTGTAGATGATGGAAAGACTTTGGGGAATGGGGTGGTGAATCACTCATTGCTGGATATCCAGCCTCTCCTGGTCACACTGTTTGCAGCTAGTCTACGTATTTCTTATTAAATTCAGTAATTTATTAACAGTTTTTTGTTTTGACTGGCTTTTTCAAGTGGCAGCCAAATTGCAATCTCACACCTTCCTGATTTTCCACCTATTAACTGATGGTTATTACAGGGCTTGCTGGAGCAGCCCTTCCTTCCAGCATTGCTCCTTACCACGGGATGCCGCAGTCCTATTTTCTATACAAGCACAGAGGAGTAAAAGTGAAACGTGGTTTCCCAACGTACCCTTGAAATGTCTCCTTGTTCCATTTCAGTGCAAAGTGGCTCAAAGAACCAAATTCTGATGCAGAAGAGCTTTTCCGTATGGTGGCTGAAGTTTTCATTTACTGGGCAAAATCGCACGTGAGCAAAATATTCAATTATGAGACCTGCCTTTGAAAAAAAGATTTCTCATTAAAACGGTTCATATTTTATCAATCTTACTTACTTTCAACTTGTGTTTTTGCAGAATTTCAAAAGGGAAGAACAGAACTTTGTGATTCAGAATGAAATCAACAACATGTCTTTCCTCATCACTGACACAAAATCCAAGATGTCCAAGGTTTCAAATTTGCTGATTTTTTTGTGTCACTGTATTTTTTTTATTGGTATTGTTATTGGTTTATTATTGTCACTTGCTCTGAGGTACAGTGAAAAACTTGTCTTGTATACTGATCGTACAGGTCAATTCATTACACAGTGCAGTTACGTTGAGTTAGTACAGAGTGCATTGGGGTAGTACAGGTAAAAACAATAACAGTACAGAGTAAAGTGTCACAGCTACAGAGAAAGTGCAGTGCAATAAGGTGTAAGGTCATAACAAGGTAGGTCGTGAGGTCAGAGTCCATCTCATCGTATAAGGGAACCATTCAATAGTCTTATCACAGTGGGATAGAAGCTGTCCTTAAGCCTGGTGGTACGTGCCCTCAGGCTGCTGTATCGTAATATAAGAATTTCTACTTTTATTTTAATTAGCATTGCATTGAATTTAAAGTTATAGGAATTTACTTTTATATATATTTTTTGGACATTACTCCAGTTCACTGGATGGCTGACCTTAAGACCATTTGTACATCTGAAATGCCTAATGAAGTAGAACCCTCATATACAAATGCATGTTACATTTTTGTTCCATAATACTATGTACAACATTCAAGTAGCTGAATTATTGACTTTCCTGCTGCCCTGTGAATGTTGGCCTCAAATAAAATGCAACCAAATGGACGGCAAATCTGTTATTTCTGGATTTATATGCAAACCAAGTTCAGAGTACTCAAGCTTGAGATCTCCATTGCAATGGTACATTGTATGAATTTGGCATCAGTTTGCTCTGAATTGGAAATCTGAGTAGGTTTCTCTTCAAGGCTGCATATAATGCCAAATCTGTTGCCAGTATAAATGGACACAATTGGGTAATTCTCTTGTTGATTAAGCTTAGTGACCACACTATTAGTGACCAAGATTTATTTCATGCAGATAATTTGTATGTAACTATTATCCTCTCATTACATTTACCTGGAACAGTTATCCAGATTTTATTGGGAGAAGTTGCTGGAGGCTGTGTTTCCTCAGCTCTTTAAATAGACTCTGCTGATTAAATTGACTTGGTTTGCTATGTCATAAACCATCTGCCATGAGTCATGGGCCCTGCCCCACCCCCAGTTTATTGGTGAGGTTGTCACTAACTAGTCTGCTCCTTCTGATCTACTCTGAGATCCTGCAGTCTTGCATTACCATAAAGCCTATGCTTCTTACTCTGGCTGTTGGGTACCTCTCCGCTGGGTTTGCTGACAGAATCCCTAGTTGCCTTAGCCTTAAAACGTGACAGCAACATCATTTTATCTGTTAAAGAGGTCAAATATATTTTTCTTTCCACAGGGAGGTGTGTCTGATCAAGAGAGGAAGAAGTCAAAGAGGAAAGGAGACCGCTATTCTCTACAAACATCCCTCATAGTTGCAGCACTGAAGAGACTACTGCCTATTGGGTTAAACATTTGTGTGCCTGGTGACCAGGAACTAATCTCATTGGCCAAAAATAGGTTCAGCATGGTATGCACACTACAATTTGGATTTTATTCTGAGTAACGTCTGGTTGTCTTGCCATCAATACTTTTAGTATATTGGCAAAAGGACCAGGAGTATGATTTTGGAGCCTTGTATGTACAAGGGGAATGTGAGGAAAATCCTTTTAACTCAGAATAGTTATGAACGGTTATTCACTGCCCTTTGAGGTCCTGGAAATTGAATCAGTTGGTGCTTCAAAGGGGACTTGGATATACACTTGAGAAAGAATAATTTTGAGGGCAATGGGAAAAGAGGAGGGAATAGGATTGATGGGTTTGCTCTACCAGCAGCCAGAACAAACACAGTTGGCCAAATGGGCCTTGTTCTGTGCCATAACAATTCTGTGATTTTATGCTGTGATTAAAGAGGACACCACAGAGGCTAGAATTGCAAGAGTGCTGATAATTTGGTTTGCAGAGCCAGAGGAGGTTACACAGAAGAAGGGGGTGAGGCCTTTTGAAGGATTTGCAAATAAGCATGCAGACTTTATAGTCTGGCTTCGTTTAAATGGAAGCCAGTATAGTTCAGCAAGTACAGAGGTGGTTGGTGAACCTGGTGCAAGTTACAAAGGGAGAGCAGGGTTTTGGATGCCGCTATGTTTAGCAAGAAATGGAGTATGGGAGGTTGGCCAAGAATATGTTGGTGTAGTCAATATTAGAAGTGCCAAGGACATTGATAAGGATTTCATTGATGCAAATTTTATTGATGAAGATTTCACTGACAGTTGAAACAAAAAACACAATCGCTGAATCTGTGGAAAGGGAAACCAGTCAACGTTTCAGGTCAGTGACCCTTCTGCAGAACTGAGGGGGAGAGTGGAGGGTTTACAGCCTTCAAAACAATGCTGAAGGGAGGAGTGAAGTATAAGACAAAAGACTACATGGAGATAGTTTGAAACAGATCAGGTGATACAGAGCATGAGTGCTGACCATTAGTGAGGCATTTTAAAGAAACCGGGTGAGAAAGGCGCAGAAACACGACAATGGGGAATGATGAGAGAGCAGTTTACCTGCAAAAATTCAACGTTCATTTTGAGAAGGCTGCAAGCTGCCAACATTGAAGATAAGATGCTGTTCTTCTAATTTACTTTGGGCCTCACTGTGACAATGGAGGAGGCCACAGACAGACAGGTTGGAATGGGAGTGGGATTGAGAATTAAAATGGCATGTAACAGGAAGCTCACGATCACACCTGTGCACTGAGTGCAGGTGCTCTGCAAAGCCAATTTACCTTTCCGATGGTGTTGCTTGACTGGCTGAGTTCTTTCAGCATTTCTGTTTTTGTGTCAGGTTCCAGCACCTACAGTTTTATTAGTTTTTCACTGATAGTTTAACTGAGGCAGTGGCTACGTCCGAAGGACTGATTGCTGATATCCTCAGCTTTCTCTGTTTTCAATTCTTCCCAGTATCATTTCACCTTGATGGTTTCCAATTTGTGCTTCCTGCACTTGAAAAAAGCTCAGTAAGTTCTACAGTCTAACATCTTCTTAGTGCAGGAGTGTCTATAGTCAGATATGATATGTCTATATGATATGAGGCACTACATCTCTGTGTATCTTGATTATGAATGTACCTACTTGCCTACCACTCCTCTTTGGTGATGCTGCATTTCATTAGATAATGGACTGGTTACATGTGAACTCCTTCAGTTTCCAATGTTCCTATACCCGCATTGTGAGATGGAAATGGTCCACTGTTTTTCTGAGTCTCTTCATGCCTCCTTGCTTCTTGCCATGACTACTAAAATGTTGCAATAGTTCAGCAGTGACATAAACTTGGCAGCCAAATTCTTATTCTGCTAACAGCATATGTATCTTGAGCAGATAATTAGCTGTAATGACAAGTCTACATTTCAGCTGTTGTCTCCTGTTATAGGTTACAAGTATATTTGTGCAATTAGTCTGATATCTTGCATTAAGGCTTCAATGTGATGGTCTTGGGTTTTTCTGCTTATGTGGACTGCAAGCAGTAATTTTCCACGTATTAACTTCAATGGGTGGAAATCACTGGCTGGGAGTGCAGGGAAACTGATTAAATTGACCATATTGCTCTGAGCTTGCAATACCTCTTCTGCAATCTTTGTGTTCACTTTTTACTTCAATATGTATCTGGTTCCTTTTATTCTTAAATATAATAAGTACTTCTAATTTTGGGAGAACTTCTACCATCGAGCACATTCTTTGAGTCCAACATTGTTGTCTTGATGTCCTCACATTTTCTGTGGGCACCCAGCACCATTCAGTGATCTTGTTCGATGTGAGTCTGCTGGACCTCTGTTTATGTAAAGTGTTGATCATCTATGTGATGAGTTATGATTTATTGCTCCTTCAGTATCTCTAGCACAGCCTCTGTGACTGTTCCTTTATGCACCTTGTCTTCTTTCAATGGAAATTGCTCTGCAGTCAGCCGTTGGATATGCCGTGCTGTTTTAAAAAACTTAAATGTCTTTATAAACATCCACTCAAGCAGTATTGTTAATGATGCATCTTTAACTTCTGTTATTGTATTTCGTTCCTTGTTCATCAGAATTTCCGTAATAAAAAAATCATTCCTGAAGAATCTTAAGCAACAGTACTTTATGAGTAATTTCTTGACACAGGTTTCTAACTCATTAATAACCCTGTGAGTGAAATCAAAATAACAATTAGACACATTCCTGTTGTACCAACACTTGAGGGAGACTGTCACACTGACAATTGGAGTTTTATTAGCTTATGTCTCAGAAGGATTTGGAAACTGTGTAATTCTTAAAGATCTGAAACAACTCATACAAATATTTGAAAAAAATAGGATCACTTGCTGTTCTGCTGAATATACTGTTACTGATTTATTGATGAAGTATGGAGAATTGCATGACTTTGTGGATCTGTGGAAGGCAGTTTGCTGAAATTTAATGATTTTTCCTTCTTAAAACAGAAAGACACTGAGGATGAAGTTAGAGAAATAATTCGCAATAATCTACATCTTCAGGGGAAAGTAGGTTTCTGACATGACTCATTGGTCAATTGCTCTTATGATGCATGTTGTAAAACTGCTTCTCTTTAATTTACACTGCAATGTTAGAGCGTGGATTACAAACATATTTCATTGAACTTGGTGATTGGTTATTACATCTTTTATCTGTTAAATTCATATATGTTTGTCTCTCTCTCTCACTGCATGCCTGCATGCTTGCTTTCAGTTTCGAGCCTTTTATTACAAGGAACCGCTGAGGAGACTAATCATTATTCAGAAAAGGATGCACAACAAACCTTCCAAATCCAACTCGAGGCTCACTGACTCAAGTCCAGGTTTCTTAACTAATTGTTTTCAAAAAAGCTTGACCATGCAAAAACGCTCTGCTGCATTAGGCATTAATCCCAGAAGTCCTCGATCTGCACTCAAAAAATCTTTATCGTTTGACTACATGCCCATGACAAGACACTTAAAGACCCTGTCAAATTGTTTTGAGATATTGGCTAGTAAGACCAAGAAAAGCCTGAAAGAGGAAGGGACCACCACTGTGAATGGTTGGCTTGGGTGCAAGAAACAGTTTGTAGATATACTGGGTAAACATGTAAGCCTGAATAATCTACCTGTGTTACTAATAAAAAGAGACGGCATCAACCTTCTGTGAGGTCTTGATGTTCTATTGTTTTATTTTACAATAGACTGCTTTTTGTTTATCTTTATAAAAAGGATTGCATTTTAGTCAAATGTGTCAGGATTTATAGTTAAGTATGATAATGTTTATTTCAAATACAAGTGAATAAATAAAGTCCATCTCATTCTGTGTATATTGCAGTCCTTTGAGAACAACACCCCAATATTGGATAAAGATTCACTTAACCATAGGATATGTTTCTGATTTTATCTTGCAATCATGTTGTGTATAAATTGATATTAACAAATCAGATTTTTTCTTGGACACAGGCCATAAAACATGTTAAGATAATGGGAGTTTGCAGTATCTCACATGTACTAGTTTAACTTCTGTGTCTCCAGTGCTTTAGTGGTATATCTTATAGAGGTCAATTATGCAGATAACAGTTACAGTTTAGATATGCTATTTATAAATTAAACAAGTACAGTTGCTAGTATTGCATTTAAGTACGGTATGTACTCTAAAGCTGCAGCACCTTTTAGAAAGACAGTTGCCAAAAAAGTTATATTTTGAATATAATTACTAACTAAGCAACTTCCTGGACACACGTCACCCGATTACCTTCTCTTAACCTTCAGAGGATTGATTCATCACAGATGTAAGCATTTCAGTGAAGGCATCATCAGGTATCACTGACACATACATAGTGCCCATCCAATGCAATGTCTTTGCCAAGAAATCTCCAATGTACAATAAAATCACTCTCTTGAACTGGGCAAAATAATAAGGATAAATAAATTATTATGCCATTAATCCCAGTACTTTAATCTAAACCTTATCATGGATTCTGTAACCATTGCATTGGCTTTTAACCTTATTTTTGCAACTTTTGCTGTTCTCTGAATGTTTTGGATTATGAGCTTATGTGCCTTGTAATAATTTCTGGGTATTGGTTGCCTTTTTCAGGTGGTGCTTGCTAACTTGCCTGATTTGTACAAACGATACAGTGGTTTCTTATAGTTTCCAATCATTTAACAGCCTTGCTTTTACATTGGCATTCCTTAGAGAGGTAACATTATGAAAAATTCAGAAAGCTTAGATAATCAGAAACCATTCAAAACTCCTGATACCAGCTGAATCACTGGCATTCCATAGACCCTTAGTGTACATTTCCAACATTCATATTGTGTAAATGTGTACAACAGTTTAAAAAGTCTTTTTTATATTTTTTTCATCCTATTTTTCCAATCTGCTATTTAAGTTTAAGTTGTTCAGAAGTAGTTATGTTTTAACAGCAGTGGATTGGGTCATAAATTTGGGTATTAATTGGAAACATTTATTCATCTGTTAGTTTCAAGTTGCCGTATACTGAAGCAAGGTCATGTATGAGCTTTGGGGGGTATGTTCTGGGCCTTGTGGATGCTGTTGTGTGATAACTGACACTTGTTCTTTCTTATAGCTGGAAGATCCTGCCATTAGATGGCAGATCGCCCTTTACAAAGATCTACCCAACCGCAATGAAGATACCTCCGACCCAGAGAAAACAGTGGTGCGTGTGCTGGATATTGCCAATGTGGTCTTCCACTTGGAACAGGTCTGTGCTTTCTCTGCAGCTTAGCTCAGTGTATGATATGGGGGGAATGCCAATCATTGTGTGGGGCCATGGAGGTGGATATGGAGAAGCTGACAGTAGGTAGAAAGAGAAGAAGAAACAAGAGACTGCAGATGCTGGAATCTGGAGGAAAAAGCAAACTGCTGGAGGAATTCCATGGGTCAAGCAGCATCAGTGGAGGAAGAAGGAACGTGTTGACATTTTGGCTCAAGGCCCTGGATCAGGACTGGTGGGGGAAGAGGAAAGGTGGCTAATTTTAGAAGTGTGGGGGAGGGGTGCAACAGGAGCTGGTAGATGATAGGTAGAACAAGGTGAAAGTAACATGGGTGGTGCAGAGGGCTTCCTGAAGCCGGAAAATTCAATGTTCATACCATTGGGCTGTACACTACCTAAGTGGAAGATGAGGTGTTGTTCTTCTCATTTGCATTTGGCCTCACTGTGGCAGTGGAGAAGGCCGAGGACATCAGGTCGGTGTGGGAGTGGAAAGGGGAGTTGAACTGACATACAACCGGAGATGGCTGTTGTGGACAGAACGTAGGTGCTCTGCCTAGTCTACGCTTGCCCTCGCCGATGTAGAGGAGGCTGCAGTGGATTCAATGAATGCGGTGCATGTGAATCTCAGCTTCATTTGGAAGGGCTGTTTAGGTCCCTGGATGGTGGTGAAGGAGGAGGTGAAGAAGGAAAGTACCAGGGGATGGGGAGGGGTGGCTGGGTAGGGAGGGAAGAGTGAACAAAGGAGTCCATAAGAGAGTGATCCCTATGGAAAGTGGAATGGGGTGGGGGGGAGGGGGAGAGGGGAAGATGTGACTGGTGGTGGGATCCTGTTGGAGCTGGTGGAAATGGTGAAGGATAATATGCTGAATGCAGAGGCTAGGAGGGTGAAACATGAAGACAAAGGGAACTCTTATCTCTCTTCTGCCTGGGGAGAAGGGGAGATGAGAGCAGATATGTGGGAAATGGAGAAAATGCATGTGAAGGCTCCGTCAACTATGGCAAAGGGGAAGTGTTAGTGAAAGGAAACTGATTGGGTCTTTGTTACAGAAGGATAAGGAGAGCCCAAAGACCTTCCTGATGAGGGATGGAGGTGTATAAAGGCTGGACGTCCATGAGAATGATGAGGCGGTCGGGACCAGGGAATTGGAAGTTATCAAAATGGTGGAAGGCACATGAGGTGTCCCGGATGTAGGTGGGAAGGGACTGGGCGAGGGGAGATAGGATGGAGTCGAGTTTTGAAGAGATAAGTTTGGTGAGGTAAAAGCATGCAGAAACAATGGGCCTACTAGGGCAGTGCTGATTGTGGATTGTAGGTAGGAGATAGAAGTGGGCAGTGCAGGATTGGGGCATTATCAGGTTGGAGGCTGTGGAGAGGAGATCTCCTGATGTGATGAGGTCTGTGATGGTCTGGGAGACAGGGTAAAGGTCAGTGCGCCAGACTACAATGGCACCCCTCTTGTCTGCAGGTTTGATGACGAGGTTGGGATTTGGTGTGAAGTGAGTGGAGTGTAACACTTTGGTGGAGGTAAGGTTGGGGTGGGTGAGGGGAGTGGAGAAGTTGAGGCAGTCCATATCACATCAGCATTTGGAAATGAGAAGGATAAGAGAGGATAAAAGGCAATAAGTGGAAGTCTACGTGCAGTGGTGGTGCTGGAGACAGGAGAAGGAGTCATCAGTGGGGAGGGCGAAGGTTCCTTTCCAAAGAAGAAGGCACAGAGGCAGAGGTGCAGGAAGAAGAGCTCAATATCATGTTGGGCCCAGAGCTTATTGAGGTGCAGATACAGGGGTACAGGAATAGCTTACAACTGAATGGAATAAACCCTGTGTTCCACCAGCCCGCTTAGGTTCTCCCTCTGTTCACCTTTTGTATCTCTCCTCATTCCACCATCTGGTTCCACCAATCACCCACCAGCTCCTGTCCCACCCTCCCACACTTCAACATGCTGGTATCTTTCCTCTTCTTTCCTCTCACCTACCCCCCCCCACCCCCAACACCCGACTGCACACGCACACAAACAAACACAAAAACACGCGCGCGCACACACACACACACACACACACACACACACACACACACACACACACACACACACACACACACACACACACACACACATATCAAGCCCTTACGCAGGATCTTGACCCACAATCTCGACACATCACTTTTGTCTCCAGAAATGCTCCTTGACCTGCTGAATTCTTCTTGCAGTAGGTGGGAAGATCTTTAGGGACCTGGAGTAGACTACTGGTTAAATATCTCCATGTCTACTACTAATGATCAAACAAATGGATCTGACTAATCATTGCATTGTATCATATCTGGTTTCTATATGCATTATAAAATCCCAATGTAAACCTCTCAGTGACATACCTTTCTTTGACAGAGACTTTGGCTTTGTATGTTCAGCTGTGTTTGGAAATGGCAATAGGGGTGGGAGGATGGGGGTTGTGGGGGACGAAATCAAGAGTGTGAGGCATTGTAATTTTTGGAGCATGATCACCTTATTCCCACTCACAATTCCATCATCTGCATCAGCTGTATTATTCTGAAAGTACTTACACAGCAGAAAATGTTTGACTGTGAACAAATGAGGAAGGCCCTTTGGCCCAACAAGTCCATGCCGACCATGGTGCCCACCCAACTAGTCCCAATTCCCTGCGTTCCACATCTTTCCTATAACAGGGTGTCCAAAACTGGACACAGTACTCCAAGTGTGGCCTCACCAATGACTTGTACAACTGCAATATAATGTCCCAACTCCTATACTCAGTGCCTGACTGATGAAGCCAATGTGCTAAACACCCTTTTCACCACCACGTCTACCTGTGACGCTGCTTTTAATGAACTATGCACTTGTACTCCAAGATCCCTCTGTTCCATTACACTCCCCAGTGCTCTACTATTCATAGTATAAGTCCTACACTGGTTTGACTTTCCAAAATGCACCACCTCACATTTATCTGTATTGAAATCCATTTGCCATTCCTCGGCCCACTTCCCTAACTGATCAAGATCCCCTGTAATCTATGATAACCTTCTTCACTATCAACAATACCTCCTAATTTCATGTCACCCGCAACCTTACTGATCAAGCCGTGTGCATTTGCATCCAAATCATTTATATAAATAACGAATAACAAGGGTTCCAACACTGACCCTTGCGGCACACCACTAGTCACCAGCCTCCATGCCGAGAAACAACCCTCAACCACCACCCTCTGCTTCCTACCTCCGAGCCAATTTTGAATCCACCTAACTAGTTCTCCCTGAATTCCATGGGACCTCACCTTCCAGACCAGCCTATCATGCGGGACCTTGTTGAAGGCCTTGCTAAAGTCCAAATAGACAACATCTACTGCCCTACCCTCATCTATCTTTTTGGTTACCTCTTCAAAAAAAACTCTGAAAGGTTCGTCAAGCACAACTTTTCATGCACAAAACCATGCTGACTCCTCCTAATCAGACTAGGTCTATCCAAATGCTGGTAGATCCTGTCCCTCAGAATTCCCTCCAGTAACTTCCCCACTACTGATGTCAAGCTAGCTGGACTATAGTTCCCTGGCTTGTCCTTGCTACCCTTCTTAAACAATGGAACAACATTAGTCACCTTCCAGTCTTCGGGAACTTCACCAGTGCCTAACAATGAAGCAAATATCTCTGCAAGGGCCTCTGAAATTTCTTGTCTAGCCTCCCATGAAGTCCAAGGATGCACTTGGTCAAGCCATTGGGGATTTATCCACCTTAATGCACTTTAAGGCTGCAAATACCTCTTCCCTGATAATTTGAATTCTCCAAAACATCTCCACTAGTTTCCTTTATCTCTTGAGCAACCATGATTTTCTTCTCAGTAAACACTGAGGATAAATATTCATTAAAAATCCCACCCATCTCCTGCGGCTCCCTGCTGATCTCTAAGGGGACCTATTCTCCCCCTCGCCACCCTTTTACTCTTAATGTAGTTATCGAATCTCTTGGGATTTTCTTTAACCTTGCCTCCCAGATCCATGTCATACCCTCTCTTTACCCTCCTGATTTCCCTCTTAAGAATATTCTTAATCTTTTTATAGTCATGGAATTCACTCATCACTGACCTCCTAATCCCAATGTATGTTTCCTTCTTTTTCTTGACCAGAGCCTCAATATCCCTCATCAACCAAGGTTCCCTGAACTTGCCAGGTTTACCCTTCACCCTAACAGGAACATGCTGCTGCTGGACTCTCGATATCATGCTCCCAAAAGTCTCCCGCTTGCCATTCGTTCCTATCCCTTCAAACAGGCTCACCCAATCGACCTCTGTTAGATCCTTCCTAATTCCCCAAAAATTAGCCCTGCTCCAGTTTAGGACACTAACCTCTGGACCTGTCCTATCCTTTTCCATTATTATCTTAAAGCTAATAGAATTATGGCCACCAGAGCCAAAGTCCTGCCTGACTGCCACTTTTGTTACCTGCCCTACCTCGTTCCCTAAGAGTATTGCACCCTCCCAAGTAGGGCCTCTACATATTGACTCAGGAAGTTTTCCCGGACACATTTCACAAATTCCACCCTGTCCAGGCCCTTAACACTCTGGGTGGCCCAGTCAATACTGGGGAAAACAAAATCTCCTACTAATACAACCCTATTATTCTTACAACTATGAGCAATTTCTCTACACACCTGCTCCTCAAGGTCTCTGTCATATCCCAAACTCCACCCCATTGCTTCTAAGTATTTCTAAACTTTTTGAGGGGCTTGCACATTCAGCCCTCCTCTTGAGGACATTTCCTGACTACAGTCCAAAAGTGAAGGCTTGTACTCTTTCGGATAGGGGGAAGACCTTCCCTTCCATTCTCTTTATGCCTCCCTCATTTGTCCAGAACTTAAGACATTTCCCAATTTTTGATGAAAGGCCATTGAGAGCTGATAAGTTAACTGTTCTCTCTCTACAGATGCTGCCTGACCTGCAGAGTATCTCCAGAATTTTCTGTTTTATTCCTGACTTCAATCTATCATTCCCAATAACTACAGGGTGCTTCAGAGTATAAAGTCAGAGCCAGGGCAGGTTGGATGGGGACCTCTAGTATGATAAGCGTGATGCCTTGTCTTATTTCCATGACTTTGTTAATGGCATTTTCATTAAATTTTTATGCAGCGTTTTCTATTTTATTTACTTCTATAAGCTTATCTGTCAAACATGACTTAAAAGTCTAAGGTGTGTAAAATCTACATTTTTGGTCCATTTTATATTGATGGGCCCATTTTAAAATGTTGTTCGAACAGGTGAATATTTCTTTTACTATAACAACCAAAGGATTTCTATATCAGCAAGTAACATGTAAGCCAATTTTACAAGGAGTGCTTTCATGTATGGTAGGGCATGAAGCCGTCATACATGATTCACTTCATAGGCAAACTGTGCAATCACATTACAGCAGAAACAATGAGAATCGGTTCAAGAGCTTAAGCTGACTGAATGTCATTCCATTTAAGGGTAGTCACACAGTTGTGGTGGGAAGATTGACTTCTGTCTTTGTACTTCAGGTTGAGCACCCACAGAGATCAAAGAAAGCTGTCTGGCACAAGCTGCTGTCCAAGCAACGTAAACGGGCAGTCGTGGCCTGCTTCAGGATGGCACCGCTTTATAATTTACCTCGGTAGGAACTGATTTGTTTCCCTCTCAATCCCCATAAAAGAAGTAGTATTGAATTTTTGCATTTCCTCGGCATGGATCAGGTTGCTCTTGCCACAGCACCAGGAACTATTCACAACATTATAAACAGATGGGATATGTTTCAAGTAGCAAAAGAGTGCAATTTTTATTTGACCTACACAAATTTAGCTAACCAGATTTAGTAAGGCACTTCACACATGAAAACTAAATTTAGAAGAGTCAGCAGGTTTGGTGATGAGATGCGTGTTGAGAAGACTTCTGGAGTCACAGAAGAGGTAATGAGTCAGAGGTAGCTATGCAATGAATTCCAAAAATTGAGAATGGTTGAAGACCCAGTCATTAAAGAGAGAAGAGAGAGACAGGGGATTCTATAAGAAACTGTTGTAGGAGTCTCAATGGACATTTGGATTAATGGAGCTGGCAATACATGGGTTGGCCAAGACCTTAGAGGGATTTATAAATGAGAATGGAGATTGTGAATTCAGGCATGAGAAGTTCATGAAGGCTGCCAAGAATACAAGGGATCTTCTTGCATAAGGCTAGTGTAAGATTTATAAACTGATAAGATTTCTTTATTAGTCACATGTACATTATAACACTGGTGATGCGAAAGTCTAATGAAGTTGGGATGAGAGTTAGCGGTGTTTTAGAGTATTTTTGGAGGGTGTGGATGGCTGTAGATGGGGACAGTAGCAGAGTGGATTAGCAGCCAAAGCTCTGAATCATTAGTCCAGTGATACAAGTTTGAAATTCACCATGGCAGCTGGGGAACTTAAATTCAAATAATTAAATAAATCTATAATGTAAAAGTAAAAGCAAGTAATGGTAACCATGGACTGCTGGATTGTTGTTAAAAACCTGCCTGATTCACGAATGTGCTTAAGGCAAGGAAGTCTGCCATCCTTACCTGGTTTGGCCCAGATGTAGTTGACATGGAACTGCCTCCTCAGTTCTGGGACAATTAGGGATGGACAATAAATGCTGGCATTGCAATTGTTGTCCACACCCCTTGAATCAACAAAAATAAGAAGGCACTGATCGTGTAAGTGGAGGGTTTGCTTAGGAGGCGATAATGGCAGGAATAAGGTTTTAAATCAGCAAATACTGGCACCCTTGGTGGATGCTTCCCCAGTGACTGCCAATCTGGATTTTGTTATGGAGACAGGCTAAGTCATTCAGGAATCATTGCACCACCAGCAGCAATAAGTAACAGTTATATTGTACATAGTGCCCCTGCCTTCCTGCATGCAATATGAGTCACCTTTACATTGCTGTGCAAGTTTTTCTAAGTGTTGTCTTTACAGGGCATCCAGTGCTTGCCCCTCATTAACTCTCCCAACACTCCACACCAGAAGTGGGGCTGAGAAAGCCAAAAACAGCTTATGCAGATACAGCTTGCGCTGGATTAAAGCAAATGGGGGCCTGGAAGTCAGGTCATCCAGGTTCTCCTTCACAAATGGCAAGTGCAGGTCTGTCGCACCAATCACAAATTGGACAGTGCAGTCTCACATGTCTCCATGGATCTGACTTGCAGTGGTGTACCCACACCTGAAGGACTGCAGCCGTTCAAGGAGGCAGCTCACTGCCACCCCCTCAAGGGCAATTAAGGATGGACAATTAAATGCTGGCTCAGCCTGTGAAGCCCACATCAGTATCGTGTGATGACAAGAACTGCACACAATATTCCGTGCAGTCTAACCAGTGTCCTGTAAATTTGCAACATAACATCCCAACTTTTATATTCTATGCCCTGACCTATGAAGGCAAGCTTGCCTTCTTCATCACCCTGTCCACCTGTGTTGCCACTTTGAGGGAGCTATGGACTTGAACCCCAAGGTCTCTCTGTTCATCAACATTCCTTAATGTCCTGTCTTTTACCATATATGTCCAAACCTTTTTTGACTTCCCAAAATACATCACTTCACACTCATAGGGATTAAATTCCATCTTCCAATGTTCTGCCCAACTTTCCATCTGATTTATATCCTGCTGTAGCTTTAGGCAACCTTCCCTGCTATTCACACCATCAAATTTCATGTCCATAAGACCATAAGACAAAGGAACAGAAGTTGGCCATTCGGCCCATCGAGTCTGCTCCTCCATTCTATCATGAGCTGATCCATTCTCCCATTTAGCCCCACTCCCCCGCCTTCTCACCATAACCTTTGATGCCCTGGCTACTCATATACCTATCAATCTCTACCTTAAATACTCCCAATGACTTTGCCTCCACAGCCGCCCAAGGCAACAAATTCCACAGATTCACCACTCTCTGGCTAAAGAAATTTCTCCGTATTTCTGTTCTGAATGGGCACCCTTCAATCCTGAAGTCATGCCCTCTTGTACTAGGCTCCCCAACCATTGGATACAACTTTGCCACATCTACTCTGTCCAGGCCGTTTAATATTCCAAATATTTCTATGAGGTCCCTCCTCATTCTTCTGAACTCCAACCACAAACTTACTCATCATATCTACTGCATTCACATACAAGTCATTAATATACTGTATATTGCAGACAACAATGGTCCCAGCACCGACCCCTGCAATACAACACTGATCACAGTCTTCCAATCAGAAAAGCATAGTTCCATCACTACCCTTTGCCTCCAGTCACCAAGCCAATTTTGGGTCCAACTAGCCAGCTCACCTTGGATCCCATAAACTGCTGGATGAGCCTACCTTGTCAAATGCTAGTGTCAAAGGCACTGTGCCCAGAAATTTAAGTACTTAGACCATGTTGAATGCCATTTTAGGCATCATCTCACTGTGCTGTATAGCACATGCAAAATACCCATGGCCAAGGTTTCTTACACAAGTGTGTTTCATATCTGACTTGATAGAAGAACAAATGAAAAAATTGTGTAATTACAAAAATATTTTTATTCGGGAGCATCAATTTAGAGGTGAGATTAACAGCCAATTTATGTTGATGTACATGTTTTTCTTCATTATTAAAAAAGCCCCTAATCAGATTGAGGCAGATGAAACAATCTAGCTTGAGGTGGGAAATAATCCAACCTCATTGCAACAGATGGTATTAATTGACAGAGAAGTGCTACAAAGTGGGCTTTAGATAACAACATTTATTTTTTTTTAATCAGTTTAATGTTAGCTGCAATGATGTTGAGAGCTGATGCATTAAGTAAAGCAAATAACCCTGTCACAACTGCCATTGGATTATTTCCTTCTCAGGCATCGAGCTGTCAATCTCTTCCTCCAAGGCTATGAGAAATCATGGATTGAGACTGAGGAACATTATTTTGAAGATAAGCTAATAGAAGACATAGCCGTGAGTAAAACTTTGCCGTTGATCCTTGTGGAGCCGAATTTGCATGGAATATAATAAGGTGAAAGAAATATAAAGCATGCCATGCTGGAAGGTTATTCTATTCTCAGCATGATTACTTTTATAGCGCCACTTAGTTGTCTACAGTAAACTCCTCCAACAGACATTAGTTTGACATGAGCATCCTGGATTTCAGTAAACATGTTGACATTAAAAGATGGCTTTCTATGTCATTATAGTATAAGATATAGGATATCAGATTTGTTAAATGGTAAACAATGGAACTTTAATCGAATTTCATTGTGAATATCACACAACAATGTCGAAGGAGAATATTTTCATTTAATAAAATTGATTCGGTGCTTCTCGGTGCAAAGAACTTAAACTCAATATTTTGCAGAGAGCCTTGAAAGGTTACAAACATGACACCATTGCTATTTTGGAATCTGTAAATAGATCTGTCAAATCAGCCACTTGCTTCCATATGGTCCCTTTTCTGCAGCAGCATATTCCAGGATATCTTCACAATTAATGGGAAAGAGAAGGGGCTCTGTGTGGTATGTAGAATAGCACATTAAAGGTATGGATCCCAACACATCTTAGCTGCAGCAGTGAGGATTTGTCGCTGTGTGTCCAGCAAAGTTGTTTGTGCAACTAAGATGTTGGCACCTATTCGATAATATGGAAGATTGCCAACATGTGCAGCAAATCGGACCACATACCATCCAATCAGTCTACTCATGATCATTTGCAAAGGAATGGAAGAAATATAAAAGCATCAGCATGTTGTTCACTGATGCTCAGACTGAATTTTGCTTCAGGCCTTGCTACACACTTGGACCAAATTCTCCAGGTGAGATAAGAGGAACTGCCCTTGACTTCAAGGCAGTGTTTGACCAAGTATGGCATCAAGGAGCTTCACTAAGCTGGTTAGCGAGAATTGGGGACTAAACTCTCCATCAGTTTCAATGATAAAGAAAAGCAGTTATGGCTGTTGGAGGATAATAGTCTCATCCTGAGAATATCAGCCACAGGAATTTCTTGGGGCAAAGCAGTTAAGCCCAAATCACTTCAACATTTTTCATCCATGATTTTCCCTTTATCATATGATTAAAAGTGGGCTGTCCGCTGATCGTTGCATGATGTTCTGTTCCATTTGCAACTCCTCAGAAGAGGCAAGAAAGCAACTCAGCAACTTTTCAAGGGCAGCTGAAGAAGTCAATGAATGCCAGCCATGCTCACAATGGTCATGTCCCAAGGATCTAAAAGTAAAGGGCATTGGACTTGGAGAGGAACGGGATGGTTGATTTGAAGTGATGTGTAAAGCTAATAAAGAACAAATTAGGACAAATCAAAACCAGAAAAAAATTAGAGGCATTCCAGTCAGACAGAGAACGCAGAAGAGACAGTCAAGGCTTAGACTCAGAACCCTCTTCAGATGTGAAGAGGGTGACTCCCCTCTTCTCTGTTCTTTCTTCATAGATGCTGGTTGAGCTGCTGTTTGTTCCCAGCTTTGTTTGAGATTTGGAAAGTAGGGATGTCAAAGATCAAAGCAATCTGTTCTATCGGAGATAAACTGTACATTTCGGGTAAATAGGGAGCTGCTTTCAAAACATTTTGTACAGTGAAATATTTTAACATTTGAGATGGAAATCCATCTAAATTTATTTATATTATTGGGTTGAAATAGTGATGCGTTACTAGAATTCATGGAATTCATGTTTACTTGGAAGTTAATCTGATTCTTTCTTTAGAAACCAGGGGGAGAGAAGCCAGTGGAAGAAGAGGAGGGAACCAAACAACTTGACCCACTTCACCAACTCATTCTGCTGTTCAGTCGAACAGCTTTAACAGAAAAATGGTATGTTTATGAAAATGCCTCAATTAGCATTGAAACCAAAACAGCTAGAAATATACTGGTCAGGCAGCAGCTGTGGAGAGAGGAAGATAATTCGTTCAGGTCAATGACCTTTGATCAGAAGTGAAAAAGTGATGTAATTGGTTTTAAGCAAAAATGATTGATGGGGAAGGAAGGGAGAATAAAAGGGCAGGTCTGTGATAAAATGGAAGGCAGAAGGGATTAAATGACCGTCTGGGGTAAAGCAAAGCAAAGGGAAATTATTGTGTATTGATAAAGAAATAAAAAAACTGACCCCAAGAAGAGGTAAATCGAAAAAAAAGTAATAGCACTAGTAGAAAGTGCCCAAAACATTTGGAACTGTGGTATGTGCAATGCTTGCCTTACATAATTTAAGAATAATACATTGAAGCTGCAGTTATTCTCCACTTGGAAAATGGTTCTAGACATATCTGTAAGGTAATTTACTTGCAATTCAGTTTCTTTTTCATTCTGTATCCTTTACTAATGTGAAGCTGGGGAGGAGTTCTCTCGGTTCGAAAATTAAGTATCAGGTTGTGACAAATATGTGTGTCCTCACCTTTTGACAGCCCCTCCTGCTAGTACTCAATGTAGGCTCTTCACCATGACCAATTAAACCTGCCCACTACCCCATTTGGCCTGCATCGTAACACCCTGAGACAAATGGCTGCAGAGATAAGGATGCATTGCTCGTGACTTTGGGGCAGGAAGCAAAGACCTGCACACCAGTGAGAGTTACACCCCATCCTACCTGGGCCTCTTTGATGAACAATGAATTCACAGGCTTAGATTTTCTAAAGCTTCATCACTGAGATATGTGACATTCTGTGGAATGATTCTTGGCTATGCTCTCAAGGTTACACTGTAGCCGGGCGCGGCGCGTTTCGGAAGAAAAACTCGGAGACAAGAAGGTCGGATTCAAAGCACACTTTACTTCTTCAGAACCAAACGCACGCACGCCAAAATACCCGAGAGCCTCTCCGGGCCCACATGGGGCGGACATGACGTAAGGTTCCCGCCAGAAGGCCCGCCCCGTGGTTTGTTCACGACGCACTCCTGCGCGTCCGTCCGTGGCCGCCGATGGCGGTTCAAGTCCCGTGTGTACGGGCCACTACAACATGATCTTTGCAAGCAGTGGATCTCTGCCAGTTCTCTCACTGCTGTATCAGAGAGCTCCCCTAACTACCTATTCCTAGATATCTCCTTTGATTTCAGTGAGGACCAGGTGACATCTTGACTGGCATTATGGGGTTCCCATGAGTGCTGACAGCCATTTCATGACCATAAGAGTTCCCCTAAAACCCAGACCCTGTTATGAACAGGAAGTTTGCTACTCTCTCAAAGTGCATGTAGTTTTGGATCACAAGATGAATTTCATTCCTGGTGATTCTCATGTTTCCGGGAATCACACAAGGCTCTTTCACCCTGGGGGAGACCGTACTGTCGGTGATTTTCAGCAGCCAGCACTGTCCTGAGGTATGAAGCTTGGGGAACAAGGGCTTCTCAAGCCAAGGTGTTCCCAATTACAGCAGCTGAGTGGAGACACGAGAGGCATATAAGTACCAGGTTCGTACTGAAGAATGCCACTGGTCTGCTGACGTTGAGATTCTATTGCTGCATCAGTTTGAGGATGCACTGCAGTACACACCAGACGGCTGTGGTGATGTCGTCATCTGCTGCACCGTGGTTGAAGACAATGGTTGCTGATGGAGGAAGAAAACAAAGGAGACCTGGATCCTGAGGCCTTGAGAATCTGAAGAACACTAGGAACAAGTGGAGCAGGAGGAAGAGGAAGGCGCCATGGGGATATTCCTGCTCAGCATTCAAAGCCCCATCTCCCAGCAGTGTAGCAGAGCAGACGTTGGTCGTAAAGGATATGAGGGACTCACTAATCGATCGGTGATTTTCAGCCAGCTAGGCTTAGGAAAAGGCAAATCATGTTTGAGGACATATTTGAATGTGTTACTGAACCAAAAGAAGGCTGATGAAGGGAATGTAATGGATGTTGGAGACATTTGACGAAGTACCACATGAGGGGCTTCTGAACAGAATTGAGACTGATGGATTAAGAGAACCAGATAAAAAAATAGGCTGAAGAACAGAACATTGAGTCATTGCAATGGACTATTCATCTCCAATTGAAGGATGACAGACTGGGGTGTTGCCCAAGGGGCAGTGTTTGAACCATTGTTTTTATGGAAAAACAGTAACATTTAAAATATTACCAATGATACCAGACCAGGAGGATGACATCAATTGATTACAAAAACAAACTGCTGGACGAACTGCTTGAGTTCTGATGCAGGGTCTCAACCTGAAATGTTGACCATCCCTTTGCCTCCATGGATGCTACCTGACCAGCTGAGTTCCTCTAGCACTTTGTTTTCTTTGCTCCAGCTTATGCATCTGCAATCTCTTGTGTCTCAACTGACTGCATTTAGGCATAGGTGTGCAAACAGAACGGGTAGCAAAGTGGCAGATGGAATTTAACTCGGAGAAGTGTGAGGTAATGCATTTTGGCAGAGGGGAGCTAAATCATATTTAATGGCACCATTCTAATCCATGTGCAGGAACAGAAGGACCTGTGGGCTTATGTGCATAGATCTTTGAAGATGTCAGAACATGTTGAGAGGGTAAGATCTTGGGCTTCACAAATGTAAGGGTTTGGTACAAAAGGCAGGAAGTTATACTGAAACTTTATAAAGCTCTGGTTAAGCCACAACTAGAATATTGTATCACACACTTTTAGTCACCACACTTTTAGAAGAATGTGAAGGTCCCTGAGAGGTTGCAGAGGAAATGTACCAGAGTGGTTTCAAGGATGAGGAAGTTCAGCTACAAGGTTAGGTTCAAGTAACAGAGTCTGTTCTCCTTGGAGCAGAGGCAATTGAGAGGTGCCAAACATTACAGAAAGTTGAGATAAGGTGGACAAAGAAAAATTGTCCCCATTAGGTGAAGGGATGCCAATGAGGGTACACAATTCTGAGTTTGGAAATGGGATACAGAGGAGGATTTGTGAAAGAATGCTTTATGCAATGAATGGTAATGACCTTGACCTCATTGCCAATGAGGGTGGTTCAAGTGGAGACGATTGCGGATTTCAAAAGGAAATTGAATGGGCACTTTAGGAAGGTATTTGCAGGGCTGTAGGGATCAAGCAGGGGAGTGGGCTGAGTGGTTCTCTCTGCAAAAGTGGGCTAAATAGCCGCCGCATCTGCTTCTGTAGCTTCACCCTCCAGCGTTGTGATCAAACAGGCCAGAGAGCTTTTAGGTGAGACTGAGACACATTGAGTGGGACTGTAAACAGAGTGATGAGAATGTGTTAGAATAACTTGGACTCTACAGTCTCACAAGGAGGTAAGTGCTGCTCAGACTTACTGGAAGCATACACAGTCCTAAATAGCAAGAAAAGATATGAGAGTGCATTGAATTATGTCATATTAAACTGTAACCAAAGAATACAGGTACAATTTAGTAAACAGCAAGTTAAAGGCAGATGCAAGGTGATCGCCCCGCATTGGTTGCCAAGATTCAATAATCTCAACCTCTTTAATGGAGGCTGCCAGATGTTGTGATGGGTCTCTACAAATGGCTGAGCCAGAACCTCACCTTTGCTCTGTGAGTCCAGGTCAACTAACTTTTCAGTTACTGAGTGATGGGATTTCCTCAGGCTTGCTTCCGCACAGCAATCCTAAATTTACGTATAAATGGCCTTCCCATGACCCTTCTGGCAATGCTAAAAGTAGTTCTAAGCACTTGTGAAGAGATACCAACTTTAATGGCAATTTTAAAAAAATCCTTATAAACGACTAGATATATTGATTTCAACCTGACAGTTTAAGAAGGTGTATTTTGTTTCACAATTCTTGGGTTTCAGTTCAGGTTGCATGCATTGTACACTAATAGGTGGTTGATATGACTACTAGGATAGAAATTATGTTTCTCTTGACAATTCTTTGTTTCTTTGAAGTGTGTAAGTTCTCTTTGTGGTTTCTGTCGGAGAACCTTCTTGGAAATTCTTTCTCATGTTCCTAAAAAGGACAACCGTAACCACAAAAAGAATTAACTGATTAATGATATGAAATTATACTCAAAAATAATCTTTTTTTTTATCTTCAGTAACCTGAAAGAAGATTTCCTCTACATGGCTTATGCTGATATTATGGCAAAGGTAATACTTGAATAAATATTCAGCATGGTTGCACATTGCAGTTCCTTGCTTTTCTATGACAAAGTTATTAAGTGCTAAGGCAACAAAGCCTCTACTGTAAAGTTGGAGGTGATTTAGTCAGATGCACAAAGTAGTTTGAAATAAGGAAGGTCAAAGAACTGGAGATGTTTGAGTTTGGGTTAAGAATTATGGTCATAGCTGTCACGTGTTTAAACTGAGTCACATTTCAGTGAGGTATTTCAATGTTCTATTACTGCAGAGCTGTCATGTAGAAGAAGATGAAGATGGTGAAGAAGAAGTCAAAACCTTTGAAGTAAGGTTTTCCTCCATTAATCTCTCCACTGATACACACCAGTCGATCGTTCATAGCTTTCATGTCTAAACTAATTTTCTTTTGTAGATGTCTTTGCTTGATACAGGGCACTGTGAGCTTTCCCCTTTGAATTGGCTGCTTATTTTAAATTAGTCATGATGTTCAATTCCAGCAAAACGATCATGCACAATTAATCAATTACAAATAGTGTGGGATGCATCTGTGTTTGGTAACTTAATGTCTATGTGTAGAAAAACAGGCCCTGAAGATAAATACCTTCTCAATAAAGAAAATACTATAGGTTGTTCATCAAGTTAGATTACATCATTGCAGATTCTGGGATCTTTCACAGTATTAAATTCTTCTGACGATAATCTAATTGTCATAAAATCACTATACAGTGAGTATATGGTAACAGGACCTGGTCAAAGAACCAGAGAGCAAATCAGTTACTGAATCACTGACAAGATGTAATCTAATACCATGTTCAGTAGAAATCTGCATGGTTTCCATTATTTTTATAAGGTGATTGTAATCCAGCCCTTAATTTGTTGTATTTAAGGTTGCAGTGCACCTCTTTGAACCACAATGGGTGGATTTCAAAACCAGACAAAATATCCAGCAGTGATTGTTTTTTAGGTATAACTATAAAAGATCTTTTTCTTTATTTAAAGTATTTTATGAATCCAGTCATCTTAGTATAACCTGACCAAAGCTTATTAAGGGGGGGCACTTTGATTGTTTGATGGGCACCTGTTGTACAATACCTTAGTGGTGCTTTTAATATTTGCAGAATACATACTTTAGTTCATCGACAAGTAGCTGATATGCCTGAGTCAGGCCGTAAAAACAATTGATACAAACCATTCTCTCAGCAAAAATATAGTATGACATGAAATGGTGTAACTTTCTGTTCATATTGCCTCAGGTTTTCCCAATAATAACAAGTGAGGCTAATGGCCTTCACTGTTCTATATCCACCAATTTTACAGCAACTTCAGCTGAGGGAAGTTGTGCAACTAACTGTGTAGAAATAGAAGGTACAGTCCAAATTGCACTGGTTGGCAGTTGGCTTGTGAACATATCATCTAAGTCATGGGGTACTCCTGTATATGTGCAATTGATATGAAATAATCACCAGGATAGATTAGTTATTTCCCATTCCAGGCACCTTTTTAATGTTGCGATGTGTAAATTAATCTTTCTGGCACTAAAAATGAACAAATTAAGTAAGTGGAATTCAGCTTTTAATTGATGGAGATTTTTATTTAAAATATTATTTTTAATGCTTTTTCATTACTTTTTCTGCCTCTTTTTCGTCTATTCTTTCTTTATCCCTCATTATTTCACTTTCTGCACCAGATTTGACATTAAATTCACTACCCCTGTTTCAAAACATGTGCTGTTTATTTCATAATTAACTTACTTGGTTCTGGAGATCCATAGTTGCTTTCCCAGTTTACCTGGATCCCAAGTATCTTGTGGAAGATGTTGTGCTGTCTCTATTTTCCATTCCCACCAACTTGCAGTGCAAAATCTCATTGATAAGCCATGGGTTCAGTGGTGTAGTGGTTAAGTTACTGTGCTAACAGTTAGAATTCTGGACCATTGGTCAAGAGAGATGAGTTTGAATCACACCATTGCAGCTGGAGGATTTAAATTCAAGCAAATTAACCAAAATCTAGATTTTTTTTTAAAAAAAGCTAATCTCAGTAACAATAGCCATGAAACTATTGGGTTGCCATAAAAGCCCATCTGGCATGCCATTGTCCTTCCCTGGTCTGGCCTGTATAAGAACAGGATTAGGAGTTGGCTATCATGCCTACTCCACTATTTATTCATGTTGTGGCTGATCTTTTACCCCAGCCCAGGTTTCCTCTGCTAACCCCATATACCTTGCTTCTTTTAAAATCCAAAAACCTATTGAAGCTGGTCAGAGACTGAGACTCCACTGATCTCGTGGGTAGTGAGTTCCAAAGATTCACCATCACCTGAGTGAAGGAATTCTCTGTCAGGAAGGACTGACTCCAACTTTGAAACAGTGATCCCTGGTTCTAGACATCCTAGCCAGGAGAAATATCATTTGCACATTTCTCCAGAAGAACTTGTATGTTTCATATGTGACTCCATATCCATCAAAGTGGTTAACTCCGTTAAGGGGCAAGTAGGGATAAAATATTACCTCCTCACAATGCATACGATGCCCACATCCTGTCAACATGTAAAAAATAAGGGATGCTTAATTTATAACAAATCACATTTGATGGTTTGTTACAGGCACCCTACAATGTTAATTGGATAGTCTTTTTATTTAGGTTGATGAAAGAGTTTCTTTGTATAACTTAAAAACAATGTTATGATTTTTAAAGATTTAACCTGGAGAGATATTAAATGGTAATTAGATGCTACATGCCATCAGTCTCTCACCTCAACAAAATTTTTGAGGGCACTTCACTTCCAAGCTGCGTTTGCCAGAGATTTCGCATTAGGGGAACACGTCAGGTGTGGAGGGCACTCTGGTGAAGAGTAACACCAAATCAAGGAGGGGATCTTACAGAAAATGCAAAATCCACCCATAAAGGCAACAAAAGAAATACTGCAGCTTTAATGAAAACAAAGACATTTGAACTGACAGAATTTTGTTTTCTTTCACTGTGTAGCTACAAAGGAAGGAGTTGAAAATGAAGGCAAAACTGTCAGATATTGGCATGGCTAAGTGAAGCAAGGCTGCATTTTTACTTTACGCTCCCATTTTAGATTTATCACCATTTTCTTCCAGACTTGAGAGTTCTTTCACTCCGTGGAAATGACAAAAACTGATCAATTTTGTTTTTGCAGCGTGATATAATCAAAGATTTACGAAACAAATTTGGCAGCTTCTGGGAAACATCTCTGGTAAAACAAAAAAAAAAGAAAAGAAAACAAACAAAAAAAACACTAATTGTTCTGTGTTAGTGTCATCTACTGTTTTACAAATAATTTTCATTTAGTTTCCAATTCATTACCTTGTTCATTGGTGTCATTGCTTCTCCTCGATTTTGTATCTCTGTTCCTGTAAAAGCCTCCCTTTTCTTTAACCTCTTCCATTTGAACACTTGGTTCTTCCACCGTGTTCCCGAATGGATCCGGGAGAACATAAAGGCAGCAAAGCCAACTTCATGACAGGCTGCTTCTGCTGCTGCTGCTGCTTCGCTGCTCCTCATAAGCCACACATGTCTCCCAAATTCCTTTTGTCTGGACATGATGCGGATTTAATTGTTTCATGCCCCATGTTCCCAGCTTTGAGCTGCATCATTGAACACTCAACACTGTTTGCAGGGCTCTAAACTGTCTTCTATTGGTCCTCTTGTCCCATCCAAGCTGTGGTATCCTCCTTTTTCAGTTGACTTGCAAGTTTCAAATAATCAGGAGTTTGGGCTTGTAAGGCATGCTTACTCCTGTGCATTTTGTCAGGCCTATTTACATTGCAAGCTGTCGAAACGAATGGTTGCTGTGCCCCTTACCAGAATCTGTAGTTGGAGTACCCCTGTGTGTGCTTTCGTTCAGTTGTGGTAAAGTGTAAAGATCATTTTCAGGTACATGTTGTACACTCGTACTTCAGTTGGCTTTGCTCTTTCACTTTTAAGCAGTCTCTCAGGATTAAGGACAACTTGGTTCCACTCTGGATCCTTGGGTTCTGAGGTGCCCAATGAGACCAATGTGGAAGCTGCAGACTCTTCCATGGGTGGGGCAGGAGGTGTTTGGTGGAATGGCGAGGAGGTGCTCCAGTTTATGGTCTTCACATTGTGCTTCTCTATGTAGCCGGTGACTGGACTCAAGCTTCTCAATGCGATTTTGAATTCTCTTTCTCCACTTTGAGCAGTCCTGAGCCAGGGATTCCCACGAGTCAGTGAAGGTGTTTTTTTCCTAAAGAGGCTTTGAAGACATCCTTGAATCTTTTGCTCTACCCATCTAGTAATCTCTTCCTGTGACAGAACATGAAATAGAGTGTCTCCTTCTGGAGTCTGGTGTCTGCACATCAGTGCCAACTGAGTGTAATTAGGGCCTCAATGCTTAGGGTATTGGCCTGGGAGAGGATTCTGACATTGGATCACATATTGTGTTGGTGTGATCTGAGGACTTTGTGGAGACAGCACTGATGGTATCTCTCCAGTGCTCTGAGGTACCTGCTGTAGATGGGTCACCTCTCAAAGTGTGCAGGAGGGCAGGAATCACTACTGCCTGGTGACCTCTATGCCAGGTTTGTCTTCAAGCGTTCTTTGCCTCAGAAGGTGAAAGGTGTACTGGCATACCAAAGGTATTGTGTCTGCCTTTGCTGACAGCTGGCTCCCAAGAAATATGGGAAACAGTCCACATTTTCCCAGGTTTAGCCAATGACCATTACTGTAGGAGGGCAGTATTTTGTGATGGAGACGTAATAGTAGGGGACCACTGTTTCACCTTTGTTTAGTGTAAAGCCCATCCTCTCATGAGCTTCAGTGACCATGTTGATGATGACTTAGAGCTCAGTCTCCATACGTGCGCACACACAATGTAGTCTGCATTTTGCAGTTGGATGACTGAAGTTGGGCTGTCCTACATTCTGGACTGGAGATGACACAGGGTTGAACAGTTGCCCAGTTGTCTGGTAGATTAGCTCTAGTCCACTAGGAAGCTTGCTGGAGGTGAGATGTGGAGAGAAAGTTTGAGAGGAGTGTTGTGTGATAATGTAGTTTTGCATGATACTAGTATTGGTATTGGTTTATTATTGTCACTTGTACAGTGAAAAACTTGTCTTGCATACCGTTCGTAAAGGTCAATTCATTACACAGTGCAGTTACATTGAGTTACTACAGAATGCATTGAGGTAGTACAGGTAAAAACAATAACAGTACAGAGTAAAGTGTCACAGCTACAGAGAAAGTGCAGTGCAATAAGGTGCAAGGTCACAACAAAGTAGATGGTGAGATCAGAGTCCATCTCATCGTATAAGGGAAATGTTCAATAGTCTTATCACAGTGGGGTGGAAGCTGTCATTTAGCCTGGTGGTACATGCCCTCTGTCTCCTATATCTTCTACCTGAAGGAAGAGGGGAGAAGAGAGAATGAACTGAGATTGGATCTGTTATAGAACCATAGAACAGTACAGCACTACACAGGCCCTTTGGCCCACCATGTTGTGCCGACCTTCAAACCACACCTGAGACTATCTAACCCCTTCCTCCCACATATCCCTCTATCTTAAATTCCTCCATATGCTATCTAACAATCTCTTGAACTTGACCAACATATCAGCCTCCACCACCACCCCAGGCAGAACATTCCATGCACCAACCACTCTCCGGGTGAAAAACCTCCCTCTGACATCTCCCTTGAACTTCCCACCCATTACCTTAAAGCCATGCCCTCTTGTATTGAGCATTGGTGCCCTGGGAAAGAGGCGCTGGCTGTCCACTCTATCTATTCCTCTTAATATTTTGTATACCTCTATCATGTCTCCCCTCATCCTCCTTCTCTCCAATGAGTAAAGCCCTAGCTCCTTCAGTCTCTCATCATAATCCATACTCCCTAATCCAGGCAGCTTCCTGGTAAATCTCCTCTGCGCCCTTTCCAATGCCTCCACATCCTTCCTATAATGAGATACCCAGAACTGGACACAGTACCCTAAGTGTGGTCTAACCAGAGTTTTGTAAAGCTGCATCATTACCTCGCGGCTCTTAAACTCGATCCCAAGACTTATGACAGCTAACATCTCATAAGCTTTCTTAACTACCCTATTGCTTAAGATCTTGTGTACCATGATATGACAGACATTGGATGAAGATGAATTTTTGTGGACAGCCAAATTTCAGATGGATGCTCAAATGATAGAGTTTGTGGTGAGGATAATAAAGGACAAGTGTAGTGGTTTATGCTGCTCCCTGCATTTCTCTTGGAGTTGACAGACGGTGAAGGTCATGTCCATTGTACTTCTCAATGGGTTGAATCCACACAGTGATTAAAGGAGCGACTTCTCAGCTGCTGCGAGGTGGTGACTGAGGAAGACCCTGGTGATGTCTTTCCCTGTGGGTGACATGGGAAGTACTTATTACAATTGCATTTGTCTCCTTTCTTGAAGATAGGCATGGCTACCATGTCTCTGAGGTCCCCTGGTATGTCCTCTTCCTCATAGACATGGGAAATCAGGTTGTGAATTTGTGACTGAGGTTTGAGAGTTTCAGCAGAGATACCATCTGTTCCCGAGAACTTCTTGTCAATCAGTTGGCCTTCACTGCTTCTTGTCGGGGGTGGCAGCGAGGCAGGAGTGAATAGTTCCCTGAGAGATAGAGTCGAAGATGCTAATGTCACAGTTCCTTCCCGTAGACCGTGACTCCCTTTCCATTCTTGATAAATTGCCCTTCATTCTTGGCTCAGTGAGATGTCCTTTGACTTCTTGGGCATACATTGCCTTGACAACGCTGAAGGACGTATGCATGTTATGGCTGTTGCTGGACTTCTTGCCCTCATTTCACCCCCCACCTATCCTTTAGGTCATGGATTTTCTTTCACACCTCAGTCTTCACTTGCCTGAAAAGCTCTTTCTTTTTCCTTGAGGGATTGTGGTGTTGCAATGCAGAAACACCTTGCATTTGCAGTTAATTAGCTCTTTGAGCTGCTGGTTGTTCTCATCAAACCAGTCCTGGTGTTTTCTGCTGTTAGAGCCAGGAATCTCTCCACAGACGATGATTACACTGGATTTCAGGGCAGTCCAGATGATGTGGAAATACTGCAACTCCAGATGGCTCAGAGGTCATCAGGCTCCTCCTTCCTTGCCCACACCAGGCACCCTTCGCCCTCTGCAAGGTGCTGTCTGCTGAAAGCAAAGTTTGCAGACTCCTTGAAGCTTCAAAATTTGCTTTCTTGTGGTGATCTCTCTGTCGCGGCCATTATTTTGGAGCTAGGCTGATGGAGGTAACAGATTGGTGATCAGTCCTGCACTCACAGTACCTTGTGATGGAGGTATCCTTGCAGTCTTGCTCAGATTGTGGCAGATGCTAGTCCTTGGATTGAGGTGTTGCCATTAGGTCTTGTGCTTGGCCCCTTGGTGAAGCAGGAGTTGCCTATAACTAGACCGGCCTCCGTCTTTTTGAGAGAGGGAGGACTCTGTGGCAATGAGCTTTGCCAGTCACTCTATGCCGGGGAATTGTGTCCATCCTGAGCCTGACCAGGAAGGTTTGTTTGTCTCCCCTTAAGATGGGGCAGGGTTTTTTCAATTTTGGAGCAGAAGGCATCATCAGTAGTTTGCAGGGTTCAGGCAAATATGTGGAGGAGCGTAACATGCTGATTCCAGACGGTCATAGGATGATCACTTATCCCATAGGGGGATTCACTGAGTCACCAGACTAGCTCACCCTTGACAGCAGAGCCCAGTCCATGAAGGCGAAGTTCCTCTGCTTATTTGCACTCCCAGAAGAAGGCGTACCCATTGTGTACCTCTTCCATAGTCTTGCTCTCTGACCTGATCATCATGTCATCCAAGTAGGAGAGTCTAGGATCCGAGGGCATAACCTCACAATAAAGAGACGTCCCTTTAAAACTGAGATGAGCAGGAATTTCTTCAGCCAAGGCATGGTGAATCTGTGGAATTCATTGTCACAGAGAGTGGTGGAGACCAAGTCATTGGGTGTATTTAAGGCAGAAATTGATATGTTCCTGATTAGTAAGGGGGTTAAGGGTTACGGGGAAAGGGCGGGAGAATGAGGTTAAAAAAAATTAGCTATGATTAACGGTGGAGCAGATTTGATGGGCCAAATGGTCTAATTCTGCTCCTATATCTTATGGTCTTACCGTGTGCCCATTGTGCCTCAATCAGGGTGTCGATGTCAATAACAAAATGCTTAAGATGGAAGAGGGTGAGAGAAAGGGGAGAGAGCTGAGAGGGAGGGGAAATCACACACTGACCAAATTATAGCTCTTTCTGTAACATGGGATGCTTTAGGAAATAGCAGACCAATGAATGTTCTGCGATATTTGTCTTCTATCAATGGTGCATAAAATCATGGGGGGCATAGATAAGGTGAATGCACACAGTCTGTTTCCCAGTCTCCCAGGTTTGGGGAATCAAGAACTAGAGGGCATAACTTTAAGGTGAGAAGGCAAAGATTTAATAGGGACCTGAGGGGCAACATTTTCACCCAGAGGGTGGCCAGTACCTGGAAGGAGGAAGTGGTTGAGGCAGCTACATTAACATTTAAAAGGTACTTGGACAGGTACATGGATGGGAAAGGTTTAGAGGGATGTGGGCAAAGTGGAGGCAAATGAGACTGGCTTAGATGGGAATCTAGGTCAGCATGGACTAGTTGGGCCCAAAGGCCTATTTCCATGCTCTATGACTCTAAATTACTTTCCAAGTAATGAGAAGCACCAATTCTGATATATAAACGAGCTAAGATCTGTTCCAACCTTGACTTCGAACTTACTCTTCTAAAACTTGTAAACCACAATGGGGTTGGTGGAAACACAAAGCTTCACAGATATTTTGATATTTTCTTCCAGGACACTTAAAATTGCAAAAATTTTTCTTTATGCTGCAATGTAATATTCTTTGGCATCCCAAATGGAATAGCAGCCAGAGTTCCAGCTTGCACAAGGTTTGTTTTGGATCATTTTTTGACTCTGCAATCTACTCAAAAAAGGATACTTCAGCTTAATAAGATGGTTGAAGAAGCCATTAACACTATTTAAATGTGGTTGGGCAGATGCCTTGACACCTTTGTCAGCATCCTGCAAAGATGGGCTGTACACAGGTAACAGAAAAGTTGAAATTTCAATGTTAGACCTCCAATGTGCCCAGTCTGAGAAGTTAGCATAGAGCCCTAGGTTTAAAAACAGAGGAACATTCTTGTCAGAGAAAAGAGAATTATTTAATTTGCCTCCGTTCAATTGCTTGGCTTCTCTGTTTAGGAGAAGGAAATGGAGAAGCAGAAGCTTCTGTATCAACAGGCGAGACTTCATGATCGAGGTGCTGCTGAGATGGTTCTGCAGATGATAAGTGCCAGCAAAGGTAAGGCAGCCAAGTGTTGCACAAAATAACCAAAGGATGGCTCTTTAGAAGGGGCACTATAGAGTTGTCATATCACTGGAAAAATTCCAGAGGCCTGGAATGATGAGCCAAAGATGTGACTTTGAATTCCACACTGACAACTGGGAAATTTAAATTTAGTTTAATGAAATAAAAGATAAGATAAGATTAGTCACATGTACATCGAAACACAGTCAAATGCATCTTTTGCGTAAAGTGTTCTGGGGGCAGCCCAGAAGTGTCACCACGCTTTCAGCATCAACATAACATGCCCACAACTTCCTAACCTGTATGTCTTTGGAACGTGGGAGGAAACCGGAGCACCCGGAGGAAACCCACGCAGACACAGGGAGAACTTACAAACTCCTTACAGACAGTGGCCGGAATTGAACCCGGGTTGCTGGCGCTGTAATAACATTATGCTAACTGCTCCACCAAAATTTTGTTGTGAAAATCCACCTGGCTTACTAATGTCCTTTAGGAGAGGGAACCAGTATTCTAATCTGGTCTGGCCTGTATGTGATCCAGAGCCACAGTGATGTGCTTGACTCTTGTTTGCTCTCTGAAGAGGCCACATAGTTCTCTCTATTGAAAGCATTTAGTGATGGGTAATAAATACTTCTCAAATAAAATAATCAAAAGAAATTACACTCAATGAGCTGGATTCATGGGGGGACCCATCTGTAAATTATGAAGGGAGATACAGTGAACAGAACAGAATAAGACAGAACACTTAAAATTAAAGCATACATTGCTGTGGCTGTGGGAGAAATGGGTAACATAGTTGGAAACTTGAAAAAATGAAGTTCTTTTATTTAAGACTGAATTATAGTGACTTCCCTTATTGTGACATAATACATAAGCAATTTCTCACATTGTGTTATATCTCAGTTACATTTATTGATCTTGCATTATTTTGCCAACTATTACATTGTGTATGGAATTATGAATAAATACGTTTCAGCTTTGCTTTCATTTTCCTTAGGTGAAATGGGACCAATGGTTGCATCCACGCTGAAGCTTGGCATTGCTATTCTAAATGGTGGGAATTCCACAGTTCAGCAGGTAAATCAAACTGAATACAGAAGCATGGTATTGCTGATGACTCTGTACCAGTTGTTAGTTTGGTTAGAAATTGAGTACAGTTTGGATGAATGGCCTTACACTTGACTGGCAAGAAACCCTTCTGACACAGTTTTGACAATTCACACAAACTACCTTTGTCACTGTGAATTTATGTCCCCAACCAGATTACTTACCGTATCATTAATCTTATGTCATCAGCAAGGTTGGAGATTAAGCTCTATTGCATTATCTAAGCCATAAATAAATGAAGTGAATGGTGGAGACCTGAGCATATTTTTGTCTTCTCTGACTTTTATCACCTGATCAATCTACTAACAAGGTCAATAATGTGTCTTTTATTTCACTTGCTTTGATTTTACTTACATTCTCTTAAGTGGAACATTGTGTAATGCCTTCTGCAGTTCAGTATGATCCATGCTGGCCGGTATTCCGCTCTTAATTAGTTTAGTTATTTCTGAAGAAAATCCAGTGCTCAGTGAGGTGATCTGGTTTTTCCACGTGTGTAAACACTCTGTAATCATTTCAGATTTAACTAAGTGCTGTGTTACTCTGTCCTTAATTATAAAATCCAAACTATAGGAAGGATGTCGGTAAGATTGAAAGAGTGCAGAGGAGATTTACTAGAATGTTGCTGGGTCTTCAGGAGTTGAGTTACAGGGAAAGATTGAGCATGTTAGGACTTTATTCCTTGGAGCGGAGAAGAATGAGGGGAGATATGATAGAGGTTTACAAAATGATGAGGGGCATAGACAGAGTTAATGCAAGTAGGCTCTTTCCACCTAGATTAGGAGAGATAAGTACGAGAGGACATGGCTTTAAGGTGAAAGGGGAAAGGTTTAGGGGGGAACATTAGACGGAACTTCTTCACTCAAGGAGTGGTGGGAGTGTGGAATGGGCTGCCATCCAATATGGTAAATGCAGGCTCGCTCTTAACTCTTAAGAGTAAATTGGATAGATACATGGACGAGAGAGGTCTGGAGGGGTATGGGCTGGGGGCCGGTAAATGGGACTAGCAGAATAATGTTTCGGCACAGACTAGAAGGGCCGAATGGCCTGTTTTCTGTGCTCTAGTTTTCTATGGTTCTAACAAAGGTAAATTATAGATTCCAGTAACAAATATAAGACAGGGCCTAAAAATAGATTCATTTGCTTAATTCACACATTAAAAAGTCATTTTGTGCATGTTTTGAAGTGTGTGAGCCCATTTCTTAAGTCCTTCTCATTGGGAAATTGGACTAGGCTGGTCTTGTCATCACTCACTTTAGTGCAAGTGTTGTTTCCCTGTTGTGTTTTGTACTGTGATGTCATCCACATGCATGGTACTTTTAATTACTTAATAACAGAAGTTAGATCAAAAGGTGATGGCATAACAACCACCATAAATAACTTTTAAGATGTACCTCATGCTGGAAGTAATGAACTATGTGTAAATTAAAGTGAACCTCCTAGGATATCTTTTGTAACGGAGCATCTCTTGTAATTTTTACGTAAAGAAGAATTGGAGCCAGCAGTCCTTTGTCAAGATTCTGTAAACTGGTCAAATGCCACTGATAGACCCCCTGATCAGCAGTCATTGCTGTTGTCGAGTGTGGCAGCACAGGGTCACGTGGTCCATGGGAGGTGTTCCATAACAAGGGTGGTTGGGTTGGGTTCCACCCCAGGACACACGAAGGCTAATACCCTGCCCATGTCTCTCCCAGCATTTTCCATGATACCCCTCTTAACCACCCTGCCCTGCAATTCTCCCTCATCCCTCTGACAGCACAGGCTGCCACAGACTGATCCCTTCAAACTTCAAACTCATTTTCCGCAAATGATGCAGTAGCTGCCTGTTGAGCAAGCAACTGCAATTTTTGAAATGTGGCGGCATGGTAGGGCAATGGTTAGCACGACGCTATTACAGCGCCAGCGATCAGGGTTCAATTCCTGCCGCTGTCTGTAAGGAGTTTTTAATGTTCTCCCCGTGTCTGCATGCGTTTCCTCCGGGTGCACCGGTTTCCTCCCACATACAGGTTAGGAGCTGTGGACGTGCTATGTTGGCGCCGGAAGAGTGGCTACACTTGCGGGCTGCCCCCAGCACATTCTCAGTAACGCAAAAAGACACATTTCACTGTGTGTTTTGATGTTCATGTGACTAATAAATAAATATCTAAATATCTATATCTTAATATACTTGAAGGGCAGCGTACCACAGCGACTGTTTAAAGAACCATCTCAAAAACTAGCCTTATTTAAGGCTGACATTGCCAAAAAGACAATACTGATTGAAGGATTACTTCTGATAACCTGCTCTTGTGCTGTTATATATTTCAAGTCTATTTGACTTAGTGTGTTGGTATGAACATGGGTAATATCGCAAAGGAGAGTGAAACGATGGCAGACCTGCTGAGTAATAAGCAACAATTTTCACGGTGAAGGAAGAGGATAATGTAGTTGATCTGGTGTACATTGACTTTCTAAAGGTTTGTAATAAGATACTGTAAGATACTTTGATGAGGTGTATCGAGTGGACATCAGAGACATTTTCCCAGTGCGACCATGGCTAACACGAGGGGACATAATTTTAAGGTGATTAGAGGAAGGTATAAGGGGGATATCAGGGGTAAGTTTTTTTACACAGAGAGTGGTGGGTGCATGGAACGCACTGCCTGCAGAGGGGGCAGATACATTAGGGACATTTAAGAGACTCTCAGATAGACACATGAACGATAGAAAAATAGGGGGCTATGTGGGAGGGAAGGGTTAGATAGAGCAGGATAAAATGTCGGCACAACATTGTGGGTCGAAGGCCCTGTACTGTGTTGTAGTGTTCTATGTTCTATGTTCTGCACAGCAGGCTAATCAGCAAAGTCAAAGCACAGAAGGGACATTGAGAGCTGGTTAAGTAACAAGCAATAAAGAGTAAATTGTGAATAGTGGTGTTTCCCAGGGGTCAATATTCGAGTCAAAAACAAACTGCTGGAAGAACTCAGCAGATGAAGGAGCACCTGCGGAGGCAAAGGGGTAGCGGGCTTTTCGGGTCCAAACCCTGCATCAGGACTGAGAAGGTAGAGGGGAGATAGCCAGTATAACGAGGGTGGGGTGAGGCAGGGGCTGACAGGCGAATGGTGCAACCAGGGGACGGGGGTGATTGGCAGCTGGAGCCAGGTGGGGGAGGAGGAGGCATGGAGTTGGGGGGCAGCAGCTGCTGGGTGATAGATAGAAACAGATAAAGAGAGAGAAAAGGAAGCAGATGGAGCTAGGTTGGGGGGGGGAGGGTGGAGGTAAATAGAGGCTGGAATGTGATACATGGAAACTCAAGAGGCTGAAGATGCTGGAAGCTGAGAATTAAGGAAGGTAGTAAATGGAACCAGATAAGGGAGAGATGATGGGCAATTGGAACCAGGTGAGGGAGGGGATAGGAGAAGCAGAAGGTGTAGTGTGTGTGTGATAGGCAAATGGAACCAGGCAGGGGAAGGGAAAGAGAGAATGTCCAGGGTTGCTGAGTTCTTTGGTTATGTTAGCTGCTTTACCAAGGCAGTGAGAAGTGTAGACAGAGTCCATGGAGGGGAGGCTGGTTTCCTTGATGTCCGGGGCTGTGTCCACAACTCTCTGCAGTTTCTTGCAGTCATTAGCAGAGCAGTTGCCATACTAAGCTGTGATATATCTGAATAGGATGCTTTCTGCGGTGCATTGATAAAAATTGGTGAGGGTCAAAGGGGAAATGCCAAATTTCTTTAGCCTCCTGGGGAAGTAGAGGCTCTGGTGAGCTTTCTTGGCCGTGGTGTCTACGTGGTTGGACCAGGACAAGCTATTGGTGATGTTCATTCCTAGGAACTTGAAGCTCTCAACCCTCTCGCTGTCAGCACCGTGGATGTAAACAGGAACATGCGCACTGCCCACTTTCCTGAAGCCAATGACCAGCTCTTTTGTTTTGCTGACATTGAGGGAAAGGTTGTTGTCATGACACCACGTTGCTAGGCTTCCCATCACCTTTCTGTACTCCAGCTCATCGTTATTTGAGATGCAGCCCACTATGGTGGTATCATCTGCAAACTTGTAGATGGAGTTAGAGCAGAATATGGCCACACAACCATGAGTGTGTAGGGAGTAGAGAAGGGGGCTGAGGATGCAGCCTTGTGGGGCACCAGTGTTGAGAATAGTCATGGCGGAGGTGTTATTGCCTATCCTCACTGAAGTCAAGGATGCAGTTGCAAAGAGAGGTGCTGAGTCCCAGGTTTAGAAGTTTGGAGATGAGTTTGCTTGGAATTATTGTATTGAATGCAGAGCTGTAGTTGATAAAGAATAGTCTTATGTAGGTGTCTTTACTGTCCAGATGCTCCAGAGATGAGTGTAGGGCCAGGGAGATGGCGTCCGCCATAGACCAATTTGGGCAGTAGTCAAATTGCAGTGCGTTGACATCGTCTGGAAGGCTGGAGTTGATGTGTGCCATGACCAGCATCTTGAAGCACTTCATGATGGTGGATGTCAGAGCCAATGGTCAGTAGTGATTAAGACACGTTACCTTGTTTTTCATAGTTACTGGGATGATAGTGGGCTTCTGAAAGCAGGTGGGAACTTCAGACTGAAGCAGGGAGAGGTTAAAAAAGATACCCCCGCCAGCTGATCTGCTCAGGATCTAAGGACACAGCCAGGGACACCAAAATTACAATATTAACACTATTACTTAAGGAAAGTGAGAAATGGAGAATTCTTGTCTTGGATTCATTTTAGTGTTTCCAGAATGAATGGTATATCATTCTCTTTTTCCATCGTGAAGACTGTCACTAATTATTCGGCCGGTTTACCATTTGCAATATTACACGTATCTGTACCAGAACCATGGGTCAAATGGACCAAACATCCATAAGAGCAGGATATCAAAAGTAATTCTTTCTGTCATTCAGGTGATGAATGATTTTTTTCAATGATGTTTGTTGACCAATGTATTATGTTATTTTATGTTTAAACAATGAGATGGTTGTTAATCTTTCACATAAGGTCTGTTTTTCATGTTCCGCAGAAAATGCTTGATTGTCTCAAGGAAAAGAAAGATGTTGGTTTCTTTCAGAGTTTGGCAGGTCTCATGCAGTCTTGCAGGTAAGAATGACACAGGCACTTCTTCCGACCGAGTGCAATGCAACTGTTATTCTAATGCCAGGCGTAACCTGGTATGGGTTTACTGGGTAGATTTTCCAGCCCGACAGCTGGAAAACCTATGGAAGTCTGTGCTGCCTTGTTGGACTCCATGAGAAGTCCATGAGAATACGGAGCTTCCACTTTGTTTGGCATCTAAAAACCAAACAGAAGATCCCAAACAAAAAGAGAAAACCTGCACCTTTGGACTTGATTTCGACACAATAGTTTTTAAAAGGAGCTAATGTCAGGTATTAAACACTTAGGACTATTCTGTAATTTCCACATGCACTATTTGGAATATACAGTTTTTATTAAAACATAACCCAGTTCAAAAGGTGCATTTAAATTTTCATTAGTAATGATGCCAACTATATGAAATGATAAAACACATCATACCATGTGGCAGTGTCACTTAGAACTGAGTCTCTGGAGTCTTGTCGTTATCTGTACAATCCTACGTTTTAATATTATTTTCAGGAAACACAAACGTCCTAAACAGCTAAATAATACTTGTTTATTTTAAATACAGTGTACTTGATCTAAATGCATTTGAACGACAGAACAAAGCAGAAGGACTTGGCATGGTGACAGAAGAGGGATCAGGTATATGCTGAAGCACCTTATGGTATTCTAGTCATATTTTAAAAGCTTTGTAATAAACATTATGTCACGGAATATTATGGAATAATTATGTAATGGAATATTAATGTGAAAATGCGTGATGCATTTGTACATGTCTCCCTCCACTGTCTTAGAAGTGGTGTTATCCTAAATTTTAGGTTATCAGGACTATTAAAAATGAAAAAAAATCATACAAGTATGTCTTCACATACTAGTATCTTATGGCACAATTTTAAAATCAATACATAGTAATAGCTAAAAGCATACTGTTTTCAGGGATGCTAATTCATAATATTTTTATAAGACTAAAGGTGCTAAGATTATTTTTGTAGATGTATTTCACAAACTGACAATATTTGCACCCTTTCCATCACAAAAAGTAGAAATAATTTGAAGTCTTTATCAAAATTCCAGGAACATATGATTCTGGAATGTAACAAAATAAATGCTTTTGGAAGGGTATTGCTGCTACAGTAAAGGCTCATGCAAAGTATTTCTCTTCTTTCAAGATGCAAAATGAGTTGACGTGACAAGATTTACTTATGGTTTTAAGGGATAGAGACAGTGCAGCTATTGCACTGTTGCAGTGTTGGCCCAGTCATTGCACAGTCACTGAATGTTCATCTGCACTGTCAGCCAGCCGATTTGTCCGAAAGGCTCTGATAATGAATTTCTATGCCAGTGAGAAAAGTAAATTTTTTGAATTTTGTAATGTCAGAAATTTTCATCAGTGTTTATTACTGGGGTTCTTAGAAGCACCAACATTTTAAATGCTTAATTTAGATAAACCATTCTTACAAAGGCAGAAAATAGTCATACTAAAATCATTAAATCTAATTTTGATACCGTAAAATCTATGCTTGCAATCAACATTAAGTAGCTCAGATTAACTGTGGAATTGACAGGGCAGTAAGAGCTGTAGAGCCAATGTGAGTGAATTGATTTAGTTTATAGAATATTCATGATCTCATGAAATGGTGGAATGGTTTGAAGGGCTGAACAACTGACTCTTGTCCCTGTGTGCTCTTAGCATTATTAGCATGTGAAAAGTTAACTTGCTTAAATGGCATTCCTATATCCATTACATTAGAAGAATTAATTCCTTTAGTTTGAAATACAATTATAAATATTTCTGTTAAGATCACAAATGAATGCCATACATGATACTTCATTACTGATGATAATTGGGGGCTGTAGGTGACAGAAGTTCTTTCCGAATGCTCCTTGTTCTTCAGATTAACCAAGAAAGATAATGTTACATATTCATAATGCAAAAGCTGGAATTCAGCTACAGTTATCAAAAGATTATGCATTTTACTTTTTCAGCAACAAAATATCCTGTTTAATCCAACCTTTGATGTATCCAGCAAAAGGTATCCTTTGTAGGTGAAGATCCAAAGTTTAGCTGCTATAAAAACTGTAAATACTTTTTGATCCTGAAACCTCTTTTTTGCTTGGGCATAAGCCAATCATACTGCTGCATTTTCCATTTTCAAATGTTGTGATAATTTTTATTTGATCCTTCTTCCTCTTGGTTTTGAGTCACTCCTCATTATAATTTTCCAATTATTGTTCAACAACCATAGTCATCTTGTTGTGATTACAGCTATCACTTGTATTCTTGTTGTGTCGTGTGACTTACCAAAAATGCATATTCAACGCTCCTTGAAAAATGCATCGCCATGTACCAAATTACAAATGGCAATCAAATAAAAATTAGATTTTCAGGAGGCACTAGGATCGGATATTAAATGATAAATGAGGAAGCCTTTGAACTGCGCAGATTTTTCAAGTACTTTTCCAATAGCAGTGTGTATAAAATGTGTGTACCTGTGCAGAGGGATATGTACGTGTGTGCATGCTTGTATATGTCTGTAATAACAAAAAAGAAATCAAGTGTTTAATTTTTCTTTGCGTAAATAAATGTTAAAATAAACATAGGGTTCGTCAGTTATCGAGAATACCTTTGATTTATCTGACATAAACCCTTTGTCATTTGGTTTCAACAAAACAAGGAGATCTGTATATTCTCTGTTTATTAATATATGGTCTTCCTTTTGTGTGATTTTTACAATTCTGTTTTCCCCTCTTTCAACCTACCCGATTCTTTAAAAAAATTAAATGAAGTTGAGTATAATTTCTAATACCTAATCTCATCTTTTTTTTCTTTTTGATTTCAATTGTTCTGTCTTCCCCCTCCTCAGTCATCACTCATGAGCGCGGTAATTATAACTGCCATTTCCTTTGTTACCTTGTGTCAGCACTGTACAGGTCCTGAACTCTGCCAATTCGCACTTTTAGACATTGTGCATAGCCGTTAATGAAAAAGAAAAAAAACAAAAATATCTTTCTTTTTTTGTTCTTGCTTTAGAGAAGTTTTAAGCCTTTTGGTCAACTTCATGTCTGTTTTGCCTCTCTCTCAGGATTTGCACAGTAACTGGCACACTAGATGTAAGAACTGTGAGCCGTTCAGTGGCGTAGTTTTTGCAGTGGTTGGATGCGCCAAACTGTGGTGTACAGTTACTGTAGTATTTGTTGTGTATTCAATGTGGCTTTATGGCTGCACCCATCAATGTGCAAGTAACACATAAGGGATCTTTAGTGTTAAAGTTTGTACCTAATTTAAATTTTTAGTTGCTTTAAAACTGATGTGCAATGGTGCTGATTATTTGTTGTATTGCAGATGATATTCTTTGTGTGAGTTTACTGCGTGTTTTACTAGCTACCTTTTTTTGCAAATCAGCTGGGTTCCGTTGCATACGTTGTAATGTAAATTTCAGGCTTGTCAGAGGGGATTTCTGGTTAATTAGGTTCAGTCCATTAAAGATAAAACTCTAGAGTCAGAATTGCATACTGGTTGCAGAAACAGAATAACGCTTCACAAGACAATAACATATTGGTCTTCAGTGTGGAAAGATTGATTGCTTCTCAATTAAAGTCTCAGCGATCAATGCTTATGCGAGAAGTTACATCACTGAGAGGTTACTTCAGTCAGAAGTTACTTCAGCTAGTAGTTACTTCAGTGAGGATGTTGCTTTCCATGAAGAGTCCCAAGAGTTACTGCCAGCAAAAAAAATAATTATCTTTTTCCAAAACTAAAAAGAGCTGTGAATTCTTTAGCATGGGTCCTGAAGTCCTCTGCAAGTTCTTCAACACCTGAGAAGAGAACTGTATATGATACAAGTTAGACCAATGTGTATAATTATGGTTACCACGTTACAGGAAAGACATGATTGCATTGGAGAGGGTGCAGAGAAGATTTATGAGAATGATGCCATTACTAGCAAAATCAGATCTGTAGGAAATGATTGGATAAGCTTGAGTTGCTTTCAATAGAAGAAAGAGTCAGGGGAAACTTAAATGAGTGTATAAAATTGTTAAGGGGAGGGGTGGTGGGGTTAGAAACATAGAAACATAGAAAAACTACAGCACAATTCAGGCCCTTCAGCCCACAAAGCTGTGCCGAACATGTCCCTTCCCTAGAAATTACGAGGCTTACCCATAGCCCTCTATTTTTCTCAGCTCCATGTACCTATCCAACAGTCTCTTAAAAGACCCTACCATATCTGCCTCCACCACCGTTGCCGGCAGCCCATTCCACGCACTCACCACTCTCTGAGTAAAAAAACTTACCCCTGACATCTCCTCTATAACTACTCCCCAGCAACTTAAACCTATGTCCTCTTGTGGCCACCATTTCAGCCCTGGGGAAAAGCCTCTGACTATCTACCCGATCAATACCTCTCATCATCTTATATACCTCCATCAGGTCCCCCCTCATCCTCCGTCGCTCCAAGGAGAAAAGGCCGAGTTCCCTCAACCTGGTTTCATAAGGCATGCTCCACATTCCAGGCAGCATCCTTGTAAATCTCCTCTGCACCCTTTCTATGGCTTCCACATCCTTCCTGTAGTGAGGTGACCAGAACTGAGCACAGTACTCCAAGTGGGGTCTGACCAGGGACCTACATAGCTGCAACAATACATCTCGGCTCCTAAATTCAATTCCCCGATTGATGAAGGACAATACACCATATGCCTTCTTAACCACAGAGTCAACCTGCGCAGCCGCTTTGAGCGTCCTATGAAGTCGGACCCCAAGATCCCTCTGATCCTCCACACTGCCAAGAGTCCTACCATTAATATATTCTGCCATCATATTTGACCTACCAAAGTGAACCACTTCACACTTATCTGGGTTGAACTGCATCTGCCACTTCTCAGCCCAACTTTGCATCCTATCTATGTCCCTCTGTAACCCCTGACAGCACTCCAAACTATCCACAACACCCCCAACCTTTGTGTCATCCGCAAACTTACTAACCCACCCCTCCACTTCCTCATCCAGGTCATTTATAAAAATCACAAAGAGCAAGGGTCCCAGTACAGATCCCTGAGGTACACCACTGGTCACCAACGTCCACGCAGAAGACGACCCTTCAACAACCACTCTTTGCCTTCTGTGAGCCAGCCAGTTCTGGATCCCATGCCTCCTTACTTTGTCAATAAGCCTTGCATGGGGCACCTTATCAAACGCCTTGCTGAAACCCATATACATTACATCGATGTGTTTAGTCACATCCTCAAAAAATTCAATCAGGCTCGTAAGGCAGGACCTGCCCTTGACAAAGCCATGCTGACTATTCCTAATCATATTATACCTCTCCAAATGTTCATAAATCCTGCCTCTCAGGATCTTCTCCATTAGCTTACCAACCATGGAGATGAGACTCACTGGTCTATAATTCCCTGGGCTATCCCTACTCCCTTTCTTGAATAAGAGAACAACATCCGCAACCCTCCAATCTTCCGGAACCTCTCCCGTCTCCATCGACGATGCAAAGATCGTCGTCAGAGGTTCCGCAATCTCTTCCCTCGCCTCCCACAGCAGCCTGGGGTACATCTCATCCAGTCCCGGCGACTTATCCAACTTGATGCTTTACAAAAGTTTCAGCACCTCCTCTTTCCTAATATCTACATGCTCAAGCTTTTCAGCCCACTGCAAGTCCCCACTACAATCCCCCAGATCTTTTTCCATAGTGAATACTGATGTAAAGTATTCAGTAAGTACCTCTGCTATTTCTTCTGGATCCATACACACTTCCCCACTGCTGCACTTGATAGGCCCTATTCTTTCGCATCTTATCCTCTTGCTCTTCACATCCTTGTAGAACGCCTTGGGGTTTTCCTTAATCCTGCCTGCCAAGGCCTTCTCATGCCCCCTTCTGGCTCTCCTAATCTCCTTCCTAAGCTCCTTTCTATTAACCTTATACTCTTCCAGATCTCTAACATTACCTAGCTCTCTGTACCTTTTGTAAGCTTTTCTTTTTGTTTTGACTAGGTTTATTATAGCCTTTGCACACCATGGTTCCTGTATCCTATCATAACTCCCCTGTCTCATTGGAACATGCCTATGCAGAACTCCACACAAATATCCCCTGAATATCTACCACATTTCTTCTGATTTTTCCCTGAGAGCATCTGTTCACAATTTAATCTTCCAATGTCCTGCCTGAGAGCCTCATAATTCCCTTTACTCCAAGTAAACACCTTTTTAGTTTCTCTGTTCCTATCTCTCTCCAGTGCTAATGTAAAGGAGATAGAATTATGATCACTATCACCAAAATGTTCACCCACTGAGAGATCTGACAGCTGACCAGGTTCATTTCCCAATACCAAATCCAGCACAGCCTCTCCTCTTGCAGGCCTATCTACATATTGTGTCAAGAATCCTTCCTGAACATACTTAACAAACTTCACCCCATCTAAACCCCTCACTGTCTGGAGATGCCAATCGATGTTTGGGAAATTAAAATCCCCCATCACAACAACTCTGTTATTCTCACACCTTTCTAGGATCTGCTTCCCTATCTGCTCCTCAATATCCCTGTTACTATTGGGTGGCCTAAAAAACACCCAGTAAAGTTATTGACCCCTTCCTGTTCCTAACCTCCACCCACAGACACTCCGTAGACAGTCCCTCCACAATGTCCACCTCTTCCGCAGCCGTGACACTATCTCTGATCAACAGTGCCACTCCCCCACCTCTTTTGCCTCCCTCCCTGTCCTTTCTGAACCATCTAAAACCCGGCACTTGAAGCAACCACTCCAGTCCCTGAGCCATCTGAGTCTCCGTAATGGCCACCACATCGTAGCTCCAAGTATTGATCCAAGCTCTAAGCTCATCTGCCTTGTTCACAACACTCCTTGCATTAAAATAGACACATCTCAAACCTGTCTGAGCACGTCCCTTCTCTATCACATGCCTATCGTACCTACTACTAGCTTTCTCTATTTGAGAGCCAAACACCTCTTCCCCAGTCTCTGCAGTTCGGATCCTAAATGGAGTAAATAGGAAGGACCAATTTCTCTTAGCAAAGGAGCAAAAACCTGGCACCGTCAAGTAAATGGTGGAAGGCATGTGGGGAAATGTTTTTACGCAGAGGGTGCAAGAGATCCACAACTCATTGCCTGAAAGGGTGGAAGAGGCAGAAAGTCTCATCACATGTAAACAGTACTTGGAGGTCTGCTTGAAGAACTGGGATCTGTAAGGCTATGGATCACATGTCAGAAAATAGGCAGAGTAGCTTTTTTTGACTAGTACAGATATGGTGGCTTTCTGTGTTGGAAATTTTCAATGAATAATTTTATGAGAGAAGGGAACTCTGTCTTCACCCTCTAGATATAGATATCATTGGAATATCTTATCATTGTAATTTTGCTTACCTTGGAGTTCTGTTGACAGTTGCTAACCACTACAATGTCACGTGCATAAGACATTAAGCCGTCCCATACTCTTCCTCAACTCTGAAGCAGATGACATTTTTGTTATGTCTCCTTTACAGTCCATATACTTTAAGTGTTTTAGCATAGAGTTTCTGCCACTCCTATGCTGGAGAAGGAGGTGAAAGATTCAGTGGAAATTACAATTCCAGTTTTATTCTTTAACTACCGCATTGTCTTTTGCTCTGATGGATAGAAGTTACAGTTCACAGAATATCTGTAACTCCCTGTGTTTCTGGATCCAGTATGCTCTTTCAGCCAGGTCATTTAAGCCTAGACAGTAATTAAATTCACATCAAAATCTTTTGTTTTTATTTCCCTGTGTTGTCGTTCACTCACTGTACTCCATCTGTAGTACACATCTAAAAAGTCCCATGTGAAGTCATAAAGCCATTTAGCATTAGCTTTTTCCATCAGCCATGACTTGTTGTCAGCGGTCTTCATATTTTAGAAATGTTGACATGGTTCATAGCCACAATTCGACATATTTGGTTCTAATGACAAGAACATAGAACATTGAACATTACAGTGCAGTACAGGCCCTTCGGCCCACGATGTTGTGCCGACATTTTATCCTGCTCTAAGATCTATCTAACCTTTCCCTCCCCAATGGCCCTCCATTTTCCTATCATCCATGTGCCTATCTAAGAGTCTCCTAAATGTCCCTAATATATCTGCCTCCACCACCTCTGCTGGCAGTGCATTCTACACACCCACCACTCTCTGTGTAAAAAAAAAACTTACCTCTGCCATCCCCCCTATACCTTCCTCCGATCACCTTAAAATTATGACCCCTCGTGTTAGCCATTGTCGCCCTGGGAAAAAGTCTCTGACTGTCCACTCGATTGATGCCTCTTATCATCTTGTTCACCTCCATCAAGTCACCTCTCATCCTCCTTCGCTCCAAAGAGAAAAGCCCTCGCTCGCTCAACCTATCCTTCTAATTTCAATGTTTAAAACTGAGCTTGGATAAGCTCTGCAATTATATTAACTCCTCCGCTCAGTGAAAGCATGGAGACTGTGTAGATGTTCACTTTGAATAATCACAAGATCACAAGACAAGGGAGCAGAAGTAGGCCATTTGGCCCATCGAGTCTGCTCCAAAGAAAAGGAAAAAAGAAATGAGAAATTGGGAGGCGGGGGGCAAAAACAAACTATTCTAACCCCAATTTCTGGCCTTATCCCCATATCCCTTGATACCCCGACTAATTAGATATCTATCTATCTCTTCCTTAAACGCCTCCAATGATCTGGCCTCCACTGTACGTGGCAAGGACTTCCACAAATTCACCACCCTCTGGCTAAAGAAATTTCTCCTCATCTCTGTTTTAAACCTGTACCCTCTAACTCTAAGATTGTGCCCTCTGGTCCTGGACTCACCCACCAAGGGAAACAGCTTGGCCACATCTACTCTGTCCAGTCCTTCCAACATTTTAAATGTCTCTATGAGGTCCCCTCTCATTTTTCTGTACTCCAGTGAGTACAGTCCAAGAGCTGACAAATGCTCATCATATGTAAGCCCTTTCATTCCGGGAATCATCCTCATAAATCTCCTCTGAACCCTCTCCAACATCAGCACATCCTTCCTAAGATATGGGGCCCAAAACTGTACACAGTATTCCAAATGAGGCCTCACTAGTGCCCCGTAGAGCCTCATCAACACTTCCTTACTTTTCTACACTATATCTCTCGAAATGAATGCCAACATAGCATTCGCTTTCTTTACTACCGATCCGACCTGGTGGTTAACCTTTCAGGTATCCTGCACGAGTACCCCCAAGTCCCTTTGTACTTCTGTACTTTGAATTTTCTCTCCTTCTAGATAATAATCTGCCCGTTTATATCTGTTTCCAAAGTGCAGAACTGCACATTTCTCAACATTGAATCTCATCTGCCATTTCCTTGCCCATTCTCCTAAACTACCTAGGTCTCTCTGCAACCTTCCTGTCTCCTCAATACTCCCTACTCCTCCACCTATCTTGGAGTCATCTGCAAACTTAGCCACAAAACCATTTACTCCATCATCCAAATCGCTAATGTACAAAGTAAAAAGAAGCGGCCCCAACACCGACCCCTGCAGAACACCACTAGTAACTGGTAGCCAACCAGAACAAGATCCTTTCATTCCTACCCTTTGCTTCCTGCCAACTAGCCAATGCTCCACCCATTCTGTTATCCTACCTGTAATTCCATGACCTCTCATCTTATTAATCAGTCTCTTATGCGGCACCTTGTCGAAGGCCTTTTGAAAGTAATTTCACTCATCAGGGGAACACACTCTGAAAATTACAATTTAAAACATTCACGCAAGTTTTATTTTCATGAAACATGTAGACCCATTTCTCCAGATCTTGTTGCCACAGATTGCTCACTTGCATTTCACTGGAGTGGATGTGGAGGCATGATTTTGCTGGCTCCCACATGCTGGAGTCCAGTCGCATAAACTGAGCAGTGGCTGAGCTGCTACGATAGCCCTGCCCCCAACACAACCCCCACTCATTGACAGCCAGCAAAGCTAGATGCTGTGCTTTGTCAACTGTATAAGTTGTTACTCCTTTCTAATAGGTTTTGGATGTCTCTGACATCTAAAACTATTAAAAATGAAGTAACTAATTAAAAAAATTAATAATAACCATTAAAAAAGTATTAATTAAAACCACATTTAAAAAAACATAAGTAAAGACTTGGAAATAAAACAAAATAATTTTTAGTGAAATAACTTGTGACTCCTAATCTTTTACTGTAGATGTAAGATTATACAATCTCCATTGAAGCCAACAAGCGTCTCAGATCCTCAATGGGGGCTCACCTTGCTCAGGATCTGAGAGGTGATTCACTGGTGTAAAGCCTTCTGCTGAAACATGCACATGCAGAGCAAACAGATGAATGTCCATAGTTGTGTTTAGAAATGTCTGCAAAAGCCAGCAAAATCTGGCTCATTATGTCTCCCTCCTCATCCACAACTAGAAAATAGTTATGCCACGTGTAGTTAGTGGTTGCAAGGATGAGTGGCTACTCTTCAGCTAATTGCACAACAGCAGAATTGCAGCCAGGCAGCAGGAGCTGTATTGATTTGCCCTCCATCCCACTGAAAACTTGCTGCTTGGTCTTGCCTCTGTAGCTCTATCAGGCAGAGCTCACTGGAATGGTGCAAATAGGTTTAACTAATTAATTTTAAACAATATTCCATCACTCTACCGTATTTAGTAAATAAAATAACTTCTGCAAGTAAGCAAATAAAAACAGAGGTTACTGGAAATACTCAGTGGATCAGACAGCATCTGTGGGGAGAGAAACAGAGTTAACATTTCAGTTTAATGATGTTTCATCAGAATTGTAACAATGCAGCTAAAACAAATTACATTGGACTTTGAAAATTGTTTTGAGAATCTTCCTAAAATGTCATAATATTTAATCTTTCTAATGTTTTCAACTTTTGCTTCACGATACACCTTCCCTTCATTCCTTTTAATGCAGGTGCCCATGTTTTCCACAGCCTTTGTTAACTATTGTCTCTTTTAAAATTCAACCAACTCGGGTTTCAGTATTAAAAAAATAATGCATAAGGTGAAAATGGGGTAGAATTACGAGTGTATCCAGGTTTTGATAAACCTGCTTCTTTATACAAAGTATTCTAATTCATGTTAAACTTAATTTGCTTCACAACGTGCTGAACTTAATATGAACTGTGTGAAGGGAAACCACATAAAGCATAACTTAACACTGAAGATTTGGAGCTGATTATTGTGACTGCTCCTGTTGACTTTCTTTTGATTGGCTTCAGTCTAATGAACTTAGATCTGCAGAATTGCCATTCCTTAAACTCTTCCAATCCCAACATCAACTAATTGACCAACTTTATTAACCCTTGAAGCCCCACTGTACTGAAATGTCACTATTGAAGCTTTGCGGGTCAGCTACATGCTTTAACCTAAATTAGTGTCATTCAAGGATATCGTTCGAGTACACACTCACACATTTACCACTCTAATTCTTATAAGCAGCATGCTCTCACAAATTTTAACACATAAATTTAGAAAGATCCGTCTCTACCGGCAAGAGCCATGTCAACTTCTAAAATAGTTTTGTGTATTTTGTTTTGAGTGGTTTCAGGTTTCATTTTTGGTAGGCATATTCTGTGTGTGGCTGTTTTTCATTTGTTTTCTATCTGTGAAGTGCACTGTGTGGGCTTCTGATAGAACAGTAGATATGATTAGCAATTACTGGGAATATTGGAAGGATATATGTATATAAGTTAACAAGAAAAATGCAAGGTTTTTAGATGTAAGGTGCACATACCAGGTTGCTGGTACTGACATACTGCAATCTCGCTCTCACTGACATCTTGTAGGCGAGAAGGTGATGCAGGATGATGAATTTACGTGCGATCTCTTTCGATTCCTCCAGCTGCTCTGTGAAGGTCACAACTCAGGTGTGTAACAAAGGCATATCGTGTTCCTTGGGACACAGCACATGATATTTACTCCACCTTTAAAGAGCTCATGCCTCCCTATTATCGTACATACAATTTATTCAATTTCACCCTTTAAGTGGTGGGTTGTGAGGATAAACAATGTAGCACAAAATTGAAAGGATCTTTCTTCTAAAATCATTGAGATTGGGACTATCCACCTATCTGGTATTGGCACTCAGATCAATGTTTCAAGACTAGTGGATTGGCCAACTATTCTTCCTCTATGTGGAAAATCTGAACATCCTTATTCACAAAAGGAGACACCTGGGTGAGCACTTGAACAGCCAAAGCCTGTAGAACTTCTGACCAAGGTCTGAGAAGGTGGTTTAAATGAAAGCCTTTTTTTGGCTAGTATTAACACAAAGGCCCAATTAATTCCTTTTGTGCTGTGAGTATCTGATTTCCATAGATATAAAGTTCATTTAACCAACCTCGATGCAAGACTCCAAACATTATATTTCAGAGCCGTGTATACAGACCTAATTATGGGAATGCATGCAGAATTAAAATACAATCCATCATGTACATAAAACAAAACTACTTCCACAAAACCTGAGATCCCCAGAAACACAATGAAGTGACACTACCCACATGCAAAAAAAAAGCAGGACCACTCAAAGTCAACAATGGCAAGACCTTGTTACACAATAATAGAAGAAAAAAAACATTCTGATATACAAAAGTAAAAAGACATTCCATGTTTAAAAGTAGCAAATTTCACCAAATACAACATTAATGAGTTCTTCTCTCACACAAAAACCATCGACTGTATGCAATTAGGAAGTCCTTAACCCACCACCACAACTCCCCATGTACAAAATCTGCAACTCTGTATGCAAAAAAAGTGCCATTTCTTGAAAACTCCAGATTTTGGACTGTCAGCGAAAGCTCTTATTATCTCTTGGTTGTTAGTTGGCTGACTGTTAGGTATCAAGCTGCAGGAATAAAATGTACAATAGTTTGGATTGCTGTTCATTCTTTAAATTCTGATTTCTTTGAAGATTTCCAGAATTACCTGCGAACCCAGACGGGCAACAACACGACAGTCAATATCATCATTTCAACTGTGGACTATCTCTTAAGAGTTCAGGTACTGTGTGTCAGAAATTAATGATTTTCTTTAATTCTGATGGGAGCTGATGTCTGAGGAAAACATCATGAGAAACTGTACAAATGGTAGTAAAATATCATTTGGGAGGACAGAAAAGGTAGAGCAACTGGCAAATGCACAGCGGTCATGACTCAGAGCACCGTGAGGCTGGAACAGGAGACTGCTGAGGCTTGTATAAATCCACCCAAAACAGGTTGGGTGATTTTGCGACTAAATGGCATACAAGACCATTCATTTAAGAAGCAGGAGACTCACTGTCTAATTGGATAAATTGTGGAGCAACAAACAATCTGAGACCCTTCCTCACCGCTCTCCCTCTGTGGTTTGTACTGCAGTTTGTTTGTTGCTCCAGATCCCAGCATTTGCAGTCTCTTGTGTCTCTGGATAAATTGTGGTCTTGTCCCAGAAGAGCACTTGTGGCCCAGCGAAAGTAATCATGGAGTCATACAACGTGGAAACAGGCCCTTCAGCCCGCCGAATCCATGCTGACCATCAAGCACCCATTTATCCTAATCCTATATTCTTTTTATTTTAACTCTCCCCACATTCTCGTCAACTCCGCCTTCGCCCCAGATTCTACCACTCACCTACATACAAGGGGCAATTTACAGTGGCCAATTAACCCACCAACACATGCATCTTTGGGATATGGAAGGAAGCACCCAAAGGAAACAGGCAGTGAAAACTCCAAACAGACAGCACCCAAGGTCAGGATTAAACCTGGGTCTCTGGCTTTGTGAGGTAACAGCTTTACTTGTAGCTGCAGCACTGTAATTGCCCCAAAATAAAGTGATTTGCTTCAAAAGCTCTTTTTGATGCCTTTAACTGTCAGGAAAATGAACCTGCTGTTTGGCTCCAACCACAATTAGGCTTGTAGGACCTCTAGATGACATTGCCTGCATACTCAAAGAAGCGTCTCACTGCTAGATCATCTCATTTGAACACCGGTTTGATTTTCGTGGCCTACTATGGTCGTAAATGATCCTAGTTATTTAGGTGAAGGTCAACTAGAACCAATTAGTAAACTATCCTTTTAATTGAATCAACCCTGAGTTTCAGCTTGGATTTTAAGTGTGGATGAGTGGTAAACTTGGATTCATGTTTTTGTAACACAGGATTAAGTAGATAGGTCTAACTCACACCCAAACCTGGCACCAGTGATGTCAGGCCAGTGCTGGAAGTCAAGAGCTGGAGCTAGAGAAGCCCCTGGACTGGTCTCCAGCAGGATGGGTGGACAACAGGGTTTCATGATTCCACCTGAGGAATATTCTTGTCCTGGGCTTCAAAGATTTTAAATGTCATGAGGCCTTAATGGTCTGGAAAGATGGCTACATGTTGCTCAAAGTGCATCTGTTGAATATTACATTGGACAAGTGTGCAGTGTGGTCCTGGGGAATGCAGTGGTATTGGTATTTCATTGCCTCTCTCCATAGCATGCACAATTCTTGTCATCTGTGGGGGACTCATACTGGCCTTTCAACCAACATTCTTCACTTATGATCTGTAAGAGGCCTGTACAATGCAATCTAGTGCTGGCTCTGCACCACCAATACCTCATCACCAGTAAACTTTAACAGAGCCTTTTTAAAAATATTTTATTAATGTTGCTCTCCCCCAGTATTTTCTTCAACCTGCTTTGCAAATGTAGAAACAACATATTATCGAGCACCTCTGCTTTTCCTTTATTCTACTGAAGATTCAACGTCTTAAGGATTCCTAGATTAAATGTATCTCTTATTTTTGATGACCCTTGTCATCACCTCTTTAATTTGATTGGCATACATTATCATAACAGTAGCTTTTCTGAGGACCTTTAAAATCCCTTTTACTCTCTGGTTTCCCTTTTTTTGCCTTTGGTATTGCAACTGTTTTTTGTTTTACTTGCCTTCATTATGCAAAAGATTCAGGAACCCTTCTGAATTATTAATGCTTGACAATGAGCAATTGTGCAGAACATTATAAACAGTCACTGGATTGCAGAAGTTGCCTTGTTTCAGACACCAAGTTTAAATACGATTTATTGAGAATCTCTGAACATGCAATAAAAGAAATTATCTTGTGATAACAGCAATAATTAAAACCTTGTTAAAAGAACTGAAAACTGTAGGTAACATGCAGAAGTATTAATGTCCTTGTTATGCATGAGATTGAGAATGCTAGTGGAGGATCAGTCTTGGTTACTGGGGCTAAGTGTCAAGAGTATTGATCAAAAATGTAATCATCTCCAGACATTCAGTTCCATTGAAGTCAATGTGTGGTTGTGTGGCCAATGCTTGTACACCCATTTAACTGTAGCAGGACAAACTTCTGCCTTTGCTAAACATAACAGACCAGGCAAATTAGTTCAGGCAATTTGTATTTCTGCCAGATTAGTGAAGGATGCTAGCTGCTTAGCAGCAGGGATTGATGAAAGGTTTAATTTCTTCTGTATGTGAAAGTCAGTTAGTGTGTTAATTGAGTGTCCGGATGTATTATCATTATTAGGCCACATGCTGTCATTTTCCCATGCCCCTGAAACTGACGCATGAAGTGAACCAGTATAACACGTGTTGCTGCAGGTTTGCTACATTAAGAAGGTGCTCTTTAGGAGTAAATGAAAAAAGCCTCCAAATGTCCTGAGGCTTGACTCATTTAGAAAAATGTCTCTTCAGAACCTCATTGGGAAATGCATTCATGGCAAAAAAGTGAAGAAAATTATGGACTGATGAGGAAGTGAATCTTATGAAGACCTAGTTCATGTGTTACTGTTGATCCTACTGAAACCAGCCACCTTCCTGTGGTACACTGCATCTAATTTTGTGAAGTTTTAGAGCAGCAACACTAAATTCTGTATGGAGGAACATAAGAAATAGGAACAGATTAGGTGATCTGAAGCCTGCTCGGCCTTTCATTAAAATTGTAGCTGATTAAAGGGCAACAACCCGAAACATTAACTCTGTTTCTCTCTCCACAGATGCTGCCTGACCTTCTGAATATTTCCGCCAATCTCTGTTTTTAGTTGAGGTTTCCAGCATTTGCAGTTTTCTGCTTTTGCATGGTGATCTAAACTTAGCCTCAATTCCACTTTCCTGTCTGAATCCCATAACCCTCAATAAACCTGCAGTCGAGAAATCTCTCTCAACTTTGAGTATGCTTCATGACCCAGCTTTCACAACTGTACTGGAAAGGGTGCAGAGAAGCCTCACTGGGATGTTACCAGGGATGGACTGTTTCAGTTATGAGTAGAGACTGGACCGATTGGATTTGTTTTCCTTGGAGTGAAGGAGTCTGGGGGAGGGAAGGAGGTATACATAATTATGAGGGACATATTTAGGATTGACAGTAGGAAACCTTTTCCCAAATCAGAAATTTCTAAAACTAGAGGGCGAAGGTTTAAAGAAAGGGATAAGGGGTTTAGAGGGGATCTGTGGAAGAACTTTGTCACCCAGCAAGTGATTAGAATCTGGAAAACACTGCCTGAAAAGATGGTGGAGACAGGTACTGTCACAACATTTCAGAAGTACCTCGATAAGCACTTGAATCCTCAAGGAATATAAGACTGGAAAATAGGATGGATAAAGATGGGCATTTGATGGTTGGCATGGACATGGTGAGCCATGAGACATGAACAAGATCATACGTAATTCTTTTAAACATCAGAGGGTGCAGACATAATGTACGGGTCTTTGCTCCTAAGACAACCCCTTCATTGCTTGGAGTCAACCTTTGTCTCCAGTCCAAATATTTCCCTCTTTAAGTAAACTTAGTGAACCTTGCACTGTTAATGATAATGGACTCAGGATCAGCACTACTAAGTGATGGATTGACATATTCATAATAGCTCTTTAAGGACTCAATATCACAATTAGCTATTATCCCTGGAAATTCAAGAATACTTTGCCAATTATCCATTACATTAAATAATTAGTTTACAAATAAATGAAATAACTATTTTGAGGTTTAAATGTCAGCCACAATTTCATAAAAACTCATTGATCAGAATGAGACTCAAAGTGAAAAAAATTCAGCTGAAAAGAAAAATGAAAAGAGAACACTTATTTGAACTCTGGATCACACTTTCTATCCAAGACTTTTATCTGCTTTTAGGTGAATGTCTCAAATGTTATGAGCATACTTGGCTACCTTAACATTTTATTGCATTGCACATCAGTGATGAATAAAAAGCTAACACAGATAAATTAAGTTGAAAAGTGGGTTTATTACTGTACCAATAAAAAGCTAACACAGATAAATTAAGTTGAAAATGGGTTTATTATTGTACAGTGAAAAACTTTGTTTTGCATGCCATCCATACAGATCATTTCATTACAACAGTGCATTGAGGTAGTACAAGGGAAAACAATAACAGAATGTGGATAAAGTGTTACAGTTACAGAGGAAGTGCAGTACAGGTAGGCAATAAGATGCCATGCCATAAAGAGGTCGATTGTAATTTCTGTTTCAGTTATGCACATTTATGTCAGGCAGTTAGCACAAGGAACTTTTATAGGATTACACATCATTTTAGGAATGAAATCACAAAGTGGGTTATTTGCTATTTTATGAAATAATTCCAACAGGATTATTTTAAATACGTCTAATTTCTATTTCAGTTATGCAATTATTAAAACACAGCTTTACTGTAGGAAAGTATATTGAACGGAGTTGCATCTTTCTATGAGTGTGTTGAAAATTACAGGCAAGATCGATTTAATACACCGAGCATCAACATTATTCAGCTACTGGAGCACCATTCAAGCTTCTGAAGGTATTTAACTGTTGGTGTCGGTAATAATCACAACGGTTATTTCTTTGCTTGCAGGAATCGATTAGTGACTTCTATTGGTTTTATTCTGCAAAGGACGTCATTGATGAACAAGGACAGCGCAATTTCTCAAAGGCAATCAATGTGGCGAAGCAGGTGTTCAACACGCTGACAGAATATATTCAGGTAGCATCAAGATAAAGTCTCAGTAATTCCCAAAAATTAGATTTGTTTGTCAGGTGAGAGGAACAGGTATAAGCTGTACATTGGTTTTGTCATAGCATTGTGGGCCCTGAACTTGGGTTCTGTCTGTGTAGAGTCTGAATGTTCTCCTTGTGACTGTGTAGGTTTGTCCAAGTGCTTCATCTTCCTTCCAAGTCCCAAAGACATAGAAGTTTCTAGTTAATCGGCAACAGTAAATTGCCCCTAATGTAGGTAGGTAATCGAAGAAACAGGGTAGGGTTGATAGGCACGTGAGAGAGAAAAGATAACAGGGAAATAGGTGGGGGAATGGCATTGCTTTGAGAGCCGGCATAGACTCAATGGGCAGAATGGCCTATTTTATGAAAATTATGAAACGCAAATATGAACATCATGGAGAAGTGAGACTATTGTCATACCTTTGTGTAATTCATCATATTATCCTGTATGTTCTGAAGTGTCAAAAAGATTTCTCAAGCAATTTTCCAGGAAGATGGAAACAAAGTTTATTTTTGAGTTTGGCATATCAGTTATGAAATAATATTTAATACTGAAGGAAAGAACTCATCAAAAGGAGGAGGGCATAGGGTCTCTGGAACATGTTATGCCAATTTATATTGCTAACCTGTCCCTTATCTGTTAACTCAGTTTTGCTCCAAATCTCAAGATAATTAACAAAAACCTTTCAATCATACTCCTGAGATTTTCAACTGACCCAATATCCATGGGAGAGCACTCTAAATTTTCAACACCATTTCTGTGAAGAAATATTTCCTGATTTCACTTCTACCTGATTAGTATTGGTATTTGTTTATTATTGTCACTTGTACTGAGGTACGGTGAAAAACTTGTCTTGCATACCAATCATACAGGTCAATTCATTACACAGTGCAGTTACATTGAGTTAGTACAGAGTGCATTGAGGTAGTACAGGTAAAAACAATAACAGTTCAGAGTAAAGTGTCACAGCTACAGAGGAAATGCAGTGCAGGTAGACAATAAGGTGCAAGGTCAAACAAAGTAGATTGTGAGGTCAAGAGTCCATCTCGTCGTATAAGGTAACCATTCAATAATCTTATCACCGTGGGATAGAAGCTGTCCTTGAGCTTGATGCTATGTGCCCTCAGGCTTCTGTATCTTCTGCCTGATGGAAGGGGAGAGAATGACCCGTGTGGGTGGGGTCTTTGATTATGCTGGCTGCTTCACCAAGGCAGCGAGAGGTAGAGCCAGCGTCCATGGAGGGGAGGCTGGTTTCTGTGACGCGCTGAGCTGTGTCCGCAACTCTCTGCAGTTTCTTGCGGTCCTGGGCAGAGCATTCTACTCTAGTTTTAAAACTATGTTTCCTTGTTCTGGTGAAATATAGGAAAATGTATTTTTTTTATGTTTAGCATATCAAATTCCAGTCACCATGTTAAAGACCAAACTGATTCACCCCTTAACCGTCAAGGCTCAGCCAAAAATAAACCAGATTTTGGCAAGTTATTTTCACCCTCAAGACTCCAGTATCATTCTGAAGGACCTCCCTCCAAGGCCATTATGTTCTTGCTGAGGTGTGTTGCCCAATAAACATGGAAAACTAAGTAACATCTGACCAATAGGATAATGCGCAGCTGACAACAGCCAGGGTCTCCTGGTGGCCAGCCACTTCAATTCCATTTCCCATTCCCATACTGACATGTCTATCCACAGCCTCCTCTACTGCCACTTTGAGGCCAGACGCAGGCTGGAGGAGCAACATCTCATATTCCGCAATAGTCTCCAACCTGACGGCATCAACATCGCCCCCTCACCCCTCCTCTTTTCTCTTCCCTGCCTTCCTGTCCTGCCCATCACCTCCTTCTGGTTTCCCATCTCCTTCGCTTTATTCCATGGTCTACTGTCCTTTCCTATCAGATTCCTTCTTCTCCAGCCCTTTGCCTCTTCCACCTATCACCTCCCAGCTTCTCACATCATTCTCTTTCATCCCCCCTCCCCCACCCACATACCTTCCCCCTCTCATCTAGACTCGCCTATCACCTTCTGCCCTCTTCCTTTCCAGTTCTGATGAAGGGTCTCGACCTGAAATGTTGACTGACCTACTGAGTTCCTCCAGCATTTTGTGTGTATTGCAGCTGACACATCACTCATTTTTATATTTCAAACTCCTTGAGACAAAGGGTAACATTCATCATCCTTTTTGATTGCATTTTATGCCGAGGCAGTTGCTTTTATTGTTTTTTTTGTGCAGACTCCTATGTATCTCTGAATTTGATTAGTTTTCTCAGATTCCATGTCATTGATATTTCATTCCCTACATTGGATTCCAGGTTACACGGTTTTTCCCACTCACTTCATGAACAGTAGCTCACTCTTCCAATTTACACATAATTTGTCCTTCATAATTTGGGGCAGTGTCAGATTAGATATAAGATGATAATAAAATAGGAGCAGGAGAAGGCCACTTGGCCCCTCAAACCTTCCCCACCATTCTATACAATCATTGCTGACCTGCCCCAGGCCTCATCTCCTGTTCTGTGCTTGAATATACACTACTCGCTTATTCAGACTGTTGGTCAGATGTTACTTAGTTTTCCATGTTTATTGGGCAACACACCTCAGCAAGAACATAATGGCCTTGGAGGGAGGTCCTTCAGAATGATACTGGAGTCTTGAGGGTGAAAATAACTTGCCAAAATCTGGTTTATTTTTGGCTGAGCCTTGACGGTTAAGGGGTGAATCAGTTTGGTCTTTAACATGGTGACTGGAATTTGATATGCTAAACATAAAAAAAATACATTTTCCTATATTTCACCAGAACAAGGAAACATAGTTTTAAAACTAGAGTAGAATGCTCTGCCCAGGACCGCAAGAAACTGCAGAGAGTTGCGGACACAGCTCAGCGCGTCACAGAAACCAGCCTCCCCTCCATGGACGCTGGCTCTACCTCTCGCTGCCTTGGTGAAGCAGCCAGCATAATCAAAGACCCCACCCACACGGGTCATTCTCTCCCCTTCCATCAGGCAGAAGATACAGAAGCCTGAGGGCACATAGCATCAAGCTCAAGGACAGCTTCTATCCCACGGTGATAAGATTATTGAATGGTTACCTTATACGACGAGATGGACTCTTGACCTCACAATCTACTTTGTTTGACCTTGCACCTTATTGTCTACCTGCACTGCATTTCCTCTGTAGCTGTGACACTTTACTCTGAACTGTTATTGTTTTTACCTTTGAGGCCAGACGCAGGCTGGAGGAGCAACATCTCATAATCCGCAATAGTCTGCAACCAGACTGTGAATAGATATAAAAAGAAAGTTTGGAATTTTTATGGCATCCTTCACAACCTCAGGAGATCCCAAAGCACTTTAGGAACAATGAAGCATGTTTAAGTTTATACACTCCCGTAATAAAGAAAATGCAGGCAGCAATTTATGCACAGACACATCCCTCGAGGAGAATCATGACTGGACAGAGGAACAACTGTTGGACAGAAATTGGAAATAATTCCTCTGCTCTTCCTCAAAAGAATGTCAGAGAAAATTATGCACCCAGCTGAGAGAGTAGTCATCTCATCCAATCGATGGCACTTTCAACAGTGTAGCATTCACAAAATGTTGCACTGGGGCATCAAACTAAATTGCTTTAGCTTCTTGAATGAGACTTGAACACGTCTTTCCCATTCAGGGACAAGAGTGTGACAAACTAAACTGTGCCTGGTGAAAAACTAAGCCCCCTATCCTTCCACATTCCCTTTCTCCTAACTTGGAGTATTGTGTTCAGTTCTGGTCACCTCATTATAGGAAGGATGTGGAAGCTTTAGAGAGGGCGCAGAGGAGATTTACCAGGATGCTGCCTGGGTTGGAGAGCATGTCTTATGAGGATAGGTTGAGCGAGCTAGGACTTTTCTCTTTGGAGAGAAGGAGGATGAGAGGTCACTTGATAGAGGTGTACAAGATGATTAGAGGCATAGATTGAGTGGACAGTCAGAGACTTTTTCCCAGGGTGAAAATGGCGGTACGGTAGTGTAGCGGTTAGCGTGACGCTATTACAGTGCCAGTGACTGGGGTTCGATTCCTGTCGCTGTCTGTAAGGAGTCTGTACGTTCTCCCGTGTCTGCGTGGGTTTCCTCCGGGTGCTCTGGTTTCCTCCCACATTGCAAAGACGTACGGGTAGGTTAATTTGGGTGGTACGGACTTGTTGGGCCGGAAGGGCCTGTTACCACACTGTAAATAAAATTTAAAAAAAAATAAGGGGGCATAATTTTAAAATGATTGGAGGAAGGTAAAGGGGGGATGTCAGAGGCAAGTTTTTTACACAGAAAGTGATAGGTGCGTGAAATGCACTGCTGGCAGAGATGGTGGAGGCAGATACATTACGGACATTTAAGATACTCTTAGATAGCCATATGAATGACAGAAAAATGGAGGCCTATGTGGGAGGGAATGGTTAGATAGATCTTAGAGCAGGATAAAATGTCAGCACAACATCGTGGGCTGAAGGGCCTATACTGTGCTGTAATGTTCTGTGTTCTATGTTCCTATCTCCCAAATACTTACTAAATATGCCACAGGATTCTTTTTATATGCTATTACTTAGGCTAATGTTTTCTTGAGAAAACGGCTATTCTTGTCACATGATCACCCAAGCTCTGCTTTCACATCCCATGTTGAACAGTCTAAACAGACAATATCTGACCCATTGGCCATTAACCCTGGTGGGGGAGCCAGCCAATATCCAGTCATGTAGCTGGCAAAATACAGTGATGCACCTGCTTGGCAGTTTGTGTTGAACCGAAGGGAGGTCCAGCTGTTAAAAAGGGCTGGGCCTTCACTCGGGAAGAACAAGGGAGTGCCTGTTGTGCTTTTCTTCCATACCTCGTACTGCCTCTTGTGCATCTCAAGCTGCAATCCCCCTTCATGTCTTTTAGGCTTTTTTTTAAGGCAAAAAAGGACTAGAATTGTTAATACTGCCAAGTTCAGGTCACTACTGATGTTTCTAGGGGCAACCTGAGGGTAAGCTATCTTGCCCTGGTTGCCCAGGGCTTTAAGCCTTAAATATAGTCAAGTCTTGGTGTGAAACCTGATCCCAGGACCTTCTGGCTTAGATGCAAGAAAATCGGCTGAAGCAAGTTGACTTTCTGAAAATCAAATTTCTTCCAGCAGCTCATGGATCTCAGGAGGTTTGTAGCACAGAAGAAGGCCATTTAGCCTGTGCTGCCTCTGAAAGGACAGTTGTACTTTGACCCATATCCCCACATCTTCTCCAAAAACTTGTTGGTTTGTTGTTATAATCTCTCTGTTATAATCATTTATGGAATCAGCTTCCAGTACTGTTTCCAAATTCCGGCAACTCAATGAATGGGAAAAAAAGGTTCTGCTCAGCTCTCTTCTAGATCTTTTGCTAATGTTTTAAATTCCATGATCTCAGGTCTTGACCCATGCATCATTCTCTACCTCCTCTTTCAGAACCTTCCTGAGGCCACCTTCTCCATTCCAAGGAGCACAGCCTGAGCCTTTCCAAGGACTTTTCGTAACTGGAGTCCTGCACCCCTGCTAGTCCTCCTCTTTATGTTTCTGAAGGCCTTTATGTCTGTCCTGAAGTATGGTGTGCAGATTTTGCTCCATTACTGTCTGCTTTACGATAACACAACTGAGATTGATCAGAGATTTATAATTTTCACATTGTATTCCTCTCTTTATTTACCTAGGTAACCCATATGTTGTTTTGATCAGCTTATCAACTCGTCCTGCAGTGACAGTGGTATATATAGACACTAAGGTTTCACACCCTTATCTAACTTTGTCATGTCCTGTACCCCAGATGTGTATCGCTTCACACTTTCTTGCTATTACAGCTCCTTTGGCCATTCATGTCAGAAAGCTGATGCTTACCCTCAGCACCATCTATTTTACCATGTTTTGCGATGTATGCAGGATTTTAATACTGATCCCTGTAGATCTTATATAACAATTGAAAAGAATGATGGGCCCCAGACTAACCTTTGGGCAAACCACTCCTCAGTCTGAAAACCATCTGTCTGGCACCACCTTTGCTTCCTGACAATGAGCTAATCCACATTTTCCCTTTAATTTGACGCGTGTCTGTTTTCTGAAACAACCCGACTGTGCTCAGGGGCAACCCTGAGCTCCTTGTTGCTTGCCACTTTAGTTCTCCATCCCACTCCCACTCTGAAGTGCCCATGGCCTCCTGTAATGTTATGACAAGGCCCAACGTAAGTTTGAGTAACAGAAGCTCACCTTCTGTCTGGGCACATTGTTGCCCAGCAGACTCGGTATCAAACTCTTCAATTACAGGTGACTCGCTTTCTCTGTCTGTATCGCAACTGGTCAGATCTGCTATAAGTCATCTGTCATTTGGATCGGCTTTTCTCTCTCTGTTTACATAGCCTGATCTGCTGGGAAAGTCCTGCATTTCAAACAGCTCACACTCCTTTGTTTATATTCTCACTCTTCACCTATCCTTATTAACCCTTTGACCAGATGAGCTCAACAATTTATCTCCCTGGCAATCCAGACCTCACCCTACAAGAGATATTCCCTATGGCCTATCTGTCCCTCCTCCACCTTCTCTGCACCTTAAAACTAACTTTCTCTCTTTCCCAGTTCTTTCCAAGGGTCTACAATCTTGAACATTAACTCTGTTTATCGTTCCACAGATGCTGCCTGACCTGCTGAGTGTTTCCAGCATTTACTCTTCTTGGCTAAGCCTGCCGTGTTGTTCGCCTTCTAAAAGTCCATATCAACATCAAATGCACAACATTGATCAATCTTCACTGTTAACTCATTGAAAAGTTCAATCAAGTTAGTTAGATTTGCCTTTAATAAATCTATAATTGATTGGACCATGCCTTTCCAAGTGAAAATTGAAGCTATTATTCAGGTTTTAAAGATGGCACTTTTAGTCATCACTGCAACAAGTTAAAACGATCTCTTGACAATACTTCAATTGAATTCATTCTGCTTTATTGTTCTTCAGGGCCCGTGCACTGGTAATCAGCAGAGTCTGGCACACAGCAGGCTGTGGGATGCAGTGGTCGGTTTCCTTCATGTCTTTGCTCACATGCAAATGAAGTTGTCCCAGGTTAGTTAATAAGGAACTAAACAAGGATGTTAGAATTGATTCCAAGTCAAAGCCACGTACCAGCCTCAGGGCAGCTTTTCCTTTTAAAGGGCAGAAGGTTCCTTCAAAACCAAGGGACAGTTTAACTGGAAAGAATATAATAGAATGAAATTTCATAACAATCTTTTTAAATTCATGTGACTGTACTTTACTGATTTATAGTGGGCAATAACTATGAAAAGAGTTATCTGCAATCATCCTCTCACAATCTTGTGCTGTTACTGGATCCTCCAGAGCCAAAAACATTCTGGAAACTTTTCACTAAATGAAAAAAATGTCTTATAAGGTTAAAACAGCTGTGCAGCCAATAGAGTCGCTGCCTCACAGCGCCAAAGATCTGGGTTCAATCTTGATCTCAGGTGCTGTCTCTGTGGAATTTGCACATTCTCTCTGTGACTGCATGGGTTTCCTCTGGGTGCTCTGATTACCTCAGGCATCCCAAAGACACGTGGATTAGTAGGCAAATTAGTCAATGTAAATTGCCCCTGTTGTGTCGGAGAGTGGTAGAATCTGGGGTGAGTTGATGAGAATGTGGTGAAATTTAAAAAAAATTGAATGAATCTAGGATCAGTGTCAATGAATGGTTGATGGTCTGCACAGATTTATTGGGCTGAAGGACATTTCTGTGCTGTATGTCTCTATGACTCTATGACAGTTCATTGTAATGAAATTATCTATTAAAACGACTACTTATAATTTCTAGGATTCCAGCCAGATTGAGCTGCTGAAGGAACTAATGGATCTTCAAAAGGATATGGTGGTGATGCTGCTTTCAATGTTAGAAGGTGGGGACTGGTCAGTGAGATGAGATGCAAATAACTTTGATTTAATTATCTAAAAAAAAGTTGTGTTTTGTACTTAGGACTTCCCTTGATCTGCTTGCTCTTTTCGTTCATCTGCTGATTGTCATTCCCATTTTCAACTTGGATTTTGTTTTCTACTAGAAACAGTATGTGTCTTGTAATCAGATTTCATCCATTTTTGGTGCATTGAATGTGTGCTGTATTTAGTATTAACTCTCCACTGCAATCAAAATCATGAAATTGGCCAAAAATACATTCAAAATGCAAGTATGGAGATTCATGTCCTAAATCATGCACTAAGACAGAACCTGTGTGGAGTTGCATAGAAATCTCTCAACTGCCGAGTCTTTGCTTAACTGATTATTGCATAGGGTGTTGGACCACAAAAAAGTTCTCTCCTTGGCAGCCACAGAACAGCTGCATACAAGGCTGCGATAGAGGTGAGGGTGAACACAGGGGAGGGTAACACGATCTCCTGTCTGTCTGGGAACCCATTACATGATCTCCTGACCTGGTTAAGAACCATGCTTCAGATGGCCCCACACCACTGTGAGGTGCGGCATGACCAAGGGAGTTGAGATAATTGAGATCACAGCTTGCAGATCCGGTGTGAACTGTATAAAAAGGCTGTGGTCGGTGGTGGACCATGTCCATCATCGACTGCAACATTGGAAACCAAGGCTGGTAGATGCTCTATGCTTGGTGTCAGAGTGGAGATCATTTAACTGACATTGATAGTCTCAGTGTGATATCTTGCCAGTTATTTTGTGTGTGTTAAGTGAGGTTTGCAGTTTGCACCCAAAAGATCCAACTTATGCCAGCAATGGCAGAAACATCTTTTAATATCACTACAGCGAGTCATTGGGAAAGCTAACAGAATGGCAAGGCAATACCTACAAATGTGGTGTTGGGCATGGGAGTCATATTGTTTTGCAAGGAGGGTTGACGTTTCTCTTTTATTGTACATCTCATCCTGTTCCTGCTTGGTTCTGATGGTTAAAATCACCCTCAGTCTATGAAATGTTTCGTTTGCCTGGAAGGAGAAAGTCTGATTGGGCCAAATCAATTAAATCATGAATATTAAACAAGCAAACACCTAAAATGCTTGAGAACAACAGTTAATTGATCAAAGGTAATGCTACATAAATTGTTTCTTTCAGGCAATGTCGTCAATGGGACAATTGGAAAACAGATGGTGGACATGTTGGTGGAATCTTCAAACAATGTGGAAATGATTCTCAAATTCTTTGATATGTTCCTTAAGCTTAAGAACCTAACCTCATCTGATGCATTCAAAGAATATGATCCTGATAGCAAAGGGTTGATCTCTAAGAGGGACTTTCAGAAGGCCATGGAGAGTCATAAACACTATACGCAGTCAGAAACTGAATTCCTACTCTCGTGTGCGGAAACAGATGAGAATGAGATGCTGGATTATGAGGAGTTTGTTGAAAGGTTTCATGAACCTGCAAAGGACATAGGTTTCAATGTTGCTGTACTACTTACTAACTTATCCGAGCACATGCCCCATGATACGCGGTTGCAGACCTTCCTGGAGTTGGCAGAGAGTGTTCTCAACTATTTCCAGCCATTTCTAGGCCGTATAGAGATTATGGGAAGTGCCAAACGGATTGAGAGGGTGTACTTTGAGATCAGTGAATCCAGTAGGACTCAATGGGAGAAGCCTCAAGTTAAGGAGTCTAAGAGGCAATTCATCTTTGATGTTGTAAATGAAGGAGGAGAGAAAGAAAAGATGGAACTGTTTGTCAATTTCTGTGAAGACACGATCTTTGAAATGCAGTTGGCTGCACAGATCTCAGAGTCAGATTCCAATGAGAGGTCTGTGTGTAAAGGAGAAACGCAAAAAGACAAAATAGAGGAGGAGGATCCCAGAATGGGCTTTTTCTCCATGACAACAATTAGATCTGCCTTAATGGCTCTCAGGTACAATGTGATGATCCTCATGAAGCTGCTGACAACCAAAAGCCTCAAAAAACAGTTGAAGAAAATGAAAAAGATGACAATGAAGGATATGGCCATGGCCTTGTTCTCCTTTTATTGGAGTTTATTGATTGGGTTCTCCCATTTTGTCTTCAGTGTTTTCCGTGGATTTTTCCGCATCATGTATAGCACTTTTTTGGGTGGAAGCCTTGTTGAAGGAGCCAAGAAGATTAAAGTAACTGAACTTTTAGCTAACATGCCAGACCCAACACATGACGAGGTACGAGGTGAAGTTGGCGAGGGAGAGGGGAAAGTTCGGCAATCGACCCTGCCCTCTGAAGACTTGACTGATCTAAGAGCTATCACCGAGGAGAGTGATTTCTTATCCGATATCTTTGGTCTGGACCTACGGCGTGAGGGAGGGCATTACAAGCTAATTCCACATAACCCAAATGCCCGCATGAGTGATCTGATTGGCCCACCTTCTCCTACTCTGCCACTGCCAGAACATCAGATCAGCTACCAGGTGAAGTATGACATTGGCTATCCTCCTGTAGTATTCACAAAAGGTTTCACTTTCTTCCTTGCTTTTGGTCAATCACTTAAATCCAACAATGCAGTGAAGATGAGCTCAGCCCACATTATAGTTCCACTTTTCCATTCCGCACTTATTTTGGATGTGATTCCCTGCTTTAAGGGTGGGAATTCTGAAATTAAATGTAGATATTCATATATAGTAACTTTTCATCTTTCAATTTGAATTTTTGTTATTTTACCAGTGTCATTGATATTTGGGACATCTTTAGGCGAGGTGCTCAAATCCATGATTAAGTATACTTTACATAGTTTCTCATTTTTCTATTCTGATCCATTTGGTATGGAAACTAGGGTCGGTCTGTCTCTTACCTTGTAATTTAAAAGTATCTAAAATGTTGTGACATTTTGGAACAATGCAACAATCAGATGGAATCAGATGCTTCATTCTATCACTGGCCTTGCCATATTAGGCCTAGGTTTCTGATTCTTAATGCTCGGAGTCTCACAGATCTATCTTTTCCTGCCTTGAAGTTTTGTCCAAACTTCTAATTTATTGGCCACTTACTTCTTACTGAATATCGTTCCACTCATCCTGCCCCCCAACCTCTTTGTTTTGCTCCCCAGCCTCATGGAATCTGATTGTTCTTTATTCTGACTTATCCTTTGCTCTCTTAGGAATTCATTTTGATAATAACATTTTCTTTGGGTAAAAAATTCATAACATGATTTACTAAAAAAGAAAGAGACCTCTTTTGCTTGCATCGCTTTTTATATATGGATGTATCGCTAGGCTGAAGAAACAAAGGAAGATGAGGCAGAAGAGAAAGAAGACTATAAAGTTGAACCAGAGAAAGCTGAGTGAGTATTTTGCTGAATCCACATTCTTTTGATTTTGAAATTGAAACAGAATGGGCTGGAAATTCTCAGCAAATCAGACAGCCCCTGTTCTTTTTACAAACTGAATCAGCACAAAGGGGTCATCTATCAAATATAAACACATCATTAGGAGACATAGGGCTAAATTTACACCTTCATTGCTTGGGTTGTAACCTACCATGTGGAACACATATAGTCTTTATATTTAATTACTGCCTAGGCAGTAAAGATGAAAATTTATCCATGAATATTTCAAAAGTTGATGGTGAATTGAGTGAACTAGAATGAAACAGGAACTTTTCTCTTCCTTGGTGAGATAGTGAATTGAAAGTGAGTGCATTCTATGCCACTTAATAATCCATTGGTTTCTTTTCTGTATTTGTTTCACATGGAATTAATTAATTTTGTCATTTTGTTGAAACTCGGTTGATGAATTTGGTTATTATATTACCTTTTCCAATTCTTCTGTTGCTTTCAAAATAGTATATTTTCAATGGGGCTGTGTGTGGTCTACACATTGCTCTGATCTGACTCTCAATGGCCTGCTTGACTAGATAGGGTTGGGAAAGAGAGATCACAAATAGTGTTCCCTCTACATCCATCATGTAGGTACAAAATTTTTCATCTTGATATGAAGGGCAGTAATTTGTTTCGTGAATCAGGAATGCATATCTTTAGCATGACATGTACTGTCTGCAAATTGGATAAGCTAGTAGTGGGTGCATAGCAGAAGTATGCAGAGCAGGCATTTGATGATGCAGTGCTCATGATTTGCTGCCAATCCTGTCAGATTGGTCCACAGAGAGCCGGCTGAATGCCGTGGGTTGATCATACATTCCAATAATGGCGTTTATCAACCGACAGAACAGTCCATCCTCCACCCTCACATATACTCATGTACGGAGGCTCCCCCCACACAAATACACAGTCACCTGTGCTTTTGAAAGGGATTTCAGTGATCTTCAGGATTGTTACTCCCTTAGTTTGAGTTGAGTCTGCAGTTCAATCATTCTATAACCTCTGGCTGCATTTGAGCTTGGAATCTCAGGTTGCACCTTTAAACCTCTCTGTTTTCTGATACAGACAGGCACATTTTTGAGTATTCCTCTGAGCTTCCAGTGTGAAAGGGAGTGAGGAGCAGGGCAACCTGCCAGAAGTGGCTGGAGTGGGAAGAAGGGAGAGCCTCTGACCAAGAGGAAGTATCCGGCCAGGGTCCTCAGGAAGCAGTGACTGTATCCTGACAGAGGAACTCGCTGCAGTTATAATTTCAGCAATAGAGCCAAGTGTGGACCCATCTGTCTCCAGCTGTAAAGGTGCCAGTGGCCCTGAGCTAACGTACCTCAGAGTTATTCCAGGGCATCTGCTGGATATCAGCAAGATGGTCCTGTCTGGTGCTGCATTTGAAATGAGATGAATTCATCTCTATCTCCTGGTGTAGAGAGGCCTCAGGAAACAGCTGTCCAATGGTTTACGAACATTATAAGCTTTCCGATGCTTAACTTGATCCATTTTTCACGAGTTCAGCAGAGATTAATTTGTGGCTTTGGATTACAGAATGTCAAAAGCCTTTCCAATATTTAGAAGGCAGAAGCCAGAGGTGTGATAGAATATTCTCTGTTTGTAACTCTATCAACACTTTAGAAACTCAACATTATTTGGGCCACGGCAGCCAACTTGATTGGCAACCTGTACATTATTCTTTCTCCACCACTAAGGAACACTGTGGCTCCACCATATTTATGGCTGCATTTTGCCAAGGCTTCTTTAACAACCCTTGGGAAGCTTCTGCTTGTGCTCCACTGAATGGAGATGGGTACAATAGACATTGTACGTGGCATGCTGTCATGGTCTGCTTGTGTTGAAGTAGATGTAGCCACCATTTTCATGCTGGATGGGATAATTTCCAGGCTTTGTGCAAAGCCTCCATGATTCTTGACATTCAAGGCAGATAATGCATCAAGCATTTTGTAACATACAGTATACCCTTCAGCCTTCATTTATGTGAGTTAGCCCGTTGAAGCCTGCATTTAAATCTTCTGACATAGAACAACAATTAAATTACTCTCATATATGGCTCGTAGATAATATTTATGTAATGTAGCACATATGTTATTCTTTGGAAGTCTGCAATAAAGTGTACACCCATGCCCTGACTCTCCTGGTGTTCCCTGGATGGAGAGTGCTGACCAGCGCTAAGAGTCTGGCTCTTTGACCACCTCCAAAGAAGGAAGTTGGTTCCCAAAGTAATCTTCTCTCTGCCCCCAGCTGTAGCCCATTCAAACCCGGTGAGTCAGATCCCATATCCAAACTCCTCTCCAGACTTTCATAAACATACATTCCCCCAACACCGATGCATGCAGTGCATGCCATCTACTAAATGCACTGCAGAAACTCACCTAGGATACTCCGACAGCACCTCCCAATACATGACTGCTGCCACCAAGCGGGACAGTAGCAACAGATACATCGGAACACCACCACGTTCCCCATCAGGTTGCATACCATCTTGACGAGGAAATACATTGACATGCCTTCATTGACAACTGGGTCTAAATCTGGAACTCCCTCCCCAACAACAATGTGGGAGTACCTTCACAAGAACTGCAGCTGGCAGTGAGGGCTGGACAATGTACTGGCCTTGTCAGTGATGTGCCATGCTGAAAAATAATTAAGTATCTGAGCTGGTGGGGGGTTACTGCTGTCCTCAAGCTCAGCGAACACCACCAGGTCAGCTGTGAGTTTTGGCTGTCAGAAGAGAGATAAGACACTGGAGTTCAATCCTGGTGACAAGAGAGAATAAGATGGAATTGCTTACACCATGAGCAGTTTCAAGTTGGATGAGATTGTGGGATGAGGTGATGTGAGAAGTTGATACGAGGATATAGCCTACTTAATGATCTCCAAACCTCCACTGGCCACAACCCCAGTGGCTCCCTCCTCAATAACCACCAATGTTTTCTCCTCCGGGTCAATGTCTCTCCTTTTCCATTAACCTTTTGGGTTCTAAATATTATGCCTTTAGCATATTAAATAACAAATCTCGTTCTGGATTAAAGTGGAGAAGATGGAGAAAAAGTGGAAAAAGTTACAGAACAGAAGCCTCGACGAAGAAGGAGACAGCGACATGCTGAGAAAGCAGATGAACCCGAAGTACTTGAGTCTGCTTTCTGGAAGAAGATTACAGCTTACCAGCAGAAGCTACTTGTGAGTGTAATATTTTGTTTTATGTTGATACCATCACTGCAGAATAATTCGATTTTCTCACCAGTTCAACCTCAGAAAGTGGACTTTTCAAACCATTTTCTATCTGTTGTAGCACAGAACAAGGCCATTCAGCCCATCATCTCTTGGTGTAACAATCTATTGTCTTTTCCCATTGTCCTGTAAAGCTTCTCTTTCGAAAATCTCTACAGACAATGAATTCTAGCTTTAGCAGGCATACATAGAGTGGCTATGAGCTGGAATCCATTGTCTGGAGGATGGGATACAGGTCCTCCCTGGGTTACAAATGCCTGACTTATGGGTACCCATACATACAAACAAGCTCCCAGAAATATTATTAATATCAAACGAGAACCAATCTTGGAAAAAAAACCTGCTTATATGTAACCTCCCACAGTAATCAGACACCATTGTCTCTTAAGAATGCAGTCTGCTAGTTTCACTGCAGGAGTCCACAAGAGAATTGCTTTGTAAATTGATACTTGTGCAATAATATTCTATTAAGCAATGTAACATCCACTGCTACTTCAAGCCCACTAAAATCAGCCAATGGGTGTGGGACATCCTGATTCTGTACCATTGTTACTGGGCAGGGGAAGACGATAACTAAATGTTCATGTTAATTGATCCTCACCAACACCATTCACTACAATACTGTGGAGGTCTGGTCATTGTATTGAGTGATTTTCTGTGTTTTCTGATGTATGGACAAAATCAACTTATGGATGTCTATAAAAACAGAACCTGTTTGTAACCCAGGGATGTCCTGTATACAGAAACAAACAGTGCTATGCCTGTACTTTTGTATTGCAAGAACCTCCTCCGATCTTTCCTCATATAAAACTGTCAGTGTACCCTCTATTCCCTTCTCCCTCAAATACCCCTTGAATGTGTCTATATGATTCATACTGTGGTGATGGGTTCTCAGCATTTTCTGAGTTCTCCCTGCAGAGAAAATATTTTCATCTCCCCTCTTATATCCCCACATCATATTTTTAATCATTTCACTATGTCAGGAGAACTGCTGCATGGCATTTGTTACTTCAACAGCATCAGATTAAGGCCAAGTTAGAGCAGCAATTAATCTTCGATTATGATTCATTGCCAACAATTCACTGCACACCAGAAAATTGATTCTATTATTTTGCTGGATATTGTGATCAGAGGGTGAAATAATTTGTGTGACAGTTATTCTTGCAAAGAAAACTGATTTTTAATTATTCAAAGCAGTGTTAAATGTGAGACTTTGAAATTAGAGGACATCCATAAATTGAAGAAGGAAAATTCCAGGATGGAAATATGAGAATAAAGAATGGGAAATAGACAGAGCGTCTGTATTTGCTGTGGAGAAAGATATAGAGGACTCCTGATTTCAGGGAATAGGATAGTGATATTGAGGCTCTGGTCGGGAAAAAAGAGGTATACATCAGGTAAAGGCAATTGGGATCAAGCGAGTCCCTTGAGGAGTATAAGGGATGTAGGAGTACACTTAAGAAAGAAATCAGGTGGGCTAGGAGGGCTAAAAGGGCACACACACAGAAACACAAGAGATTCTGCAGGTGCTTGAATCTGAAGTAACACACAGAAAATGCTGGAGGAACTCAGCAGGTCAGGCAGCATCTATGAAGGGAAATAAACAGTCAACGTTTCAGGTCGAAACCCTTCATCAGTCCTGATGAAGGGTCTCAGCCCAAAACGTCACCTGTTTATTTTCCTCCATAGATGCTGCCTGACTTACTGAGTTCCTCCAGCATTTTGTGGTCAAAAAGGGTAAGAGATATCCTTGGCAGATAAGGTAAAGGAGAATCCTAAAAGATCTTCTCTGTATATTGAAAACAACAGGGTAACTAGGGACAGTCTAGGTCCCCTTAAGGATCAGTGTGGTCGTCTAAGTATGGAGACATGGGAGATGGGTGAGGTCTTAAATGAATACTTCTCAAATGTATTTGCTGTGGAGGAGCACATGGAAACTACTGATTCAGGGAAGAGAACAGTGATATCCTGAAGAATATCGACATTACAAAGGAGGAGATCTTGTTACGTACCAGCAACAATAGAAACACACCAAGTCATGTATAAGTGTTAGAAACTATTTTATTAATAACTACTTGTAATAATAATAAAAGCAAAAACATTAGATGTTAAACTTAATCCCCAAAACTAATAAACTCGAAGTGTGTGTGTGTGTGTGTGTGTGTGTGTGTGTGTGTGTGTGTGTGTGTGTGTGGCAAATTCCCAAACTCCAAGTCTGGGAGTAGTTCTCAATGTTCAGTTCAGCTAGTCATAAGGTGAAATGTGAACAAAGGCTTTTGCAAAACCACCATTGACTGAAGAGAAAATGTAGAGAGAAATTACGAAACTCACATGTTTCATGATGGATCCCATACAACACCTCAATCACTGATGATCTCCATTGCTTTGTTCCGAAGTATCTGCCACCCCGAAGGTATTCAATATGTGGCCATCCACAGAAATACCTGTTTCCCACTACAGGTTAATGACAAAGTGGACTCCACTTGTTTGCTCCAAAAATCCATACGTGGATTGTAGTGACAGACATAGCTATTGTTCTTCATCTATTGTTACAGAGACCAACAGTCAGTCTCTCTCTCGCTCTCTCTCTCTCGCTCTCTCTCTCTCGCTCTCTCGCTCTCGCTCGCTCTCTCGCTCGCTCTCTCTCTCTCTCTCTCTCTCTCGCTCTCTCTTCCTTCGACTCTCACTGAGCAAAACAGCCAGCACGTTGTTATCTTGCTGTCTTGATGACACCATACACACACTACTACTCTACTGTCCAGGTGCCCTAAAGGGACAGTCACCAAATAGCAACCTGACTCGTAACAGTGTTGTTGGTCTTGAAGTTCATAAAGGTGGATAAATCCCCAGGGCCTCACCTGGTGTATCCTAGGATATTGTGGGAAGCAAGTGAAGAGATCACTGAGCTCCTGGCAGAGGTTTTTGTATATTTGTTAGCCACAAGTGAAGTACCTGAAGACTGAAGACTAATTCTGTGCTTTTAAGAAGGGCTGCAAGGACAAATCAGGGAACTACAGGCCATTTGAGCCTAACATTAGCGGTGGGAAAGTTACTGGAAGGGATTCTGAGGGAAAGGATTTATTTGCATTTGGAAAGGCAAGGAATAACTAGAGATAGTTAGCATGGCTTTGTTTGTGAGAGATCATCCATCACAGATTTGATTGAGTTTTTTGAGGAGATGACCAAGAAGATTGATGAGGGCAGGGTGTACATGGACTTCAGCAAGGCTTTGACAAAGTGCCGCATGGAGGGCTGGTCTAGAAGATTAGAATACATAAGATCCAGGGTGAGATAGCAAATTAAATATAATATTGGCTTGGTGGTAGGAATCAGAGGGTGGTCATGGAGAGTGGCTTTTCAGATTGGAGACCTGTGACCAGTGGTATGCCACAGGGATCAGTTCTGGGTTCTTTATTGTTTGCCTTATATATTAATGGTTTGGAGGAGAATGTAGGCGGCACAATTAGTAAGTTTGCAGCTGACACCAAAATTGGTGGTATAGTAGACGGTGGACAGTGAAGAACTTTGTCTAAGGTTACAGCAGGATCAAGATCAACTGGGGAAGTGGGCTAGGAAATGGCTAATGAAATTTAACTTGGATGATTGTGAAGTTTTGCATTTTGGGAAGTTAAGCTAGGCTAGGACATACACAGTGAATGGCAGGGCCCTGGAGAGTGTGTTGAAAGATAGACCCTGGGGTACATAGTTCCATGAATGTGGTGACACAGGTAGACAGAGTGGTGAAGAAAGCATATGGTGTGCTTGCCTTCATTGGCCGAGGCATTGAGTATAGTAGCTGGGTGTCATGTTACAGTTGTACAACTCATTGATTAGGCAGCATTCGGAGTATTGTGTGCATTTCTGGTCGTCAGGCTGTAGGAAGGATGTGATTAAGCGAGAAAGAATGCAGAAAAGATTCACAGGCAATCTGTCTGGGCTGGAGAGCTTGAGTTTTCAGGAAAGATTGGACAACCTGGGGCTGTTTTCCCTGGAGCACAGGAGGCTGAGGGGTGACTTTATAGAGGTTTATAAAATTATGAGTGATATAGATGGGGTAGGTAGTCACAATCTTTTTCCCAGGGTAGGGGTGTTTAAAACTGGAGGGCAGAAGTTTAAGGTGAGAGGGGAAAAATTTAAAAGGGATCTGAGGGGCAAGTTTTTTTACCTGGAGCTGCCTGAGGAGGTGGGACAATCACAATGTTTTAAAAATATTTGGACAAGTACATGGATAGAAAAGGATATGGGTCAAATGTAGGCAAATGAGATTTGTATAGATAGGGATCTTAGTCAGCATGGAGGATTGGGCCGAAAGGCTTATTTCATTGCTGTATAACTGCATGAAACTATGAAACTCTTCGGAAGAATGTTTTGATTTGAGAATAATCAAGAAGCTTGTTGGTTGTGGATCAACCTCCCATTATAAATCCTACCCATATACTTCCAAATCAGAACCATCCTGGACCTTCATTGATGTTGAGCACCCAAGCTTCCTGTCTATAGTGTAGCGGTTAGCGTAGCACTATTACAGTGCCAGAGACCCGGGTTCAATTCCAGCCACTGTCTGTAAGGAGTTTGTACGTTCTCCCCGTGTCTGCTTGGGTTTCCTCCGGGTGCTCCGGTTTCCTCCACATTCCAAAGACGTACGGGTTAGGAGCTGTGGGCATGCTATGTTGGTGCTGGAAGAGTGGCAACACTTGCGGGCTGCCCCCAGAACATTCTCAGTGACACAAAAAGACGCATTTCATTGTGTGTTTTGATGTACATGTGACTAATAAAAAAATATATCTTGTATATCTTATCTTGTTATTTTTTCTCTTTATCATCCTCCTTAGTTCAGACCATCTGAAGGTTTGCTTTATTGTTGCCTTCTTTATTTAATTACACTATTTAAATTTTTGGGTATATGAAACACCTGTTGATTTTGTTGTTTAGAATTAGCTTCCTGTTTCATATCCAACCTTTCTTTCCAGAATTACTTTGCACGCAACTTCTACAATATGAGGATGTTGGCATTGTTTGTAGCCTTCGCAATTAACTTCATTCTCCTTTTCTATAAGGTAAGAGATTTGTTTTCTTGTGTAATTTTATTTAACAATTCCTGGGGTGCTGAAGGAGTGGTGGGGGAGTAGTGGTGGTTTTGTGGGCACAAATTTAATAGATTCCTTGCCAAAACCCCTTAACCACCTAGAAGGACAAAGACAGCAAGTACATGGGCACACCACCATTTGCAGGTTCTCTTTGTAGCTGCTTACTATTCTGTCTTGGAAACATACCACTGTTTCTTCATCATTGCTGGATCTAAATCCTGGAACCCATCTAGTAATGTCACGGGAGTAGCTTCACCAGAAAGACTGCATCGATTCAAAAAAGTAGCTCACCTCCAACTTCTCAAGGGCAGTAAGGGATGGGCAACAGTTGCTGGTCATGTCAGTGATAACCATGTTCTGTACATGAATAAAAATGAAAATTTTTTAACAGTAAATGGGCTTCCTCCCCACAGATTCTGCATTCCACTGATATGAATGATGCAGTGACAATGATTCTCCGTAAGCATCAAAATCTAAGAGACCATAAATTTTATTAATACACTTCTGAATTTAGTTTGATGTCTTCAGCAGTCTAAACAAAATTTGTCAGCAGTAAAACTGCTGTCAATTCTTATATAACCACCAGTTTTCACCCTACCCATCCTACACATGTGGGAGCGAGACCTGGGAGAATATGGTGGTGCCTCACCTTAAATGTAGACATTAGGCTTCAATCCTTGGGCTCCTGCTGCAATCTTGGCCCATTCCCTGCCCTTCCAGTCTGATGGTGGGGGAGCTGGTGCCAGAAAGGAGACCCTAAACATTATGTGTTTTACTTGTTCCTTTGTAGCGTGTGGAGGGATAGAACCAGTCCTCAGTGCTATAGAGAAATGTTAAATCTCTTGTACCACAGGCTTCTCTCCCTCCAACCTGACCATGATGTTGTCCGCATCATTAAACATATGCTGGACCCAGTTACAAACTGGAAGCCAATCCCTGCCTACCTGTCGGTTATTAACTCTGAGATTGTTGGGAGATTAATGAGGTCAAAGACAGCTGATTTCTGGGAATTAAAGTTTACTGTGCTTCCTGTAGTGGAGGTTCTGGGAATTGGATACTTCCTTGGGCCTGCACCCAAATGACTCCCAGTCAGGAGTTCAAATCTGGGCCATGCCTTCAACATAGTAACTGGAAACATTTGACAGTTTGGTGCATAATCTAGGATTACACATCATTGCAGTTCCTGATGATGAGTTGGGTCTCCTTTGGGTTAGAGGTTAATACAAAGCCTGATCTACCCTTGCATTTGTATGTAAAAGTGATTATTTGTCTTAATGTGTTTTGTGAAATCTTTTTCTAGAAAAATTGCCGACCATGTTATCTGCATTCAAACTGTGATTAATTCAGAAGTACTACATTGGCTGGGAACTGTTTTGGGGCATTCCACATATTTGCAAATCAATTATTTCTTTAGTGCTTGCTGAACTATTGGGATACCTTGATCATGGTTGACATTATTAATTAATTCAAAAGATCAAGAAAGCAACAGATTTTCTAATTCATGTGATTATCACCCTTGAAGCATCATTTCCAGCAGTAGTAAGTGAGGATCAGCAAGACCACTGTGGGACCAACCCTGAGGCACCAATTAAAATGCTACATCCAGTCCATGGTGCGTGGACCATACACTGTGGAACAGTAATCTTGAGGTTCAAACCTCTATTCCTCAAGCTTTGCAAGAACTGCATTTCATTGGATGCGGTCAGAGCACTTTTTTTGAATATTTTATTTTATCAATTATATGTTTAACTAACTAACTACACATTTCCGGTCCTAATCAGAGAGTCAAATAGAAACAGGCCATTCAGCCCACCATGACCATGCTGACCAGTGGACACCCATCCATATTAATCCCAACTTCCAGCACTCCATGCCTAAGCTTATCTAGACACATCTTAGATGCTTTCAGTGACTTTGCTTCCACTACTGTCTCAGGCAGTGCACTTCAGGTACTTACCGCTCAATGGTGGAAAAGATTTCCCTCATATCCTCTCTAAATCTCTTACCCTTTATCCTAAATCAATGTTCTCTATTTTTATCTACCTCTGATATCAGAAAAAGTTTCCTGCAGTCTTCACTGTCTATATCCCTCATAATTTTATGTACCCTTCTTAATCTCCAGCGCTCCTAGGAAAGCAGACCTAGTCTCTCCAGTCTCTCCTCATCACTGAAATGCTCCATCTGAAGCAATATCCTGATTAATCTCCTCTGCACCTTCTCCAGTGCTGTCACATCTTTCCTATGATGTGGTGACCAGAACTGCGAAGCAGTACTCCAGCTGAGGTCTAACCAATGTTTTATGAAGCTGCAGCATAACCTCCCTGATCTTATATTCAATGTCTTGGCTAATGAAATCCAGTATCCCTTATGTCTCCTTAGCCATGTTATCTACTTGCTCTGCCACCTTCAATGATCTTTGGTCTTATACACGAAGGTGCTTCTGTTCCTCAGTACTCCCTAGGACCCTACCATTCATGGTCTATGAACTAACCTCATTAGTACTCCCAAAATGCATCACTTAACATTTATCTGCATTCAACTCCATCTGCTATTTCTCAGCCCATTTCACGAACACATCAATATCACCTTGTAGCCTAAGATGACCCTCTACACTAATCTACCAATCTTAGTGTCATCTGCAAACTTCCTGATCATGCCTCCTACAACTACATTCTAATCATTCACATATTTTACAAGCAGCAAGGGTCTCAGCACCGATCCCTGTGGAACACCACCATTTACAGGCATCCAATCACAATTACAGCTCTCTACCCCTCTGCCATCACCATCTGCCTCCTGTTGCCTCGCCAATTTTGGATACAATTTACCAACTTGCCTTGGATCCTATGGGCCCTAACCTTCTGGACCTGTCTCTCATGTGGGACCTTGTAAAAGACCTTACTGAAGTCCATGTAAGCCACATCTACTGCATTGCCCTTTGTTGCCTTTTGAAAAAGTTCACTCAGATTGGTCACACTGGATCTTCCCTTGACAAAGCCATGCTTGCTATCTCTCATTAGGTCCTGCCTTTCTGAGTGATCATTAATCCTGTCCCTCGGAAGTTTTTCTAACAATTTCCCTTCTACTGTAATTACGAGGCTTTTCCCTACTACCCTTCTTGAAAATCCGGCCCTGAGGATTTATTCACCTTTAGTCCTGCTAAGTTATCGTGTACCTCCTCTTTATTTGTAGAGACTTGCACTAGACTTTCAACTTCCCCTTCACTGAATCCTCCTTTGTGAATATTGATGAAAAATAGTCATTTGTGACCTCACCTATACCTTCTGGCCCCACACACAATTTGTTCCTGCTGGCCTTAATGGGACCTACTCTTTCTCTGGTTATTATTTTGTCCTTAATATACTTTAAAAAATGGCCTTCTGATTTATCTTAATCCTGTCTGCTAGTGGTATTTCATGACCACTCTCTGCCTTCCCAGTTTCCTTTTTAAGCTTCTCCTTACACCTTTTATACCCTTGACAGACCACCTCCATCTTTTGTTTTTTATTCCCGCCATGTGCTTCCTTTGTCCTCTTTATTCAAACCTCGGTATCCCTCAACATCCAGGGTTCCCCGTACTTGTTACCCTTGGCTTTCACTCTTACAGGAACATGTTGGCTCTGAACTCTTGCTGTTTCTCCTTTGATTACAGCAATAATATGAAAAAAAAACCAAAGCACTGAGATAACTATTAGGTCTAATTAATTCTCAGAATGTTGTTATGTTGGCTAGGAAATAAATACCATGAAGTGGGTGCATGAGCGAAATTAAACAGAATCAATGGTTGCAGGTTGCATTGCCCCAGCTTATTTCCCACATTACAACAGTGACTACACTTCGAATGTACTTCAAAGCTCTTTCAAACATGCTAAAAAGGCATTGAAGATGGCTACATAAATGCAGACTGTTCTTATCCAAAATAAGAATATGGGTAAAATTGTTCACCACTGAGGGTTCGATGGAAACATAAAAGCGACTCACGTTCAAAGGTCACAAATGGGGGAAAACACATTTACGAGAGTTCTTAAAAGAGAGTACACATTTAAAAACCTGATTTGCTCCATCAGAGCCTTTGAATGCTGAGTATGAATTGTGCTGGGAATTTTGATCATTGTTGGCCATCACCTGTTGTTAATGTGCAATGTTCAACAGGTGTCAACGTCTCCATCCATAGAAGAGAAGGAAACCAGACTTGGTGTTTACAGTCAAGAAGGTGGAAGCTCTCGATGGGGCAGCGTGGGAAGTGGGCATAGGGTCACAGTGCACTACGTTCTACAAGAAAGCAGTGGCTATATGGAGCCCACTCTGAGAATTCTGGCCATTCTACACACTGTCATCTCCTTTTTCTGCATCATTGGCTATTATTGTTTAAAAGTAAGTCCACAGTCACTTCTGGTCATTGCAAGCACTTCACAAAACAAATATTCTCTCTTATGAAAAATGTATGCACTGATTAGTTAAATTGCAATATGCTTTTCAATAATCAAACTTATATTCTAATTCAGGTAACTTTATAAAAAAGGTAACAATCAGATTTTAAATGTCAAAACCCACTGTTTTCACATATTATTTTAATAATTATAATCAACTGTTTTTTTTTCCAGTGATTTGGCTTTTCCACATTACCAGCTTCTTATTTTAGGAGTCCTAACTTTACGGGGACCATGAGGATGGTATTCATAGCTTCAGCAGTCTGCAGCACATTAATGGATGTTACTGGACACCTGGGAATGATTATAAGACAGAAATCATTAACATGTTCTGCCAACATTAACAAATTGATGTAAAAGCATAGTTTAAACAATTTAAAGACATTGCCTGAAACCCAACATTAGGTTACATACTTAGAATTGCACTTATTGCTCTCTGCAATGAATGATCAGAAGGTTATTGCAGATCAGTTTTGTACCATTAGGTGGTCTCATTTCTATTTATATCATTGATGGAAAAAGAGGTTTTGCAAGATGGAATCAGTTAACATTTATTAAGCTACTGTTTGTTTGGTTGGTTATCATGACACAAGATAGTCAGATTATGCATAATGCATTCTGAAAATCTTGTACCACAATGAAGAGACCACATAATTTACCATTATTAATCTTTAGCTTCAGCATGGCATTTTGTTGAATGGCATGCAACATAGGCAATACATTTCCACATTAATAGTTCCAATGTATTTTTAATAATACTGTTCTTTTAATGAAGTTGACATCAAGCACTAGATTGCAATTCACAGTTGTGAGATTCAGGGAGGCTTTTAATGCTTTGAACTGTTATTGGAAGAGCAAAAAAATCTTTAAAATCATCAGAAATAATTATTTTTGATTTCAATATTCTTCAGAATATGGGAAGAATTTTAAAATCCCTGACTAACATTACTGCGGGTTCTTCAGAGAAAAGTTGTACTTTTCAATCTGTAAGTTAGTGGTATTTTGACTTATCCATTCAGCTAGTATGCTGAATGACATTGAATAAAATTCAGGATGTTCCACTTCACTTTGACATCACTTGGTTGCAGTTAGCTGCTGGTCTCTCTGAAAGACAAGCCTTTGTTATGAGGCTTGAGCTTTTCAATTTGAATCCAAACATTCTGTTTGATTTGTTTAAATGCATAAGCAATAGCAAAATACTGCAGATGCTGGAAATCCAGGGAAATACAGAAAATGCCAGAAGGGACAAGTAGTCAGACAGCATCAGTGGAGAAGAGAAAAAGGTTAATTAGCCAGAATTTGTTGATTGCCAAGGTAAGACCAAACTCAGCTCAGGTGATCCTCCCTGCAAGTATCAGCAATTGAAAGTGACCTAACCCCTAACATGGAGACTCCACACAGAGAAAGTGCATGATGTTCTCCAAAGGGGATCTCATAGGAGGGTCAGAAAAAACTGCACACAAAGAAGGCGAAAACATGTACAAAATCAAACAAAAAAGAAACTGCAAATGCTGGAAAGCTGAAATAAAAACAGAAAATACTGGAAATACTCAGCAGTGTGGAGAGAGAAACAGGGTTAATGCTTCAGCTCAGTGACATTTTATCAGAACCCTGTAAAGCTTTTTGCCATCAAGTACTTTATTTTTAAATTGCTATGGAAAAGAATTTTAACAGCTCGCTAAACTATTTCCCCTGGCCAGTTTTGATGACAGGTCATCAATTTAGAACATTAATCCAATTTCCCTCTCCACAAATACTGCCTGACCTGTCAGTCCAGATGAAGCATCTCAGCCCGAACATCGACTGTTCATTTCCCTCCACAGATGCTGCCTGACCTGCTGAGTTCCTCCAGCAGCTCATTTTTTGCTCCAGATTCCAGCATCTACAGTCTCTTTTGTGTCCATTTTACAGCTCGGTATTTCCACCATTTTCTGTTTTCCTTTCAGACTTCCAGGACCTGCAGTTTTTTTTTTCTTATTTTGATGTCTCCTGAGCTGTCAATCTGAGTGTTACAGATATTCAAAGATTACTAAAATCCTTTGAACTATTACAATTATAGAACAATGGTTAGGCCGCGTTCAGAGTATTGCGTGCAATTCTGGTCACCTCACTAGAGGAAGGATATCGAGGCTTCACAGAGGGTGCAGAGGAGTTTTACTAAGATGCTGCTTGGATTAGAGGGCATGTGCTATCAGGAGAGGCTGGACAAACTTGGGCTCTTTTCTCCGGAGCAGCGGAGACTGCGGGGTGATCTGTTGGAAGTGTATAAAATTATGAGGGGCATAGATAGGGTGGACGAGCAATATCTTTATCCCATTATTGAGTGATCCAATACCAGAGGGCATGCATTTAAGATGAGAGGGGGTAGGTTCAGAACAGATGTGAGGGGTGCATTTTTTACTGAAAGAGTGGTGGATGCCTGGAATGAGTTGCCTGATAGGGTGGTGGATGCAAATTCACCGGGGGCTTTTAAGAGGGGCTTGGATGGGCACATGAATGAGAGGAATATAGAAGGATATGGGCATTCTGTAGACAGGAGGGATTAGCTATGTCGGCAAACATTGTGGTTCTAAGGGCCTGTTCTGTGCTGTACTGTTCTATGTTCTATAATTGTTAAAAAAATAATGAATATGGTGATTGTGGACTTGGTGAGCTGCAGGCTTGTTTCCATGTTGTGTGGCCTGTAAAAGCACAGAAGACCAATATAGTTTAAATAATCTAAATTACCAAATACTTAACTAACTCTCTCCCAACCACACCCTTCATTGGAGTGAATTGAGAAGCAGTCCCCGCCTTACTCCCCATGGTGTAGAGTTCTTCTTGCAGATTTTCCATAGTAGACAGTAGAGTATTTCTTCAAATTCCCAGTTTTGTCCTGAATACCATTAGGAGTCCAGCAACACAGCAATGAACTGCTGACAGCAGCTTTAGAACTTCTGTTTTCCCATGCACATGTGGATGGGAATTCCGAAGTTACTGACGGTTACATGGAGCAGTGATTCATTGATATCTCAGTGCAATATTATTTTATCAGAATTGGAAAATGCTGGAGATGCATCTGGTATTTGGCTTGTACAGAAGTGTGGGAGGGAGGGATGGGATAAAGGGGAAGACTTAATAGGACCAAAGGCAGGAGAGATTAAATAAGAAAAGAAATGATGATGCTTAACAAACTAAGGATGCATTTCCCATCCAGTGCTTCAGATTTTCCTTCCCCTTTCCCTAGTTAAGGATTCCTATCCACCATAGCTGTTAGGTCCCTCAATTGTGTCTGCCCTATTTCCTGTATTAGTTGTAGCAACTTATTATTCCATATTATACAAATAACAATCAAAGTTTAAAACTGTTGTTCTTTTGAAGATGTTCTTTTTCTGCTACTTCACTTGCTATATTAATGCTTAATGAATCATTGGTTAGTTGAAATGTAAAACAAGGTTTATTGTCTTATTTGGACACTCAGGAAAGTTCTGGTGAGAGAACTAACAATTGAGGCAATCTGGAAATTGTACTTTTAAATGAAAATTCTTGCTCATTTTTTGAGGAAACTGTGGTACTTTGCTGAGAGAGAGTGAGGCAGCACATATCTATCAAACTAGTCTGAAAAACAGAGGCCAAAAATAACTAGAATAAGAATAATTTAACATTCTTTTTGTTGTGAAATTAAGAGTGTCTCAATTAATACAGATATCTAAAACTGGAGCACCATGCTCTTTAATTATATTGAAGGCAGATTAATTGCTTTATTAAAGCACTGTCATCATTCCTGATGGGGCAAGTTCTCCTGATGTTATTAGTAATAAATTCATCAGCAAAAGTATATCAAAGAAATGAAGCATGTGTTAATCAAGATTAAGTTGTATGATTTTACCAATTGTTTACTGTTAATGTTGCGCTTCAGAAGATAGAAAATTATACCCAATCTATCACTGACTGCTGCACATTGCTGCTATATATCAAATAGAATTCCACAGTTGTCCAAAGCCTTGTTATTTTTGCAGTGAACCATCAAACGTTCAAGTGGTACCAATTCCTTGAGCATAAATGGCTTTCTTGCATGCGGTCATAAACCAGTCTGTGCTCAAATGATAAGGAGGTTCACAGAATGGTAGAATGGTAGAATGCTGATCATTGAAATTGGGCTGTGATGTAACTCAGATGAGCTTGTTCAATGACTTTGTTTATATAGGTTCCTCTGGTTATTTTCAAACGAGAGAAGGAGGTTGCCAGGAAGTTGGAGTTTGATGGATTATATATCACAGAGCAACCTTCGGAGGATGACATCAAGGGACAGTGGGATAGATTGGTTATAAACACACAGTAAGTAGCATTAGTGGCTGACTTTTTGATGCAGTTTTAGAAGTGCATGTATAAAAGGCCATAAAGGAATTTGAAAAGAGGCTCAGAGGTTGGGATGAGAACCAATGCTAAATGGATGAGATGAATTTCTTCAGGTTACCAAATTCCAGCAGAAATGCAGGGAGCTGCATCAACTACCACACATAACTTCACAAAAGCCTTTGATACTATCAAACAAAAGGGACAATGGAGCATCATTCTCAAATTTGGGTGTGCACAGAAATTTGTCTCCATGTTATATCTGCTTCATGAAGGCATGCTGGCTGAGATCAGAACTAATGTGTTCGCAACATACCTGATCTCAGTGCAACATGATGAAAACAAGGCTGGGTCATCCCCCCAATGCTTTTCTCAATCCTCCTTGTGATGATGTTGCATCTCATCTCCACCAAACTTCCAGCTGAATGAAGGAAAACTACAGGACAAATGGGAGGCTGTTCAACCTACAATCAATTCAGAACCAAAGTCATCCCAATGTCAGTTACCAAGTTGCAGTGTACATGCTTGTGAATGCACTCTTTTGAAGGCTAAATTTCAAGTTGTATCAACTCATTCATTGAAGCATACGAGAAAATGAGCCTTAGACTTACTATCTGCTAAAGAGAAGTCCTCTACAAATTGGGCCCCAGCTGTATAACACTACCCTCCAACAATGAAAGTCTGGAATATGTGGGCTACCTCCCATATCTCAAGTTCAAGTTTATTGTCATGGACATGCATACCCAGGGTATAAATGCCATGAAAAATAACTTTTTACAGCAACAGCACATTACGTTGCAAACATAAATTACATAAACTTAAATTAACATAAATTGTACATAACTTACATGGCACAATAAACTAAAAATAACTGAACGACATTCGTGCAAGTTGAGGGAAATATAGTCCGAGGTAGAATCAGGAGCCACTTCTCAGTCAAGGCAGACACTGACAATGCAATTCAACATCACCTTCAGTGTGCCACTACAGCCTGCAGCTGTCTGAGGAAAGGACCTCAGACCCACCACAAAGCTCATGGTTTACCTGGCAGCAGTGACCCCTGCCCTCCGGTATGATACAGAAGATGTACCGCCAATGATGTCTGCACAAAATCCTCCAAATCCACTGGCAGGATAAGTGAACCAACATCAGTGTCCTCTGCCAGCCCAACATCCCCAGCATGGTGGACTAATTACACTTAGTTGACTGTCTTGGGCAGGGCTACACCATTCACATGTACTGTATAGACTCCCGAAGCAGACGTTCTATTCTGAACTCTGTCACAGCCAGAGCTTGCCAGATGGACAGAAGTCTCCTTGGAAATGTTTAACATCCCGCCAACGTGGGAATCTCTAGCTGGTGACAGCTCAGACTGGAGAAGAAGCATTCAGCATGGCATTAAGAACTGAAAGTCCACTCATCAAGAGCACACAGAAGCCCAGTCTAAATAGCAGAAGGAGCATACTACCTCCTAAGCTACTCACTCACTTCCTGCCTCCCCTGTGGAAGGATCCGCATTTCCCACATTAGCCCAATCAACCTCAGAACCCACAGAACTAGAGTGGAAGCAAGTCACTCTGAGGGACTACTTATGAAAAAGAAAAGCTCAGAATCAGATTCATCATCACTGTCATATGACATGAAATTTGTTGTTTTGCAGCAGCAGTAGAGTACAAAGACATAAAAAAATTACAAAAATAAATAAATAGTGCACAAAAAAAAGGAATAATGAGGTAGCGTTCATGGGTTCATGGATTGTTCAGATATCTGATGGTGGATGGGAAGAGGCTGTTCCTGAATTGTTGACTGTGGGTCTTCAGGCTCCTGTACCTCCTCCCTGACAGTACTAATGAGAAGATGGCGTGTCCCAGATGTTGAGGGTCCTTATTGATGGATGCCACCCTCTTGAGGCACCGCCTCTTGAAGATGTCCTCGATGGTGGGCAGGGTTGTGTCCAAGTGGTTTTAGTGGCGCTACCTCCATGTAAACATGACTGAAAAAAAATGATATTGGTTATCTCTGGCATTCGTGCTGTTATTGGTAGAGGCCACCCAAACTTTGAAACTACTGTGGTGAAGCATCAGATGGAAAGGCAGGGGTGGGGGCGGGGATATCAGATATTTCTCTGCAGATAGTTTTGCTGTGTAGTGTAAAATTCCAATCTACATTCTTGCTCTATCTACTATTTTCACGTATCCTTTAGTTGATGGCTGGTGTAAAATAGTGCTCACGGCAACTTGACATAAACATGTAGACCGAGATTCTAACACAAGAGGAACAGACATCTCCAAATCTTGGAGCATTCAGGCCATGTGTATTTTGCAACATTACCAATAAAATTATTCAGAACTGTAGTGGCATAAATGTGTGTTAGTGGAGCCAAATTTCAGACGCAGAGAAGACCACCCAGATTAGCTCTGGCTGCTTTTAAGACTGGCTATGACACTGGCCACACTCTGGAACATAAGCACACCATCAGCTGCTCCTGAAGTCCTCTCTCTTAAATGCTATTTAGAAAACAAGTCAAAATTGCACTTTCTTTCAGCCTTCGCTGGCACTGAATCCACATTACAACATTTGCCCAGGAAGTTCAGTATGTTTATTATCTTTATGGTATGAACATCACAAGAGGTACGCTGCGTGGAATGGGCTGCCGGAAATGGTGGTGGAGGCTGATACGATAGGGTCTTTCAAGAGACTGTTAGATAGGTATATGGAGCTGAGTAAAATAGAGGGCTATGGGTAAGCCTAATAATTTCTAGGGTAGGGACATGTTCAGCACAGCTTTGTGGGCCTAAAGGCCTGAATTGTGCTGTAATTGTTCTATGTTCTATAATACTGCACTCCTTTTTCCAGATCTTTCCCATATAACTACTGGGACAAGTTTGTGAAGAGAAAGGTAAAGACCACTTTCAGACCTACACTGTTCGTGATGTTCTTTCATTTTGTTCTCCCTGGGTTAACTTCTGATGCAGGAAAACACGCTGATTGACTGATTACTCTGGCTGCAAAAAGCACATGCCCCAACCCTCAGCCCCAACTCCCAGCCTGTGAGGCTTTGGACCCATTGAATTCATCAGCTGAAATGCAAAGATGTAAAAGCAAGGATGTATTGTTGAGGCTTTATAATGCGTTGGCCAGACTGCATTTGGAATATTGTGAGGCTCCGTATCTAAGGAAAGATGTGCTGGCCCTGGAGATGGTCCAGAGGAGGTTAAAAGAATGACCCCAGGGATGAAAGGCTTTCTGTATGAGGAGCATTTGGCTCTGGGCCTTTACTCAATGGAGTTCAGAAGGATGAGGGGGAATCTCATTAAAACCTACCGGATACTGAAAGGCCTGGATAGAGTGGACGTGGAGAGGATGTTTCCATTAGAAGGAGAGTCTAGTTTCTGAGGACACAGCCTCAGAAAAAAGGGACATCCTTTTAAAATTGAGATGAGAAGGAATTTCTTCAGCCAGAGGGTGGTGAATCTGTGGAATTTGTTGCCACAGAGGGCTGTGGAGGCCAAGTCATTGGGAGATTGATAGGTTCTTGATTAGTAACAGGGTTAAGAGTTACAGGGAGAAGGCAGGAGAATGGGGCTGAAAAAAAAATCAGCATTGGATGGCAGAGCAGACCTGATGGCCTAATTCTGCTCCGACATCTTATGGTCTCAAAGCACCAAATAGTTGTGCTGGTGATTATCACCAAATTGAGGCCTGAAGGTTGGGCCCAAGCTGTGGAGGGGACCCCTGAGCAGATTGCCCCTCCCCCACCCCCTGCCAAGCCCCACAGAAGAATTGAACGCTTGCTCATTTTCTTTAATATGTTCACAGTCTGTGTATATTGCTGGCATGTATCATCCATTCTTAGTTCCCCTGTGGAGGTGGTTAAGAGTCGATCACTTTGGTGGGTGTGGAGTCACATATGGTCCAGATCAGGTACCAAAGGTAAATGTCCTTCTATGAAGAATATTGGACCATTCCTCCTGGGAATGATCGGAGCCCATGTGTCATAGTCCAGCTGTTTCTGTCTAAAATGACAATCAGCTCCCATTATACAATTCAGCTGAAACTTTCATAATTAAAGGAGCCTGTCAGTTGAATCAGGCCAGCCTTTGTGCACCAACAGCTGGCTCTTGGAGCAACAAACAATCTGCTGGACGAACTCAGCGGGTCAAGCAGCATCTGTGAGGGGAAAGGAATTGTCGACGTTTCATGTCGAAACCCTGCAACAGGACTGAGAGTGGCAAGGCGAGATGGCCAGTAGAAAGAGGGGAAGGGGAATGGTAAGAAATGAGTCTGAGGTGATTGGTGGACTGGGGACATTTAACTCTGCATGTTGCTTTGGGGCTTGTTTCATGAGCTCTGATAGCCCTGCCATTATTCTTATTGTAAATTCAGACACATAATCTATTATGTCAGTAAAATATTTTGGTAACAGTTCCCTTTGCCTTCCTTCAGGTTATGGATAAGTACGGAGAATTTTATGGTAGGGATAGGATCAGCGAACTGCTGGGAATGGACAAAGCCGCTTTAGATTTCAGCGATGCACAAGAAAAGAAAAAACCCAAGAAAGAGAATTCCTTCTGTACAGTGTGAGTAGTATTTACATCCACCATGAAATTATTTAAGTGTAAGAACCATTGATCCATCTCATGTCATCTACTTTCTTGAAGTGAGGGAAACTGGCAGGTGAAAGTTCACACAGGAGTGTGCATACTGTGATCTATTTATTTAAAAAAATGCATGAAATCCATCTCAAGGTCATAAAGTTGATGATTTGTCTCAACAGGTTATTCAAATGCAGAATGCCTTCTTTCTCTTTAGTACCAGTATCAAACAACACACGCTTCTGAGTATTTTAACAGACGCCTGGATGACTTAATTTAGATTTCTGTTTTGGAGAAGTGATCTGGATCCTTTGTTGCTCTTTGGCAAAGAATGACTTTGTCTGTCACAACTGTCTGGTCGTGCAGACGGTAATTCATCTGATATACATAGGCACACAGTATTGAAGCAGAGGTGACCCCTCCCCATCCATGAAATGCTGTACGGAACCACTTAGTACAAACATAATCAGACTTGTTCAAATAGCAATGCATGCTCCAAAACCAGCAAACATGTTCCATTGGTTGAATTCAGAACAATAGGAATTTAGTGCACAAACCTTGTGCTTGAAATTGCTACCCATTCTTTCAGCCAGAAGTGGCCTTGTTAACTCACTGATTCCACCTGGGATTAAACCATATACTACCGTGCAAATTAGGGCTGACGGTGTCATTCTAAGAGGGGGTTGAAGATAGCGACCTTGTACTCAGTGAAGTCACAGGTGGCCAGCCTGCTGAGGCTTAAATACACTTTACCAGTCCTTTGCATGAAATGACAAAGGCACTACATGGCTGTTCAATGTTCCTTCCCTGCTTGCCAATCAACAGAGAAGCGTTGGTGTGGAAAACGGTAGAGCAAGCTGCATGTTGTATGAGCTGAAACTCTACATTACAAGCAGAGAGGGCGATAAAATAACAGAAGGTTGAACCAATCCAGAAATCAAATCAGAAAATGGCATGCAGGGATACAATGTAAGAATAATGAGGGAAATGATTTTGTGTGAGGTTAACATACTCTTGGGAGGAACAGGTGATTTTTGACCAATGACGCACAAGCTCTGAACCACTGGGGAACTCTTCAGGTCATGGAGAAATTGATTGGTGTAATCAACCAACGTCTCCCTTGTTATTTTTCTATGCATTTAGACCAGAAAGATAGTTATTTTAACCTAGCAATTCCAATATTCTTATGACTGCAAAGTATCTATTTCACTAAACGATTGGTGGGTTAATGTTTGGGGGTGGACAATCTCCCGGTGGGGATGCACACTCTTACCTTTTGGCTGCTGAATGTTAAGCAAATTACTTTGCTTTCTGCTGTGAGTACCATTCCAAATATTAGTAGCTTCTTCTGTCCTTCCGTCACTCGATGGCATCTGTGTTGAGATAGGCTGGATAGAATGACTGTGATGTGTCCTTGGTTGCTCCATATTGCTGACCAGATGGAGAGAGTGATTTATCCAAAACAGTAGCACAGCAAAGCTCAGTGGTCAGAGAAGAGCCAATACTGAGCACAATCCAATTTGGTGGTGCTGAGAGGGTCATGTACAGACTCTGTGAAGTATCAGGTCTGTCCTTCACTTGATAGAAATGAATACAAAAAAATATGAGGGTTGATTTCCATGCAAGGCAGGTATATAATTTTATTGATCCAATAATTCAAAAGGAACTATGCATATTAATTAATTCCCAGAGTGAGCCTGATGAGGAACAAATGGTTATATGTGTTTGCACGGCATCATGTCAAACATTTGATGATGTACTTTGATTTGAATGTTCATAGAAATTTTCAGCTATCTGAAGTTTGCTACATTAAAGGATTATGCATCAAATCCTTTTTGTAATTTTGACTGTTTTGGTGTTGATGAATTTATTAATAGTTGTTGCTCATTCCCCTCCACACACCTTTCTAATGTTTCGGCATGAATCTGATCCTAAAATAAAATCAATTTTGGAGTCTGTTGCCTTGCAGTGACTTAATGATATTATGCTTCTAAAGTCTGTTTGTGGCAAAAGTGATATTACTGTGGTCCACAGAAATGTTTGAACTAATTAGATATTCGCTCTCATATCGACTCTTGATAGGATATTTGAGAATGTGGTAAGGAATCAACCATTTCAAGGGGTCTTGAGTCATATATTGGTATTGGTTTATTATTGTCACTTGTACACTTGTATTGCATACTGTTCATACAGATCAATTCATTACACAGTGCATTGAGGTAGTACAAGGTAAAAACAATAACAGAATACAGAGTAAAGTGTCACAGCTCAGGGAAGTGCATTGCAAGTAGACAATAAGGTGCAAGGTCATAACAAGGTAGATTGTGAGGTCAAGAGTGCATCTCGTCGTATAAGGGAACCGTTCAATAGTCTTATCATCGTGGGATAGAAGTTGTCCTTGAGCCTAGTGGTATGTGCCCTCAAGCTCCTGTATCTTCTGCCTGATGGGAGAGGAGAGAAAAGAGAATGACCTGGGTAGGTGGGGTCTTTGATTATGCTGGCTGCTTCACCAAGACAATGAGAGGTACAGACAGGGTCCATGGAGGGGAGGCTGGTTTCCATGATGCGCTAGGCTGTCTCCACAACCCTCTGCAGTTTCTTGCGGTCCTGGGCAGAGCAGTTGCCACACCAAGTTGGTGAGTGTCAAAGGGGACATGCCAAATTTCTTTAACCTCCTGAGGAAGTGGAGGCGCTGGTGAGCTTTCTAGGCCGTGGCATCTACGGGCTTGGACCAGGACAGGTTCTTGGTGATGTTAACTCCAAGGAACTTGAAGCTCTCAACCCTCTCGACCTCATCAGCATTGATGTAGACAGGTGCATGAAGTCCTGAAGTCAATGACCAGCTCTTTTGTTTTGCTGACATTGAGAGAAAGGTTGTTGTCATGACACCATATCACTTAGCTCTCTATCTCCTTCCTATGCATAAGAAACAAGAGCAGCAGTAGATAATAGCCCCTTGAGCCTGCTCCGCCAATTAATACAATCTTGGCTGATCCAGCCTTGGCCTCAACACTACTTTCCTGCTTTCTTCCCAGACCTCTTGATTTTCATCTAGTCCTCCGCCTTGAATATACTCAGATTCAGCCTCCACAGATCCCTGGAGTAGAGAATAACATCCTGAGGAAAGAAATTCTTCCTCATTGCCAACTTAAATAAGTGACCCTTTATTCTGAAACTATGGCCCAAATCATAATTCCCCCACTTGGGAAAACATCATCTCAGCATCCTCCCTGTTAATCCTCCTCAGAATTTTACATTTTACAGTAAGATCACCTCGCATTCTTCTATATTCCAGTGAGCTGAGGCCAAACTTGCTCAAGATTTTATCACTTGGCAGCCTGTTTGTTCCGGGAATGAGCCTAGTGAACCTAGTGAACCTTCTCTGCCTCCAATTCAAGCACATTGTTCCTTAAACGTAGAGACGTAAACCATACATGGTGCAGGTACAGTCTCATAAAAGCCCTGTAAAGCTGCATCAAGACTTCCCTACTTTTATACTCCATACACCTTGCCAGCATTCTATAACTTTCTATACTTCCATGCTATTGTTTTTGTGTTTCATGCACTAAGACCCCCAAATCCCTCTGTGCCACAACATTTTGTAGTCTTGCTAAGTTTAATAATAATCTGCTATGACATTTTCCTTTCAAGGTGGATAATATCATGTTTTACCACATTATACTCCACCTGCCAAATTCTCATCCATTCGTTTAACCTATCTATACACCTCTACAGAGTCTTTGTTTTTCCCTCACAATTTGTTCACCCATTGTAAGGAAAGAGTTAAGTTATCCAGAAGTCATTTCTGATTCCTCCTTAGTATGTGCAGTAGTGTGTAACACAAATGGTGGTTGTAAGACAAAATGGTGTCAGTTTGGAATGTGGCAATACCTTGAAGATGTGAATGGACGGACATCCTTGAGATTAGATACTGGTGAAGAATGTTTCTTTTCCTTGCAGACCTGCTGTTTCTGTTTCTAAGTTATGTGCCTAGGCCGAAGGTTGGGAGAGATAAGGAGGTACAGGCTGGTACCACGAGGGGATGGAAAAGTACTGCGGTAAAAGTTATGCTAGGTTTTTGAAGAGTATAAAACGGGGCAACTTCTTGGTGCAAATCGGAATCTTCCGTTAGGCTGGGTCGCGATCTGTGCCAACTGGCAGAGAGAAGGGTGCATGAAAGGCTGTCGGACACCTGAGGTTCCTTCTGGCATTATAGAAATCCATTCATTGATTGGTTGATAAGTATTGTTTCTTTTTTCCTTTTTTTTTATAGTGGTTAGTGAGTCGTCTAAGTACAATCCTAAACAAGCGATTTTATATAACCTTTAACACGTGTATAGCGTCTCCTTTGTTTGCAAATACCTCTTGCTGCTGAATCAGGAAAGAACAAGGAACAAATATTAAAAATATTTTCATTACACCCATCTACCTTTGTATTATCAGCAACTCTACCTACAGTCAACTCTTTTCCCTCTTTTGTCATTAATATGTATTGTAAATAGTTGACGCCATCTCAGGGTTCAGTCTGGTAAACCTTTGCTGAATGCCCTCCATTGTAAGAATATCCTTCCTTAGATAGGGAGGCCAAAACTGCACACAATATTCAAGGTGTGTTCTTATCAAAGCCTTGTACAATCTTGGCATGTATTTCATTGACCCGACTCTTATGAGTGACAAGCTATCTTCATCTCTCCTGCATTCTCTCTCTCCTCCTCCATGGCAGCCACAGTGTGTGTACTTTGACATCCTTCTGTGCAGTAAAATATTGGAAGATGCAAGAAGTTGGGTGAGGTCTTGTCAGGATTTGCACAGGTCCTGTTTTATTGCTTATTCTGGGTGTAAAACATCCTAATGCTGTTTCAAGTTGGATTTTGGCCCATTTTGTGATTTTTCTTTTTCTTTGCAGGAACCTGACTGGGCATCAGCACTTAATCTAGCCATTTCTTAGCACAGCAGAAATAGGTGCAGTCCAATTTCTGAGTAATAAATCCTTTAATGCCTCTACTTCAGACATTTCATCATCAAAAAATGTGCTAATCCATTACTGATCCATAGATATTAACATTGAAATTGTTCTTTACTATTTCAGTGTAAAAAAAATTCTTTAGTATAATACAATCTCAACAATTCCATTGATTGTATTCCACAATACAATCAAATGAGCCTCTCTTTTACACTTCATGATATTTCCAGGCTGTCACATCCATATGAGTATTAACTGCATTAGAAGAGGTGTACCCTGTTAGTATTTATTCTAGAAAGAAGAATGAAACAAATAACTTGTTCATTTGTTTGTTAGAATGTGGCTCAATTTAGGAGCTGCATCATGAATAATGCTAACATTAGTAACTACTTTGAAATTCCCTCACTGTCCAGAGACCTAATATGTATTTTCACAGACAAGATTTGAGAAATTGTTTGACAATGGGACCATGGCTACTGCTGGCAAAATCCAATTAACTTGTTAAAGAGAGCTGGTCTCCTTTTATATTCATATTAAAGGTTATTTTATATTTGTGATTTGTTCAGCTCAATGCTAAACCTTGAAGTTATATCTGTGAGTTCCTTTGAACGTTATTTGGTTGATCCTTCAAAGCTTATTAATTTGACGACTTTGTGATTTCCTTCAGTCTAATGTTTGGATTTAACCGATTTAAAAATGATAGATTAGCAACTGCAGTGTATGATTCTGTAACTCTAATTCAGTGCACACAAAACAATTTATTATCTTAGGCTTTGCTCCAATTTGAATTTTTGTTTATTTATTTAAGGGATGTGGGCTTTGAGGTCTGAGCCAGCATTTAATTGCCATCCATAGTTGACCCTGAGAAGAATGGACCAATTTATGTGTGTTCAAAGCACTTATTGACATCTAACAACAAATTATGACCGATTAGTTAGTACTATTGAATGGAGAGCAATGGGACTCCAAAACCAAATTTCAGAAGAATTCAAAGCCCGAATGTTATTACACCAGGCAAACAACAGAGGACAAATTTCCACACTGCTTCTCTTGGTCCATGAATAAACAGGCACAAAGTTAGTGAATGTTGAAACATCACAACATAAAGCAGATTACTGATCAGCAATTTTGCTCCCTTCTTGATGTTGCACAAGAAATTGAAACTTTGAAGAATTAGCATCATTACTCACAAACTCTCTATATATATTTCTTCACTTTCTTCATGACTTTTTCAAACAAGAACAACTTAGTTTTACTTAAGACGAATAACTTGACATCTTGTACATGTAAGCGTCAGAGGACTCTCTCTATATATATATATATTTCTGCACTGTTTCTTCATGACTTTTTCAAACAAGAACAACTTAATTTTACTTAAGATGAATAACTTGACATATTGTACATGTAAGCGTCAGAGATCCTTGGGAGCAGTTTTAACTTTGATGCCCTCCCCAGCCCACCCATCTCCCTCCTGTTTATTATGGTGTTGAGAAGAGTACTGGGACTGATCTCTGGCAGTCCCAATATTGTTCTAAACAGGTCAATAAACAGGGTAGTAGGACTTCCTCTTTTAAGTAAAGATGGATGACGCTGCCATATTAATGATAGAACTTAGGATTGTACCAATAGTAGAAATGACTTTCCATCTTCCTTTTCGTGGCATGTGAAATGAAACAACTTTTTTGAATTATAATTTCTATCAAATGAATTATTTCCAGTTCTCTTGGATTTCCTCCAGCAATTTTGTGTTGCTGCAAATGACATCATTCAAAATGCAATTAAACAAACCCTTACCTTAGTAACTGGGTCTAATGCAGATTGCATGAAGAGTGGGCTTGTTTTGCCCTTAAGATCATTGCAACTCTATTAAATCTTGCAAATTTCTTTGGAAACAGGTCACAAAGGTTTGATGCAAAGAGTTCCTTTCAAAACAAAACAGCTGAAACCTTATTGCTTAACCAGCTCTTAAAATTAATCGCACATAGAAGTGCAGATTTGTGAATTGTCAGCCACTTTGTTTTTAAGTAATGAATGCTTTTGTTCCTTTAAGTTGTGATTTTCATTATTTCATAAGTATTTTTAATTAACTTGTCTGGGGTTCTTTATAACACTGTTCTCATGGAGACAGGTACTCTTTTGGAGTGCCAAGAAATTGAAGACTATGAACAAAATGCTGGTAAATAGGATTAGTATATATGGGTACCTGATGGTTGGCATAGACATAGTGGGTCAAAGGGCCTGTTTCTATGCTTATATGACTCTACAACTCTTGCAGAGGATACAGAACCTTTGCTCAACCACACCCACTGACATTTAGTAGTTACACCGAGAAGCCAGAAATGGCTTTCTTGCATAACAATTGTTTTACAACCAAGTGGTTTGTTAGACCCTTTCATAGGACATTAAAATCAATCATTTGCAGTCCAGGTGTTGTGTTCATAGTGGAAAATTAGTGAACCACAGTTGCACTTTTATGATAATCTAAAAGCTTTCAACGTAATTTCTCTTCCCAGATTTCAACAAACAAACTCTATACCTTATTGGATTCTAGTTCATGACTTTGATTTGATCTCACAATTTTTCAGTAGCTTAACCAGCTAGCTGGTCCTGGTATCTAATAGCCAATCATTATGTCTGTTTAACAGTCACAGATCCCACCATTAGAATTCACAGTGTGCAGAGTATCCTTCTTACTCAATTTAGATTTAAAAGGGACTTGAGGGGCAACTTTTTCACACAGACGATGGTAAGTATGTGGATCGAGCTGACAGAGGAAGTGGTTGAGTTGGATACAATTACAACATAGAAGAGAAATTTGGACAGGTATATGGATAGAACAGGTTTGGAGGGATATGGGCCAAACACAGGCAAATGGGACTAGCTCAGGTAGGCAACTTGGTTGGCATGGACAAATTCAGCTGAAGGGCCTGTTTCGGTGCTGTGTAACTCTGACTCTGTGATTCTAAATTAAATGGCTGTGTGATAAACCACTGAGTTCCATGGAGATCTCATGAAGTGACTTAACTCTTGCAACAGACCTAAGACAAGGAGCACTGCAGTCTAACACTTAAGAACTGGCTTGTTTCTAACATGAGCCCAACAATTGATTGTAGCACTAGGAATGCCTGAATTACAGGTGATCATCATAGCTGGTCGAGATTGACGGCATCAAAGGGTAACTCACCTGCTGTCAGCTTGGCTGTTTGTTCAAATTTGTTTTTCAGAATGTGGACATCACTGGTGAGGCCAGCATTTATTGCCCATCCCTGATGCCCCTGAACAGAATGGCTTGGTAGACCATTTCACTCAACAACATTTCTTGTGGTCTGGAGTTACACATAGGTCTAAATGGTGAGGACCATGGATTTCTCCCTTCAGGAAATGACAACATTCCAGTAATTTTGCCATCATCATTACCAAATCAAGCTTTTGTTTTAAAGATCCAGGTTATTAACTGAATTTAAAATCCACTTGTACCATGGTTGGATTTGAACTCTAGTCTCTGCAAAGTTAGTCAAGTCCTGTGCATTAGTGGTCCAGTGCCTTGCCATCCCCTCACCATCAGCTGGATTTCTCTGTGTTGAAATCTCACTCCAGAACCTGAGCATCAAGACATGGTTGGCGCATGATTGCATAACTAAATGCCAAGGCATTGACTTCTCCTTCAGGTGGAAGGAAGAGATTCACCGTATTATTCTGAAGCAGTGTAGGAGGGTTTTCTTGGTACCTTGGCCAATGTTTTTGTCCCACAAATCAGTATTTCTAAAATAGATTATCTTATCGCATTGCAGGATGTGAGACCAATAAAATCTGAAAATATTAGAATTACATAACAGGTCAGGCAGCATCTGTTGAGAGGGAGAACTGAGTTAACATTACAGGTCGATAATCTTTCCTCAGAATTGGCTATTCTGACAGTAACTGGAGAGGAAGGTTATCTGAACTTGTTGAATTCATTGTTAAGCCTGAGGCCTGTAATGTGCCGAGTCTCTTAGTGTGTGGAGATATGCTGCCTTTGAAGTAATTACACTTCAGAAAGGATGTAATTAGCTTTAAAACTGAAAAGGATGTAAAACTAGGTACAGAAATCCAAGCAGCTAAATTAAAAAATTCACAATCAATTGGCAAATGTGGGATAATTGCATCATCAATGAAATGATCTTAAAGTGTACCCCATTTCAATTCATTTCATGCTGAATAAAAATGTGACATCATTTTTCTCAAATTTTCTGCCACAATATTTGATATTCTTGATTTGAGATATTTTGACTGTTTTGGTAAAGTAAATATAATGCCCCTTTTAAAATAGGTGGACTCATTCGTATGCTTCTGTCACGTGCATTCATTTCTGGCTTAGATATTTAAATTGGTGTGTAAGTTTAATGGCCTTTTCCATAAATCTTGCTAATATTTTCTTCAGATTGAAACCTCTAGATTTCTGTCTCAACTGAACAATAGCTTCTGAAGATCAGCCAGGTGAATGAATGTCAGAGGCAGATGCTAGACATCAGAGACAGTCAACTGAGGTAGAGATTCTGGAATGGATATAATCATTTAGAGAGAGTACAATGATTAGCTGTCATTTAGTTGATGACCAGAACAGCATTTCTGTTCATTACATGCTATGTGCTTTGAACAATCATGCAGTAAATATATTCCTCATTGTGTTACAGAATTCAATAGCAAAGAAATAGCTGCGAGAGAGATGTGCAGTGATTAGTCCAGTAATGATTTTTAGCTCACATTCCAGGATATTTATGATTACATCAAATGCTGCAATTGTCATTTCATTTGTAGTTCAGTGAAAAATTGAAGGCTTTAAACAAAACATGGGTTTAATGATATTCTGGAATAAGATATCTTTATTAGTCACATGTACATCGAAACACAGTGAAATACATCTTTTGCGTAGTGTGTTCTGGGGGAAGCCCCCAAGTGTTGCCAATCTTCCATCACCAACATAGCATGCCCACAACTTCCTAACCTGTACGTCTTTGGAATGTGGGTGGAAACTGGAGCACCCGGAGGAAACCCACGCAGTCACAGGGAAAACGTACAAACAGTGGCTGGAATTGAACCTGGGTCGCTGGCGCTGTAATAGCGTTATGTTGACTGCTACACTATCGTGCCTATCCTACATCAGGGCATCAGGGCTAAAATGCTTTGTATTTAACTATGGAAAGCATAGTTAGACCAAAAACTGTGCACCCTTGCTCAGATATTGCCTAAGAGAAGAGCACCTAAAATGTACTGATCTTGCCCAGTCTTCCCCAACTTCCTGGCCTATGCTGTTTGAATGGGTTGAGATGTCCCAATTACAGTTACAGTCCCAGATACAGTTACAAAGGTTAAAAGACTTTTAGACAGGTGCATGGATAGAAAAGGTTTAGAGGGATATGGGCCAAACGTCGGAAAATGCGACTAGCTCAGGTTGGCAACTTAGTTGGCATGGACAAGTTGGGCCAAAGGGCCTGTTTCCATTCTGTATGGCTCTCTTACTCTTAGGAAATACAGAATTAACTTCTCTGTGCATGCCTGTGCCTGGATAGCCAACAAGTGAAGCAACCACAATCAGAGGATAGAAACTTGGAATGCCTAGTGGTTTATTCTGGCTCTAATCCTATTGAGATGTGCAGTGTTAAAGTAGATTGAGGTGTTGTGATTGAATAGTACAAGGTAAAACAATAACGGAATGGAGAATAAAGTGTTACAGTTACAGAGAAAGTGCAGTGCAGGTAGACAATAAGGTGCAAAGTCATAACAAGGTAGATTGTGAGGTCAAGAGTCCATCTCAAAGCCTTGATCTTTCTACCTCTGGGGATTGTTTATTTGTGTTTACTCTATCCATATCCTTCATAGCCTTTATCACATCTCCCCATGGCCTTCTATGCTTCAGGGAGAACATCCCCAGTTTCTCCGGTCTCTCCACAGAAAAAGTCTGGTCTTTGTGGGCTTACCTATTTTGATAGCTCAAACTTCAGCTGACATCCTTCAACTCACTAGGTTTTGTCTTTCCTACACCTTTCCACCTCTCTTTCACCACACATTCAATTGTAAAATAGAGTCGAAAGGGGATACATGAACAAAATGTTTGGGTGGTATATGTGTCTAGTTCTTGAAACCGGCAAGATGGCTGAGAAAGTAGTGAAAAGATCATAAGGGGTAATGGGTTTTATAAATAGAGTACAAAATCCAAAAAGTCATGATGAACTTGTACAAAGCACTAATTCACCACAACAGGAGTATTGTGCCCTGTTCTGGACACCACGCTTTATAAAAGATGTGAAGTCTTTGGAGACGGTGTAGAAGAGACTTACCAAAAATATTCTGGAAATGAGAGACCTTTAATGATGTGGATAGACTGGAGCAGCTGGGGATATTCTCCTTGGAACAGAGAAGGCTGTGGAGAGTTGTGATAAAGGTCATGAAGGATTATGGATAGAGTATACAGAAATAAACTATTCCCATAGGTGGAGGGATCAAGATTAGGCATCATAGAATGAAAGGAATGGGCAAAAGAACCAAAAGTAATGTAAAAGATATTTTTATGTTGTGAGTAGGGTGTGAACTTCACTGGCAGAGATAGTGGTGGAGGTAGATTAATAGTAGAATTCAAGGGGGGAGCTGGAAAAGTATCTGAATGGAAAGGATTTTCAGGGCCCAGGGGAGAGAACTGGGAGTAGGACCAGCTGGATTTTTCTGCAAAGAGCTGGTCCTGACTTGACAGGTTGAATGGCCTCCTTCTGTGCTGTAACCATTCAGTCATTATGATTCTGTGAAGTCATTCCTTATGTTACGTACTAGGTTACTATTGGTGAATGTCCCTTTAAGATAGAGCATAGTGGTGTGTGTGTGTGTGTGTGTGTGTTTGTGTGTGTGTGTGTGTGTTGGCGTGGTTACGTCAACAGAAGATAAAGGACGTAATGACGTTTTTGAAGCAGTCAGTCGGAATCAGTCAGAGGAGAGAGAGAGAGAGAGAGAGATCAGCCTGCTAGTCTCTATCGATGGATGAAAAACAGTAACTGTGTCTGTCACTACAATCCACGTGTGGATTTTTGGAGTAATCCAGTGGAGTCCACTTTGTTGTTAACCTGTAGAGGGAAATAGGTATTTGTGTGGACGGCCACGTCTCGGATGCCTTTCGGGGTGGCAGGTACTTCGGAACAAAGCAGTGGAGTTCACCTTGTTGTTGACCTGTAGAAAGAATCAGGTATTTGTGTGGACGGCCACGATTCGAGAACCTTTCGGGGTGAGGAAGATGCAGTGGAGTGGTCACTGCTGAGCAAACACTGAGGTGTCGTATGGGTTCCAAAGTGGAACATTTGGATTCTGTAATTACTCACTATTTTCTCTCTACGTTTTGTCTTCAGTCAACGGTGGTTGTTGAAGAAGCCTTTGCTCACGGTTCACCTTATGGCTTGCTGAACTGAACTTTAAGAACCATTCCTGGACTTGGAGTTTGGGAGTTTGCCACACACACATTACGAGTTTAGCTTTTGGGGTTAATGTTTAAGATTTAACATTTTTACTTCTAACATTCTAACATTTTTACTTTTATTTTTCTTATTATCATAAATAGTTATTAATAAAGTAGTTTTTAACATACATGACTCGGTGTGTTTCTTTTGTTGCTGGTTTGTAACACTTAAAACTGACCTCTTTGACCAAGTTGCACATAATACCATCTGTTTGTGGAGCTGGTTGTCAAATTTTGTTTGAGAATCCTCCTGTGAATTATTACCGTAAAGCTTTATGGGAATGCCTTTTGCTGTTGTTGTGTTAATAATGTAGGATGTGGTCCATACTGAAGGATCAACATTATCCCTGTCGATTTATTGGCTGTTGATACAGAATGGATAGTTACGTGGCTTTACTTTATGGCAATTTACTTTTAATTCCATCAGTGAGCAAATGTTCTAATCTTCCTTAATATTTTACTCTCTGTTCTTGCAAAGATTTTCTGGGAAGTATTTATCATCCTTTGGTGTTCTTCAGTTTTTAAATCTAATCAGCTGATTTGTTTTGTTTCCTACAGACTTAACTCTATTGATGTCAAGTACCAGATCTGGAAGTTGGGAGTAGTATTTACGGACAATGTAAGTAATAATTGGAAGATAGAAGCTAAACTTTTTCTGAGCAAAATATTTTCAGAAATACAAGGATAATGTTCAGGTTTAAGAAGTTTCATTATAAGATAATGACTGCTTAAAGGTTTCTGCTGTGCTATCTTTGTGTGTGTGTCTGTGCATGCCTATGTGTGTGTATCTTTTCACAGTTATATTTTCACTTTGACTTTGACAGTTTCACTTCATTCGAGAGCTTGCAACGACCAGGAACCATGTCCAGCATCAATGGTGTTCTCCTGAGGCAATTCTTCAGGGGGTGCTTTAAACATTATTGGGGACGATAGAAGCCTGTTAGATACATGAGTGCATGATGTGAAAGCTTGTAATGAGATTTAATGCTGCTTTTCTTGATGTCTAAAAGCCACACATGGATACTCTGTTTCGAACTGTTGGATGTGTCTTAGTCCATCCCATTTGGTAGGCTAGGCGACCCAATGGGGATATGATGATGAGACTTGGTATCCACAACAACTGTGGAGGACTGAATTGTACTTGTCTTTCTCTACTCCTATCATGCCAAAAACACCTTTATAGAGGTTCATCTCCTTTCTAACTCGGGCAGGGAAGTCTCCGAGAAGGATAAATTAGTTTCCTGTTGGGATTCTGGCCAGGGAAAGTTTAACATCAGCAGCTTACAGAAGCAGAATTCGTGGCTCAAATGAAACAAGAGTGCATCTATATCACCCAAAATAGCCTATCTGGGGCTCAGAATCAACAAGACTGGAAGACTGGAAGTCTGAGAAAAGATGGCGGCTGTTTTGGATGCATGATAGTGCACTAATGTTGTTAATTTTGCTCCTTCCTTGGGCTATTTCAGTGTTTTTTGGTTTCTACTGAGTTTGACCACCACATTGAGTCTCTTTCACAAGTTATTATACAAGTGGATGCCCTGGGTGAAGTGTATTAAGGAGCAGATAAACTTTATCAGCTTAGTAATGATCCATTATGATTAGCAGAAACCTGCAAATCATAATGCACCAGGAAAGGTACCAGCTGTAGACGAGGTACGGTCTTTACCCATGTAATAGAATCAGACCATGAGCTAACAATTGTGCAGCTTCCTGCACCTTCCCCTCCAGTGAGGAAAAGTCTGGGCAAATTGAAAAAGAGGCTCTGGCCAGTAATCTTTGGTTTACTTGGGCAGAAGTTCCTGGCTAGCAGGTTTTTCACACTGATCATGGACCACAAATTTATGGTAGCAATTTATGGATGCAAGTCAGCCATTCTCCCAATGACAGCTACACCACTGCACCGATGACCATCCTGCTGTTACACCTGGACTGGACTACACATTGAAGTGGATTGCTAAAGCAATGTGCTATCACAGCTAGTTTATGAGAAGGTGACAACTAATTTAGAACCACACACACAAATTGCTGGAGGAACTCAACAGGTCAGGCAGCATCTATGGAGGGAAACGAACAGTCGAAATTTCTGGCCGAGACCCTTCATCAAGACACTGATGAAGTCCTCAGCCCAGAACGTCGACTGTTCATTTCCCTCCATAGATACTGCCTGACCTGCTGAGTTCCTCCAGCATTTTGTGTGTTTTGCTCCAGATTTCCAGCATGTGCAGTCTCTCTTATGTCTCTGATTTGGAACCATGTATTTTTTACTTCCAAGTTGTTGATGACAATTTTCCAGAGACAGCTGAAGAGGTTGCCAGAGGATGTACCCCTGAGGCAGGTGCACAAGTATATTTCGTGAGGGCAGGTGGAATTGGTGATGGGAATGGATGAGGACATTAGACCTCTCTGCAGAACATGAATGAGCTGTCTGTGTGGCAAGGCTACATGAAGTGGGGCTGCAGAGTGGTGATCCTGAAGGTGCTGCAATCATGTGTATTGAAGGATGTTTATGTTCAGCATTTGGGAACGCTCCACAGGAAAGCCAAGGACAGATACTGTGAGCACTGATCTCTGTTGCATTAAAAATCTGATAAAGTCCTGCTCAGTGTGTCTGGACTCCAGGCTAAAGCTGCCCACAACTGCAGTGAAACTGTCCCTTTTAGCAGGTGCACTTTGACTTCTTTCAGCTGGGACTGGACTGTTTCTTCCTGCTGACCGATCACCACTCAGAGTGGTTGGAAATGTTGTCCTTCAGGTTGAACAGCTCTGTAGAATGGCCCATTGAAGCTCTCAGATCAGTGACACTTGGCCTATCCGAGGGACTGGTTTCCAACAATGGGGCAATGGTCTGCACGGTTAAGCAATGAAGCAGCAGTTACTGCATAAGAGGCCCAAGTGGTCCATAAGTCATCAGCTTGCATTGTTTTCACTCATGAACAGGGCCACCCCCACTTCCTCACCACAGGGTATTCCCAGCAGAGATGCTGATGTGTCAACAGTTGTGAACATGCCTGAATTCCATGCAGCCTAATCTGAAATGACAGGTGGGAGAAAAGAGAGGAGTCAGAAGGGACTTTTGTCAAATACCTTCTGAAAATCCAAAGAGCCAACATGTACTTCATTCCCTTCATCTTCCTTCTGTGTTATGTGATCAACTTCACGGGCACCAACATTTTCTTCTCACATTTTAACTTAAACTGAATTTGATTTAACAAACTTCCATGCTGGTGATTGAATTTGCATTCTGTGGAGTCTTTGTCCTCCCCTGTCCTGGAACATAATCATAACATGACCCTGGAATTGTTATGAGCTTGACCTTCACAGCTTACAGGCGCCAGTTTTCTTTCATTGTGATTGTATTGGAACCAAAGCTCGATATCCTGGAACCAGCAATAGTACCAAGCGTTGAGATGGCTAACAATTTTCTAATTCCATCCTCATATAGCTCATGATTTTCTTTTAAAACATAGACTTTTCATTTAGTGGTGAACTTACATAACTGAATATAATGCAAAAAATGTTCATCTTGTGAAATGCATTGTGAATACTCAACAGTAAATCAATGACAATTGGGAGTTTGTTATTAGTTGACATAATTTGCTCTCAGAACACCAAGCACTGTGATTACTGCATGAGGTATTGTTTAATTGCCATTAATTGCTCCCTGGCCATTTAATAGTTGCAAAATCAGTTGAGATTGCTGTGTGTTGAGTGGCAGCATTTGCAAATAAACTTATAAACTGGAAACGTAAACAAAGACTAAGCAAGATAAATCATGTTTAAACTGTTCAATACTCATTTGTTTAAACTGGAGACACAAGCTAGGCAGAGTTTTAAGCAGAATTTCAAGAGTAACTCTATTGACATAACCTCAGAATATCGAGCATTTTCTCAACAGGCAATCAAACAAAGCAGAATTCCAGGTGAGTTTTTTGTACAATTCCCAGTGATAATGTAGTATTCTTTTAGTTTCCTTTCTTTTCTTCTCAATTACAAATCCCATTTACCCACTTGGGAGCCACACAAGTAAATGGGGCTATTTATCTTTACCAAATATGGTAAATGAAAATTGTTGGTTTTCATCAGTTGTCTGGACTTAAGGAACACTTCCTAAAAATTCAAGTACAATTATATAATGTCATACAAGGATATTTTGGCCTTGATTTCTCAGGTGATACTTTAAGTCTCTTACCATAGTTTAAATTAGAAATCATCAAACTCCATTCCATAATTCCAATGGCAGAAGACACAGGCAATTTCCATTCATTGTATACAGGACAATGTTAGAACCCATTGTGGAACTTCTGAAACCTCATCTGATTTTTTTTGGTTCTTTGGATCAACAACAGCAGCTGCTATGTCAAGGGTGTTACCAAAATATCACCAGCACGTCTCCTGTCTGACCAGGGGCCCAAACACCCTCGACCATTGTTATACAACCATCAAAGATGCCTACTGAGCCACCACCCCCCCCCCCCCCCCACACTCACTTTGGTAAATCAGATTACCAGGCTGTGCTCCTTCACCCTGCATACAAACAGAAGCTGAAATGGGAGGATCCAGTACAGAAAGTCGTACAGTGCTGGTCTAAGGAAATAGATGAGCTTCGATGCGACTGCTTTGAGTTGATAGACTGATCCATGTTCAAAGACTCAGCTGCCACCCTAGGTGAGTATGTTACCATCATCACAGACTTTATCAGCAAGTGTGTTGAGGACCATATACCGAAGAGGACAATTCACTTTAAGTAGGAAACCATAGATGAACTGGGAGATCCACTACCTACTGAAGTCTAGGACTACAGCATTCAAATCAGGTGACCCTGACCTTTACAAGAAATTGAGATACAACCTCCATAAAGATACCAAGGGACAATACCAGTCCAAGATTGAGTCCCAGACCAGCCGTTAGTTGTTAGGATTACATGCTATAACAGGCTACAAAATGAAGTCATGCAGCATCGCTGACAACAGCTCATCCCTTCCCGATAAGCTTAACACATTCTATGAACGTTTTGAACAGAAGGGGAGTGGTATGTCACCACCAACCTGACAGCCTCCAATGCACCTCAACCCATAGTCACTGTTGAGGACGTAAGATCAATCTTCCGGAGAGTGAACCCGCAGAAAGCATCTGGCCCAGATGGTGTCCCTGGCCATGTCCTCAGATCCTGTGCAGATCAGCTGGTGAGGGTATTTGCAGACATTTTTAACCTCTCCCTGCTTCGATCTGAGGTTCTCATCTAATTTAAGAAGACAATTATCATCCCGATACTGAAGAAAAGCAAGGTAACATGCCTTAATGACTACCGACCGGTGGCTCTGATATCCACCATCATGAAGTGCTTCAACAGGCTGGTCGTGGCACGCATTAACTCCAGCCTCCCAGACAACCTCGACCCACTGCAATTCGTCTGCCGCCGAAACAGGTCTGCAGCAGATGCCATCTCCCTGACCCTATACTCAGCTCTGGAGCATCTGGACAGTAAAGACACCTGCGTTAGACTATTGTTTATTGACTACAGCTCTGCCTTCAATACTATAATTTCAAGCAAACCCATCACCAAATTACGAGACCTGGAACTCAACACCTCCCTTTGCAACTGGATCCTTGACCTCCTGACCAACAGACCACAGTCAGTAAGGATAGGCAGCAGTACCACCGGCATGATTATTCTCAACACTGGTGCCCCACAAGGCTGCGTTGTCAGCCCCCTTCTCTACACTCATGACTGTGTGGCCAGATTCTGCTCGACCTCCACCCACAAGTTTGCAGATGAGACCACCATAGTGGGCTGGATCTCAAATAACATTGAGTCAGAGTACAGGAAGGAGATAGAGAGCTTAGTGACATGGTGTCATGACAATAACCTTTCCCTCCATGTCAGCAAAACAAAAGAGCTGGTCGTCATTGACTTCAGGAAAGGGGGGGTGGGGAGGGGAGCACAGTGCACATGCAACAGTCTACATCAACGGTGCTGAGGTCGAGAGGGTTGAGAGCTTCAAGTTCCTAGGAGTGAACATAACCAATAGCCTGTCCTGGTCTAAGCATGTTGACATCATGGCCAAGAAAGCGCACCAGTGCCTCCAATTCCTCAGGAGGCTAAAGAAATTTGACATGTCCCCTTTGACCCTCGCCAATTTTTAATCGATGCATTATAGAAAACATCCTATCTGGATGAATCAGGGCTTGGTATGGCAACTGCTCTGCCTGTGACCGCAAGAAACTGCAGAGAGTTGTGGACACAGCTCAGCACATGACGGACACCAGCCTTTGCTCCACAGACTCTGTCTACACTTCTCGCTGCCTCGATAAAGCAGCTAATATAATCAAAGACCCCACCCACCCTGGACATTCTCTCTTCTCCCCCCCCCCCCCCCCCCCCCCCTTCAGGCAGGAGATACGAAAGCCTGGAAGCATGTACCACCAGACTCAGGGACATCTTCTATCCTGTTGTTATAAGACTATTGAGCGGTTCCCTAGTACCATAAAATGGACTCTTGAGCTCACAATCTACCTCGTCATGACCTTATTGTCTGCCTGCACTGCACTTTCTCTGTAACTGTAACACTTTATTCTCCATTCTGTTATTGTTGTACCTTGTACTACCTCAATACACTGTAGTGAATTGATCTGTATGAATGATATGCAAGACAGGTTTTTCACTGTACCTCAGTACATGTGACAATAATAAACCTATTCCAATATGTGGAATTGGGTTGGGAATGGCTGCTATGGTATTTTAAGATCTTACTTGTACACCATCTGCCTTCGGTTGTTGTAAATTGAGTTTATGCCAAGGATTTTCTTTAATTTATTCATTTTCCTGGGATTTGGACGTTGTCAAGGCACTTGAGAAGGTGGGAATTAGCCACTGCCTTGAATCGCTGCAGTCCAGGTGAAAAGACAAAATTACAAATTTGTAAGACAACTTCATCAGCAGGCAAGTTAATCAGCATCTTTAAAGAACAGAAAATTGGTGCTGCCGAAGGTTTTCAGGTAGAATATTAATATTTGTTCTGTTTTCAGATATCTGTGGGTATAACCAGAATTCTATTGCATTCAGTAAAACTTTACCTCTTGTTGGCAATGTATTTCTGCTGTTGTCTGTTTGTAATTTCTATTTCTCTTTGTTTGCAGTCCTTCTTGTACCTTGCCTGGTACATGACCATGTCAGTTCTGGGACATTATAACAACTTTTTCTTTGCTGCCCATCTGCTGGATATTGCAATGGGATTTAAAACTTTGCGGACTATCCTCTCCTCAGTCACGCATAATGGAAAACAGGTACCAAAACATGGGCATATGGGTTTTTATATTTAAATTCACCATAGGAAGTTAATAGAAGAATGCAAAATCCATTAATATCACGAGAAAGGTCTTTCCAGGTAGTTCTTCAAACTTAAAATGTAAAGTATCAGATCTACATGTTCTAATTTAAGTGCATGCATTCTATAAATTAAACAATGAGCCAGATGAATTAACATTAAATGTAGAATCATATGGTATGGAAACAGCCATTTAGCCCTTGCTAACTGTCAGGCAGTGGTTTATACTAATCCTATACTAATCCCCACATTCCCATCGACTTTCTCCAGATTCTAGAACATTACAGCACAGTACAGGCCCTTCGGCCCACAATGTTGTGCCAACATTTTATCCTGCTCTAACATCTATCTAGACCTTCCCTTCCACATAGCCCTCCATTTCTCGATCATTCATGTGTCTATCTAAGAGTCTCTTAAATGTCCCTAATGTATCTGCCCCCACAACCTCTGCTGGCAATGCGTAACGCGCATCCACCACTCTCTGTGTGAAAAAACCTACCTCTGACATCCCCCTTAAATCTTTCTCCATTCACCTTAAAATTATGCTCCCTCGTGTTAGCCATTTTCACACTGGGAAAAGGTCTCAGACTGTCCACTCGATCTATGTCTCTTATCATCTTGTACACCTCTATCAAGTCACCTCTCATCCTCCTTCTCTCCAAAGAGAAAAGCCCTAGCTCACTCAACCTATCCTCATAAGACATGCTCTCCAATCCAGGCAGCATCCTGGTAAATCTCCTCTGCACCCTCTCTAAATCTTCCACATCCTTCCTATAATGAGGCGACCAGAAATGAACACAATACTCCAAGTGTGGTCTAACCAGAGTTCTATAGAGTCGCAACATTACCTCGCAGCTCTTGAACTCAATACCCTGACTAATGAAGGCCAACACACCATGTGCCTTCCGAACAACCCTATCGACCTGCGCAGCAACCTTGAGGGGTCTATGAATGTCAACCCCAAGATCCCTCTGTTCCTCCACACTGCTAAGAGTCCTGCCATTAACCATGTATTCTGCCTTCAAATTCGATCTCCCGAAGTGTATCACTTTACACTTTTCCCAGTTAAACTCCATCTGTCACTTCTCAGCCCAGGTCTGCATTCTATCAATATCCTGTTGTAATTTTCAACAACTTTCTACACTATCCACAACACCACCAACCTTTGTATCATCAGCAAACTTACTAACCCACCCTTCCATATTGTATCACTCACCTACACATTACGGGCAAGGTACAGTGACCAATTAACCAAACCAAGCGTTTTTGGGATGTAGAGGAAACTGGAGCACATCACGCAGTAAGAGGGAGAATATGCAAATACCACTCAAAAATCACCGGAGGTCAGGATTGAACCTGGGTCACTGCAGCTGTACAGCAGCAGCTCTGTTTGCTACACTACTATAGCATTCCTTAAATATGGCCAAAAGAACTGGGGACACGGGAAATGAATGAACGAAAGATGAAACAATAACGGAAAAGACCTTTCCTAAATTTGTCTTTTTAAGATGTCTGAAAAACAAGCCACTGCAAACACGTCTTACAATTTTTCATGATATATGATCATTAATTATTTAATAATGACCTGACATTTTTAACCTCTCCTTACTCCTGTGCAGCTGGTTTTAACTGTGGGCTTACTGGCCGTTGTGGTGTACCTGTACACCGTGGTTGCTTTTAATTTCTTCCGCAAATTCTACAACAAAAGTGAAGATGGAGACACACCAGATATGAAATGTGATGATATGCTGACAGTAAGTGGCATACTGTTTGTGACTGAGTTCACTTGTCTCGTCTGACTAATTTGTGTCTGATTTCACTCTTAAACCTGACAAAAGAACATAGGGAATAGGGGAGGGAGTAGGCCGCTCAAGTCTGATCTTCTGTTCAATAAGATTGTGGCTGATCTGATCTGGGCCTCAACTCACATATCTACCTGTTTCTTGTTACTCTTGACTTCCTGAGTCCAAAAATCTGACTATCTAAGCCTTCAATGTGTCAGCCCCCACAGCTCTCTCTGGAGTGTAGAATTCCACAGATCCATGGCCCAATGAGAGAAGACATTCTTCATGAGTCTGGTTTAAATGGGGAACCCCCAATTTTGAAACCTTGCCCCCTTGTTTGCGATTTCCCCTATGAGGAGAAAAATCCTCTTCTATGTTAGCAACCCCCACAGTCTGGTAATATGTTTCAACAGAACCACTTCTCATTCTTCTCAACCCCGAGGAACATCGGCTCAAACTGCTTAAATTCTCATCAGACAACTCCTTCCTCTCAGGAATCATCACAAAGAACCTTCTCTGATCTGCCTCCAATGCAAATTTATCTGCCTTTAATTTGTAATTCCTATGAATCAGAAAAAAGAAACAGCATTACAATTGGGCTGATTCTAAGAAGGATTCAGAATGAACAAGTTAGTTTTCAATAAAGATGAACTGGGGGAGGTGTCGTCCCGAAATCAATTTTCCCTTTCCGTCCGCTGTAAGTAACACAGTGCCACAAGGTCGATTCGAACAAATACCTTTATTAACAGTGCACCGCTAGGAGAATTCTCTTCAGCACTCACTAAGAGTCGCTTCCCGAGTTCTCCCCGAACAAAGGGCAGACAGACATTTATACAGGAATTGTCACGCACATCCCATGCAAACGGCGCCGCGAGTTTCGGTCAAGCTATAGAGATCCCGAGACAGCTATCACACATTTTGTCTTAGTATAATTGAGTTATAATCAAGGCTTTCAAAGGCAGGTATCACCCTTCATTGTTCAGACCAAGTCTTCACCTCAATGTTAATTACACTCAGTATCACCACCGTCTGACATATCGGAATGGTTCGTTACCCGAAACAAAGGCAGTTAACATACTTAACATTCCAACCTAACTAGTGGGTCAGCAGCTTGCTAGTCCTTGCTAGAGAAATATAAATGCATATATATATATTTTGTTTGCCAGTTATAGGTATGGTTGCAATTCTTAACCCTTCACTTCCTCAGAGGGATGGGTTGAACAAAGGAATATCTTTGATAAGATGTGACCAAATGTGTTATTGTAGTGGTTAGAATCAGATAATGTTTCTCTATGATTGTGTTATGTAATTGTCATTCCATTTCCAATTACCCAAAAGATATCCCATATCCCCCAACAATTTTTATGGAGTACCTATAATGTGTGTAGACCTATCTGTGAGTTGTTACTTATGTGTGTAGACCTGTCTGTGAGTTGAGTTTATGCTACTTCTTTAGGCTTTCCTTAATCTTTCCACTGAGTTTTAAGTGGGTAGGAAAACCTCCATGGAAATCCACCTCAACGTTACATTTCGTGGCTTATCCACACTGCAACTAGCTTTTAGGGACATGTAACTGAAAAGCAATTCATTTTCTCCAACACAGCACATAATAATTTGACCAAAGAAAGTGGGGGAAATGTCTGCAAGTATTTTGAAAATGGCTTCATAGAATCATTGAAATTTACAGAAAGAGACCACTGTGTCTAAGTCACCTCACTGTTAAAAAAATGTATGAATCTTTAGGTTGTGAATTTCCTGTGACAATTTTGTTTGAAATGAAGTGATAGTTTATCATTTTTAGTGGAAAGAAATGACAAATGATTTAGAGATCTTCTGAAGTTGTCACAATATAACCCTGACTGAGCTGTGATTTTTGTTGCAGTGTTATATGTTCCACATGTATGTGGGCGTTCGTGCTGGTGGAGGTATTGGCGATGAGATTGAAGATCCTGCTGGGGATGAATATGAAATCTATCGAATTATTTTTGACATCACCTTCTTTTTCTTTGTAATTGTCATCCTGTTGGCCATCATTCAAGGTATGACATTCTGTGTTGGAGCATTTTATGACTGATTAGTGGTGTTCACAATCTTATGACTGTTTTTCATCCATATAAATATTTCTCTTAATATAAGCTTACAGAACATAGAATAGTACAGGACCAGGCCCTATGGTCCATGATGTCTGTGTTGACCATGATGCCAACTTAAACTAATCCCATTTGCCTGCACATGCTTTGTATCCCGTTGTCCCTGCCTCTTCATGTGCCTGTCTAAATGCCTCTTAAATGTTGTTACACTTCTTTTCAGTGAAGTCACAACATTTAAGTGTAATAACATCTGCTTCCTTCACCTCCCCTGGTGGCGTATTCCAGGCATCTACCATTCTCTGTGTAAAAAAACTTGCCTTGAAAATCTCCTTAAACTTTCTCCCCCTCACCTTAAAACCAAACCCGCTAGTATTTGACATTTCCATCCTGAGAAAAAAATATCTCTGACTATCTACCCTATCTATACCTCTCATAATTATTTACTTCTACCAGGTCATCCCTCAGCCTTCGATGCTCCAGAGGAAACAGTCCAACCTTGTCCAACCTCTCTTTATAGATAATACTCTCCAATCCAGGCAACATTCTGGTGAACCTCTTTTGCACCTTCTCCGATGTGCAATTTGCACCTTCCCATAATGTGGTGACCAGAACTGCACACAGTACTCCAAATGTGGCTTAACCAAAGTTTTATGCAGATGAAACATGAGTTATGTTATACTCAGTGCCCCAACTGCTGAAGGTGTATGCCATACACCTTCTTTATCACACTATCTACTTTAGTTGCCACTTTCAGGGAGCTATAGGCTTGTACCCAAGATCCCTCTGTACACCAGTGCTCTTAATGGTCCTGCCATTTGCTGTATACTTTCCTCTTACATTTGACCTCCCAAGTTGCAAACCCTCACACTGGATTAAACTCCATCATATTAGAGAAAAGTACAAGCTTTCAAAGTACAGTACTGCTAACGCTGGAAATCTGAAATAAAAAAAACAAAGCATGCTGGAAATATTCAGCACATCAGGCAGCAGTGGATAAAGAAATGGGGTGAACATTTACTAAACTGAAGCATAGCTCTTTTTTTCTCCCCACAGCTGCTGCCTGGCTTCCTGAGTTTTTTTTTCTCTCTATTTAACTTATCTGGAGGGAGCCTTTGGGTCCCTAGAGAGTTTCGAGAGTTAAAATTAGCCCCCAGTGCCTTTGAGCAAAAGAAGAGAAAAATCAGACACAAGACTTGCGACTAGAGATTCCCACTGGAAATTTGGCTGTGTGGGTGACAATCAACAATTGAGCCGGGCTCGGTTTAACTCTCCAACACCCACCCCTGCTTTATTTAAGTATAATGAAACAACAGGGTTTGAGAATAGATGCTATGAAGATGTTTCATCTAGTGGGGGAAAGTGGAACTGAGGCCAAGGATTAAAGGTTGATAATTTAAGACTGAGATGAGGAGGAAATTTGTTTCTCAATGAGTCGCACATTTTTGGATTTTTACCCCTGAGAGCTGTGGGAGCTGAGTGATTAAACCACTTTCAAGCTTGAGATCAATTTTTGCATGAGGGAAATCAGGAATGTAAGACCTTGCTTTGTTTTATTTGGCTTGAACCCAAGAACTACAGAGATAATGCTTCCATCAACAACAGTTAAAGCCAGCACTTCAAACTTTATTTATCAATGAATAACACATAGGTTATTTGCATGAAGAGAATAAGAATACAAAAAAAATGGGAATAACAATGCCCGACATATAAACAAAAATTACAATGGATATTTTAACAAAGATAGCAGTAACTATAATCTCATAAGGCTTTATTCAAGACCAACATCGCACTGTTGTGGCAAAAGCAAATACAGCTTTAAAAAGGTACATGAGATAGTGCTTCAAGAGTTATTTGAAATGCAGATACTGCAACACATGGAAAGCTGCAGTTTAATATACGATCCCAGTTGTGGGCATAATTTGCTCCAGTATTCCTTTTAAATTGTGTCCACCCCATGGATAATTATCACCAGTTAATTATCTCTTTGGACCTCACTTATAAATCTAAACTCTACGCCTGCTACTCCATTGACCCTTCATTTCCTCTAAGTGGTTAACGTGGAAACAGTCAATTTGGTTTCTCGATGGCGTGTGTTGGTACCTTAATAATCTAAAACACCATCTCGCTGTGCTGAGACAAATGAACCCATTCTCATTGAACTGTTTTTAAATAACCTCTTTCTCAGTGTAAATTCAGTGTGAATTTCCAAGTGTTAGTTAACCCCGTGTGTAACTGATTACATTTGCCCACTCACCACTATCCCATTTTCAGGCCACATGCATTACCCAACACGAGCCACTCTTCTGTTTTGAGGTTAATTTACCAAATAATCACGGTGATCTTGACATATCTCTCCTCCTTGGTGCTAATGTGCAGTGAGCGAAGAGATTATCAATTGTTTAAAATAATAATGCTAAAGTAATAATGCTTAAAGTAATAAAATAAAAATATTCATTGGCAAGTGCAAGCCATTACAAGGAGAAGGTTGTGAATGATCTTCTCTTAACTATACTTCCTTTTCTGGGGGGAGTTGAAGGAAATGTGAGGAGAATTAAAAAATGCAATTAATGTAGGAATAATGTAGGATCAGTGTAAGTTGGGTGGTTGATGGTTGGTGTTTCTGGATGGGCAGAAGGATCTGTTTTGGTGCTATATTGCTCAACAACACTGTGACATTTTTTGGATGCATTGTGTGCATCCAGATATCTTTCAATCCACCAGATAATGATCCTAAACTCCATTAACAGAGCAATATTCAGCTCTTCTTTTGAAACATCGGCAATCACACCAAAAACACTTGTTTTTTCCAGGCGTCCTGGAAGAACTTTATTATCCACCACAGTGATGTCATAGCTCATGCAATAATCAATGAAGAGACCAGACTGCAATCAGCTTTGAAGTTTGTGTATGAACAGTGCTTGCAGTCAGTCTCCTCAGCTTCTGTGTGGTTCGCTTCTTTTGAACATTTTGATTTACCGAAGGTCTGCTGGGACATTAAAAATCATCTGTGCACACACTTCCTTCATCAGGCAATGTCCTTTACAAGACTAATTGGGATGGGGCAGGGAAATGGAACTAATGGTGAAATCAAAATCAATCATCACTCTTGAATGATGGAGTAGGAATGAAGGGTCACATGGCCTACTCTATTTCTTACTTTCTCACAATGAAAAGATGCCTTAAAATTGCTTAGTATATCCACATTGTGTATATTTTGTGGAATCTATGCCTTGCAGTAGGTATATTTGTGTGAATGGACCTTTAAGAACTGAGTGTCCCATGTTGTATGATATTTCATGCATTGTTGTCCCAGCTCTGCTACTAGTTGAGAGTCTGACTACCTTTCATAAAGGATGTTTAGTTGGTAGCTCCACCACTGTCATTTACCTCAGTGAGCAGCAACATTGAACAGCCTGTACTCACTACATTTACTGTGGTTGGATGTCCAGAGGCTGAGGGTGTTGGGCATAGATGAATGGGTGGCAGACTCAGTCTGACTTCTGCGGGCAAGGTGGCCACGACAGCGCTTCAATTCTCCACTGTCACTGATCTGAACACTGTCCTGCCATCTTGCTATGGGATCTGAGTGAGTGACCGTGTCGAACTGAAGCACCATCACACCATCACAACCATCATGTGTTCTGTAGCCACGCAGAGATCACTGCCCATTCACCTTTGACCTGAAACGTTCACTCTTGTTTCTCTTCCCACAGATGCCATTTGACCTGCTGAGTATTTCCACCATTTGCTGTTTTTACTTTAGATTTCCAGCACCTGCAATTTTCATTTGCTTGCTAAATTCACAGTCACTTCTCTTCCATGAATGCCGAATCTGGTGAAGATCGACTCTGTTCTCTGGTGGGATTTCTGCCTGTCTCTCTTGCCTTGTTCACTCTCAGTGGTTTCTCTTTCTGTTCTTGAAAAAGGGTCTGACCTGAAACATTGATTCTGTTTCTCCTCCCACAGATGCAGCCTGACCTGCTGAGTATTTCCAACATTTTCTGTTCTTATTTTAGCACTGGCAACTGTTGATTAATCTCTAGGCAATTGCATCATTATAATTTGATACAAACAGAGGAACAATGGAGAGATGCCAAGGTGGTCATGAGATGCAAGCCACTTGGACTACCCCAGGAGAAGGCATAGGCAGCAACGCTTCTACCTGCCTTTGATTCAGCAGTGAAGCAAGTTCCCGTTCATTGCCATTGGGCCTGGTGCCCACCTGTTCCTCTGGCACTGCATTAACTTTATGTTCTGGGGTAAATCTCAGGGACATCAGTAACAGTTGTCATTCCACTGTGCAGAGGTGCATTAAACAAGAGAAAGGTTTGTTGCTTGCAAAATGAATGCATTTTATCTCCTTCATCTTGGATGGTTTGTGAAGGGATGATAGGGCCCTATGATTTAAGGTGGTGGCTGGATTACCACAAATCCAAGGTGTCATGGATTCCATTATCAGTCCTATTATCTCTTCAGTGCAATTACTCTCACTGACTAGAAATGGTTGCGCCCTCAAGGTGGAACTTGTTTGCAGTTTACTACACCACACGTTACAAATCAAAACCCCTGTAGGGACTGACACTAAGCCTTTATTTTACAAAGTGATCTCATTCTTGTTTTTAACTTAGGTCTAATTATTGATGCCTTTGGTGAACTAAGGGACCAGCAGGAGCAAGTTAAAGAAGACATGGAGGTAAGAGCTTCAACACATGGGATAGCAGTGCCAGGAATAAGGTTCTGTGCACCTGACCACAGAGTATGTGTCCTTGTCTCTGGAGACATCTTTGGGTTGAGTTCTTCTAGGCCTCGCGTTCTTTCACCGTAGTGGAAGTTGAAGGTCAGATTCTAAAGATGTCAAAGGAATATTTTCTGAATTTGCACAATTAGTGGTGGAGCTTCACTTCCTACTGCAAATAGTGAAGATCACAGGAGTATGTCTCCATTAAAGCCAGGGTCCTTATGAGTACAGTTCAAGCTAAGAACTCTCTGTAAATGGTGGTAGGTAACAGAGGGTAAAGGGAGAATGATTGGCCCCTAGAGAATGCCGGCTTGTCTGGGCCTTCGGCAAATGTGCAATGAAACACAGAAGTTCTAAACTTACTCATCAATAGTTGACACTATATCCTTCAATGTCCTCTGTAGATCAACTTCCCACGGAGTCCTGTGGCAGAGCTCTGTCTTGCTGAGATTCCCCGCCATTTAGCAGGGAATTTGTGGATTCTGTACCATGTCTGACCTGAGCACTGTTTCCATTGATTTCACTGGTTTGTGCTGCTGAGGGTGGAAAAGCAAGGACATGGTAGATTTGATTTTGACATTCAGAAACAGTTGAAGCCCTTGCTGGCATTGACAGCAAACACTGCTGGATGTGGAGTTTTGTTGGCTAGCAAAGGTTTAAAGGGAGTTTCAGGCATGGGGCTTCTTCGTGGAGTTACTTCAACACCATGTTACCACTCTTGGACACTGGGACACCTCCATCCAGCAAGATGGGCATTCCATATCCAGATCAGTTAAATTCAGGAATTGGGTGACTGCAGTGGGTGAGCCATTATTTCCACTGCCAATAAATTGCTAACATAGGGCATCGGTTGAGGATAAGTGCTGGTGGGAATGTGAGAAGAATTTTTTCTCAAAACATGCAATTAAAGTTTGATTTGCTTCAGCAAAAGTCATGGGGAATGGAAGCAAGTCAAAACATCTTTCAAAGAAACACTACAGGTACAACGAGCCAAGTGGCTTTGCCCTGAGCCCAGAAGTTCCATGATCGTAGAGCTCTGACCTTTTGTGTGAACTCTTCTCAAGTTCCATTGGAACACTTTGTTTTTTCCTTAATTTGGAGGAAGGAGAGAGTTATGTGCGATTGTATTTATCCCTTCTCCTTGTACATGAATGTCCAAAAAACAAAGCTATTTGCAAATGCCCAGTTATGTGTTCTGAGATTATTACATTGACCAGGTTTAAATTGTTGGACAAATAATTTTGAGTTCAATTTAATTTCAGATATGCAAACATCTCAAACTTCTTTTCATAACTTTCCCACAGTTTATGAGGTAATTCAGGAATAAAGACCGAGTTGGAAGATGATTGGACAAAACACATGACAGAAGGCTTGTGACTTCCCCACTGATTGATTAAAATCATCAGATGATATTGATCTGCAGTCTATCTAGCCAGTCATTCTTATTTTCCTTTTCTCTCTTTCCAGACCAAGTGTTTCATCTGTGGAATTGGCAATGACTACTTTGACACGGTGCCCCATGGCTTTGAGACTCACACACTGCAGGAGCACAATTTGGCAAATTACCTGTAAGTACTCCCATTTCCTGCTACTCAATCACCCCAGAGGTGGGCCTGCAATCCGGGTTTCAATCAGCAGTGTGGCTACAAAGAAGTAAAGAAAATAAACTGTCCCAGTCAGTGGTGCATTTATAAGGAAAGAATGCAATCTGCCAAAGAAAATAATCCCTCCACAATGCAGAGTTCCATTAAACATCCTTTTATGGACAGAAGCCTTTGTCATCATTGAGCATTGCCAATTCCCTCTGTACCAGCAGATGGAGGTAAATGACTTGCCAAGAAAGTTACTGTACTGTTAAACATGCAGCTTCAAAGTTTGAGTGATGAAATAAGAATGCACACAGATTTGTAACAACGATAGGGCGAGTGAGTTATGCCATCTAATGAGGGTTCTGTTTAAGTTCAAGGGGGTTGTGTGGCTAAGGATCACAAAGCAGCAAAATTTATAGTTTCAGGAGTGAAGGGCAAACGTGATACATCCTCAATTTGCTGAGAGATGGATGAGAGGAAATTGCAGAGAGCCTCGCCATAATCTTCCAAGCATCTGTAAGTCAGGGGTAGTGGCTGAGGACTGGAAAATTGCAATTCCCCATTATCACCTCCTTTGCTTATCAGAGTCCAGCACTAGTAGCCCTCTGTGTTCCCCTGTTCATCTCCCCCCAGCAGCTGTCTCCAACCTTCACACTCCCCTCCCACAGCCTTGCTCCTTCTGCCTCTCTCTTTTTTTCCTCTTTGTCTGCCTCCATTATTCACCTGCCACTGTCTCCCTACTCCACCACACCTCCCTTCCCCTCCCATAGCTGGCACAACCTGCCTGTTATCTTTCACCCCTCGTCAGTCCATCAATCACCTCGGACTCCTGTCTCATCACTGCCCCTGTCATCTTTCTACTGGCCATTTTCGCTTTCCACTCTCAGTCCTGATGCAGGGTTTCGACCCGAAACGTTGACAATTGCTTTCCTCTCACAGAAACTGCTCGACCTGCTGAGTTCCTCCAGAGGATTGTTTATTGCTTCAAATTTTACACCCTTGTTCACAAAAGGGTGTGAGGATGAACCCAGTAACAACAGACCAATTAATTTAACCTTGGTGTTGGGGAAACTTCCAGAAACAATAACTGGGCCCATTATCACTTGGATAAGTGTGAACTGATTAGGGGAGACCAGCATAGATTTGTTAAAGGCAAATCTTACCTAACTTGAGAGAGTTTTGTTTCATGAATTAACAGAGGGGGTTGATGAGAGAAATGGAGTTTATATGGTATATGTGGATTTTCAAAATGCATTTAATAAAGTGCTACATAATTGGCTAATTGTCAAGACTGGAATAAAAGGGGCTGCAGCAGCATTGTTGGAAAATTTGCTTGGCACAAGAAAACAGAGAAACAAAAAAGAAACTCCTGGAGGAACTGAGCGGGCCAGACAACACCTGTGGAACTAGAGGGATGGATGATGTTTCAATTCAAGACCTTGCATCAGTAGCAGTAAAAGGTTGCTTCACCAACTGGTGCCCCACAAGGCTGCATCCGCGGCCCTCTACTCCCTATATATTCATGACTGTGTGGCCAATTTCCGCTCTAACTTCATTTACAAGTTTGTAGATGATACCACCATAGTAGGCCATATCTAAAATAATGATGAGTCAGAGTACAGGAAGGAGACGAAGAGCTTAGTGACATGGTGTCATGACAACAACATTTCCCTCAATGTCAGTAAAACAAAAGAGCTGGTCATTGACTTCAAGAAAGGGGGCGGTGTACATGCACCTGTCTACATCAATGGTGCTATAGCCTGTCCTGGTCCAACCACGTAGATTCCATGACCAAGAAAGCTCACCAGTGCCTCTACTTCCTCAGGAGGGTAAAGAAATTTGGCATGTCCCCTTTGACACTCACCAACTTTTATTGATGCACCATAGAAAACATCCTATCTGGATGCATCACGGCTTGGTATGGCAACTGTTCTGCACGGGACCATAAGAAACTGCAGAGAGTTGTGGACACAGCCAAGCACATCACAGAAACCATCCTCCCCTCCATGGACCCTGTCTATACCTCTCGCTGCCTTGGTGAAGCAGCCAGCATAATCAGACCCCCCCACCCAGATCATTCTCTCTTCTCCACTCTCCCATCAGGCAGAAGATACAGGAGCCTGAGGACACATACCACCAGGCTCAAGGACAGCTTCTGTCCCACTGTGATAAAACTATTGAACGGTTCCCTTATATGATGAGATGGACTCTTGACCTCACAATCTACCTTGACCTTGCACCTTATTGTCTACCTGCAATGACTTCCCTGTAGCTGTGACACTTTAATCTGTATTCTGTTTTTGTCTTTACCCTGTACTACCTTAATGCACTGTGTAATGAATTGATCTGTACGAACGGTATGCAGGACAAGTTTTTCACTGTATCCCGGTACATGTGACAATAATAAACCAAAATCAAAACCAAAACTAATGGGAGGGAAGTGCAGAGTGTAATTCTCTTCAGTCAGTACCAGAACCACCACTTTCCTTAATAAGTGCTGCTAACTTGCACTTGAGCTTGCAGTGAACAATTTACAAATATATACATGAATCAAAATTTGGAGGTGTAGAGATGTGAATGGAGTAGCGAGGCTGATGGAATCGGTAGATAGGGGGCAGATGAAATTTACTACCAAGAAGTGCCAAATGCTTCATTGTGATAGGAAGAACACGAAGAGGCAATGTAACCTAGTGGGCATGACTGTGAAAGGGGTGCAAGAAGAGCGAGATCTGGGGGTGTATATGTGCAGAGTTCATTGTGAATGTTAAGTCAGTTTGGAAAGTGATCAAAGAAATGTACAAGATACTGGGCTTTATAAGTAGAGGTTTGGAGTACAAATCATGATGGAGCTTAATAAAATATGAGCTTGATCAAAGCTGGAGAATTATGTCCAGTTTTAGGTGCAATACCTTAGATGTAAAGTTTTGCTGAGAATGCGGGAAAGATTTCTTAAAATTAATCCAGGGTTGAGGGACTTCTGTTGTCTGGATAAATTGAAAAAGCTGGGGTTGCTGTCCTTGGAGGTTGCAAGAGGATCAGATAGAGGAATTTAAATTGTGAATGGTATAGATGAAATAGATAGAGTGAAATTATTCCCATTAACTGAAGGGTCAGTGTCGCGGAAAAGGATTACTTGGATCCGGAGGACGTCTGTTTCAGAAAGCCCTTATTGTAGCATGATATCATGGAGAGCTCAGGCTCCTAAAAGCGGAGTTCCAAAACTCTGCTCAGCAAAGGATTACACTCATTTTTATAGTTAAAATATACGTGACAAAGAGCATTTACACAAAACATTTACACAAATACAAAAGTTTCACAGCATATGCTAGGTGATAACCCGAAGCAACTATTAGCTTAGAAGTTACTCTGCCTGCAGTGTTAGGATAGATTATAGAACAATGATTCCAAAGAAAAACAGGTTCCCACATCCTTCTTATAGTACAAGCAAGCACGGGAGTCAGTTACTTATACAGTAGCTAGGCACGGTCAGCTAGTTGGCAGTCCACCAAGGACAGACAGCTGTCATGGCAGAAATGGCTTTGACCCTTTTTAATAATGCTTTAAATTTTCTTCCACAGTTCCCTCCTTGTTGATCTTTTAGAGCAACATTCCTGATATGGTATTTCCTTCTCTTCCTCGTAAGGGGGGGGGTTGTATCTTTCTTTCTTTGGGTACACCTCTTCACCCCACTAGTGTTCCTTGCTAGATTTATCTCTTATCATTTGGGGTACCGTAGGGACTTCAGGGCCAGACGAAACTTTCTTCATTAACTGACTACAGCATAATCTCAATGCTCCACATGCGCAACAGCCTAAAACACATATCATGGCCACTATTATAATTCCATGTGTGATCCAGCTTCCCCATCCGGAAAACCATCCCCATATTCCTTCCCACCAAGATCCTCTACCATTAAAGTTTTCCAGCTGTTCTCCCACCTTCCTAATCTCCTTTACCTTTTCCATTATGTGCTGTCCTAGATCTGTTATATTTTCAGAAGCATCAGGAATGTAAGTACAACAATCCTTTCCTATCGTAGCACAGGTGCCTCCTTTCTCAGCTAATATAAAGTCAAGAGCCATACAGTTCTGTAAAACTGTCTGCCTTATAGCGATCATTTCAGTGGTTTTACCGTATACTTGGGATTGGGTTTCTTCAAGCACTTCAGTAGTATCATTAGCTAGTTCTTCCAAAGCAGCAGCTAGTTTAACTGTTTCAGTAGTGGTTCGACCCATTCCATACATGGGGAATATTATCATGCCAAATTGTTTGGCTTTGGATATTCCCCTACGGGTTCGAGTCCAATGGGGGTGCTCTTTGGGATGGCCCATGACCTTTAGGTAGGGTACTAAATAGGCTAAGTAGCAACATCCGCTCCATCCCTTATTCTCCTTGGGTGTGATTGTCCTGCCGTCACCCCCGGAGTCGGGTAGCTCTCCAGGCAACCATGGGTAAGCCCTATTCCCACATATCCAATAAGTTCCATTTATTGGTCTCAGTCCACCTCCCCAAATCCAGGTAGCTCCTGCAACCACTTGTGTGGTATTAGTCCATTTAGTACAAGTACAATTCCCCAACTGGTACGGGGCACTGAAGTTGTCATTACAATAGCAGGTGGTGTTCACCGGCGCAGGGGGAGGATCTACCTTAATACCCTTTTTTAATTTCGAGGAGTCCTTGGGGGGTGGCCAAAAGTACCACCCCTCAAAGCATCAAGGGAAGCACTGATCCCTGCCTTGGTCCTTGGTGCAGTTGGCATATTTTCTGGTGCCATTTTTGTTTCTGGTGAACCATCTAATGGATTGCGTCTCATTCTGGGTGAGGGGTACCATCTTTTTTCCATGTTGGGGAACCTCCGTGCATATCCAGCAGGCTCCCTGCCTCACCTGTCTAGCATATGTATGACATAGGGACAAGAAGGTGTTGGAATGACTGCTGCCCGCGACCGAAACCAGCCCTCCTACTATCACCACCCCTCCTAACCACCGCATCTTTTCCAATATCTTCCGCAGATATTGTGTAAAATGCCAGTCAGTATTTGATGGGTAATGCTATTTGCATCTAGCAGCGTGAATCCAATCTTCTTTCCCGTCGACCTTCAGAGCCATTGGGGTTGTTAGCAGCACAGTGTAGAGTCCCTTCCACCTATGAGAGAGGGAATCTTAATAAAGATTTTTTGCATATACCTGATCTCCTGGTTGGAATATGTGTGTAGGGGCATCTCCAACGAGCGCCTGCGCTTGTCTCATCCTCTTGTGTAATTCAACTGCTGTTTTACATATGGCCTGTGCTTCGGCCAAAATTTGCTCATCATTCCATATTAGGGCCAATTTTTCGGCACATACTGGAGGTCTGGCCCATGAGGGCTTCATGAGGTGTCACTCCTGTAGCTCTATTCTTCCTATTTAGCATAGCGTACAACACTATAGGGAGAGCTTCTGGCCATGACAAGCTATTGTCCTGACACAGTTTGGATAGGGCATTCTTCAATTCCCCATTCACCCTTTCCACTATCCCCGAGGACTGAGGCTGGTAGGGAATATTCAATTTCCATTGAAATCCCATGGCCTGCACTAAATCTTTTGCTAACCTGCTGGTAAAGTGAGTACCTCGGTCACTGTTTATTCCCATGGGTATTCCATATCTAGGTATTATTTCCTTCCACAATATTTTTACCACCGTTCGAGCATCATCTTCTCGTGTGGGGTAGGCTTCCACCCATCGGGTGAGCATGTCCACAATTACCAACATATACTTATATCCTGAGACTGGGGGCATATGTACAAAATCAACTTGCAAATTTTCAAAGGGCATTTTAGGCATCGGGAGGCAATCATACTTGGCTGCCCCCAGTCCTTGGTTATTTTGCTGACAAGGATCGAGTGATTTTCTGTATGGTTGGAGTTATGCCGGGTGCATACCATTGTTAATCAATTGCATGTTGCATCCCTCCTTTTCGCATGCGTGCCTGTGCATACACTAGGTGACACAGGGCAAAAACAGGTTTCTCGGACATATCACCCGCCCATCTGGGTGAAACCAAAATCCATCCTTATAGTGGCATTATGCCTTCTCCAATGTCCATTTTTCCTGTGCTGCCCATAATTCAAAGGACTCTGAAACAGGGATGGGAGGATTACTTGAGGCGCGGAGAGCTTGCAGAACTGGTTTCTGCGCGGCTGCCACCTTTTTGGCTGCCTGGTCAGCGCGGGCATTCCCCTGAGAAATTTCATCTGTTGCATTGGTATGTGCTTCGCACTTAATAATCGCTAGTTGCTTGGGGAACTGAATTGCCTCGAGCAAGTTTAACACTAGCTGGGAGTGTTTGATGGACTTTCCCGTGGATGTAATGAAACCTCTATTCTTCCATATTTGGCCAAAGTCATGAACGACGCCAAAGACATAGCGAGAGTCCATATATAAATTGGCTGTCTGATCCTTAGACAGTATACAAGCTCGGGTTAGGGCAAAAAGTTCTGCCACCTGTGCTGAAGTGCCCTGAAGCAGCGCATAGGCCTGCACTATCTGGTGTGGATCTACCACAACATAGCCGGCAAGGAGTAGGTCATCTCTTGGCTTGGGTAAAGAGGATCAGGTCCGGATTTGGCAAAGGGTCCGTCCGCAGATCCACTCTGGGGGAAGTGGAGTGCTGTACCATAGCAACGCAGTCATGCTCGTCTTCCTCGGAGGGCTCCGGAACAAAAGTAGCAGGATTGACTGCGGGCCAGCCACTCGCACTACACAGGGGTGTTCGAGAACCAGCGGTAAAGACTTCTCGACCATGATGGCTGTTGCTGCTACTGTGCGGAGATAAGCAGGCGTTCCCAATACCACTGCGGGGAGGGCCGTAGGATAGTAAGCAACTGGCCTTTCCCCACCTCCGTGATTCTAGGTGAGTACTCCGGTGGCGAACCCTCCTTTTTCACAGACATGCAACTGAAAAGAGTGTTCATAGTTGGGGAGCCGCAAGGCTGGGGCTGTTGCTACAGCTGCCTTCAGAACCTGGAATGCAGTTTCTCGCTCCGGAGTCCACTCTACCTGTGCAGGTGCTTCCTTTGCAGTGGCGGTGCGGAGGACTGCATCATGTAGACGGTAATCATGTATCCACCGCCGGCAATAGCCAACCATCCCCAGGAAGGAAAGAACCTCTTTCTTTGTTTTAGGCGGTGGTATCCGTAGGATGGCCTGTATTCGGTCCAGTCCTATTTCTCGAGTCCCAGCCTTCAAAGCAAATCCAAGGTACTGTACTTGCGGCTGACAAAATTGTAGCTTAGATCTAGCCACTCTATGACCCCGGGCAGCTAGGAATGGCGCCACCAAAAGGTAGTCGGCGTATTGTATCAATATGGAATTTCCTCCCAGGTGGCACTTGTCTAAGTCATGTTTAACAGCAGCGGCGTACACAGCCAGACTTTCAGTGTACCCCTGGGGCAGTCGAGTCCAGGTATGCTGCTGCCCCTTGTACGTGTAGGCGAACAGATACTGGCTATCTGGGTGGAGGGGAATAGAAAAGAAAGTGGAACACAAGTTGACCATGGTATAGACAGCAGCATCAGATGGAATGGATGAAAGAATCATATTAACGTCAGGTACCACCGGGGCTATGGAAATTACAATGTTGTTTACAGCTCTTAGATCCTGCACAAAGCGCCAATCATCAGGCCGTCCAACTTTGGGTATAGGCAGTATTGGTGTGTTACAGGGGCTGACAGTAGGCTTGGGAACCCCTTGTTGGAGCAGAGAGTCTATTACCGGGGCTATGCCTTCTTCTGCCTCGGGGGCCAGTCGATACTGTCTGATAGATGGTAATACAGCATTCTTTTTTAGCTTGACACAGTGGTCTTTTGCACTAAGTACTTGGCCTATGTGTGTCTTGTGAAGGGCCCACAAGTCTGCATTCACTATTTCCAATGCTAAGGGGCCCATAGAGCCTGGCAATTCAGGCGGTTGCTGTCGTTGGAACTCAGTTAGGGGGTCCTCCAGCTGGCGGGAAATTCCCGGAAGATATACTCTTCCTTCTTCAGGCCCGTACCATTCGAAATTCCCAATGTGGTCGATAATGGGAGCAGATTGTAACCGGTTAATCATAGGGCCTATCTGTTTCGCCTAATAGGGGGGCCGCATGGCAAGGGTCAAATGAGGTACTGACTCAGGTCTCAGGTGGAGCAGGGGTTGCTGCTTTGTGGTCAGGCGTACCGGGATGCCCAGTCCTTCCTTCCCAAGATAGAGATAAGGTAGATAGTGTATCTTAGTTTTTTTTTGCCCTTCATGAGTGCCTGCCTTCTCTCTGTATTCAGGATCATCTTCCATTGTGTACCAGACGGTGCAGTGTAAATGGACCTGGTGTTGTACCACTTGCAGTAAGCCCCACAAAGCTTCAGTGTGAGCCGATAGCATCAGCTTCTCGGGTTCTTGTCTTAATCAGCACGTCTTAACTGTATAGGGGTTGCCCTCGAGTTGCCAGCAGTAACTAGTGGCTCCCAGTTTGCACAGAGTCTGGCGTCGCCAACAAGGGCAAGGGAGTAGTTTTGGATATTATCACAGTTTCTTCTATTTGACTATCTCTCAGAGACAAAGCAACCTTCTTTGATAGGGGTTCTGTCAGGGGAATACTGGCTACTCCCACGGTTACTACCCTGTTCTGGCTTAGGGGTAATCCCAGGGAGGGGGGTACAGGGGACAGGGTAGCGCTAGTGTCCACCAAGGCTCGCAAATGAGTGTATCCTATTCTAAGGGTTACCATGGGTTGCGTTTCGGAGTCTTGGGAAAGTGATATAACTGCTCCCTGCACCAGCACCTCCCCTGGGCCCCCCTATTCTTGTGGAAAAGGGTGGTTGTAGGTGAAAGCGGCACCTCCTCTTTCATTCTGTTCGATTGGTTTACAGGTTCTCGGCAAGGGTTGCTCCGACATTCACTGGCCCAATAATCCCTTCTTTCTGCAATTCCAATATATATCTTGGGATCTGTCCCTTCTTTGTCCCCGAGGCTGTCCCCCTTTTCTACTTCCCCTTCCTTGCTCTTTCCGGTAAAATTGTGTCTTATGTGTCTTAGGGCCAACCTGAGGACCAACAAAGAGTCCTTCTTGATCCATATTTCCCAAAGTGGTCACAATCTGATTCCAGTTCATAGCTTGCCAATCCAGGTTTCTCATTTTAAAGGTCTATGCCTGTTGGGGCAGCATGCAATTGAGCAGTTTCTGAATGGCCAATGGCCCATTTCTTCGCAGGAGTCCTCCCACTGTACATCGGGGACCTGGGGTGGAGGGTGTTGCACCGGGCCGTGCCGTGCAACCGATTTTTGAGCTGGTTCACCGACACCCCGGCCGCCTGTCACTTCTGCGGCCGGGAGGAGATGGTGTACCACGCGTACGCGGAGTGCGAGAGGTTGCAGCCCCTCTTCGAGTATCTGCGGGGGCTGCTGCTTAAGTTCTGGTTGCACTTCAGCCCCGCACTGTTGGTTTACGGGCACCTGGTGCGGCGCGGGGAGGGGCACGCGGCGGATCTCCTGGTGGGTCTCCTGCTGGGCCTGGCCAAGCTGGCCATCCATGGGACGTGGCAGCGGGCGGCCGAGGGTACTGGCAGGTCGGCCTGCCTGCCCGTCTTCCGCGCTTACGTGCACGCGTGGGTGTGTTTAGAGAGGGAGCACGCGGTTTCCGCGGGCAACCTAGCTGAGTTCCGCGCTCGGTGGGCCCCTCGGGATCGCGTGTGTCGTGGACGGTACGGACGCGATTCTTATTTGAAGTGTCACGTGTCACGTTAACGGTTGTAGCATCGCGTGTGTGTTTCGTTAGTATTAGTTTGCATTCTCTACCATAGTATGTCGTTGTTTAGTTTCTTCTTTTCTGTATTAGATGTAGTGTATTGACACTGGTTGTCTTTTGTAGTGCTTTTAGTGAATAAACATTTATTACTAAAAAAAATGGCCCATTTCCTGCCAATGGGACCCCTGCATATTCCTCCATTGTATTTCTAAACCGAGCTATAAAATCAGGGGCTCCTTCAGCCTTCCTCTGTAGGCATCTAGTCACTTCTCCTAAGTCCCCATGTTGTTGTGCTGCCCTCATAATGGCCTCCTTCCCTCTATAGGCCAGCCAATGATCCAATGACTTGTTGAGCCTGATCATCATCTATATGCCAATCCCCATTTTCCCCGGGCGGAACCTGGAATATATCTATCAGGGCCGCCCAGGAACTTCCATAGGCACATTTCAACAGGGTTTGCAAGTCACCCGGGAGAGGTTTATAAATTTCGCACATTTGTTCCAACCAATTAAGGAATGCTGCTGGTCTTTTTATAGGATTAGGGGCTTCAGCCACCATGGCTCATGCTTCTGCAGGAGTCCATGGTTTTAATATTGCAGTTTCTCTTATCATTATCTTTGGAGCCTGAACTGTCGGAGAGGTGGAGGAGTGAGCGGCCGCTCATTGAGCCATACTTCTGGTTTGTACCCCTTTCCCCAGTTCTGCCTCCCCGCCTTCCCCTACCCTTGCTCCTTGTTTGGGTTCATCAGCTCTTCCGGCAGGAGCTAGAGGTACAGCTTGTCCCTGAGTGCGGTTATTTTGCTGATGCCAGGCAGCTACCATCTCTATTACCTTGTCAATCATTCCATCTGGTCCGATATTAGGACTATAATTTTTCCTTTTGTTTTGAGATACCATTTGAGGTATCTGGGGGTATAGTGGTACGGGGCTGGTGTCGTGGGATAGGGTGGCGGGGCGGTTGGTGATGCCGGGCCTTGCTTCTCGTCGAGGCCTGGTGTGACAGGAGGCTCCTCCTCCTTTCCCTTCTTTCTCTTTTGTTCAGGGGGTTAGTGTCTCTTTGCCACCTCCATCCACTTCTCAAAACATCCCATCATATATTCAAAATCCTACTTAGGGTCCCCATTCCCATTCGCTACCTCATCCCACCAGGTCTGTCTGTCATCACCTGTTTCGTAAATTACCATGTCTGCTGGTGACCCCGGAGGCATCAGAGGGTCTCCTACCTTCTGTCGAGCTTTCTTCACAGTCTTCATCCGTTTCTCTGTTTTCTTACTCACTTTCAAGGCCCCTTGTGATCTCACTTGTCGAGGCGGGGCCACAGGAGCAGCAGAAGCCGTTCAACTGCTGACACTTTCCATTGTCTGCAAAAGAATACAGTTACGCTTGGAGCTCAATTATTTCCCCCAAAAGCTTATCTACAGCACTCACCAGTGTTTAGAGTTTCCTCAGCAGTCCCTCCATTCCTTTATTAACGGTAGGCCATCCTCCTTTCAGCTAGGACGCCTTTTAACGGTAGCTACCTTTCCTCTCCAACTTGAGAGGTGTTAGGCCGTCCCCCTTTCAGCTAGGATGCCAACTCTCTGAACTTGGAGAGTACCTTTCTCCGCTTGGGTTCTTTTCAGGGATCTTGCTAATAGTGTCCATCCAGTAGTTGCTCCCCAACTTGGAAGGTGTTAGGACACTAAGAGGATCCCATCCTCATCGCCAATCTGTCGCTGAAAAGGATTACTCAGACCCAGAGGGCGTCTGCTTCAGAAAGCCTTTATTATAGCATGATATCATGGAGAGCTCAGACTTCTAAAAGCGGAGTTCCGAAACTCTGCTCAGCAAAGGATTACACTCATTTTTATAGTTAAAATGTACGTGACAAAGAGCATTTACACAAAACGTTTACACAAATACAAAAGTTTCACAGCATGTTCTAGGTGATAACCCGAAGCAGCTATCAGCTTAGAAGTTACTCTGCCTGCGGTGTTATGATAGATTATAGAACAATGAATCCAAAGAAAAACAGGTTCCCACGTCCTTCTTATAGTACAAGCAAGCATAGGAGTCAGTTACTTATACAGTAGCTAGGCACGGTCAGCTAGTTGGCAGTCCACCAAGGACAGACAGCTGTCATTGGCAGAAATGGCTTTGACCCTTTTTAATAACGCTTTAAATTTTCTTCCACAGTTAGGAACCAGGGGAGGTAGAATGAAACTGATTGACAAAAGAACCAATAATGATATGAGAAACACACACACAACATGCTAGGGGAACTCAACAGGTCAGGCAGCATCTATGGAGGGAAATAAACAGTCGACGTTTCGGGTCGAGACCTTTCATCAGTGATATGAGAACTTTTGTTATTCTGAATGAGGTTAGGTTTTTGTAATGTTCAAAAGGGAGTTAGATAGATATCTGAAAAGAAACAATGTCCAGGGGCATGGGGAGAGGGCAGGGGAATGGTACTAACTAGTTTGCTCATATAGAGCTGATGCAGACTTTCAGGACCAAATGGCCTCCTTCTGTGCAGTAACTGTTCTATAATTCTGTGATAGAAGATTCCAGGGCATTATTCAAAGGAAAGCAGTTTGAATAACAATATTGTCCCTCAACTAATTCATTGAAGTAGGTTACCTGGTCACTATCATTTGCACAGGATTGCCACGTTTCCTGCATTACAACAATGATTATACCTCTGAAGAATTTCCTTGGATATGGAGCAACAAACAGTCCGCTGGACGGACTCAGTTGGTCGAGCAGCATTTGTGGGAGGAATGGAATTGTCAATGTTTTGGGTTGAAACCCTGCATCAGGACTTAATGCAAGGTTAATGCCTCAGTCCTGCTGCAGGGTTTTGACCCAAAACATCGACAATTCCTTTCCTCCCACAAATGCTGCTCGACCTTCTGAGTCCCTCCAGTAGATTGTTTATTGCTCCAGATTCCAGCATCTGCAATCTCTTGTGTCTTCATTCTATGAGTGCTTTTAGGATGTCCTGAGATTTTGAAAGCTACTGTACAAAATGTAAGAGTTTAATATGATGCTCTGCAGCTTATAAGATTTTGCAGCAAATGGTCAAACCTCAGCAAGTGATGCAGTGACTGTGCACATGAATCTAACATGTGGGTATGAGGTTGAACGGATCAATGGAAGAGAAAAATGCAACAAAAGTGAAACCACAATGTTTTGTCATTTTATTGAATATTATTAAAAAAACACGGAAACTTTAGTTTTTCACCAGAATTGAGAAGAAAACAGAGTGACCAATGACAGACAAGCATCGTGATTCTGACAGATCCTCAGAACAAAGACATGGGTAACAAAGACAATTACAGCCCAGCCTATGAATTAAAAATTGTTTATAGGAGAACATCAGTGCTGACATACAAGCCTAGAAACTGTACTGCACATAACATGCAAGGTATATCATGTAAGTAGTGCAAATCCTGGGTTTTAGTGCAGTTGCACCTGAATTTTGGGACTCATACAAAACCCAAAGTGCTTTGGAGAAGAATTCATTGTGTCCTTCAAGGCTGATTGCATCTTACGATGATTTCACATTTCGATTCAACCTGTAGTGCATTAGAAGTCAATACTTTCCTTTAAAAAGCCTACATAGCAAGGATGCATTCCTGTGATTGACATGGAATTTGAATATAAGTGTTGTTTCAGATCAGTTTGTGTGTAATGCTTGTTTAGATTCTGCTAACTGGTGTCTCTATTCCTACAGATTTTTCTTGATGTACCTTATTAATAAAGATGAAACAGAGCACACAGGACAGGTAAGACCCACCACTTTCTAATAAGTAAACAAGAGTGGCTGGATATGGGTTTCAAAGACTCATGATGTCCAGGAGCTCAGTTGACAGAGAGTTCAAACTGAAAGAAATTATTGTATCCCATCACAGCAATTACTGTTCAGATGATTGGTGCAGTCTGGCATGAGATTTCCTGTTGGAGATCATCACTTTCTTGTTTGCTACCAAGCCCTGCCAGTTCTGTAATGGGTTTTACATGTGACGTCTGGGAAAGCAGCTAATACTTTGAAACGTCATTATACAAGATCGAGGTTAGAATGAATCAAAATAGAAAGGAGTTATGCAAAGGAATACTTCTTTTACCATAGTAGGTTTGGGTTAAAATGTACTTGACAAATTTCATGCAATAAATGACTCACGGTGCTGTCTGCATTGTTTACCTTTGTGCTTCAAGTAATTCTGGTGCTCTAATTGTCTGTTTTCACCAAATAATTCCGTCTTCTGTGTGTGGAGCTGAACTCGCTTAATAATCCACTTAGTAGGTACTTAGTATAGGTTTGGCACCGTGCTGTGTGGATTATTGAGTGCAGAGAGTGATATGCAGTGGCGTGTATAAGATAACATTTTAATTTTATCTACCAGGAATCCTACGTGTGGAAAATGTATCAAGAACGTTGCTGGGAATTCTTTCCAGCTGGAGATTGCTTCCGCAAGCAGTATGAAGACCAGCTCAACTAAATAAGGACTAAGCTGGCCCACAAACATTGGAGAAACCACAGATTTCCTCTCTGAATGCTTTCAAGCCTTTCTTTGTGTATAACCTGCTCAGTGTGCACTTGGAACACCGAAGCTATAGCTCTCTGAGTCCGCTGTCAGCACATCTGCTTTCAAATTGATGTAGAGGAAAAAAATATTGATTTCAAACTGTGTGCCGATACGTTTTAAGACATTTCCTTCATCTTGTGAGCACATAAGTGAAAGATGATAAATTGCTCTCATCCTAAACATTTATGTATTTCTTCATCTGGAATGATATTGTATACTTTTTGATGTCCAGAGCAATCTGCTTACGGACACTGGGCTGTGATGAGGAAATAGTGCCTTACTATATGTGGGTTGAGCTATGCAAGAGGTTGTGTGCATGACCGTGTCACACTGTAAATCGATCTTTTGATGTACATGCTTCTGTCTGACTGCCATGCGTCTCAGAAGAAGTGTAGGACATTCACATAAACCTAAGATGTTAGTTTCTGGTTATTTAGCTCTTTATTTTGGTAATGCTCTTATGCAATACAGCAACAGTCTGAATCTTTGCATAAAGGATTCTTTCAAAGGAAAAACAAAAGTTATTCCATTGCATGTCTATTATGCAAGTACAAGAGAAAATAAAATGGCAAGCTGATTAATGTGACAACTATTTTTTAGGTTTAAGGTTATTGATTACTCTGTAGTTACAAAGTGTTGTGTACTTTATTGTAGATTCAGAACCAGTTTCATCAGCCAAGAATGCTGTGTTTACACTTGGTTGTTGTCTCACATATTTTCTGCCACTTGTGGTAAATATAGTGATTGAGGAATAACTGTCCACTCATTTCTGACTGAAGCTGAAGCAATATCCATTCAGGGATTTCATCGGACACCATTGTAAAGTAATTATGTGTAGAATACTTCATTTGATTTGTTTTAACTTGTAATGCCAATCTTTCGAAATAAAATATTCGGAATAAAAACAGAGCATTTTTTATTTTCTTTGATAAAGCTGAAGGAACAATTTTTAACAATGTTTCTCTCTCTTCTCCAAGTTTGCCTGTTCTGTCTTTTGTCGATATTAACTCTGACTGGCTGATAGCTACTCAGGTGTTGGTTGCTTCTGGTACTTGCAGAAGATGCTGTTCTTCAAATACAAACCCAGAAGGTGTGGCAGCATGATATTTACTTGATCAATTAATCAATTAATTTAGCACAGACCTGTATCGATCCAACTATCATTGTGTCCCTATGGCCAGCTTCCACATCGTGCAGTGCGCATTCTGACCACACCACTGAGGAGCAGTCTGTTGGGTAACATGGAACTCTGTCGAACTTGCAGCAGAGAATGTGGCCATTCAGCCCACTGAGCCCTCTACCACCTGCCCTTATCTCATCCCATCAGTAGAACCTTCAATTTCCCTCTCAACTTCCCCTGTAATTCATCTGTGTTAGACGTCCTCAGCTACTCCTTGTGGAAACAAGTTCCACGTTCTAATTGATTTTTGTGCTTACAAGTTCCACATTCTAACCAAACTTCGTGTAAACATGTTTCTCCCAAATCCTCCACTTTTTTTTATTGATACCAATCCTGCATTTATGGGACTAGCTTTTGACTCCCTGCGAATGGAAACATATTCTCTACATCTACCCCATCAAATTATTTTAAAAGCCTTAAAACCTTCTATGAGGTCACCCATCAGCCTTCTCTTTTGCAAAATTAAGTGCGCCACACCATTCAGTCTTTCCTGATGGGGCCCAACATCTCCATTCTAGAATTGCCCCTACACCCATTTTGTATTTATGGACTGCAGATGTCTGGCAAGGCCTGTGTTCATCACCAAAGTTCAATTGTTCTTCAGAGAGTGGTAATAACTCATCTGCTTGAACCACTACAGTCTGTCTGGCAAAAATACTTTCAAGTAAGGCAGGGTGTTCCAGGACTTAGACCCAATTACAACAAATGAATGGTGCCATATTTCCAAGTCAGGGTGGGATTTGACATGGAAGGAAATTTGTATGTGATGGAGCTCCCTTTTCCCTAAAACCCTTGTTCTTTCTGGATGTACAGATGGCAGCTTTTGTGTGCTGATGGTGGTAGTGGTTGTGGTTGGGGGGGGGGGGGCGGTGGGGGTGGGTGGGGGAGTATTGAAGGTAGTTTATGGGGGCCCTAATCAAGTGGGCTGCTTTGTCATGGATAGTATGGACTGTTATTGAAGGAACATTTCTTCAGACAAATGGAAAGACTTCTTTTATGTGAATAGCCTTGCTTTCAGATGGTGCTTGGAATTATGTTGCTCACTTTAGAACATCCAATGGTTGATTGTTGTTAGTGCAGTTATGGGACTGGTCCATTAAGTTTTTGGTCAATGCCCAGAACGTTAGGTGAGAAGGACTTGGTTGTGGTAATGAAATTCATGGTCAAAGGAAATGATAAAACTCTCTTTTTAAAATGGTCATAGTTCCAGTATTTATGGCATGAATGTTTCCGACCACATGTCAGGCCACATCTGAATGTTTTCCAGGACCTGCTGCTTGCAGGCAAGGGTAGCCTTGTTATTTGAGGAGTTGTGAATTCTGCAATCATCAGCAAACATCTCCACTTCTGACCTGATGATTGAGAGAAGATTATTGTTGAAGCAGTTGAAGGTGGTTGGGCTTGGAACACTGCCCTGAAGAACTCCTGCCGCAGTGTCCTAGGATTGAACTGATTGAACAGGGAGGGAGGCAAGAGAAGTGGGGGAGTGGCACTGTTGATCAGAGATAGTGTCACGGCTGCGGAAAAGGTGGACATTGTGAAGGGATTGTCTACGGAGTCTCTGTGGGTGGAGGTTAGGAACAGGAAGGGGTCGATAACGGTGCTGGGTGTTTTTTATAGGCCGCCCAATAGTGACAAGGATATTGAGGAGCAGATAGGGAAGCAGATCCTGGAAAGGTGTGAGAATAACAGAGTTGTTGTGATGGGGGATTTTAATTTCCCAAACATCGATTGGCATCTCCAGACAGTTAGGGGTTTAGATGGGGTGGAGTTTGTTAGGTGTGTTCAGGAAGGGTTCTTGACACAGTATGTAGATAGACCTACAAGAGGAGAGGCTGTACTTGATTTGATATTGGATAATGAACCTGGTCAGGTGTCAGATCTCTCAGTGGGTGAACATTTTGGTGATAGTGATCATAATTCTATCTCCTTTATGTTAGCACTGGAGAGGGATAGGAACAGACAGGCTAGAAAAGTGTTTACTTGGAGTAAAAGGAATTATGAGGCTCTCAGGAAGGAAGTTGGAAGATTAAATTGGGAACAGATGTTCTCTGGGAAAGGTACAGAAGATATGTGGCAAATATTCAGGGGATATTTGTGTGGAGCTCTGCACAGACGAGACAGGGGAGTCATGATAAGATACAGGAACCGTGGTGTACGAAGGCTATAATAAATCTAGTCAAAAGGAAAAGAAAAGCATACAAAAGGTACAGAGAGCTAGGTAATGTTAGAGATCTGGAGGAGTACAAGGCTAAAAGGAAGGAACTTAAGAAAGAGATTAGGAGAGCCAGAAGGGGACATGAGAAGGCCTTGGCGGGCAGGATTAAGGAAAACCCCAAGGCGTTCTACAAGTATGTGAAGAGTAAGAGGATGAGATGTGAAAGGATAGGGGCCTATCAAGTGCAGCAGTGGGAAAATGTGAATGGATCCGGAAGAAATAGCGGAGGTACTTAATGAATACTTTACGTCAGTATTCACCATGGTAAAAGATCTGGGGGATTGTAGTGGGGACTTGCAGCAGCCTGAAAAGCTTGAGCATGTAGATATTAGAAAAGAGGTGGTGCTGAAACTTTTGGAAAGCATCAAGTTAGATAAGTCACTGGGACCGGATGAGATGTACCCAGGTTGCTGTGGGAGGTGAGGGAGGAGATTGCGGAGCCTCGGACGATGATCTTTGTGTCATCCATGGAGACGGGAGAGGTTCCGGAAGATTGGAGGGTTGCGGAGGTTGTTCCCTTATTCAAGAAGGGGAGTGGGGATAGCCCAGGAAATTATAGACCAGTGAGTCTTACCTCAGTGGTTGGTAAGCTAATGGAGAAGATCCTGAGAGGCAGGATTTATGAACATTTGGAGAGGTATAATATGATTAGGAATAGTAGGCATGGCTTTGTTAAGGGTAGGTCCTGCCTTACGAGCCTGATTGAATTTTTTGAGGATGTGACTAAACACATCAATGAAGGGAGAGTAGTAGATGTAGTGTATATGGATTTCAGCAAGGCTTTTGATAAGGTACTCCATGTGAGGCTTATGGAGAGGGTGAGGAGAAATGGGATCCAAGGGGACATTGGAGTGTGGATCCAGAACTGGCTGGCCCACAGAAGGCAAAGAGTGGTTGTTGAAAGGTCGTATTCTGAGTTGAGGTCAGTGACCAGTGGTGTACCTCAGGGATCTGTACTGGGACCCTTACTCTTTGTGATTTTTATAAACGACCTGGATGAGGAAGTGGAGGGGTGGGTTAGTAAGTTTGCGGATGACACGAAGGTTGGGGGTGTTGTGGATAGTTTGGAGGGCTGTCACAGAGGGACATAGATAGGATGCAGAGTTGGGCCGAGAAGTGGCAGATGCAGTTCAACCCAGATAAGTGTGAAGTGGTTCATTTTGGTAGGTCAAATATGTTGGTGGAATATAGTATTAATGGTAGGACTCTTGGCAGTGTGGAGGATCAGAGGGATCTTGGGGTCTGAGTCCATAGGATGCTCAAAGCGGCTGCGCAGGTTGACTCTGTGGTTAAGAAGGCATATGGTGTATTGTCCTTCATCAATCGGGGAAATGAATTTAGGAGCTGTGAGGTATTGTTGCAGCTATATAGGTCCCTGGTCAGACCCCACTTGGAGTATTGTGCTCAGTTCTGGTCGCCTCACTACAGGAAAGATGTGGAAGCCATAGAGAGGGTGCAGAGGAGATTTACTAGGATGCTGCCTGGAATGAGGAGCATGCCTTACGAAAGCAGGTTGAGGGAACTCGGCCTTTTCTCCTTGGAGAGACGGAGGATGAGGGGGGACCTGATAGAGGTGTATAAGATGATGAGAGGTATTGATAGGGTAGATAGTCAGAGGCTTTTCCCCAGGGCTGAATTGGTGGCCACAAGAGGACACAGGTTTAAGGTGCTGGGGAGTAGATATAGAGGAGATGTCAGGGGTAAGTTTTTTACTCAGAGAGTGGTGAGTGCATGGAATGGGCTGCCGGCAACGGTGGTGGAGGCGGATACGATAGGGTCTTTTAAGAGACTGTTAGATAGGTACATGGAGCTGAGAAAAATAGAGGGCTATGGGTAAGCCTAGTAATTTCTAGGGTAGGGACATGTTCGACACAGCTGTGTGGGTTGAAGGGCCTGAATTGTGCTGTAATTGTTCTATGTTCTATGTTCTATTCCTCGCTACCCAGAGGACTACACAGTGTCTGAGAAGATCATACTAGGCTGTCAGCCAATTTGCTGGAACTTCCCCGTCATTAGCATTTTCCCAGTCGGTATAGTGAGGATCCCACTTAAGTGGATGGGTGCTTGGGAGGTAGAAGAGCTGGTTTTGGCCATTTGTTGGGTGTTTTGCAGGTGTTGGTAAATATAACTTTGCCAGTAGCTGTCGTGGCAGTCCCTTTGTGTTCCATAGAGGAAGTGTGGTAAAAGTAGTGATCTGAACTTACACATTTACTGTATAGCCAGGCCTTAATTTGTATTGTGCAGGGATGTGGCGATCTTGTGGATGTGGATGTTAACACACCATACTTACTGATCATTAGCAACATACACCAATGTCATTGGTTGCTCATAATTTTTGCAGGTTGACCTATTTAGCCCATGAGTGACCCTTCACATTCACTTGACAGATCTGTGATCCAGGATCTCGTGGACACTGGGCCTTGAAAGGGTTGTTCTGATTGTTTTGATCTTGAGTTTCACACCTTTGACAGCCAGGGCAATAAGTGGCATTTGACTCTGGCTTTGATGACCATACAGCCAAGAAGTGAAAGTTGCAAAATAAAATGTGTGCTTTTTTTCCACATAAATTCTGTATCTCAAAATTTTGGGTGGTAATTTGTGAATTCTGTAAGAACGAATTTCTGTTACCCAAATGGCTGCAATATAGAGGTTGCCTACAGTTACAAGTTCAGGACACTGTTTAAACAAGGTTGGAGCCAGATTTGGAGCGGGAGCTTTGAAAAGAGGCAAGCCTCTGTGCGTGTGCTTGTGAGAGGCACACTTGCAAACTGTTAATAGTTGATTGGCTAATTAACAGCAGCGAATAAAGGAAGGGAGGTATAAGCAGAGCGGCCATTGTTGGAATGGGCCAAGGTGGAGCACTTGAGGCTTTGGCTCAAAAGGTTTCGGCAAGAGGAGTTGGGGGCTAAGGTAAGTCTCCGGTAAGTTTCTTCCTTCCTTTCTTTGAGTTTTCCTGTAGTGCCAGGCCAGAGTAGTTAGAACGGCTCCAGGGTCAGAGGTCTGTTCAGCTTGTGAGATGTGGGAGGTCTGGGAGACTGCCAGTCTCCCTGATGGCTACATGTGCACGAGGTGCATCCAACTGCAGCTCCTTACAGACTGCTTTAGGGCACTGGAGCTGCAGCTGGATAACCTTCAGCTCCTACGGGAGAACAAGGAGTTCATAGATAAGGGCTACAGTGAGGCAGCCACGCCTAAGTTGCAGGAGCCAGGTAGCTGGGTGATTGTCAGGAGAAGGAAGGAGAATAGGCAGGCAGTACAGAGGAGAGTGGTAGTGACAGAGGATTCGATAGTAACAGGGCCAGACAGGAGATTCTGTGGACGTGAAAGCGACTCGCAGATGCTATGTTGCCTCCTGTCTGCCAGGGTCAGGGACGTCTCAGATTGAGACCACAGCATTCTGAAGGGGGAGGGTCACAGCCAGAAGTCGTGGTACATATTGGTACCTATGACATAGGTAGGAAAAGAGATGAGGTCCTGAAGAGGGAATATAGGGAGCTAGGTTGGAAGCTGAAAAGCAGGACTACAAGGGCAGTAATCTCTGGATTGCTGCTGTGCCATGCACCAGTGAGGGTAAGAATAGGATGATTTGGCAGATGAATGCGTGGCTGAGGAGTTGGTGCAGGGGGCAGGGTTTCAGATTTGTGGATCATTGGGATCTCTTCTGGAGAAGGTATCACCCGTACAAAAGGGACAGGTTACACCTGAACTGGAGGGGGACCAATATTCTTGCAGGCAGGTTTCCTAGAACTGTCGGGGAGGGTTTAAACTAGTTTGGCAGGGGGATGGGAACCAGACTGATAGGTCAGAGGTTGGTGCATTTAGTGTACAAGTAGATGCAGAGTGTAGAAAGACTGTGAGGAAGGACAGGCAGTTGAAAGGGCTAAATTACAGTCCGTTGGATGGGCTGAAGTGTGTCTACTTTAATGTGAGAAGTATCAGGAACAAGACTGATGAACGTAGAGCATGGGTAAGTACATGGAACTATGACATTGTGGCTATTACAGAGACTTAGCTTTTGCAAGGGCAGGAATGGCTGCTGGATATTCTGGGGTTTAGATTTTTCAAAAGGGACAGGGACGGTGGTAAAAGAGGTGGGAGAGTGGTTTTGCTGATCAGGGATAGTATCACAGCTGTAGAAAGGGAGGATATCCTGGAGATATTGTCTACTGAGTCAGTGTGGATGGAAGTCAGAAACAAGAAGGGACCGCTCTCTCTATTGGGAGTATCCTACAGACCCCCCAGTAGCAGCAGAGATGCTGAGGATCAGATTGAGAGGCAGATTTTGGAAAGGTGCAAAAATAACATGGTTGTTGTCATGAGTGATTTCAACTTCCCTAATAATGATTGGCACCTCCTTAGTGTAAAGGGAACAGATGGGGCAGAGTTTGTTAGGTGTGTCCAGGAAGGATTCCTGACACAGTATGTGAACAGGCCGACTATAGGAGAGGCCATATTGGACCTGATACTAGACAATGAGCCTGATCAGGTTTCAGATCTCTCGGTGGGAGGGCATTTTGGAGACAGTGACCATAACTCTTTGACCTTTACCATAGTCTTGGAGAGGGATAGGAGCAGATGATATGGGAAAGTATTTAATTGGGGGAGGGGGAGTTATGATGTCCCAAGACAGGAACTTGGGAATGTAAATTGGGAGCAGATGTTCTTGGGGAAGTGCACAACAGATATGTGGAGGTTGTTTAGGAAGTACTTGCATGGGGTTCTGAATAGGTTTGTCCCATTAAGGCAGGGTAAGGATGGTAAAGTGAAGGAACCATGGTTGAAAAGAGACAAAGAATATCTTGTCAAGAGGAAGAAAGAAACTTTCCTAAGGTTTAGAAAGCAAGGATCAGACAGGGCCCTGGAGAGTTACAAGGTAGCCAGGAGGGAGCTTAAGAATGGATTTAAGAGAGCTAGAAGGGGGCATGAGAAGGCCTTGGTGAGTAGGATTAAGGAAAACCCCAAGGCATTCTACATGTATATGAAGAATAGGAGTATGACTATAATGAGGGTAGGACCGATCAGGGATAAAAGAGGAAACGTGCCTGGAATCTGAAGAGGTAGGGGAGGCCCTTAATGAATACTTTGATTCAGTATTCACCAGTGAAAGAGACCTTGATGTTTGTGAGGATGGCGTACAACAGGCTGATACACTAGGGCATGTCGACGTGAAGAAGGAGGATGTGCTGGAACTTTTGAAAAATTTTAGGATAGATAAGTCACTGGGAATGGACGGGATCTATCCAAGGTTATCACGGGAAGCTAGGGAAGAGATTGCTGTGCCTTTGGCAGTGACCAGTGGTGTTCTGTAGGGATCTGTTCTGGGACCCCTGTTCTTTGTGATTTTTATCAGTTACTTGGTTGAGGATGTGGGAGGGTGGGTTAATAAGTTTGCTGATGACACGAAGGTTGGTGGTGTTGTGGATAATGTAGAAGGTTGCTGTAGATTACAACAGGACATTGATAGGCTGCAGAGCTGGGCTGAGAAGTGGCAGAGGGAGTTCAACCTGGTAAAGTGTGATGTGATACACTTTGGAAGATCAAATCTGAAGGCAGAATACAAGGTTAATGGCAGGACTCTTAGCAGTGAGGAGGAACAGAGCAATCTTGGTGTGCATGTCCATAGATCCCTCAAGGTTGCCACACAGGTTGATAGGGTTGTTAAGAAGGTATATGGTGGGTCGGCCTTCATTAGTCGGAGTATTGAGTTCAAGAGTCACGAGGTAATGTTGCAGTTCTCTAAAACTCTGGTTAGACCACACTTGGAGTATTGTGTTCAGTCTGGTCGCCTCAGTATAGGAAGGATGTGGAAGCTTAAGAGAGGGTGCAGAGGAGATTTACCAGGATGCTACCTGGATTGTTGAGCATGTCTTATGAGGATAGGTTGAGTGAGCTAGGGCTTTTCTCCTTGGAGCAGAGGAGGATGAGAAGTGACTTGATAGAGGTGTTCAAGATGATAAGAGGCATAGATCGAGTGGACAGTCAGGGACTTTTTCCCAGGGTGACAATGGCTAACATGAGGGGGCATAATTTTAAGGTGATTGGAGGAAGGTATAGGGGGGATGTCAGAGGTAAATTTTTTACACCGAGAGTGGTGGGTGTGTGGAACGCACTGCCGGCAGAGGTTGTGGGGGCAGATACATTAGGGGCATTTAGGAGACTCTTAGACACATGAATGATAGAAAAATGGAGGGCTATGTGGGAGGGTTAGATATGTTAGATAGATTTTAGAGTGTGATAAAATATTGGCACAACATCGTGGGCTGAAGGGTCTGTACAGTGCTGTAATGTTATATGTTCTATGTAAGGCAAGAGAAACTGTCATCGTCCACATTCTTCTGACTTCTGCTGGAGAAATAACCTGTGCAAGCTATTGTGTAATGTCATTGAATTTCATTTAATTTTTGAACTTTAGTAGCCATCGACAGCTTCTATGAAATAGAGCGTAGATCATTCTCTTGCCTACATCTGTTGTCAATGTATAATTTTTGGTAAGCCTGGCACCTAATCCTTCAAAATTCACACCAGATATTTTTAGACTTTTTTTGGTGGCCAAAGCCTGATTCAAACTCTGGTTCACAGTTATTTTGGTCTGTATTTATCTTAGATTGCAGTGTGTACAATTATCTGTTCTCATGGTGAAACTATCTTCAACCAGACTTCTTATTCAAAGAACTGCCTGTTCAACTTGTGTAACAAGCACCTCTGGCTTGTTTTTCTGTCCTTGGTTAGATCACCACTTCAGCTAATGCAAGCATCCTTCAGGAAAAGCACCCATGTTGTCTGGGTGTTGTGTTTGAGTCTTTCAAACAACAAGCTGCATCAACCCTCAGAAGTGACTTGAAAGATTACAGAAAGTTTATGCTCACCAGTATATTCTCAATTGAAACAATAATTAGAGACGTAATTGCCCAGTATCTTTTAACGGGCTTGTGATTAGAGTAGCAGTTGTGCTTGGGGACAGATTGTCTGTACCGATTAATTCCAGTTGAGTTTCAGTCAGTGCTGCTTTCCCCATGGGCATCTGATTAGCAGAATGAGAGTTAAAACAGGCAATAGATGGTAACAGTGAATGATGTGAAGCGTGCTTGTGTTGCTTCCATTTTGTTATCCCCTGAAGATTTGCAATAATTTCATATGATCATTAAAGTGGTTTTGAACTTTCCTATTTTCCTTAGCATCTTGACCTAAAACAGCTGGGTGGGGAATTTGCTTATCACCATCTCAAAGGGATGAATCATTAAACTGTTTCTGGACAGCCTGAAGAGTTTCATCAGATCTGCTCCATGAGGACCTTGACCTGAAGACATGGAACTTTGGAGGTATACTGACACATCCATTATTTCTTTTCTTATTCAGATGCTGGCACACTTGTGGTACTTCTCCAGCCTTAATTTCAGGCTTCCGACATCGGTATTTGTTTATTTTTAATCTTGATTAACTTAAACATTAGATAAATGCTGTCATAAATGAGAATGTGGTACAGGGCTACAAAGATAATGGAATTTTAGTTTGAACAACAATTGCAGGCAGCATCATTTTGAATGATAGTAATAAATATTCTATAATTGACCATTTCCAAACATTGAAAAGATAACATCAGCAGTGTAACATCCTGCAACATATGGTTTTATTTTATTGCAGGTAACAATACAGATCATTGGAATCTGTGTCAGCTGGCTTCTAAATTTTGTTCTTTGTTTCAGTTGCAACCTCTTATTGCCAACGAGAATGAAAGAGGTATGTTGGAGGAGCCTTAGAGCTTGCACTAGTCTGACAGGAACAAGGCTTTTGCAGGTTGTGTGGATGAGAACAGAGATCGCAGAGAGGATGAGCAAAATGATCAAAACACTGTGGTACAGGGGGTCCTTTAAGTCAGGGGAATTAAAAGTAATGCAGTAGGGATAAGGGACAGTATAGATGGGGGGATGAGAAAGTGGAGGAGAATTCATCAAGAAACAACAACAGTCAAAGCTTCTATAGATTTCTATAAAGGAAAAGATTAGCGGAAGTTAATATAGATCCCTTACAGACTGAGACAAGTGAAACTGTATTGGAGAATAAGGAAATGGCAGTGAAATCAAACAAATATTGAGTGACTGTCTTCATGGAACACACAGAAAACCTTCCAGAAATAGTAGAACACAACAGGTCCAGAGTGAATGAGGAGATGAAAGAAATTAACATTTGTGGGGGAAAAATGGAGAAATTACTGGGACTGAAAGGCAATAAATCTCCGGAATATGATGACCTGCACATGGTTTTGAAAGAAGTAGCTACGGAGATAATGGGTGCCCTGGTTATCCTGTTCCAAAATTCCATGGATTCTGGAAGGATTCCCACTAATTGAAAGGCAGCAAAGTATTTTTTTTATTTAAGAAAAGTGGGAGAGAGAAAATGGGAAACTATAGAGCAGACTCGGCCCATGCTGTCTTGAGTTTAGCAGCATGAGAAATCAAACATGAAATCCTTACAAAGCTTGACAGGGTAAGTGTAGGAATGATATTTTCCCTGTCTAGAACTAGGGGTCACAGTCTCAAAATAAAGGGTCAAATATTCGAAACAGCATTGAGAAGAAACTGCTTCACTTGGGTGGTAGTGTACATTTGCAATTCTATTCCCAAGAGGGCTGAGGATGCTCAGTTGCTCTGTGGACTGAAAGTAGAGGTTGATGGATTTCTGGATATAAAGTGAATCAAAGGTAGTAGAGGAGAGTGACACTGAGCTGGGAGATTAGCCACGAGCTTATTGAATGGCAGCGTAAGCACGAGGAACTGAAAGGCCCACTCTTACTTCTGTTTCTTGTGTTAATCATCTTGATTTCATTCTGCCGCACAGCAATTTCCAGCATCTACATCCAGTCAATGTTAGTTCAGTCAATGTGATTAGTATTTTGAGCAACAGCAGATTTGCAACAGAATTTTACAAAATTCAAAATATTCGGAAACAAAGCACTTTGAATGCAACTCTTGAACAAAATGTACAATGCTAAATGTTTCTGCATCTTATTACTTTACCCTTAACCTAGAGCGGAATAAATTATCCACTGTTACAATTGTGCCTTCTCTTGTTGCATTAAATAAAGTTACATTACTTTTCCTTTGATGCAAGAATGAGGTTAAATGACCATGACCAGAAAACAGATCAGTAAAAACATAATTGCACTTCTTTTGTTAAGTGTAAGTTGCGTAAAAAAAAAGATTTGAGTGTTTCTTGAATGCTTGTTCCCACTTTCTGTTGAAGTTCCACTCTTCAGGAAGCTAGACCAGGTACTTCCTGTCAAGATGCATCCTATGTGGGTGTTATTTTCCCTTTGTTCTCCACACAGGCAATGATAACATCAAATATTTGTGCTGTCCATCAGTTATTTATCCACAGAAGCTGAATCATAAGATCATGACCCCCAATCTTCATTTTTAGCCCTTAATAAGACAGGGACTTCCTGCTGGTAGTGGAAAACAGCAGGGAGAATCAAAGAAACTATCTCCTCAGCCCATTTTCTTTCATTTACACGGGAGCCTGTATCCCTCAGGGAGTGAAGTCTTCGGTAGCATTGCCACACTTCACATGATCAGTGTGAAAATGATGCAACAGCTGTCAACAACGCAAAGGTCGGATTTTTGCACTTCTTAAATGGAGGATGCAATGAGCACAACTTTTTGAAGCAAAGATATCCCAGTTTTGCAATATTTTTGATGACACCTAATATAATGTTAGGGAAAAATGTAACACCTATTCAGTAAAAATGGGTAAAGTCCCAGTTCAAGATACTAATCTGCAAACAATATGCCTTCATAACTACTTATGGGCAAACTACACACTGGTTGCTGTCATTATTAGAATGTTGGATATCATCGTGATTTATAATGGAGGTTCTTTTGTCAAAATATGCAAGGAATTGGTGAAAGTGGAACAGTTGATAGGTGTCCGGACTTTAGATTCCAGGTTATTCATGTGCAATCATCACTAGAACTTCTGAAACATTTCCACAGCAATAACAACCAGAATTTATAAAGCATTGTTAACATTAACATAGGGTAGGCAGTGGTAAACTGTTCCCCGTCATAGAGGTTTCAATGACCAGAAGGCATAGCTCACAGCTACAGAATAAAAGGCTAAGAGGGGATATAAGAATGTTTTTAACTGAGAGGGTGGGTGGAATTTGGAATGCACCTTCTGAGAGGGTGAGAGATGCAGAGACTCTCACAACACTTGAGTAGTTTTTATTTGAGAACTTGAATTGCCAAGGCAGAGAAAACTACAGACTAGGTGCTGATAAATGGGATTAGAATAGATTAGTACTTGATGGTTGGCATGGACAAGGTGGGCTGAAGGGTCTCTATGGCTCAATGACAAAATATGCCCAGGTAGGTGACAGGAACATTATCCAACAAGTGTCAGCGTCAGCCACACACGGAGTTGTTTGGGCAGATGACCGAATGCTTGCTGTCAGACTGAATCTGGAGAATCCCAACATCCGTCCTCCACTCTGGCACTGTTTGGTTGACCCACTGAGTTGCTGAGTGGGGAATCATTGATGCGCTCGCTTCCTCCATTCAGTTGGCTCGGTTCAGTTGCAAACATTCTGAAACATTATCATCAGCTGTTTGAGGCTGCACTTCCCTGCAACACAACAGCATGGTTGTGTGTTAATAAGTTATTGCTATCGGTGTGATATAGTGGAAGGAAGAAGATAGCTGACAGTGGTGCAGTGGTAGAGCCTCACCTCACACTTCCAGTGACTTGGGTTCAATCCTGACCTCCAGGTGCCACCTGTGTGGAGATTGCACACTCTCTCTGTGACTGTGTGGGTTTCCTCTGGATGCTCCAGTTTCCTCAGAGATCGGTAGTTTTTTGATGCCCCATTGTTAAATGTAGGTCTACGTGCAATCATTATGGTGACATGAACATATAGAAGTCATGACTGAAAGGTCAAGGGGTAAGCCTAGTAGCATCTCTTATCATTCCCTGATATCTTCATGCAATCTAACAATAAAATAATGCATTAAAGGAACTTAAAAACAGAAATGCTGAAAGTTCTCAGCAGCTCAGGCAGAATCTTTCAGGTTGATAACCTTCCATCAGAATCCTTTCATCAGAGTTCACTCTGGTTCTCCCTCCACACTGCTGAAAGGGTTCTGATGAAAGTTCATCAACCTGAAACTCTCCAATAGATGCTGCCTGACCAGTTGAGTATTTCCACCATTCTCTGTTTCATTTCAGATTTCCACCTAGTGTGGCATTTTATGAATGTGTAAGTGAATAATGCACCAGATCATGTAAAATAATTTGCTGGATACTGATGTAAGTAACTCTGACTAGCTACTTAGGATCGGTGCCCATATACTGAAAGCAACTGGTCTGACATGTGAACCATACAAGTGTAGTGGCTGTACAGACAGTAAACAAATACTCAGCATTTGGAAGGGAGCCAACTGAGTGAAGAATAGGAATATGAATGAGTAAATTAACTGGATTAGTTAAAAGAGAAAAGTACAACTATCAGAATTCTTTCAAAACCCATTAAAATCAAGGTCAGTTCAAAGATATTTGCAAATCTAATGAATAATTCAGCTCTGTAATTAAAATAATTAAATGGTAGGAATACCAGCCAACTATTCGTTTTACTGAAGGGGATAATTTTTCACAATTGTACCTGGTTTATTTCTGCATCCTTCCCATTCAAACTCATCGATTTCAAAACAGCACAAGTGCTTTTAGAGGTCCTATAATAAAGCTGGATGTCCAGACAATGGTATCAAATTCTGAGAAGCCAAGTGACATACTTGTGGGGTGAGGAGATTGTCCCATGAAGAGCAATTGAGGAAGATTGGTTCCTGCCCACTGGAGCTTAGTGGCATGGGAGGCAATCTCATTGAGATATTCTGAGGGGGATCAGCAGTGTAGATATCAAGAATATTCAACAATACAGCACAGGAACAGGCTCACAAGTCCACTATTTCTTCACTAACCATGATGTCAATCTAATCCCATCTGCCTGCACATAGTGCATATCCCTCTATTCCCTGCGTGTTCATGTTCCTGTCTGGATGCCCCTTCAATATTGCTGATGTACCTGCTTCCAACACCTTTCCTGACAGCATGTTCCAGGCACCTACCACTCTATGTGTGTGTAAAAAAAACAACTTTCCTCACAAATCTCCTTTAAACTTTTCCCTCTCTCATCTTAAAGTGATGCCCTGGGAGTATTTGACATTTCCACCCTGGGATAAAAGACACTGACTATCTACTCTACCTATGCCTCTCATAATTTTATATATTTCTTTCAGGTCACCCCTCAGCCTCCAGTGCTTCAGAGAAAACAATCCAAGTTTGACAATCCTCTCCTTATAGCTGATACTCTCTGATCCTGGAAACATCCAAGTAAACCTCTTCTGCAACCTCTCCAAAGTCTCCACATCCTTCCTATAGTGTGCTGGCCAGAAATGCAAACAATATGGCCTAACCAAAGTTTTATACAGCTGCAACGTGATTTGCCAACTTTTATACTCAATGAGTTTCACCTTGCAGAGTCGGGAGTTGGCGGGAGATTTGAAAAGAGGTGAGTCTCTGTGTGTGTGCTGTGAGTTTCAACTTGCAGGAGTCTAAAAGAGGCACATTTGCAAATTGTTAATAGTTGATTGGCTAATTAACAGCAACCAATAAAAAGAAGGTAGGATCAAACAGAGTGGCTATTGTTAGGCGGGACTAGGCAGAGGCAGAGGCTGAGGCAAGTTTCAGTGCGTTCCATGCTCCCACCACTGTCTGTGCATAAAAAAAATTACCCCGACATCCCCCTTATATCTTCCTCCAATCACCTTAAAATTATGTCCCCTCGTGTTAGCCAATGTCAATCTGGGGAAAAAGTCTCTGACTGTCCACTCGATTTATGCCCCTTGTACACCTCTATCAAGTCACCTCTCCTCCTCCTCCTCCTCCTCCTCCTCCTCCTCCTCCTCTCCAAAGCATCCTCATAAACCTCTTCTGCATCTCCTTTAGAACTGCAATATTCTGCCTGTAATGTGGTGACAAGTACACAGCTGTGTCCTAACTTGTGATCTATATGATCTATCGGGAGCAGCACAGGAGGAAGGTATAGTATAGATGTGCCACAGTCAGTCGATTCTCACTTCAGCTGCTGTCAGTGTGGAATTTGCACATTCTCCTTATGGCGATGTGGGTTTTCCCCAGGTGCTCCAGTTTGGTTAGTTAATTGACCACCATAAGTTGCTCCCAGTGTGTAGGTGAGTGGTTGAATCTAGGAGAAACTGATGGGAATTTGCGGAGAATAAAATGGGGTTAGTGCGAGTGGGTGCTTGATAGTCACCATGGACTCAGTGGGCTGAAGGGCCTGTTTCTGACCATATGATTCTAAAATTGGATCCTCTTCCTCAGTCAACAATTCTTACCCATTGGTTTGCTTGCCTAAATTAAATACAAGGAGAAGACTGGAGTTTGCAAAATAACAAAGATTATTTGAAAGCATGCTTTTTTTGAAAAACTTTGGTCAGTAACCACTGCAGTTATCCTGCAGCAGCATCAATAAGGTGGGACTAAATTTTCCCTGCTCATTGATGTTGGAAGCACCACCTAAAATAAGTCTTAGATCCCATACTTGCATATGTAACAGACTTGATGGATAGCTTCCAAGATATTTTGGAAATGCCCAGCCCAATTTTGGGTGTGTTCTTTGTGTCAGGAATCATTGGGATGCAGGATTTTGATTCCTGAACTTGGGATGTGCATGTTTGCACAAAATAAGAATCTCAAAACCCAGTTTTCTCCCTGGATCTGGATTTGGTTAAAAATTGTGCACTCTCAGGCTGCTCCTGATACCATGAATTTCTGTTATTCACTGTCTACCACAGGATCACACTTATCCCAAACAAAATCTATTTACATGTGTAAATCTGTAATGGCAACATTGTCTTACTGTTTCTATGGCTCACAGTTCAATCCTGACACCCCACCCCTCCCCTGTGCTGTCAGCATGGAGTTTTCACCTTCTCCCTGGGGCCACCTGTGTTTCGCTCTGGTATTCTGTCACATCCCAAAGACATGAAGGTTGATATGTTCTTGGGTACTCTTATTGTAGGTGGATGATAAGAGAAACAGGGTGGACTTGATGGGCATGTGAGAGAGGATAGGTTACAGGGAAACAAGTGGGGAAATAGAATTGATGCAATTGCTCTGAAAGGCAGCATCAAATCAATGGCTTCCATTCATATCATATGAAAATCTGAGAAATGTGGGCAGTAAATACTTAATGGGTTTCAGATTTGATTGTATAAGATACTGTTATTTTGATAGCATATTATTAAATGCGGAAGCAGTGATGATAGTGATAAGCAGTGATGATAGTGATAAGCAGTGGACATAGATAAAGTTGTCCCCTGATCAGGTCAGGTCAAGTTTATTGTCATGTGCACAAGCATGGTGGGGTACTAGTACAATGAAAAACTTGCTTGCAGAAGCATCACAGGCACATAGGTACAGACAATGCACAGAATATAAATTATACAAGAGAGTGAAGAGAGAGAGAAATGACTGTGTAAAAACAAGACCTTAATGCAAAAAATAGACTTACCATCAGCCTCATGAACAGAGCACAGATGAAAACAACAAGTAGTCCAAGAAGGGCACAGTACAAATAAAGAGCAGCAAGCAATGTTGGCAGTTACATTCTCTGTTCCTTTACCAATCTCCTAGTTGTAAGCACTTGTGAACCAGTTCCTGTGTTAAAGATCATCTCACCAGATAGCATACAAACCTAGTCAGCCTGTCAATTTATGAACCATTCTTTACAATATGAACACAAATCTGAAGTCTGTTTGTAAACTGAACTTGAGATTGACTCTCAGCTTTCAGAGTTTGGTTTGACCGACACATTTGAAAATTCTCTTCCTTTTTTCAAATCCCAGTAAGAGACTCATTGCTCTTTATCTTTATGTCCACCACAACCCTCAAATATATCCATATCTGGCCTTTTGAACACTCCAAAATTTAATTGTTCCACCTTTGAAGCTGTGCCTTCAAAGGCCTGAAACTCTTGCCTTCCCTCCCTGAAACTCTCTGCTTCTCGATCCACCTTTAAAATCTACTTCTTTGGCTAAGCTTTTGGTTATCTGTCCTGAAGACTCTATTTGCAGCTCAAAATCAATTTTTGTTTTATTGCCATTTCTGTGACTTATTTTGGGATACTTTGATTATGTTACAGGTGCTATATAAATGAAGTTGTTGTTGTACAGGCATGAAGGCTCAAAATCTATTTAATTGCAGAATTGTTGGGAAAAGATGCACCTATTGGCCTGCATGGATTTCCTTGATGAAATATGTCCAGAAGTGATTAATGACTGTAGCCAGATTGACCTAATGAGGTGAGCCATTAAAAGATTTATTGCCATAATAATAAACACTAATTATTCTTCACTCCAAATTGTCTGTTTCTACCTCCCAAGCTCATTTGATTTATTGGAGCTTGTATCAATTTTGATTAAACTCATTTAAAAGTTAATTGTATGCATGATTAGGCAGACAAAAAAGGCAGTAATATGATATTCTGTTTGACTCTCTGTGTGGCTGAGGAAAATTTGAGAAATGGCTTTCATTTTCAATGAGCACAATAGAATGTTAATCTTTGAACCCTTTAAACTTGATGAACAAATGCTTTTCGGTTTTTTTTCATAGAAAAAGGGTTTTCTTTCCTTTAAGGATGAAGATCCAAAATTAAAATGGTTGCAAAGTCCAAAACTGCCCTGGAGATTGACATGGTGCAGAAGTGGTAATGGGGTATTTTGAATCCATCCTTGGGAAGGTGCAAGTCTCCAAGGAAACAACCACCACTAACTGTTCTTGTCAAAGAAGACAAACTAGGTAATTGGATTTCAGTGGTAAAAATCAGTTAGCCTCTGATTTTAAGAACAAATATGTCTTTGTTTAGCAGTAATCCAAATGACACATCCATTTATTGCACAAAAGTAGGATGTGGTCTGTAGCCTTGAAATTTGTCTTGGGTTGATGGAGCTAAACACAATGGAGCAGTAGAATATTGAGTTCAATCCTCTGTGTGGCTGTGGAAAATTTGAGAAATGGTTTTCCATTTCGATTGGCAAATAAGAATGTTAAACTTTAAACTTGATGAACATTGTATTTCTCATCTGAAATCTTATTCCATTTTCAAATGCAGCCCCTAAAATACTGTGCACATATCGCAACAGATTGAGGACAATTTCTCCCCCAGTATCTCACTAAACTGTATGGTATACTCTCTCATTACTAGAATGATAGGACTGGGGATGCAGAAAAATAAGAATATTGTGAGAACTGGCCTGACTGGGGTATTTCCATTGGTGCAGGGGAGGCTGAGGAGACATTTACCAGAGGTTTGTACAATGAAGACAGGTTGAGACAAGGGTGAATGAAGGAACTATTAGGTCTTGTAGAAAAATGAACAACCGGAGGCATAAGATGATTGGTGGAAGGATGAGAGAGGAGCAGCAGCGAGCTAGAACCCAATTCCTGAGAGCAATAGAGGCAAAAAAATTCATCACTCTTAACAACAATTTTTATTTGGATCACACCTTTGACCTAACTAAAATGTCTCGAGGCAGTTCACAGAAGTGTTATCAAACAGAAGTTGAATACTGAACCACATATGGGCAAAGTAGGGCATTTTAACAAAACAGCTGGGTTTTAAGGAGTGACTTAATGGAGAAAAGTATGTTAGGGGAGCAGAATTGTTTATAGAGAGAATGCCAAGGTTTAGGATCTTGGCAGTCAAAGTCACACTTGCCAGAAGTGGTTCAAATAAATTAAGGGAAACGGAACAACCCAGAATTGGGAGATTAGAGGTACCTCATATGATGACGAGTCTGGAGGAATTTGCAGAGATGTGGAGGGTTAAGTCCTTGAATAGAATTGAAAACAAGGATGAGAATCTTAAAATTGGGAGATCACAACATGAATCTGTGTTGGATGTAGTGTACATAAAGGTGATGAGTGAATGGAATGGTTTGGATTAGATCACAAACCACAGAATTTGGAGGACCTTAGATTTACAAGGAATAGAATGACGGGGGCTAGCCAAAAGTGCATTGGGAAAGTCAGTTCTAGAGGCAGTGAATGGATGGCTGGTGGTTTCAATAGCCAATGAACTGAGGTAGAGGTGGTGTCAGGCAAACTTATGGAATATGAAACAGGTGGTCTTAAAGGTGGCACAGAAATGAGGTTCAGAAGTCAACTGAGGAGCAAATATGGCAGAATAGTTGTTTTAAAAACTCTGGTTCAGTTTCAGATAGTTGCCAGGGAGAGGTGGAATAAGCAGCTGAATAAGGGAAACTATGACAGAGGTCAGAAATACTCACTTGGACCTCCCCTTGAAACTTTCCCTACCCATCTACCTGTCCAAGTGCTTTTTAGCTGTTATTGTATCTGCCTCAACCACTTTCTCTGGCAGCTCATTCCATGTACGCACCACCCTCTGTGATGAAATTGCCCCTCAAGTCCTTTTTAAATCTTTCTCCTCTCATCTTAAACCTATACCCTTTCCCTTGGAATAAGACTATGTGCATTCACCCTATTGATGCGCCTCAGAAATTTATATATAAGGTCACCCCTCATTCTCCTATGCTCCAATGAATAAAGTTCTAGCCTACCCAACCTCTCCCTATACCTCAAGCCCTCGAGTCTTGGCAACATTCTCGTAAATCTTCTTTGAACTCTCACCTGTCCAAGTGTCTTTTAAGTGATGTTACTGCAGTTGCATATCATACTAAAGCATATTCCTGGAACAGCCTTAATATAAAAAAAACTCATTATAAATTAGCACTACCAAGAAGAATTCAGAGTGGAGTGTTGGGCACAATCCAGGTTTGTGATTAAGGAACATTGTCGTGGAGAGTAAATATTTGCTAATTTGTGATTTTATGTTAAGTGTAATAAATGTGTGATTGATGACAGGGGCATTAGGCATCCTGCAGCTAAGAATATTAACAGACACAAGGACTTTGATGCTCACTGGACTTGGGTTTCAGAGTGGGTTTGGAGATGGTTTGGAATTCTGAGAGCAGATTTCTTCAAATTCTTGTAGCGTATGCATGAGTTCTTTTTCACTTTAATTTTTAATGATTTATGTTCAAGACATTTACTTTATTTACTTGTTTATGTTGGACACATGAATATGCAGAAACTGCAGGGCTATGGATCATATGCAGGCAGAAGAGATTTTGTTTAATTTGGCATTGTGTTTAGCATAGACATTATGGGCCAACGGGCTAGTTCCTTTGCTGTACTGTTCTATGTTCTGTGTTGGGGATCTGGGTGTTGTCGCAAAGGCAATATTTATTTCATATCCCGAATTGATCTTGAGCTGAATGGCTTGTTATGGTTGATGGGCTTGGAGTCACATATAGGCCAGATTCATAAGGATTGTAGATTTATTAACAGTATTACTTGCTGTGGCTGGAGTAAAACACTGTGTATCTGCAGTCTTAAAGGCAGTGATAGGCATTTACTTGATGGATCCAACCTTATCCAATCTTCTTTTACCTGCTGAGCCCATGAAAATCAGGCTAAAATGAAAGCAATTGTAAAATAGCCACACGCAACATTGATGATGCATCATCTGGGATACAGTACATAGTGATGGTCTATTTATTAAGGAAGGATGTTAATATATTGGAAGCAGTTCAGAGAAGTTTACCTTTACAGATGGGCCTGAAAAAGTGATTGTTTCTTAAATAAATTTTTAATATTTTAACCTCCTGCTTGACATCACCACTGGACAGCAGCCAATTCAGAGCCCAGGATATCTTGTTCTTATGAACTTTCAGTAAATCTGTTTTGAACTGAATTAATGCAGCCTGCAGTGGTTCTGACATGGAAAACATCAGCTGTGATGGATGCATATTTTCTTACCTATTCATAAATGGGATATGGATGCCACAAGTAAGGAGGGTACTTATTGTTCACCTCTAATTGCCTCTGGACTGAAAAGGCATGATTTGAGTCTTAGGTTACATATAAAAGCCAACTCGGATAAAAGTCATTTTTGAACGAAATGAGTGTTTTACAACAAACTAGTAGTTTCCTGCTTTTTATTCCAAAGTTATTTAATTACTACAATAAATGATTAAACTTTAAACAAACTTATTTCTGTGGTTTCAGTCCTCTGAATGCTAATCCAGTAACTTAATCACATTGCTAGTGTATCTGAACCCATTGTTAATGCACCTTGCAGTCAGAGATGACAGCTAAATCAGAGTCATACAGCATGGAAACAGGCCCTTTGGCCCAACCAGTTCATGCTGACCAAGATGCCCATCTAAGCTTGTCCTATTTGCCCACTTTTGGCTGATAGTTGACTACTCATTTTTCAGAAATTCCAAGCAACACAGCCAGTCACTCCCAAACCCTGCATCACCACAAACACAGACTTTTTTAATTCCTTCAACTCTGTCAACCCTACAATAAAGAAGGTTTGGAATATTCGACAACAGATGCACAAACCAAAGTTAAACTACATTGCAGACAACATATGAAAATGAGCATTCTTTATTTCCCAAAAGCAGAATTTCCTGAATACAATTTTCAGCCATGTGTCAACTTGTCGTCCTTTTGTTTTTCAGTTATGGTTTTCTAACTCTCCTACTTTAGGCTGAGATTTATGATTACTCATTTCAACAAGAGAAAGGTGACTAGTAGTTGCATCACTGTTCATTGAAGTCTACAGATTGAAGAACTATAGCAATCATTTTTTTCACAATGGCAGGCCTATTTTGACAGATATTAACTAAGATATAGTAAAGGGTGAGGGCAAATAGAAGGATTGGAGAGCTGTGCATTACTCAAATGAGGGAAAATGGATGAGAAAAGGGATAAATAGCTGAGAATCATGGGGAGCATTACCAATCACACTAATGAAATGAGCCTGAAACTAGATTCAGCAGGCTTGTAAGCAGATGAAATGGTAACCATGAAGAGCTAATTATCTACTGGGGCAAGCCCAGAGGAGCTTTTGCATAGTTTTCAATTGAGCTGACTCTGCCTCTCAAACAATAAGCTGGAGTGAAAAACTGCCTTTAGCACTTTCACTGCTACTTCAGCCAACACTACTTCAAAATGACAAATCATGCAGTACATTGCATTTTACAGATACTGCATCAAGCTTCTCGTAATTTGTCATCGTCTAGAAGTCGCCACCACCCATATAGTCGTCTTCTAATTTTTGTCCGGCAATGTTGGCAATGCTCCTGTGAAATACCTTGAGGCATTCTAAAGGTGCTAAGGAAATACAAATAAAGTAAATGTGTTTGGCCTTTTCTCTTTGGAAGAAGAAACCTGCAGAAGTGTTTAAAAGTACAAATGGGTTAGTCATGATGTGAAGGTTTCCACTTGCAGGAAAAACCTAAACTTGAGACCATTAGTACAACATAGTTTCTATTAACTAATAGGAGAATGAGAAGTTTCTCTACTCTGAGAATTGAAAAGTAAAGCTCAATACTACATAGAGGAGTTTATTTATACAGCTTAGATAAATTCAATAGGAAATTAGGTAAGTAGATGAGAGAAAAGGGAATAGAAAGATGTACTGAAAAGCAGTGATGAAGTGGATTGAATGGGAGAATATTCATGTGGTGTATGTACACCAAATGGACTGTACAGCTGTTCCTGTAGTGTTTATTTCATGTAGTTTTATGTAACTACCTAAGGCAATGCTCTTAAACAACTTAATAAAAAAATACATAGTTTTTATAAGCAAGCACTATTTAATATATGAAGAAGAACTGCTTAAACTTTGTCCTCTGCCACCTGCAATTCCTACATTTCATGTACTGTCACTATTTAATACCATGTTTGTTTTTAGTCCTGTTAATGATTTCAATGGTTACACAACTGCTTCAACAATCATGGCTGGTTTGTTATTCCTATATGAGTATAGGTCCTGTAGTGATCAGCAATGTTGCTTTATATGGGTGTGCAGTGGTACTGTGCAAACCTATTAACAGACAACGGAGAAAAGATTTATAGTATATTAAAAACCAATCTTGCCTCTGCCGTGCCTTTTCTATACATGGCCTATGTTTCCTGTTGTCTAGATCTTGAGCCACACTTTTTATGCGACCATTTAATATTGAATAGGTGCTGAATACTTGATAAAATAAATATTCCCAGGGTGACAATGGCTAACGCGAGGGGGCACAATTTTAAAGTGATTGGAGGAAGATATAAGGGGGATGTTAAGGGTAAATTTTTTACACAGTGAGTGGTGGGTGTGTGGAATGCACTGCCTGCAGAGGTTGTGGGGGCAGATACATTGGGGACATTTAAGAGACTCTTCGATAGACACATGAATGATAGAGAAATGGAGGGCTACATGGTTTGGAAGGGTTATATAGATCTTAGAGCAGGATAAAATGTCAGCACAACATTGTGGGCTGAAGGGCTTGTGCTGTGCTGTAATGTTCTATTTATTTTGTGATCGCAGCATGGTAGCGTAGCAGTTAGCTTAACATTATTACAGTGTCAGCGATTGGGGTTCAATTCCCGCTGCTGTCTGTAAGGAGTTTGTATGTTCTCCCCACGACTGCGTGGGTTTCCTCCAGGTGCTCCAGTTTCCTCCCACATTCCAAAGGCGTATGGGTTAGTAGGTTAACATGGGTGTAATTGGGCAGCGCGGGCTCGTTGGGCCAGAAGGGCCTGTTACCGTGCTGTATAAATAAAGTTTTAAAAAATGAAGTTTTAATGACGAATCACAGAAACAGTAATGTTACTTGCAGCTGTCATTCATTCAGCCTCTGCCTGGGACCAAATAGGAAATGATTCTGAAATCCAGAAATCATATGTTTTTGTCAGTTCTTTCCACCCCCTCCCCCCTTCTTCCCCACCACTCCCTATTCCTCTGGTGAATCTTTGGACCGTTGAAGTGCGTGATCTTAGCATCAGAAAATAGAATGGTTTCAAGATGCCATAACAGCATTCTTGGATGTTAAGTAAATCCTTCTCCATCTTGGTCATTCCAATTCCAAGTGAAAATCCCTCCCCCAGTAGTGTGAAAATTTCCACATAAGCCATCTTGTGATCCTTCTGCGTGAGATTGCCAAGTTCACCCCAAATGGTGACCGAGGCTGAACTTTGGGCAATATCGTGTCACCAGGGCAAACCCAGTAACAGACAAGCTCCCTTTTCACATTTTGGGGCTACTTTACAGAAATACCTCTGTTCAGTCTTCAAGAGCATCTCTGACCTTCCAATTGCCTCTCTATCCCACTCCCACTCTGACCTGTCTGATTTTTTTTTGGTCTCTTACATTGCTCTAATGATGCCCAATATAAACTCGAAGAACAGCACCTCATTTTCTGTCTGGCAGCATTGAAACCCTTGGTACTTAGTACTGAAATTACTAATTTTGGGTACTCCCTCTGTTTCTTCCTCTCTCTCCATAGACACGGCTCTATGCCTTTATTTCAATTTGTTGCTTTTCTGTCTGTAACTGCTGATTTTTAAAGCAGTTATTATGTTGACAACTTTGGTCTGCATCTTATTACAGGATCCTTGACCTGAGATGATGACTTTCTTCCTGTCTACTTATGCTGCCTGACCTGCTGAGTGTTTCCAGCATTTTGCAGTCTTTTGCTCCAATCACATGGAATCCTCATTGTTTTCCTCCTGCTGGCTGAGTTTGTACCAAACCCTCTGTTGTAGAGGAAAACATTCAGTTCGTTGTCATACACATTGATCACATTGGAGTCTTTGTCTCAATTAAACTCTCAATATTCTATGTGCTAGAAAAAAAGCAACTTAAAGTGAATTGGGTTTGGCAAAGTTGCAATTGACTTTGCCATTATGTGGAAAAGAAGGTGTTTGAGAAGGAAATGTTAAAACAGTTTCCTGGCAGTGAAATAGCAATTTCTGAGGCACAGGTGCAGCTGGCAAAGATAGAGGCTGAACGAGAGCAAACCCAGTTAAAGATAGAAGCTGAACGAGAACAAAAGAAATTAGAGGCCGAACAAAAGAAATTAGAGGCCGAACAAAAGCTAACTCAGATGAAGATAGAGGCTGATCTAGCAATGAAGCAGATGGAGCTGGATAACGAGGAGAAAAAGAGGCAGCATGAGTTACAAATGAAGCGTAGGAGTTTGGAATCTGATTCTGAAGATGGTTTTTCAGCCAGCAGGGAGGTTCGATTAGTCCCTCCGTTTGAAGAAGATCAGGTTGATCAGTATTTCCAACATTTTGAAAAGGTTGCTGTGAGTTCAAACTGGCCAAGGAAAGGATGGGCTCTTATGGTACAGAGTGTGATTAAAGGTAAAGCTCAAAAAGCTTATTCTGCTTTGTCTGTTGAGGATGCAGCTGATTATACCAAGGTAAAACAAGCTATTTTGAAGGCTTATGAATTGGTCCCTGAGGCTTATAGACAAAAATTCAGAGACTTGAGGAAATCTGCAGATCAGACTTATATGGAATTTGCCAATGGAAAGAGAATATGTTTTGAACGATGGTGCCTGGCTAAAAATGTAGATGGGGATTACGATAAATTGACAGAATTGATACTGGTGGAAGACTTTAAAAGATGTGTTCCAGCTGAATTAACAACATATTTAAATGAAAAGGCAGTGGAAACTTTACAAGAAACTGCTAGGTTGGCAGATGATTATGCTTTAACCCATAAATCCAAATGGGGACAACCTAAAACCTTTCAAAAGAGTTACAAAGACAATCCAGGTAAACCAGAGATTAAATTGGGAGGTAATCAAAAAGGAAAGGATGAAAAGAAGCCAGGGCTGGAGAAACCTGTTGAGCGTACTTGTTATTACTGTAGGAAACCTGGCCACGTGATATCTAATTGTGCCCTTTTGAAGAAAAAGAAGGAAGCTGGGCCCAATGCTTGCTTTCAGGCAATTAAAAATCAAAAAGGTTTAGGAGATGCTGTTAAAGACCAGTCCTTGCAAGAGGGAAAAGCGGAAAAGTTGGAGGAGGTGAGAAAAGAATTCCGTTCGTATGTATCAGAGGGTTTTGTTTCACTGAATGATGAGTCACCCCAGGTGCCAGTGAAAATTCTTAGAGATACTGGGGCTAGTCAATCTCTCTTGCTGGACAGTGTTTTAAATTTTGGTGAAGAAAGTGACACTGGTGAAGTAAATCTAGTACAAGGCGTTACAGGTGAGACCATGTCTGTCCTTTTTCACAGGGTGATTTTAAAGTCAAAGTTCGTAGAAGGACCAGTCAAGATAGGGATAAGACCTAGTTTGCCAGTGGAAGGAGTTTCTTTGTTATTGGGAAATGACCCTGCAGATGGAGAAATTGTTCCTGTGGTACGGTTAACAACCAAACCAAGGATTGATGAGTCTGAGAATGATCCAGATGTTTACCCATCATGTGTGGTGACTCGAGCTAGAGCTAAAGAATTAGCCAGGACAGAGAGTCTGATGCAGTCTGATGTGGTTCCTTGTGACAGTCCTAAACAGGAAGAAAATTATGATGCCTTATCTGAGACTTTTCTGTCTTCACTGGAGGATCAACATCCTTATAGTGAGCCTGAATTTAAAGATTTGTCTTTGTCGAGGAAGGATTTTATGGTGGAACAGACAAAGGACCCTGAATTGACAGAATTGAAAGAAAAAGCTCTCTCATGTGAGGAGATTGAAGAAGTGCACTTGAGTCTGTTGGACTATGTCCAAAAAATTTAAAACTCGGTTGGAGAGAGTCTGCCAGCTAGCGAGAGAGAATTTGAAAACTAGCCAGATAAGAATGAAAACATATTTTGATAGACGTGCTCGGCCTAGGACATTTGCAGTGGGGCAAAAGGTGTTGGTATTTTTCCCTAGCCAAAATAATCCCTTGCAATCTCGTTTTTCTGGACCCTATGTTATTGAATCTCGAGTGACTGATCTAACATATATAATCAAAACACCAGATAGACGCAAGAAAACACAACTCTGTCATGTAAACATGCTAAAACCTTATTATGAGAGGGATTCAGTTGTGGCCTTGGTGGATGGTGAAAAGGTTGTTTCTAGAATGCCTGATGTTGATGTTGAGGAAGGCCAATTTAGACCAAATATTGTTCCATCGAAACTGAAAAACCAAAATATCATGGAGAACCTTGAAACGAAGTTGGACCATTTACAAGTTTCACAAAAACAACAGATGAGAGAATTAATTTTAAAATTTAAAAATCTGTTCCCAGATGTTCCAAACAGAACATCGATAATTACCCATGATGTTGATGTTGGGGATGCAAAACCAATCAAACAACACCCATATCGAATGAATGTGGAAAAAAGTAAACTTGTTGATCAGGAAATAAAGTACATGTTGGAAAATGATATTATTAGACATTCTACTTCAAATTGGAGTTCGCCCTGTGTTATTGTACCTAAACCTGATGGAACTGTTAGATTTTGCACAGATTACAGGAAAGTGAATGCTGTAACAAAGTCAGATGCTTACCCTATTCCTAGGGTGGATGATTGCATAGACAGAGTGGGAAAGGCAAAATTTCTTACAAAGATTGACTTATTAAAAGGGTACTGGTGTGTTCCATTAACAGATAGAGGAAGGGAAATTTCAGCCTTTGTAACCCCTTCTGGATTGTATGAATACAATGTTTTGCCATTTGGAATGAAAAATGCTCCGGCAACATTTCAAAGAATGATTAATTCAGTGATTCATGGGTTAAAACATACAGATGCCTACATTGACGACTTAGTGACTGGGAATGATACTTGGGAAGATCACATCTCTGCGTTAGAAAGGTTGTTTGAAAGACTTTCCAAGGCTAACCTTACAGTTAACTTGGCTAAAAGTGAATTTGGCCATGCCACTGTGACGTATCTTGGTTATGTTGTAGGTCAAGGCAAGCAAACTCCTGTTCAGGCAAAAGTTCAAGCAATATCTGAGTTCCCTATTCCCACAGGTACGAGGACTGTTAGAAGATTTTTGGGAATGGTTGGATATTATCGAAAATTTTGTAAAAATTTTGCTGATATTGCTCTTCCCCTAACTAATCTTCAGAAGAAGGGAGTAAAGTTTGTTTGGACAGATTCTTGTCAAGAAGCATTTGAGAAGCTGAAAGCCATTTTATGCTACCATCCTGTGCTCAAAACACCTGACTTTGAAAAGCCATTTTCATTAGCAGTAGATGCCAGTGATGAAGCTGCAGGAGCTGTGTTGTTGCAGAAGGGTGACCTTGATGATATTGACCATCCTGTAGCTTACTTTTCAAAGAAATTTAATGAGCATCAAAAGAATTATTCCACCATAGAGAAAGAATTACTGTCGCTTGTTTTAGCCTTGCAACATTTCAGTGTATATGTTTGCACCGCTCAGAAACCATTGACTGTGTATACAGATCATAACCCATTGGTGTTTCTGAGCCGAGTCAAAAACAAGAACAGAAGGCTGTTAAACTGGAGTTTAATTTTGCAAGAGTTTGATCTCATGATAACTCACATTAAAGGCAAAGATAATGTGATTGCTGATTGTCTTTCTCGATGTTAAATGGGAAACATGTATCTGTATTAATCTGATAGTCTGTAGTTGTGTAGCATGATAATTATTAACATTACTAACTGTATGCGCGGTTGAATTTTTCTTGGGAAAAATTTTTTTTTAGGTAGGAGGTGTTATGGACTCAGTGAAAGTCCCTTTAAGATAGAGAGTGTGTGTGTATGTGTGTGTGGGGCGTGCTTACGTCAATAGAAGATAAAGGACGTAATGACGTTGTTGAAGAAGTCAGAAGAAGAAAGAGAGAGAGAGAAGGGAGAGAGACACCAGCCTGCTTGTTTTCTCTATCGATGGATGAGAAACAATAACTGTGTTTGCCACTGAAATCCATGTATGGAAGTTGGAAGTAATCCGGTGGAGTTCACTTTGTTGCTGACCTGTAGAAGGAAACAGGTATTTGTGTGTGGACGACCACGGTTCGGATGCTTTTCGGGGTGAGGAAGTCACTACCGAGTAAACACTGAAGTGTCGTTTGGGTTCCATCGTGGAACATTTGGATTTCGTATGTACTCTCTCTATGTTTTCTACATCTACATCTTATCTTCAGACAATGGTGGTTGTTGAAGAAGCCCTTGCTCATGTTTCACCTTATGGCTTGCGGAACTGAACTTTAAGAACCATTCAGGAACTGGGAGTTTTGGACTTTGTCACACACACACACACACGAAGAGTTTAGTTTTGGGGTTAACGTTCGAGGTTTAACATTCTTGAATTCTAACATACTAACATTTTTACTTTTATTTTACGTATTATCAATAGTAGTGATTAATAAAATAGTTTTTAACACTGAATCATGCTCAGTGTGTTTCTTTTGTTGCTGGTTTGTGACAATAAATACTTGGCAGAGTTTTTGAAAGGAAAAGAAATTGTCAGATTCTGTGAGTACATGACTTGGTACAGATTAGCAAGGCCAGTGGATCAATGATTAAGTTACTTGACTAGCAACTCAGATGCCTCAATGAGTAATTTAAAGACATCGGTTCAAAGCCCTCTGCGGCTGTGAAACTTCAGTTAAATGTACTTTGAAATTAAAACAGAATGTTTTACTAATCACGAGCACAAAATGACCAGATTGTCACAAAAAGCCATCTGCTTCACTGATTCCCTTTAGAGGGAGGAAATCTGCCATACTTACCTGGTCTGGACTATATGTGACTCCAAACCATCAATGATGAGGTTGATTCTCAACCATCCTCCAAAATGACCTAGCAGACCTCTCAGTTTGTATGATAACTGGAAAGTTAAAACAGAAAACAAGTTAAAACAACACACCCCAACCTGCATTGACTTAACTACTGAATTTGAACATGGCAAATTTGCTCTGGTTGACCTTGCAGAGTCCTCTACAGTTTCTTTCTCCACAGATGCTGCCTTACCTACTGACTATTTCCAGTGTTCTTTGGCATTATTATTCTTCAAAGTGACTGGGCACTAGAGTCTAAGTTGGGAGAACTGTTCTACAAACTAGTGTGCAACAGCCTGACATATTTATACTCACTGACTCATTCTTTTCAGACAACATGCCAGACTCCTCCATCACTTCTGTGGCGGGCAAGCTGTTGGATAGGATTCTTAGAGATAGGATCTATGGGCATTTAGAGAATCATGGTCTGATTAGGGACAGCCAGCATGGCTTTGTGAATGGCAGATCATGTCTCACAAGCCTGATAGGGTTCTTTGAGGAGGTGACCAGGCAGATTGATGATGGTAGTGCAGTAGATGTGGTCTACATGGATTTTAGTAAGGCATTTGACAAGGTTCCATATGGTAGGCTTCTTCAGAAGGTCAGAGGGCATGGGATACAGGAAGGTTTGGCCATGTGGATTCAAAATTGGCTTACCTGTAGAAAGCAGAGGGTTGTGGTGGAGGGAGTGCATTCAGATTGGAGGGCTGTGACTAGCAGTGTCCCACAAAGATCGGTTCTGAGACCTCTACTTTTCATGATTTTTATTAATGTCTTGGATGAGGGGGTAGAAGGGTGGGTTGGCAAGTTTGCAGATGACACAAAGGTTGTTGGTGTTGTGGATAGTGTGGAGGACAGTCAAAGATTGCAGAGGGACATTGATAAGATGCAGAGCTGGGCTGAGAAGTGGCAGATGGAGTTCAATCTGGAGAAGTGTGAGGTGGTACACTTTGGAGGGTCAAACTCCAAGGAGGAGTACAAATTTAATGGCAGGATTCTGGGTAGTGTGGAGGAGCAGAGGGATCTGGGGGTTCATATCCACAGATCACTGAAAGTTGCCTCACAGGTGGATAGGGTAGTTAAGAAGGCTTATGGGATGTTAGCTTTCATAAGTCGTGGGATCGAGTTTAAGAGCTGCGAGGTAGTGATGCAGCTTTACAAAACTCTGGTTAGACCACACTTGGAGCACTGTGTCCAGTTCTGGTTGCCTCATTACAGGAAGGATGTGGAAGCGTTGGAAAGGGTGCAGAGGAGATTTACCAGGAGCTGCCTGGTTTAGAGAGTATGGATTATGGGGAGAGACTAAGGGAGCTAGGGCTTTACTCTTTGGAGAGGAGGATGAAGGGAGACATGATAGAGGTATACAAAATATTAAGAGGAATAGATAGAGTAGACAGCCAGCACCTCTTTCCCAGGGCACCAATGCTCAATACAAAAGGGCATGGCTTTAAAGTAATGGGTGGGAAGTTCAAAGGAGATATCAGAGGGAGGTTTTTTACCCAGAGAGGATTGGGACATGGAATGCGCTGCCTGGGGTGGTGGTGGAGGCAGGTACATTGGTCAAATTCAAGAGGTTGCTAGATAAGCATATGGAGGAATTTAAAATGGAGGGATATGTGGGAGGAAGGGGTTAGGTAGTCTTAGGCGAGGTTTAAATGTCGGCACAACATTGTGGGCCATAGGGCCTGTATTGTGCTGTACTGTTCCATGATTCTCCATGATATTTCATGTGTATGTCCTGCCAAAGTGCCAGGTCAGATGCTCCAGAGGGGACATTACAGTGGTTTGTAGACAGGAGGGAGTAGCCCTGAGAATCATTGATATTTCCAGACTCCATGAAATCTCATGGCAATAGGTTAAGCTCTTAATTTTTATCATCTATCGTCCTCTGTCTGCTAATGAATCAGAGCTCCTTTTGAGTACCTGGAAGAAACACAGAAAGCAGTATGACTACAGAAATGTGTGGGGGATTTCAATGGCTTGGTAGCACCACGAGAGACTGAATTTGCTTTCACACAATTGCCATATTGATTCTGGAGCATATAGTGAGCGACCAACACAAGGGACAAACCAACTTGAAACAAGAACTGAAAAGGCTGGTAACACTCAGCAGGTCTGGCAGCGTCTGTGGAGAGAGGAACAGAGTTTACATTTTAAGTCCATGGTCTTTTATCTGAGCTGGGAAAAGTGAGAAATGAAGCAAGGTTTAGTTGCAGAGAAAGGGGCGGGGGGGGGTGGGGGGGGGGGGTGGTGCGGAGAAAGCAAAGGGACCACCCAGGATAAGTAGAAACTGACAGGAAACAAATGACATTTATCATGTGGTGTTTAGTGAAGGAGGTAGGAAAGGTGTAAATAGGAGGAGATGAAATACCAGAAGAGGAGAAAGATAATACTTAGACGTTGGAGATCTGACAAACAAGATTGGAATGGGTGAGTACCAAAACTGTTGAATTTGATCTTAAGTCTTGAGGCAGAATGCAGCAGAAGTGTTATCCATCACAATCAGTGACCTGTTGACCCACACATCCCTCACTTGACCATTATAATTGGGATTGGTTTATTATTGTCACTTGTACCAAGGTATAGTGAAAAACTTGTTTTGCATACTGTTCCTACAGATCAATTCATTACACAGTGCATTGAAGTAGTACAAAGTAAAACAATAACAGAATGCAGGGTGCAAGGTCATAACAAGGTAGATTGTGATGTCAAGAGTCCATCTTATCGTACTAGGGAACTGTTCAATAGTCTTATAACAGCAGGATAGAAGCTGACCTTGAGCATGGTGGTTCATGCTTTCAGGCTTTTGTATCTTCTTTCCAAAGGGATGGGGGAGAAGATCCAGGGTGGGTGGGGTCTTTGATTATATTGGCTGCTTTACTGAGTCTGTGGAGTGAAGGCTGGTTTCCGTGATGTGCTGAGCTGTGTCCGCAACTCTCTGCAGTTTCTTGCAGTCACGGGCAGATCAATTGCCATACCAAGCCACGATGCATCCAGATAGGATGGTTTCTATGGTGCATCAATAAAAATTGGTGAGTGTCAAAGGGGTCATGCCAAATTTCTTTAGCTTCCTGAGAAAGTAGAGGCCCTGGTGAGCTTTCTTGCCTGAGGCGTATAATCGAGCCAAGGGATAAACCTCAGCTCAATGAAGAGTTCAAAAGGACAGAAGGAGCACCAGGTGTACCTCAAAATGAGGTGCAAACCTGGCGAAGCTGCAACACAGGGTTATTTGTACATTGAACATCAAAAACAGCATGGGCTAGATTGATTTAAGTATTCCCACAACCAATGGATCAGATTGAAACTCTGCAGTCTGGCCCCATCTAATTGTGACTGGTAGTGGACAGTTAAACAGCTGACCAGAAGATAAGGCTGTAAAAGCATCTCGATCTTCATTCACGGCAAGGCTCAGTGTATTAGGTTAAAGAAAAAGCTGAAGTATATGCAGCCACAGTCAGCCAGAATTGCTGGGTGGATAATCCATCTCGGCTTCCTCCTGAGATCTCCATCATTACAAAAGCTAGCCTTCAGCCAATTAAATTCACTTCAATGTAACAAATTTTAGTTCTGTTTATCTCTCCACAGGTGCTGCTTGACCTGTTGAGTACTTATATCATTTTCTGTTTTTATTCCTATTTCCAATGGTCAGGGTGGGAAATCTCATCACTAATTGTCCCAACCTACTTGCTATATGCATTGGATGCTACCTGACCTGCTAGAGTTTTCTTCTTATATTACACTTTAATAGCGAAAGTCCATTTTGGAGCTCATCACAGCTTTGATCCATGAAAGGAACAAAGAACTAGATTCCAGAGGTGAAGTGAGAGTGTCTCTCTGTGACATCAAAGCAGCATTTGATCAAGTGTGGTGTCAAGGAGTCCTGGCAATGCACTCCAAAGGGCAAATCTTTGGAGTCATAGCTCGCTCAAAGGAAGATGATTGTGGTTGATGGAAGTTAATTTTCCCCAAGTCCCAGGACATCACTGCAGGAGTTTCTCAGGGCAGTGTCCCAAACCCAACTCCTTTAGCTGCTTAATCAATGCCTTTTCACTTCTGATATGGGTGTGGCTGCTGCAACTCTCAAGAAGTTTAACAACATTCAGGAAAAAGCGGTCGTCATGGTCGGTGACCATGCATCACACTGAACACTTATTCCCTCTGCGCTACAGAGGACAGTGGCTGCAGTGTATACATCTACAAACTTTTATCATTGCACCATAGAAAGCTTCCTATCTGAATACATCACGGCTTGGTATGGCAACTGCTCTGCCCAGCACTTCAAGAAACTGCAGAGAGATGTGGACACAGCCCAGCGCATCATGGAAACCAGCCTCCCCTCCTTGGACTCTGTCTTTACCTCTCACTGCCTTGGTGAAGCAGCCAGCATAATCATAGACCCCACCCACCTGCGTCATTTTCTCTTCTCTCCTCTTCCATCAGGTAGAAAATACAGGAGCCTGAGGGCACGTACCACCAGATTTAAGGACAGCTTCTACCCCACTGTGATAAGACTAGTGAACGGTTCCCTTATACAATGAGATGGACTCTGACCTCACGATCTACCTTGTTGTGACCTTGCACCTTATTGCACTGCACTTTCTCTGTGGCTGTGACACTTTTGTTCTGTTATTGTTTTTACCTGTATTACCTCAATGCACTCTGAAGTAACTCAATGTAACTGCACTGTGTAATGAATTGACCTGTATGATCAGTATGCAAGACAACTTTTTCACTGTACCTTGGTACAAGTGACAATAGTAAACCGATACTAATACCAAATACTCTGAAATTGCTGCTCTGACGACATCTTCTTAACCCATGATGGAAAAAAGGACAGAGGCAGCAGGTGCATGGAAACGCCAGATACCCCTGTCAGTGATGCACATCTCCAGCAAAATGTGCACAGTTTTGGGCCCCATATCTTAGGAAGGATGTGCTGATGTTGGAGACGGTTTAGAGGAGATTTACGAGGATGATTCCCGGAATGAAAGGGCTTAAGTATGATGAGTATTTGTCGGCTCTTGGATTATACTCACTGGAGTACAGAAGAATGAGAGGGGACCTCATTGAAGCATATAAAATGTTGAAAGGACTGGACAGAGTAGATGTGACCAAGCTGTTTCCCTTGGTGGGTGAGTCCAGGACCAGAGGGCACAATCTTAGAATTAGAGGGTACAGGTTTAAAACAGAGATGAGGAGAAATTTCTTTAGCCAGAGGGGCGGTGAATTTGTGGAATTCCTTGCCATGTGCAGCAGTGGAGGCCAGATCATTGGAGGAAGAGATAGATAGATATCTAAATAGTCGGGGTATCAAGGGATATGGGGATAAGGCCGGAAATTGGGGTTAGGTTTCTTTTTTGGCCCCCGCCCTCCCCACCCCCACCCCCAATTTCTCATTTCTTTTTCTTTTTTCCTTTTCTTTGGAGCTGACTCAATGGGCTGAATGGCCTACTTCTGCTCCCTTGTCTTGTGATCTTGTGAATAAATGAGAAAGAGATTAATGCTGGCTCATTGTCAGAGATTAGCCCACGGAGTAGTTTTTTATCTCTGTCCTAAATCTCTTCTTTGTCCAGGAAAACCATTCTAATTCCCCCTGAATCTATTTGTATTGTTGTGCTTTGTTGAATGAACTCCACAACTTTTGGGGTGACAAAGTTCCAACTGATTTCCCTTTTTATTTCACAGTTTTACTTTGAATTTCTTAACGTAGAATGTGCACTCATTTCCTACTCCTTGAACCAACTGAAAATTTCATATTTGGTGTGTTCTATTCAGCATGTGGTTATAGACTGAAATTCAGTGCCTTCAAATGAGAATTAGGCAGTCGAGGGAGAATAATTTTTGGGGCTATGGGGTAAGAGCAGTGAAAACAGGTCTGAAGGGATTAATTTACTGAAGGCCAACCTATAGAACTCGAGAAGGGAATTAGGAGAGACAGGATAGGCCATAAAAAGTCCTTGGCAAGTAGGATTAAAGAGAATCCTAAAGCATTCTATACATACATAATGATCAAAAGGATAGCTATGGAGCAGGTAGGACCACTCAAGAAAAAGGAGAGAGCATGTGCTTGGAGGTGGAGGATGTGGGTGAGCTCCTAAATGAGTACTTTGCGTCAATATTTACCAAGGAGAAGGATGTGGAGGATAGGGAGGTCAGTGTGGAATGTACTAATATGCTGGGGCATTTTGAGAAAAAGAAGGAAGTAGTGTTGGGTCTCTTAAAGAAAATTAAGGTGGATAAGTCCCTAGGACCTGATGGGATATACCCCAGGTCATTGAGAGGTAAGAGTTGAGTTTGCTGGGGCCTTCACTAAGATCTTTGTGTGCTCTCTAGCCACAGGCGAGGTCCTGGAAGACTGGCGAATAGCTAATGTTGTTCCATTGTTCAAGAAGAGAAATAGGGATAATCCTGGAAATTAGACTAGTGAGTCTCACGTCAGTGATAGGGAAGTTACTGGAAAGGATTAGAAAACTATGGCCTAATTAGGGACAGTCAGCATGTCTTTGTCCGGGGCAAGTCGTGTCTTATAAATTAGATTGTTTTTCGAGGAGGTGACGAAGGTGATTGATGAAAATAGAGCTGTGGATGTGGTCTACATGGATTTTAGTTAAGCGTTTGACAAGGTCCCTCATGGGAGGCTTATCCAGAAGATTAAGATGCATGGGATCCGTGGTGAATTGGCCACTTAGATTCAGAATTGGCTTGCCCATAGAAGACGGAGGGTAGTGGTCGATGGGACTTATCCTGGCTGGAGGTCTGTGACTAGTGGTGCTCCACAGGGATCTGTACTGGGACCTTTGCTGTTTGTGATACATATAGAACCGCAGAAAAATACAGCACAATACAGGCCCTTCGGCCCACCATGTTGTGCCGACCTTTAAACCACGCCTAAGACTATCTAACCCCTTCCTCCCACATATCCTTCTATTTTAAATTCCTCCCTATGCTTATCTAACAATCTCTTGAACTTGACCAATGCACCTGCCTCCACCACTACCCCAGGCCGCGCATTCCATGCCCCAACCACTCTCTGGGTAAAACAACCTCCCTCTGATATCTCCCTTGAACTTCCCACCCATTACTTTAAAGCCATGCCCTCTTGTATTGAGCACTGGTGCCCTGGGAAAGAGGCGCTGGCTGTCTACTCTATCTATTCCTCTTAATATTTTGTACACCTCTATCATGTCTCCCCTCATCCTCCTTCTCTCCAATGAGAACAGCCCTAGCTCCTTTAGTCTCTCCTCATAATCCATACTCCCTAATCCAGGCAGCATCCTGGTAAATCTCCTCTGCACCCTTTCCAACGCCTCCACATCCATATGAATGACTTGGATGAAAACGTAGATGGGTGGGTTAGTAAGTTTGCAGATGATATGAAGGTTGATGGTGTTGTGGATAGCGTAGAAGATTGCCAAGGGATACAGTGGGATATAGATCAGTTGCAGATATGGGCAGATAAATGGCATTTGGAATTCAACCAGCCAAATATGAAGTGTTGTATTTTGGGAGATCAAATGTAAAGGGTTAGGGTTAGGGCAAGACCCTTAACAGTGTTGACATACAGAGGGATCTTGGGGTCCAAGTCCATAGCTCCCTGAAAGTGGCTGCATAGTTCGTTGTGTGTGTGTGTGCTTCACCCCTGTTACGACTCCCCTCACGTTTCGCAATCACCCGAATGCGAGTGTGTGTGTGTGTGCATTTGTTCCTTTCCATTCTGTTCCCACGTCTGTCTTTGTAAATAAAATTCTCCTTTTTAAAGTACAAAGACTGTGTGTCCAGATACCTCTATCTTTGAGATCCAAAAGAACCTTTCTCATAACAATTGGCACTGTGAGCAGGGTCTTAAGGGTATTAGCTGGACAGATGTTGGTAGGATGTTCGGGAACAAGGGAAAGAAGGAAAGTGTAGGCACTGAGGAGAGAATCCCCGGATGGACAGACGAGAGGGAGGGATTTGGGAGCCTAGCCAGTCTGCTGGCAGACCACGGGAAGAAACTGGGGCACCACGTGGTGGCCTTCTTCCAGAAGTCGGGGTTCCCCAGAGCCAAGGGGAGTCAAAGGGGTGCTTTCTGGCTCCTGGCATCCCTCTTGAGGTTCTAGGTTGAGATCACTGACCTGTTACAGGATACCTGCTCACAGAGGGAAAAAGAGATAGAGACGCTTTGGCAGTGATGTTGCACGCTGCAAGGGGCAGTTCAGACTGCCCAGACTCGGCCCAACGACCTCGAGGCCGGGGGTACCGAGGTTGCCTGCCGGCTGATTCAGGTTCATCAGGCACAAGCCGCCCGCAGGTCTGGCTGGCAACCAGACCCGTTTAAAATTCGTGCCTTGGTCCAGCGCGGCGACAAGTTGGACGCATAGCTGGGCGATGGGGACATATGGATGGACAATGATGAGGAGGGTATACCCGAGGAGACCAAGCCCCATCATACCCGCCCTATGCACCAGAGCCCCTGCAGGCCTGACCCGTCATCATGCAGTCCCAGGTCCGCCACAGAAGGGAAGGGAGTCAGGATGGGGCTCCCGTAGGGGAAGGTGTCTGTGGCCCCTCCAAGACCATGGAGACCTGTGACTTCTCTGTTAAAGAGCTCACCCAGCTGGTGGATCGGTACTGCCAGCAGCCGGGCGAACCACTTGCCGCGTGACTGCTCTGACTGTGGGACGAGGGGGCCCCCAACGTGAGCCTCTCTCACCAGGAGGCGAGTGCCCTGGGGAGCTTGTTTGACCAACAGAGGATTAATAACAGTCTGCGGGCACCACCGGGAGGGATCGGGGACACCACTACCCTGTGGGATCGTGTAGTGGCTGCCGTGAGGGTCTGATACCCTACCCTCCTTGAATGGGATCTATACAGGCGACCACAGTGGAGCACAGTCAGTGAGGGCACCAGGATCATCCGGGAATGGGCACTAGTGACCGGCATATACGCAGGGAAGGGCGACCTCGGGCTGTTAGAAAATACCATCATGACCAGTGCGCTAGTGGGCTACCTGGTCGCCACCGTGCGCCCTGACCTGAAGCCAGTGGTCCTGCCCCTCATGGGACCTGCCAGCGGGAGGACCGTACGGGAAGCTATTACCCTCCTGGAGGGGTTAGAATACATGCAGCGGGGAGCGCCCACACAGGTCCATAGAGCGGAGATGAGGGCTGAGGACACCACCTTCCGTCTCACGCGCAAGCAGCTGTACCTGGACCTGCTGCGTGCAGGGGTGGACTGCGCTACCATAGATGGGATCCCGACCCCCGCTCTCCATGCACAATGGAAGGAGCTCTGTGGAGGTAAACCTGGCCGAGGGATGACCTGTGATCACCCTGGGGCCAAGTCCAACGCAGCGGGGCGCCCCCAACCGCCGGACCACGTGGGCTGTCCCTGCAGACACCGATGCTGCCTCCGCACCTCCCCCACCTGAAACAGCTTTCCCTGCCCTCCGGGCTCAGCTCCGTGACCTGCTGCGACAGGAAATGTCTCACTTCCACCAGCAGGAATCCTTGCCCATGGGGTGGCAGCCCCCACTCTGCTCCCATAAGACGAAGGCCAGGGTCCCCAGCACGCCTGCTCCATCACCCTTCCACACCCGGGGGACCTGAGGCCACACGTACCCGTAGTGGTACACTGGGGAAAGGGGAATGTGCAGAGATGGATGGCACTCATCGACACGGGTGCCCAGCACGTCATCGTCCCGGGGAACCTTGCTGCATGGAAGGGGGCACAAATGCAGATAGAGGAGTTGGGGCTTCCCTCTTGCCCATGAAGGAGGTTAGGGTCCGCATGGCCATAAGGAATCAACCTCCTCGGACTGTGCCTGTGTTAATTGCGGTCTCGGTGGAATGCATACTGTGGATCAACGTCTTAAAGGGACAGTCCCTGCACACCAACCGGGGCAAGTTCACCTTTGGAATTGCCTGTGCTATGGTGGTAGTCGGGGCAGCCAAGTGGGAGCCAGTCATTGTCCCCCCTCCCTCCAAGGTAGTTTGCAGTTGACAATATAGGGCGCCGGGGGGACACCGAGACATCACAGAGGCCGTCCAAGCCCTGATGCGGGAGGGAGTCATTAGACCCGCAGCATCCCCTTTTACTAGCCCTGTCTGGCCCGTCCGCAAAAAGAACAGGACGTGGCGCATGACGGTAGACTACTGACACCTAAACAAAGCTGCCCCCCGCCTTGCGTCTGCAGTACCCGACATTGTCACTTTAGTGGAAGATATTGCAGGGTACCCAGACAAACCATGGTACGCCGTTGTGGATTTGGCCAACGCATTCTTCTCCATCCCCCTCCACGACACCTCCCAGGACCAATTTGCATTACCTGGGATGGGAGACAATATACATTCAAATGTCTATCACAAGGGTACATCCATAGTCCAACAATCTGTCATGGCTTAATAACCCAAGATTTGCAAACCATTCACCTTCCCCCCGGAGTTTCAGTCACCCATTACATAGACGACATACCTTACAGGGGCCCTGGGAGGCTACTGTCTCAGAGGTTCTTGATATGCTAATTTTCTCCCTCAGAGAGCGGGGCTGGGCCATTAATATGGAAAAGGTACAAGGCCCAGCCCAGAATGTATTGTTCCTGGGTATACAGTGGCACGTAGGCCGGAGGGAAATTCCTGATGCTGCCAAGGACAAGATTTTAAATTGTGCTGTCCCCACCAACAAGACGAACACCCAGAGTTTCGTGGGCCTCCTGGGCTACTGGCGGCAATATACCCCTCACCTAACCATACTCCTCAGTCCCCTCTATAAGATGTCCCGCAAGAAAGCCACGTTCTCGTGAGGGCCTGAACAGCAGGCTGCCTTTGAAACAGCCAAACAGGTGGTGGAGCAAGCCCTGCCCCTCGCCCCGTGACAGGAAGGGGTCCCCTTCGAGTTACAGGTCTCCACTGGCGAGTTGGTGGCAGAGTGGAGCCTCTGGAAGAAGGTCCAGGGCGCAGAGTCCCTCTTGGCTTCTGGACCAAATCACTGCCTGAGGCCGCCACCCGCTACAGCCCCTTCGAGCGCCAGCTGCTGGCCTGCTACCTGGCGCTCCTTGCTACCGAGAACCAAACCGGTACTGACCCTGTGGTCCTTCATCTTCATCTGCCCATAATGCATTGGGTCAAATCCCCCGACTCCACACACAGAGCCCAGAGGTCCTCGATAGTGAAGTGGAAGTGGGCAGAACCCAGTCTGGAAGGGGTCAGTCGCCTCCACGAACAGGTCATGTTCTTCCCCCAGTCCCAGGACCCACCCCCGGACATAGCATAGAACAATACAGCACAATATAGGCCCTTCGGCCCACCAAGTTGTGCCTACCTTCAAACCACACCTAAGACTATCTGACCCCTTCCTCCCATATATCCCCCTATCTTAAATTCCTCCATATGCTTATCTAACAATCTCTTCAACTTGCCCAACGTATCTGCCTCCACCACCACCCCAGGCAGCGCATTCCATGCACCAACCACTCTCTGGGTGAAAAACCTCCCTCTGATATCTCCTTTGAACTTCCCACCCATTACCTTAAAGCCATGCCCTCTTGTATTGAGGATTGGTGCCCTGGGACAGAGGCACTGGCTGTCTACTCTATCTATTCCTCTTAATATTTTGTATACCTCTATCATGTCTCCCCTCATCCTCCTCCTCTCCAATGAGTAAAGCCCTAGCTCCTTTAGTCTCTCCTCATAATCCATACTCCCTAATCCAGGCAGCATCCTGGTAAATCTCTTCTGCACCCTTTCCAATGCCTCCACATCCTTCCTATAATGAGGCAACCAAAACTGGACACAGTACTCTGTGTGGCCTAACCAGAGTTTTGTAGAGCTGCATCATCACTTCGTGGCTTTTAAACTCGATCCCACGATTTATGAAAGCTAACATCCTATAAGCTTTCTTAACTACCCTATCCACCCGTGAGGCGACTTTCAGTGATCTGTGGATATGAACCCCCAGATCCCTCTGCTCCTCCACACTGCCCAGAATCCTGCCATTCACCTTGTAATCCGCCTCGGAGTTTGTCCTTCCAAAGTGTACCACCTCACACTTCTCCAGATTGAACTCCATCTGCCACTTGTCAGCCCAGCTTTGCATCCTATCAATATCCCTTTGTAAGCTTCGACAGCCCCCCACACTATCCACAACACCACCAATCTTTGTGTCATCTGCAAACTTGCTAACCCACCCTTCCACCCCCTCATCTAAGTCATTAATAAGTATCATAAAAGTAGAGGTCCCAGAACCAATCCCTGTAGGACACCACTAGTCACAGCCCTCCAATCCGAATACATTCCCTCCACCACAACCCTCTGCTTTCTACAGCCAAGCCAATTCTGAATCCACACAGCCAGGCCTCCCTGGATCCCTTGGCCTCTGACCTTCTGAAGAAGCCCACCATGCGGAACCTTATCAAATGCCTTACTAAAATCCACGTAGACCACATCCATTGCACTACCCTCATCAATCTTCCTGGTCCTCTCCTCAATGAACCCTATCAGGCTAGTGAGGCAAGATCTTCCCTTCACAAATCCATGCTGGCTGTCCCTAATCAGTCCATGATTCTCTAAATGATCATAGATCCTATCTTTAAGAATCCTTTCCAACAGCTTGCCCACCACAGACGTAAGGCTCACTGGTCTGTAATTCCCTGGACTACCCCTACTACCTTTTTTGAACAAAGGAACAACACTCGCCACCCTCCAATCCAATGGTACCATCCCCATGGACAACGAGGACTCAAAGATCCTAGCCAACGGTTCAGCAATCTCCTCCCTCGCCTTGTGAAGCAGCCTGGGGAATATCCTGTCAGGCCCCGAGGACTTATCTGTCCTGATATTTTCTAACAGCTCCAACACATCCTCTTTCTTGATATCTACATACTCTAGAACATTACCCTTACCAACACTGTCATCGGTGTCATCAAGATGCATCTCCTTGGTGAATACTGAAGAGAAGTATTCACTGAGGACCTCACCCACTTCCACAGCTTCCAGGCACATTTTCCCACCTTTGTCTTTAATCGGACCTACCTTTACTCTAGCCATCCTTCTGCTCTTCACGTATGAGTAAAAAGCCCTGGGATTCTCCTTAACCCTACTCACCAAAGCCTTTTCACGTCCCCTTCTTGCTCTCCTCAGCCCCTTCTTAAGTTCCCTCCTTGCTACTCTATATTCCTCATGAGATCAAGCCCTGCCCCTATATCGTATAACGTATCCTATAATGCCCCTATAACGTATCCTGGAGCCAACCCTTCGACTCCCTCGACCCTGAACAGAAACTGCATGTCTGGTTCACAGACAGCTCCAGCCGTTGGAAAAACGGGAAACAACATTGGAAAGCGGTGGCACTCCACCCGGCTACGGGGAAAACATTAACACAAGAGGGAGCGGGAGGGTCCAGTCAATTGGCCGAACTAGCGGTGGTAGCACTTACTTTACGGGACACCACCGGGCCACTCCACATTTATACCGACTCCTGGGCAGTAGCCAATGGTATGGCAGTGTGGATGGCATGGTGGCACGAAATAGGGTGGGAAATTCATGGATGCCCCCTCTGCAGACAGGAACACTGGCGCTTCATCTGGTATCAAGTCACCCAGAGACAAATATCAGTCCACCATGTGGATGCCCATACCCACAAAAATACTCAGGAGGCCATATATAATGCCGCTGTGGACCAGGCTGCCCAGATATGCTGCGCCACTGTCTCCCTGGAGGAACCTGACCTCAGCGCCCTAGCTGCATGGGCGTACCGTAAGAGCGGTCACCTAGGGGCTGATGGTACGTGGCGCTGGGCAGAACAGTTCGGGGTCGCCCTTACAGTGGATCAGTGTAAAACCACTGTGGCAAACTGCACCACCTGCCAGCAGGTAAAACCATGAGGCTGGCCTGTGGGGCCACTGGGTCACATGCGCCGCGGCATGGGAGCGGGTCGTGTGTGGCAAATAGACTCTATCGGACCGCTCCCACACCACAATAAAAAACAGTATGCCCTGACAATGGTGGACACATACTCGGGGGTCCTGGTGGCGGTGCCCTGTGAGAGGGCCGACCAGAACAGCACCATCAAAGGATTACAGCACCTCTCCTCCATCTATGGAGTCCTACGGGAGGTGCAATCCGATCAGGGCTCACACTTTGCGGGGGCCAGAGTGCAGAACTGGGCGGCGGAGGCGGGGATCTCGTGGCTGCTCCATATCCCCTACCATCCACAGGCATCGGCCTGATAGAAAGAATGAACGGCCTGCTGAAAGAGACCATACGCACGCTGACACCTTCCTGCACATTGCAGGGGTGGTCAAGCGTGCTGCAACAGGCCGGCAACCAGCTCAACACACGGCCCACTGGCCAAGGTGGATCCCCATTATCCCATCATCTGGCTCACTCTCCACCACCCGACTTGCGAAACCCTGAACCCCCCGAGACAGAGGACCCCTGGAGGTTCTGGGTCCGACAGCCACAAGGCCCCCCTCAGAAGGGAGAAGTCGTTGTGCGTGGTTCCAGTGACACCCATTGGGTCGCGATCCCAGGTAAAACTGACCTCTCCTATCTTCACACCCAAAACCTGACCTGCCGAGAATGAGTTTGTTCCTCCCCCCCCCCACCCTACAGGATGATGGCGCTACTCCAGCTACTCCTCCTCCTCACTGCGATGATCGACATCGGGGAGCCTACGAACACCTTCCTCCGCGTCGCGTACGAATTCGCCAACACTTCCAACCAGTCAGACTGCTGGATTTGCCTCCAAACCCCAGCACACGCCGGTGAAGCTCTCCCACTTACAGTGATTCCCCTTGATGATCCCCAAATGAACTGCTTACACAGACTTTTTGCGCCTGTCGGGTTTGGTATATCGGTTTGGCGGGGGCCCGACGGTAGTTCCCCACCACTCCCCTCACCATTACAGAATGTTTCTTCCAGTGATTCCCGATGGGGTGGGTGCTTCAGGAGCTGGTATTTCCCTTCTTACAATTTGACCTCAACCTGAGTCCCCACCCTCAGAGTCACCCCGCAGCCATCCAGTCGGCTGAGGGAGTGTTGGTGCAGACTCCAAAATGACCACACTTCCACCTTTCCAGTCAGCTACAGTGACTGCGAGACCAGCTGGTACCCAGGGGCCACAGTGACGACCGTCAGCGGCACCGCTAAGCTGGGAGCTCCCTGGACGTTGAACGGCACCCGCTGGGTCTGCGGGCACCATGCCTACCCGTGGGTCCCCACGAGCTGGTACGGTTGCTGCTTCCCAGCGTTTGTGGTGCCCTACATCCACGCACTCGATGACCTTGGGGAACACTCAGCATACAGCGGCCACCGACACAAAAGTGCCATCACAGAGGCGGAAAGGTTCTGGATGATTGCCTTTCCCATGTACGGCACTGCTCAACTGTCCTGAGAAGTCACAAGTATGACCAGCGTGCTCCAGACAGTGGCTGATGAAACCAAAATGTCACTGCAACGTACCAGGTATACCCTGACACAGACGACAGCGGAGCTGGCTGCCGTCAGGCTGATGGCCCTTCAGATTTGGATGGCCCTGGACTACCTACTCGCTGCAGAAGGTGGAACCTGTGCAGTGGTCGGGAAGCAGTGCTGCACCTTTATCCCAGATGCATCCAGCAACATCACGGACCTGGCTGCTCACATCGGGGACTCAGTGACTAAAATCCAAAATGCAAGGGACCAGCTCCTCCAGCAAGACGCCTCATGGTGAAACTGGTGGCCGTTTGGGTCTCTGGGGGGATGGTGGGCAACTATCATCCACTGGGCCACCACCCTCGTTTTAGATGTAATAGCAGTTTGCATTTTGTGCTGTGCATGCCAAATTATTAGAGCCACTTCCGCCCTCCATTAAGGACAGCACACTGATGTGTATTTGTTAGCTTAGTTATAGCTACTCCCATGATTGGCATGTGGTGTAACTTCCGAGGGGTGGAATATAGTATAAAAGGCCATAGCTATTAGGTGACAGTGTCAACACTGAACTCTCTGGTCGGATGATAGCATTGCTCATCGGGTCAGAAGTGACACCACTGTCAATCAAAGGTTTGGCTCCACCCCACCCATCAGGTACAAGCATAGGAATTGGCCTTGGAGAGCACCTTTGTTCCTGGGTCTGCCTGACTATTGGCCTTGGTAAACACCTTTGTCTTTGACCCCCAAACCATTGGCCTGTTTGAATTACCTGAGTTTGATCCACCCAGCTCTCCAGCCCTATAAAAGATGCTGCACGTGTGTAACCCTTTCTCTTTGCCGATTGCTGCCGGGGTCGAGACCACAGGTGAGAGGGTGCACTTCCACAGGGGTCTAAGAGTGTCCTAAGTAGATTCCCAGTAGCGTAGAGCCGTTGTTTGTCCAGATTCAGGGGGTTCAGACAACGTATTTGTTCATTCCCTGATCATTTGCACTAGTTCGTTGCGTGTGTGTGTGTGTGTGTGTGCGCGTGTGTGTGTGTGTGTGTGCACTTCACCCCTGTTGCGACTCCCCTCACGTTTCGCGATCACCCGAGTGCAAGTGTGCGAGAGTGCATTTGTTCCTTTCCATTCTGTTTCCGCATCTGTCTTTGTAAATAAAATTCTCCTTTTTAAAGTACAAAGACTGTGTGTTCAGATACCTCTATCTTTGAGATCCAAAAGAACCTTTCTCATATCAGAAGGGATTAGTTTAGTTGAGCACCTATTCACCAATTTAATTAGTTTGGCACAACATTGTGGGCCGAAGGGCCTGTTCCTGTGTTGTACTGTTCTATGTTCTATGTTCTCTGTTCTATAGACTGAATGGCCTCCTTTAATGCCATAAGAATTCTATGATTCTACGCTCCTTTATAGCCAGTTTTCTGGGTAATATGATGTCTAGATAATAAAAATAATCACTGGGGAATATTCTTCCTGTGCCTTATGCAAAGATGAAAAGTCAATCTGTTGAGAATAAAGAGATTGGAATTTTCATTGCAAATAAAGGTAGAACAAACATTGTATCCACCTATGCTACTGTTGACATGGGTGTGCTTTACATCAGAAGGCTGTTGGATAAAATTCATTGCCTGGTACTGTCAAATGCTTTGCATTTGGATCAGTAGGGTTGAGCTCCTTATAATCACAAGAATTATTGACAAAGCTCTTCAAGCTTACAGCTGCCACACTTTGTGCTACTTTAAAACGACTCAGTCATGCTTATTATTTATTTAGTGGTGGGTACCAGACTTTCTGCCACCATTAATTAAAAAATAATGATTACCAAATGTTTTTACATGAGTTTGCTGAGAAATTTGCTATAACACCAAACAAAAACTAGCCATGGGATTTATTATTATATCCTGACAATCTGGCAGCAAACTTTAATAATACCTTGGCTTTAAACAATCCTTTATTTTGGGAATTGACAGGGTCATTTTTCATTGTGGATTTATGTTTATATTTTAATGTTGATTTCAATTCTATTATTGGCCTTTTACTAGAAATCTAAAATATTGTCCTTAATGCACTAATTCCATGAATATTTATCTATTCTCTCTGGAGCTCACGAATTGAAACCCTCTGCCTTTCTCTCCTAAGATGCCAGTTAAAGCCATCTTCTGTACTGAGCTGGATATCTCCCCCTGTGACTTTTTATTTATGACATGATAAAAAATCATTGGTGTTGTTGTTGTTCTCTTTTTTAAACATCATTTAAAAGTTACCAATTTTTCATCAAACAAAATGAAAAACGTTTATCCTTCCTTGTTACATAGTATGAATAAGACTTTGATGTTGCACATGGTATGTTGGTCTTTTCAAGTTCAAGTTTATTGTCATGGACATACTGTACATAGCCAGGGTATCAATACCATGAAAATTTGCCTCTTGCAGCAACAGCACAGTAGATCACAAACATGACAAACATAAATTAGATCATCTTAAATTAACATAAATTATACATAATTTACATGACAAAATAAGCAAAAATAGACCTAATGACATTAGTGCAAGTTGAGGGAAATATAGTCCGAGGTAGAATTGGGGTTTTTCAGGTCGGTTCAAGAACCTGATGGTAGTGGGGAAGAAGCTGTTGTTGAAACTTAAGGTGTGGGTCTTTGGGCTCCTGTAACTTCTGCCTGATGGCAACAATGAGAAGGGGGCATGGCCCCAGATAGTAGTAATTATTAACCTTATAGAAGAAATTGATTGGCTTCTGCATCGATGTGGTGAATTGTTGGTGCACAATTTGTCTACAGATGCATTGCATAGCGGATCCTACTGCAAAATTCAGTAGCCTACCAAATCGGCCCTACACCAGGAGAGACTGCTCTTTCATGCACATCTGTGCTGTGGGATATTCAAGCCAGAAAATGACAAGGTTGCATGAACTGGAGCTGGGGTTGATGAGGTTCACGGGAGAGAGCCCATGGCAGAGAGGAAGGGTTGAGGGTTGGAAGAGGAGTTGTTGGGCTATGACCAACAGCTACATTTTTAGTCTAAGAGGCTGGTGGATGGGTTATGCCAATGGGGGCTGGACAATCAGTTGGGGGGGGGGTGGGGTGGGGATGTTGTGGTCAAGCCAAGAGTCTTGGGAGAATATTAGGAAATTTGGCCAAGAGATATGAGAGATTTCTAGGGGTGTTAGTCAAGAGGTTTGGGAGGTTGATGAGGTTGGACCAAAGATTTCAGGAGGTCAGTAGGGGTCTAGGCTGAGAGATTCAAAGGGTCTATAAATGGGTCAGGCTGGAGAATGATGTTTCACAAGTTGTAGGGAAGCTGTGTCAGAGACTTTTTCCCAGGGCGACAATGGCTAACACGAGGGGACATAATTTTAAGGAGATTGGGGGAAGGTATAAGGGGGATATCAGGGGTAAGTTTTTTACACAGAGAGTGGTGGGTGCATGGAACACACTGCTGGCAGAGGTTGTGGAGGCAGATACATTAGGGACATTTAAGAGACTCTTAGATAGGCACATGAATGATAGAAAAATAGGGGGCTATGTGGGAGGGAAGGGTTAGATAGATCTTAGAGCAGAATAAAATGTCGACACAACATTGTGGGCCGAAGGGCCTGTACTGTGATGTAGTCTTCTATGTTCTATGTTCTATGAGACTTTGTGGCTTTGATTTCCATGTAGCCCGAGGTGGACCTCAACCTCTCCTTTTCATTAACCCCAGACTCCCAATGGAAAGCCCAAGATGGATTACTTATCTCATTAATTTCCACACCTAAAATACTTCAATTGAAAAGAGAAGGAAAGGAAGATGAGATTAAGAGAGAACAAAGAACATCCATAGAGGAAATTACTATTTGACATTTTTATTATTTCCTAAAATAAATTCCAATCTGAAAGATTGAGATTCATATATAAGGAAATTAATAGATTTAGCTTCTGGGTATATGAGCTTGGTTCCAAATCATTAATAATTATCATTTCATTAAAAGTGGACTTAGACTAGATATCAGTTGACAACTTTCCATGATGGGTTTGTTGGTCAATTTATGTGGAACTGCAGGAACTTTGTGAAAATGATGGAGAGATTAATGCCAAGATTCTGCTTTGTGGAGACATCAATGGAATATCATAAATCGGCCAACAACTTGTGAAGATTAACAATTCATCCCATACTCCAGGACACTGGGGAGACTGCACTTGGGGTATTATGTTCCGCTTTGGTCGCCCTGCTGCAGGAAAGATGTTATTAAACTGGAAAGAGTGCAGAAAAGAGTTACAAGGATGTTGCCAGGACTTGAGGGACTGAGTTATAGGGAGAGGTTGGTCAGGCTAGGAGTTTATTCTTTGGACCGTAGGAGACTGAGAGGTGATCTTATAGAGGTGTATAAAATCATGAGGGGCATAGATAGGGTGAATGCACTCAGTCTTTTTCCCAGAGTTGGGGGATCAGAAACTAAAGGGCATAGGTTTAAGGTGAGGGGGAAAGATTTAAGAGGAATTTGAAGAGCAACTTTTTTACACTAAGGGTGGTATGTATGTGGAATGAGCTGCCAGAGGAAGTGGCTGAGGCAGGTACAATAACAACTTTTAAAGGACAGTTGGAGAAGTACATCGGAGAGAAAGGTTCAGAAGGTTATGGGCCAAATGCTGGCAAATGGGACTAGCTTGGATGGAGTAACTTGGTTGGCATGGACCAGTTGGACTGAAGGGCCTGTCACTGTGCTGTATAACTCCTTGACTCTACTTCCTCTTTAGGAGTTGTTAATTGAATTGTTCTTAAACAGATGCATTGTTAAGATGCTTCTCATTTTTAGCAAAATGCAAAGTGAGGATGTTCAAGCCATACTTGCACACAACAAGACTAAGATATCATTCAGGCATGGAATAATAAACAGCAAGTAATATTCACACTACAAAAGTGCCCTCTCCAAGCAAAGAAAGTCTAAACATCTACCCTTGATAGTCAGTGGTATGGTATTGCTGAACCCACCACCTTCAACATCCTGGGAGGGGTTACTATTGATCAGAAACTCAACTGATCAATACTGTGGCCACAAGAGTAAGTCAGAGGCTGGATCTCCTGGGGAAAGTGACTTATCTCCTGACACTCCAAAGCCTTTCACTGCCCATAAGACAGGAGTGTAATGGAAAACCATCCACTTTTCTGGATCAATGCAACTTTGACAAAAATGAAGAAGCTCAACACCACTGAGGACAAAGCAGCCCATTTGATTAGTATCCCTTCCACCAACCTAAGCATTCCTTCTTTCGACCAGCGGTGCACTGCAGCCACAGTGTGTGCCATCTAAAAAATACTCTGCAGTTACTTGTCCCATTTGTTTTGGCAGCACCTTTAAAACCCATGACCTCTACCACAAGGAGACCAAGTGCAGCAGGCAAATGGGCATGTCATGTCTTGCAAGTTCCCCTCTAGTTCATACAGCATCCTGATTTAGAAACATATCACCATTCCTTCATCGTCACTGGGTCTAAGACCTAGAGACCCCTGCCCAATAACACAATGGGTGCACCTTCACTAGAAGGACTAAAATTTGCTAGCACCTTCTCAAGGGGATATATAGATGGGCAATAAATGCCAGCCTTGCCAACATTGGCCAGATCCCAGAAAATGAATAAATAATAAATACGCTGCATTATTTTCATTTACCCTCTTCCAACCTATAACCTCCATTGTCTGAAGCAAATTATTCCTCCACTCTAATCTCCTCCCTCATTCCTGACCCACCCATGTCTGGCGGTCATACCAGGTTGTGTTTTTTTTGTGAAATTCCTTCCCTGAACATGTCTGGATCTCGCTCCAATCCTTGCCTCCACCCACCCCCTGCCCCCCAATTAGTTCTGTCCCTCTTCAGTTAAGTCCCTCATTAAAACACACCTCTGACCAAGCATCTTGCCGATTTTTTTTATTCTCCTAGTTTGCTCAGCATTCCTTTATGACCATTCATCTGTGCAACACTTTGAAATACTGATGTGTTAATGGTGCTATGTGATTAGAAGTTGTTATTTGTTGACCTGTGATGAATTATGTGCCAAACAAATAGTCTTTGGCTGCTTTTGTGAACATGATTCCAATAAAGTTCAAAAATTCAGTGAATTTTAGTTTATTCTAGTGCTAGGTACAGCTATATTTTGGCATTGTGCTGGTTTCAAACAGCAGGCCCATGCAAGTCTTGGCTGGGCTTTTGTTCTTCAATCAAATCTGCAGCCTTGGGAATGATTGGTCAGAATTTGTAGGAGCAGGGCCCCTCTCAGGGAAGGCTGTGAATTGGATCAGTTTTTTCCCTCACCTTTCAGCCCTGGTTATTTTTGCAACACAGATGGCCAGAAGTGTGAATTGACAAGAGCACAATGAGAATGTTGGGATTTTCTAAATATTGGATCATAGCCAATGAACTTTAAGGATGGAGGAAGGGTCTGTAGAGGGCAGAATGCGAAACAGAGCAAATGAAAAAAATGGAAGAATGGGAAGGGAAGAGGGTGAATAAAAGTAGATCGGAGAGAAATGTAAGGAGTTCAGAAAGAAGCATGCAATCTGATATTTTCAATTGCTTTTTTTTCATGCATCTGAAGTTCACTGGCAGCATAGGATCATAAGTCCTAAAGTGAAATCAGCCCTTATGACAAATGCCATCTTCTAAATGGCCATGGCAAGATTCAAGTGTACTTAGGGCACGTCCAGCAAGTTCTTGGCATTCATCGGGACTCTGATGGCGAGTTTTCACTAGGCAGAAGCTGTTCCAGTAATTATTTGATTCATCTCTCTTTTTTTAAAATAAAAGAGGTTCAAATCTCTTATAATAAGAATAAAGCACAGCTCATTTGGCAGCATCCTCATCTTTGACTCAGGAGGACATTGTTTAAAGACTTATTCCACAAACTGAGGCAAGATGCCAGGCTGACGCTCCACTGTGTTCACTATGGAAGCAGTACTTCAGTCTTGGAGACCTCTGGGTGAGACACTAAACTGATGCCCATCTGGACTCTGAGATTGGCATAAACAATCTAGTGGCACTGTTCGTGGAAGGGTAGGGAGTTCTGCCTGGTGTCAGTATCACAATGCAAATCATATTACCATTGTGATGATTAGCAGCTCCTGACTTATCTCTTCCTTGCCAGGAACTGCTATGCTGTTTACATACAAAAGATGACAGGAGCCGTGAACTCGCTCTACGTTTTACAGCAGTTTCTTGGCTTAACAAGAAACTGAATTTAAAAATAGCCTCTCAGCATTTATCATAAAGATTTTGTGGTCCTTTTGATCGAATCTTTTCAAAAACCTGATTGTGAGACAAAATTCGGTATTAAGTGCAGTTCTGGAGATTAAATGTGATTCCTCCATGCATAAGAGAGGCATATCAAACACAGAGGCTCCAAGGTAAGCACTGACATTAAATGGCATGCAATTCAGATTCTAATAACTTATCCAAAATTGTACTACACCATTCACAGAGGTTTGTACACTGGAGCAATTATTTAAGGAGGTGAAGTTATGAAGTCAGTCCATCTTTTAGGGCAGCAAAAATGGTCCTGACCTTTGTGCTGTCTGTGTGGAGTTTGCATGTTCTCCCTGTGGCTGCATGGATTTTCTCCACATGCTCTGATTTTCTCCAATATCCCAAAGGTGTGCAGGTTGGTAGGTTAATTGGCCACTGTAAATTGTCCCAAGTGTGGAGATGAGTGGCAGAATGTGAAGGGAGTTGATGGGAATGTGGGGAAAATTGGTAACAGGGAAAATTAGGGGGGGGGGGATGGGATTACTCTGTGATTTGACATGGACTTTGATGGGCTGAAATAATCTTCTATGTTGTAAAGAAATATGTGAAATATGAAACTCAATTGTCTCCAGTCTTCTGCCACTAACTTGGTCCATTCCCTGCAATGACGGGAGCTCATGGATGAAAAGCGTTTGGCTGGAGCCAGCTGCATCGCACACATCACCTTGGGCCTCCTTCACAATAGATTACTGCCAGGGATCCTCACTAAAAACCCATGCAGTGCAGCTTCAATGTGCCTTTCCAAGACTGTTAAAATTCTTAGGGCAGAGACCCCAGCAAAATGACTGTTTGATGAAATATGACAAATGGTTTATAGAAACATTTGTATTGTTCTGGAAATCTTAGTTCTTTTGAATCATTCTTCTTAAAGCTTCATTGGAGTTTGAGTGAAAACCACCTTCATCTTCTATTTAAGCTTTTACCATGTTACTCTCTTCTTGCCTGTAGCTTTTGAATTACTTTCTGGCAGAATAAAATGTAAGTAAAGTAAATCGTACAAAAATGGGAAATTATTGAAAAACATTTCTAAATAGAATCACAATGGGTGAAGTAAAAGTAAGTTCAGATTTAACGTAGAAAATAGAACAGCGCAGGAATAGCCCCTTTGGCCCATGATGTTGTGCCGAACTAATTAAACTAATGACACAATTCCTTCTGTCTGCACATGGTCCATATCCCTCCATTCTCTGCATATTCATGTGCCTATCTAAGAACTCTTAAATGCTTCTATCGTACCTGCCTCCACCACTACCCCTGGCAGCACATTCCAGGCACCCAGCACTCTCTGTGCAAAAAAAACTTGCCCCGCACTTCTCCTTTGAACTTTCCCTCTCTTACCTTAAATGGATGCCCTCTAGTATTAGACATTTCAATCCTGGGAAAAAGATAGCGGCTGTTGATTATATCTATGCCTCTCATACTTTTATAAACTTATATCAGGTCTTCCCTCAGCCCAGAGTAAACAATCCTAGTTTGTCCAACCTCTCCTTATCGCACAAGTCCTCTAATCCAGGCAGTATCCTGGTAAACCTCTTCTGAATTGTCTCCATAGCCTCCACATCCTTCCAATAATAGGGGTGACCAGAAATGCACACAATGTTTCATATGCAGCCTAACCAGAGAGTTATAAAGCTGCAACATAACTTTCTGACTCTTGAACTCAATGCTTGGACTAATAAAGGCAAGCATTCCATACACTTTTTTTTTACCACCCTATCAAATTGTACGACCACTTTCAGGGAACTATGGACAAGGATCCCAAGTCCCCTCTGTACATCAGTGCTATTAAGGGTCCTGTCATTAACTGTGTACTTTCCCCTTACCTTTGAAATACCCCCACAGATGCTGCTCGATCCGCTCCAGCAGATTGTTTGTTGCTCCAGATTCTAGCAACTACAGTCTCTTGTGTCTGTCAGTTTCTATTTAGTAAGCTTCATAATTTAACCACATGATGGCAGACTAGGTAATGACTTCAGCAAAATGAGGCAATGTAAAATATCGACCCATTCAAATTGAAATTATGTTTAAACCTCAACCAATCCACCACAACAAAAGAGGAAAGCATTCAAGCAAATGCTGTAAGTTATGTTCTAAATCTCAAGTACTTCCTGCTCTAATTCAGCACCAAAATTTATTGAGAATTGTTTGCTCTGCACACAAATCATTGTATCTTTGAATGCTGCAGAAATTTACTAAGTGAAATAATGGTTGGCATAAATTGCAGCCACTAATTAGATCAGTATATTGTTGATATCATTCCTATTTATGATGTAGTTTTCAAATATTATGTCTTGTACAATGGTGCTCACTGAAACTGATAGAGATTGACCAGCTGTCATGAATTTGTCCTTGCTGGTTGGTCAGAAAGTACTTGTTTCAGTGGACTTGTGCAAGAAAATCAAAACCAAATCCAGATACTTGTTTCACAGAATCATGGAAAATTTATGACACAGAAGGAGGCCATTCAGCCCATCGTGTCAGTGTCAGTTGGAAAAGTGCTGCCCAATGTAATCCCACTTCCTGCAGCTCTGTATGTCATGGCTCTTCAGGGACACATTAGAATCTTCTTCTGTGTGATGACAGATTCTGCCTCCACCTCTCCTTCAGGCAGTGAGTTCCACAACCCTACCATCACCTCAGCTCTTCTCTAATCCCTCTACCAAGTGCAGGTTGATACTTTCTAGTCTGGCACTCTTGGGACCTGATGGGTACCAGACCACAGAAAATCCAGACCACAGAAATTGCCCCCCGATCATCTTCTTCTGACCAGAAACTTATTCTTTTTAAGTATAGACACTCCCCGGGTCATGTAAGGGTTCAGAGAATTGTCCATAACCTGAAGTTTCTGTAAGTTGGAAACACTGTCAGCTGAGATCACAAAAATTGCACCGGGAAGTTAATTAGCTCCAGATAGTTACACATCTTAGTTAATTTTATCTCTTAGTTAGAACTAGTTAATTAGTATAGATCTGTACTACAGATTCTAAACATGCTGGACCACAGAGTTTCCAGACCACCGCAGTGCTGGACTAGAGATTTCAACCTGTATTTTAAATCTATGCCCCCTGGCTTTTGACCCAGTGATCAAGGGATATGGATCCTTCTTACTTATTCTATCTAGGCCTCTCATAATTTTATGCACCTCAATTAACTGTTCCCTCAGCCTCTTTTATTCCAAATAAAAACAACTCTATCTTTTCTATTCTTTTCCCATTGGCTAAAATACTCTCGTCCTGGCAACATCCCTGCAAAATCTCTGGACTCTCTCTATGCAATCACACGTTTCCTGTAGTGTGGTGGCCAGAGCCGTTTGCAATACTCAAGCTGTGGCCCAGCAAGCATTGTTAACAACTCTAGTGTAACCTTCTGCTCTCATGTGCTGTGCCTTCATTTATAAAGGGAAGCATACTGTATATTTTTTTAACTGCCTTATCTACCTGTAAGGATCTGTGGATGCACACGACAAGGTCCAACTTTTCCTCCAGAACATAGAACATTACAGCACAGTACAGACCCTTCGGCCCATGATATTGTGCCGACATTTTATCCTGCTCTAATATCTCTAAGAGGCATAGATCGAGTGGACAGTCAGAGACTTTTTCCCAGGCGACAATAGCTAACACAAGGGGACATAATTTTAAGGTGATTGGAGAAAGGTATAAAGGGGGATGTCACTGCCGGCAGAGGTTGTGGGGGCAGATACATTAGGTACATTTAAGAAACTCTTAGACAGACACATGAATGATAGAGAAATGGAGGGCTATGTGGGAGGGAAGGGTTAGATAGATCTTAGAGCAGGAAAAAATGTCGGCACAACATTGTGGGCCGATGGGCCTGTACTGTGCTGTGATGTTCTATGTTCTAGCTATCTAACCCTTCCCTCCCACATAGTTCTCCATTTCTCAGTCATTCATATGGCTATCTAAGAGTATCTTAAATGTCACTAATGCATCTGCCCCCACAACCTCTGCCGGCAGTGCGTTCCACACACCCACCACTCTCTGTGTAAAAAACTTACCTCTGACATTCCCCTTATACCTTCCTCCAATCACCTTAAAATTATGCACCCTCGTGTTAGCCATTTTTACCTTGGGAAAAAGTCTCTGACTGTCCACTCGGTCTATGATTTCTCAGTATTCCTCCTTTTACTTTATATTCCCACACAATTCCCCAAATACTATCTCATACTTCTCTGGATTTACCACTCATCCACGCCACAGACAGGACTACCTATATCTTCCCCCAATCCAAAGCTTTCCCCTTCTCTGTCAACCACATGACCCACTTTGGTTTGGGGTGTGATTAGGAAGGGTTCAGCAGCTGTGTTACTAGAACTGGATGCCAATTCTGTTACTGGCTGTAAAAAGCTGATTGTTACCTTAAGACTCCGTGGTAGCATGTCATGCAGTTAACTGTTTTTTTGTGTTGCTATGTTGTCAGTAATGAAACTTCCAGAGCCAGGCTCCATTGTAATCAACAATTATGCCTGGGGGCTGGCAGCTTCTGAAACCTATGTAAATTCATTCAGTACATAAATTAACATGGCCATTAAACCAAGGTCTCACCACAACTATAATTTGGCATAAGGTGAAGCCAAATGTGAAATGGTCAGAGGTAGAAAAACATTCGATGGTCTAAATGGCCTCCTTGTGTGTCATAATGAAAGGTGAGAACACCCATGAAGCACACAAACAATACATTAGCTGCACAGTACCTCAGCATGCCTTCAGCCAAGCCCCATGCGACTCTGAAAGTAACCGAGAAAGTAAAGATAGAAGCTAGAAAGTGGGACTGTTGAAAGATATAGGTGCTGACACCCAAACGTCAGGATGGCTCAACTGAAAGCAGTTTGTTGATGTGGGAGTTGGACAGGGCAGATCAGTGGAAGGAGATATTGAACGCACGAATCTAATTAAGTTCCATTGAGAAGGAGATAGGATCAAATAGGATCAGATAAGAAGCCAGTGGTTCTAGTTAGAGAATAAAGAGAAAAAAAGAATCTCATAGTATCATCAAGATTGAGAAAAGGACATTTTTATCATCTTATCACATCTTCTAGGAAAGTCACAATGCATATAATTATTGCCTTTGGTTCTCAGTCTCGCTCCTTTTACACATAACTAATTACTTTATGGCCCCAAGACCAGGGAAAGTGCAGTTGCTTTGTGCAGAGTGAGATCCTACAAATTGCTAGCAGATGAATGATGACAAGACATTCAGATTTCAGCTATAGTGGTGAAAGAGAAATGTCCACTCTTTGAATAATGAGCGACAATCACTCATTGAATCTGATCTTGGATTCCCAACTGAAATATCAGAACAGGCAGTTAAAATTGACTTAACACCCTGTCTGTAAGATGGCTTCTCCAATGAAATGATGCACCCTCAGTTCTCACATCAACTTGATCCAAAAGAGTGGGAGAGTGAAGAATTCAGAGAATGAAACAATCAAGAAGCAGTAAGTAGCCTGAGTAAAAATGTCACCCAGGAAATGCATTGAATCAAAAGTAGAAATGACAAAGAAATATCATTATTGGCAGTTAACAAACTTGTAATTTTAAATAGTATTCAGCAGTCAGAAAACCATCCCATTTAGTGATGTGTGATGTGTCAACATTTAGTGATGTGTAACCAACCCACCAGGTTATCCAACAATATGTTGTTGCAGAACCTGATTAATTTGTCTGTAGAAAATTATTGGTGGCAAATATTAATTTGAGATACAAGGTATGAAAAAAGCATGGAATGATATATATATTGATTAGGTAAAGAGATATGAATGAAATTGATTAATGATATTGTAGGGTTTAAAAATAATCTAACTGAATTATGATTACTGCTGCCAAATATTCTCCCTGTTCAGTTGCATTCCCTGAAACTTCATAGAACACAGAACATTACAGCACAGTACAGGCCCTTCGGCCCACAATGTCGTGCCGACATTTTACCCGGCTCTAATATCTACCTGACCCTTCCCTCCCACATAGCCCTCCATTTCTCTATCATTCATATGGCAAAGGAGCAGTTCCCTGCACCATCCCCTGTACCTTCCCTGTACTATCCTCCTTCTTGCCAGACTTGCAACATATTGGTTAAAAAGTTTTTTGGATGCAGATTTAGTGTCACAAACCAGCAACAAAAGAAACACACTGAGCATGATTTAGTGTTAAAAACTATTTTATTAATCACTACTTATGATAATACGTAAAATAAAAGTAAAAATGTTAGTATGTTAGAATTCAAAAATGTTAAACCTTGAACGTTAACCCCAAAACTAAACTCTTCGTGTGTGTGTGTGTGTGTGACAAAGTCCAAAACTCCCAGTTCCGGAATGGTTCTTAAAGTTCAGTTCCGCAAGCCATAAGGTGAAACATGAGCAAGGGCTTCTTCAACAACCACCGTTGTCTGAAGATAAGATGTAGATGTAGAAAAGCATAGAGAGAGTACATACGAAATCCAAATGTTCCACGATGGAACCCAAACGACACTTCAGTGTTTACTCGGTAGTGACTTCCTCACCCCGAAAGCATCCGAACCGTGGTCGTCCACACACAAATACCTGTTTCCTTCTACAGGTCAGCAACAAAGTGAACTCCACCGGATTACTTCCAACTTCCATACATGGATTTCAGTAGCAAACACAGTTATTGTTTCTCATCCATCGATAGAGAAAACAAGCAGGCTGGTGTCTCTCTCCCTTCTCTCTCTCTCTCCTTCTTCTTCTTCTAACCTCTTCAACAACGTCATTACGTCCTTTATCTTCTATTGACGTAAGCACGCCCCACACACACATACACACACACTCTCTATCTTAAAGGGACTTTCACTGAGTCCGTAACATTAGGAATACCTCTTCTTTAGCTTTTACAGTTTTTTTCTCAGTTAATAGGACAGATTTTCTCACCCCCAAGCCAGCACTTATGTCAGGACTTACCTGCATATCTCTGTGAAATCCTGCTTTCCAGTATTGGTGCCGGCAGTAAAAACTTATACTGTGCTGCTATCTGCCCCTGTGCTGTTCTGGTTGATTCTGTGCAGATTCTGATGGGGCAGGACAATCTTCTGCAGACTTCCCAGCTGTTAGAATGGGAAAATTGACCCTGAATCTGTGCTGAATCAAAACTGATACAAGCAGGTCACTCCCCGTTTAAATAAGTGGGAGCCATTGGCTCCTGGGACAAAAGCAAGAAGCCATGTTTTTATCATTTAGTTATGGTAATTTTAATGATTTTAGTTGAATTTTAGTGAATTTTTGTTCATTTTAGTGCACTTCATCTTTTAAAATGTATAACAATCAATATTTCTTTTTGTTTTTAAGAATAATTTTTATTTGTTCCAAATGTTACTGAAAGTGTGTGTCATAGATGTTCCTAAATGATCAACAGTCCCAAGCAAACTGACGGTTTTGACAGACCCTGAACCTGGGATTGGGGGGTCACAAGGTGTGAAGACGGCATTGATTGTAACTCAGTTGGATTTTTTAAACCTTGCAAGATCATAAATCAATCTGATTCCTATCTCGTGTCATTCCATGCCCTTTTCATCCCTTGTGTCTCAAATTAATATTTGGCACCAATAATTCTGTGAGCCTCTCAGCTGTCTGTGCTGGCTGAAAGGGAATTTGCGGTGACAACACAGAGTCACCTGATTTCATACTCACTGCTGCCAGCCTTGTTTGTAACACTGCTCCTAATTCAGAGGGTAACATAGAGCTGCGATCTGAAAAAGGCCAACAGCCAGGGCTGGTGAGCAGGACAGCTCAGGTGCTAACCTGCCAGAGGTTGAGGTCATTCATTAATTGAACTGCAGATGAAGACTTCATGGAGACAGCCCGTGGAAGGAAAGTGATGGACGTGCACAACAAAACATTCAATGCTTTGGAAATCCTGTCTGAAAGCTTGCATTCCAGGAAAGAGTCCAGAACCAATGTAGCTCAGCGCTTGCATGGAGCCAGAAACCATTCTTTACAGCTGCAACTTAGTAGCCAACTCTGTGCAAATTCTTCTGGATTCAACTGCAGTCCCAGCTTCCATTGCAGAAGCTGCAGCAGCTATGATTATCTGTGTGTTATAATGGAGGCACAGATGACGGGTCTCAACCAGAAATGTCAACTGTCCATTTCCTTCCCCAGATGCCGTCTGACCCGTTGAGTTCCTCCAGCACATTTTCTGTTGCTCCAGATTCCAGCATCTGCAGTCTCTTATGTCTCCATTATTGCAAATTACAGTATGCAGTGTGCCACGGCAGCCCAGTAATCTGCCTACCAGCTCCTTCAGTTTCCTGATGAACCAACCTTTGGGGATTGGCAGTAACTTCTTGGAGCTCAAATTTACTACCTTCCCTCAAGAATATAGCTCACTCCGATTACTCTACCCAGATCTTTGTTCCCTGCTGGACAGTCTGAATTGCCTAATTTGCTGCTTCAGGTTGCATTCCTGTTGGGCTTTGAGGAAGCTGAATCCTTTTCAGTTCAGGACAGAGCTGACATGCAACACGTGGGACCTGATGTGGATGCAGTTGTTGGAACTGAGCTCCATGAGGAAAACCTGCAATGTCAGCAGAGCCAAAGGCTGTCTCCATATGTTGCTCTCTATTGAGTTGAAATGTAGTGGGATGGTGGAAGGAGAGATTGGGTCAACTGGGTTTCTATTCTCTAGAATTTAGAAGGGGGTCTAATTGAAACTTGTAAAATTCTGACAGGGCATGACACACAGCATGTAAGCAACATTCTTCTCCCAAATGGGGTGTCTAGAAATAAGGGTCACGGGGCATAGGACTGAGATAAAGAGATACTTCTTCACGCAAAGGATGTTGAACCTGTGGAATTCACTATCACAGAGGGCTTTGGAGAACATGTTTAATAAGGACAGAGATACATTTCTACATACAAAATGGATCAGGTGTATGGGAAAAAGTGAATACTGTATTGAAAGATGATGGTTTTTGATTGTGGAGTAGGCTTAAAGGGTAAAATAGCCCTTTGGTTCCTACTTTCGATGGAGCCAGTTGTCTCTGGATAGCTAACAATTGTGACCTCCTTTAACTATGAGATATTGCAAAAACTTTCACCTTCTAGCTGGAAGGAACCAGATTAATAAATTTCATGGCACATTCACCTTGATTCCTGGCAATGTGGTCCTTGCCCTGCTTTGTTGGCATTGTTGTGACTACAGAAGCTGGCAGATTTAATTAAGGACATACTTGTTGAAGTGTGTCTCAGGCATTGTTTTCCTCTGAGATTCAAGCTTCCTGAACACCCTGGGCAGATATTGTCATCTGTTGTGAGCCCTTCTCCCTCTCTTCCTCCTCCACCTCTTATCACCTCCTCTTCACACTTCTTTTGACAGGTTGTTCTCTACATTCCCTCTATTTATTCTCCCAGTGGTGCTGTAATGCAAATGAAATACTTACAAATGCACAGGTTTTAGTCTGGCAGCAGCTGGTGTGTGCACAAACCTTGAAAGTGAATGATCACAGTCTGGGAATCATGGTTTTGATGGTTCCCGACGACCTGCGGAGAGGTCATGTGCTGACCTCTCTGCAATGTGACATCAGCATGAATGACCCTCACAAATGTTATATGCATGTACTGCTGATTACATTCTCAGACCCAAAGAGGAACAGTTGCCCAAAGATAGGCACTACAAATCCAAATGTTTTGCTGTATTAATTTATTGGTTGCAACACTTCCGTTACAGAGCAAATTGATCAAGAGATAAATGACTTACAATGTTACACAAGAGGAAACTCACTGGAATTTTGAAGCTGCTAAAACTCAGTTGGAGAGCGAAATACATCTGAATATATCAAACTATTATCTGCTGATGTTACAAATGCTTCCCTGCAACATAAAATTTTCCAGTAATTTTGAAATCTCAGATCTATACAGGTAGTGGCTGTGGCTGTGATCTAACAATCTGGAAGCCTTAAACCGTGGGAAACACAGAAGGTGGAAGTATTTTGGAGGCACATGGAGGGTAAGGGCTGTGTGCTCAACAAAGCATGGGAAGTAAGGAAAATAAAAGAGTGGCTGGAGATGCACCAGGAATGAAATCTTTCCGCTCTACACGCTGTGAACAGTGGTCTGAGTAGCTTCAATCCAGTGGCTTTTATTCTCCAAATCCGCCGTTACCTAGGTTGCCGCAGTGACGTGAAACAGTTCTGTTGGTGTTTGGGTGATCAGAAGCATTTGATAGATGTTAGCAAGGCTTTTGGTAAGATCCTTCATTGCAGGGTGGCCAAAAGAATTAAATACAACATCAAATTGGATCCAAAATTGGCTAGGTGGCGGGAAACAACAGGCAGTGATTTATGGGTGTTTTATGATGGGAAGGCTGTTACCAGTGGAGCTCAGCACTGGGTCTGCTCCACAGACTGAGTACTGCATTCATTTCTGGACACTACATTTCAAGAAAGGTGTGATTACACTGGCGAGGGTGTTTACTGAAATCCTTTGCTGATGTGATTCACAGTGGGAAACACGTCCACAGGACTCTCAATTGCGTATGTCACTTTGAAGCTTGGCACTAATGTTGTGTGCTCTTGGTGCAAGTACATTCATTTCTCTTCTGACGTAAGTGCAGATGAAGTTTGTTACTGAAAATAAATCAACTTCTATTGAAAATAAAATAAAGTAACAATGTAGCTTTAAGGAAGCAGGTATGTCCAGACTTTTTAGTTGCAGTCTCTTGAGGGCACACATCTGATCATCTTTGGCACCATACCAGTGCCTGAGATGATCAGGTGATCTCACTGATCACTGCCGTAGTGTTCACTCAGGCATGTCACACATCCCGTCACCTCAGTGCAGGCAGACAGTCCACTTATGGATAATTGTTCAGTCCTGCACTCTGCCAGGCATTTTGAGGACTGGAAAACAAATAATTGGTAATTGCTTTTGCTTGAATGCCATCCAGACAGATCATTCCATACATAAATACATTGAGGTAGTACAAAAGAGGAAAAAAAGCAGAATGCAGAATAGAGTGTTGCAGTTACAGAGAAAGTAGAGTGCAGGTAGAGAAATAAAGTGCAAGGGCCACGACAAGGTAGACTGGGAGATTAAGAGTTCATCTTTATCATATAAAAGGTCCATCCAAGACTGCAGATGCTGGAGTCTGAAACAAAAACAGAAATGATGGAAGAACTCAGCCAGTCAAGCAACATCTGCTGAAAGAGAAGCCAGTTAACTTTTCAGCTCAGGGACCCTTCCTCAACACCTCCAGTTAATGTAAACTAGTTTATCTTTCCACAAATGCTGCTTGACTGGCCGAGTTCTTCCAGCATTTCTGTTTAGGCTATTTGGTCTACTGGGACAGCTGATCACCCTCATCTCCATTTCTAGACCACATTTTCTTTTCATGGGAACAACAATTGTTGCTTTATGTTTAATTTTTCAAAAGTCGTTTTTATGCAGCAAGCTTAACTGATGGCATTTTTTTCCTTGAGCTCCCCGGCAGAGTGATTTGTACACTGTATTTTAACCTGATTCAGCCAGAAGAAGTGAGCTTTCTCCGTCCATATTAATTCACCATGCTGAGAAACTGTTTTGGCTGCAGATCTTCCAACTAATGAAATTGTGATTAGAATACCTGCTGTAGATATGTTTTCCCTTTTCCCATATGAAGACAGAGGCAAACACTAAAATAACATTCTACTGGTATTGAAAATATTCCAGGGCCATAGTCAACTGACGGGTGTTGATTTGTGGGTCTGACAATTCCATCATGTACAATCCTATCTTCAGTGACTTTCACACAGCAGACTTCAGCAAGGACCATTATCTGACTTGAAAATCAAAAAAAAACTACAGATGCTGTAAGTCTAAAATAAAAACAGAAAGTGCTGGATATACTTAGCAGGTCAGGTCACATCTATGGGAAGAGAAACAGAGTTAGTGTATTTCCAGCATTTTCTGTTTTTATTATAACTAGGTGACTTATCTTCGAGTTTCCTTCTTAAAGGTTCACTTGTGGGATGTGGGCATTGCAGACAAGGGCAGCATTTATTGCCCATACCAACTCCCTCTCAGGAGGAGATGATGAGCCAACTGCAGTTCATATGGTGAAGGAATTCCCACTATTAGGAAGCTCCAGGATTTTGACAAGCAATGAGGAAGGTAAAATGATGTTTCCAAACTGGATAGTGTATGAACCTGAAGGGAAATTTTCCATGTTCTTATACTGAAACTGTTTCTCTCTCCACAGATGCTGGAATGTTAAGTGTTAAGTGTTTTCTGTTAAGTGTTTAAGTGTCAACTGTTAAGTGTATCCAGTATATTCTGTTTAATTTCTATTTTTTTAAGCATTTGTAGTACAGGTTATGGCAGGGTTTCGTTCCTCTGAATTGTTTGCAAGCTGAACAGTTCACAAGTTGGAAATATGTTCCCCCATAGCAGAAGATGCCTGCAGCTGAGCAGCAGCCAGTCAATCCATACTGCGGGTTTCCCAAATGCTCGTTTGTTTGTACCGGCTGTACGTAAGTTGGGTGTCTGTCAGTTGGGGAGGACCTGTTTTTTGTTTTTCCAGGTGTTACTATCAGCCCATTGATCTTGTCCTTTAGGTTTGCAAGGTACAGGCTGTCCCCAAGTTATGAATGCCCTACTTATGGACAACTGTATATACAACCGAGCTCCCATAATATTATTAAATTCAGAAGTCCAGCGTACGAACACACGCTCATTCCTACAAATGATAGAACTAGTTTCCTCTGTCCACTTCTTGTAACTGTTCTTTCTTACCAGTCTTTTGATGCCATCCATTAGAGTACTGTGGAGGCACGATCGCCATATTGAGTGATTTTTGTGTATTTTCCGACTTATGGACAAAATCAACTTATGAACATCTGTGAAAATGGAACCCGCTCATTCCCTGGCATGAATTGTACTGTTGAGTAAACCTTGGTGGGCTGCTGCAGTGTATATTGTAGATAGTCCACACTGCAATGGCTGGAAGCTCTTTGTCTGCCTGGAGACTCCAAACCTTAGGATTTGTACCAGAGTAAATGAGTATGGATTGAGGTTTTCAGCAAAAATATCTGATACTGAAAATTGTCACTTGGAAAGAAATCAAGCACAAGTAATTTTCAAGTTAGGGTTTTATCAATGCCTTCTACAATCTAGATATGTTAGCTTCATGGAGTAGGTTAATCACTCACGGACTAGTTTAATCACTCTCTCGAGGAGTTTAGGTAGATTTGTGAGATTATACTATTTCCAATCCAATCCTAACTCCTCATTATAGTGTTTGCAGTTTTTACCAGTACTCTAATGAATGACCAATAGGGTATCCCTCAAAATGCACTCACATATAGATTGCTTTGCACTGGAAAATATCAGCTACACAATTGGGTTGGGTGGAATGGTTTAGACTCCAGGCTGAAGTGGCAGGCACAGTAAATACTAGTGATTAAGTCCATTGTGAAATTAGTGTTGGATAGTTTCAAATTTTCTACATCACAAAACCTTTCCGGATTTGGCACCAATTTGCAATCACATTGGCAGGTTACTGGATGTGGGAAGTGGCAATACCTTCCTCTGGTGCAGACTATTAGGATGATGGCAAGTCGGGATGAAGGAGATGCTTTACTCTTCATCCAGCAGTGTCGTATCTAATCTATCAAAGGGATACTGACATTTGGTGCATGAAGTTGGAAAAGTTTCATTCCCAGACATTAACATCCCTTCCCTTGATCAGCACAAAAATAAATAAAAGCTGGAAACTTACTCATTTCCTTTAGAATTCTGGATGAATAACAGAGGTCATGGCCAATGAGTTGTAAGGGTGGAGTTTTAAATAATAACAAAAACACAAAATGCTGGAATCACTCAATAGATCAGGCGACATCTGTAGAAAGACAAACAAAGTTAACTCTTCTGATGAAGAGTTATAATTCTGTTTCTCTTTGCTACCTGATCTGATGAGTGTTTCTTACATTTGCTGTTTTATTTCAGATTTCCAGCATCTGCAGTTTTCTTTTGATTTTCACACAATGTCATTGTTATCAGATGAACTATTTACTTCATATGTGTTTCTCCTGTATCAGGTACAGAACAGATTCAATCCAAAGTAGACTTCCTGGATTTAGTCAAAACAATAATCATTATCCCCAAGTGTAGAAGAGTAACCTCTACTGTTTGTGTTAATTTCTAGCCCAAGCTTAGTTAGATTTCCATTAATACCAATTAGTGCTGGATTTCTGAATCATCTTGTACCCTGCTTACTGTGATATAAATTTATACTTTGCTAATAGACCTCTAGAGACCAAAAGCGTTACTGGGTAACTTGCTTGTTGGAGCAAACTGGACAGGATTCAAAATCAGCTGCCAGAGATGAACATCTAGCATTCCCAGTGAATCCAATGCTCAATTCCTTTTATTAGTAACCAGGCCACCCAGTTGTTAGAACTTGCAGGTTGACGTGGATATGAAATCGGTAAAATAACTGCCAGCTGTAGGTCATGCTTTGATTAAATCCCCACTCCCCGGCATCAATGTTAATCCTCCTCCTTCTCTAGTCCTTCAGCTCATTGCCTATAAAGCTGTTGGAAACTGAGTAAATAAGGGCTTTGAAAAGGGAATTGGAGAGACACTTGAGGGAAAATTATTTGCAGAGGTATGGGAAAAGAGCAAGGGATTGCTCTGCCAGGAGTTAGTATGGATTGGATGTGTCATACAAATGAAAGAAAAAAGTCAGCATGAGTACTTGTGTAAAATCATAAAATAGAAATTCTCCCTTGGTTACATCCTGCAGTACATGTGCATTGAACTCTGCTCCCAAAACTGGTTTTACTGATGTCAATGTAAGCAAGTTTCTGAAGCAGAGTTCTGAGTGAATAAGCTGCAACATCACACATTCAGTGCATGAACTTGTGTATTCAGTATTCCTTAAAATTAACACCACCAAAAACCCTGCAGAAACACTTTCATAGAATATAGAGCAGTACGCACAGTATGGGCCCTTTGGCCCACGATGTTGTGCTGGCCTGTATAAACCTTATTCCCATTCAGTCTATCCCCCTCTCTACTTCACCTCCCATAACCTTCTATTTTTCTTTCGTCCATGTGCCTAATAGTCTCTTAAATTACCCTATCGTATCAGCCTCTACCACCACGCCCGGCAGTGCATTCCAGGCACCCACCACTCTCTGTGTAAAATAAAACCTACCTCTGACATCTCCCCTGAACTTTCCTCCATGCACCTTAAATGGGTGACCTCCAGTATTGGCCATTGCCACCCTGGGGAAAAGATGCTGGCTGTCCACTCTGTCTACTATTCTCATAATTTATACACCTCTATCAAGTCTCTTTCTCATCCTCCATCACTCCAAAAAGAAAAGCCCTAACTCGCTCAACCTCTCCTCATAAGACATGCTCTCTAACCCAGGTAGCATCCTTGTAAATCTGCTCTGCACCCTCTCCAAAGCTTCCACATCTTTCCAATAATGTGGTGACCAGAACTGAACACAATATTTCAAGTGTGTTTTAACTGGAGTCTTATAGAGCTGCAACATTACCTCACGGCTCTTGAACTCAATCCCCCGGCTAGTGAGGGCCAGCACACCATATCAACTTGCGCGGCAACTTTGAGGGATCTATGTACTTGGACCCCAAGATCTCTCTGTCCCTCCACACTGCTAAGAATCCTACCATTAACCCTATGCCTTCAAGTTCATTCTTCCAAAGTGTATCATTTCACACTTCTCCGGATTGAACTCCATCTGCCACTTCTCCGCCCAGCCCTACATCCTGTCTAAATCCCGTTGCAACCTATGACAACCTTCTTCACTATCTACTACACCACCAACTTTTGTGTCATCTGAAAACTTACCAACCCATCCTTCCACTTCCTCATCCAAATCATTTATAGAAATCACAAAGAGCAAGGGTCCCAGAACAGATCCCTGCGGAACACCACTGATCACCAGCCTCCAGGTCGAATACTCCCGTTCTACAACCACCCTCTGCCTTCTGTGGGCAAGCCAATTTCAAATCTGCACAGCCTATTTTCCATGGATTCCATACCTTATGACCTTCTGAATGAGCTACCATGGGGGACCTCGTCAAACGTCTTGCTAAAGTCCATATATACCACATCCACTGCACTACCTTCATCAATTCATCTTGTTACTTCTGCAATAAACTCTATTAAGCTCGTGAGGCATGACTTGCCCTTCATAAATCCGTGTTGACTACCCCTATTAAGACTATGCTTCTCCAAATGCTCATAAATACTGTCCCTAAGAATCCTCTCCAATAGTTTGCCCATCACTGACGTAAGACTAACTGGTCTATAATTCCTGGGATTATCCCTTTTACCTTTCTTGAACAAGGGAACAACGTTTGCCATTCTCCAATCCTCCAGTACCACACCTGTGGCCAGGGAAGACTCAAAGATCATTGTTAATGCTCCAGCAATCTCTTCCCTTGCTTCCCATTGTAACCAGGGGTATATCCTGTCCTACCCTGGGGACTTATCTATCCTAATGCTTTTTAGTAGCTCCTACGCTGCTTCTTTCTTAACCGCAACATGCTTCAACCCATTTGTCTGTTCTCCACTAACCTCACATTCATCTAAATCCCTCTCACTGGTGAACACTGAAGCAAAATATTCATTTAGGATCTCCTCCCTTATCCCTGAGCGGTCCCGCCCTCACCCTAGTCAACCTCTTGTTCCTCACATATGTGTAGAACGCCATAGGGTTTTCCTTAACCCTACTTGCCAAGGCCTTGTCATGTCCCCTTCTAGCTCTCGTAAGTCCCTTCTTAAGCTCCTTCTGGCTACCTTATAACTCTCAAGAGCCCTATCTGATTTTTCCTTCCTAAACCTTAGATATGCTTCCTCCTTCCTCTTGACTAAACCTTCCACCTCTCTTGTTAAACATGGTTCCTTCACCCTACCGCTCTTTCCTTATCTCAGCAGGACAAACCTATCTAGAACCCCATGCAAGTGGTCCCTAAACAACCTCCACATTTCTGCAAAGCATTTAGCAGAGAACATCTGTTCCCAGTTTACACTCCCAAGTTCTTGCCTAATACCATCGTAATTTGCCCTCCGCCAATTAATTATTTTCCCATAATGTCTGCTCCTATCTTTGTTCATGGCTATGCTAAAGGTTAGGGAGTTGTGTTCACTATCCCTGAGATGCTACCGAGAGGTCTTTCACCTGACCAGGTTCATGGCTTAATACCAGATCCGGCATAGCCGTTCCTCTAGTCGGCCTGTCTACATACTGTGTCAGAAATCCTTCCTGTACACAACTAACAAATTCTGCCCCATTTAAACCTTTTGCACTATGGAGTTGCCGATCAATATTAGGGACAACAACCCTGTTACTTTTGCACCCTTGGCAAAACCCTGTTACATTTGCACCTTTCCAAAATCTGCCTACTTATCTGCTCTCAGTGTCCCGATGGATATTTGGGGGCCTATAGAATACTCCCAATAGAGTGATCGCTCCCTTCCTGTTTCTGACTAAACACACACTGACTCAAGAGATGATCCTTCCATGATGTCCTACCTTCCTGCAGCTGTGATATTTTCTCTGATTAGCCATGGCACCCCTCCCCCCCACACCCATTCTACTCCCTTCCCTATCCGTTTCGAAGCATCTAAACCCCGGAACCTCAAGCAGCCATTCCTGCCCTTGCGATAGCCGTCTCTGTAATGGCCACAACATCGTAATTCCATGTACTGACCATGCCCTAAGTTCATCATCCTTATTCTTAACTCTTCTCGCATTAAGATAAACATGTTTCAACCCATCTAACTGATTGCATTTATGCCCCGTCCCCTGCCTATCCTTCCTCACCTTCTCTGTACACATCATATCTACTTCTTCTCCAACTGATTCATCTTCTAATCTAACACTCCGGTTCCCATCCCCCGCCAACCTAGTTTAAACCCTTCCCAACAGCTCTAGCAAGCCTGCCCGCAAGGACATTGGTCCCTCTCCAGTTCAGGTGTGACCCGTCCCTTTTGTACAGGTCATACCTACCCCAGAAGAGATCCCAATGATCCTCAAGTCTGAACCCCTGCCCCCTGCACCAACTCTTCAACCACTATTTATTCTGCTGCATCTTCCTATTCTATCCCTCCCTGGCATGTGATACAGGCAGCAATCCAGAGATCACTATCCTTGAGGTCCTGCTTTTTAGCTTCCTTCCTCACTCCCAATACTTGCTCTTCAGGACCTCATCCCTATCTTACCTATGTTGTTGGTGCCAATATGCACCACAACTTCTGGCTGCTCACCCTCCCCCTTAAAAATGCTATGCACTCGATCTGAGATGCACCTGACCCTGGCACCTGGGAGGCAACATAATATCTGGGAGTCTCGTTCTTGTCCACAGAATCTCCTGTCTGTCCCCATAACCAACAAATCCCCCATCACTATCACACTCCTCTCTCCCCAACCTTCCCTTCTGAGCACAGAGCCAGACTCTGCGCCAGAGACCCAGCTGCTGTGGCTTTCCACTGGTGATTCACACCTCCCAACAGCATCCAAAACGATATACTTGTTATCCAGGAAAACGGTCACGGGGGTATCCTGTACCAATGCCTATTGCTTTTCCCTCCCCTAACGGTCACACAACTACCTACATCCCGCACCCTAGATGTAACTGTCTCCTAGTAACTCCTACCTATCATCTCCTCTGCTTTCCAAATGATCTGGAGTTCATCCAGCTGCAGCTCCAGCTCCCTAATGTGGTCTGTAAGGAGCTGCAGATGGATGCACTTTCTGTGGGTGTAGTCATCAGGGATACTGGAGGTCTCCCTGATTTCCCACATCCTACAGGAGGCGCATACTTCTGCCCTGACTGCCATTCCCACTGTTCTATACAAAGAAAATTACAAATAACAGCGAAAGAAAGAGAACCTACAAGAAGCCTCCACTCACCTACTCTGCCTCTTCATGCTGAAGCCTCTTTAGCCAAAGCCTCAGCTTCCCACTAACACCATCCACTCACACAATGGCCACTGCAAAATGGCCACTCCGCTTGACCCAAACTTCTTTTTATTGGCTAATTAGCTAATTGACAGGCCTATCAACTCACCACAGCAACAAGAACAACAACAACGGGCCTACCTTTTCAAACTGCTTCCCACTCTCGCTCTTGCTCTAGTTCTCGTGGTACTGACCACGGCAACGTGACTTCCCACTCCCATACTCCTACCGCTCACCACAGCAACAACATGCAGCCACTTTGAATCCCTGACCTCTGTGCTCACATGTGTTTTTGATTATTCTCATGTGGCACCAGACTAGAGGTTTTAACCTAAGATGCAGAAAGCTGAAGTACCTCTGATCAGAACATTTAGGATACCTGGGATTAGTAGACTGGGTTTGCTGGAACTGAGATTGTAGCATCTTGGCTATTGTGGAACTGTCCAGTCCATCTATACAGGAACTGTATCCAGATGTTGCCAGGGACCAGGCATCATGTACCTCTTCCATGATGCCACTGCTACTCAGATGGATCTGGTTCCGTCAAACAACACAGCAGACTTCAGGAGGGCTATGATTCCACTGAAACCCTGATCCATGCCTTCTGAAAATCCTTACAAGCTTTTCCAAACTGCAGAGGCCAGGATGTATCCTTGAGCCTTGTATAGCAGATCTATGACTTGAGCTTGATCTCTGGAGAGTTATGTCTAATTGCCAGCTTTTGTCCTTGAAAGCATGTAAGGGGTGAATCATCTTGATGCCACCTCTGAACTTTGTTCTCCATAGTTTGTAGGGCTGGACAGAGAGGGGGATGATACATCTTGCTCATAGCTATCCTCCCTTTTAAATACCGCATCTGGACTCAGGATCTGCAATGGATCTGAAAGGAGTGGCACATGGCGATGGTTGACGTCAGCAGCTAAGTGGCAGTTCTTTGGAGCAACAGATTATCCCACAGAGTCTGCAGGAGAATTGAGTTCTGATGAAATGGGGAGAAACTGGTCATACCTCCCAGGGGATGTTTCCTCTACTTGCTCTGGCATGGATCATGGCCCCCCCGTTGCCTATGACAATGACCACCTCATCAGCCTCAGGCAGGCCTAGTGAGTCTGTGTTTGCACTTGTTTGAACAAAGGAGAAAACAAAACCCCCTATATTTCAAGGAAAGACATGCAAGTGCATGAACTGTTTGTGGACAGAGCTTTAACTACCTTGATAAACAGTAACAGAATTGACAAGCTCTCAGAAAATACAGGGAGGTATCAGTGTTTGTACCCATTAGAATTTTATCAATTGTGATGATAGGTAACTTATAACTAGTGTTATTCCTTCATCATCATTAATAAAAGTAATGGATATCTTACGAAAATGAAATACCAAACGGAATTGCTCTGCTGCATTTTTAATGTAAAGCATTCAGAGTGTCTACATAAAAAGGAATTTGTCATTAAAATTACTGGGAAGGGATCCAACATGTAAAATTATGAATGCTTTATATAGGTACCTAGACAGCTCAGCTTTCGAGCTGATAGAAGGCAGGAAGTTAGTGCCTAATTATGTGGAACACAGAGAGTCATCTGGCAACCCACATTATCTGCTAAAGATGAAAGCATATCTTTCTTGCAATTTTTTCTGTTCAGTACTTAGTTCATGTAACAAGGTCACTTCAATTATGCGTGGGTGTTCAGGTTGGAGGTAATTATAATGCAAAAGAGTCTGAATAAATAATGACAGATCAAAGTGAGCATTTTTTTTACACAATGAATAACATAAAAATTACAACATGGAAACCGGCTGCTGGACAGAACTCCCTTTCGTTGATTTATCTCCCTCAAGAGCATATTGCTAGCTCTGTGCATTGAAAATTCATATCCTCTCTCTTTGTAACCACCTACCTGAACTATTCCTAAATGCTGACATGATCTCTACTTCAGTCATTCACTCCAGAAATATATGAAAGGGCCTCTTCATTCTCTGTCCTAGATTTCTGAGATTTAACCATATATTTTGGTGCCATTGTTCCAAATTCTTCAATCATTAAGTCTGTTTGTTATCTAACTTGTGTTATCCTTCCTTAGCTTTGAGCATTTCTATCAAATCACCCAGTAATCTGTTCAGATTTTGTGTTTCCTCACTCCCAGAAGTACTGTATCTTGTTGAATCTGCATTGAAGCTTCTTTTATGCCTTGGCATCATTCACATAGTGTGAAGGCCATGGCATACACAGCACTCTGATTGTGATCTCAACATGTTTTCACATGTTTGCTATTACGTCTTGATCCAGATCTTCAATAGCTTTTCCCACAGAATCCAATATTCTGTTTGCTTTCTGATTACCTTAGTCACTTGAAATATTGCTTTTAATATCTTATGAACATGAATTGAAACATCACTCTCACTGCTGGGAGAAACTTGAATGAGGGAACATAGTTACAAGATAAGGGTCTGGCCATTTAAAATGGAGGCGCATAGACATTTCTTTCTGCAAAGGGTGGCGAATCTCTGGAATTCTGTAACCATGGGAGTTATGGAAGCTAGATCACTAGAAGTATTTAAGGTGGAGGAAGATAAATTTTTGGAATTGAGGGTTATGGGTAACTGGAAGGGGAGTTGAGGCCAGCATAGATCAGCCATGAACATATTGAATATCACCAATTTTTTAGCAGCTATTTTAATATCTTTCATCTTGCTTCTAACTTTTCAGGGTTTGCCTTCTTTCTGTTATCAATCCTATTTAGATTTGGAGAGCCAGACACAGAACTATGAGATATAGCTTCACAAGAAGAGGAAGTCCATTTAGGATGGAGATGAGGAGGAGTTTCTTCTTTCAGAGAGTTGTGGAATTTTGGCATTCTCTGCTCCAGAGTTATGGAGGTTATTGATTATATTAAAGGATGATTTAGGGCAGTTTTGGGCAGCAGGTGAGTCAGGATTATGGGGAACAGGCAGGTAAATGGAGGTGAGGCCCTAGTCTGATCAACCATGATTGAATTGAATAGTGGAACAGGTTTGAATAGCAATTAGGCCCATTCCTATTCCTCTGATTCCTTCAATTTCTGTTTAAAGTAGCTATTGTGATTCCATCTCAGGTTGTAGGGCCTCTTTCATCCTGCAGGTCAATAGTCTTTCTTCCATCCCTGCTATTGAAACACCAAGAACCATTATGGAACTATGAGACGCCTTTGGAGAAGAGAGCAGACTTAGTTCCCCAGCATAGAGAGGTCAATAACAAGCAGACATCGATTCATGGCAATTGATATTAGGATCACATGGGGCCTGAGAAAATATTTTTCACTGGAAGTGTCGTGTGGGCCCAGGACTTATTGAAAGGGTGATGGAGGCAGGTACCCACAATATACTTGAAAAGTGTCTCAGGTACCATAACCCATATGACTGCACACCAATTGCTCCTTTTTTGGTCAGCATAGACATGATGGGCCAAATGGTCTCCTTCGTGTGGGAGGAGTGGAGAGAGTTTTACTTATCATAGTCAATGTATGTTTGTTGCTTTGTACCCTGCTTTGCTGGATGACCCTGCGTCGAAGAATGACAGGAAGGAAATGTGGTAACAAGGAGTATTCTTTCAGTGACAGAGTCTGAATCCTGTTGTACTTGGTTCTTGCTTCGCATAGTCTTAGCTGACTCCTCTGGGATGCTTTACTGCAAAATGCTTCTCATCATCACCTGTCTGCAGCAAGCAACAATTAATGGGACATTTCCTGCTGTTCAGTGAGGTGAGGAAGGATTCTCACTGCAGTAAATGGGGAAAAATAATTTTCTTTTGTTTAAGATGATGATGTTCAATGGTGGGGAATGAAATACTGTGCAAGAGGCCAATAATAGAACCTGCCTAGACAATTCAGCCTGAAAATCAACCTTTTAGGAAAGTCAGCTCTGAATCAAATGACTCACTGCACTTTCTTTGTTGTAAGAACAGAGAAGCAGGAATTCATTTGGCTGCCTGAAGTAAACCTTCCAAAAAAATTACTTCATTGTTGGAATCTACAATAACTCTGCATAATGTGGCTCCTAGCACTTAAATATTAAGTCACTTGAGCTAATTTCAAATTTGAATCAGAATCAGGTTTATTATCACTGACATACATCGTGAATTTTGTTGTTTTGCAGCAGCAGTACAGTGCAAGACATAAAAATTACTATAAGTTACAAAACTAAGTAAGTAGTGCAGAAGAGGAATGATGATGTAGTTTTCACGGGTTCATGGACCATACAGAAATCTGATGGTGGAGGGGAAGAAGCTGTTCCTGAAACACTGAGTGTGGGTCTTCAGGGTCCTGCACCTCCTCCCCGATGGTAGTAACGTGAAGAGGGTATGTCCCAGATGGTGAGAGTCGTTAATGATAGATGCCACCTTCTTGAGGCACCACCTCTTGAAGATGTCCTCAATGGCAGGGAGGGTTGTGCCTGTGATGGAGCTGGCTGAGTCTATAACCCTCTGCAGCCTTTCGATCCTGTGCATTTGGAGCCTCCATACCATGTGGTAATGCAACCAGTCGGAATGCTTTCCACTGTACATCTGTAGAAATTTGCAGGAGTCTTTGCTGCCATACCAAATCTCCTCAAACTCCTAATGAAGTAGAGCCGCCGGCGTGCCTTCTTTGAGATTGCATCAATGTGTTGGGCCCAAGATAGATCCTTTGAGATGTTGATGCCCAGGAACTTTGAAGCTGCTCACCCTTTCCACTGCTCACCTCTCAATGAATACTGGTTTGTGTTCTCCCAACCTCCCCTTCCTGAAGCCTACAATCAATTCCTTGGTTTTGCTGACATTGAGTGCAAGGTTGCTGTTGCAACACCACTCAGCCAGCCGATCTACCTCACTCCTGTACGCCTCCTCATCGCCATCTGAGATTCTACCAACAACAGTGGTATCATCAGTGAATTTATAGATGGTGTTTGAGCTGTGCCTAGTCACACAGTCATGAGTCTAAAGAGAAGCAAATTTTTCTGTTGATATCTTAATGATTTATGGTTGAAGGATTGTCTGACCATAATTAAAAACTGAAGTTCATTAATAATGTTCTGAATCAATAAAATGGTAGATAGACTTCTTACGAGAGCTTGTTAAAACTACCTGAAAAGTTTGCATTAAATTTCTTCATGGTACCCTGTTACAATGGATAGGAAAGGTTTAAAGGCATATGAGCCAAATGTGGGCAAATGGGACGAGCTGAGGTGAGCACTTTGGTCGGCATGGCTGAATTGGGCTGAAGGGCCTGTTTCCATGCTGTATTACTCTATGACTCTCTGACAATAGAAACATCATCACTAACTGACTGTAGCACTTCTTAGATTTTTTTTTGTCTCATGGATTCCTGAATTTACTAGCCATAAAAAAATATTTCTTTGGTTACTTTTCAATACCTCCTGCTTAGTACCTGCAACTTGCTTTAAAAAGAGGATAGAGTGTGCATTCTCATTTATACCAGAGAATTGCAGACATGCACCTACAGATGGTCTGTTTCAGGCAAACAAGCTGCTTATTCCTGAATGGATCCATTCTAGAAGCTGCATTAGGTGGGTCTTGGGGCTGAGATACTCACAGACCTAGAATGAGCTACCAACAGTTGAAAATTATCCTTCTTAACTGAGGCACTGTGATGATGGCTGTCACTTGCCCTAAGGAGCTGTGAAACAAAGACCCAATAGAAATTTATGTATCACCCTTACTGATTAGGTTGTGATAAATACATCCCAGCGTTACTAATGGTAATACCCCAAAGAATAAATAGTCTATGTATTTGCTAACATAGTAAGTAGGAATCAAAATAGGTGGGCCTTTATTTTGCAAGCAGAACTTTTGCTTTTCAAAGAAGGCAGTGTTGGGACCAGTTTAGAGGTTGGGCTTTAAATTATTCAAAAAATAGACTTCCCCATCTTAAAGAATAGCCAATTGAACGCAATTATCGTTTGCAATTCAGCTCATGTTATAGTAATGCATATAATTTATGTGGTAATGTATATAATTGAATGTAAATGGTCGATAGTTGTTCTCTTCCAAACCAGTGGGGGTCATGGGGCTGTGGTACCTTTGGGCAGTGAAGTGGGTTGCCTTGTGTCATTGACTTGCTCTTTGGCAGATGCCATTGTGCATGCTCCCTGCATAAGTTGTGATTGCAGATATGATAGAACACAGTCTGTACATAAGAGAATAAACAAACTTCCTGAAGGATGAAACTCAGACTGCACTTTTTTTGTGTGTTAATATATTATAGCCATCAACTTATTTCTCACCGGAGAATCAAGCAACCTGGATCATTTGGACCATCATGCTGGCTATATTCATTCAATTAGAATGCATTTTCCTTGTGCACATCAATTCCCCTTTGATTTCTCCAGAGTTTGCCTTATTTAAAATGAAGATCTTGGTTTGCAACACTCCCTTCAGCCTTTCAACCCTCGTATGAAATTCAATCACATTATGTTTGCAAGAATGTTCTTTGCAGTCAGTTTGCTAATCATTTGCTGTTTATTACTCATCACGAAACCTAAGTTTGGCCATTTTCCTTGATATTTATGTGCTACTGTTCCACAGTGTCATTTTCAAGTCATGGTGACCAAATGAAATGTTCTAAAGGTTAATTATAAAATAAAAAATAACGGCATAAAGGCTGAAGGCACCAATCTGCATTCAGTAGTGTGTGTCACATAACAGAAGCTTTGTTATGACAGAGCACAGAGATTTCCTATTTAGGAACAGCAAGAACACTTTCACTCCAAGCTGCAGCTTTGAGGAGATCAGGAGGAGATTACTGGGGATTTGCAATGTCTCTTTCTACAAACCAAGAAAGACAGAAAGCCACTTAGCTTGCAATCACCTCAACAGAAACTGAGTGAAATCCTTCCAAACCAAATCACACAGACTTCTTGACCACACAAAACATAAATTCACAATTCCAAATAAGGGATGCAAAGCAAAAGAATATTTTGCAGATTACCTGAACCAAGCAGATTGAGATATTTTATGACATTTTTAAGTGCAAAGATAAAAGAAAGCATTTGCCCTAATGAAATGTAATGATCTTTAATTTTGCAAGGAGAATTCTCAATATAAATATTTACTGTATTGCTATATAACAATGCAGTCTCCTCAAATCACATGCTTAACCCAATCAAATTTTGGATTCCTTTTTGTCACTAAATGATTAATGTTACAACCAAAGGAAATCATTTTCACATGACCAAGAATGTTTTCAAGAAGAAGAAATATTTCTCTGAGAACATTAACGCATAAAATGTTGGCATCACGATGATATTTGTTCTCTGTAATTGGGAATTGGTTTATTATTGTCACGCGTACTGAGATACTGTGAAAAGCTTTTGCATGCATGCCATCCAGACAGATCATTCTATGCATAATCACATCGAGGTAGTATAAAAGGGAAAACAGCAACAGAATACAGAATATAATGTTACAGTTGCAGTGAAAGTGCAGTGCAGGTGGACAAATAAGATGCAATGGCGACAACGAGGTAGATTGAGAGTTCAAGAGTTCGCCTTTATCGTACAAGAGGTCCATTCAAGAGTATCATAACAGTGGGATAGAAGCTGTCCTCGAGCTTGGTGGATCATGTTTTCAAGCTTTTGTATCTTTTGCCTGCTGGAAGGGGGTCGAAGAGAAATGATCAGGGTGGGAGGGGTCTTTGATTATGTTGGCTATGTTACTGAGGCAGCAGGAAATGTAGACAGAATCAATGGAGGGGAGGCTGATTTTCATGATGGACTGGGCTGTGTTTACAACTCTCTGCAATTTCTTGTGGTCTTGGGCAGAGCAGTTACCACACCAAGCCGTGATGCATCCGGAGAGGATGCCATCTATGATGCATCTATAAAATTGGTAACTACCAGCTTCCAGACAAAGATTCAGACTCACACCACTAGACAGGTAGGTCTGCTCCCCATGCGTTAATCCATATGTAAGTACCAATTGGATTGAACAACAGGAATAGATGAAATCTGGACACCAATTACATGCACAGAATTTATGCCAGAATTCACAGAATTGGGTACACGAAGAGAGTTGTGGTGGTGGATGGGGAATTTCTCTGTGTATTTATGGGATTCCCAAATTTCCTGTACAAATTAGTTGCAGGACAGCCTCTTAAGTTTTTTTTAAACCATTATCTCCCGCCAAAATTGGTCAGATTGATGGCTGGCAAGCAACTAGAGAGGTGCTGGTGGCTAAGCCTGACATTGCAGGTTGTGAGGGGCGGAGGGAGAGGGGCTGAGAGTGGGATCAAATCCATCACTGGTGATGTGACAGATGAAAGAAGCATGGAAGAGAGAGGTTTGTGAGTTTACAGACGATGCTGGAGAGAGAGACTCTGTGAAGTTGCGGAGAATGGATGTAAATACATGAAAGGTGTTGGAGAAGGTTGGAGAGCTGTAAGTGCAGAAGAACAACAAGGGATTGCAATATTGTGGCAATAATAAAGAACTGGCTAACAAAAAGACAAGACTGGTTTCTGAATATTTTTGATTACAAGTTGTTCGGGAAAGAGAGGGACAGAAAGAAATAACAGATGTGTTGGCTGTGCAGGGACTGAGGGTGGTCATGGTGGTTATGGTTGATTGATTGAGGAGAATATTGCAGTATTGGGAAGATAAGATGTCCTGGAACAGCTGAGCTCCAAATCTATTTGGTTAGAGTTAAGAAACATTGGAAATGTGACTACACTACAGACTGCCAGGTAGTGGGAAGGATATTAAACAGCAAACTTGCAGCGGAATTGCAGAGATAAGGAACAGCAGAGCGTGATGATAGTATAGGCTGAGAGGGATGGAGGTAAAATGGTTGGGGGGAGTATTTTTGAAGCATGTTCAGGAGAATGTTCTTGATGAGTACTTTTTCAGTCCAATGCAGAAGGAAACATTGATGTACTTGGTCCTGCGGAATAAGCCGAATCAAGTGGTGCAAGGATCAGTGGGAGAATCAGCGGGAGAATATTTAGGGATCAGCAATGACTGTGCCATAAGCTTTAGAACAGACATAGACTGCTCCAGGTAAACATAATCAATCGGTGAAAAGCCACGTTCAATGGATAAGTACAGATTTGGTCCAGGTAAATGGAAATCAAATATTGGAAAGCAAAATAATGGGAGACCTTTAAAGTGAAGATGTTTCAGGTATATTCCCATTGAGAAGTCAGGGAAATTAAAGCCATAGCCCTCTGGATGCCTAAAAAGAGCTGGAGAATGTCAGATGTTAGGTTGAGAGCTCAATACACCATGAGAACTAAACTAAATATAAAGAAGATCAAATGGAAATAAGAGGGGAAGATAGAGTTTGAGAAAAGGTTGGAAACAAACACAAAAGGAGAACAAAAAATACTTTACAGGCATATAAATAATACAAGTATTGTAGGAGAATCAGCGACCAAAAAGGAGATGCACTCTTGGAGGTATAGGGCAAGGTTGATGCACAACGTGGGGAGATTGGTCTTTACCAAGGAAGAAACTGCTTGAAGAGTGTGAGCAAAGGAAGGTGTAGTTGAGATTTTGGACGGGCTGAAACTTGTTAAAAAAGGAGGTACCAGAAAGACTCGATATACATAACAGAGAGACAAAAAATTCTGTGGATGCTAGAATCTGGAGCAATACACAAAAGGTGCTGGAGGAACTCAGCAGGTCAGGCAGCATCCATGGAGGGAAATAAACAGTCGACATTTTGGGCCGAGACCCTTCATCAGGACTGGAGAGGAAGAGGGCAGAAGCCAGAATAAGAAGGTGGGGAGGAGGGGGAGGAGCACATGCAGGCAGGGGATAGGTGAGTCCAGGTGATAGGTGAGTCCAGGTGAGAAGGGGAAGGTAAGTGAGTGGGGGAGGGGGAGAAAATGTAATAAGCTGAGAGGTGACAGGTGGAAGAGGCAAAGGGCTGAAGAAGAAGGAATCCGGTAGGAGAGGGCAGTGGACCATGGAATAATGGATGGAGGGGGGAAGGAGAGGACAGGTCATCAATGTGGGGGAAGGGAGCCACAGGAATAAGGGAAGACAAAGGAGTCGGGGGGGGGGGGGGGAGAAAAAGAAGGGAAGGAGTTACCGGAAGTTAGAGAAATTGAGACTCCCAAGGGGGAATATACATTTCCATAATGTACATAAAATGGCTTACATCTGTCCAGATGGGATGCAGTCTGGATTTCTGAGGGAAGGGAGGAAATTGAAGAGGTCCTGGTCATAATCTATAAGTTCAGGGGTGGTATTTGAGGACTAGAAAAATGCAAATACTACACCCTTGTTCCGAATATGGTATAGCGATAACCCCAGCAATTACAGACAAGTCATTTTAACCTCATTGGTGGGGAAGATTGAGATTGATAATGAAAAGCTAACTTGAGTGTGCTGAAGGGAACTTGTGTTAAAGTAACTTGAAAGAGCTTTTTGATGAAGTAGCTGAGTCAGCGAGATTGATTGTTGAATATGGATATCCATATTTGTTGAATATGAATTTCAATAGACAATGAAATGCTGCATAATAGACTTGGATTTAAAGGGACAATGGAAGCATAGATAGAAAATTGGTTCGGTCACAGGAATCAGGGAGTGGGAGAGAAAGTAGAGAAACAAAGGACTGCAGATGCTGGAATCTAGATGAAAAACACTCTGATGCTGGAGGAAATCAGCAAGCCAGGCATTATCCGTGGAGAAAGGCAGGCGGTCAATGTTTTGGGTCAATCCTGACCTGAAATGTTGACCGTCTGCTTTTCTCCACGGATGCTGCCTGGCCTGCTGAGTTCCTCCAGCATCAGAGTGTTTTTCAATTGGAGTGAAAGATTGTATTTTGGTCTGAAGCTGTTTCTAGGTGTCAGTACTGAGATCACCGCTTTTCTTAATATACATTAATGACTTGGACTTGGCTTTACAGGACAGAAAACTTGGGGGTGGAGCAAATTGTGCAGAGGACAGTAATGGATTTCAGGAAGACATGGATAGGCTGGTGAATTAGCAGACATGTGGCAGGTGCGAATTAATGCAAAAAAAGGGAAGTGTTTGATTTTAGAAGGAATAACAAAGAAGAAGCAATATAAATTTGATGGTACAATTTAAAAGGGTAAAAGAAACAAAAAATGTGGGAGTATCTGTGAGCAGAATGTTGAAAGTACCAGGGCAAGCTGGGAAATGAATTAAAAGAAAACATGTGGAATCCTAGAGTTGGTTAATTGAGTAAAACATCAAGGAAGTCACAATCAAACTTTTTAGAACATTGGTTGAGCCCCATTTGGACTATTGTGCCCAGTTCTGGACACCAAACTTTCAGAGAGGGTGCAGAAGGGATTGTAAATTATAAATAGTTTTGACTATTCGACATGGTAAAACAATCTGAAGAAGCTGTTAAAAGATTGCCCGGTAATATCAAGCCCAGGTTCACAACTGATGCATTCACTGATTGGCAAGTTTTCCCACTCCATCATCTTGCATTTCACTACAGTCCATCTGACTATCTCACTCAGATACAAAGAGAGAATCTCTTCTGATTGGAGGAGAGATCAGAAAGCAGCCATAGAATGGATGAGATTGGCAAATGAACCAAAAGTGAAATGAGAACAATCTCATGATCTTGCACAATGTTTGTAGAGACACAACTGGCCAAATGGCTCTTCCTTCACTGTAACATCTG